>NC_037091.1:48243611-49493611 GCF_002994745.2 Rosa chinensis
GCAAGATCCTTTAGTGGATTTAGCATATCGGGCCGATACCTGCGGCCCAAAAATAAGCCTACTTGGGTTTGGGTTACAGCTTCACCTATTCCGTGATCCATAAGGAAAACGAGCTCTAATTGGAATCAAGTAGCGGAGATTGAATAGGAAACTTCAATAAATAATCCTTCTATGGCAAGGAACAGTCGAAACCCTAGGTATAAATACCAGGTTTCAAGGACGAATTAGAGACAACTCTTCAATCAACTAATCATACAGATTATCAAAGCCTCTCCGGAGCAAACCTACCTGCAACCCAGTTGCAGCCCAGCGAAGCAAGGGTAACTCCCTCGCAACCCAGCGAAGCTAAAGATATGCTTTAGCAAACCCTTGCTTTCTCCAAACTTCCCAGTGATTGCTCTGCTCAACCTACAACGAAGTCCTTTTCCAGAAGGCAGAGAAAAGAACCTTGTGACGAGGTTGGTGCTCTCCTCGTCCACAGCGCTTGATTCAAGAAGTCAGGTCAAGGGACTCCCCGACTACTGCACCCCAAGGTACTGGCACGCCTGCGCACACGCTCAAAAGAGACAGTTTGCAAGCCAACTGGTTTTGGAGCCAAATAATGTGTAAGATGGGGAAGACTACTAGTTGAGTTCAATGTAATACCTTGGATTTGTGTTGGTGGTAATATGAGGCAGGCACAAGTTCATCGGTAAAGAACCTGGGAGCAGCCCCTTGCTGTTTCTGAAGGTGAGATTCCCACATCACTGGATGAAAGAAGCACGGAAGGGAATAGAGTATAAAAAGCGAAGAGCAAGACTAAACAAAGCATACATCTCTCAACCTTTTTGCTAAGATTAAGTGTAGTATATGTTCTTATCAGTTTAATATTTGATACGTGGACCAATGGATCACATGATATTGCGGCTCTCCTTTCACCTTAATCACCATCAGAATACACCCGGGTTTCTTCTGGTGTGAAGATCTGGGCATATGCAGATTTAGTTGTTAAATTGGTTTCATGATTGGCAGTACATAACTAGCATATACATCCTCCTAGTTTTTGTACCTTGGTAATATTAAAAGTTTGCCCTTTTGGTTAATATGTCAGTTTATGAAGTTGGCCTTCTGACATTTGATTTGTGATAGGATGAAGAGGTTGAATATATGATCGCTTGTACATTTCATCTTTTGATTATTACATGAGCAGCAATAGATCAGTGCATGTGGGATTCTCACTTCTCAAAGTTACGAATCTAGCTCTTTCTTCCAGTTGTTCTTGCTAAGATGGAGAGATGGTTAATAACCCGGAAATCAAGGAAGCAGCAGCACAGTATCACGTTAGCAGTGGACATTATTGCATTCAAACACTAGTTAAGCAAGCGCCAATATTAGGATCGGTATTGCTAACAGAAGCAGTTACGAGTTATCTAGAAGAAGTAATGAGCAAAGTTATAAGAATGGTTAGTGCTTAATTACTTGAAAGAAACCCCTACCTCAAACATTCATCAATGTATTAAGCTAAGGCAGTGATGCTAAACTCAGTTGACTTATAGAAGTTGTTTCTACAATTTCTTTTTTCAGTCAATTTTTGTGAAGCCAATACCAAAACTTATGAAAATTTATCAGAGTGGCGGTTATAGATAACTTGCTTTCACAAAATGTATTTGAGACTCATTGTTATATAACCGTTATATGAGCCGTTATTCGAGACTCATTGCTTTCACAAAATGACATCAGGATCAGGTCTGCTCTCCAGTTTTCTGTGGAGCTTGGACGTGCAACTTCATTGTACTGGGCAGCCTCCATGCTTTGGAAGTTCTAAATTGACTCTTTAGCTGAAAATGGGAGTTTGATGGTTAATCATACTAGCAAATATTATCCAAAAACTTCCTTCTGGTCCTGCATCTATCAGCAATCCAATTACAGACTCGGTTCTATTTGTAAAACAAGTTTATACACTGTTTCAGACTAATTAGGTGAAGCTGATCTCTTCGATGGATGAAAATAATGAGACCATGCATGCCATGAGTAATAACAAGTGCAGGCACTACGAGTCCCACATCAACGCAAGAGCAAGAGTTATCTAATATGGAGTTATAAAAAAAAGCTGCTCAGCCTCATTAAAGTCACGGAGACATGCGTTGAGCATAAAGCAAACTATTCTTTCGCCTTTTAGTAAAAGAATACCATGTGCGCGGTGCTATAAATGACACATGTCTAATTTTGTAAGGGTGAACCTCAGTGGGTGCCCCTCAGATTTCACTCAATTGTTGTCCAATTTTCAGTTATTGTCCTGGTTAGTAGGTTGATATTCTAAAAGAATCTTAAGCGCAAATTCATGCTTCATATGGGAAACTGATTCATTTTACTAATCATCAAACTAGGCCTCATCAACGGGCCGGGCCCAGCCCGGTCCATTCATAGCGGGCCCGGGCCGGGCCTAATGAAATTTTTAAATAGTGACGGGTCGGGCCGGGCCGGGCTTCATTGTAAATCAACGGATCCAAGCCCGTCCATATAAGGCGGGTCTTGCGGGCTTTTTCGGGCCGGGCCGGGTAACCCACCTTTTTTCGGGCCGGGCCGGGCTTTTGTATTATGCGAGTTTTATTGTGCAATATTTAGCGTCATCCACAACAACTAATTTCACTCAACCTCATGCAACTAATTGATAAAGTCTTCGGCTAAAATGGATATCCTATATCTTGCTTCTAGAATCTAGATCATCTCACAGGTCATATTGAGGATGCTATTTTTTTCCTTTTAAAGTTTTAAGGGGTTTGGAACCTAGCCGAACTAGGACGCTCATCCCCACGCCCGTTTTAATGTACTGAAATAAAAATACAGAATACAAAGTGTCCCAATTTACAACTTAGAACGAAAGCAAATTATTAATACAATTTCTTTGAGTTTATCTAATTAGGCATATTCTCTTCCATTCAGACTTTGTATCATTGAGGCTCACTTAGAATCTGCCAGCAGCCCTGCATAGTTGGTAAAGCCCTGCAAAAATTTCTTCAAATGAGCCAAATATCTAATCTGCAAGTTTTAGTAAAAGCAAGCAACTCAAAGTTTCAAATGAACCAATTCAAGCTTTAAAACTACCCACTATAGTCTAACTTCAGATGAAGTTTGCATGTAAAAGCATCTAAGAATTGTTAAGGATCCAATTACTATTTTCCACATAAACTACAAGTCTGCAAACGGCAGCTTACTGACCTTGAAAATTTAAGACTGCAGATTGGTTGATAACTCATGGGATTCAACTGATCTTGGTACCTACCCATTTAAATAAAGAATTAAAAAACAAGAAAACATGTTTTGGTAAATTGAAAATAAAAAAATAGAAGCAATGAAGTAACCAAAACAATATACCTGTTCATGGGACTCATTTTCAGAATCATTATCAGATTCATTTTCAGCTTCATTTCCAGCTTCATCTTCACTATTTTCCATCCAATTTGGTCGTCCTTCCCTAATGAGCCTCCTTTCTTCAGCTAGCTGCATTTCACGATGAGCCTCTTGCATCCTTGATTTTGCTAAACTCCAATCCTTCAAGCAAATCAATGCCTCTATTGTATTTGGACTCAAGCTAGCCCTTCTCTCGGACACAATCCTACCTCCTGCACTAAAACATGACTCTGAAGCTACAGTAGAAGCTGGAATTGTTAGTAAATCTCTAGCCATGAGAGAAACCACAGGGTATAATGATTGATTTGATTTCCACCAAGACAAGACACTAAATTGATTATCATCATCAACTTCAATAGTTGGTAAATCATAATACATTTGTAAATCATTAGAACTCGTAGTTGAAGTATGAGAAGATGATACCTTTGCCCTTTTCAAACTTTGCATTGAGAAATTACCAACAATAGGCAATGCTATAGAACCCGGAGATAAACTCGAGGTCGAAGAAGCTAAATTTTCAGATTGCCTAGGTGCTACATTAGACACAATATTCTTCTTATATGTTTCATAAAAAGCATGCAATTCGGTTCTTAACTCTAACAATTTTGTATCAACATCAAGCTGATCCATACCCATGCATTTTAGCCATTCTCCAAGAGCAAATAACTTAAATCTAGGATCAAAAATTGTAGCAAAACATAAAGCTTTGGGAAATGTACCCCAATACTTATCAAATTTGTCCTTCATTGCAGCCAATGCATCTTTAAAGACAGAAAAATCAGAATATGCCACAAATGCTGCATGGATATCTATCAAGCAATTAATAACACGACATGATGTAGGATAATAGACACTAGAAAATATCTTAGTTGAGGATGCAAAAATCCCCAAAAAGCCATTAACTAGAAATGCAATTGACCAATCTTGTTCCAATGGAACATCTAAATTGCAAGACCTATTTTCATTCACCTTTTGAGCATACCTATTCAACGGCCCCTTATACTTTATAGCTAGGTCTAAAAGTTCATAAGTAGAATTCCATCTATGAGGCACATCATTGTCAAAAAATTTTTTGGCAAATCAAAATCCTTACAACAACGCACCCACAGTTCATGTCTCTTATTAGAAGAATTCATGCTTCGAACAACATTGATTATTTTATCAATAGATGGACCTAAAATATGTAAACCATCTTGCACAATCAAATTCAAAATATGCGCACAACAACGTACATGAAACAATCTTTTAGGCACTTCCTCAAGCATAAGATAAGTGGGAAGAACAAATGCAGCCACATCATTATTTGAAGCATTGTCTAAAGAAATGGAAAATATTTTATCATGAATGCGCCAAGACAACAATTCTTCATATATATGATTTGCAAGTGACTCTCCCGTGTGAGGGTACTCAATCATCTTAAAGCATATTATTCTTTTATTTAAAGACCAAGTGTTATCAATAAAATGTGCAGTAAGTGACATGTAACCCATTTTTTGACGCGATGACCAAACATTGGATGTCAAACAAACTTTTCCTTTAAACTTTTCAAAAAAAACTCAAAAGCTCTTTTTTGCCCTTAGTAAATTTCTTCATCACATCTCTTTTACATGTTGAGGCTGAAATTCCTACATATTGAGGACAACATCCTCGACGAATCATTCCTTTAAAATCATGTTTTTCAACAAAAGTAAAAGGCAGTTCAGCTCTAATAACATAATCAACAAGTTCTCTACGTGCAACATTCTTATCGTAAGCAAAACTATTGATATTTCCAGAACTATCTACACCTAATCTTTTCTGCCCTTTTTCATGAATTTGTAAATGCCTTCTTAAATGACTAGTACCAGCACTCGCACCACCTCTAAGCAATGTTATACAAACCCCACATTTATTTTTTGGTACCATAGTTCCATGATCTAAATTAACTTGAACCCTTCCAAAAAACTCCCAAACATTACTAGTGAATCTAGTTTTCTTAGAAGATGCAGAAATAGATGAAGCTCCAGCTTCTGTCAAGTTATCAGCATTTATATCATCCATTTCTAGCGGGAAAGAAACAAGGTTAAGATATTACTTGAAAGTTTTGAATGAGCAAGCTAAAACTTATTCGCAGAGATGCTACTGTCCATTCCTTTGTTTGCTCTTACTCATCCTGCAATGTAAGAGATCACAATGAAAACAAGAAAAAAAAAACTATGTACATAGTACAGGATATCTATGTATATATCCAATTAAATTGCACAGAGTAAAAACAAATTGCACAATCAAATTCTTTATTCATAAGTGCATCACTATTAGTATCGATTACCGAAAGTGGCAACTGACAATATTAGACAATATCAGAATCTAATCAACAGACAAAAAGATACATATCAAGGAAACAGAAGAATAAAAGATCCAACTACTGGTTTTGAACTTTATCATCTTAACACCTCAAAAAACAAAGTTTTGATTTTTCAATCATAAGAGAAAGATTTCAGATCATGTTGAACCCGTTAACTCGAAGATAAGCCAGTAATAATAAGATTTCAGATCAAGTTCATGTCTCTTATTTTTTTGTGGTATACATCAGACCCAGCTGCATCAAGAACTGGTAACTTCACACATATAAGTTAACTTCACTCTTAACTTAACAACACAAAACAAAAACCACTTCAAAGAATCATGTTGCACGCATGTGAAAATGAAACTGAAACTGAAAATGAAAATGAAAACGAAACAAAACAAAACAGAAACTGAAAATGAAACTCAAACTCAAACTCAAACTGGTTCAGATCACTCCGTTTCAGTACCTGCTCGATCAAATCTTTGCTCTCAGATTATCCCCTCCTGCAGCCCGTGAGATGAGGAAGAGGAAGAAAATAGCGATGGACAATGAGAAAGAGAGTAGCTCGTCGTGACCGGCTTTGCTACAGTAGATCCAACTCGCCGTGAAGCCGCCGTGTCCAACTCGCCGGATCAGATCCCGTTCACTGTCCTGAGTCGTGGCTGAGAAAGTGAGTCGATGGATCTATGGAGGTTTAGGTGGAGAGGAGGCTGAGGAGGTATGGAGGTTTAGGTCGAGGAGGAGGCTGAGGAGGTATGGAGGTTTAGGTCGAGAGGAGGCTGAGGAGCTATGGAGGAACAGAGTCGTCAAGAGACGAGAGGAGGCTGAGGCTTGAGAAACAGAGAAAGCGATAAAACATGGAGAGAGTGAGGCTAAGACAAGAGGAGGCTGAGGCTAAGGCTTGAGAAACAGAGAAAGTGATAGATTTAGATCTGAGATTCTGAGTGAGGCTGTGGCTTTAGGTTTAGGACTTTAGGTCATTTAGGAGCTGTCTCACTCTCACAGCTAGTATCCAACGGTAGGATTAGAAAACGGACGGATCCAACGGCAGGATTAGAAAACCAACGGATAGTTTTCTAAAAACATATATATAATTTTACATAATTTAAATATAAATATATATTTATATATCATACATTTCAAAGATCAACCCATATCAATTCAAAGAAAATGTAAAAACCGACCGTTGGATGAGTTTATTACAATAAATTATGAGTGTGGTAAAAAATTTAGTCAATTTCACCATATTTTCGAATCCGATCGGATTGGTAAACCGTAGTCACTTATATGTTTTATTGGTTGACCGATGGCGTGACAACAGCAAAACGTGCTTATTTTTTCACATCACATTTGTATATATTCCATCGATGGATGTGCGTGGACATAAGATAAAAAAAATTAATTTTAATTACAAACACATTGGACTATACCAATTTTATTCCTAAAGTTGTATGACTTATACATTGCATTTAAATTGTTTAAGTTTATTCTAAAGCAACCATGAAGTGGAAAATGAATTCAGACAAACCAACCACTCGATGGAGAGATTGTAATGTTTTATGGTGGTTGTAGAAAATCCAGCCAATTTGGTTCTCGTTTCGAATTCGATCAACTAGGTCAAACGTAGTTACTCTTATAAACCTATATTTATATATCAAACACTCCAAAGAGCAACCCCTATCAATTCAAAGAAAATGGAAAAACCGACCGTTGGATGAGTTTATTACAATAAATTATGAGTGTGGTAAAAAATTTAGCCAATTTCACCATATTTTCGAATCCGATCGGATTGGTAAACCGTAGTCACTTATATGTTTTATTGGTTGACCGATGGCGTGACAACAGCAAAACGTGCTTATTTTTTCACATCACATTTGTATATATTCCATCGATGGATGTGGGTGGACATAAGATAAAAAAAAATTAATTTTAATTACAAACACATTGGACTATACCAATTTTATTCATAAAGTTGTATGACTTATACATTGCATTTAAATTGTTTAAGTTCATTCTAAAGCAACCATGAAGTGGAAAATGAATTCAGACAAACCAACCGCTCGATGGAGAGATTGTAATGTTTTATGGCGGTTGTAGAAAATCCAGCCAATTTGGTTCTCGTTTCGAATTCGATCAACTAGGTCAAACGTAGTTACTCTTATAAACCTATATTTATATATCAAACACTCCAAAGAGCAACCCCTATCAATTCAAAGAAAATGGAAAAACCGACCGTTGGATTAGTTTATTGCAATAAATTATGAGTGTGATTAAAAATTTAGCCAATTTCACCATATTTTCGAATCCGATCGGATTGGTCAACCGATATTTAGAATATATATATGCACATATTTTATATAGAAGTATAATAGTATAAGAACTTCCACACACACACACACACATATATATATAAACACACACACACACACACACATATATATATATATATATATATCTCTCTATACACACACACACACACACATATATATCTCTATATATATATATATATATATATATAAACACACACACATATATGATATATTGATATATATATATATATCTATATCTCTCTCTCTCTCTCTCTCTCTCTCTCTCTCTCTCTCTCTCTTCTCTCTCTCTCTCTCTCTCTCTCTCTCTCTCTCTCTCTCTCTCTCTCTCTCTCTCTCTCTCTCTCTCTCTCTCTCTCTCTCTCTCTCTCTCTCTCTCTCTATATATATATATATATATATATATATATATATATATAAACACACACACACACACACATATATAGAGATATCTCTATATATATATATATATATATAAACACACACACACACATATATGATATATTGATATATATATATATATATATATATCTCTATATATATATATATATATCTCTATATATATATATATATATCTGTATATCTATATATACGGGCGGGTTCTGAAGCGGACGTCCGCACTTGGCTAAAGTGCGGACGGCGACGCAGCGGCGGCGTTCCAGGCTTGGCCGGCGGCTCGGGGCTTGGCGGACGGAGGCCGGAGGCTTGGCGGACGGTTCTGGGCAGCGTTCGAGGTCGAAGGAGGTCGGAGTTGCAGGTTTCTGGGCAGCGAGCTCACCTGCAACTGCAGGTTTCTGGGCAAGGCAGCAACCACGTCGCCGGCGACTCCACCGACTGCAGACCCGTCCGTCTGACCCGTGGCGTCCGTCCGGCAAGCTCCGCAGCTCCGTCGCACCCCGAGCCGAGCTGCAGCAGCGCCGTCCGCACTTTAACGAAAGTGCGGACGTCCTCTTCAGAACGCGGTCGTCTATATATATATATATATTTATATAAACACACACACAAATATTAAATATATATCTATATGTGTCTACATATTATATATATATATATATATATATATATATTTATAAACACACACACACATATATAGATATATCTATATATATAACACACACACACACACACACACACACACATATATATATATATAAAATATTTTGCGGGATTTTACGGGCCGGGCCTAGCGGGCTTTTGGCGGGCCGGGCCGGGTTTTTGCGGGCCTCCATCGGCCCACCAAGGCGGGCTTTTGCGGGTTTTTTGACGGGCAGGGCCGGGCCAAAAGCCCTGCGGGCCGGCGGGCCTCCATCGGCCCACTTGATCCGCGGGCTTTTTGATGAGGCCTACATCAAACTGCATCCACACATTTGATGAAAGACTCCGTCAATGTAAAACGGTACAACTGAACATCCACAAAACCAAAAACAAAAAAATTCAATATCAATAGGATATGTAAAGCAGATTTTGAAATTTGATGAATTAAGTAGATTGATTGCAAAGCTGATGGCAATTGTTAGGGGATCGAAGCTAGGCCATAACTGATAAGAGGTTTTTTCAACGGTTGAGGTCGTTGTAGTTGATGCAGTCCAATGAAATTGATGCAATTGCTTTCATCTTCAACAACATCAGAATTGCTACATACTGTTAAACTAAGAGGTCGTTGCTCATGCTTGGCGATATATGTGTGATATAGATAGTACGTGCAATGGTCATTGTGCCAATGAAGAATTACTACATTGGTGTTAAAGAAAGGTCCCCGAAATATAAATTGTAGGGTTTAGCCCCTAAACCCTAAACGTAAAACACAATCACACCTAATAACACAGGAGATTTACGTGTTCACCCAAAACTCAGCCAGAGTTTAAGGCTACATCACGGTTGTTTGCTAGTGGTTTCACTATGATCGAATAAATATGGTCAATTACAGTATTACACTATATGATGATTTAGCTGTATACAGAACGCAACTGAATGGAGAGTGATGAAACATTGTCCCATAAGGCATGGAATTGAAGATCCTTTAATGTGTGAGTTGCCCAAGGCATGAGCAGACGTCTCACCATGTGTGAATGGGAGGCTCCTTGATATCAGACCCAAAAAACAGAGGCTACTTGATAAGTTCTCCGAGCTGGCGTGGAGCATGTTGCCCACGTGTCCACTCCTGATCGGTTGTCCTGCTTGGGCAGAAGTATCCGCGAGCACACTGAGCCTGTTTCCAAACTTTAGCCAAGTAACTTTTATATTGATATACTAGCCGCATCTGCTCACGGTGTCCTGTTCAAAGGAAAGCGTCCAGTCTTGTCGATAACCCTCCATGTACAATTTTGTTATTTTGAGACCTGCCTGGAATGTGGTGAAAGCAACTTATATGAGAATCCCTTATTGCTCTAAGGAAATCCTCAGATCTCCATAAGCACCACTGATAGCCATACATTTGCTCAACAAAAATGGACAATGTTTACTACGTAGTTTGGGAGCGAATGTGGTTGTGACACCAGAAACAAATCTTAATGCCTCATACGATGAGTGACTGGGATCTGCATTAACTTCTGAAAACAAAAAAGATAGTTTTCTGACTGTGGTGCCTTAAGAGGGAGAAGAAAATTAAAGTTCCCATTTTGGTTTATGAATTCGCCTCTAATGGGACCCTTTTTCATTACATTCAAGATCGGAAAATTGGGGAAAATGCAATGCCTCATTGGGATATCCTTATAGAGATGGCAGCAGAATCTGCGGCATTCTTTATCAATCACTCATGGATTTGTCAAGTCTTCCAATATATTATTAACTGATTGTTTGGCCAAGGTTGCTGGTTTTGGACCTCCATGGTTAATCCCTAGTAATGAGGCCCAGACAAGTACATTGCTTCAAAGGACGTTGGATTATCTGGACCCAGAGTATCTATTTACAGGCCAATAGACAGACAAGTGTGATGTCTACAGCTTTGGAGTCGATTTAGTAGAAATTTTAACTGGGGAGAAGCCAATAAATTTTAATAGACCAGAAAGTCAAAGAATCATAACTTCTCATTTCTTGTTCTCCATGGAATTACAAAATGGCATTCTTCAGATTCTTGCACCACAAGTTAAGGAGGAAAACAAAGAACAAGTCGCAGCATCGCAGAACTTGCAAAGCGATGCATCAAGGTGAGTGGTGCAGAAAGACCAACAATGGAAGAAGTGGCTGGAGAGTTAAAGACGCTGTCGAACACATAAACTACAGTTCATGTTGATTGACAATCATCTTGACACTGAGAGTAGTAGTTGATAGTAAATAAGAAAACAGGGCAATGGTCCAATCGATAGCTAGCCACTATTATTTTTTGGTCAAAGATAGCTAGCTACTATAATTGTCATTTTCCTTCTTGTTATTCTCCTTTCAAATTCTTTAATTTGAATTTGTTATGCAAACTTCTTTTCCTGGACACAGTATGTTGGGAAACCCATTGAGACAAACCAATTAGTACTAAGGGTAGCAATCTTCTTCAATCGTCATGATAGCTCATTTTTCAAACAACATTACAAGTATAGCTAGCAATAACTATCTGCTTACTTAATGGAACGTATAGGGCTAGATCAAAAACTAAATCCTTATAGTAAATGGACTACATGTGTGTTGTCCAAAAGTTTATTCCATAGAATCAAATTATTGTGGAGGCCAGCATCTCACCTTGGGCCTCAGAATGGTGGCAGACTGGCATATCTGGTGGTGGAGGTAAGATATGTGCTTCGGGGCTCTGTTCCACTTTTCAGTATGAATTCACTTCCATGCTACATGACGTATGCCTATCTAAATGGTAATGCATAAACCAAACTCCAGGATTGTCAGCCTGGAATCTAATGGCAGTCCACCCATTTACAGGGACAGCAATAGTGTTCCGCAGAGGAGGATCAAAAAGATTATATTTCAAAGGTTCTTTATCCTTGTCAAAGTCCCCAAGCCCCTAAACAGCAAGGGGAGGGAAACAATCCAAATGCCCTGTTAACATGGTAATAAACTAATAATAAGCTTGTAGTATGTCGATGCTAGGGTTCACAAAGCTAATTTTGTTACAAGCATTCAGTCACCTACCTAATGGATGGTTAAGAGAAATGTAAGAACCAAAATTCAATGGCAGTCATAATGGCATTGAATTAAAGATGTCCGTATATGTGGAAGAAATTGTTCTAATTTGGTAGATTTGATGACATTAGAATGCCAATATGGATACTAGGAGATCAAGAACATTGCGCTTCGAATTTTGTTTTGGTCTTGTTTGTGCTTATTAGCCATCATTCGCACTTCGCCACAGAAACTAGAAGACTCACTTGATAAGGAGATTGAAGATTGAGCTGTACCAAGACGGGTACCTCATCATCCATAACATGAACAACATCGTTCCTCCAACCAACTACTCAAAATGAGTCAATTCTAATAACCTACTTGCTACGTCATCTTCTAGGTCTATACCAGATTCTCCAGATCATGTAGAAGAGTTATCGTACAAAAACAAGTGAGCATAATCAAGTACCAGAGCAGGGCAGAGGGAGGTGACCATTTCAAACATGATGGTTTTATCCTTGGAATATTCCAAAGCACCCGACATGTTAAGATTCGGTACAACCGACCCATCATGTTTTCAAAATATGATCTGTAAAACAGAGCTGCCAAGAAAGGCTTCCACTGTTTCCACCATAGAATTGGAATGATAACAAGAACTGAAAATGATATTTTTATGGGATTTCAACAAGTATTGTTGAATGCCTTTTACAAATTCTGGTTTCTGCCAAGTTATCTAGTAGTCATGCTTCTCTGTTAAAACTGCTAAAACTAGAGCACAATCTTATTATATCTCCAACCAAAATATAGGACCCAACAAATTAGAAACTGAATTCGAAATTTGCAACAAGATAGAAGGGCTTAAAACCAATTCAGAACATACTCAAAAGAAAACAAGCAAAAATAGACTCCTGATCCAAAAAGCAATAATTATAGACTAATATTACACCAAGCACACACTGCTTGAAGCCAGTTGCTACTTCTTAGCACTTGACCTCCTTCAAACCATGGGCGAAGTAAATAAAGGTTGGGTCAGTGGCACCCTCTTTGTAGTAGGCAAAGACCAAAGCTGCATCATCACCCATGCTCTCCCCCACGAAGCTGCAAAACAACAGTCTCATGTCAGATACTTGACAGGACAGATTATAAAGTATGGTAGATACCGCGTGAGTAAAGTACACCACAAGGACTAGAGGATTCAACAAAACTTACAATTGGAGGTCACTGAGCTTGGAAAGCAGAAACTTGGTTGCTCCCTCAATGTTCTTCTTAAATGTCTCCTGATGCTCTCCCTCAAGCTTTGGGGTCAACAATTTGATGTACCTCTTCACCCATGTGACAAACTGCTTCTTATCAAAAGGAGGTTGCTCCTGGAAGAATCAATGAATGACTATTAAAATCTTTCAAATCAAAGAACGATAATTTTTTTTTTTTCGAAGATATAGATGAAAACTAATAGTGACTTTGGGCACCACATACCTGAAGTCTGAAAGTGTCAACAATGTCAACAACCTTAGCAGTTTGATCATCAACACCCTCATCAGCATCTGCACCTTCAGCAGAAGGATTTGCACCGATGTCTACATCAACTGCTCCTTGAACAACCCACTGCAAGCCAAATAATTCGAACCACACCATCAATCATTATTATTCAAAAGAACACACAACTACCATCAAATACCCGAACAAAACCCCAATAATTTTCTTCTTCTATTTTCACACAATTTTGTACATTAAACAATAAACTTCAAGCTAGGAATATACAGCGAAATCATATGAGAAGAAGCAATCAAACTACATACATAGTATGAGAATTAACCACATACCTTTCCGTCAACTTCCCACAATACTCCATTGTGGATCTCTTTGTATGGAAACGAGTCCGAGAGAAGCTCATCACCTAGTATAATCACAAAAATTTGGTCAATAACTCAGAAAGAGTAACTCAAATACAAGAAAGTTAAATATCTAAGCAGATCTAAACAGAACATGAATAAGAACTTCCTATAGCTCGATACATTCATTGATTAGCTAACACATCGGGATACAGTTCCATCATGATAAAGTTCAATATTACGATTCAGTTCCGTCACGATTAAAAACAAAAACTCAGTCCAAAAGAATTCTACCAATTACATGAAGCCAGTTTCGAGACACAGTATTACGCATCACATACAAATTATCCTACAAATTCGTCTTCTCTAGTCTCATACGGATAGTCCACCAACCTCACCGAATCGATAACAAAATATTCACTACAAAACTACATCAAAAAACATATAACTACAATCATGCATCAAGTAAATCAAAATAAACACAGCAGAAACAGATCAAATCACCGAAAACCATTGAAATTAAACACAGTTATGCTTGAATATTAGGCGCCAGATCCTCACCCAAACATAACACATGGATCTAACTCTATTTGCCCTATAACTCTACAACTTCGGCCTCAAACCACATCTAAAACCCTAATTGAAAACTATGAATCAGGAATTAAGGGAAGAATCGGATAAGACATACCGGTGAGAAGGTCCTGGTAAACCAACATGATTGCAGTGGCTCTCGGATCGCCCAAAAAGGATTATTAGGGGTTTGAGGAGGAGAGAGAGAGCTAGCGACGCAAGGACGAGAGAGCGAGAGAGGGATTCGGTGGTCGTGGACAGCTGGAATATATAGGCGAGGGTTTTGGCTTGGAACTAAGGAACTCTGCAGCTATGTAATTACGAGAAAGGACTAACTTTTTCTTTGAATTTCCCAATAAAAACCCTTCTGATTATTCTTCCAGATTCGTGATATATACCAAGATTTCCGAATTCATGTTGGTGTAGGCCTGGTTGGCGGGCTTAAGAAAAAAAGAAAAAAAAAAATCCAGGCCCATATTATGTAACGAATTTGCTTGAATGATAATAATGTTTCGGCTAACTTTAACGAATTGACCCATATGATAAGAAATTGTAACATATTATGACAACAACATCCATTTTAAATTTGAAATTATCTCTAACATTTCAACCATTTTAAACGCAGTTTTGGTATGATATATCAATTGAATTCTGAGAGAGCTTACTGTGAAGCATATGATAATAAATCGCTAGAAGTTCCAATCAGAGGTGTGCAAAACATGGTACAAACCGGCTAAACCGGCCAAAACTGACCGATAAATATGATTTGGTTAAGGTTTTTTAACTTTAAAAATTGAAAATTGGTTCAATTCTGAACCAAACCATTTATGAACTGGGTTGGTTTGGTTTATCTTGTACTTAAACCGCGGAACCCGAACCAACCGGTATGTTTAAAACATAAGAGAAAAAGTTTTTATATATATATATACACACATAGTAAATATATATTCATTTGTCCGGTTTGTTCTAAGTAAGTTCTAAATCGCCAGTTATAACTTTATTCTCAAATGATATACTATCATATTGAATTCAAGGCTCAAAGGCCTAAAACCTTAGTATATAATCGCTACAATTTTTTTGATCATTTCATATCACATCTCTGATCTCTCAATCTCTCATTCTTTAACCTTTAATACTATCATATTAAGCTAGTATTGATGGCTAAGTCATTAAATAAGTGAATCATTTTAAATCTAATTTAGGTTTTAGTTTTGGACTATATGTTTTGGATTTTAATTATTAAATTTTAAATTTAGATAATTTTACATAATTTCAATTCTTGAGATTGAATTTTTACTATGAATTTTTTCATAAATAGCATGTTAATATTATATAGGTGAAAACCGCCAAACCGACCAAACCAAACCATCTTTAATTGGATTGGATTGGATTGGGTCGGATTGAGTTTTTTTTTTTTATGACCGGTTTTCCAAAATGCCTAAACCGCTCACTTTGGCATAGAGACGGTTTGGAGTCAAAACCGATCCAACCCAATCCATGTGCAACCCTAGTTCCAATAAATGAGACTATCATGTCTTGAGCTCCATGAGTAAAAGTAGCATAAAGTATGATTATACTTAAATTCAGGCCCAGACGCCCAAATCAAGCACCCCATCTTCTCCTACCTTTGTTTTAGGTCACCACCACTAGAGTGCAAGTGCCAGCCATGGAACCTCCACTAAAAGGGAAAGCACCTGTCAATGATTGAGATGACCTCTCATAACAAGACTATAGTGAACCTCCCGCCAAACCACTTGTGCTGTGCTACATCATGCACCACCGCAACTGGTGTTAACTCACGATCACAACACCACAAAAGAAACAATTTGATCTGCATTTCACTAATATAAATTTTTAAAAATTCAAGTTTGGAATCTAAATACTAATTTGCGACATCTCCCTACACGAAAGAGGCCAAAACCGATTTTTTCATTTTGAGAAAATAATAAAAATTAAGAAAAGACAAACTAAGATCTAGGCCAAAACCCAAACACAAAAACTCAAACGAACCCAATTTTGTTAATGGCTCAAATCAGTATACCAAAAAAAGAAAGGTTAAGAAATTTCTGCGCGTTCACCATTTAGTTGTCACCCTAAATTCTTAACATTGAATCGACCACGCTCTAACATATGTACTATGTTTGCACAAGATACTAATTACCATACTCATAAATGAGCTACCATTTGTAGGATTTGGGTGCATCATGAGTGAGTAATTACTAAAAGAGGAGAGAAACTCTCATCCAGATAAGGAAGACAATAAATCCCTAATGCTATAAATTTGAGCGCGTCCCTATCTCTTTACCATTTTGTACTCACAATTACTGTCTCTTTAGTATTGTTTGTTTCATTTCGATGGCTATTTCTTCCTCCATGGTACAATGAGAAGTAGCAATTTGAGAAGAAACAAGTAACGCTAAGATGATTCTTAAGTTGAAATAGTGTTTATACATGTCTTCTCCACCAAAGTTAACTGCACTTGAAATTTCAAGGATAATTGCACGTTTAGAATATTGCGAACATCCTTAATTTGATAATCACACGAAGAATTTCAACAATTTGAATCATTGATCATTTTAGTTTCATCTTTGCTAAGTAAATTTACAAAATTTCAACAATTTTGGTAATGTTTGGTCATCCGGATAATGAATCATTATAGAAAAACATAGAGCGTCCAATAAAATTAAAAATCTCAAAGAAAAAGAAAATCAATATCAAATTTTCTGGGAAGTCGACTTTTGCTCTGCTAGGGTTTCCTCCCTAGCCGAAAAACTAATCGAGAGTTACTGGAGCAATGGCGGAGGAGGGAGCGGCAGCTACTCTCGCCCTATCGAAGGAGGCTGTTGTGAGCCTGGAGGGGGCCGGAGAAGCACTCCATGACCCTTTTTTTTATCTATGCGGCCGGCTGCTGTCCAAGAAGCAGGTGGTTGTGCCGTCATTCACGACAGCGATCTCCGGGGTGTGGCGGCTGAAGGAGAAGGTCTTGATCTGTCAAGAGGAAGTGGGATCTTTGTGTTTCAATTCAAGGAACAGGAGGAGAATCATCGTATCCTTTATGGTGAACCATGGTATTATAGCGATTCAATGCTCTTGCTGGTGGGACTACGATGGCGTAGGTTCGTTGTTTGAGATCTCGTTGCAATCCCTCGAAGTCTGGGTGGTGATGAAGGGCCTGCGTGTTGATCTACGCAACATAAGAGCTCTGACCCGGATCGGAAAAGTGCTGGGGAGCTTTGTTAGGGCCGATCTGGTGGCATTACAGAGGAAGGACTTTGCGCAACAAATCCGTCTGATTCACGATGTGAGGCGACGGGCTTAGGCTCGGAGGGAGTTTCAGTTCTCACCGGAGTTGTCTGTAGAGCTGGAGTTTCAGTATGAGAGATGTCATGGGATCTGTAAGGACTGTGGTTTCTTTTATCATGGTGGTGCGGATTGCAACAAGGGTTTGGTGTCGCTGGCGGTTCCTGGGCCGGTGCAGGTGACTGTTGGCTCTTCGTCGTCAGAGATGGCGACGCTCGTGGTTCCCAGGTCGACTGGAACTGGTTTGGATCCTCCCAGGCTGGCTGATGGCGGCTCTGGGCTGGTGGAGGAGGAGGCTCAGGGAGCTGGTGCTCTAATCTTCTTGGAGGGAAACGCGGGCAATCCTAGTTTCAAATTAGGGTCGACTGTGGGGCTAAGAGAGTAAGAGGCAATGGGCCGTGTGGGCCTGTGGGACAGACTGGTCGGCTCAATGAAATTATGGGGTTTCAACAAAAGATTTTGGGCTTGCGCAAATCACGTGAGGATGATTGGCCTGAGGCTAGGAAGCGGATGAAGTTGGCAGTTGGGCCGATGGATTTTGGTGACGGATTGGTGGAGGTTCATGTTGCTGTGGGGAAGGTGCCAAAGAAGAAGGGTCGTCCTCGTGGTCATCGGGACAAGCTAGCTCAAGCCTATACCAGCTCTGGAGGTGGCTATCGTGGAGGAAGATACCCCTCTCCTGGAGGGTTAGGTTTGTTGACCTATATTGGCATTGTAGAAGCTTTTGCGGTGATGCTTGCTGCGGTGTACACCATAATGGTCTTAGGCGTCAAAGCACTAGGCCAAAAAATGAATCAAACGACAGTTTTTCATTTTCGTCTGATAAGGCACGTTGCTGTTGTCTATCTCAATGCCATCTGATGGGTGAATCAGACAATAAGAGGTAACTGTTGTCTAAGGAAATTTTACACAACAACAACGACTTACATGACTATTATCTGAACACCAGAAAGAATAATAGCGATGAGTATCTTAACTCTTGTGCAAATCAATTTCAGACAACAGATGCTAGAAGAGAGAAACTTGTGAAGAACAATCAGAAAACATTGGCTTGTAAATAAACTATTGTCTGAATGAAGGTTGTACATCATCTGACTAGCTGGTTACTTTTGATTGAATTCAAACAAGACGATAGAATAAGCGTGTAGCCATTGTATATCATCGTTTCATAATATAGCATCTTGTAATAAACTGTTGTCTGAAATCAAATCAAACAATAATAGCTTTCCTATTCTCTGTGGTCTTCCTTAACTTCAGACAACAAATTATTTTAATTTTTGGTTGTGTTATATCTAGTTGGACAATTGAATAGGTTTGAAAACTATTGTAGATGGATGGTTCACACAACAGTTTTTTGTTTCTCTTTTTGTTATGTTCATTTGTTAGACAATGGTTTGCTGTTGGTATTAAAGTGTCAGCTATAGAAGAGAAAAACATACATTCTGCACAATAAAAACAACATATCCACAAACACATCCTTGATTACAGAAACGCATCCATTAATTCCAAAAACTATTTCATTCCAACACAGGAATTAACATATCCATTGTTTAGATAATTTCATATCTGCATTTAAGTGCTACAGACTAGTCTAACAAAAAGTGAAAGTACTTGTACAAAATTTGACTGAAGCTTGAGCATCTCTGATCTTCCCAAGTTTTTGGGTAGTCTTGCATCATATACTAACCGAGTTGTGGACTTGAATGAAGTCTTACTAGCATCTTTGTATCTGCAGTAAGATGAAAAATACTAGGTCAAGTGATGTATAATAAAAAGCAAAGGAAATCCCAAGCCCATTATCTCATCTACCACCAGTCTAGCATGCACTAAGAATAAAAGAATGAAGAGTAGGTAGCACAAGTACTCTGAGTCAACATTATAAACTAAAGTGATTAAATGATTTGGAGAAGTAAATGAGAAAAAAACTGAAATAAGCAGGAATTTTAAGTTACAGAATCCCTAATTTCTTGATAGCATGCAAATAAACCGAATTTAATAAACCAAAATACATGCCCCGATGGCTGAAAATATTTAAGGTTATAATAAAGAGAATATTTACTTTGGGTTAACAAACTCCTTTATGGCACCTCCTGCTTTTGTTTGCGACAACACACTTCAATCACGCGACATGTTACAAATGTAGCTGATTACAATTTCCACCTCTTGCCAACTGTTATCATGTAGAAGAGATGTAATAGTTGCAAATATGCACTAGTTTATAATAGTTCTAAGCGTACAAATGCAGCAGATACAATTTGATGTACCAATTCACTTGACCAAGTTGTTTACATTTCTATATATAGCAAAAATACCATCAAAACCATTGCTAAATTCCTATAAAATCTCTTTTACAATGTACAAGCTCCCATCACTAGGTTAGCTAACAGTCATTGCAGTAGCCTTTGACATCCTCCAAATGACAACCAAATCAAATGACCATTTAGCTAGAGAACTAAGAAATCAAAGGTTGGATCCTAGGCACGCTGACAGGAACAGATATGATCTAATCTTTAGACCATGACTGATTTGATTGCAAAAAGTTCAAACCATATTTCCTTTTAGAGTGTACGTAAAGCTATTCAAAGTTGTCTTCTCCAGTTTAGGCTAATAAAAGGACCTAATTCCCTAGTATGAATTTTTGGCTGATACATAAGAAAAGACAGCACTTTCATGTAGAATGACCAATAGGAAAGTCAAATGTTGCAATTGTAAAGGGCAGGTCAGCACTGATTATAGCATCAAAATAAGAATGTCAAATATCCAACTGCAAGAGCCACTTTTGTACTAATCTAATTGCAAACTGAACTTGCTAAAATGCCATCCCATAAAAAACTCCAATACACCTAATAATTTCATGATTAGGATACTTAATTTGCATTAATTAGTAGATCAAGTCCAACCATATCCAACACTCTGTACCCATGAAAGGCCATTTACTCCTCTTCATTTACAAGTAAACAATAATTTCAACAAATGTAATAGCACGATTCCAATCTATTCAGAGAAGTTATTTCATTTATGGAGTCTAAGCTATTTGAAAGCTTGAACTATTGACTTCTGTACTTATAAGCAGTTTCTGAAATAACCTAAGCAAGCAATCATTTTAGTTACTAGCAATTAAAGTGTTCAATCAATAGAGGCATTCAATCAATACAACCAAGTAAACAATAATAGTGAAAGATACCTTGAGCTCAACGATTCATTGTGAACTTCACTAAATGAAATAGTTCTGTAGATTTTCCGCTTCAATTTCCGATTTCAAACTGACCCAGCAACTTTCATTTCTCCAACTTCTATTTTCTAGATTCCTGAAGCCTCAACACCTCCAAATTAAACAACTAAACAATTTACATAGATGAACTTACCCACAGTTGCAGATGAACTTACCTACAGTAGTAGAAATCAGACTAACCCAAATCTAAATGAAGCTGAGCATAGCTTCTCTACTTGTTCTTGGTCACTGTTCTGCCCCATATTGTCGATTCTAGCTTCGATGAATTATTAGCCGAAATGGGTCTCATGGGCAGTTGGTTAACTGAATCTTGTACACTTTTGGAAGCTAATGGCGTTATCTTGTATCCAATTTGCGATTTTTCTGCAACATCAATCCATCAAAGAACCCACTTTACCAATCCACCTCGCCCAAACATTCAAAATTCCTAAATTTCACGAAACCCATAAACTTGAAAGCAAAAATCGATTACCTGTAATCCAGAAGATCCTCAGAAATTGTAACTGCCGGAGAGAGTGACAGAGATCTGCTCGGGCTCAAATCCCTTAACGCGGTGGACTACCCTGGGATCAGTGTCAGGCAAGTCGACGGCGTCGGCGCACAGGCTAAGGTCGAAGGGCACAGTGACAGGCTAGAAGGGCTACGAACCTGGAGAGAAGATCGGTCTGCATGTTAGTGGTGGCGGTGTGTTGAAAAGATGGTCGAAGATCGAAGAGGTATCGGTTAAGGAACAGTGACGCCATAGTTTTAAGGGTTGCGTGCTGTGGTCTGGTCATCTCGATCGACGGAGGGGTGGCTGGGTTTTGTTCTCCGTTGCCTAGGCTATCTTTTGGTGGTGGCGGTGTCAGAAAACGACATACGAAAGTCGAGCTTTCTGGTGTGACAGAGAGAAGATGAGAGGAAAGGGGAGAGAGAGAGAAAGAGAGAGAGAGGTCTGCGGCCCGAGCGAGGAAGAAAGAGCAAAGGAGGAAAGGCTAGGTTTACCTTTCCCTTATATACTGCTCTAACATTCACCAAAATTTGGTCGAATGGAGGGAAGTGAAATTTGAAATTTAATGAAGTGTTAAAAGCCAATTCTTGGGCACCAACATATATATTGAACCCTAAAACTCACACAACATAAACTCAAGTGCATTGTCTGAAAGAGAGTGGCACAACAGAAAACTAAAAACTGTTGTGTGAATCAAAGCAATCAGACAACATCTTTCAACAGGCATTGACTTAAAAGATATCAGACAACAGACACCTAATAACAGTTGTGTGATTGAAAATAATCAGACAACAGCAAAAATCAATCATTGTATAAATGAACCTTGGACAACATAACATAATAACTGTTATCTGAATTAATTAATTCAGACAACATCAAAAAATTCAACCATTGTCTAAAATGCTATTGCACAAGAGCCAAGAAAAAGCTATTGTTGGATTTGAAAACTTAGACGACAGAATATTTCTTGCTGTCGTCTGATTATTTCAGACGATAGTTAAAATGTTTGCTGTCGTCTGATATGTGTTGTCTGATTTCGAAATTGGTGTAGTGAAGCGGCATGATGGTTGTTTGCATGGTATTGTGTAGGTCTATGCTTTTTCCTTGCTTTCCCTAGTTTGTTTTCTTAGTTTGGATTTTGCTTTTGGACTTTTTGTTCGGTTTTTGCTTTGTTTAGATTCTGTATTGCGCTTTGAGTTGTACTATGAAGGATTTTCGGATCCTTCTAGATTGACCGAGGAGGTCGTTGTTATTAATGGAACCAGATTCCGTTTCCCTAAAAAAAAAAAAATTTAAAATAGTAAAAATGAATAATATAATAGTCAAATGGTTTCCGATTTGATTGAAATTTTGTAGAAATCATGTATGTTAAAAATAAGCGGTCTTAAGCCTCATATTTTATGTAGGCAGAAATATCACTTTGGTCATCGAACTATGTTGCGTTCGACATTTTGGTCATCCAACTTTTAAAAACTTCACTTTAGTCACTCAACTATATCACCGTATATCACTTTGGTCTTTCCGTCTGTTTTCTCCGTTTTCTCTATTAAATTCAAGGGTATTTAGAAGATAAAAAGATTATTCAAAAAAAAAAAAAAGATAAAAAGTTTTGCCCTCCCATTTTTACAACTTAATCCAATTTTTCCCATCTAAACATAGAGTTATATGTTGATTTACACTTTTTTTAGACTTGCACATTCACAACAATTGTTGATCATCAGCTAATACTAAGATCAGGGACACAAATTCAAGAAATGCTTCAAGTTTTTTGGGGTAGCTCTTCTCTGTGTTAATCCCTGCCCTGAGGAAAGGCCAACAATGAAAGATGTAATAGAAATGCTCAATGAGATCAAGCATGAAATGAAGATTGTGAAAAACCAAATTTTCTCGACCAAGGAGCTGTGACAAACAGGAAAACTGCAGTTTACAGTTCTAGTTTCTCCAGGTCATCTGAAACTCTAATTGGCTCACCTTCTTGTTTTCCCAGATAAAAGTAAAATTTGTATAGATTGATGTTATTTTGAGAAAGATGTTGTGCAGTAGCAATAAGACATGATATCCTCTTTCACTATGATTCAGTAAGAGTAAAATTGTACTTTAGACAAATAAGAACAAAGTATTTATATGCTGTTGTTCGCTCAAAAAATTTAGGTGCAAACAGCTGTCACTAGCAAGCATTTATTTGTTGGGGATTTATTCTTCCCCATTCTTCAAATTTGATTCAAGACCAGGGTGAAAAAGAAAAAAAAAAAAAACTGAACCTTTAACTTTCTCTCTTTCTGAGTGATCTTTTCTTCAAAACCCATTTCTTCACTTCATCTCGATCCCTTCTAATTTTTTGCTTCCAAAGAGTGTTGTTTCCGAATCCAAGTCCAAATTGAGCCTCAAAATTCTAAAAAGATTCAAAAGGTAAAGAACCTAGATTATGGGTAAAAATTCGACAACTCAAATCACACTACCACCAAACCCATATCCATCATCAATATTCAATCCCCCTCACCCACCACCATATAAGTAACCCAACATTCCAATCAAACTCCCCCAATTCCAATTTCCAAATTCTCCAGACCTTTTAATCATGAACGAAGAACCCAAAAACCATGAAGGAAACCAGAAACCATGGACCTTTTAATCATTACTTAATTTCTCTCTATCATTAACTGATACAAACCCAGAAACCATAAACAAAGAGCCCTTTGCAGTTTCCCCTAACTCTCGCACGCCCTTCTCTCTACTGCTCCTTCATTCCTCTCTGCTTCTTTCTTTTTGTGACTTAAAATCTAATAAACATAGAGACGAAGAGAGAGAGAGAGAGTGAAAACCTTTTAGCTTAGAGAGAGAAAGAGAGAGAGTAAAGTATACGTTTGATCCGCAATCTCCATGACAACTCTTTTTTAACTAGATTGACAAATATAGCCCTGTTTATTAGGTATGTGAGGTACAATTGCCACATTTAAACGGAGAAAATAAATGGAAAGACTAAAGTGATATATGATGATATAGTTGAGTGACCAAAGTGAAGTTTTTAAAGTTGGATGACCACAGCATCGAATGAAACATAATTCGATGACCAAAGTGATATTTCTACCCTTTATGTATTTTGAGTGAGGGTGTCCACAAAATTATAAGAGTGCATATAACCTTCGTTGAAAGACCGAATGTACTTATTGTTATTTGTCAATAATATCTTAAATTTGTACAGTTTTGTAGACACTTCAACCTCGTGTCTAAATTAGCATCTCTAAAGATCAATACATTTTAGCAGTCCCTGGTAAATTTTATTTTGTGTCAATAACCCAATCTTAGTATTGTTATTAGAGAATCTAGACATGTCATTCATTCATCTTTCAAGTGAACATTTGTAACTTTAGTTTGTTGATATTTTATCGTTGTGTATGTAATCCCTTAACGAGAATGATTGCAGAGAGTCAATGTATCAAATAGAAATGAATTTATATTTTGCATTTTATTGAAATGAATTTCTATTTGATATATTAAAAAAAAAAAAAAAAAAAAAAAACTTATGACTAAAGGCCCAAATCCAAGGCAAGCTCATGAAAAATCTCCTCCACACGTTCAGCGTTCACCTGCCACCCCAAACCCCCTAACATAGACTCGACCACACTGGAACACCTATCACCATTTGCGCCAGATTCGCCTCATAACTGGAGGCCGGTGTAATACCATCTATAGAATTTGAGCGTTTCTTGGGTTTGAATTAAATTTCCAAAAGTAGTAGAAACTAATCTCTAGATAAGGACGACCACCATGGTTCACGAGCCGTATAAATGAGCTACCATT
Source organism: Rosa chinensis (assembly GCF_002994745.2). Lineage (NCBI taxonomy): Eukaryota > Viridiplantae > Streptophyta > Magnoliopsida > Rosales > Rosaceae > Rosa > Rosa chinensis. Next base: position 48,268,921 of record NC_037091.1, read on the forward strand.
TGTAGAATTTGAGCGCATCCTCAGTGAGTAATTATCAAAATATGAGAGAAACGCTCGATGAGAATGAATCCATAATGCTATAAATGAGAACGCGTCCCTGTCTGTCTTCATCACCTTCTACGCTAAATCACCGTCTCTGCACTCACAATTAGTGTCTCTTTAGTATTGTTTATTTCATTTTAATGGCTTCTTCTTCTTCCTCCACGATCCAATGAGAAGTAGTGGCCCAGATATATGATTCTTAAGTTCAAGAAATAGTGTTTATACATGTCTTCTCCGAAGTTAAGTTTTAAGAAAAATTTAGGCTCAATATGCCTCAAAGACATCTCCGATGGCTATGGCCCAGAAATATCATAAAGATTGATCATGAGAAAAAGCAGCTCGAGAGATGTTTAAAAAGAAGGTATGGTATCCTTGCTCTTCTACTCAAGCATTTTAAATTTCGTTGATAGTGTCTATATAAGCCTTATGCCCTTATCCACGGTTAATTGCATGTTTAAAATATTGCGGACGTCCTTAATTTGATAATAACACAATGAATTTTAACAACTAGTATCACTGATAATTTTATTTTCATCTCTGGTAAGAAAATTTACAAAATTTCAAATGTTTTGTCATCCAAATAGTGAAACATTATATGTGGTGGTTGAGTCTGATTATTTGGAGGCAATTCAATTGCTTAATTCTAAAGATAGATGCTTAATTGGGTGCAGAGGGTGGAATCATTGAGGACACCCAACGTCTTATGGCTCTACTTAACATCCCAACCATTCACCATGTTCATCGTGAAGGTAACAAGGCTGCTCATGCAGTAGCGAATCATGTAGCCCGAGAGCGGGGGCGTATTATTTGGTTAGAGGATGGGCCTCATTGGCTCATGTCCATTATCAGTAGCGATATGCCTTTAGCCAGTGTTTCTATTAGGGACTCTAGTACTTCTCCTCCTGTTAGGGAGGCTCTTGGGAGTACATATATTCATTCCAATGGTTGTACTCTTGTCAATTAAGGAATAAAAGTCTTTCCCTTCTAAAAAAAAAGAAATAGTGAAATATTATAGAAAAACACCAAACGTCTAATAGAATTAAAATTATAAAAATGAATAATTAAATCGTCAAATGGTTTCCGATTTGATTGAAATTTTCACAAATCATATATGTTAAAGAAAAGTAGTCTTGAATTTCATACTTTATGTATTTGAAGTGCACAAAATTTTAAAAGTCCGATTAACCTTAGCTGAGAATGATCGAATGTTCCTCTTGTTGTTTGTCAATAACAACGTTGTGTCTAAAGATCTATAAAGCACCAATACATTTTAGCAGGTTCTGGTCAATTTGATTTTACTTTAGAAACCCAATCTTAGTATTGTTATTAGATTCATTGACATATCATTCTCTCATCTTTGAATCAAACATTTATAACTTTAGTTTGTTGATATTTTGTCAAAATAGAGGAATTTTATTATACACCCAATTTCCTACTCACATATTAGATTAAAGCCACCTATAAGATTCTTTTAAAATACACCCAAACCAATTAATTAGGTTCATCTCAAAATAAAAAAACCCATTAATTAGAATAAATAATAAAACTTGTTTTTGTTAAAAATTACGAAAGATGTCACATGCCCCAAATATATATTGACGCCCACATAATTAGACAATAGACCTCTGATTTAAGCAGTATGAATCAATACCCACATAAGAGGTTATTTATAATATCCAATTGTAATGCCTAATTGTTAGGTTAGGTAGATACCTAAATTATAGGTATCTGAATATGTATGCATATATGATTTAGTGTAGGTTAATTCATCCTCAATAGGTATTTGTGATTTGTGTTTTATTTTTTAGGGTTTATGCTAGATATTATGTTATTTATAATACTCAATTGTTATGTAGATACCCAAATTATAGGCATCCAAATAAGTATGCATATCTAATTTAGTGTAGGTTAATTCCTCCTCAATAGGTATTTATGATTCATATTTTGTTTTCTTCAGGGCTTATGCTAATGAAATGGGTTCCAACATGGTTGGCGTTTTTAAATTTTTTGTTCATTCTCAATAGATTCTACAAGTCCTTAAATGGCTAAAGAGTACTCCCACCTAGAGTTTAGGTGCAATCTTAGTGAGAGAATATCTAACTACGTCAAAAAAGATAAATATCTACATAAAAGGAATATAACACTCTCTGATGATAAACACACATATAAACTAACCAAAAAAAAAAAAAAGAGCAAAAATATGTCTCACATCAAAAATTAAGAAATAAAGGACAATTCGTCGTTTTAAATAAGAAAGAAACAAAATCAAGGATTAAATTGATTGTAATAAATTTCAAAGGACTAAATTCTGCTTACTACACCATACTTTCAAGGGTTTATCAGTTCAGTCTCTGCACTTCTAATTTAATCAGAAAAGTCTTTGCACTCTCCAATTTCATCAAATCAATCCAATCTGTAACCACTCCGTCAATTTTCGAGGAAAATTTCCAAACTATCCATCTGCATTCACAACACTAACTCGTCGGCGGGCTACCTAGCAATTGGTAGCTTGGGAATTTTCCTATGAGAAGGTCCTACGTCAACATTTTAACAGCAAAAATTGACGGAATAGTGACGGATTGGATCGATTAGATGAAATTGGAGAGTGCAATGACTATTCCGATTAAATTAGAAGTGTAGGGACTAAACTGATGAACCCTTGAAAGTACAAGGTAGTAAGCAGAATTTAATCCAATTTCAAATCTGTGGTCATAATTCAAATTCAATAAATAGTGAATATCCAGCTACAATTAAGGAAGATTTTATTTAGATTACATCCTATTTAATCAGAAGGACAAAATAGTCAAGTTAAAAAATGAGAAAAATCTTAATTATAGACATATATCCTATAAGGAAGGTTCAATTATGTGAATTTGATATTTTGATAGGAGGTATATGTATGCATATATGATTCAGTATAGTATAGGTTAATTCCTCCTCAATAGGCATTTGTGAAATCAAGGATTAAATTGATTGTAATGAATTTTAAATTTGTGGTCATAATTCAAATTCAATAAATAGTAAACATTTTGCTACAATTAAGGAATATTTTATTTAGATTACATCCTATTTAAGGATTCAAATTTGCTCACCACCAAAGTATTGGTGGTGACCACTCAATACAAAACTTCCATGTGTTATAAAACATAATTATAGTTTATCATGATGTTTTATTAAAAAATTATATTTTAAGTATTCAATTAACTCTATATAACGTGACAATTTTTAATAGGTTAGTGATATCACCACAAAATAAATATAGTGAGCAAATTTGAATCCCCTATTTAATCAGAAGAACAAAATAGTCAAGTTAAAAAAGGAGAAATTTTTTAATCATAGACATATACCCTACAAGGAATGTTCAATTATGTGAATTTGGTGTAGATAAGAAAAAAAAAAAAAAGGAAAAATTCTGTTTAGTCCTTGTACTATGTCTCTCTCATCGTTTCAGTTCCTGACATTCTAATTTAATCTGAAAAGTCTCTGAGGTGTCAATTTCCGTCTAATAAGTCTGCTAACTAGCTGACGTGGCACACAATTAGATGCCACGTCAGTGCCATGTAAGCGAGGTGGATGGTAAAATGTCCACTATGCCCCTATTCTTCCTTCTTTCTTTCTTTTTAATTCTTCCTGTCTCTTTTCTTTCTTTTGTTTACACCCAAAGTCCACCGGCCACCACCGAATGGAGCCATGCGTTGAGCAAAATCCACCACCACCGAGCTCTCCACCACCACTACCAAGCTTACCATCCAAAAACATCCTCGGATTTGCCGAAAGCCCTAAGGTCTTTTTCGGATGTGGTGATTTGGGGTTGAGGATTTGGATTCAGATTACCTAAATCCAAATCAATCTGTTTGTTACCCAAACCCAGATTTAAATCAATTCGATTCGCACAAGTCGACGTTGGGGTACGTGATTGGCGGAGTTGAAGATGTGGGTGGGCATTACGGTTGCAATGTTGTCTTCGAAGGAGCCACGATTCTCGAAGCGGCCGGAGCCATACTTGAAGCTATTACTTTGGGCCTGCCATATCTTGTCGAGGAGACCGCCAATCCAGCCTTTCTGTAGATCAGGTTAGTAGTGGCACCATTGGTTGGAACGTGGTACGCGCCGTCTCCGGATTTGCCTGATCTGTGCTTCTCCATTCTCCAAACTCCAGCTCGAATCTAGTTAAACCACTTCCATAATTAAAATAAGCACCTTAACACCCACACGCTTCCAAGACGCTGCCTTTCGGTTTCGATCAGAGCTGCCACACGCACCACCACTGGCACGTGGACTACCATAGCTACGCTGTGTATGCTAGCGTAGTCCAATCGTTCTGGTAAGCTAGCCCTGAAGCCTCTTTCATTATCTGATTGAGTTCCATCCTTGAAATTGGTGGATTTCTGATGTTTAGTTCTTCGATTTGCAATATTTGAATATTGGGTTTGGAGGAAACAATGGACTTCAAATTGGAAGGAGAGCTTCTGGTCTTGATTATTATAAAGCCTTAAGGGAATGATGAAGATTTGATGAAAACAGCGAGTTCCAATACGTCGTGGAGTTTTGGCCTTGACAAAACATTGAAATATGGTAAGAAACCCAAGCCTTTAACTGTGAAATTGATTTTGTTGGGAAAATTAGTTGAGACTACCTCCTAGAAGGGAGGAATTGGAATGATTATGAAGAAGGCAATGTTTTGATGAAAGATATGGATTTCTACTTGTAGTGGTAATGTTGTATGCCATGAGATCGAAAGAACTCAATGAGAATGATATGGTGACTATTGTGTTTAATTATGTTTGAATGGTTGTGCGTGCATTTCAATATGGAGCTTGATTTTTCTGGTCATGGCCAAGTATGAGTCTTATCTGATTGTGTTTAATTATGTTTCTTACTAGAGTTTCAATAAATACTTTATCTGTTGCTGCTGCAATTGGGGGTATGGAGTGAAAAATTCAATCAATTTGGAGGGAGTTTTCATGAAGAATGGGGGAAAATGTAAAGGGGGGTATATTGGACAATTTACAGGTTACATGACATGCAACTTGCTGAGGTGGTGTAGCTTGGATTGCCACATCTACAAGTTAACAGCCGAATTTGACGGAATGTTAACGGTGAGGACCTATTAGATGGAAATTGAGACCTGTGGGAGTGGTCAAATTCTGTTGGGCCCGCAATTAAAGCGATTAATTCCGTAGTTAGTATGGCGTTAAATTTCAGTCATGAATGCGGCGATTATTACGACAATAACTACGCACAATGATTATGATTATAAGTGCGTAATGAATGATTGTCATAAATACGCAATGAATGACGGTAGTAAGTACGCAATGATTAGCTGTTATTAGTGCAGCAATAATTGTCATTATAAGTGTGTAAATAAATGCAGCCATCAAAGCAGAAATAATGGCGGCTTGTTCTCAAAGTAAGTCATCGCCTATATAAAGGAGGCTCGACGTCCAGGTAATGCATCGAATTCCAACTTGTTGTACTCCACAACTAAGAAACAATCTGACTTAGGCATCGAAGAGTTTTCTGCAGGTACCCCCCCTTCTCCTCAAGCCGATGATCAAACTCCAGGTCAACGCTCGAAGGAAGCTTCTCGATTATTCCCAGGTCAGCTCCCGCTCCAGTCTGCATTAATTGTTGGGTCAAACTCCTCTACGGAATTTTTCACCTCCAACAAGTGGCGCCGTCTGTGGGAAGCACTTTTCCCTAAAAAGTGATGGCGGGAGCTGCACCATTAGAAATCTTATTCCTGTCACTAAGGACTGGGAGTGATGGAATACAAGCCCCGAAGTGATAAAAGTCTGGGTAACGTAAACTAGCGTTCTTTCCTTTAGTAATCATATTCTGATTTTTTCCTTTTATATTTAAAATATATTTGTGGTTAGTGTTGTTGAAATGTATGTGTAAGGCTGGTGGCCAGAGTAAATACCCAAGGCCGGTGGCCAAGGAGAATAAAATGTTGTTGATCAGATTCAAAGGGAAATGGGGGCAATTCCATATCTCATGCTGAAAATGAATCTTCGCCTTGAGGAAAGAATTGAGGCGGTTAGGGCCCGAGGAAAGAATCGAGGCGGCCAGGGCCCGAGGAAAGATTCAGGGAGGCCAAGACGGCCAGGGCCCGAGGAAAGAATTAGGGCAGCCAGGGCCTGAGGAAAGAATCGGGGCGGCCAGGGCTCGAGGAAAGAATCGGGACGGCCAGGGCTCGAGGAAATAATCGAGGCAAGATTCGAAACAGCCAGAGAATGGAAATTTCCTCTTAGGACAAGTGTCCAAAGAGAAAATTTGGGGGCATTGTGGGAGTGGTCAAATTCTGCTGGGCCCGCAATTAAAGCGATTAATTCTGTAGTTAGTATGGCGTTAAATTTCAGTCATGAATGCGGCGATTATTACCACAATAACTACGCACAATGATTATGATTATAAGTGCGTAATGAATGACTATCATAAATACGCAATGAATGATGGTAGTAAGTACGCAATGATTAGCTGTTATTAGTGCAGCAATAATTGTCATTATAAGTGTGTAAATAAATGCAGCCATCAAAGCAGAAATAATGGCGGCTTGTTCTCGAAGTAAGTCATCGCCTATATAAAGGAGGCTCGACGTCCAGGTAATGCATCGAATTCCAACTTGTTGTACTCCACAACTAAGAAACAATCTGACTTAGGCATCGGAGAGTTTTCTGCAGGTACCCCCCCTTCTCCTCAAGCCGATGATCAAACTCCAGGTCAACGCTCGGAGGAAGCTTCTCGATTATTCCCAGGTCAGATCCCGCTCCAGTCTGCATTAATTGTTGGGTCAAACTCCTCTACGAAATTTTTCACCTCCAACAAGACCTCAGGGACTTTTCAGATTAAATTAGAATGTCAGGGACCAAAAGATGAGAGAGACATAGTACAGAGATTAAACATAATTTTTCCCAAAAAAATATATATATGAGTGGGTTTTTCCTAATATAAGTTTTTTATTTTTTGGGTTTATATCTAATTTTCTCATATAGATGAGGAACTTTAATAGGTGGTGTGATGGCCGCTATTTGATATAAAAAATATATATATACGAGTGGGTTTTTCCTAATATAAGTTTTTTATTTTTTGGGTTTATATCTAATTTTCTCATATAGATGAGGAACTTTAATAGGTGGTGTGATGGCCGCTATTTGATATAAAAAATAATAATAATAAAAATAAAAATAAACCTCCCACCAGAGTCTTATATCCCATGCAAGCTTATGGAAAAGCTCCTCCACGCGTTCAACATTCACTGGACACTCCAAATCCCCTAACATAGACTTGACCGCACTGGAACAGTTTTGGCCATTTGCGTTAGATACGAATTAACCAAGCTCATAAATGGAATTTTCAGTGTAATACCATCTATAGAATTTGGGTGCTTCCTGGGTTTAAAATTCCCAAAAGTAGCAGATGCACTCATCTCAGATAAGGACGAGCACAATGGTTCGCGGACACTATAAATGTGAACCCCTCCCTTTCTCTTTGCCCTTCCCTCTGCCGCCGTCTCTGTACTCCTCACTCTCACTCTTACTCTCAGTCACTCTTTTTCTCCATTTCAAATGGCCTCGTCTTCCTCTGCCTCTACCACTTCAGAGTGCTCTATATGTCTCAACGACCTCTCAAGCGGCTGTGGTCGGACGGTCGTGAAGCTTCAATGCTCGCATACTTTTCATCTGGGTGAGTAAATAGTAAAAATGCGTGTTGCATATTGATAAGTATGTGTATTGATTGATACGAATAATTAGTGAAATTTATGATTTGTTTCACAATCTATATGCTTATGTTTACAAGGTGTGTATAAATTTATGAAAATACCAAACAGAACAATATTGTACTATAATCAATAGAATAGCTTAACAATGAAATCACTATATCAAAGAGGACATAGAAATTGCTAACACAGTATAAACCTCTCCACTGAGGAAACTTTACTGCGTGGCTTTTAACGTAGCCAACACGAAAAATCATTCCAATATGAATCAAATGAGTTTACAGTATACAAGTAGTGTTGTTCATAACAAACACATTCACTTAGCAACAAATTCTAACTTGATTTATAACTGATCTAACTTTTACTTAATCATCACTCTTTGAACAAGAGCCAATCAACCAATCGTCCTTGACCTCAACGTCTCACTGATCTTGAGAATGAATTATGAACGTGAGAGATTATGCAATAGAATACATGAAACAAGCAGAGAGAGTTTTTTTCAGAGACAAAAACGAGCAGTTCAAGAGAGGACGATTTTATGCATGAAAAACCTACACCTAACTTCAGTTTCGAAACCTTTTATAAGGGAGGAAAACTTCCCCTCAATCAAATCTTTTCTTAATTAACAATAAGATAAATATGGAAAGATGTTAAAACTAAAATCAACACTTCCTATTTATCTGCCATGCATGTCAAAAATCTTTAATGCAAATGTGTATACCAAATCACTTTAATCGAGATGCATATCAATTTAAATCATCTAGCATGATATGAAATGAATACCACTTATACTCAAGATCAGTGACAGTGATCCTCCTTGATTTCCTCTTGATGATCTGATCTTGCAGACTTCTTTGATTTTCTTTAAGCCTCCGAACAAGTAGGAGAGATACTCTCCTAGTGCTTTGTATTTTCTGATTTCCTTGTGGTTTTGGGAAAGTCATGTGTTGAATAGGGATAGTCCAATGTACTTACAATCTCCCCCTTTGGGCATTCCCATTCAACACTGGACTTTTTCACGTTTGAACCCCCGCATGTTAGATTTTACTGATAACAACAGATAGCAAAGATTTGCTTCTGGGATTAGGAATCAGTTTCCATCCTTTTCCAGATCCAAGTTGCCAAAAAATAAATTTCACATGATATAATAATAATAAGCATCCCAAATAGTTTGTGCTTATGCACTTACAACCCCAAAAGCAAAAACAAATATTGTCCAACAGAAATTAAAATGCAGAAACAGAAATAACAAAAAAAAAAAATTGTTTACTTCTCCCCCTTTGAATGGGAAGGCACATCGAACTCCTCCATAAGCTTGATCACAGTGTCCTGATACTCCTTGCTGTCCATTGAATCCGTGCTCTCCTCTGGTGCGGCTGCCTCCTGGACTACAGTGGATGGACCGGGAGCGTCAAACCCAAGAGGGTGGCACTGCATGTTCCGGATCTCCTTGGTGAGGTTGGTCAGGGCATGATGAGTACGAACCAAAAGAGAGTGCATGTCGTCCATGTCGGTAGTGAGGCATGCAATCCGCCAATCAACCACCAGGATCTGGTCAAGGAGACTATCCAAAGAAACAAGAGGATGAGGAACATCAGAAGGTACACCAGAAGAAGATGGGCGAAGAGGAGGACTCCGACTTCATTCATGGGGCATGCCGGGATGGAGAATGCTTGCTCTGGCAGCGGCCTGAAGGCCCTCCTCTGGAGGAGGAAGGCGTCGATGTCCACCAAGACGAGTAGTTTGTTTCGTGCGAACCATGGTGAGAGAAACAATATGTGAACAACCCTAGTAACTTAGACAAACCAGAGTGAAATCCGAAAGAGAGATCATAGGTTATATATAGCAAACCAGTAGGGTTAGAGAAAATCAAGAGACATATTGGTTGGAGATATCGTTTCCAAGAAGAGCAATTATGACAATATATGTTACCGAGATACCCGCATGTAAGTAACGTCTCCCCCTCAACTTAGGCTTAAGCAGTAAGGAAGGTAAATGGAACCAGATGGTAATCAAAGAAAGAAACGAAGGGACAATAGATTCCCATAATCAGCAATTAAAACACACAATCGTTTCCTTGGCTAAGTATCAAGGCAATGAATGTAGTTGTCATATCGAAAAGAGAAAATATAGCATAGTGGAAACCCAAAGAACACTAATCAATTAATAAAAGGAACATATGTCAAGGTATCATCCACGGTGTATTCCATCAACAAATAGAATTGGTAGTCATTATAAACATGAAAGAGTAAATTGGTGAACAAAGTGAGTATGAGCAGTACATGGGGTTTAGAAACATGTTCAGTGATAGGGAGAAGAAGTGAAGAACAAGAACTTCACATATAGACTGAGTTCAGGAGATCTCCTAGGAGAAGTAGGAAACATTGGTCCCAGATACTTATTTTAGTTGTGTCATAGACTTCTTTATTTTGTAAACAAGAACTCATGTAACAAGACCGGTCTCAGTAACTCCCAGACCAGATGATCTTAGGGTACTAAGCATAACAAGGATGCTCCAAGAAGAGGGTCTCGAGTTGTTGTTTGAATTTTCACAATTTACGTACAAAAGTCACCTACCAACTTGTTTCTTGCAAATCTTGGAAAGTTCACCACAACCAAGACCTGATTACTTTGAGTAAAGGGATACATATATCCATTCTCGTTTCTTACAAATCCTTGAAAGTTCACCACAACAAGGACCTGATTACTTTGAGAAGAGGGAATGAACCATCTAAGCATATTAAGCAAGACTCCTACTTCACAGATTCTCCCTTGACAAGGAACACGAAACGTGCCACCACATAAAGCTATAGGTGAAGTGCATAGCAAAGTTACATGATTCAGTGACTAAATATGAGTACACAATTTATTTGTCCAGAATAAGGCATGGCAATAAAGGATACATAGCTGAATATATGTGCATTTCACTAGTGACTGTGGTCAAAGGATACTAGGATCACAATTTTCTCAATCAACAGTGGACAATCATTCTTGTGCCTTAATGCTTAGAACATATTCCTAATGCATTTCTCAACATCTCAAACCTAGCAGTGTCAAGAGGCTTAGTGAACAAATCAGCAAGTTGATTTTCAGTGGGCACAAAGCTTAACTCAAGTAAATCTTGTTCTACTAAATCCCGAATGAAATGATATCGTAGATCTAAGTGCTTAGTTCTAGAGTGTTGAACAGGATTTTTGGTGATGTTAATAGCACTTGTGTTGTCACAAAACATGGACAACTTACCTTGAGGAATACCATAATCCTTGAGCATTTGTTTCATCCAGAGCATTTGAGTGCAGCAGCTCCCAGCAGCGACATATTCAGCTTCAGCAGTAGATAGAGAAATGCAATTTTGTTTCTTGCTGTGCCAAGCAACAAGATTGTTCCCGATGAAGAAACAGCCTCCAGAAGTGTTTTTTCTATCCTTTAAGTTTCCTCCCCAGTCAGCATCAGAATACCCTGCAATTTCCACGTTAGTGTCAAAGATATAGAAAATGCCACAGTTAATTGTACCTGAGATATATCGGATGATTCTTTTGACAGCTTCCAAGTGTGATTCTTTGGGATTTGCTTGAAATCGAGCACACACTCCCACACTGTATGAAATATCAGGTCGACTGGCAGTTAGATACAACAAGCTTCCAATCATGCTTCTATAGAAAGTGGAATCGATTGATTTTCCATTTAGATCCTCGCTCAGCTTTGCAGTGGTGCTCATGGGATTGTTAACCACTTTCTTGGATTCAAGGCCAAATTTCTTGATGAGATTCTCAGCATATTTGGTTTGAGAGAGAAAAATACTTGAATCAAGTTGCTTTATTTGCAGTCCAAGGAAAAAGGTTAGCTCACCACACATGCTCATTTCAAATTCACTTTCCATGACAGATTGAAATTCATTGACAAGATATTTAGATGTAGAGCCAAAGACAATGTCATCAACATACACCTGAGCTATGATAAGATCATTTGTCACATGTTTTACAAATAATGTTTTATCAATTGATCCTCTTGGGTACCATTTTCCCACCAGATGAGTGGAAAGCCTTTCATACCAGGCTTGTGGAGCCTGCTTCAATCCATACAAGGCTTTCTTGAGTCTATAAACATGATTCAGATTATGTGGATCTTTGAAACCTTGAGGTTGTTCCACATGGACTTCTTCCTGCAACACCCTATTCAGAAAGGCAATTTTGACATCCATTTGAAACAGTTTGAACCTTAGGTGACAAGCAACAAAAAAAAGTAATCTCATTGATTCTAATCTTGCAACAGGGGCAAAAGTTTCATCAAAATCAAGACCTTCAACCTATGAATAACCCTGTGCCACTAACCTAGCTTTGTTTCTGATTACATTCCCTTTTTCATCACTTTTATTTCTGAAGATCCACTTAGTGCCTATTACATTACCGTTTCTAGGTCTTGGTACCAAGTACCACACATCATTCCTAGTGAATTGATTTAATTCTTCCTGCATAGCACTAATCCAGTCATTATCTAGTAGGGCTTCCTTGATATTCTTTGGTTCAATTAGGGAAACAAACCCACACTGAGATATGACATTCATCGTGGTTTAATTTTTTGTGATAAAACAAAGTAAAGCATTACCTTGACTTACATCATCTACACTTACCTGTGGAGCAGCTTGGCTTCTTGTTTTGAGACCATATGAGATTTGTCCAATAATATCTTGACGAGAGTGATCTTTTTGGACTTGCTTGAACCCTCTTTTCATTTGAGGAGCTGGCTCGAAGATGTTGTCAGCATTCTCTTCCAGTTCATCAATAGCTGATGTGTCTTCTGATTCTGAGCTGAGAGGAGATGATGTATCTATAAAAGCTTCCTCCTGTCTAATGTAATCATCAATAGACATGTTAATAGATTCCATAACAATCCTAGTTCGTTTGTTATAAACTCTATATGCCCGACTGTTAATAGAATATCCAAGGAAGATACCATCATCACTTCGTGCATCAAATTTTCCGAGTTGCTCTCGATCTCTCAATATATAGCAAGGGCTTCCAAACACACGAAGGTGGCCTATGTTTGGTTTCATACTTTTCCACAGCTCACAAGCTGTTTGGTAAGTTCCAGGTCTCAAAAAGACTCTATTGATGATGTAACATGCAGTACTGATTGTCTCAGCCCAGAAATTCGAGCTTAGACCAGCAGAATGCAGCATTACTCTTGCCATGTCCAACAACACTCTATTTTTGCGCTCAACTATCCCATTTTGCTGTAGAGTGATAGGGGCTGAAAATTCATGGGAAACACCTAACTCATGGAAGTAGTTAGTAAAAGCAGCATTTTTAAATTCAGTTCCATTATCAGACCTTACTCTTACCAAGCACATATTTGTGGACTATTTTTCAATTATCATTCTCTGGTTTAAACTCTTAAATGATTCAAAAGTTTCAGCTTTGTCTTTTAGGAAATAAACCCAAGTGTACCTGGAGAAGTCATCAACTATCACAAGCATGTATTTCTTACCTCCAATGCTCTCTGTTTGAGCTGGTCCCATAAGGTCCATATGCAGTAGTTCCAACACTCTTATGGTAGTAGCAGAGTTTATTGTTTTATGAGGAGATCTGGTTTGCTTTCCAGTTTTGCATCCTCCACATATCTTGTCGGTCTTGCCACTTAGTGTTGGTAAACCTCTGACACACTACTTGGTGGATAATTTGAGTAGATCCTGATAGTTTACATGTCCCAATCTTCTGTGCCATATTTCAAAGGTCTCTTTGGCAGATCTCACAGACAAGCAAGCCTGTATATTTAGAGGTTCATTAGATTGAATGTGATAACAATTATCGAATGATCTCTTACCTCCCATAATATTTTCACCCTTTTTATCAAGGACCACACATCTTTGTTTGTTGAACCAAACATCCTCATAATCATCAGCCAAGTGATTGACACTTACTAGATTGGCAGTTAAACCGTCAACATACAAAACATTTTTTAGATTAGGAATTCCAGGAGTATTGACTGTTCCTCGTGCAAGAATTTTGGCTTTCTTCCATCACCAAAGGCAACTGAACCAGTGGTGCTTTCATCTTCGAATGAGGTGAACCAAGCTTTATCCCCAGTCATGTGTCTGGAGCAACCACTGTCCACATACCAGAAATCCTTTCGCTTATCTGCCAATGCAGTGAGTGCTACCAGGCAGGTTGCCTCAATATGTGTTGGAGGATTATCTGTACTTACATTTGCCATGAGACAGATAGCATTAATAGAGTCAGTAGAATCAGTGTGATTAGAATGATGATTATTCAAATTCTTTCTACTCCAGACATGGTTATCTCTAGTTTGCATGTTTGCCTTAGTAATCAAGTTAGCCAATTTATTGATAAGCTCCTTCTGCTCTTTAAGTTCACAATGCAAAGATTTTAGAGACAGCTCTTCCTCACCAGATGGGATTGATTTATGTCTCTCATTACATCTAGGTCTAATATGTCCCAGTTTACCACAGTAATGACATGTAGGAATAAAAGACTTAAAAGTTGAGTACCTGTTATGATCAGTTGGAATCCTCTGATTCATATTTACCTGAGTGACATTCTGAGAAGGTTTTGGTTCCTTGTCAACCCTCGTGATAGTGTCCTTGATGACCTTGGTGATTGAATCACTTTTCTCCACTTTTGGATTGGATTCTCTCACAAAGCGTGTACCTTTGGAGCTTTCTCCAGAATATCCACGGTCGAATGTATCATGGTGGGCTTTTCCAGAGCTGAATAACCTAGATGCAGTTCCAAAACTTATCTCAAACTTTGTGAACTTCTCTTGAGTGGACTTCAGTTCTTCCTGCAATGATTCATTTTCAGTTAGCAGGTTTAAGTTTAGAGCATGTTGTCCTTTTACCTCAAGTTCAAGAATCTTGATTTTGTTTTTCAGTTCAGCACATTCTATCTTCCAAGTCTAGGGACTTTTGTCACTCTGTGAGTTATGTAGCTCGTCTGTGAGCTTGTTTCTTTCTTGTTGCCAAGTGTTTTGAGAAGTCCTCCACATAAGCTCTAATTTCTCATTCTTAGCCTTCAGTATCGCAATTTCATCTTCCAAACCTGCATTTTTGAGTAATGTGGCTTTTGATGCTTTATAGAGTTGTTTGCAGCGGACAGTAGTCTCGTCATCTGAGAATCCTTCATCACTTTCAGACTCGAGTGAAAGAGATGACATGAAGGCTACATTTTCAACCTCTTGATGTTCATCATCACTCCATGTCGAGAGAAGGGATTTGTTGTTGCTATTTCCATGCTTCTTGTTACCACAATCAGTAGAAATATGGCCATAGCCACCACATTCACAGCATTTTATTTTTCCAGACTTATTTGCTCTAAAATTTCCTTTAACGTTGTTATCATTGTTAACAAAATTTTTCTTGGGAGCATTAAAATTTTGAGAAGAGGACTTATTTCTAAGGAACTTTTTGAACTCTTTAGTCAAAAGAGCAAGATCAAGTGATTCATCTTCCTCTTCTGTCCCTTTCACAGCCTTGAAGGCCACACCTTTGGATTTCTTTTCAAGTTTTAGCCTTAGTTCATAAGTTTTTAGATTTCCAATGAGTTCGTCCAAAGGGTATTCATCAATGTCAAAAGAATCCTCGATACTAGTGACTTTAGAGTGAAACTTTTCGGGTAAGGCTCTAAGAATTTTCTTGCCAACCTTATCTTCATCAAAAGGGGCACCTAGACTACGACATTGACCTGTAATCTTTAGAATTCTACCATGAAAGTGATCCACAGTTTCATCATCTCCCATGGTCATAGTTTCAAATTCATAGATCAGACCTTGTAGTTTTTGTGCACGTACCTTTTTGTTTCCTTCATATGTAGTCTGTAGCAGATCCCAAACTTGTTTTGCAGTGTCACAGTGACTAATCCTCAGCTTTTCACGTTCAGAGAGAGCAGTGAAAATGCTATAATTTTTTGCTTTGAAATCAGCTTGAAGATCGCGTACCTCCACATCAGTCCAGTCCTTCCGTGGCTTAGGAATAGAGACTGATGAGCCCTCACCTTTAGCCGGAATTATAGGTGTCTTCCAGCCATTTTCCACAATGTTCCATACATGTTCATCTTGCGCATACAAGTATGATTTCATGTATATCTTCCATTGAGTGTACTTTTCACATCCTCCATCAAACCATGGAGGACTATTAACAGATCCACCAGCAGCCCTATCTCGATATTGTTCCATCGTCCCTGCGATCTACTAGAATATTCTAGAACCCGCTCTGATGCCAAATGAAAATACCAAACAGAACAATATTGTACTATAATCAATAGAATAGCTTAACAATGAAATCACTATATCAAAGAGGACACAGAAATTGCTAACGCAGTGTAAATCTCTCCACTGAGGAAATTTCATTGCGTGGCTTTTAACGTAGCCAACACGAAAAATCAATCCAATATGAATCAAATGAGTTTACAGTATACAAGTAGTGTTGTTCATAACAAACACATTCACTTAGCAACAAATGCTAACTTGATTTATAACTGATCTAACTTTTACTTAATCATCACTCTTTGAACAAGAGCCAATCAACCAATCTTCCTTGATCTCAATGTCTCGCTGATCTTGAGAATGAATTATGAACTTGAGAGATTATGCAATAGAATACATGAAACAAGCAGAGAGAGTTTTTTTCAGAGACAAAAACGAGCAGTTCAAGAGAGGACGATTTTATGCATGAAAAACCTACACCTAACTTCAGTTTCGAAACCTTTTATAAGGGAGGAAAACTCCCCCTCAATCAAATCTTTTCTTAATTAACAATAAGATAAATATGGAAAGATATTAAAACTAAAATCAACACTTCCTATTTATCTGCCATGCATGTCAAAAATCTTTAATGCAAATGTGTATACCAAATCAATTTAATCGACATGCATATCAATTTAAATCATCTAGCATGATATGAAATGAATACCACTTATACTCAAGATCAGTGAGAATGATCCTCCTTGATTTCCTCTTGATGATCCGATCTTGTAGACTTCTTTGATTTTCTTTAAGCCTCCGAACAAGTAGGAGAGATACTCTCCTAGTGCTTTGTATTTTCTGATTTCCTTGTGGTTTTGGGAAAGTCATGTGTTGAATAGGGATAGTCCAATGTACTTACAATTTATAATGGATATATATGATTATGTATTATGTTTTTAGGTTTTTATCTATAGATTTGTTTATATTGATTGGTGTAAATGATTATAGAAAATCATTGTTTGTCCACAATCATTATGCTTGTACAGTTTGCAGTTTACAAGGTGCAATGGTTACGATTATTGATGTTATTATTTTGGTGGTAAATTTTTGGAAAGAACAATTAATTTGCTATCTAGCACCATTTGGTGTAATGGCATAAACCCAGTTTGACATTGCTTTTGGAGCCTGCTTTTGGTCGAAAAGCACTTCTGGTGCAAACTGAGGCTGTTTGGTAAACTCTAAAATTTTAGCTTTTGGGCATAAGCGCTTCTGCACGCAGCAGGAAATCAGAAGCTACTTTCATATATTAGTTTTTGAAAATGGCTTTTGCGGAAGGGAACTGAAAAACACGGAACTACTTATGATTACCTTCTCCTCCCCTCTCTATGGTCAGTTCATCATCAATTATCCTCATCATGAACTCTCAAAATCAATTAACAAAGCTAGACCCATCCCATACCTCAAGAGCTCATCAACATCTTATTTGAAACCCAGAAAAGCCGCCTCAGAATTCTCAGAGAAAAAATTAGTGTAAGAGCATAAATAACACACCCAATTCCACAAACACACTCACTTTTCTGCTAAGGCTTTATAGCTGAACATCACTTCGAACACTCCAAGATACCACTAAGTTTTTCAAATCACTGAAGACCCATCATTTGAATTGCAAAAACAAAACTACCCCCCATCTCTAAAATTGATGAAATCTTGCAAAATTCAACTTTCAAAAGACAACCGCACAAATGAAATAGTGCTCCACCCAGAACATCAAGTAAAAAAATCTCAAATACCCAACACAAAATCCCCAATTTAGGAGCAACCCATCAAAGAAGAAACAAAAGAACCCCCTCACAGATAACGCTATAGAAACGTATTGATATGAAATAGAACTCTTGCTCTTTCTTTCATTTTTTTGGGCCTGATATATAACTCTAAAGGTAAAAAAAATCTAGAAAAAAGGAAAAAAAATAGACGAACAAATTTTTTTATTTAGTGATATTTTCAACATTTATGTCCCTGTTTAATAATTATAAACAGTCACGACACTTTTTACACACAATTTACCAAACTTAAATTGCTTTTTGTTATCACAACACTTTTGAAAATAGTTTACCAAACACTTAGGTGCTTCTTGTTACAGCAAAATCAAAAGTGCTTCCTCCTACATCAAAGTCAGAAGTGCTTTCTCTCACAGCACAACAATCCCAAACTGGACTTAAGTCTCCTTTTTATAAGTAGGAGGTTGTGAGTTCGACTCATAAGACTATTTGTTGCTATAATTAAAAAAAGAAGAAGATATAACAATTAATTTGTTGTTTTAAATCGGGTATTAGGAAAATGGTTAAGTATTTATGGGAAATTGGCTGTTTTAAGGACTTAGGAAAGGAAAGTCATTATTTTCCTTTCTTTGGTAACCACAAACTCCCGAAATACTTTCCTGACAGAGGGAAAAGTAGGGGGAAAATCATTCCACTCAGACCCCATGGGATTGATTTTCCCTTCTTATTTCCCAGCATTTGTTACAAAAGTTTTGGACAACAATACCCTCTCTTGCATAAAAAATTGGTGTACTTTTGAATTTTTATGATGTTGTTTTTATTTTAAAATACAAGGGTATTATTGAAACATTGATGTATTTTTACTTTCCTTTCCTGCACCAACCAAACACCGGAAGGGAAATCAAATGATCTTTCCTGAATACTTTCCTTACTTTACCAAATAGAGGAAAAGAA
Organism: Rosa chinensis; assembly: GCF_002994745.2. NCBI lineage: Eukaryota > Viridiplantae > Streptophyta > Magnoliopsida > Rosales > Rosaceae > Rosa > Rosa chinensis. Next base: position 48,287,614 of record NC_037091.1, read on the forward strand.
ACTTGATAGGAACTTTAGTTTCCCTTCTCCATCGGAAAGACAAGGGAATTGATTTCTCTTCCGTGAACCAAACGAGGCCTAAAAGCATGTTGTTAGATTTTAGAGTGCTTGAATTGAGTTGAGAGTCAATTATGGGATTTGAGAACCGTATCTAATTATTGACATCATTTTTTCTGTGGATGAGTTATGAAAATTGCTATTGAAGAAATTCAGATGAATTTTTGACTTTCCAGTATATGTCATGGTTTATACTGCTCTTAGATGCTAAAATGTTAGATGTCTTTAAAACATCGAGGCATGAAATGCCATGAAAAAAGGCATTCGTGCATGATGTTGGCAGGTTGTCAAATTAAAATAAGGAATTGGCTAGCCTTTGCATAGTTTCAAATGTATATTCTTTTAGCTCCTGAAGTAAGCGGCTAAGCCTTTTTTTTTTTTTTTTTGAATGAAGGGCTAGTGCAACTGCCTTCAAGCCTTGATTAATGAAACTATCGAATACAAGGGGAGACATTGAGCCTAAACCCTTGATTACAATAAGCATCTAGAGAACGTCCTGAAATAATAACAAGAGTCTCTATCAAATAAATGTACTCAACTAGGCACCAACTAGCAAAGAGTGCACTACTAGCACTCTATTTACTTTTGACATAGCGGTGACATAACGGAAAGATAAGATAACTCGATATGTAACCTGATTACAATGAAGCATAATTACCATAAACATAGCTTTCCTACTATGTTGCCACCTGAGGTTAAATCCGACAACACTTAGTTTCACCTTGCCACTAGGCGATAGCAACCATTTGACTCGCCGCCTACCTAGACCAGGCAAGGCACTTAGAGTGCATATACATGCATTCAGTCCGACTACCCTGTAAAATATATGCAGGGATTTATTACGTGCCAAAGGCGCATCAACATTAACCAACTAACATAATTCAAATTAAAAATAAAACAAAAAGTGAAGCCAGCCCAGGCCGGGCCCAAAAGAAGAGCCCAAGCCCAAGCCTTAATATAGGAAGCAAGAGAATTGCGTGCTGTCAGCCAAGCCTGGCCCAATCCAACACCGACCGCAGCGGGCGAATCACCACCAATGCCGCCTCTCCTGAAATGCCAGACCGCCACCACCATCATACTCGAATCACCCTTGCGCCGTGGATGCACACTACTTTCAACCAACCCCGTCCCAATATCAGATCCAAGAGATCCGATCCAGATCGGAACAAAACGATCAGAGCGATGCCGTGCCCCCACGAGCCCTCCAACACCCAGCAGCCTTTGAAATTGCGCCGCCCATCCCCTTTGCTAATGCCAACGATGAACAGACCAAGTCTTAATAGCTACTGTGATTTCCTCTTGCCCCAACTTGCAAACTACCACTAACGACCCCCCGATACGGACAAGGATGTCGATTGGATTAGGTTAGCTCCAGACCCACATGGGGCCGATGAGGCCCATCCAACGATGGTGAGAGGGCACGTCGCCGGACAGGGATTAAAAATCGACTCTTGCTCTCTCAAACGGCTATTTTCGCTCTCTCGTTATAGCAAAGATAAATTGTGTTTATAGTAAGCGGCTAAACCTGCCTACCCTTGTGGGTGTTATATTATCTAGATTGATATCAAAATTTAAGCTTTTAATGAAATATTGTTTTTTTCATGGAATATATATATATATATATATATATATATATATATATATATATTATCTCCTTCTCTTTCATTTCTTCAGATTGCATTGGTTATGCATTTAATGTGAGGGGTGCAATGGAATGCCCCATTTGCCGGGCGAATGAAAATGGCACATGGAGGAGGTATTCTGAGAATCACGGCCCTGAACAGAACTTGCATTTTGAGAATCAACATGAGGACTACTTTCCAGAGCCTATTTCTATGGTAAAACTTGATTTATGTTTTTACCGATCAATACTTTTTATCAACTTTTATAAGTCTTCTATGACATTTCTAGTATCTTACTTGTACCACAATTGCATGATTGACAAGTGAGGGCTAGTTGAATGATTTCTTTTCCGTAGGAGGCGAGGTTTTTTCATTCTTGTAGAGGCTCGCTTAAATGTGAGCGTCTCAGATATTTTAATGATCTACTCTAACTTAGGTAGGTAGTTCGGCTTTTCTTATCGGATTTCTTATGTAAGTTCTTGCATACTCTAGCCTTTGGCTCTTGATCTAATGCATTCAACTTCTACTTTAAAAAATCAAGGTTGTAAATTCCATTTTTCTTTTTCATTTTGACTTGATTTATTAGGAAGGAGTTATATAATTGGTTGAAGGATTTACCCGTTTGTTAAACCAAGTCAGGACTCTGTCCTTTACACTATTCTTGATTCTGCCTTGAAGGATCAAGAAATGTGTGCACGATTGCGAACCTTACACTCTTTGATATTTTCTTATTCGTTTGGAGTTTCATCATCAACACACATGGGATAAAGTGTTTGCAACCTGTTCATGATGATTTTCAAGTTTCAGTCGATTCACTGACCTGGATTATTTCATTAGGATAGATGAGTGTGGTTGACATTGAACTCTATGTTCAGTTAACTTAAATTCTTATAGGAAAAAATTGTACAAGAAAATATGCATGCGGAATGGCTTTAGATCCTAATAATATTATCTAAGTTTGCACACTTTTTTCAGTACATAAGCATGTACTAGTGCGACTTACCACAAACCCGGCGATTTCAAAGGTTCACAAAAAAAAGCTCGGTCATTCTTTGATATGCCTGACACTCAAAACTTTAGCTACCTGCAATTCCCACTGTCAATTTAAAACATGCATAATTTTGTTTCAATCTACTATGTCGGCTTTGTACTTTTAGTTCTAACTCTTAACTTTCCTTTGTGAAGCGACTATCTAGGTTTTGCTACGAAGAGAAATAAACCACCTTATTACATTATAGGGCCCTACATTATAACTTCTAATAGGCAAATAACATATAACCTATTTATGATCCCAATTCAACGTTATGTAACTCGACAGTTTTTGTGCTTGCTTGGTTTTATTAAACCATCATTTGCTTCGTATTATGACTTGGGGATACATAGTCATGTATGTCCTTTGAATCTGTCATGTCATTATACACTGTTTTTCATCTCATTAGATCTGAGTTCTCCGCTAACTCTCCTTGAGGTAGCTAGTGTGGTTTCTTATACCCTTTTATTGCACATTAATCAAAGAAATATAAGTTGATTCCTATTAGCGGAAGGAGCTGAAAGCATTTAGATATAGGACTTGTAGGTGTGTGTAATGTATGTGGTTATCTGGGTTTGGATCTCCTAACTGAGTATATGAGGAATTGTATAAATGAATGATTACACTTTAGATTGTATAGTTATTAATTAGTTTATAGTGTTTTTTTTCTGGTAAGAATGCAGCTTCTCTTGTAGAGTAATTATATATGAGTGAAAACTGTGAAATAGACAGCCAACAATCATGTGGGCTGAAGTACTAAAACATAGATGACGCAAACTTATTTGGCTGATAAAAGGTCAATAGATATTACAGTTAGAAATGTGACATTTAAAGTGATTCATTTACGGTATTATGTTAAGGAATCTAAATATCTAAAGCACTATTTCTTTTGCTAACAACATATGTAGTTGGATTATCTGAAGCTAAATTTTTAACAGAGGATGAATACGTATAAAATTGTTCGCTCAAAAGTTTGATTCTTTTGCTGGATGTTTATTGTTGGCATGGCATGCCTTACCTGAATGTTTCGCATTTCTTTCTTCTTTCTTTTATTTTATTTTTAACTCTTTCTATGATTCATTTCCAGATTCCACCGGGAGATCCTCACTCTATTTGGTAAGCATTATTTTTAAAAGTTTTTTCCAGTCCGTCATGGACTCGATTTATGTAGATTTACTTGGTCTTGCCTGAAAGTGATAAGTTTCTGTTTTGATCTTTGTATGGATGAAGAGTTCACAGCAATAGACTTTACTAATCATGCCATGTAGTGATGAATCATTGAACTCACAACATTTTCCTGGCAGGTATCTACATTAATAATAATTGTTATAGATGTCATGATCATTATTTCTTTGGTCTTTAATTGTCTTAGACATTGATTTTCTGTGCCATGATTTGCTTGGCTTTATAAAGATTGTTTCCACATCACCATAATAAAAAGAAAAGTAAATTTGACAGATGAAATATCTTGGTAAAAAGAGAACAAGAATTTCTTACAATTGCATACCTCTTTCAGGATAATTATTGAGATTAGAAAATAATAACTATTCTAGACGTGATGATTAGTATCCTTTTGGTCTTCATCTCACATATGGATGCTTTGAAACTTGCAGGCAGTGGGATCTATTATTGTCGGACTGTAAGTTCATTTTCTTTCCATATCACCTTTGATCTGACTTACTAATTAATTCACTTTGTTCACAGTAGACTTGAAACAATATTTTGATTATGCAGATCGATTTGCTGTAGACCCCAATGGTGGTATTCCTAATAATCATCAACCGACTGGCCCTTCTAAAGTATCCGAACCAACAGAGAGTCCTCTACGTTCTGGAATTTGTGATGATTGTATCAACACACTTCTGTCAAGTGGCCATGCTGGTCATAGTAATGGGGTTTCAGTTCCAGCTGGAAACCTGGGAATTCCTAGTGATGATGTCAATGCCAATATCCATGTGATTTCATAATTCCTCCTGCTGGTTTTGATGGTATACAGAATGACAGGGGAATGCCAACGGCCGCCTATACAAATGAGCAGGAGTAAGCTTTGAAAAACTTGGTTCAATAGTGACCCCCCGGGAGTTAATTGAATTGGTAGTGTAGACATTGACATCATCACTCACTCAATGCCATCTAATAATCTATGTCGTGACTCGTGAGAGATGCATTTAAATCTCCCAAGTCATTTCTGAAACTTGCCCTTCATAGTCTGTAGTTCACTCTTTCAGATTTTACATCGCATCTTTGATATCTTACATATATGCACCTCTTCTTTGTAGGATCATCGTTGTGCATCATTATTACCCACAACGGCAGGCTGCATCATCTGTCCCGGAGAACCAGGAGGCTTCTGAGGTTCATGATCAAGAGGAAGTATCTCGGGCTCACACCATTTGATATCAAGAATTCAGAAACCATATATAATTGTAGAACTATTTAATAAAAAGTAGTTTCTTCTTTGCCTTACCAATAAGTCTGGCTGGTTAGCTCCATCTGATATGGGACAATTTGTTTCATCCTAAAACTTTTGTAAGGATCGAGAAAAAAACCCTAAGTAGAACGCGCCTCACGTGCGACTAACCTGCCCTTCTCCTCCTCTGTTTTCTTGCTTGTCCGGCTGCGCCTCCATGCCAGCTCGGGCCTTTGGCCCTGCCGGCGTGCGGTGTGTGTGGCCGGACAGGACTGGTGTCCATGGATTACTCGATGGTTGAACAACGGGATCGTTTGGCGTGATGGTGTCCAGAAACGGGTTGGTGGCACAGTGGAGTGGAGATCAGATCGTTTCCGATCTGGATTGCGGAGGGCTGATCGGATTTGCAGGCGGTGGCGCTTGGCAGTGTGGCGTCAGTTGGTGGTAGTTGTGTGGGATGGGCATAGCCGGCGACTGGGGTTCCTTGCTGCGTGTGCAGCGGTGATGTGATCAGGTATTGGCGCGATTCAATCCTAGATCTGTCCTAGTTTATTGGATTTCAAGGATCGGGACTGTGGTTGTCGTCTGTTGCCGGCCTGGTGGCGGTGATGTGAGGGTGACGCAGACTGGTGCCGTTGGGTTTGGAGGTTGTTGGGCCTGTGGGATCTGCTGCGTTTGTGGGATGGTTGGTGGACTTGGGCCATGTCATTGGGTTCTGTTTGGTCAGCCTGGTTTCGTAGGTTTGTTGTTTTATTTTATTTCTATTATTTAGTTGTTCATGGCCTTAGGGCTTTAATAATTTCCTACCAATTTTTGGTAGAGATAGGTGGGCATTGTCTTGATATGTACACTCAGCGTGTCTTGTCTGTTCTAATGAGTCGGCGAGTTCCTTGCTTTGTCAAATGGTTGCAGCCTCCTAGTGACATGATGAAATTAAGTGTCACTGGTAGTATCCTCCGGTGGCAACATAGTGGGAAAGTTGGTATTCTTGGTATATGGCTTCACGTGAGCAGTATCTTTCCGGTATATCACCACAACTGTAAAGCAAATGGAGTAGCCAATGATGCACTCTTTGCTAAATGGTGCTTGTTAGAATACATAGGTTATATAGAGAATCCTGATATTATTTTGGGATGTTCTCTTGAAACTTATTGTAATGTTGGGTTTAGGAAAAATGTCCCCCTGTTATAAATATTATATATATGTGGCTGTCCACTGTAAATACTCATTAGTTATGTCCTTATGATGTAAACACTACTCCAATATAAAGGGGTCTAATGAGAATGAAACACACATTTCTACCTCCTCCTACATTTTGTTTCTCTATTCTATCTCTCTCTTTTTCTCTAGTTTATAACACGTTATCAGCACGCTTTGCTCTTATTTTTTCTTCTCTCTAAACTCCATGATGATCCGTAAGTCTATGGTGCAACATAGTTGCCTATGACCAAGGCTAATAATCTATGAGTTTTTCTTTCATTCTTAATGAATTGCTTCATATATAACATAGATATCTTATATTATCGCATAACAAATATATGTGTTTCATGTTTATCATCTTTGTTCCTATTACATATGAACATCAATTTTTTTTTATGCGATCATTTTCATATTTTTGTATGTATCCACTACTACAATAACATGATTTAAGTGAAGGAGTTATGTCCTAAAACAATCATTTTGATGTAATTATTATTGTAATGATTATTAATCAAAAGGGCAAGTTTATTGTTCATTGCTTATATTTGATATTTGAATGAACAAGGTCCAAGGAATATGAGTTAAAAAGAAAGTAATCTAAAGAGTTAGATGTGTGAGACATTTACTCTTTTACACTCTTATCCTAAAAGGTTCCTAGTCATAGGATTATCATTGGATATTGATAATCTGGAAAGACTAGCACATACTATATATGCTCAAATATTGAGGGTGATATGTCTCTTGTCATTCGTGTGGAGACACTAATACAAGTATGTGTGTGCTCTTATTGAAAAGAGTACACTGAACGCGATCGTTAGAGTTCTTGTATGGAGTTTTACTTACATGTCAAACTTGAACTCTAAATTGCAATAATACAAATTAGTCCTTTGACCTGAGACACCATGGTTGTCTTATGAGTGAGTGGATTAACACTTAATGATGCAATAATATTGTGTCCCTTAACGGATATGATTGATGCATTCATTGGTGTAATCAATTCGTTCATAGAGACATGTGAGTGTACAATGAGGAATCTCTAACCTTAAGTAAATAAGGTGTATGTTCAAAGATGTGATTCAATGAGTCTTTGGCCAAAACATTGAATGAGATCAGAAAGGAGTTTCTAATCACATTCAACGAATCACATAAGAAAGGAAATCACATTAGAGGGTTGACATATCAATTCCAAACCCCAATGATGTGATTTAGAATATCATGTTAGAGAAGGACCGTATTGTATTGTAATTCCAATTGAATGAGTCATTCTACATTAACTAGGGTAGTCATGATATGTTGCAAGACATCACTCATGACTTGTGAAGTCCCTGAAGATTGATAATCATTTATGATCCTAATAACAAGGGAGAATCAAGAAGGAGTTTTGATTCATAAACGAAATAGAATGGTTCTATAAACTTCACTGCCTTGTTAATTAGAACCTAAGAGATCTCACATCATATAAGTGGATCCTTGAGATTGTATATGAAGAAGATTAAGCAAGAGTTGGTTATGACCAAATAATTAATTAGATTTATTATTTGGACATAATTAGGTCTATCGGGTAAAACCGAATGTATTGGGTCTAAACGATTGTCGAAATGGTGTGGACTTGGGGTTCACTAAGTGAGATTGAATGAAAAACCCAAGATACAATTTTACTCCCCAATAGCATGAATAGACCAGCCAACATATTGGCTTTGTGAAAGTCAATATTTCACTTTTAGTAGTTGGAGTTATTTCCAATTATAAAAAAGGGAAAACATCACAAATGGTGTATGAACTTTAGTCATTTATACACTTTGGTGTACCAACTTCCATAACTATCAGAATGGTGTATCAAGTTTGCTCAAATATTTCATTTTGGTGTACGCCGTTAAATTTTCCGTTATCTTTGCAAAAAAAAAAAAAAATTTCCGTTATCTTTCCTTTAGCTTTGTCAGTTTTTTTTTGTAATAGTTGATTGACAGTGTAATAGTTGAGTGACCAAAGTGATATATTTGAAACTTCAATGACCAAAGTGTCGAATGAGTCATAGTTGAGTGACCATTTGTGGAATTTTCCCTTTACTATATACAAAAGTTCCTACACTAATTCATTCTATTGTTCACTCGAGGCGGAAATGACAAGTTTGCCGTCGAGTTTAATGAATGAAGAAAACGCCTGGTTTATTTGATCCGTCTTCATATTTATTCTAGCACGCAGCAATCAAAATTTGGGATTTTGATTTATGGATTTGATGTAATTTGTGATTTTGATCGTAGACCGCTGAGGTTGCATCCATCAAGCTCTAGGATATGAAGGTTGGGCTTATAACAAGTAGGAAAGGTTTAGTTTGCAAAGTTTATGTGCGATATTTATTTTAGGATTTTGAATTATTCTACCAGCAATCAAAATTTGGGATTTTGAATTATGAATTTGATGTAAGTTTCTGATTTTGATCGTAGACCGCTGGGGTAGGAAAAAGAAGAGAAAAAATCCAAGATTTTGGTTGCTGCTAGAATTTTCATCGAGTTTGGGAGGAAGCTTTAATAGAAGAAGAGGTATGTGTTTGATTTGTTTTTTTTTTTTGTTTATTTTTTTTTTCCAGTTGTTTAAAATTGTGGTTTTGCACTGTTCTAGCTTCCTTGATTGGTCAATCCGACCAGGTAGTCCTTTCATTCCTATTCTATGTTCTTGATTGATTGCTATGTTCTTGATTTGCATATGAAATAAGGGATGCTTCTGGTTATTTGAGTTCAAAATATTGGTGTTTGGTGATTGAGTTTAGGGATTTACTTTATGTCCTGCAAGTACAGGAACTTTTGATAGGGAAAAACTTGATCTTTTTAAATTTATTTTTAAGATTATGGTGGTGAATTTTAAGGCGGTGTGAAATCAATTGTATCCAGCATATATATACATATATATATATATATATATTTTTTTTTTTTTGAAGAAAAGGAGAAGCTTTATTAACTAAATACAAATATGATCGTACATGAGAGCGTCCAGTATGAATTCTAGAGCAAAAGTAAACCAATCCACATGGATGTTTGAATCAAAACTATGACTAGCTAAGCGATGTGCAACCCTGTTTGCTTGCCTAGAAGCAAAGCAAACTGTAACTTCTCCTACTGCAGCTAATAGGCCTTTAATCTCTGAGATCAGAGCTCCCAAGTTAGACAAGTCTTCAGCTAGAGAGTTTATGGCCTGTACCGCGACTCAGCAGTCACTTTCTACCACTGCCTTTGTGATATTCATGGCTAGCAACAACATCAGACCATATTTCACAGCAAAAAACTCTATATGCAGGGGAGAGCTAACAAAAGTAGCCCCGTGAGAGAATGCAGCAACGAAAAGAGCTTGAGCATCCCTAATCACCCCACTTGTACCTCCATATGGAATAGGAGAAAAAAAGGCTCCATCAACGTTCAGTTTGAGTACAACCTCCACTGGAGCAGTCCACTGTTTCCAGCTTACAAGTCGACCCCTATCCATGGCCTCAGAAACTTGGTTAGCTCGAGAGTACTCTTCGAACCATGCCATGGCAAAGGCCACCATTCCAGGTCCAGTTTGAGACCGGTCTCTCCACATCTTGTCAAAACTATTCTTCCAGATACTCCATAAGCAGTTTGTCAAAGGACTCCGATGTCATAGAAGTGAATTTTTCCAAAAACCATTCCTTCCATGGTAAAGAAGAAGGTTGGATGAAAAAAAGGGAAGCTCTTATGATCTCCCGAGATAAATCACGTTGACATAACAAATGTTCCACAGTTTCCATAGCATTAGAACAGATAACACAACGAAGATCACCAGAATACTCTTTGTGTGACAAGGCAACACGAGTAGGGAGAAGGTTGTGAACTGCTCTCCACCCAAAAATAGCCACTTTGTTGGGAACCTTAGCCTTCCACAATGCTCTCCAAATTAGGCGATATGGATCTCTAGTGGAGGATGAGGCAAAGATGTTTCCAATCGAGAAGTCTAGAGCTATAGTGTAAGCAGATTTCATGGAAAAGAATCCTCTCTTATGAAGCTTCCAGGCCACTCTATCCTGGCTATAGCGACGACTAAGTGGAATAGACAACACTTGAGATGCCACATGAGGTTCAAAACAAACATGAACTGCAGCTTCATCCCACGTCCAAGTATCCATGTTGATCAAATCAGGCACTCTCTCAAAAATAGTATCCGAAGGTTTAAACAAGGAATGATAAGAAACAAATGGTATCCAGTCTTGATCCCAGATACTAACAAAAGCCCCATTGCCAATCCTCCACGATAAGCCAGCCTGCAGAACTGGCCTAGCTTCCATGATACTCCTCTAGGAATACAAAGGTCGCTCACCCATGTCAGCAAAAAGAAAAGAACCATGAGGATAGTACACTACCTTGAAAACTTGGGCCACAAGGGAATTTGGCTGAGTAAGCAAACGCCAACCTTGTTTTGCTAGCATAGCAAGATTATGAGCATGAAGATGTTTAAACCCTATACCACCATGTTCTTTTGGAAGATATTCTCTCCCAAGATCGCCAATGGATTTTTCGTTTTTCAACAGTACTTCCCAAAAGAACTAACAACAGAGCTATTGTAGGTCATCACAGGGTGACTTGGGTAAGGCATAACAGTTCATGACATAGTTAGGAAGAGTTTGAGCAACTACCTTGATAAGTAATTCCCTCTAACACTTAGAATCTTTGTTCTCCAGCTAGTAAGTTTCTTTGTAAGCCGTTCTTTTCAGAAATCAAAAATGGCCTTCTTATTGCGCCCAACGTGGATGGGTAGCCCTAGGTACAATCCATGTTCTTTAACACATTCCACACCCAATATAGTTGCCAACTCGTTCTCTTTGGCAGGCTAACATTATCGCTGAAAACTACGCTGGATTTCTATAAGTTAATGTGCTGCCCAAAAGCCCTAGCATACACAGCTAGTATGTTCTTGAAAGCTCAACATTCTGCTGATGAAGCTTCTGCAAACAGGAAACTATCATCTACATACAGCAGATGGTGTAAGATAGGTGCAGTGGGAGACATGGTAAGCCCTTTAACCACTCCACGCCGTACAGAAGAAGAAATCAAAGCTAAGAGCCTTTCTGCACAGAGAATAAACAAATGCGGAGAGAGTGGATCCCCCTGTCGAATGCCCCTAGAAGGTAGGATGAAACCTGTAGAAGACCCATTAATCAACACAGAATAGCTAATTGACTTCACTGTTGCCGTCACAATCCGAACCCAGTTCAGACAAAACCCTAACATAAGCAGGACTGCCTCCAAATAACGCCATTCTAGGTGATAATAAGCTTTAGAGATATCGAGTTTTAAAGAGAAGAAACCATCTACCTGTCTGCGTAGTTCCTTCATTAAGTGAGCTATTTCAGTGGCCACCAAAGTGTTATCAGAGATCAGCATTCCCGGGACAAATGCACTCTGCAATGGAGAGATGATATTCAGAAGCAGACACTTCAAACGATTTGCCAGGACCTTGGAAGCAATTTTGTAAACCACATTGCATAACTCAATTGGTCACAAATCAGACATTTGCTTAGGTTCTTTTATCTTCAGGATCAAAGTGAGATGAGTGAAGTTGGATTCCCAGGATATCTGCCCTGTATGAAGAATCTCTCAAATAGCCATGCAGACATCTTGTTCAACAATACTTGAAAACCTCTGAAAGAAGCAAGGAGACATCCCATCTGGCCCTGGAGATTTGGAAGGACGCATTTGGAACAAAGCTTTCTTAATCTCCAAGTCAGAATAGGGAGCAGTGAGGTCAGCATTCATTGTGGGGGAAACCCTAGGTTGCAAGCATGCAGTATTCATCTCCAAAACTTCCTGATCAGTACTATCTACCCTAAAGATGGATTCATAGTACTTGACAATAAGACCATTTACTTCTTATGGATTGGTAGTCCACTGCCCTTCCGAGTTTACCAAACCCTTAACTCGGTTCCGACATCTTCTATTAGAAGCTCTTCGATGGAAAAAAGACATATTGCAATCCCCATCTTTCAACCATAGAATCCTTGACCTCTGTCTCCAGTATGTCTCATTAGCAGATAATAATTTATTCAAACGAACCTGAAGAGCTTTCTGGACCTCATAATGGTGCGGTTCAAAACTCTGTTTCATCAGAGTGTCAAGCTTATCCTGAATTAGCCTCATCTCGGTTTGCCTTTGTTGGAAAACACCTGAATGCCAATTTGAGAGAAGGTGGCCGATCTGCTTAATTTTCCTACCAACCTGTGACATTGGCTCCCCAATAGTTGGAAGCATCCATCCTTGTTGAATAACTTTCGAGCAATCTGAGTGGTGCAACCACATCTCCTCAAACCTGAATTGCTTTGGGGTTCGATTCCTAATAACTGGCTGGGGAGAAACTTTGATAAGTAAAAGGCAGTCATCTAATTTGCTAAAAGAGGAAGTGTAATACATCTAGAGAAAGGGTAAAGCTCTCTCCATTGCGCAGTTTGGCAGGCACGATCGATCCTTTCTTTGGTAAACCGGTTAGACCACGTGAAATGAGGTCTAAAGAACCCCATATCCAGCAACTCACAATCAAATAGCTCTTGGTGAAAGCGAAGCATCTGTGCTGCACACCGAGGAGAGCCACCCTATTTTTCGGCATGACTAAGGATCTCATTGAAATCCCCAGCTACAAGCCATGGCAGTCGACTCTATGCCACTAGGGTGCGCAACAGATTCCATGTGATAGTTTGATTTGCTGTTGACGCAACACCGTAAATACCAGTGAATCGAAATACTCTAGCAGATCCTATGGCTCCAACCTCCGCATCAATATGGTTAGCAGGGTAATGCCTGAGGCGAACATGAACCTCATTGCGCCAAAATAGAGCTAAGCCATGACATTCATCTTCTTTTGGTGCACAAACTACACCGTCATCCAATCCGGCGGTGAACTGTTGTCAGGAGATTTGGTGAAGCTGGGGTTTCAGAGAGGAACACAAGGCTAGGGTTTTGCTGATGAACAATGCTAACGAGGGCATCCTGAGTTTCCATGTTATTTAGGCCTCTGCAATTCCAAGATAGAATCTTGAAAGCCTGCATGGAGATCTAAGTTTGGTATAGTGATCGTCGCTGGTCTAGGGTTTGCTAGGGCGAGAGAGAGAGAGAGAGCTCTCCTTTAGAGTATGAAGTAGAATATGTAAAAAGTTTCACAGTCTACCGTCCCAAAGGTTGATTCTACAAGCAAATGATCGTTAACTTTTCTTCAATTAAAGGTAGTGGCTTTTGTTCTTCCAAGCTATAGCTTTCCTCTGATGATTTGAATAATTGCCATTTACAGTGGTCTGTGCTTTGGGTTCATCTGTTTCTTTTGCTTTGCTTCATTTGTTTTGGTTAGGGATTGATTGACTGTTGGATCCATTTGGGTTTGTTTTGTGATCAATCTCAATGCTTCTCTAATTTCAGGTCAGGGGGTTGGATTGTTTTTAAGATTTTGTGTTATGTATTTTTTATGTGTTATTTTATGACTGTTATGATGCAAGCTGCTTTACTTCTCTGAAAAGCATAATTTTCCAAATTGTTACTATACTGGCCAAGTCCAAATTTTTAGAATCTCATTGCTTGATAGGTTGTGATTAGCGCTGTATAAGAGGAATGGAAAGGAAGTACTGAAACGAAATGTGATTCTAGCTATTTGGGGTAAAAAATAATGAGAGTTAATTTGGAAACTAAAAGAAACTGCATCTATGCTTTTTGGATGCTACTGGTAATTAAAAGAAACTGCAGTTTACGTATGTAAGAAATTACCAGCCACCCTAGGAACAATGCTACACCGTTACAGACGTACAGGTTAGAGTTCTTCTTACCAGCAATACCCAAGTACCTGATACAATATACATGAGTACATAAGTAATGCCACAATGATGACCAAGAGAACTGGACAGACTCAGGAATATACAAATGCTAAACTCACCATCTTAGGTTTACGAAAGGAGTTGTGCTCTCAGAGAACAAAACCATTAGTATGTAAATCTACTTTTCACCACTTACAAGGGAAAGTTTGATTGAGAACATAGATAGTCCATGGTGCAAAACCTAAAAGGAGAATCAATAAGATAAGCATAATTAAACTAGATAAATATGAACTTTTACTTGCAAAAAAAAAAGGATAAAAAAAATCTCAATTCTCAGAACTTGATTGAACAACTAGGATACAGATTCAATTGATGATGCATTAACATGTGAGAGTTTCCCAAACTTCACCAAAACGGCCAATTATTTTCAACCAAGCAGTTGTCAAGATTTGAGGAAAATGCACCATACGAGATAGTCAGATAGCAGTGTATAAATTATATTTCATGACAAAGAAGCATTATCCTTCAACCTATGTACTCACATACTCTAGTCCACCTAAAGCAGGAAACCAAAAAATCATTGCTATGTCTGCCAGAAAATAACCAATGCAGATCTGCAAAAGTACCCAAATAGAAATAAAATTAGTTACGACAACAAGTTAACTATGCAAATAATCAAAACTCAAACATATCCAAGTTCTTTACAGGACAACAAGTGAATCACCGTAATTTGGGACCTAGCCTCAACAAAAAGAAGAAACAACAGCCTCCTATTAGTTTCAGGATACACTTAGGGGGCATTGGTTTTAAGTAAACTAGCTCAAACCAAACAAATCAAAGCAATTGAATTGGGTTCAGAAATGCCGTAAAGGAAACATTTAATGGGCTGGTGAGGATAGATGCAGACACAAAGGTCAGAAATGTAAAACTAAATATTTGGCATTCACATGAGACTAACATTATCAGAAGTATACATTACCCATTGCTACACAGTCAGATAGGTTCTCAAATCATAAGCAAACAGTAAACTTTGGCTGGACATTAACAACTTTTAGAAATTAAACAATGAACTAATGCTTTTTCCACATCCACTTTCCCCCAAGGCCCCAATGTTGTATCTGAAAAAGTAGATCTTCTACTAATGATCAGTTCATCACTATAACCCTCATGAAATGTATCTGATAAGAGTATAAGGTGAAAAGAGGCAACTGCTATAGCAATAGCATGAACAGTTAAGAACCCCCTGTACAGAAGGGGAAAAAAGGCATCAATATGTAAGTCAATAGGAATATCAGAAAACTCAAATCTTTAGTGTGGTAAAAGGTACATCTGTATCATGCGGAAGATATTTACCAGTTGTTCCATTCAACTTTTTCTGCTTTGCTCAATTTCTGATATTCCTTGAAGCTATGAAGGCTAATAAGACCTGTTAATTTGTAAACCTTCAAGAGCAGAATTTAATCAAGTTCAAAATCCACACTGATATATCAAGCCTTCTTTTCTCTATGTTGGTTTTGCAGGTGAGACTTATTCTTGAAGAGCCTAAACCTGAAACCAGAGGATTTGGAAATCCAATTTTGAAGGTCTGGTATTGATTCCATTCTCACTCTGTTCACTAGGTTTCAGTTCCGACATATTTTTCCTCCAAAATTTTACTTTATTCTCTATACACGACCTCATTTATGTACCTGAAATAGTTTTACTTGGAAATGAAATTTTGGTATGGGATTAGTAATTTTGATTCAGATCTTACAGTTTTCCAATTTTCTAAGGTTGAATTGCTACCAAAAGGCTTGGAAATCCAGTTTCTTTCACTGAAAATATGACCTTCTTCAACAATATCAGCTGCTTTGTTTCTATTTTCCTCCAGTTCAATATTGCATGTAAAATCCTCCTCCGGACTCAACCATGCTCTATTTTTACCAGTTTCGTATCCTCAACTTTTTATGCTGTTTCTCTCAATCTTATAAAAACTTTCATTTCTTTATTTGTTTCTCTTGCTGTTGCCTACGTTTGGACTTTGTTCTTTATTTATTTAGCAACTGAATCAGGTTTCTGTTGTTGGTATATCTACCAATTCTTGAGCAATTCTATTACCAATTAATCAGCAAAGAATAACATAGAGGCTGTTGGATTAGCATTCTAAGTTTGAGAGGTTGACTGAGATATATGTTAGCATCCTGTTAACATATATTTGATAGATTTAATGTCAGATATATGTTAACAGGGTCAGCAGTCAGTGTTATGTTCAAGTTGTCGTGGCAAAGTCAGAAACAAAACAAAGAAAGAACTGATATATTCATTCGATAAAAAGTCTAAAGCTGTAGAAAGACTGAAAGTGATGCTCATCTAAAAACTAAACTTGGTGAAACAGAGTGTAAGCTATTTTTGTTTTATTCATCAGCTTATATTTTTATTTATGTGTTACAGATTTCTTTCAATTTCAGTTTAGACCTTTCTGGAACATGTTGTGCAATGTAGTTAGGCTTTTCTGATATGATTATTTTCTCTGTCGGTAAAGATTGTTCTTGAATGGAGGGATTTAGACTTTAGAAGTATGCTACTACGTTTTCTCAAGCAATGTTATGTTTCCTTATGCTTTTTCCCTTTTAAGCCTCATCCCCTTTCTTCAGCTTCCATCTTCGTGCTATTTGCAATTTTTGGAAAGGTTAATTAGAGTCCTGGAAAAGCAAATTGAAATGCTAAATTGGGTTGGTGATATAGAGTATGATTGAGATTCTTTGCATTTTCTGGGAAAATGTCGTTCAGCGGAAGGTTTCCTCCTTCGTAGTTTGTGCATGAATTATATCATGTTTCAGCTGTTTTTTTCAATAATCTTGGAAGTTAGAATTAAATTGTTTTAATTGTGTTGGAATTTCAGGTATGGTTGCTGGAAAATTCTTTGGTATTGGAATCTTCTTCTGGAATTCTGCATCTGCTACGAAGTTTTCATCAAATAAAATCATAATCTTCTTCTGGTGTAATATTGATATTTCTTTCTCACGTAAGATAGAGCTTCATCCCTTAACTGGTTCTGTTCAACTCACTTTTATTTGCTCATGTACCAAACAACCTGACTTTGGAATTCACGTATGTTTTAACTTTATAGCTACTTACAAGATTGACACCGGGTGCCTGTAAAGCTTTAACCATTGTAGCTGAGATTGGAATTACTGTATCCTTTTTTTCAGCTCTGATGCTGTTACTAGATTTACTGGCCTTGGTCTGTTAACCATTCAGACAATTGTACCTTCTTTGTTTGAGGTAATAGTCCTTGAAAACTTTGTCTTCCACCTATTTCCTCTTTGAGATGTACCTCAGTACCTGCACCCTTTTATGTTAATTCCTTTCTCTTTTCCTTCACAGATAATTGAAACTTAGGAAGGGTCCATAGGGTCAAAGCTTTGAAGTCAGTTTCGATATTATAATGTTAGGAAAAATCTCGATATAAATTTTTGAAACACTAGAAAATCCTATAGTGGCTTACAATTTGTATTACATTATTTTTATCATAAGATGCTGCGATGAATTAAAATAGAAATCTCAACCTGAAAATTTTCGTATCACTTTATTTTGCATATTTCTCACTTTATTTAAAGACATCTTATTCATCTTTGTTAATCAAACCATACTCACCTACGAAATCTGCAACTCAGTAATCATCATGTAAAAATTCTACCCTGCAGCATCGCGCAGGAAATATTCCTAGTAAAGATTGAGCCTGTATACATGAATTTAGCCCCCTCCAACCTGGGATACAGCTCACAGTATCCAATTATTAAGTAACAAGAATGGAAGTAGGCAAAACGTCACTACACCAAAACTGGTCTTTTACAGCCTGTCATGTGCGCCGTAAAAACCTATTTACAGAGTACAGAAACAGGCTATACAAGCTTGCGCCGTAAAAGACATATCTCATTCACAGCACGCTTTTGTAAGCCATAAATGTTCATCTATGCACGCAGTAAAAGTGTTCCTACCGATTCTCGGATCTCTAATTTGACATATAGGTGCGCCGTAAATGCTTAACAAAGTGCGCCGTAAAAGACTTTCTGTGGAACTCATTTACGGCACACATGGTATGCCATAAAAGAATACCTGTAGAGTTATTTACGGTCCACATAGCACGCTGTGCAAGACTTTAGGCATAATTCTTAATGTCATTTGTGACACACTCTGCACGCCATTATTGGCATTTCTTCTTTGCAAGAAATTTTATATTGCTGCTTATTTGCCAAATATGGCAGTATATTCAATGTAGCTGCTTAACTAACAATAATTCATTTCAAAACCTTATATAGATTGTCAAAGAGTAAAGGTGAATTAACATATATGATACATTAATTGAAATAGGATATCTATACAAACTTGTTACCATGCCATATGCAACTAAACTACAAAACAATTGCATTTGCATGTCCCTACAAACTTGAGTTTAAAAGTGACATATTACAGTTCAAAAATATATTGCAGGGTAATTGTAAGGTTTCAAGCACCACTATCCAACTGCAATTTGTATCTCCCAATTAGTTCAAGCAATTTACTAGCAGTACCAACATAAGGCATTAATCTGCATACACCACAAAATTTCGTAGTACCTGCTGGAAACAAGTTTGAGAATATATGTTATACATTGGCTGCACTGTTTTCTTCTTCTTTAAACTAGAGTTAATTAAATAAGATACTAGCAAAGGATTAGAACAGAATCTAAATCACTGAAAGTATAGTACAATATTCGAAATAATAAATAAGATAAGTTCATGCAGTTTCTAAATCTTTCCTCATTCTTTCAAATATATTTGCATTGAATAATTGGTTTTCAAAAGAGATTCTTATCTTCACAAACTACTTGAACTAAAGTTTCTGGAAATATTTATAATTTGAACTTGGAAATTAGTATTCACCCGACTATAATGGCATAGTCCTCGTATAACGACCTTAATTCTACAACTATAACTAAATTATAAGCAAATGTAGAGAGTTGCAATATGAGAACAAACCAGAATAGAGAATCTAGATGGATGTTATTAAACCACCAAAAACAAATAACACTACTCAAAACAAAAATGAAGAGGTGATTAGTGTTAGGATATGTTACCGAAAAGTTCATAAACTAAACTTGTTTGATGTACATGATAGGCCATGCAATTGTACTTCCTTGAGCCATACTCAGTGTTCCAAACTCCCTAGTTGGTCGATATAAAGCTATATCCTCAAAAACATCAAGCACCCAAACTTTCCAACATTCATGACCAAGGGGCACATGATGGACCTTTACATTTGGATCTTTTGACTCAAGTTTTGCAATTGCAAAAACCTGTTCTTCCATCTCAAACCAACTTAATAATTCGATTCTATTCTGATCATCCTTTATAACTTTGGTCATTTTACCTTCCTTGTCTTTGCTTTGTCACCCATGATTAGCAGAATATTGAATACTTGAAGTTTTCTTTTGGTTGCTTTGCTTGCTTTGTGGCCTCCCACGGTTAGAACCTCGAACACTTGCAATATTTTTTTTCTTTGTACTCCATCACTGCTATGATGTTGAACACTAGGATTTTCATTCTGCGTTTGTAGTGCAAACATATTAGCAGAATGCTGAACACTGTTACTACCCTGCTATTATAACATTAAGGAAATCAGTAACCTGGTTGACTTATCAACCCAAAGTTAATAATTACAAATAAATAAATAATTTAATAGATGTATTTTAAAGACTTACGTGGTTATTCCCTTCATTCTCTGATCTTGCTAAAAGAGTGGCAACCACTTCTTTCAATCGTTCAATCTCTTGTGATTGAGAAAGCATATTCTATGCTTGAGTAGACACTTGTTTCTCTAAGTTAGCAACTTTGTTTCCAACTTTGGTTTGATATTCTAACTTTGAAGGGACTGCTCCAAATCCTAACCCTCTTACCCGTCCTCGTGGATCAGGTCCTAGTACTTGTGCTATAGTATCATCTTTCAATGAAGATGTTTGTGAAGGTTCTTGCTCTGCCCTTTTTTGCTTCACTTGTTTCTGTAAAAACCATGTGTCATTTAGATTGTCAATTAACTAGTCTTATGGTATAGATATAGATTTCTTATTGAATTATTTGGTTAAAGAAATATAAATATCTATGGTATTCAGTAAATACTTATTGATGACAATGGAAGGTGATGTTCTTAACCACAAATAATCTATTATTAAATTTATCATCTCAATAACCAAATCATTTTAAATTCTTGCAAGATTAGAAGGGGGAAAAAAACAACCATCCAAATTGCATTAGTACATGAAAAATGCACTGAAATCACAATGACAAAGATAATGCACTGAAGCTTTTCCATACTACACATTCTGGAATAAATTCAAGAAAATCAAACCAAAAGTAACTCACATATAGTCCCCAAAATTCTTTAACAACTTGATATTTGGATCATTCCCATTGAAAACTTTGAAATAAAAAGAGGTACTAATATAAACAAACATATGCAATTGACTCAGGAAACCTAATTCAAAGCCTGCTTAAGATAAAAAAACTCTGGCAGATTGAAACCATTGAAAAAGTAATTCAAACTAGCAAAGCATGCAAATGGAGAACAAACACATAATGGAACCAAATTTGCTTCTAGACAGAGAATTAATGGCCATTATTTGACTCTTTCCATAGAAGAAGAAGAAGAAGATATTATTCTTGCAAGTAATGACAATTTACGAGTCAAAACAGACTTACACTAACCCTTCTGGTACCTCTTCACCAAAATCCAAACTAAATACATAACTGATTAGGGAAAAAAAAATACCAAAAGATGAGCCATAAAGAAGAGTATACAGACCACTATTTCCGGATCCTCAACTACTTCATCTGAACCCTTCTTCTTCTTTGCTTCATAAGCATGTATCCATATATCAGACCTTGATATCGTATCTGGATTTTCACTTTGTTCCCTATACAAATCAACTAGTAGAAATAATCTTTATGTTATCAAATTATGAAACTCATATGACGTTAATATATAACCACATTATTCTTACCAATTCTTCTTCAAGCCGCGCGAAACTTTTTTTACTAATTCTATGTAGTAAAGTTCTTCCTGCCTGCATTCTCTTGAATTTTTGACACTTCTCCTTTGATAAACATGTGGTCAAAGCATTTTCTGAAATCTGATATTGCAAGATAAATTCAGACTTGTATATATATTACAAAATACTTCTAAAACATACTTTAAATCCCACACTAGTTCTGTGTTTAACAAGAGCTAACCACTCATCCATGGATTCTATGTTATTAGGCTTGAGAAGGGCAGCAGCACGCTGTAAACCAACAACTTTGGCTTGCTCTTTCACTTCTTTCATCACTAAAGATCTATTATCTCGCCAAAGTTTCGTCATCCTTCAAAAAATATGCTTCTTGTAGAATTCATCAACAACGAAAGTTGTGTGCAAAAGAAAATAAGTGAATAAATTGGTGAACATAAAAGGCTCGTGTAATATGTTCCTATATATAAGTTTAGAAAACTTACTGTGACGTGTTTTCAAATCTGATCTTTGAACTTATTAGATAGATCTTTCCAAGTTCCAGTGGTCATTGTTATTAGTTCTCTTGCTGAGGCTCCAATGAAAGAAGAGAATATACCTGCATTTTCTCCAATGGGCTGGCCTCTTTCATTGAATTCAACTACAATAGGAAGTTTCCTTTTTTTTTTTTTGCCAATATCCGACAATTTGGCTTTACCCCGAGGTGGAATTGTTTTCTTTTCTAAGTTTGATGTAGCTTGACATTCCTGAATATCAGCTTCCATAGGGGATGAATTTGAATTTCCATTAGATATTCTTAAGGATTCATCCCCTTTTCCCCTAGCTGCAAGCACAAGAGCTGCTCGTGCAGCTGTTTCTTGCCTTTTGGCTTTCTTTCCACCTTGTGTTGAGGTCTCTCCTCCACCCATACTTTATAGGGTCAACATAATATGTTCTACAAAGCACAAAAAAATTATGATCAATGTACTAACATGTAAAGCAATCTTATCCAAAACCACAAACTAAATTAGATCTTACCCTTAGAATATTGATGTGCTGATAGATTATATCAATGCTTCTGTGGAATTTGAGTTATTCAGAGTCACCGTCACTCAGTTCAGCCAGCAAACATGCAAATTAATATCCTTGCTGATATTGATACCAGAACACACACAAACACATACAATGCAATAAATTCATTTAAGTATAACAAATATATATTGATACCAGAACATACACAAACACCTACACAATGATATATCTATTATTGTATGCAATTCCTACAATTACCGAATTGATTTTCTCATTATCATATCTCTCACATTCTTCATCCTCAACGTCGAGGTCTAGCTGTGATACATCTATTGGCATGTAAGCACTTTCATCACTATCATTCTAAAAAAACCCTCTTGGCGGTGCTTTGAGTACAACATGCCAATTCGAAGTGTCACTCTCTCTTGAATAAAAAAAACCTATATCGCTTGGGAAGCAAAAATAAACGGATCTCCATCAAACTGATACTGCCCCTTGTGGAGGTTCACTAATGTAAAACCATCTTCAAATTTGACACTGGTCCCTATATTAGCCCAATAACAATCAAATAGGGGAACCTTAAATTGGCGGTAGTCTAGCAGAACTATATCTCTTATAACACCATAGTAGGATACTCTGTCCATCTTCTGAAAATTATCCCTTGCACTTGCTCGACACTTAGTGTCTCCTTCAGCAAAAACACTACTATTTTGTGTGCTTTTCTCACTGGCCGCAATTTGAAATCGGTTTCCATTGATGATGAAGCTTGTATGTGATACCACATCTGCTTTTGGCCGACAAGCAATCCACTTCACTGTATCTGACATATCTCTTGAATCACCAAATTTGACCTTATCAGCTAACCATCCACTAAAAGTACTAAGATGTCTATGTTCAAGAAGGTTTTCATCATGCTCAAGACGCGTATCAGAACACTTTAATTCTTCCCTGTGCATTCTGATAGGAAAAAGACTTGTATAAAAAAAACTGGACATGTAATCTAAAGTAAATTAGAACAACTAAATTTAGCAATCAAACTTACTCTCTCCATGGATCGACTTCTGAATTATTTGTCCACCCAAATCGATGAGCAATCTCTAGCATAGAAGAACTGAATAGTTTTAGCTTCCCCTCACCAAGTGGTCGCCCTTCTAGTATTGTTTGATGCTCAAAATCCTCATTGCGTCTACTTTGAACACCTATTTCAGCTGCTCCTTTAATGTATCCACTACAAAAACGTGACATCTCTTCAGCCAAATACTTTTATGCTATTTTGACGTATCCTTTTAGATCCTTCATAAACCTAAAATATATATATATATATATACACACACATACACACACATTAGTATTGATACTATACAAAGGAACTAATCAATTATAGTTAATGAAGTGCAATGTAAGCTCACCTTTCGAAGGGGTACATCCAACAAAAATGTACAGGGCCACCAATTAGAGCTTCTTGTGCAAGGTGAATTGGTAGGTGAACCAAGAGGGAGGAAAAAACCTTTCAAACATACACAGTTTCTGCAATTTCTTCATCAAGAACACCAATATTTTTCTTCTCAATCACTCTTTGACATAACTGATGGAAGAACACAAGCGAAAAATTGCAATTCTTGGTCCTTTGGGCAAAAGTCCTTTCAAAGCCACCGCAAGAATCTGTTATATCAAAACATGGCAATCGTGTGACTTCAAACCCATGATCTTGTTGTCTTGTAAAGAGACACGATTTGCAAGATTAGAACAATACCCATCCGGCAATCTTAACTTGGCTAACCTCTTACAAAATATCTTCTTCTCCTTCTTTGAAAGCACGTAAGGTGCTACATCACTTTTGGATTTGTTGGAACCATTTTCTTTTGGATGCAATTTCTTTTTAATACCCATCACTTTTAAATCTTTCCGAGAATTCAAGTTATCCTGCGTCTTTCCCTTCATGTTGAGTAAAGTGCCAATGATGCTCTCACATATATTTTTTTCAATGTGCATCATATCCAAATTGTGTCGCAATAACAAAGTCTGCAATATAGAGAATATATATTAAATTAATGCAATCAATGTTACAAGGTTTTAGCAAATTGTAATGAAACTAATTAAAAAAAAAAAGGATTAATTTTAGTTTACCCCCCTAAGGTTTGGGGTGTCATCATTTCACCTCCTGTACTTTCAATTTTAAATTTTTACCCCCTAAACTTTCCAATTTCAATCAGTCGTGTCCAATTTCTACTATTCCGTCCAAATTGGACGTTAAGTTTGACTTTTGAGGGCTAAAATGGTCATTTCAACATTAAAAAATTAAAAAAAATTCTGTTTTTTAGTTTTTTTTTTTTTCTTTTTCTTCTTTTTATTTATTTATTTTTTATTATTATTTTGTCTTCAACCTATACACCACAAGTTATAATAGGTTTATAAAAGCAAAAAAAATACTCTAGGTAGTTGTAAGCCGCTTGCTGATCAACGATATTTGTGACATATCTCCGATAAAGTGAAGAATTTAGGATATATCCCTAATATCTGTAAAAAATAATTTTACACTTTATCTGTAAAAAATAATTTTACACTTTATCTGTAAATAACTATCTGTAAAAAATGATTTTACACAAATATTTCTTCACTTTATTGGGGATATATCATAAAATTCTTCAATTTATTGGAGATATATTACAAATATCGTAGACCAAAAATGATTTTACACAGATATTTCTTCACTTTATTGGGGATATACAAATATTTATTTACAGATAAAGTGTAAAATTATTTTTTACAAATATTTCTTCACTTTATTAGAGATATATCCTAAAATTCTTCACTTTATCAGAGATATATCACAAATATCGTAGACCAGCGAGCGGCTTTCAACCACCTAGAGTATTTTTTTGTTTTTATATAAACCTATTATAACTTGTGGTGTATAGGTTGAAGACAAAATAAAAAAAAATAAAAATAAATAAGAAACAGAAAAAAAAAAAAAAAAAAAAAAAAAAAAAAAAAACTAAAAACAGAAGAAAAAAAATAATAATAATTTTTTTTATGTTGAAATGACCATTTTAGCCCTCAAAAGTCAAACTTAACGTCCAATTTGGACAGAATAGTAGAAATTGGACACGATTGATTGAAATTGGAAAGTTTAGGGGGTAAAAATTCAAAATTAAAAGTACAGGGGGTGAAATGATGACAGCCCCAAACCTCAGGGGGGTTAAACTGAAATTAATCCAAAAAAAAATGTACCTCCCAATATGGTAACTCAAAAAATATTGATTTCTTCTTCCATCTCTTTGAAAGCTTTAAAGGATCCTCACTGTCATCATCACTATCATCATCTGAATTGTCAATGGAGTCATCTTCCATTTCATTGACTGAACTTTTTTTCCCTTCAGTTCTTCTCCTTTTTCTGCTGTTACTGCTGCCAATCTTTTTTTTTCTTTCTTGTGCAACGCTTAGCCTCCTTACCCCAATTATTTTTAATATTCTTCACCACTTGAAATATCTCTGAACCAGTTAGCTTTCTAGGCCTCACTATATGTTCCTCGGTTCCATTAAACCAAGTTTTATTGTGTCGATATGGATGATCATGTGCAAGAAATCTCCTATGGCACATATATGCATGCTTTCTTCATTTGGCAGCCATTGAGAGGATGTTTGAACACCACATACCAGAAACGCTTTCTTTCCCTTTGTAGAATATCCCGACAAATTCCCATAAGCGGGAAAATCGTTTATTGTCCACATCAATATAGCTTTCAAGTTGAAGGTAGACTTGGTGAACGCATCATATGTAGTAACCCCATTGATCCATAACTCTTTTAAATCTTCAATAATGGGTTCCAAGTATACATCAATGTCATTTCCCGGTTGCTTAGGATCGGGGATTAGTAATGTCAACATTAAATGTTCCTTGGACATGTATAACGATGGAGGGAGATCATATGCAACCAAAATCACAGGCCAACAACTATATCGGGAACTAAGATCACCAAACGGATTAAATCCATCGGATGAAAGACCAAGTCTAAGATTATGAGGATCTTCTGCAAATGAAGGCCACTTGCTATCAATCTTCTTCCATGCAAGTAAGTCAACTGGATGATGCATCTTGTCATCTTGACTTTTATGAGTGTGATGCCATGTAAGCTATTCAGCCTTTTCAGAATCCTTAAACATTCTTTTAAATCTAGGGATAATAGGAAAACATCTCAAGACCTTTGCAGGGACTCCTTTCTCAATCTTTTGGGTGCGCTTATTTACTTTCCACTGAGAAGCACCATATTTAGGACAAGTCTCCATGTGCTCTAGACTCTTTCTAAATAAACAACAATCATTAACACAAGCATGAATCTTCTCATACCGTAGATCAAATGCTTTGAGTAATTTTTTTTGTTGAATATAGAGAACTAGGGAGTATGTTATCTGGAGGTAGAAGACTACAAACCATCTCTAGAAGTTCATCATAGCCACTGTTAGATAAACTATTTCTAGCCTTAAACTTGTAAAACATAAATGTTGCTGACATCTTTGTGGAAGGACAACCTGTGTATAAAGGAAGTTCTGCTTCGGAAACTAAATTTCCAACATTAGGCTCTAGTGGTGCAGGTGCAAGTTCCATAAATTCATCATCTAAATATGCATCTCTGCACATTCTATATGTCTCTAAATTCTCCATGTTTTCTATCATTTCTTGTTGTACAAAAGTGTTCGGATCTCCATGAATGGTACAGTTACTATAACCCTCATATAACCCATTTGAGATCAAGTGATCTAATACTTCATTAGGTGGATGGGACCAGATGTTTATACAGCCACTACAAAGGCATTGGATCCTCTTCGGGTACCCCTTACTTGCATGAATACTAGTAACAAAGTTTCGCGCTCCATCATAAAAACCTCTAGGATCGCTATGACAAAAAAAATAACATAATGTTTTTAAATTAGAATTATGGTTTATATTATCATAATATTAATGTTTCTGGTTTAGATGTAACCTGCTTTTACAATGTGCGCATTATGTATCCATTTTGTTTCACCTTTGTTTTCCTTGAGGCTACATTCTAACTTGTATTTAGACAGCAAACGCATTCCAGATGTTTAAATGCTATAACTATAATTATCCAGATAATAAAAGAGCTACAAGTAATAAAAAGAAATTTAAAAAAAAAAAAAAAAACTAGCACAGAACTACACATATGCAGTTCTTTATATTTCATTGTTTCAATCATGCGCTTGCTTAGTTAAAGGAATCTTGAAATCAAATGACAAGGAGAGAGAGAGAGAGAGAGAGAGAGATCTTACTAGTTAATGCATTTCACGGGAAGCATGATAATGGAGGTGATCATTTAATCTTTCATTCCACAAAAAAGTTACCTTTATTACCAACTCTAGCACTGAACTGTCAATGTTGATATCTCCAAGGGTTGAAAAAGTGTAGCTGGCTAATAAAACAACTAGATCAGAAATCATATAATAACAATATAGCAATTAAAGAAAAAGTGGCTAGATAGAAGTAATACAACATAGACATCCAGAGGACAAACATATAACAAATTTGAAAAAAAAAATACAAAGAATTATAACTCTTCTGATTAAATATGCTAATTAATACCTACAACGTTGAGAGAAAAGAGGAAAGAAGAACAGCTCAGAAAACGTTAAGGTGGTTTTGGGGTCTTCCTTTCTCTTAAGTTTTAATTAGAGGGTTCAATAACTATAAAGGTTTGAAGAAAGCAAAAACCAAACTCCTCCCTTCAATTTCAAAGGCTTGATTAGCTGCTCTAAGGCTGCAAGTCATGTATAATATTCCCTTCAAGATTATAGCATGAGGGTACCTAATACCAACCATACCAAATGAGATGTTGGAATCATAAACAAACCGCAAACTATCAGATCTTTTGCATTGCTTCTGCATCACATCAAAGAACATATACATTCATGAATAATGATGCAGAATACATATATATACTATATCTGTCTTAAGACTGCTCAACTTTATACTACATATACATATTGAAGAATATACTATATTTGCGGTCATATATACTCGGAAAATAAGAGAAATAGATGTTTGAGAATTATTCTCAAGAGGTTCAAAACAAACAGAAAAATAGGCGAACATATAACAGGTTTTTATTCTTCTTGCATACAGACTTTATATCCATATATACGATATTTATGTTCTCATGCCCCAAAAATGAACTCAATTCTTCAGGTCTTATTTAAAATAGATAGCTGCTACTACTGACTAATTGTTATTGCAGGATGCCCAAATAAATAGCCACCCTCAAATTAAAAAAAAACTCCTCATGTTCTAAAGTTTTCTGAAGCTTTGGCTAGCTTGGAACCAAGCATATTGTCCAGAAAAGCTATAGCTTGGAACAAATGAAATTTAAAATGCAAATTTATATGCTTGACCAATCTGTATGACTTTGGGAAGCAAATAATTTGGAGCTATCCGTCATCTAATAAATGCAGAGGAACGTACCAATGCATCTACCTTGTCATAGTGCTCCAAAAACTCATCACAATTGTGCATAAGACTTTGATCTGCTTTAACCGAGTCATCCACCAAATCAGAAACTCTGTCTCATCAATCAAACCAATTTGATACACTCAATCAAACCAAAAGTTTCAGATATTACATATCAAGTAGAAGCCCATCTCAGATAAACCAAATACGCAGCTACAAATCCTAAATTTTAGACAAACCCGGTTCACTTTTGATATAAAAACCC
This sequence comes from Rosa chinensis, assembly GCF_002994745.2. Classification (NCBI taxonomy): domain Eukaryota; kingdom Viridiplantae; phylum Streptophyta; class Magnoliopsida; order Rosales; family Rosaceae; genus Rosa; species Rosa chinensis. The sequence goes on from NC_037091.1 coordinate 48,316,488, forward strand.
AATCAAATTTACCAAAATCCATATGAATCCACAAGATCATATGGCCATACCTGAATTTATGAATAGAAATCACAATCTGAGATGCTCATCTTCGTCCTTGACTGAACACACAACGGCCGTCGATCCCTGTCGCGAAATCCGATAACCCAAGAGAAGAACTTGTTCTAGGAAGAGTTGAGATTTTTGCAATATCTTGAGAACAGGGTGATTAAATGGGAAGAAGAACTCGCGGGAAGGTTTGAGATTTTCGCTATCAGTTTTGGGGCATTGCGAACTGGTGATGAGTTTACCAAAAGGCATGACTTTCTTAGAAGAGAAAACTAAGAGAAGTAATTTTCAGGAAAGTTGCCAAAAGAGGGAAGAGAAAAGTGAGAGGGAAATCATATATTTTAGGTTAAATTTCGCGCCATCAAAAATTATGTTTTTATGGCATGATTTTTTGCGAGCCATAAATAAGCTTTTCTATAGATGTTTTTACGGCATGCTCATTATGTGTGCCGTAAAAGCATAACACAATTACGGCGTGCTATTTTTGTGAGCTGTAAACGACAAACTGATAAGGTTTGTTTGGCTCCAGTTTTGTTGCAGCTGGTCAACAGTCTCTTTTCTGTGCAAGCGTGCCAGCATCGTTCGGGTGCAGTCGTCGGAGGTGTCCCTTGACCTGACTTCTTTCAAGCGATTGTGGACGAGGAGAGCACCAACCTCGTCGCGGGATTCTTTGTGCCTCATGGTGAGGACTTTAGCTAAGCTTCTTTAAGATCACACAATCGATATTCGATGTAGTAGATCGAGCAGAGCAAAAATCACTGGGAAATGGGGAGAACTTGCTAAAGCGTGACTTTAGCTTGGCTGGTTTGCAAGGGCGTTACCCTTGCTTGGATGGTTCCATAACCGTTGTGGTCGCGGTACTACAGTCGGCTTCCAAGGAGACTAGGACCGAAGCACGTTGACAAAGGGTTTGGTGCCACTGACAGTCGGCTCCTGAGGAGACTAGGACTAGAGTGTGATCACCGGTAAGAGAAAGAGAGGGGTTGCTTCGGAGAGGCTTGGATGATCGTAGAGATTAATTGATGAATTGTGTGTTGTTACTTCGTCGTAGCCTCTATATATAGGCTACCAAGACATAGTGGTTGGCCTTAAACAAATCATAATGGGTTAAGCACTTAAGCACTAATGGAATTGTTAGGTTTAAGCACTTAAACACTAATGAAATTGTTAGGTTTAAGCACTTAAACACTAATGGAATTGTGATAGGTTTTCCAATTAAGCCACCATAAAATGTAGTTGAATGCTTCCCCACGTGCATGTCATATTCCTTAATTGAATGGAGTACGAATATTCGCATTCTTGCAGCTTGCATAATCTTCCATAATTCTGCAGGTAGGCTTTATTTAACCTCTAAATAATATATTTTGAATTTGTCAACAATATATAGCTTGAGCCACTGACATTGGATCAATTTCTCCAAGACACGCCTTGTCAGGTCAAAATGCTCATTTTGGGTTCAAACATTGCCCCTAGACCTCGAAGTCAAAGGTCTTCGTCTTGACTGAAGAGGTCTTGAATCAGCACTGCTCTAATAATGTCGTTGCTCCAAAGCTACTTGTATTGGCTTGACTGAAATTACTTGACTGATTCCATATAGGCCTCTAAATAGGCCATAAAGCTTGAATTCCACAATTTGGATTGCCTTTGTAATGAACTGACGCTTTCTTTGCCAACTTTATTGCCCCCCATGTATTTGATGTCTGGTATGCAGTGAATTGGCGAAACTTGGGCATGTTGTAGGAGATCAGAACTTTAGCGCGCCCCCCATGCGAAGGAGACTGCTTTTGATCGCGAATGAGGATCCTTATCTTCCTTGGTGGTAGCTTCGCCATGTGTATAGCAGCAAGTATCTGCCTTGTTCGCTGGCTCTCTGTTGAGAATGCAATTGCTACAGAAGAATCCCAACTCGATGAACCTTTGGCTGCTTCTGAAGAAATGGATCGCAACCTAGCCCATGTCAGAGAACGGGCGACTCAGGCCGAAGCTGGTGCCATTGCGGTGAACCTCCGCGTGGAGGAACTTTGATTGAAATTAAGCTTCATGGGCCAATCTCTATAGGCCTCCTCGAAAACTATTCGGACTCCTCACGTGCTATTAATCCTTTAATAATAGCTAACCCCTCGAAAACCGCTCCTCACATGCTACTAGTCCCTTTTTTTTTTCTTTTTTTTTTTCGAGATTTGGAATCACTAATCTCGATTTACTAACATCAGTTTGACTCTTTAACCATCCATCCAAGGGTGAGAATTTGCCTGAAGTCCCTATAAATAGTTGTATTTTGGGCAGGGAATACTCACAACAAATCTTCTGAAATATTCAAGAAATGGCCTTTCAGTCATTGCTTCTCTTTCTCCTTCTTCACAAATCTTCTCCTCATGAAATGGCCTTTAGCCTCTATATTTTAGGCTTTATGGTGTAATCTCAAGCCTGGGTTAGGCCTTATGGCGTAATCTCAGACAACCCCTTGTTTCAGCCTTTTGGAAGTCTGGATGGAAAATACCAGGCTTCAGATTGTTTTAGAAACACGAGGGGGCTCCAAGTGTGGGATCTCTGGGCATGCGAGATCATCTTTGTTAGGATCCCCCACTTGGAGCAAATCGGGAAAGGGAGGAAAGCCACTTTGAGGCCAAAGACCCTTCCTCGAACCCCTTCCTTCTGGAGTGAGACCAAACCGAGTCCTCCAAATGAGAAGGGCTTTAGTGGTCGCCCTCTACTCATGCTCTCTCTTCTGAACATTGACAGAATCTTGGAGGGAGATCATGGATTGGTGGAAGTAATGGGTATGAGCCACCTCATGGTCGTTCCCACACTTCATGCTAAGAGAATGGTGGCTGCCAAGGGTGAAAAGGGCGCAGAGACTCAAGCCGATATTGGGTTCCTTCACTCTCTGCCCCTCCCAGAGATAATGGCGCGGCTCAACTCGATGTTGGATTCCATAGCTGCTTCCACTTGAGGGGGCTTGGAGGCTCTTTTTTCTTTCACTGGAGTCTCCCCTTCTCATAGATAATGGCGTTGGCCAAGCCTATGTTGGATTCCTTTGCCGCTTCCATGTAAAGGCGGCGCGGGGCCTCCGTTCCTCCTCTTTTTTCTTCCCTGAAGTTTACCCCTCCTTGGGATAATGGCGTGGCTCAAACCGATGTTTGGTTCCTCAATTGCTTCCATTTGAAGAAAGATTCAGAAGATATCCGAAGGATGCTACCACGACATCATGACAATACTATTTTCTTATCCTGATATTCAAATATCCATGAGGAGCCAATAATTATGTCTCGCAAGGCCCCAAATATAGGCCCCCATAGTTGTATATGTACTGCTTTTGGCTGCAAAGCCACTTTATGAATACAATACTATTTTCTTATCCTGATATTTATCTTTTGGATCCACTTGCTGACCCCAACTCAAAACTCTTGGTTTTATCTTCTTAATGAGTCTTTAACTTCGCATTAACTAACTGTTGAAAACTCCACCTTGAGAAGATAATATTGAAAATAGAACAGTTACCTCCTCGAAAACAGTTCGGTCCCCCCACGGGCCAATAATCCCTTCTTTTCCGAGATTTAGGGCAACTTTAATCAAGATTTACTGACACTTAGTTTGACTCTTCGACTGTCCATCCAAGGGTGGAGATTTTCATGCCATGTTCCTATAAATAGGTGCATTCTAGGGATGGGAACGTTCACGCCAAAAAAAAAAAAACTTCCTCTGAGTTTCAGATCCTAAACAATACCCTTCCTTCCTCTTTCTTTTTTACTCATCCTCATCACTCTTCAATTCTTGCATTCTCTCAACCCATCACCAATGGAACCACAAACCCAGCAACCAACTGAGGATGGAGGAAGCAACAAAGCAGCCGGGAGTAGTGCTAACATGCTTTGCAGGCGGAGCAGTACCAGGTGGACTCCCACTACAGATCAGATAGAATCCTCAAGGAGCTTTACTACAACAAGGGAGTTAGGTCCCCAACTGCAAAGCAGATTCAGAGGATCTGTCTCAAGCTGAAATGATATGGAAAGATCGAGGGCAAGAACGTCTTTTATTAGTTTGGGAACCATAAGGCTCGGGAGAGGCAGAAGAAGAGGTTCACTTCGGATGTTCATGTGCCTATGCAAAGATCAGGGCTCGTTGGTAATGGTAATGGTACCAATTGGAAACCTAAGGATCAGTATATTAACTTCTGATCTTCTGCATCTGCTTCTGCTTCTTCAGCTGGTGTGATTGCTTTTAAGGGGCAGATGGGGAACTATGGTGGTTATGGATCTATGAACATGGAGAAGAGTTTTAGGGATTGTTCAATCTCAGCTGGAGAGGGAACTAGTTCTACTGGTGTTGGTGGATCCATTAGTCACAATTTTGGGTCATGAGTTGGCTACAGTGTTGACCCATATTCCTCCTTATCCTACACTACTAGTACTAGTACTACTTTCTTTGGCATGAATGAAGAGCGAACTTTCATGGAACAACTAGGAGAAGATCACCAGGAGATTGAAACCCTTCCATTGTTCCCCATGCACGGTGAGGACATCTTTGGCAACATGAAGACTACTTCTGAGGGAGGTAGCGGCTACAACAGTGGTTCTCGCACTTCCCTTGAGCTCAGCCTCAACTCTAACGGCACGACCCTATTTTCCTGTGAAGGTGTTTTCTCTGCGAGAGAAGAGACAAAGCTCAAAAAAATTTCCGGAGCTGCTGACTCGGCTTAGTATAGTGTAGTGTTGCCCTCCTAGTGTTGCTAGGGGTAGCAAAGAAACAATTATGGGCCTAAAAAACAGGCCTTCATGAATGGGCTTCGTGAGTGTCGGAACACAAGAATTGGCCCTCATGTCTTATGCGAAGAAACCTTCTATGACTCCTCCAAGTCTCAAACATTGGGAAAGTATTTCTTCAAGTATCTCCCATTGATAGGGTTATGATGGACATGTCCATCCAGGTCCTTAAGATGAAAAGCTCCTTTCTCTAAGATTTTATAAACGATGTACGGGCTTTCCCATATTGGAGTCCATTTGCCGCGACCATCTAACTTTTCGCCAAGCGGGAGAACTGCTTTCCAAACCCACTCTCCTTCTCTGTAACTCCTTCCCTGCTTCCGCTTGTCATAAGCGCAAGTGAATCGTTTCTTTTCCATGACCAAACTATCTAAAGCCTCCAAGCGCTTTTCGCTAAGGTCTTCATGTTCCTGCCACATAGCCTGAACGTAGTCTTCTCCAATGAGATGATGTTGCTTTTGAACTTGTAATGATTGGACGTTGACTTCCAAAGGCAGAACTGCATCATGGCCAAACATCAAAGCATAAGGTGTTGTTGCGGTGGGATTCCACTTAGATGTGCGGTAGGCCCAAAGGGTCTCATAAAGTGTCTCATGCCACTGTTGCGGATTAGCTTCCAACATTTTCTTCAGCAAATTGATGATGATCTTGTTGCTGGCCTCCGCTTGACCGTTAGACTGAGCATAATAAGGACTGGAATGGACGAACTGTATTCCCCATTCTCTTGCTAGTTTATCAACTTCACCACCAATGAAAGCTGCCCCTCGGTCCAAAATAAAAACTTCTGGGATACCAAATCTGCAGATGATGTTCCTGAACAGGAATTGTCACAACGTGCCACCAGATGCTTCCTTTAAAGGTTCTGCTCCAACCCACTTTGTAAAGAAATCAGTCACGACGATGATGAACTTGTGTTGAAGTGATGAATGTGGGTGAATCATTCCAATTAAATCAAGCGCCCATCCTCTTGCGGGCCAAGGCTTTATAATGGGCAGCATTGGAATATTAGGGACATGTTGGACCGGTCCATGAGCTTGGCAGTCCAAACAACCTTTAATGAACGCGATACAATCCTTCAAACTGGGCCAAAAATATCCATGTCGTTTGAGTAACCAACGCATATTTGGACTTGCCTGATGAGCGCCGCATATGCCGGAGTGAGCTTCTCAGATGAGCTGTTTCGCCTTGCTGCCATAAACACACCTGAAATCTACGCCATCTTCTCCTCTTCTACGGAGCTCATTATTTCTGAGGAAATAGTTGAGGGCAAGGTAGCGAATCCTTCTATCTGCGGTGTGATCAGGATGTTTGATATAATTGATCAAAGGGATGCGCCAATCCACATCAATGGGCTCCAAATTCGCTATTGACATGTTGTCTGGAGGATCTTTTCTCGCCATCCAAGAAGGAAGCGTTCGACGCTCTACTTTCAAGATTCTCTCGCGCACGCCATATCTCAGCGTTACCCCTATTGCCAGTTAGGCCAACTAGTTCTTGGCGAAATTTCGTTTGAGAGGAATGTGCTCAAGATCCACGTCATCAAACTGGTCCAACAGTTCTAGTGTCCTGTTTAAATAAGGGACCAACGCGAAGCTAACACATCTGAACTTTTCGTGCAGCTGATTGATGACCCGGTGAGAATCTCCAAGTATTTGTACGTCTCTAACTCCCATTTCCAGCAGTACTTCTAGGTCTATGATTAAGGCCTCATATTCAGCATGGTTGTTGGTACATTGAAACCCCAACTGGAATGAATACGAAAAGTGATCTCCAGCCGGATTCTCCAGTGCGGTTCCTGCTCCGGCCATGGTATCTGTTTGGGAACCATCAAAGTACAATACTCATGGCTGTAACATGACCGCTGCCTGGCCATTAGTGAAAGGTTAGGAGCAATGTATATGACATGCCTTTCCTTATAAATTTGCCGCGACCTCTAGCTCGCGAAGCTCTGGAGTGTCTAGCATGGGATAATGCGCGAGAAAATCTGCAATGGCTTGACCCTTCACAGCCTTTTGAGACACATATTGTAAAGAAAATTCTGAAAGAGCCAAGACCCATTTGCCAATTCGGCCCCTAAGAATGGGCCGGGATAACATATATTTGACCAGATCGATCTGAGCGATTATGCATGTAGTAAATGACAACATGTAGTGGCGCAGCTTACATGCAAAGAAGTATAACGTTAAACACAATTTTTCCATTGGTGTGTACCTGGTTTTGCAATCTGTTAACGTTCTGCTAAGGTAGAAGATGGCATGCTCCACTCCCGCTTCGTCGTTTTGTGCCACAGGCTACCTATTGAAGCTTCTGCCGTTGAGATATAAAGTTTGAGCGGTTGGTTTGGTTTCGGAGGAATGAGAACTGGTGGATTGGTTAGGTAGGCCTTAATTCTATCAAAGGCCTCTTGATGTTTCACTTGCCACACAAATTCTGTTTGTCCTTGCAGCTTTAGTAGAGCAGAAAAAGGCTGAATCTTGTCGGTGGAATTGGAAATAAACCTTCATAAGAAATTGATTTTTCCCAACAACCTTTGCAACTCCTTCTTTGTTCGCAGTGGTGAGGCATTGATAACTGCTTTAGCTTTATCCTCTGATACCTCAATGCCTCTCTGATGTACAATGAATCCCAAAAAATCACCTGCTTGAACCCCAAACACTCATTTCACAGGGTTCATCTTTAGCTTGTGACGCCGCATAGGTTCAAAAACTTATCGTAAATCTGCAATGTGATTACACCACTGCCTGGATTTAATGACTACGTCATCTATATAAACCTCTAGAATCTTCCCTAAGATGTCATTGAAAATTAGGTTCATTGCTCACTGGTACGTGGCTCCCGCGTTCTTCAAACCAAAAGGCATGACCATGTATTCGAAAACTCCAGCGAAACCTGGGCATCTAAAAGCAGTTTTGTGTCTATCTTCTTCCGCCACTGGAATCTGATAGTAACCGGCAGTTCCGTCCATAAAGGAGAGAAGTTCATGACCAGCTACTGCGTCCACCAACATGTCTACTACCGGCATGGGTAAACGTCTTTGGGAGTGGGCTTATTGAGATCGCAGTAGTCGACGCACACCCTCATTTTGCCATTCTTCTTTCGAACTGGAATAACATTGGATAGCCACTTATTATACTTGGCTACCTTGATGATTCCTGACTAATGCATCTTCTCAACTTCCTCCTTAACCAACACCTGGGTTTCTGAGTTCATTCACTTGGATTCCGCTTCACCGGATTTTGATCTGGGATAGTCGGCAATTTATGGCAGACCAAGTCAGGAGATAATCCGGGCATATCTTCATATCTCTCCGCGAAACAATCCTTATATTCCCGCAATAAGTTAATGAGCCTCTGCTTCTCGCTAGGCTCTAAATATGTGCTGATAGCCACTTCCATAGGCTCATCTGCAGTCCCCAGATTGATTTTCTCAGTGGGGTCCCTGACCTTTGGAGGAGTATCATCTAGCGCCGCTGGCGCAACCTGGATTTCCTCTTCTTCCTCCTCTCTATCAGATATTTTTTCGCTAACCACTTCTAATGTTCTGACTCGATCATAGGCCTCTTTCTCCACTAAGTACGAAGATAACCTATCGTACAAGGAGTGGAAGGCCTCTACCCCTTCCTCTAGAAGGCTGTAATCTATTAATTATCCATTGCGTGGGGCATAGCATGGCCGGGCCTCGCTAGATCTTCTTTTGTGAGCGTGAGCCCCCACTGTGCCAACTCAGAAGCCGTCACCCCTGTGGGGAGGCCCTTGTTGTCGATGCTACTGACTTGCAATGGAGTAATTGGCTCCAAATTGTACCTGGCATCTACGTAATTCGCTGAAACAGGGAAAGGGTGAGGGTCTGCTTTAATTATCACAATCTTACCTGTCACCCTGTTCCACATGATCACCTCTTTGTGGAGTGTTGATGAAACACAATAGCTTCGATGAATCCAATCTCTTCCAAGATGGCACTGTAGGCCGCGTAACAATCCGTAATGAAGAACACATAAACGCCTTATGTGGGACCCACCTTGATTTTTAGGAACAGTAAACCTAATGTCTTGGTTACTGTGCCCGCAAATTTCTTCAATGTGAGAGAGGTAGACTGGATCTTCTCCTTCTTGATTCCCAAAAACTGCATGGTCCTTGTAGTAATGACATTCACAGCTGCATCGGTATCAACCATTATCTTGCTGACCTTAGTCCCATTAATTTCCGCTGTGATATACAAAGGTCGCATGTGTTGCACCATGGCGGGCGTGGGTCTTGTGAAGCTTATGAAGAAACCCTTGCTGTTAGCATCTTCAGTCTCAAGGAACACTGCTTCTTCCACCGGCGTTGTTGCGGCTGAAGTGATCTGCAACTGCTGTTCTCGAATTGCGTCAGCTTCTACGCATTCCTGTGCAGCGACTGTAAGGCATACTTAGGAGGACGCACATAAACCATATTGCAAGAGGTATCCACCATTTCTGTCTCGTCCATGTCATCATCAAGATTGAGCTTGGGTTCATTTGCTGGGATTTCAGCGTTGAACTGTTTAGCCACTAAAGCAACCAATGATTCCTCTGTAGGGATCACCGCCTTGGCCTGTTCGTGCTCTTATACCATGGGAACCTGGTTCAGCTACTCTGAAATTTGTTTCGCCGCTGGCACTTCCTCTGGGAGAGCGACCACCAAGCTTTAAACTTTCTTAGGTCTCCACTACAAGGTGTTTGAGGCGTTGTCCTTGCCCCCAGCCTCTCAAAAACTAAGGACTTGGTTTCAGGCTAGTCTCGAAACAACCTGCGTCGGATGCCTGGACGCCTATTTGGAGAACTTTCCTTCCTAATCGGCGGGGGTGTCTTTTCTTTGGTGACCCTACAGAAGACGCTGGGCTTAGATTCCCTTGATGCTGAGCTTATTTGCTTCTGAAAGCTGCGGGGAGCCACTAAAGGCTTAGCAGCTAGTGCCTCCATCTCCTTCTGATATTGCTCAGGAGACTTAACCAATTGCGAAGGCTTGATTAAGCCCTGATCTAGAGCCTCTAATGTTCGCTTGGCTTCTCCAAACCTGTGTTGCAACTTCCTTTTCTTAGAAGGGCTGATTTCTACCGCCTTCCCCTTTTCTCGGGTGTACCACTTACCTTCCTTGACAGAAGACGTTGAAGACGGCGGTATGTATGGTTTGGTCCATCGCTTTTAGGCTTCCCCACCTATTTTTGTTCAACCGCAGCTACCCTTAACTTATTAAACAAGTTGGAATCCTTTGGGGATGATGGCGGCTCTATCTTGTCTCTCGCTCTTGGGCTGGAAGGATGATAGTTTCGCGCCGGCAAAGCCCACTTAATTGGCAGAAGAGAGCCAAAACGAAATGTCTACTCAACCTCTTCATGTAATGCCTGGATGCCACATTCCTCCTTGCATCACAAACACAAGACCACTGATGCGGCTTCGTTGACAGGCCTGCCCCTTTTTTTTGTTGGGACCTGTTCCTGTTCATTTTTTCTTCTTATCCTCTGGTCGTCAGGTTCAGGGTTGGCCTCTTCTAGCCCTTCTTGGTCCAAGCTACATCAACCATATTCACCCCGGTGTCAGGGAAGGGATTCAAATCAACCGGCGCTGCTGCGGTCGCTGGAGTCTCCACCTGCAGACTATCATTATTGAGCCATACTTGAATCTGGTCCTTTAGCTTAACACAGTCAGCCGTGTTGTAGTTCCACATATTATGGAATTTGCACTACTTTTTTCCTTTTAGCTGATCGGGGCGAGGAAAAGGTCCAAAGTCATTCTTTACCATCTTCGCGGCTATCATTTCATCTAATATCTCATATGCTTTATTGGCATCATAGGTATACGTCGCGAACTCAGGTTTGGTGAAGGCTACGGACTTGAGCTTGACTGGTTCCTTGGTTATTTTCAACTGTTTCAAGGCGGGGTTCTTTCTTCCTGTCAGCTCAAAAGCGAAAACATCATTCTCCTCTTCCTCATCGTCATCCTGGAAAACCTCTTCACCTTGATAATAGGGATCATAAGTGGCTGGCTGGTAGTTCAGGGCCGCCACCATACGGTGTTTGCCAGGGACATAAGTTCTTTTGGACGCATTCTTCCTAGCATTTGTTTCTCTGAGGAGATGCTTGAAGCTACCTACCTCAGTAATAAGCTCGCCCATTGACTGTATCATGCTACCATGCTGCTTCTTTTGCTGATGCGGCTCCAAGCCCTTGATTGCCAGCTTAACCAATTCTCTTTCTGGCAGAACCATGTTCAGTTTAGCCTTCTGAATCTGGAACCTTTGGAGATAAGCAACCGCAGATTCAGTAGGCTATTAGGACATCTGGGTAAAGGGAAGCCAAATCAACCTCAGGCTATATAGCTCTGAAAATCTCTCTAAAGAGTTTCTCCATTGCTGGCCAATTTACCACCGACCCTGGGCGGAGTTTAGAGAACCATGTAAAAGCAGCTCTAGACAGAAAAGTGCCAAAGATTTTGCACTTGAGGCTGTCATCATTCTGGTATTGGCCGTATTGCACCTTGAACCTGGACAGATGAGTTGCCGCGTTCTCAGTGTCTTCCCCTGAAAAAGTAGAAAATATGATATTCATATAGCCTCTGGGGAAAGGTGCGAGCATGATGTGTGGCGGGAAAGGCCCCTTATAAACCCCATCGAGGTGGGCCCTAGGGTTGGCCAACTTAATCATCTCCTCCACCTCTTCACGTTGCACATAATCTGGGCCAGGAGGAGGAGGTGCAACCACCGTCTGATAGGCCGTTTGCAAAGGAGGCACCGCATGGCTAGTAGTCGCTATTCCATCTCCCAGGAGAAAGACCCGGGGAATACTGGGTTGTTGAAGAGTAATTGCTGGTGCGGACACATCCTTGGCCAAAGCAATGATTTTGATTGGAGTGCCCATCTGATCAATCCCATAGTAATTCCCTGGGAGCTCTTAGTAGACATTCTCTGTCCCATCACTATCATATTGAGCAAATACAATAGGATTAGCCAGGGTATCGTCACCAAATTTAAGAGTTTCGCTCTTTTGCGCAGTCGATGGTGTTGCTTTGTCTTTGCCACCAATCACCAACGCTTTGTCCTTAGTTTTGGGTAGATGTTGTGGTGGCAGCTGCAGAGGGTGTGGCAGTACTGCTGCTAGCCTTCTCCCGAGCATTCGGCGGAATGTACTTGCCTGATGCAGAGGGTTGGCTAAGGGAACCGAGGATGGTGTTAGGATCTCCCAATGCTTTATTCAGAACCTCCTTGGCATGTCCCAATTCGGCTTGCTGCGTGGCAACTTGGGTTACGAGATTAGACCCCTCTTTGTGCATTGCCGCGATGTCAGCTGCAGTATCCTTGCTTTGTGTATTAAAAGTGTTAACAGCACTCAGAAGCTCCTTATATTGTGTGAGATTTGTGTCAGCAATCTTATCTGCATGAATCATTGGCAAGATTTTGTGCATGCTCCTTAGCCTTCTGGGCATTCTCGTTCATTTGTTGATCGAAATCGTGAAGCCGCTGCTCAGTCCTCGCGATCAACGTAGCCAGGACGTGCCTTATATAGTTGTCACTGTTGACAGTAAGGATGCAGAGTCATTCATCGATGCTAGCATCCTCTGGGATGACGAGGGGCGTGAACTCGTCGGTATCAATTGTTTCGCTAACCGCAGTGGCTACTGTGGTAGCGGGGACATTGGCCACCTTGCTAGTAACAGAATTCTCACCCTCAGTAGAGGGGCGGCTAACTTCCTCCCTGCTTAGTTGACATGTCTGGTGATTGCAAGTTGAGAGAAAATCTTTGAGTTACTTGTTCTTCAGAAACACCACGACAGTCTGCACGAGAGTGCGAGCTGTAACTGGAGGTCTTGTGCTTCGGGCAGTTAACGTAAACCTTTTGGTAGGGGTTTGCGCTTGACTTCCCAACGGACGCGATCACGAAGAAATGCTATGTAGAGTCCCACTGGGCGTGCCAAAATGTTTGGCTCTAGTTTTGTTGCAGCTGGTCAACAGTCTCTTTTCTACGTGGGTGTGCCAGCACCGTTCGAGTGACGTCGTCGGGGGTGTCTCTTGATCTGACTTCTTTCAAGCGATTGTGAACGAGGAGAGCACCAACCTTGTCGCGAGATTCTTTGTGCCTCGTGGTGAGGACTTTTGCTAAGCTTCTTTAAGATCACACAATCGATACTTGACGTCGTAGATCGAGCAGAGTGAAAATCACTGGGAAGTGGGGAGAACTTGCTAAAGCATGACTTTAGCTTGGCTGGTTTGCGAGGGCGTTACACTTGCTTGGCTGGTTCCGTAACCGTTGTGGTCGCGGTACTACAGTCGGCTTCCAAGGAGACTAGGACCGAAGCACGTTGACAAAGAGTTTGGTGCCACTGACAGTCGGATCCTGAGGAGACTAGGACTAGAGTGTGATCACCGGTAATAGAAAGAGAGGGGTTGCTTTGGAGAGGCTTGGATGATCATAGAGATTAATTGATGAATTGTGTGTTGTTACTTCGTCGTAGCCTCTATATATAGGCTACCAAGCCATAGTGGTTGGCCTTAAAAAATCATGACAGGTTAAGCACTTAAGCACTAATGGAATTGTTAGGTTTAAGCACTTAAACACTAATGGAATTGTTAGGTTTAAGCACTTAAACACTAATGGAATTGTTAGGTTTAAGCACTTAAACACTAATGGAATTGTGATAGGTTTTTCAATTAAGCCACCATAAAATGTAGTTGAATGTTTCCCCACGTGCATGCCATATTCCTTAATTGAATGGAGTATGAATATTCGCATTCTTGCAGCTTGCATAATCTTCCATAATTCTGCAGGTAGGCTTTATTTATCCTCTAAATAATATATTTCGAATTTGTCGACAATATATAGCTTGAGTCACTGACATTGGCTCAATTTCTCCAAGACACGCCTTGTCAGGTCAAAATGCTCATTTTGGGTTCAAACAAGGTTATTAACGGCATGCATCTTATGCACGCCGTAAAAGAGTAAATGACAAAGGTTATTTACGGCACAAAAAATTGCACACCGTAAATTTTGCGCAGTAAAAGCCTTGAATTGTTGTAGTGTGTAAAGAGTAACACAATCATCCAAAAACACTAGCCACTCACAGTTATCAAGTTTAAATCAGAACAGTCTTTCACATTTCTCATCCAAAAAAAAAAAAGCAAAAAAAAGAAAAAAGAAAAAAAGCCAAGTAGAGGGGTTAAATTCATGTATTTTAATACAATAAACTGAGTTGTGGAGATTTTTTGGGTTAACATTTTTTTGATAAGAAGAAATTCCACCTCCCCTTAGTTCCTTATATATTGTGTGCTTCTATTCATACTTCCTCATTTAGTCTTTAGACCTCCTCTAATTTTTGTAAAATTCTAATCTCAATTTTTTTTAAAATAAGGGCTGGTGCAGCCGCCTTCAGACCCTCCCCAGTCCTTCATTGATGAAACTGATGAACACAAAGAGGGGGACATAGTGCCTGAACCCCATATTACAATACACCAATAAATGACATCCCGAATAATAACAGGAGTCTCCACTACTACAATATATTCGAACATGCACCCAGTAGCAAAGAGTGTCATATGAACTATTCCATTTGCTTTACAATAATTGTGGCATATCGGAAAGTTAAAGCAATGCTATAAAGCTAATAAAATAGCTTTCCCAATATGCTGACGATTAGAAATAAATCTACTGACACGATGTTGCATCTTTCCATTAGGAGATTGCACCCAATTCAAGATCCACCACCTCGCTAGGGCAGAGAAGGCATACTGAGTATGCAGTCTGGTACTGAGCCCACATAACCTTACCGAGAGTTGGCAGGGATTTATTGTAGATAAATTACACCTAAACTTGATACAAAATATCAAATTAAACAATACATACCATAAGCCCACTGGGAGAGGCTCAAGGACTGAAGACAGGCCCACCGCCCTGGAGAAGCCAACGACCCATGCCATGCCCCTGAGTCGTGTTGCATAGGGTCGTTCAACTTTTTCAGTCGGAATGGCTGCACCGCAACCAATGAACCACGATGCCATCAAATCTCGACCGTAACTAGTGGTCGGAATACGACACACTCGATCCTTGTCGCTGCCAATGCACACAAACGTCCAAGTATCTTGTCGAAGCACTCAACTATAGCAGCACACTGAACAACCGTTGCCAGATTGCCATTTGAAGCAGGGTCAGAGTGCAGCCGGATCCAGATTGCAGCCTTGAATGAGCAAGTCGCCATCCCCCAGGCCTCCACGACTGCGGCCAAAGGCTGATTTGTTAGCCCAAGTTGGCGGTTACAAACAATTCGTCGATCTCTACAATTACATACTGAAAACTCCACTAACGATCTTTCTCATCTTGGCCCGTACTCTGCTTCGGACCTTCATTGGCAGACTGAGAATCTAAATCTAATCGTCCAATGGTGACGTCCTGAAGACGGAACATGGGAACACAACTAGTGCTTCTCTTCGAAAACGAAACCGTTTCTCTCTTCTCTGAAAAATGTGGAGCCGTGTATTTCTCTGTTCATTCTCTTTTTTCTAAATCTCAATATTACCCCTGTAGGAAAAAGAAAAAGAAAAAGAAAAAAATTATTCCAGCATAGTCGTCTCTCTCAAAGGCGTAGCTACACATGGGCTCTGTTGGGCTACAGCCCAGCCCAGATTTTGAAAAAACATAAATTTGTAGCTTAATTATGGTTTAACATATTAAATATTAAAGATTAGCCCACCTCAAATTTCCAAACTTAGCCCGTATGTTATTTCTTTTCTTGTTTTAGTCATACACTAGTTTGCAACTTTGCAATCACATGCAGACATGTGTACGAAATTATTATTAGGGGAAATTACTGGTCACTCCCTGTACTTTTAGGGCGTCGACAGTTCAATCCCTGCTATCCTAATTTCGACAAGTTACTCCTCAGACTTTCAAATCTCACACAATTTGGTCCAAAATGACTATTTTGCCCCTCCCTTCCTCTTTTTGTTTTTTATTTTTCTCTCCTCTCCCCTCCTTTCTTCTAAAATTCATAATTAATTCATACGAACTCCGATATTTGCGTTCCATATATGTACGAGATCGTATCGATGAGCTCCACAACTTTTATGAAGAAAGTTTTTCCAAATTTTGTATGTATAAAAAGTCAATTTTCACGAGCGCTCCAAATAACATTCGTTTCGAAAATCCACTTTCTTCTAAAATTCATAATTAATTCATACAAACTCTGATTTTTGCGTTCCATATATGCACAAGATTGTATCAACGAGCTCTACAACTTTCATGAAGAAAGTTGTTCCAAATTTTGTACGTATAAAAAGTCATTTTCACTACCCCCCTAAATAACGTTCGTTTCGAAAATCTCCTTTCTTCTAAAATTCATAATTAATTCATACAAACTCCGATTTTTGCGTTCCATATATGTACGAGATCGTATCGAGGATCTCTATAATTTTTATGAAGAAAGTTTTTCCAAATTTTGTATGTATAAAAAGTAAATTTTCACGACCCCCCCTAAATAACGTTCATTTCAAAAATCTCCTTTCTTCTAAAATTCATAATTAATTCATACGAACTCCGATATTTGCGTTCCATATATGTACGAGATCGTATCGATGATCTCTACAATTTTTATGAAGAAAGTTTTTCCAAATTTTGTATGTATAAAAAGTCAATTTTCATGACCCCCTCTAAATAACGTTCATTTCGAAACTAAAATTGATACGAAACCGAATTTCTTGTACAACTACTTATGAAATAGTCTCAATATTCATAATTCAAATATTTGATATTTCTTGGGTTGAAATGTGCATAATGAGAGAGAGTGTGTGTGTGTGTTATTTTGTGGTTGGGGGGGGTCGTGAAAATTGACTGTTTATACATACAAAATTTGAAAAAACTTCCTTCATAAAATTTGTAGAGCTCATCGATACGATCTCATACATATATGGAACACAAAAATCGGAGTTTGTATGAATTAATTATGAATTTTAGAAGAAAGGAGATTTTCGAAACGAACGTTATTTAGGGGGGTAGTGAAAATGACTTTTTATACGTACAAAATTTGGAACAACTTTCTTCATGAAAGTTGTAGAGCTCGTTGATACAATCTTGTGCATGTATGGAACGCAAAAATTAGAGTTTGTATGAATTAATTATGAATTTTAGAAGAAAGTGGATTTTCGAAACGAATGTTATTTGGAGCGGTTGTGAAAATTGACTTTTTATACATACAAAATTTGGAAAAACTTTCTTCATAAAAGTTGTGGAGCTCATCGATACGATCTCGTACATATATGGAACGCAAATATCGGAGTTCGTATGAATTAATTATGAATTTTAGAAGAAAGGAGGGGAGAGGAGAGAAAAATAAAAACAAAAAGAGGAAGGGAGGGGCAAAATAGTCATTTTGGGCAAAATTGTGTGAGATTTGAAAGTCTGAGGAGTAACTTGTCGAAATTAGGATAGCAGGGACTGAACTGTCGACGCCCTAAAAGTACAGGGAGTGACCAGTAATTTCCCCTTGTTATTATTATTATTTTTTTTTTTTAAAGGTGGGTAGTTATTGTAGAAGAAGTAGATTCACTGGTAGTTATTGCAGAGAGAAAATAGTGGGAGAGAAAAGTGGGGGTTGTGGAATCATTTCTTTTTAATTTTCTTGATAAAAATCTATTTTATAATTGTCTTATTTATCCTTCTGATTTAATTTATTCGAAAAGTTTTTTAATCTTTCAGGGTTAAATCTGTACAAAGCATTTTCTCTTAATAACAGTATAGATATGTTATTTATTTGCTTGAAGTATTTGATTTGATTTTATTTTGTATTATGTTTTAAGAGGCATAGTCGCATAAAAAATTTGTATTTTTTTTTTTTGGTAAATTAGGTCTGAAAAAAGAGTCAACTGAGAATTATAATACATATTCAATAATTAAAATTTTTTGCTTCTATTCAAGGGCGCGGGGTACAATTTGAGTAAGTGTGTTTTTTTGTCTTAAACTTTTGTTATCGAATTTCTATCACACATTATAATGTTGATTTTTTTTGGGTCATTTAGCTATTTGATTATTTAATATGTATTTAATATATAATGTAGTTTAATTTAAGAAAAGAATAAAACATATTACTTGTAAAATTAAGAAAAAAAAATCTGAAAGCATTAGTAAACTTTTAAGAAATTTTTTTTTTTTAGCCCACCCTATTTTAAAATCTTAGCTCTGCCATTGGTCTCTCTACCCTTTGTATGCGACCTTAATCATATGAAGAAAGCTCAGATGGGTGGCACCATACGAATTGCATTTCCTATAGCAAATGAAAAAATATATAAATCTATGTGCGTCGATTGTTTTGTATTGGATCTGATATGGTGGAGATTGGGAAAAACTATGAATATGGGTTTCTTTGCTGCAAGGCCTTTTGTGAAATGATGAATAATACAATCACTGGTGTAATCTTGGGAATGTAAGATGTTTGAATTTTTTATTTGATTCATTTGATTGATATTTGGTGTCACATTTGAGAATTTGCATTGGACACAGATTATTCATTTTTGAGAAAAATTGAGAAAAGGGAGATATTGTAGGGTTTGTCATGGAGAAGGAGAATTAGGAAGAAAAGGAAAGAGAATTCAGGACAAGGTAGAGAGAGAAGAAGTCTTTTACAATCTGATTATTTTTTCTTCATAATCCGTTGCATTGGTGATATTTTTTCTTCATAATCCATATGAGCAAGGTTTTAAATTTCTCCGAAACTGTCGAAATTTCTATCGAAATTTCCGTAATTTTGAAGTACCGAAACGAAATTCATATGCTATATCATTTCCGTCAGAAGTTTCCCGAAATTTTCCCAAATTTTCCATACATTTCCACGAAATTCTTAATTTCCGAAATATATCTACACACACAATATATATTTAAAAATTCACACTGAAATTTTGTCCGAAATTTCTCTACAATTTCTGTTAAATTTTTATGTCACCTACAATAAATTTTTACTTCATACTTTTATAGAGAAAATATGAAATTTTGATTTTTTTTTTTTTTTGCAATCAAGTTGAATACAACAAAAAACCTTTTTGTTTTTATCTGCTACAAAGTTGAATGCTCCAACCATAACATGATTTCCTTTTTGCTTTGTCTCAAATATTGTATGCTTCATACACTGTAACATCATATTAGGTATTTCCATAATATCCGATATATGGATTGAATGTGGAAATGGAACAACACGTACACATACAATAACCATGTGATGAAGTACGAAAATCATTTCCAAAATTCATGTACTTGGGAGCAGTATTGTATGATACTAAATGAAAGCAGTTGAACCAGCCACATCAAACCACATCATAGTAGCTTTTATATTCCTTTTGTTGTACTTGTTCATTTTTATTCACGGGGTTTTGGTTTTACGTGCCCCGCCCCACCCCCTTGTAATTTTCTAATTATTAAGAAAAGTAAATCATATTTACATTATCAATATACAACACATTATCAATACACATAGATAAAAACACTAGTTTAGCAACCTACTACAGTACTAGTTAATTACTCGTCTATATAAAATATCATAATTCTATTATAAATGTATAATTTTAGAGATGTTACATTGTAAATAGGTTTATTATAAGTTAGTTTAGTCTATGTAAAAGTTTCATTCAAAAATATCATTTTATAAAAGCAATTAATTTGATTTCTTTATTTTTAACAGAAATTTCCACCGAAATCGAAACTTTCTCTGAAATTTCCTTAAATTTGAAGTATCGAAATCGAAACCGAAACTGAAATTTGAAACCTTGCATATGAGGGAGTGGAGAAGACTGCTGCAATATGATTTTATTTCATTTTTAATTTTGTTAATTATAAGAGTAAAATGGTGATTTAATTTTTACGAAAATTGAAGGAGGTCCAAAGTTTAAATGAGGATGTATGAATACAAGCACTCTTATATACTTGATACCCTCTATAATGAAAAAATTCGCAATACCCACTCCGTTCGTAATTCCATCGATTACTCATCTATCATTTTATGTATGGACAATTCCTCAATATGTTGTTCATTCACAACAAAATAGTTACTTTGCACAACCTTAAAAAAAAAAAAAAAAAAGCTAGTTGGGAGAGAGACACTTTCACCAATTGAGTTTCATGTGTCTAACATATTTATGCCGGAGGGGGGGGGGGAATTGAATATGTTCATATCCAATTTAATTAGCTATTTTTTACTCTCTGAAATTGAATCTATAGAAATATCCGGGGGAATTGAATATGTTCATATAGCTATTTTTTACTATCTGAAATTGAATCTGTAGAAATATCCGGGGGGGGGGGGGTGGAATTGAATATGTTCATATCCAATTTAATTAGCTATTTTTTACTCTCTGAAATTGAATCTATAGAAATATCCGGGGGAATTGAATATGTTCATATAGCTATTTTTTACTATCTGAAATTGAATCTGTAGAAATATCCGGGGGGGGGGGGGGGGGGGGGGGGGGGAGGAATTGAATATGTTCATATCCAATTTAATTAGCTATTTTTTACTCTCTGAAATTGAATCTATAGAAATATCCGGGGGAATTGAATATGTTCATATCCAATTTAATTAGCTATTTTTTACTCTCTGAAATTGAATCTATAGAAATATCCGGGGGAATTGAATATGTTCATATCCAATTTAATTAGCTATTTTTTGGGGGTGGTCCGGATCCTTGCATAATTAATGAAATTGAATCTATAGAAATATCCGGGTGGGGTGGGGTCCGGATCCCTGCATAATTAAATATGTTCCTATCCAATTTGATTAGCTATTTTTTACTGTCTAAAATTGAATCTGTAGAAATATCCGGGGGGAGGGGGTCCAGAGTCCAGACCCCTGCGTAATTGAATATGTTCATATCCAATTTAATTAGCTATTTTTCACTCTCTGAAACTGAATCCCCTGCGCAATTGAATATGTTGATATTCAATTTGATCAACTTTAGTTCGCCTACAGCCCCGGGCCGGCTCGGTATGTACGGCCTGTAAATTGTAATAGCTAAAAGATAAAAGCTGATAGAAGTTTGCATTATTGTGGGGTACAGCTGTGGTGGGTACGTACGTCTGCGCGCCCGTATGACTTCGGTTGGTATGACTCTACAGGTAGGCCCGGCTGTGGTGGGTACGAATAATATTTTGGTTTCGTTTCTTTGTCTCTCTCTTTTTTAGGCGGGAATTCATCTATCATTAATTTTCACCAGATGAATTAATTGGGATGGCGAGGAAATGTTCTCTACTTCAATTCTGTCACCTACTCTACTATTTGACACATGTCCTCTATTTCAATTCTGTCACCTTCTCTACTATTTGACACATGTCCTCTCAGTAAACAGAAGATTAACTCTGTTAAATCTATTACTATTTTATTAAAAATTTTAAATGACAATTAACTGTAACAAGAAAAAGTGTGATACAAAGACTACATGTTTGCCTTTTCGTGTCCTCTTTTCCAGATCAAAATCAAAGAAACAAAAAATCAAACCATCCTCCTTCTATATTCTTCCCTTCGCTTTAAGATAGAAACCATTATAGATGTTGAAAATCTAACATGGGTTTGATTGTGAAGAAAGGATCGAAGTGATCAAATTTTATTTGGATTGTTCGGATTCAATTTCGATGCTTGAAGCCTCCACCGTCCACCATCGTCTGCTCCTCTCACATACTCCACTCCACCGATCTTTCAAGCATCTCCTTTGCCTTTTCTTTTCGGACTCTGAATTTTTCCAAATTCAATTGAAGAGTGAGCCATTTATCAACTTGATAAGATGCATTGGTTCCCTGTGCACACCACAAAATGGACTTAACTCCCTACAAGCCCAAACTCACTTCTCTGAGTCTGACTCGGTCTATGTGCCACGGTGCGGAGTAGTTTTGGTCCAATTTCGGTGACTCGGTGAAGAAGGAAACTGGGTTTGATTTGAAGGATAAGAATGTGAAGGATTAAAGAAAAGTGGGACTGAGTTGGAAAGGGCATTGGTGTCCGAGTACTGGGAAAGCTGGAAGGTGCGTTTTTGGATTTTAGAAAAATTATTTTTTTAAGATCTCTTTTATTATTTATGTTTACCAAGAGTTAACAGAGTTTGTGTAGTACTAGTGGGGTGTTAGGTTGGGGATACGTGTCAAATTATTATTCGTGAGACATGGTTGATATGGTGGAGTTTGAGAACCCAGGTAGGGGTGTGCAAAACACGGTACAAACCGGGCAAACCAGTCAAAACCGACCGGTAAATATGGTTTGGTTAAGGTTTTTTAACTTTAAAAATTGAAAGCCAGTTCAATACCGAACCAAACTATTTATGAATTGAGTTGGTTTAGTTTCTCTTTTGCTTAAACCGCGGAACCCAAACCGACTGGCAAGTTTGAAATATAATAAGAAAAAGTGTTAAATATAAATATATATATATATATATATATTTTTCATTTGTCCAGTCGTTGTAAGTAAGTTCTAAATATCCAATTATAACTTTATTCTCAAATGATATACTACCATATTGAATCCAATGTCCAATGGCCTAGAAGTCTAATATATAATCGCTACGATTAATTTGATCATCTCATATCACATATCTCAATCTCTCATTCTCTAGCCTTTAATACTACCATATTAAGCTAGTATTTATAGCTAAGCCATCAAATAATTCAATCACTTTGAATCTATTCTAGATTTTGGTTTTTGAATATTAGTTTTGGATTTAATTATTGTATTTTAAATTTAGATTATGCTTATTTAATATAATTTTTATTATTTAGATTGAATTTTACTAGAAATTTTTTTTTTCATAAATAGTATGTTAATATAATATAGGTTAAAACCGCTTAACCGACCGAACCAAACCATCTTTAATTAGATTAGATTGGATTGGGTTAAGGTTTTTTTTTTTAATGACCGGTTGTCCAAAATGCTTAAACCGCTCACTTTAGTATAGAGACGGTTTAGAGTCAAAACCGAACCAACCCAATCCGTGTGCAGCCCTAAACCCAGGTGATCCCTCTTATTGGGATGCATGCGCCAGATTCCCAAGGATTCTTTACAAAACACAGCAGACAAAGCATTGAATGTAATGTCTATGGTACAACTCACTGCACCATGCATATGGGGAAGCGATTGGTGAAATTTATTTCCCAATAAATGTACGAGTGAAATTTATTTACCAATAAATGTACGGTGAAATTTATTCGGACTAAATTGTATAGCTATATGTACGACCCGTAATAACTAAAAGATATGAGTTGATTGATTCAGTGAACCGATTTAAATAGATGGTTAGATTATATTAAATACACTATTAAGTTATTAATAAAAATATTAATTATAAATATCAAAAGTTAAGATCATTTTATAAGTGTTGGGTCATTTGCATCATCGGTGCATAGAATAATTTCCACATATTCAAATCCACAAACTGTTGCAAGTAGACCTATAAATGGACGGGTTTGGATTGAAAATTTTGATCCGTTGATCCGTTAATGATCCGAATCAGTTAATACGTTTATTTAACATATTAAATACAGATTTAGGTCTATCCAATCCGTTAATGATTTGGCCCGTTTTGGTAGTAATAAAATATTATTTTTTATTAATAAATTATTATTTTTAAAAATATTTTATATTTCTAATACAAATTTTTTACAGAAATCTAAGGACAGTTCGTCACCCAAGATTCTAATGAGCATTAAGAATTTTGAAAATGTAATTTTACTTGGGGTGATATTTTTCATGTTGTTTTAATATTTTATTAATATCTTATGAGGTATCATGTTATAAATTTAATATTACTATTTAAAATTATAAACGGGTCGGATTAGCGGATCGGGTGTCCGTTAATCAGGCGGATACAGATTTGGATCGAGCTATAAACGATCCGTCGAGTTAACAGAGCGGGTTTGGATTGAATTTTTTTTTAAGTAAACAGATTTGAATTTAGGTTGATCCGATCCAAATCCAGTCCATTTACAGGTCCAACTGCAAGAAGTTTGCATTATTATGGGGTACAGCTATGGGTTATATGGAAGCGAGTAAGGCTATGGTGGGAATAGCTTTGCATGCACCCTCGACTGCAGTGTGTACGTACGTCTGCGGCCAGTATGACTGTGGTGGGTACGAGTACGACTCTGCAGGTAGGCCCGATTGTGTGGGTACAAATATTTTTGTTTCTGTGTCTCTCTTTTTTGGGCGGGAATTTATCTATTATTAATTTAAAAAGCGAAGTCTATCATTAAGTTTAAAGCACATGAATTATCACAAAATGCACATTTTAGTAACTACAAATTTTTGGTGGAGACTGTGGAGCTATGCATAGATCATTAGATCACCCTAGCTGAGGCGCTAAGCTACAGCTCAGTATCAATTTATTTACATTCCAAGGTCACAGCCATATAAATTAACAGGGCAAGTAGACTGTATCAATAAATTTAGCCCATTCCATCTGGTGACAGTATCAATGTATTAAGTAAAAAGAAGAGAAAATATTTCAAACAGTATCCGAACTTAGGCCGATTCCTAACTTCAGTACCCAACTATGCAAAACTATCACTTTGGTACCCCAAGTTTGAAGCCCGGTCCAACAATGGTACACGCCGTCCATGACGGCGTTAACTAGCTAACCACGTGGCATATTTTGAGGGGTAATTCGGTCCAACTCTTTTTCTTTTTCTTTTTAATTAAAAAAAAAATTTGAGACCAATTTTTTGGTCTCACCAATAACACTTGTCCCTACGCCAGCTCTAGCCAAGATGACCAAGAGTGAAGAAGCCATTACAGCCGACCTCCAAGGCCTCTCCAACAAGGAGACCGGGAAACCAAAAACAGAGAGAGAGAGAGAGAGAGAGAGAGAGAGAGAAAGAGTTAGTTGCTCTCTGACCCGGACACCAGCCGCGACACGAGAAAGAAATCTGACTGGAGGGACGATGTCCGGCCACCCCATGATGGCGCACAACCACCATTCCCTTCAACTCTGCGTCGCCTACGTCCCTGTGCCTTTGGATCACTCATGCATTGAACGGAGAAGGAGCAACGACGACTGGAAGCTCTGAGACTTCTCCGGCGAGCTCTGCAATTCCCAGCGATTCCGACCACCATTTTGGCTACCTGTGGTATGAAATCTCATCTCCTCGTCATGCCCAACAAGCCTATGCAATTATTTTTGAATTTGATCAGGTTTTAATGACTTGGTTTCTGGGTTTGGTCTCGAGCAGCCGTGTTCTTGGACACCAGCGACATTTTCGGCTGTTCTCGATTCATTCCTGCCTAGTTTCTGGTTCGACTGCTTCTCTGGACGAGGCCTCACCCTGTGTGGGAATTAAACTCCGAAGATTTCTGGGTTGTGGTTATTGAGGCTTGAATATCAGTTCATCATGAACTTCCAATTACAAGCAGACAAAACCCAGAAGAAGGAGACGAGGAGAAGAAGAAGGGATTTGCTAAAGAGGCAGCCATTTGGTCACTGATGTGTGTTTGTGTGATACGAAGCTTTACCAGAATAAAAAAGGACTCTATCTCTGTCTCTCTCTCTCTCTCTCTCTCTCTCTCTCTCTCTCTCTCTCTCTCTCTCTCTCTCTCTCTCTCTTCTCCCATTACCAACCACAGAAGTCGATATACCAACATCTCGGTATACCGAGAGACTCGATTGGTATCAGTTGGTTAGACCTCCAACCGAGTTTATAGTTAGACCACAATCCGGCCAGAGCCCAAACCAAAGGAGCAAGGAGAATGTTTAGGCCCACTGGGCAAGGCAAGCCCAGATCTTGCAGAGTCAACCCCAACTCAACACCACCACCTCTGCCATCCCTCCTCCACCGCCGGACAGCCACCATCCCACCGACCCCTCTGCCGACCCACCACTGTCGGACTAGCACAAGGAAACTATCCCTAGCCGTCGCAGACCCAATTCACCACCACCCAGTACGCCGCTTCAGTCGCCGACAACGATCCAACCTTTGCTGCTCGTCGAGGCTTGGTCGTCACAACTCCCCCAAACCGACGGCCGAGATCCGTTTCAATCTCTTCCGACCCCAAACCAGCAACAAAGATCCAAATCCCAACCCCTCTAGGTTTGCAAGATCCGAAAACCCACCCCTCAGCGCCCCTGAACTCTCCTTCCTCCTCCCATCTAGCTACCATCATCACCTACGGCCAGAGCCCGTCCAACGACAGCGAGAGTGACAACAACAAAGTTTGAGTGCTGATGAGCTTGGCTTTGAGAGAGAGAGACTGAGGTGAGTGAGGTCTCCGTCTGAGGGAGTGACAGCGAGAGAGTTTTGAGGGTTGGGGACCTCGGGTTCGAGAGAGAGAGATTGAGGTCTTCGTATGAGGGAATGAGGAATTAGGGTTTAATAACTTAATCTAACAGTTGTTAGTTAGATTATGAGAAAATCAACGGCTACAATTGATAATATATATACAAAATATTTAAAATAAATACATATTATATTAAATATGTGGTACGGTACGGTATACCGTATTTCTACAAAATTCAATACCAGTACGGTACCAATTACCCCATCTCGATCGGTTCAGTTGTACTGTACCACAACTTCGATTACCGAAATTGTCGGCTACCAACAAACTTGGTTCGGGACAGATACGGTTGGTTGGTTTGTCTCGGCTGGATTTACCAACCCTAAATCTAATCATTCATTTATGTCGGTGCAAATGCACGTCGGTGCACTGATGGCGACCATATGCGTTATGGTTGGTTTCCTAGAAGTTAAATCAACACGTGCATGCTTAAAGTGGGATTCTGAGAACCTTCGCCTCCATAAAGTCTTTGGCCTTATTTTGTGTTGCAAAATAATGATCTCGATCATATATTAATTTTTCAATTCTTTTACTGATTGTCATTGTCGTAAAATTCAAGTGCATGAGTCATGACTCATGAGTGGGAAAGACTTGCAAAGTCTCCTCTCAAATCGTATATCCATCACCAGTCAATTGTTTTCCCAAGCTATGTTAAATACCCCCAACTCCCATCCATTCCTCTTCAAATTCAATTGCAGCTCCAGACAGTGCATGCACAGAAAAGGCTGCTCAGTACTTCTGCTAAATTATAAGGTTTACGTTGTTTTAGATGTAACCAAGGCGTCTGTTCTGAATTTTGTGGCATATACGTAGCACACAAATAATCATCTATCCTATGAAAATCTTCCTATGTTATTACCATGATTTTGTTGATCTTATTTGCTTGAACCTAATCAATTTGAATTAGACTCCTGGTATTATTAATTACCAAGTATAATTTCTTGTTCGTTAATTCGAAGCTGACGTTTGAAATTTTTTTCTTGGAAAAGCAGATTATATATCCAGCTCATATACATAGTTCCCTCGGTATAAAATGCGGAAGCTCTTCAGTTCAGTAAGAAACTGGATCGGAAACTACATATACTTTTCCGAGGCTACTTTATGCATCCGGGGTACTAGTTTGTTAACGGATACATTTCCGCACGTTGATGAAATTCGCGTAGCAATTTACAGCTTTAAATTTTGAAACTAACTTGTGTTGAAATATTTATCTGTAGGTTTGGTCTTGAGCCATAGCTTTGTAAACCATGTGGTAATATCAGTATTGATAACGTACCTTACGGTTGAAATTTGGAAGCCATCAAATGACAATTATCAGCTGGCTGCTATAGCTATAAATGTGCTAAATGGGGTATCATCCATCATGGTGTGCGTCCTTGCTTACATCTCAAACAAGGTCGGTCCCTTTAAGGTGATTGCCACCACAAATGCTGCCTATATTCTTGTAAGTACTCTGTGCGTTTGGATGAGAAGATTATGAAATCCATAGGAATTTATAAATGATGGAATCTTTAACTCCATCAATCTAAAATTCCATTAATTGCAATTTCTGTTGTTTGGTTGTAACCATTTAGGATTTCAAATGTGTAATAAATTAAGAAAGTTTAAAACAAATAAAAAAATAAAATAGAAAAAAAACCTTGTTTTGGAAATGAAAATTGAATACGGCAAGGGAATTCGTAAATGACACCTATTTTGGTGGAAATTGAAGTGGAGAATTTAAATGATGAATTCCTTCGTTTTTTTTCCATAGAGAAATTTAAAATTTCCAGTTTAATAATGCCAAACGAGGGAATTAGCTTGTAGGAATTATGAAGTCCTCACTTTCAATTAAATTCCATCATATTTTCCCTCATCCAAACACACTCTGATCGAACTCTTTAAGTTAGAGTTCAGTTACGAGGGTAAAGTGCTTTGTGAAGGGTCACTACTCACTAGTCAGATGGATTATTTACGGTGGTATTTAACTTACATGCATGCATTTATGACATATATACTTATCATTTCAAGGACTCAGTCACTCAAATGAGAACCCATTTATTTTGTTATAGACCTTACATACCAAAGTGATGAGCTATTTAAGGAAAATGATTTGTGGCCTCAATGAAGCCTAATATTTTTTGTCTCAATTTTAGGTGTCATGTCATGTCACCTACACACATCAGCTATTTGTCAAATAATGTCATGTAATCTTTTTTTTTTTTTTTTGAGAGGAAGACGACAAACTTTATTAAGTGAAACTAAAAGTACATGGAGCGATGCAAAAGCATCGAAAATAAAGCAATGAACCAAAACAAGACGTAATTCTTGAGTAAAGAGACTATCTTATCATTCTAAAATCTAATAGCTCTAAATTATTTTGACTTTCTTTCAAAAAAAGTATATTATTTTGACTTTTTTTCTTTTTCTTTTATAATTCGTCCAAATAAATGTGTGTGTGTTTGTGAATATATATATATATATATATATATATATAATTCATCAAAAAATTATATATATATATATATTTGTGAGTATATATGTAATTCGTCCAAAAAAATTATATATATATGATGCAGAATTAATATGGTATAAGTATATATATATTAATATCGTAATTGTAACCCACAAAAGTCAAATAAAAATTGATAAAAAAAATTTAAAAAAAAATTAATTCCACAAAAATAGAAAGAAAATATATTAGTAACGTAATTCTAACCATGAAATCTGATAAATTGAAGTAAAATTAGACTCTATTAATAAATGAATTTAATGAAGTCAATGGAAGGTTAGTTATCTTGCACAAAAATAAATTAGAAAAAGTCAAAAATTAAATTGGATCCACAAAAATGGAAAGAAAATGTATTGAAATCGTAATTCTAACCAATGAGATCTGATCATTAAAGAGGTAAGATGGTCTTTTTATTCAAGAATTATATGGTATGATTTGGCAACTAGGTGACATGGCATGACACGTGTGATTGAGACCATAAATCTTAGGCCTTATTGAGACCCTATATCATTGCCCTTTTTATAATTAACAATTCAACAAATCATGAATTGTTGTTAATGTACAAATTGACCACAAAAATAAAAACAATGTGTATGAGAAAGGTTGCAGTTATTGTCACCCTACTAACTATTTTGTTCACCCTACATTCTCTTCTCACCCTACAATTTTTTTTCTTAATTTCATGTTTATTTTGTTCACCCATTTGCACACTACAGCAAATGGCACCCAAAATAAAAGTTGTAAAAGATCTTTCATGGCGCGCAAAAGAGTTTTTTACGACGCACATAAAATGTTTTTTACGGCGCACATTTTGTGTGCCACAAGAGAAATTTGTCTTTTACGACATGCTTTTTTGTGCCGTAAAGTTGTCTTTTACCGCGCACATTGTGTGTCATAAAAGACCAGTTTTGTTGTAGTGGCAGTACCTAAAATGCTCTTTTCCAATATAAGATTTAACTCGAAATCTTTTTCTATTTGGCTTCCTCAGTGCCTCTCTCAGTTGTTTTTGGCTTCCTCCTCGTCTTTATTAGTCAATCTCATGAATCTTAGTCAATGAGTCTCACTGAGTTCAACGATGAATGAAAAAATTAAGAATGAAGTTTAATTACATATTTTGTAGGGGTAATAAGAAAAATTAATTGTAATTTTTAATGGTTTTAGTCAATCAATCTCACCAGCTTTAACAAGTTCTCATCAATTAAAAATCCTGACTTTCTCTCCCCTCTCTCTCTCGCTCTGCTAGGGTTAGGGTTTGGAGTTTTTGAAAGTTGTACGGCGTCCCACTTCATGGCAGCAGCTATTGCTTCCATGACAGTCAGGCTAGCAACCAAGTTGTTGCTCAGAGAGGGTGAGGAACCGGTTGACCTGGGAAACCTTAGGGTTCCGGCGAAGGAATTTCTCGCTCGCCGTTTCTACTTGGTGGGGAAACTCAACACTTGTAGGGCGGTGGTTTTGGATTCTTTTAGGAGCGCGGTGCGTTCAATGTGGAGATTGACGGGGACTGTGGAGGTTCAACCACGCGGGGATCGTTT
Organism: Rosa chinensis; assembly: GCF_002994745.2. NCBI lineage: Eukaryota > Viridiplantae > Streptophyta > Magnoliopsida > Rosales > Rosaceae > Rosa > Rosa chinensis. Next base: position 48,346,614 of record NC_037091.1, read on the forward strand.
TCTGTTTACGTTCACTCTTGATCGTGATGTCGCCCTGGTGAAGAAGGGAGGCCCTTGGAGTTTTCAGCGGGCTATGCTTTTGTTGAATGACTACGATGGCTTTTCAGTGATTAATGAGGTGAAGCTTGACTTTGTTTGGATCTGGGTTGGGATCCATGGCCTTCCACCGGGTATCTTGACGGAACCCACTGTTTGGCTAGTGGGCGGAACGATCGGTGAGGTTTTGGAGGTTGATCAAACGGCTATCCGACGTGGTGATGCTCGGGTTCGGATTACTTTGGCCATCAATGATCCGGTGCGTTTGGATCGTCGTGTTAGGGTTTCGCCCACTGATGTTCTCACTTTGAGGTTTTAGTATGAGCGGCTATTGGGGAGGTGCAGACTGTGTACCTTCTTGAACCACGGAGGACAGAGGTGTTCAAGGGAGGAGGTGGAGGCGACTGACACTGTGGTGGACGATGGTTCGCAGCAAGTTCCGAGGCTGGCTCTTCCAGGGCTTGTGTTTAGGGCTAATTCCCAGCCATCTCTTTCCTTGCCTTCGAATTTCAAGGTCCCAACTCTGTTGAAGAAGAAACCAGTGCAGATTCGTCCTCTCCCGGAGGTGGAATCTTCGCCTGGGTCTGAAGATACCTCTGCTCTTGACCCTGTGGTTGGGATGCGTCGCCCTAGGGAAGAGGAGGATTAGGATGGTGGAAAACGAGCTAAACATAGCTTAGCATTGGTTCCGGTCATTCTGCAACCGGAGAACCTCGGCTGGAATTCTCATCTGAGGGTTTGGTGGAGGTGAAGGTAACGTCGCCTCCCAAAGTGTACAAGAAGAAGGGCAAGCCTCGAGGACATAGAAATAAGGTCAAGAAGGCGATGTCTGTGAGTGAGGGTTCGGGGTCCTTGGTCTCTCCTGAGGATGGGGTTGGTAATGCGCCTGGACTTGAGGGGGCGACGACTCAGCCAGATTCCCAGGCTGTTTAGGAGAGGATCCCCCATACCTACTAGGTGTGATATTGCTTGTTTGTTTTGGGCGACGTACACCATAAGGGTCTTAGGCGTCAACTGACTCAAGGAGGTGTCACACTTCTGTAGTTGTAGGGTTATTGCTTTTTAGTTTTTTCTGCTTTTGCTGGTAGTTTTTTTTTCTTTGGTTTTGAACTTTGTTTTCTGGATTTCCTTTTGGTTTTTGAGTTCTTGATGAGCTTGCATTGTAAATGAAGGGTGCTTGTACCCCTCATGCTTGACCGAGTGAGGTCGTTATGATTTTCATCAATGGATTAGTCTTCCGTTGCCCTAAAAAATAAAAAATAAAAAAAAAAATCTCACCAGCTTTAACGATGAATGAAAAGATTAAAAATGAAATTTAAGTACATATTCTGTAAGGGGGTAATAAGAAAAATTAATTGTAATTTTTTGAATCACACCTGTTTTGGGTGTGAATAGTATTCATCGCATGCCAGAATGGTCAGTACATACCCTTCTGCTGCCTTAAACTAGGCAGATCAAGAAGGTGTGGTAGTACCCATGGTGGTACATAGAAATAGGTCCACTCATTATACATTAATTTCGTAGAGACTAGCGTAAATCCTCCTTCAATACTACACCAAAGGCACTACAGACACATCAAGTGCATAGATCCCTAAAAACTCAGGGAATTATTGAAAGTAAAACTACTAACATAGTATCCCTAAAACAAAGAGAAATTGTATGGGCCAAGAAAACCCCAGCCCAAAACTTGTGCAGTCCAAGGGAGCCCAAGAGAAGGCCCACTCAAGGATTGGCAGACCCAACTTGGCCCAAGATGCAGCCTCCACCTCCAGACCACCAACCATCCCAGCGCCGCTCCACCACCGTGACAGCACCGCCATAATTTCGCCGCCCCGAGCCAAGACCACCACTACCCAAATCGCAACGAAACTCCGCCCCCACAACCCAAATCACGACGACCTCGCCGCCACACGCAACACCACCACAAACCTGCTCCGTTTTTGGCTACTCCGATCCACACCACCTTCGATTTCAAGCCGCGCCGTCAATTTGAGCCACCATCAAAACAAGAACAACCACCTCCCAAAGATGTCGCAACCACACCCGAAACCAAACACCTCCCGCCAGAAGCTTGAGCAACATCCAACACAAGGGAACACTTGAAGTTGTAGCAATCAGTCCCCGTCCGGTAGCAAAACCGCATGGCGTTGGCGAGGCCAAGGCCAGCCGAGAAGCCAAGGCCACCACCGGACGAGAATGGTTTCTCAAATGGCCGCCGCCGCTGAGATTAGGGTTTCTCGAGATCCCTGAGATTTATATATATATATATATATATATTTTTTTTTCTTCCTAGTATAATTAATTGTAATTTTAAATACGTATTCTACAGGGATAATAAGAAAAATGAATTGTAATTTTTAATCTAATATTGTCATTTATTGTAATTTCATATTAGAATATTTTAGTATTTTAATAAATCAGAAACTTGTAGGGTGAATAAAGTAATTATTAGAGTGACAAAAACCGCACCCTATGAGAAATTTCATGTTCCCAAAAAAATTTAAAATTTTCTCTTTAATTTATTAAACAAATAGCAGGATCGGGGGAGCTCGTTTGGTGGTGTCCTTGCTCCCCTCTCTCTGTTTGGGGGTGATGTACGTAGAAGACCATAAGACCATCTTGTCATGATCCACTACTTCATTTCTTTTGTATGTATATATGCTTTAGATGAAATTACTCATCATATGGTTTGGCATATTTGTTGCAGGGACTAGTTATATTGTGGAGTTCATACAATTATGCGGGCTCCGAATCGAATGCATCTGATAAAATATTCTACGGAGCCGGCTTACTGTTAGCACTAGGCGAGGCTGGACGGCCGGCTGCTTTGGGTAAATTTCTCGAGGACCAATATTTAAGTGAAGCAGATCACAAGAACAAATTACCCGAAACAAGAATAAGTACTGAAGAAGAAAATTATATTTCGACCAGAAAGGAAGAACAAGAAGATCCTAGTTCAATCAGTAGAGAAGAAGATGACAAGCAGAAGCGAAAACGTGTGGAAACCCGTCAAGCCGCTTTGTGGAGCCATCCCTGGTTCATAGGTGCGGCTGCACCTCTTGCCCTTGTAAATAGATCTTGGCCAACTCAACTACTGCTCTCAATGATCGCGGTGGGAGTTTCTTACTTATTGTTCTGGTATGGCGTCTTCGCGTATTCCAGAAATATTAGAAATGAATCAAATGATCCAGCAGGAAGAGATACTGGACTTTGCCCAGCCATCAAAAGTCTCTCACCATCAGAAGAAACAGCAAGCTGGAAGTCTCGGCTCAAACCCAATATTTCCAGAAAACAAATGCTAGTCATGTGCTTAGCCTTCATTGTATACAGTCTGGTGGAGGCAACAGGGAACACCTTCTTTTTCGATCAAATGAATCTACTGGACTATCACATCGGGAACTTTGAAGTGCCCATCATATATTTCGTTATACTCGAATCCTTGTCAAGCTCCGTAATCTCATTTCTCTGGAGGTTACTAGTTCCAAATCAGTCAAAAAGTGCTACGTTGGTCAGGATCGGCTGTGGTTTAGTTTGCTCTGTGCTATGTATGGTTGCTGCTTGGCAAGTTGAGATTCGTAGGAAAATTAAGATCAATACAGAATATACAGGTGACGACCAGATGGAAATTTCCATGAGCATTCTTTGGTTAATTCCACAATTCTCCCTGTTAGGGTTTATGAGAGGGTTAGCCGAAGATGGATTGATCGAGTTTTGTGCGGATAGAGTTGATGGTAATGATAAAAGAGAGGCCAGGTATTATGGATCTTACGCCAGTGAGTTAGTCCTGGGTATTGGAACACTACTAACCGCCGTTAGTATTGTCGCGTTTAGACGAACGTGGTTGGCTAATGATATATTCAAGAATCGTCTGGATAAGTACTACAGGGGACTAGTATTCATAGGTGTTGCTAACCTTTGCTATTACTTTTGTGTCGCCGTGAACTTTTATACCAAAGGAGGATAACTGGCAAGTAAGTTGTGCCGCAGATGGAAATGAACAAAGTGAAATGCGGGAGGAGGACAAAAAATATTATCATCACGATGTGTCCTCAGGTGGTGCGGAGACTCCGGACTTGGAAGAAATGAAGTCGAGTTTTGATTGTTGTAGTAGTTTCTTTTGATTGTCAATCAGTGAAATTCCCTAGATATTAGTTGTCCAGAATAAAGTGATTGCTTGATTTGCTATATATATGCTTAATTTGTAATATGGCAAACACATGTATAATTTGTAGCTAAATGTAGTTTTTGTCATTGTCCATTGCGCAATTCATGTGTGAAAACTTTCTAAACGCGCACCTTCCTCATGTAAACACTGCAATTTAGCTAGTTGTTCAGTTTGATCAATATCTTAGCTGTCCACTACATGATAATTAGAAAAAATGGTCGTTTTGTGTCTATAATTTGATTTATGAAACGCAATATTAGAGCATCTTTAGCAGACTCTCTATTTTGGCTCCTTAGCTATTTTGGAGAGCATGTTTAACTTTTTATCTATTTTAGCAGCTCCACCAGACTCCTAAGTGACTCTCTATTATAACTTTTAGCTATCTCGCTCCTAAATATAGAGAGCGGGATGAGACTCTCTATAATTTAAAACATTCCTTTTAAGTTATTTTATGTAATTTATAAATACATTTAAACTATTTAATCTTCATTTAAAAATAATATAAATTCAAAACTAGCTAAAATAGAGAGCATTGATGCAGACGTAATTCTAAAGTGGCTAGCTAAAATAACTTTTTAGCTACTTTAGCTAAAATCTGACTCAAAAATGGCTAGCATTGCTAAAGATGCTCTAACAAGATTTGATGTTGTGGTGGGTTAAAAGTACTTAATTTTCCTGAATGATTATTATTGCATGAAAAAGGCTGGATAAGCAGCTGCAAACTAATTGCAACAACATGATATTGCGTTGGCTGTCGTGTGTGTGTATTTGATCGAGTTGTCAATTTGCTCGAGTTATATTAAAATAGCTTCTAGTATCGAGCAATGTGCAAGAGATTTTCGGTCAATGCACGATAAATAGCTTTTTAAATAAGCCAAGCCATTCATTAGGATTATTAAAAAGTCTTTTTACATCGTCAAATTTCAATAGTTTGTAAAATAAGATGTTAAAACTCAACTCGAGATCCCATGTAAAGATAAAGAAGCCATTTTCCAAAGTTCCAGTCCACCTCACAGAAAATTAGATGCGTACAAGGAGGGCATTTCCTAACAATTTAGAGACCTACTCAGAAAATTTGATCAAGGCCTTATGTACATTGCATAATGACTTCAAAAAAAAAATGGATATAATAAAATAATATTATGACAAGATCATTCAACAATATAAAAATAATCCTGAAACATGCAGCTAATCAAGATAACTAAGAAAGTTTCAAATAATGTTAAAAACGAGACAAAGAAAAAAGAAAAAGAAGATATACCTGAAAAGAAAGATTAAAAAAAAGGGGGAAACGGAAACGGAGAAATTTTTTTTTTTTAATAATGTTAAACACGAGACAAAGAGACAAGGAAAAGAAGCCTAAAAAGAAAGATAAAAAAAATAATAATAAAAAAAAAAAGGGAAAGGGAAAGGGAGAAAGAGGTGGGGTGGGGATATAAAAAAGGGAGACCAGGAGACTCAAACCTGTGACATGGAAGAAGATTTACTCTCATGTGCATGTGTAGGACACACACACACACACACGGAGCCATTCAGAAGAGGACGTCCGCACAGATGCAAAAGTGCGTACGTCCCTCCTCCAGCCTCAATCAAGCAGCGGTTTCAGGCGCTGCAGTTGTAGGATGAACCCTCTAGACATCCCAGACGACATCACCATCAAGGTGAAGGCTTAGCTGATCGGAATCAAAGGTGTGCGTAGTGAGCTCGCCTGAAACCATAGAAGCTCATCGAGGTCAACTTCGAACTCTTCATCGATGACTCCACCTACAAGCAGAGACTTGACATTGAAGCCTGGTTCGGGTCTGGCAACCGCAGCTCCACCATCGCCTCTTGATCAAGGTCGGAGGAAGGACGTCCTCACTTTTGCGTCTGTGGGGACGTTCGCGTCTGATTCGGCCTGTGTGTGTGTGTGTACATGTTTATGTGTACACACACACACACACACACACACACACACACACACACACACACACATATATATATATATTATATCTATATATAAGGGCCCTTCCATTAAGGGATACCCTTTTTTGGCTATTTTAAGGGATCCCTTGTATGACCCACTTTTCGATTGCATTTCAGCATCTCGACCGTTCAGTTTTTAAGTCCTAATGTATAGATCACTTTTAAAAATTGAACGCCAAATTGATGATCGTTAAAGTATCGAACTAGATTAAATTAATGAACGGACTGAATCTATCCAACCTGAACCATTTGTGTTCAGAATTGTAAATAAAAGTTTTGAAGGCCTTAACTATCATCAATTTGGCTGAAAATTTGTAGAGATGATCTCTTCATATAGACTTAAAAACTGAATGATGGAGATGTGGATAAGCGATCAAAAAGTTGGTCAAATAATCAATCCCTTAAAAAAAGGGATCCCTCGCTAGAATGGTCGTGGCATATTGGCATATGTGTGTGTGTGTGTGTGTGTGTGTATATATCAGTGTTTCTCTGCTAAGGACCTCCGTGTATATTAAAATATGTGAATTTCCGTGATAGACTCACTTTTTGATCGCATATCTATTTCTCGACCGTTCAGTTTTTAGGTCCTAATGTATAGATCATTTTTGCAAATTTTCAGCCGAATTGATGATTGTTAAGATATCGAATAGATTAAATCAATGAACGAACTGAATTTGTCCAACCTGAACCGTTCATGTTTATAATTGTAAATCCCCTAACATAGACTTGACCGCACTAGAACAGTTTTCACCATTTGCGTTAGATATGAATTAACCAGGCTCATAAATGGAGTCGTCGGTGTAATGCCATCTATAGAATTTGGGTGCTTCCCGGGTTTGAAATTCCCAAAAGTAGCAGATGCACTCATCTCAGATAAGGATGAGCACAATGGTTCACGGGCACTATAAATGTGAACCCCTCCGTTTCTCTTTGCCCTTCCCTTTTGCCGTTGTCTTTGTACTCCTCACTCTCAGTCGCTCTTTTCTCCATTTCAAATGGCCTCGACTTCCTCTGCCTCTACCACTTTTGAGTGCTCTATATGTCTCAATGATCTCTCAAACGACTGTGGCCGGATGGTCGTGACGCTTCAATGCTTGCATACTTTTCATCTGGGTGAGTAAATAGTAAAATTGTGTGTTGCATATTGATAAGTATGTGTATTGATTGATACGAACAATTAGTGAAAATTATGATTTGTTTCACAATCTATATGCTTATGTTTACATGGTGTGTATAAATTTATAATGGATATGATTATGTATATATGTTTTTAGGTTTTTATCTATAGATTTGTTTATATTGATTGGTGTAAACGATTACAGAAAATCATTGTTTGTCCGCAATCATTATGCTTGTACAATTTGCAGTTTACAAGGTGCAACGGTTATGATTATTGATGTTATTATTTTGGTGGTAAATTTTTGGAAAGAACAATTAATTTGTTGCCCAGTACCATTTGGTCTAGTGGCATAAATCTCATCTTTATAAGTAGGAGGTCGTGAGTTCGACTCATAAGACTATTTGTTGATATAATAAAAAAAGAAAAGAATTTGGCCTAGAGTTTTCATATCAGTTGAGGCTGTTTAGCTGTTAGTTTTTTTTTTTTTCCTGTTCTGGGTCTTGGACCCCATTGTACCAAAAAGAAAAAAGAAAAAAAAAAAGAAAAAAAAAAAAAATATATATATATATATATATATCAATTAATTTGCTGTTTTAAATCGGGTATTAGAAAAATGGTTAAGTATTTATGGGAATCAGTTGTTTTAAAAGCATGTTGTTAGATTTTAGAGTGCTTGAATTGAGTTGAGAGTCAGTTATGGGATTTGAGAACTGTGTCTAATAATTGACATCATTTTTTCTGTGGATGAGTTATGAAAATTGCCATTGAAGAAATTCAGATGAATTTTGGACTTTCCAATATATGTCTTGGTTTATACTGCTCTTAGATGCTAAAATGTTAGATGTGTTTTAAACATCAAGGCATGAAATGCCATGAAAAAAGGCATTCGTGCATGATGTTGGAAGGTTGTCAAATTAAAAATAAGGAATTGGCTAGCCTTTGCACAATTTCAAATGTATATTCTTTTAGCTCCTGAAGTAAGCGGCTAAGCATTTTTTTTTTTTTTTGAATGAATGGCTGGTGCAGCTGCCCTCAAGCCTTTATTAATGAAACTATCGAATACAAGATTGAGCCTAAACCTTTGATTACAATAAGCATCTAGAGAACGTCCTGAAATAATAACAAGAGTCTCTATCAAATAAATGTATTCAACTACGCACCAACTAGCAAAGAGTGCACTACTGGCTACTCTATTTGCTTTGACATAGCGGTGACATAATGAAAAGATAACTCGATATGTCACCCGATTACAACGTAGTATAATTACCATAAACAAAACTTTCCTACTATGTTGCCGTCGGAGGTTAAATCCGACGACAGTTAGCTTCACCCCGCCATCAAGCTGTAGCAACCATTTGACTCGCCGCCTACCTAGAGCAAACAAGGCACTTAGAGTGCATACACATGCATTCAGCCCGACTAGCCCTGTAAAATAGATGCAGGGATTTATTACGTGCGACAACATTAACCAACTAACATAATTCAAATTAAAATAAAATAAAATAAAAAGAGAAGCCAGCCCGCTGGGCCCAAAAGAAGAGCCCAAGCCTTAATACAGGAAGCAAGAGAATTACACGCTGCTAGCCAAGCCTGGCCCAATCCAACACTGGCGGCCGCCGTCGAATCACCACAAGCGCTGCCTCGCCTGAAACGCCAGACTGCCACCACCATTATGCCCGAATCACCCTTGCGCTTTGGATGCACGCTACTGTCAACCAACCCTATCCCCTGATCAGATCCAAGAGATCCGATCTAGATCTGAATAAATCGATCAGAGAGACGTCGCGCCTCCACGAGCCCTCCACCACCAAGCAGCCTCCGGAATCGTACTGCCCATCCCTTCTGCTGATGAGGCTAGCGATGAACAAACCAAGTCTCAATAGCCACCGTGATTTCCTCTTGCCCCAACCTGCAAACTACCACCAAAGACCCCCCGATAAGGACAAGGATGTCTATCGAGGGATCGGGCTCGCTCTAGACCCACAGGGGGTCGATAGGCCCGTCCAACGATGGCGAGAAGGCATGCCGCTGGATAGGGATGGAAAATTGACTCTTGCTCTCTCAGACGGTTATTTTCGCTTTCTCGTTATAGCAAAGATAAATTGTGTTTATAGTAAGCGGCTAAGCCTGCCTACCCTTGCGGGTGTTATATTATCTAGATTGATATCAAAATTTAAGCTTTTAATGGAATATTTGTTTTTTTTCATGGAATATTTTTTTATTTTTTGATCTCATTCTCTTTCATTTCTTCAGATTGCATTGGTTCTGCATTTAATGTGAGGGGTGCAATGGAATGACCCATTTGCTGGGCGAATGAAAATGGCACATGGAGGAGGTATTCTGAGAATCACGGCCCTGAACAGAACTTGCATTTTGAGAAACAACATGAGTAGGGCTGGGCACGGGTCGGTTACTGACTGATACTGAGCCCGGTACTGAAAATATTATTCGGGACAGGCCGGGACGGGACTTTGTTTTTTCAAAGTTGGTACTGACGTTACCTAAACCGATCGGGATCGGGTCAAGCCCAGGCCCAATTCGGGATCCCACATAATTTTTTTTTTCCTATACTTAAGTACTTAACAAGTTTCCAAATTTTCCAAATTTTAATCATTCCAGGATGCAGCCTTAAACCAAATCAAACAATGTAAAATACTAAAATGAATCGAAGACTTCTTGAAAAGAAGAAATAAACTAATGAAGATGGACAATTTGTGCAAACAACCAAGTCAAAAACTGGAATGCAGATTATGCAGTATAACACAAAAACTGGAATGCAGTCATGCAGATTATGACAGGAAACAAATGCATTGTGCAGGGTCGAGTTCTTGAACGTTTGTTTAGGTTAAAAAGGTTTAGTGATCAGGTGTGGTCATTCCTCTGTGTTCCCATATAATTTGACTAAACAACCCAATCAAACTCAGCCAAGTAATATAAAAAACAAAAGATTTAATTTATTTAATTTAAATGGGACGAGACGGGACTAACCCGTATTGATTGGGCAGGAATCGGTATCAGGCCCGTTTCTTTGGAGCGGGACGGGACGGGCCCAAATATTAAATTTCAGATTTTGATCCCGACCAGTACCGCCGGATTTCGGGACGGTACCTGGATTTCAGTTTTGAGTGCCCAACCCTAAACATATATGAGGACTACTTTCCAGAGCCTATTTCTATGATAAAACTTGATTTATGTTTTTACCAGTCAATACTTTATATCAACTTCTATGAGTCTTCTATGACATTTCTAGTATCTTGCTTGTACCACAATAGCGTGATTGGTAAGTGAGGGCTAGTGGAATGATTTTTTTTCCTTTAGAGGCGAGGGTTTTTCATTCTTGTATAGGCTCGCTTAAATGCGAGTATCCCAGAAATTTTAATGATATGCTCTAGCTTAGGTAGGTAGTTCGGCTTTTCTTGTCGGATTTCTTATGTAAGTTTATGTAGACTCTAGTCTTTGGCTATTGATCTAATGCATTCAACTTCTACTTCAAAAACTCAAGGTTGTAAATGTTGGAAATTTGGTCGATGGATGTTATTTTTGTCATCAGATTTCGTTTCCTACAAAATTCTACAAATACAATATATTATTAGTAAATAAATATAATCACATTAATGCCATAATAAGCTAAAAATAGAAGATCAACACTTATCTTTTAGATTTGCGAGCCGCCACCCAATGATTATTTTAAAAATAGTTTAAGGTTGAAGCGAGTAAACACTGCCCTTAAGAGTAGATTTCGCCCCTCAAAGACAATGTCTCTGTGTAGTAGGTTTATGGCGCCCTACCCTCCAGGATACAATAACCTCGATCCTTGTAGGTGTACACTCACAATACTCGGATCGTATCGAACAACTTGAAACTTTCTTTTGGTGAAATAGATAAATTAAAGGAAACACATGAATACTTTGACCTCTGAAAGGAAACAAAGGAGATTGAATTTCTGTTGTATATTTTGATTTGGAAAGCTAGAGATTATATAGGACAAAAATGATTAATGCAATAATAATTTGCTAATAGCAATTAAGCTTTGTAACTTATGTAACATAAATGAATATAATGACATTGATTAGGAAGAATCAAAACGGAAGGTATCAAATAAGGAATGAACCAATATAATTGCAGAGTTAATTTGACCAAATGAAAGGTATATGAATAAAATTGATGCAATCTTTATATCAATCACAATCAAAGAGAGTTAATGACACAAAAAGAATTAATGGCTATTACTATGTGCAAATAACGGTTCAAAGGAGGTTTCAAAAATAGCAGGTATTTTGAAATATTCTAACTAAATTCCAACAGTAAATTCCATTTTTCTTTTTCATTTTGACTTGATTTATTAGGAAGGAGTTATATAATTGGTTGAAGGATTTACCTGTTTGTTAAACCAATTTAGGACTCTGTCCTTTACACTATTCTTAATTCTGCCTTGAAGGATCAAGAACTGTGTGCACGATTGCGAACGTTACACTCTTTGATATTTTCTTATTTGTTTGTATGACCTAGAAATTTGGAGTTTCATCATCAACACACATGGGGTAAAGTGTTTGCAACCTGTTTATGATGATTTTCAAGTTTCAGTCGATTCACTGACCAGGATTATTTCATTAGGATAGATGAGTGTACGTAGTTGACAGTGAATCCTATGTTCAGCTAATTTAAATTCTTATAGGAAAAATTGTACAAGAAAATATGCATGTGGAATGGCTTTAAGAATATTATCGTATGCACACTTTTTCAGTACATAAGCGTGTTCTAGTGCGACTTACCACAAACCCGGTTATTTCAAAGGTTCACAAAAAAACTCGGTCATTCTTTGCTAAGCCTAACACTCAAAAACTTTATCTACCTGCAATGCCCACTGTCAATTTAAAACATGCATAATTTTGTTTCAATCTACTATGCCGGCTTTGTACTTAGTTCTAATTAACTTCCAACTCTTAACTTTCCTTTGTGAAGCGACTATCTAGGTTTGCTACGAAGAAATAAACCACCTTATTACATCATAACTTCTAATAGACAAATAACATATAACCTATATATGATCCCAGTTCACATAACGTTAACTTGACAGTTTTTGCGCTAATTGCTTGGTTTTATTAAACCATCATTTGCTTCGTATTATGACTTGGGGAACCATCATTTGCTTCGTATTATGACTTGGGGATACATAGTGATCATGTATGTCCTTTGAATCTGTCATCTTTCATCCTGCATGTCATTATACACTGTTTTTCATCTCATTAGATCTGATTTCTCCGCTAACTCTCCTTGAGGTAGCTAGTGTGGTTTCTTATACCCTTTTATTGTACATCAATCAAAGAAATATAAGTTGATTCCTATTAGCGGAAGGAGCTGAAAGCATTTAGATATAGGACTATTACAGTCCTCGGGCGTTCACCAAAATGACATTACAGTCCTCGGGCGTTCACCACTGTTTGATGCGCTCATTGAAGGTCAGTCACCACAATTAGACTACCACATCAATAATCATCATTATAGCATGGGTTACTATCTCGCTGATGACATCTACCCTAAGTGGGCAACGCTTGTCCAAGCAATCAGACGCCCTCAAAATGAAGCTGAAGCATATTTCACCACCAAACAAGAGGCCTTCCGCAAAGACGTTGAAAGAGCATTTGGTGTTCTCCAGGCAAGATGGGCAATCATTAGACAACCTGCAAGAGGGTGGAGTTTGGAAAATTTGTCCAATATCATGTTGGCATGCATTATCCTTCATAATATGATTGTTGAGGATGAACGTGCCGATTACTACAATGGCGAGTCTGATGATGACGAACCGGATCCAAATAGGTCCAGAAGGGCTCGAGCTCGCATCTTAGACGAAGCGAGAGAAAATTTGGAAAGGGATCCAAGATCTGGAAGAATCATCATGTCGGAATACATGTCTCGATACAGAATGATACGTTCTCCTGTTGGCAACCGACATTTACAAGATGATCTTGTCCAACACCTCTGGAGTCTGCGAGGTCAAGCACCATGAATTTGATATTTGCTATGTGATTGAGTTTTCAAAGCTTTCAATTTCTGATTTTAATAATTGTCAGGGTTGTCACTGACAAGTGTTTGCATTTTCTTACTTTGTTGTGTAACTTTTAAATGCTTATGTCATGAATAAAATAAATATTAAAAATTCTATTCCAGTTTTATTTCATTTCAAAATTAGCTAAAGATATTTTTAATTATCTTTAAAAAAAAATACAACCGAAAAAATATTTTTTATCATATAATTTATTTCAATTACTATAAGTCAATTGACTTTAAAAAATAAGCGCACATATATATATATATATATATATATAACCAATTCAAAATGTTAAAATATATTTTAGGGCTATAATTTAGCCTTGACGGGTTGGAGACGGTTGATGTCAGATCAATGAATAGTACAGAATTTAGGGCTAAAATTTAGCCCCATGGCCATTTTTAGCCCTTTGGGTTGGAGATGGCCTTAGGTGTGTGTAATATATGTATGTGGTTATCTGGGTTTGGATCTCCTAACTGAGTATATGAGGAATTGTATAAATGAATGAGTACACTTTAATTAGATTGTATAGTTATTGGTTTATAGTGTTTTTTCTGGTAAGAATGCAGCTTCTCTTGTAGAGTAATTATGAGTGAAAACTGTGAAATAGACAGCCAACAATCATGTGGGCTGGTTAATCATTCCCAAAAAAAATACAATCATGTGGGCTGAAGTACTAAAACATAGATGACGCAAACTTATTTGGCTGATCGATGAAAGGTCAATAGATATTACAGTTAGAAATGTGACATTTAAAGTGATTCATTTACGGTATTATGCTAAGAAATCTAAATATCTAAAGCACTATTTCTTTTGCTAACAACATATGCAATTAGATTATCTGAAGCTAAAATTTTAACAGAGGATGAATACGTATAAAATTGTTCGCTCAAAAGTTTGATTCTTTTGCTGGATGTTTATTGTAGGCATGCCTTGCCTGAATATTTCGCGTTTCTTTCTTTCTTTCTTTCTATTATTTTCTTTTTAAAAGTTTTTTCCAGTCAGTCATGGACTCGATTTATGTAGATTTACTGGGTCTGGCCTGAAAGTGATAAGTTTCTGTTTTGATCTTTGTATGGATGAAGAGTTCACAGCAATAGACTTTACTAATCATGCCATGTAGTGATGAATCATTGAACTCACAACATTTTCTTGGCAGGTATCTACATTAATAATAATTGTTATAGATGTATGATCATTATTTCTTTGGTCTTTGATTAATTGTCTTAGACATTGATTTTCTGTGCCATGATTGCTTGGCTTTATAAAGATTGCTTCCGCATCACCATAATAAAAAGAAAAGTAAATTTGACGGATGAAATATCTTGGTAAAAAGAGAATAAGAATTTCTTACCTTTCAGGATTGTTAACGGGTCAATGCTATGTTGACTTGATCAAGGTCTGCTGAAGAATCCATTGGGCTGATGTGGCATAGTTGGTTAAATGCATTTGCCTAGCTGGAGTTACTTTCTGTAAAAGTTAGTTTCTGGAGTTTGTTAGGGTTTTATCCATCAAGTACTATAAATAGGTGTGGCTGTAATAATTGGTTCTTAGCTTTCATAATTGAAGAACTTAGTTAGATATTTTCTCCATTTTCTCTTCTATGCGTTCATATTCATCTACAACCTCAAGATCAACCATCCATGGCTGCAATGTTATCTTGGTATCAGAGCTATGGCTCTTGATCCTGTGGACTATTTCATACTGTAGAAGTGTTCGTTTACTTCTAGCTTCCGCATTTGAGCTTCGTTCTTCATCAGGTGAGAAAAAAATAAAAAAACCTAGATCTGCAATTTTTACTTTGTCTCTGTGAATCAAGCTCTTTGATTTCATCCTAAGCTTCATTTTAGTCATGTCTTCTACTGGTGAGCTGTATTCTCACTTCAGATCACCTATTTTCACTTTGATACTATGGATTTGAGTATTGTAGTTGTTCCTCACTGTTCGTACATCATCTAGATATGTAATCTGTGAAGTGCGATGATATATTAGCTCATAAGCTGTGGAATTTGTGATAACATAAGAGATTGATAACAAGGGGCTCAACTGTACATATTTGATTTTGGATATGAACTTTGGAGGCTCGATTGTCTGATTTTTAGTGTTGAAGGGACTGTTATTCTTGTGGCTTGCATTGATCTATGAAGCACTGAAGCTTTTGGAATAGTAAACAGAGTTATGATGATTGGTATTGTTACTGAGAGTTGAGTGCTCATGTTGAATGACAAAGTCTTGAATTAAACAAAACAAAGTCATACTGCAAGCCATACGGAGGCTTTGAAAACTGTTGAAGGATGTCGACATAATGTGTTTCTCTACAAACTAGGGTTTAGAGTTGTAATAGGAAAGTGTTCTAGGTATTCAATTATATTCGGATTATATTACCTATTGTGTACCTTGTAACTCCCTATATAAAGGGCTCCTATTATCAATAATAAACACAATTACAATTCTCCTACAACAAGTTATTAGCACGATAATCTAACCCTAGCCTAAAGATAAAAGAAAAAAAAAACCTTAGCTCGGCTTTTCCCTCCTCCGGCAACCTGCGCAGCAGCCTGCATCCCAGCCCACTACAATACACGAGCCTGCAGCACACCACCGGCCTCCAGCCTAGACCAGGCCACCACCCGCTTGCGCGCACAACCCAGCTCCTGCATCACCACCTTGCAGCAGCACCTGCAATCCCGCAACGCAACGTTAAGTACAGCCCCGCCCATCGCTGCCTCCAGCTCAGCCTAGCCCATTGCTGCCCAGCCAAACCGGCCTTACCTGCGCACAACCCAACGCCCCCGCTTTGCACTTCCGGATCCCAGCACCTCCGCTTTGCAGCAGCACCACCGGCGAACTGCAGCAGCAGCAGCCTCCCACGTACTTCAGCCTAGTCAGTCGATCGCTGCAGATTAGGAGGAGGAAGAACAGAGGAAAGAAAGAAGAAGAAGACGCGAAGGAAAAGAAAGAAGAGGAAAAAAAAAAAGGAGAAGGGACTCGGCCCAGAAAAAAAGAAAAAAGAGAAGGGACCCGGCCGGCCCAGAAAAAAAGAGAAAGAAAAGAAAAAAAAGGAGAGGAAAGCCCAAAGAACAATCACGTAAGTTTTTATAATTAAGGTTGCTGCTTTCTTGTATTTAAATTCCCTTTATTTTCTGCAGAATATTGGAATATATGTTGCCAAATGGTTTTGAGTATTTAACAAAGTGGAATTGTGGGGATTCACACTTAACGAACTAAGAGTGTTCGTATGGATTAAGAGTGTCTATAATTAAACGAACTAAGAGCGTTCGTGTGAACTAAGAGTGTTCACAATGCTTGGACTAAGAGCATCCGTAAGCATTAAATTGTGACCATATTAAAACATTATTGTTTGGTCTAATCCAAAAGAGATTCTTGGAAATTGATTTCTTGGTAGCATAGCTCGGAAATCTTATTGTTTTAGTTTTCGTGGAAGTTTAACTCCGAAACTAATATATCTTCTCTTCTTATTTTCAGGATGTCGAATGAACCTAGACTCGACTTTCCCATGCTTGACTCAACAGGCTCGGATTACCACAGTTGGATAACCGATGTTGAGAACCATCTCACTTCAAAGGGAATATTACCCATAATCCAGGCACCTAACCCGGATCTTGTGTTAGTACGAACACCTACAAAGCATGCTCAAGCAGTTATCTTGATGCGACGCCATATGGACAAGGCTCTCAGATCAGAATATATGTCGATCAAGAATGCAAGAGAGCTATGGATAGCGCTAGAAGAGCGCTTTGGTAATGTCCAAGATTCCCTCCTCCCTGACTTGAAGGTTTAATGGAACAATCTGCGCTTTGCTGATTTCAAGTCTGTTGTTGAATAAAATTCAGAAGCTCTTCACATACAGTCCATGTTGAGATTTTGTGGACAACCTGTCACAGAGCAAGAGCTAATTGAGAAAACTTTCTCCACTTTCCCCGTTTCAGCCATTGTGCTATCAAAGCAATACCGTACTAAAGTCAATGTTGGACGGATCACGAGGTTTCATCAGCTTATTAATGTTATATCTGTAGCTGAGAAACATGATAACATACTCGTGAGGAATTATAATTCAAGACCCATTGGAACTAAAAGCATTCATGAGGCGAATTATAATGCACCCAAAGGAGGGCGCAAGGAGCGGTACCCTAAGAATGGGGGACATGAGGGACGTATGGACCGATATAACCACCCTAACCAGGAAGGAAACATCAAGTTTGGTGTGGATACACGTGGTGGTAATGCCACACGTGGGAGAGGGGGTCGTGGTATCCCTAGCCGTAATGGTGGCGCCATGGGTCATGGTGGTGGCACCAACCCTCCTAGGGAACACCCGCAACGTGCACAATGTAAACCTCAATTAAAGGGAGGCAACCACAATGATGAGTGTCATCAATGTGGATCAATTGAGCATTGGTTCAAGCAATGCAAGGCAAGCGAGGAGCTAGCTGAAAGATACAGGGCATACAGGGACCTGAGAGAGCAAGAAGTGTACCTTGCAGAAGAAGAAGAAGATGGTGGAGATGTCAATCTCACCATAGAGGACTTCAAAGCTGAAGATGAAGTGCACAAGGATGCAGCAAACTTCGATTAGATTAGTCCTTTTATTTTTCCAAGAACTTTTGTAATGGCAATATGCCTTAGTCAATAAATGACAATTGTATTAACTCTTTCTTATATAGCGGACCCAATAAAATGTGATGTTTAGGAAAGTCATTGAGATTATTGGTACTTAAGAGAGCCTCGCTCCACCAATATCTCTCTCTACTTTCCTGGTCATATTTGATTGGAGTTACCAAACGGATAGAGTGACTACAATGTGTCTTAGTTTGATTTTATTTTGGATTAGATTTTGGAAACTTTGATGTAATCATTGGCTATTAATAAAGTGTCAATTCTTTTACTTAATGTCTTGGACATACCTTAATTCGAACTTTATTATATAAGAGCCAATGGTTTTCATGTGGAAACACATTATGAGAATGAACAGAGTTCCTTTGCATCACCTCTAATGACTACAGATATAAACGAGTATTAGAGAAACTTATGTGTCGCTCTAGTGGGTTGTATGCAACCACTATTCGAGTAATTGAATCCAACCATGTCATGAGAGACGACTTATGGGATTCTGACACATATAGGCTTTGGCATGATGATCCATGTATTAAAGACTTTACACGAACATCCATTTTCCGAACAAAGAAAAGTAAGAACCAAGAATTGGTTCGAGGATCTGCACATGAGCCTCATGGCGCCATGATTATGCAAAGACCGGCCACACATGGCCGACGCCGCCTACCCCATGCGGCAAATACATGGCATTGACGCCATAAACCCTTTCAACTCCTCTCCCTACTTTTCAAGTCCATTGTGACATTGTGGCTTAACCAAAACCTTCATTGGTTGATTATAAGGCCCATGTTTCATTCTGTAAAGCCTGTTATTTAGGATTGAGACCATCCTATGCAAAGGAGATTGAAGAAATAATTTTATTCTCACAAACAATCTAAGGGAATTCTGTGAATTTGATCAACCAACTTGCGGACCGTATAGATGTTTTACGGTGTTGGTTGATACGCAAACACGCTGGTCACGTGTTGTGGCATTATCCACTCATAATGCTGCTTATACTACACTCCTAGCACTTAACATATGGCTACCGGCTCACTACCCAGTTCATCCCATTCAATCAATTTGACTTGATAATGCTAGAAAGTTTACATCGAAAATTTTCGATGACTATTGCATATAATTGGGTATTGATATCAAGTATCATATTCCCATGTACACACCCAATTGGTCTGGCAGAAAAGTCACCATTAAAAGACTACGATGGTAGCCCGGACTTTGGTAATGCGCACCAATATTTCCGCTTGGGTTATACAATATCGCATGCAGCTATGCTCATTCGTCTACGACTCATAACATCCACTCAAATTTTATTTGCATTACAACTAGTGACTGGGTTCGAGTCTAAATATCTCGTACTTATGCATATTTGAGTGCGCGGTTTATGTGCCAATTGCGCCGCCACAGCGCATCAACATGAGTCATTGCAATGAATGCATATATATATATATATATATATATATATATATATTTGTGTTGGCCATAGGCCTCCAACTATAAGTCCACTAAGTAAAACCCTTGACAGGCGATCTCTATTTCGCTGGATTTGCGAATTGTCACTTTGATGAGATAGTCTTCCCGTCGTTAGGGGGAGATTAGAACGTCAATATTCAACAGGAACGACAGGAATTGTCGTGGTCTGTCCCCACTATGTCTCATCTTGATCCCCTAAAAGTGACGATATCACATATACCTGCTGTAAACATGTCTGTAAGGATTGATGTCCCCACAAGAGGACATGGTGCCACCCAGAGAAGATGGGTACTGCGCCACTACCATGGATGGTGGAATGGTGACGCCACAAAGGTGGCATAATGGCGTCATAGGCCATGGGTTCCGCTAGAGAGAGTAGGAGACCCATAGGTTCGATGGATTCTCGCCCTAAGAAGAGAGCGAGTTTGGCACAACTTGATCCATTGATCATTGATACTCAAAATCCGTCTCATGAGAATATTTTGGATTGTGGTTATGTCCAAGAGACATCATTGGGGGACGCCTCAATGTTAGAACCAATTCCTGAGAATATAGAGATCTCTACAAACTACACTAGTGTACATGAGGACGTGGAATTGTTGAGACCAATGACATCGAACCTTACTCCGTTGAAGAATGCCAACGTAGAGAAAATTGGCCTAAATGGAAAGATGCGATCCAGATTGAATTGGATTCACTAACGAAGAGGAAGGATTTCAGGCCTGAGATGCCAACACCTCCTAACATAAAACCTATTGACATTAATAGGTCTTCGTTAGATAACGTGATGAGAAAAAGAGATGGTAATCTCGCCTTATGGCGCAAGGTTTCTCACAACGCCCTGGAATCAACTACGAGAAGACATATTCTCTGGTAATGGATGTCATTGCACTCCACTACCTTGTCAGTTTGGTAGTTTCCAAATAACTGAACATGCAGCTTAGGGATGTGGTCACTACGTATCTCAATAGGGATCTAGATACATAATATAATGAAGGTTCTTGTGGACTTCATTTACCCAAGTCAAGTGGCTCTAGACCACGGAGCGTATTTGCAACAAGGTTGAAATGCTCACTAAAATGACTACTTGATTGGGAAGGGATATGATAAACTATGCCCATGCGTTTCCATGACAAGTTCCGGATTTACAATTGTCGCGGTTTATGTTGATAAACATAATTGAAACCCTTGAGAGCTAAGGGAAACCGTTGAACACCTGAAATCCGAGTTTGGGAGGAAGGACCTTGGGAGAACACCGTTTTGTCTAGATTCAGAACTTGTATACCGTGTCAATAGATACTTAGGCATAAAGTCAATATGCACTCCCATGGTCGTCTGTAGTCTTGGCCCTAAAAGGGATCCGTTTCGTCCCAGGGATGATGACGAAGACTTGTTAATAGCAAAAGTGCTTACTTATGTACAATAGGCGCATTATTGTACTTAGCACAATACAAGACCGGACACCTCAATTATTATGAACTTGTTGGCTAGATATAGCCCCGCGCCAACGCAACACCATTAGATTGGTATAAAGACAATCTTTCGATATTGAGAGGTACGATTGATATGGGCTTGTTCTATCCTTACAGAGAGAAAAGAAATGACGGAAGTGTGGAATCGGACCCCACAAGGCAAAATGCCACCTTCCGTGCTCCTCCTCCCCTCCATCAAAATGACAACAAGCACTTCTAAATATTGAAGTGAACCAAATCCGATTAGAGGATAATGTAGCGGACCTATTTACTAAGTCGTTACCAAAATCCACCTTCGAGAAATATGTGAAGAGCATCGGATTGAGAAAGTTATCCGAACCCCCATGATTGTAGCAATCAGGGGGAGATATTGACATCAAGGGGAGGCATGATGTCTACATGTTCGATCTCGAAGAGTGAATGACGTGTTGTGCTCTTTTTGTCCTTCGACCAGGGTTATTTTTGTCCCACAGGGTTTTTGTTACCTGGCAAGGTTTTTAACGAGGCAACAATCAAAGAGTCATCACCAAGTTTGAGCGGCACAAGGGGGAGTGTTGAAGGATGTCGACATAATGTGTGCCTCTACAAACTAGAGTTTAGAGTTGTAATAGGAAAGTGTTCTAGGTATTCAATTGTATTCAGATTCTATTACCTATTGTGTACCTTGTAACTCCCTATATAAAGGGCTCCTATTATCAATAATAAACACAATTACAATTCTCCTACAACAAAAACAAAATTTTCATATAATTTTGGTGGTAGTCAAAAACAAACAAAAGTTGGTGATTTGTGAATTTGGAGTTTCATTGATTCATTTTGGAGTTGGATTATTGAACATAGTTGCTTTGGTGTCCTACAAACTCGGGATAGAGAAAATATGGCCACTAGTCAAACTCCATTTCAGATTTATATGTTGCTTAGTATGATGACAAGAAGATTGAATGACAATAACTTCATTACTTGGAGCTACCAATTTCAAACTCTTTTAGAAGGACAGGATCTCTTCGGTTATATTGAAAGCAATACTCTTTGTCCTACAAAGTATATGATCACTGATGATGAGGGAGTAACAGGTGAGATAACTGCAACTTACAAAGAGTGGATGAAGACAGACAAGGCCATATTAAGCATTCTAATTGCCACACTCTCTTCTGATACAATGGATTATGTGGTGGGCAGCAAGACATCAAAAGAAGCATGGATGAGGTTGAATGATAGATATGCAATAGTTTCAAGATCACATGTCATGCAATTAAAAGCTTATCTATATACAATTACAAAGGGAATGGTTCTGTTGAGAAATATTTGATGAAAATCACACGTGCAAGGAACCAATTAGATGCTTTGGGAGTAAGGATGGAAGACCAGGATATTGTTGTGGTTTTACTCAATGGTTTGCCTGCAGAATTTAATCTCATAAAAGCAATTATTCGGGCAAGGAAAACCCCAATTACAATGCAAGAATTGAGGATTCAATTACTAGCTGCTGAAAGAGATATTGCAAATAGGGCTATTCTGAATATAATGCCAGCCTTCTCTGTTAGGAGAACTAAGAAGAATGTGTCTCAGAGGTGTCTAAATGGCAATAGGAATGACATTGGCAGCATGTTTGAAAATGGTGGAGGCTACTGGAATAATTTTGGGTTGTCTCCAGAGTGTCAAATCTGTAGGAAGAGAGGCCACACTGCTGCATATTGCTTCTACAGGAATGACATCCCTCCTGATAATCTCTCTAACTCTGTGATCATTTGTCAAATCTGTGGTCTGAAGGGACATGCAGCCTTGGACTGCCATCACAAGTCAAACTTTGCATTACAAGGAGCTGAACCATCTTCTACTCTTGCTGCAATGACTGTGCATAATACCAATGGAGCTAGTACTTCTGGTGCTTCTATTACTGCACAGGGTTTCTCATATGCAGGTACTAGTTCTCCTCGTCCTTCTTTTGGTGCGGATTAGTCACAAGTTATTCTTCCTATCTGTTTTGCTTTGGGTAACTCTCTTAACACCCACATTGGAGTCTCTCTTGTTGTGGTTGATGGGGGAGATCAGAATGTGATAAATAATGATCAAGTTGATGCACAGTTGAAGTTACCTCGTGAACAATTTGATCAAAGAAGAAGTCAGATTTATGAGAAATCCATGCTTACCAAAGCCAAAGGTTTGAGTATCAAGAAGAAGACATTTCGGGATTTTTCTGCTTATTCCTACATTGCTCAACAAAAATTGTTTGATGAGTTTGCATACTTCAGTGGCTTTACTTCTGCATTGGATATCCATGATGCTATAGAACCAAAGACGTTCAAAACTGTTGTTGGAAAATCAAAGTGGGATTCTGCTATGAATGGAGAAACTAATGCCCTTAAGAAGCAAGAGATCAGTTACAGACATAATGGAGTGTTCATCTATCAAGAAAGATATGCAAAGGATTTTATTAATGGTCAAGCATTAATTAAAACTGGAATTGAAAAAGACAAAGGCAGTAAACTGGAGGTGCTTTCAAGGGTTGAACTTTCTCCAAACACAATTGGTAAAGGTGGCTCCAAGAAGCAAAAGTCCTCTAATCGCGTGGCTACTAGAACTGAGCAAGTCCAGGCACAGCCTCAATTGAATTATGGTCAAGAAACCATGGATCAAGTATATAATCAGCATTCCATGCTTACCAGAGCCAAACATGTAACTGTCAATAAGCTGACATTTCAACCATTTCAAGATTTTTGTGCATTAATTGATAAAACTAGTATGGATACATCAACAGCTAGCACGCAAAGCATTTTCACGTTGTTAGAGAAAGAGGGTAAATGTATGATTTGTTACTTCATTATGTTTCTACTTCTGAGCATTCTCCAACTTCTGAGCATACTGAAGATATTCTTACTAAAAGGTTACACAAGCTCAATAGTCAGTACACATAGATCCAATCTCAGTTTGGTTAACCATAACTGAGATTGAGGGGAGGTGTTAATGGGTCAATGCTATGTTGACTTGATCAAGGTTTGCTGAAGAATCCATTGTGCTGATGTGGCATAGTTGGTTAAATGCATTTGCCTAGCTGGAGTTACTTTATGTAAAAGTTAGTTTCTGGAGTTTGTTGGGGTTTTATCCATCAAGTACTATAAATAGGTGTGGCTGTAATAATTGGTTCTTAGCTTTCATAATTGAAGAACTCAGTTAGATATTTTCTCCATTTTCTCTTCTCTGCGTTCATATTCATCAGCAACCTTAAGATCAACCATCCATGGCTGCAATGTTATCAAGGATAATTATTGAGATTAGATAATAATAACTATTCTAGACGTGATGATTAGTATCCTTTTGGTCTTCATCTCACATATGGATGCTTTGAAACTTGCAGGCAGTGGGATCCATTATTGTCGGACTGTAAGTTCATTTTCTTTCCATATCACCTTTGATCTAACTTACCAATTAATTCACTTTGTTCACAGTGGACTTGAAACAATATTTTGATTATACAGATAGATTTGCTGTAGACCCCAATAGTGGTATTCCTAATAATCATCAACCGAATGGCCCTTCTGAAGTATCTGAACCAACAGAGAGTCCTCTACGTTATGGAATTTGTGATGATTGTATCAACACACATCTGTCAAGTGGCCATGCTGGTCATAGTAATGGGGTTTCAGTTCCAGATGGAAACCTGGGAATTCCTAGTGATGATGTTAATGCCAATATTCCAAGTGATTTCATAATTCCTCCTTCTGGTTTTGATGGTATACAGAATGACAGGGGAATGCCAACGGCCGCCTATACAAATGAGCAGGAGTAAGCTTTGATAAACTTGGTTCAATAGTGACCCCCCGGGAGTTAATTGAATTGGTAGTGTAGACATTGACATCATCACTCACTCAATAGTGTACTAAAACCTGCAAATATCTATAAAGCTGAGTAAATCAATAAGTCATTGCAATAGACAAATCCCTCCGAACCACGGTAAAGAAAACCATATTGCTCTGATATGCTCCTTACCAATGTATAATTTCAGCTTTTCCGGTAAGTTACAGTGACTTTGCTCATAATAAAAAGTGTTACAAATTTTGAAAAAATTAAACTCAAAATATGCTGCAGTCTCTATCAATTTAGAATGCAAATTCATCATTCCAACTTTCCTAAAAATCTCGTAACTCGACATCCCGACACCAAATGATAAACCTCGACTTAAAATCGGGAATGTGACCATTTCGGTTTAGCCTAAGTGTGACAATTGGGACTGATTTATGTTACAAGTTTCTTTGAATTACAGTTGACTGCAATCTGACCCAAAAAAGTTGGATTTTCTAAAAACTATTGGACTTAAAATTACCATTATGACCTTACCAAAAAGAAAATTAAATAGGGTGCGATTATTACCATCCTACCATTTTCTTTGTTCACCCTACTTGCTCATTACACCCTACATTTTAATTTCAATTATTAAATTTACTTATTTAACCCATTTCTCTTTCCAAGAGTATCCTTATATGACATCTCCAATTAGAAAATAAATATTTTTAACGAAAATCTCTTATTTAATTTATACTCATAAAAAAATTTAAAATTTATTAAAGTTTCCTATTAAAATCATAATCTTATTTACTCCCATTTTAAAAAAAATTTCTTTCAATTTCAATGTTATTTTTTATTTTATTTTTATTATGAATTTCAATGTTCTTTATTTCAATCTATGTAAAAAGATTAGTAAATTTATATTAGCTCCAAGAAAGTCGGAGCAGTGCGAAAACCCAAGAAAAATTTTCAATGCCCTGTCCGGCGGCGCGTCCATGGGACGTTGTCGTCGAACGGGTGAACTGGTTATGTGAGTCCACCGGTGATGGATAGTGTTTCTGGGGATGGAGCTGGGGTTTGGAAATTCCTATGTTGCTTTTGGAGAGGGAACGGCATGCCGAGGGGCTCCTCCTTGATCGTTTCGGATATGTGCGGCGGAGGTTTCGAGCAAGGGTGGTGTGGCGAATGGTTTTTGGTGTGCGGCGGGAGGATGCTGGTGATCGGTGGAGGTGGATTAACGTTGTCACTCCCCCTTTTTTGGGGTTGAACAAGGCTGATGGAGGCTACGGGGATTGATCCTATATTGGGTTTGGATCTGATTTCGTTTTGGAATTGAGATCCATGGAGATCTGGCTGGCGAAATCAGTTGGTGGCTACAGTTTGGTGTGGCGACGTGATCCTATCGAAGCTGTGATTCTGGTCCGGCAACACATGCGGGCCAAACCCGACCCACGCACTCTTGCTTGGTTTTTGGACTTTTGGACCTACCTTAGGCTGCTGGGCCTAATCTGGTGGGTTGCTTTTCTATTTTATTTAAGTAATAAGTTTTATAACTTCTATTTAGTTTATTTTGTTATGTTAATTAGACGTGGCTTTATGCCGGTAATAAGTCCCTACCCTATCGTGGTAGGGCGACGTGGGCTCTGTCCCGGACTACACACCTTGTGTGCCCTAGGAAGGCGGCGAGTTCCTTGCTTTGCCAAATGGTCGCAACCTCCTAGTGGCAGGATGAAACGAAGTGTCATTGGATGCGTTTTCCGGTGGCAACATAGTGGGAAAATTGTTCTTATTAGTAAATTATGGCTTTGAGTAAACTTTTACTTTCCGGTATGTCACCACCTTTGTAAAACGAATAGAGTAGCCAGTTGTGCACTCTTCGCTAATTGGTGCATGTTAGAATACATAGTTTTTATTGAGACTCTCGTTATTATCTCGGGATGTTCTCTCTATGCTTATTGTAATTTGGGGTTCAGGTTTCATGCCCCCCCCAATGTATTCTGCAATTTCATTAATGATCAAGGCTTAAGGGCAGCCATACTGGCCCTGGCCCTCTTTCAAAAAAAAAAAAAAAAGATTAGTAAATTTACAACTATGATCAATGAAGAAGAGATAGATTTTTACTTTGGGTGTTCACAAAAAGTATTGCAAAGATTTTGATGAAGTTAAAGGTAATGGTTTTGTGAATTGAATAACGAATTGATGATGAGGAAGCAACAAAAAGATAAAAAAAATAGTAATAAATTCAAATTTGGGTTGAGAAGATAAAGATTAATGTTATTCAATGAGAAACTAAGTAGTCTTTGTATTTAATTAATTACTTATATATTTGGATTTTATAAAATTAGTGTACTTATTAGTCATTTTGCACTTGAGTAATATAGTCTTTCAATAATTCAAATGTTTGAAGGGTGAACTAAGAAAATGGTAAGGTGGTAAGAGCATTTTTAGCAGACTCTCTATTTTGGCTCCTTAGCTAATTTGAGAGAATGATTAGCTTTTTATCTATTTTAGCAGCTGCACCAGACTCCTAAGTGGCTCTCTATTATAACTTTTAGCTCTCACGCTCCTAAATATAAAGAGCGGGATGAGGTTCTCTATAATTTAAAACATTCATTTTAAGTTATTTTATGTAATTTATAAATACATTTAAACTATTTAATCTTCATTTAAAAAATAATATAAATTCAAAACTAGCTAAAATAGAGAGTATTGATGCAGACGTAATTCTAAAGTGGTTAGCGAAAATAACTTTTTAGCTAAAATTTAACTCAAATATGACTAACATTGCTAAAGATGCTCTAATAGCCGCACCCATTAAATACCATTGCAAGTGTTTTAACCTGAGAAATAAGAACAAAGATGAGGGGCAAAAATATAATTAAATTCCAAAAAGCGGGAAAACCAAAATTTCAAAAATCCAGAAAGGGGGATCCATTTCTACCTGAGCAGTCTCACAACGACCTCAAACCCAAATCAGGTATGGAAGAAACCATAACCCGAATAGTCACAGAGCTCGAAGACCTCCGCCACCTCGAAAACCCCACCAACACCCAATCCCAACCCATCTCCGATTCCACTCTCTCCGACCTCCAAACCCTCTTCGACTCCAATGACCCCGACCCCGTGGACCGCTTCTCCAACGAGCTCGCCGCCAAGTCCCTCTCCCTCTCCAATCTGGTCCGCCCCATCGCAGCCGCCATGGATTCCGGCCCGGCCCATTTCACCCTCTCCGCCTCCAAGCTCTACCTCTCTCTCCTCCTCTCCCCCAATTCCCCCGTCTGCACTATCTTCACTCCCATGGCGTTCTTCTCTCTCCTCCAGTCGATTCGCCGGTCGCTGAAGCACCGCCGCGCCGAATCGGGTCACGGCGAGCCCGGCACTGGGTCCGGTAACGCGGCCGCTAGGAAGCGGAAGGGGCGAGGCAAAGGTAAGGGTTTGAAGAACAGTGAGGATTGCGAGAGCGAAGAGAGGGAGTTTGATGTTAGGGTTTTGTTTTCGGTGCTTGAAAAATTGGAACTTGTGATGGATTTGGTTCATTTGGATCGGTTTCCGGATAGTTTGAAGTCGTTGGTTCAAACCGTGGCTGAAATTCCAGTCATGGGGTTTGAGGTGTGTGGCAATTCTGGTAATTATAACAAATTGACTGATTTGTGCTCTAGGGTTTTGCTTAAGGTGTTCAAGCCTGAGCATGGAGACCATGCCAGCATTGCAGCTGAGGTGTTCAAGTCATTGGCACCGATGATTCTTCTTCATAAATCGCAGGTGAGGATATTTGCGTTGAGTTTTGTGGGGAATCAGATGATGGGTGTGGCTAAGAATCTTGAGGGGGTGAAGAAAGCAATGGTGAATTTTCTGTGGTACTTGGTCCACAAGGCGCCGGATAAGTCTGAGCCTCGGGCTTTGGCTGTCGAGTCTATAATGGAGATTGTTAGAGTTATGGAGGTTCAGGAGCAAGTTGTGTTTGTGGAGTATGCGGTGAAGATGACTCAAGGGAAGGCTAGGTTGAGGCTTTTGGCTGTTGACCTTATTCTGGTGCTGGTTACATCTTTGAGAGATGTGATGGATTTGAATTCGGAGAGTGAAGTGAGGGATTCATTGGGTTGGAAATGCTTGGAGGGTTTGATTCAGCGCTGTTCGGATGCAATGGCTGGGATTCGAGCTCGTGCTTTGTCGAATTTGTCTCAGCTGGTTGGCTTCTTGTCAGGTGATGATAGGAGTCGGGAAGTGTTGAAAGAAGTTATGGGGTTTGGTGATGCAATGGATGAAAGGCAGGAGGGTTGGATGAATGAGATTTTGAGGGCAAGGTGTATGGATGAGAAGGCAGCTGTAAGGAAGGCTGCACTTCTTTTGGTTACCAAGTTGATGGCCATTCTTGGTAGTGGCTTTGATAGAGACTTGATCAAGACTATGGGCATGGCTTGTTCTGATCCACTTGTTAGCATACGCAAAGCAGCAATTTCAGCTCTTTCAGTGGTAAGTTTCATGTTTTCCTTTTCATCTAATGGTTTTCAAACTGTTTTTTTAATTACAGTTAGTAATTTTGAATTCTAATAGGTTTGTATATGTCGGACATTATGGTATCTATGGCTTGTAATGTTTTTTTATGCCTCCAACTCATCTATCTTAAATAAACATTCAGACATTGTATGATATTTGCCATTCATCTTGATTTTAGTACTAATTAAGTAATAACAAGTCACCCTGCTAACTTCCTCCCCTCATTCCATGCTAAGAATAGTCTTATACAGTCGAACCACCTGGAACACAAATCCTAATCCACAGTGGTTTCTTGGTCAGAAACAGTTTCAGAATGATTATGTTTTATAGAAAATATTCAATTACATTCTGCACGTCTGCATTGTTTGTGAATTTAAATCTGTTTTAACATTCTTTTAGTGTCGACACTTTCCGCTGATGCAACAGATAGTGCACTAGGCTCTGAGATTTGATGGTTTCAACCCAATATAATGAAATACAAGCTTGATTATGTTTTCCTAATATTTAAGTTATCAAAAAGATGAATGCCTCCAAGTTAGTCTTTCTGCTCTTGATCAGTTTAATTTCCCTTTTTGACTTGTGACTGTAACTGAGTTCATTATTTGCAATTCTGGATCTTATATTATTTGCATTGACTTTGTAGGCTTTTAGAACATTCCTGGATGATAGCGTGGCTACTGAGTGGCTACATTCTGTTCCAGCTTTAATAACTGATAATGAGTCTAGCATTCAAGAAGAATGTGAAAACTTGTTTGTAGAGCTGGTATTGGAAAGGGTATCTGCAGTTGGTTCTGAAATCAATACTGACTCAGTACTTCCTGAAGGCATTTTAAGCCTTTTGAAAGAGATTTGCAATGGAGAAGTGGCACCTTGGGTGAAGAAAATTTTAACAAACTTGGGAAAGAAGAATCGACTGAAGCACAAATTTGCTACTGCACTTCAGAGTATCATAAGGACATCTGAGTCTCTCTGGCTCAGTCAATCCATGCCTATAGAGAAATGGACAGCCCCACCAGGTTCTTGGTTTCTTCTGTCAGAGGTGTCAGCATACCTTGCAAAAGCAGTTGACTGGGAGTTTCTCCGTCATCATTGGCAGCTTTTTGACAAGCATGGAGGGGGAGGGGAGATTCAGAGTCCACTTCCACAGGGATATGCACATGAAGAGGGAGGGGGTATAGAATCCAGTTCTGTTGCTTGGGCTGGGGATCGTGTTTTTCTCTTACAGACTATTTCTAATGTATCTGTTGAGCTGCCTTCTGAAGTTGGTGCAGAGTTAGCTCATGACTTGCTTAAAAGAATTGAAAATTTTAACATGCATTCAACAGAGGTACTCATTCTTTGGTTTCAGCAATTTGTTCTTATAATTTTTTTTTTTTTTTTAATGCTTCTGGATTTAGTACTTCAGTTTGCCTTTAGCATGCCTGGAGGGATGAAGTATGCATTGATCAAATTGGGCCTATCTGGAGTGAGAGATGAACATGCTCAAGATGTTTATTCACTCTTTCATATATGCATTCACTTGTAGCAAAATGGATTGGATTTTTTAAGCCTCCATTTTATTAATGAACCTAGAATCAACTGTGCTTTTAACTCCAGGCAAGGTTGCTCCTTGTTGCATGACTGATTAGAAGGGTGGATAGCAAATATATTGCTCCCTTAGATGAAATTGCATTTCACCTTATGAATTGCAAACTGCTGATGTTTTTACATTTCAATGGAAGACTCAATTGGCAAAGAACTTGTAGAAATGTAAAATAGCTTGAGATAAATACAAATTTTCGTGTGGTAACGTATGCTTAGTGATGCCAACTGGTTAATCATAGTCCTCCCCCTCCCCCTCCTCTTCCCACGTTTCCATTATTTCATAGGACTTTTTATTTTTATTTTTTATAAATCAGTTGCTGTATTTGATGACAGGTTAATGCTCATGTAAAAGCACTCAGAACATTGTGCAAGCGGAAGGTTTCAGATCCAGAGCAGGCTGATACACTTGTTAAAAGATGCGTACATCAGATTGCCTCAAAAGCTTCCAAGATATTAGATAAGTATATATCCAAGGAGTCAAATACAACCCGAAAAGGTGGCTTCTTTACGCCACCTATAAGTGGGAGTAGAATGGGCAAGAGAGCCATAACCATGTCCAAGTCTTTGTCAAAAGTAGTGACAGCAGTCTATACAATTGGGTCTTTGGTTATTATTTGTCCATCTGCTGATATGAGCACCACCATTCCACTACTATATACCATCATCACTTCTGGGAATTCTGATCCAAAAGTCAATAAACTAGCAGGCTCTATCGGATCTCTAAAGCAGACAGCACCTTCTTTGTACATTCAAGCATGGTTGACTATGGGGAAGATTTGCCTTACAGATGAAAAAATTGCAAAGACTTATATTCCTCTCATTGTGCAGGTTTGGTCTTGGACTTGGCATTTATCATGTTCACTCCTATAAATGTTTTTCTTAAGCATTGTCACTGCACTTGACAAAATGGTCAACAAAACTTTCACACATTGGACCAGCTTTGCAAATGTTTTTAATATAATACTCACCTTAAGGATTAGAGTATCAAATCCAAAGTTAAAATTGGAAAATAAAAACTCAGAGATCATTAAGAGGAAGCTAGTTTTAATCTGTGACACTTGCATGTCAGCCGGTTCAAATTTATTTATTTATTTGTTCTTTAAATACTTTGCTTCTTGTGTCTAGTTACTATTTGAGTTCCTAATCTTTCAGGATTTTTATAGGAACTTGAAAAGAGTGATTGTGCAGCCCTTCGCAACAATCTGGTAGTTGTGATGGCAGATTTTTGCATTCGTCATACTTCTTTAGTTGATAGGTAAGAATAGTAATACTGTAATTTAGAACGAAGAATCAAGGTGAATTATACTGTTTGCTTTATAAGTTTCTAAATAGCTTCTGCCAATGTCAACAGTTATATACCAAGGATCACAAAATGCCTCCGTGATCCATGCGAACTTGTAAGAAGGCAGACATTTATACTGCTCTCAAGATTGTTGCAGGTATGTTGGTCTAACACCATACATTTCCATTTTGATGTTAAAACCAGGAAGACAACTAATTCTATCTTTCAATCTAATCTATCATTTTCAGAGGGATTATGTGAAGTGGAGAGGAGTTCTTTTCCTGAGATTTCTCTTGTCACTTGTTGATGAGTCAGAAAAGATAAAGCAGCTTGCCACCTTTCTTTTCAGCAATATCTTGAAAGGTTACAAGCTTTTCTCTTGCTATCGCATTCATTATTTGTGAAGTTGGTTTTTGTCTTCGATATGTGACTGTGAATCTTTTTTTTTTGCCTTCATTTTCAGCTAAGGCGCCTCTTCTCGGATATAACAGTTTTGTAGAAGCAATTTTTGTTCTGAATGACTGCCGTGCCCACAAGGGACATACTGGTGCTCAGGGTTCACGAGCAGAGAGCCGCCTTTTTTCCATAAGGTAGGTGTGTCTACCGTGAAAGGTTAAGCAGCTTTGCAAGTGGGACCAGCTTTTATATCTAGTTTATCTTGTCTCCAGGGGAAATGATGAAGCTTCGAGGTCTAGAAGAATGCACATCTATGTTTCTTTGCTGAAACAAATGGCTCCAGAGCACTTATTGCAAACGTTTGTAAAGTTATGTACAGAGATCCTTGCTGCAGCATCTGATGGCATGCTCAATATAGATGATATTACTGGGCAGGCTGTTCTGCAGGTAATTTGCCTCATGATGTTCACAAATACCGTATTGTTTCTGTCTGTTTGTAGAACTACTGTCCATTAAATTGACAAGTTTGTGTACCTAATAGACCTTTAGATATCTGTGACTTTTATTCATATTTCTTTTTTGGTCTTTATAGCTAGTATGTTTCTTGGCTAGTTATTAATGAGTTTCTGTTTGCTATTTGCTTTATTGAAATATGTTATTCATGATTGTGTTGCAGGATGCTTTCCAAATTATTGCCTGCAAAGAAATCCGAATACCATCCAACCGTGGGTTATCATCTGACACTGGAGATATTGATGAAGAAGGTGGTGATAATGGTGGAGCAGCTGCTAAGGGAAGGGCAATAACTCAAGCACTGAAAAAGGGCCTCATCCAAAGCACAATACCCATCTTTATAGAGCTGAAGCGGCTATTGGAAAGCAAAAACAGCCCCCTTGTAGGCTCCCTCATGGAATGCCTCCGCATCATCCTCAAGGATTACAAAAATGAGATCGAAGACATATTAGTTGCTGATAAGCAGCTCCAGAAAGAGCTGATATATGACATGCAGAAGTATGAAAAGGCAAAGGTCAAGTCTACAGCTGCCGAGACTGTTGCCAACCATCAAAGAACAGTTAGCTTCAACTCTCCCGGTATATCCAAGATTGCAAGTGTGAGACAGGCACATAACAAATCCATTGGCAGATTGCAAGGCGACGTGAGATTATCTTCAGCAATGGGAGATGTAGCTGCTGAAGCCATAGCAAGGTCAGTGCTCAAGGACATGAACAAGGGGAGACAGACACCACCTCTCAGCTCTTTAAGCGTGCCTAAGCTCAAGACCTGCCAGGGAGGGCAGAGCGCTCGAAGTGGTGTGCCCTTGGATGTATTAGAATCTGTGAGAAGAAGACAGAATTTTGACTTTGTTGAGGAGAACTAAAATAAAGTCGGAAACAGAAAAAAGTTTCCTAGCTTCACCGTGAAACAAGCTGATTTTGTATGCTTGTTTGGTGTTCATTTACACCGTAATATAAATATAAACTAAGACATAACTCATATGACACATAATTATCACTTTGTACCTGTCAGTTATCAATTTTTAACAATGTTCTAAAAATTCTTGGGCGGTAGGCGGGTGGAGGGGAGGAGCCGAGCATCTAATTGCTTAGGTGGAGATTAAGCGGGTGTCTAGGGGGATATTTTTTTAAATTTTAATTTCATTATATAACATATAAATAAGTGTTTTATTAAGACAAATAACTATAGTTAGTGTTTTGATAAAAAAAAAAAAAAAAACTATAGTTAGTGATAATTGATTGAAAATATGGGGAAAAAGTTAAGTATATAATAATTATTTACAAACTAAAATTTAGCTTGTAAGTATTCGATCCAGAAAAAGAAAATATATTTTGAACATTTTTCTTAAATCCGACATACTTAATGACACGTTTATTTACTTGGAATGGAAAATAATCATGAATCGGAGACAAGTGGAATGAGAGAAGAAAGGAATCGGTATTGATTCCGGAGGAATGATTCCTAAACCCATCTCCCCCCTTCGTAATCGAATTCCTGAGTATTCAGGAATCGATTCCTGATAAGGAGGTGGTGTTGACTAGATTCGACTAGACCACATTCTAGTGCCTAGACGCGGGGCCTAGCCGCCTAGGCACCTGATCAGAAAGATATCTGTAAATACACTGATTTTTAAATGGGCCGGGTTTGATTCTGGGTCATTATGTTCAAGCCCATCGCCCATGTCATTTGTATCGTACATTGACGTGGCATCCTCTGATTGGTAAGATGACCATTCATGGTGGATGAGCAAAACTAGACTCTGGGTTGGGTCCTCGGGGTCGTCGACGCACCAGTCTCAGCTGTGGGTTCGGTGCGCTCTCAGCGCTTTGCAATTAAACCATCTCTCTCTCTCTCTCTCTCTCTCTCTCTCTCTCTCACTCTTTTCGAGGTCTTGATCTATGATCAGGTAAGCTTAAGCTCAGCCTTCTCTCTATCATGGTTTTTCTTCGAGATCAAGACATTATCTTGTTTCACTTTCTGCAATTTTTTATGCCTAGTTTACAATCAAGACCCAATTTTTATGAACTGACTCATCAAAATCTAATCTAGGTTTGCTTTTGAATTAGGATATCTTGAATTCAGGGATTGGATAAAATTGAAATTTGGGGATTGGGAATTGAGTTTTGGGTTGTGTGGTAGTTGTTTGA
The DNA here is from genome assembly GCF_002994745.2 of Rosa chinensis. Lineage (NCBI taxonomy): Eukaryota > Viridiplantae > Streptophyta > Magnoliopsida > Rosales > Rosaceae > Rosa > Rosa chinensis. The sequence goes on from NC_037091.1 coordinate 48,381,731, forward strand.
TCATGGATGGTAACAAAGATGAAGCTTTGAGATGTGTTCGAATTGCGGAGGAGGCAATTGCAGCCGGTAACAAAGCGCGTGCTACCAAGTTTATCAAAATAGCCCAACGCCTTAATCAGAATTTGCAAGTTAATGAGCTCTTGGCTGCCTGCGAGAGGCTCGATTCGGGGTCTTCGGCATCTTCCACTCAGGAAAAGGGTGTTGGTGAGACTAGTAAGGAGGTTGGGAAGGAGAAATTGGGGCAGGGGTTGAATGGGGAGAGGATTTACACCGAAGAGCATGTTCAGTTGATTAGGCAGGTGAAGAGGAATAAAGATTATTATGCTATTCTCGGCGTGGAGAAGACTTGCTCGGTTGAGGAGATTAGGAAGGCTTATAGGAAATTGTCGTTGAAAGTTCATCCCGACAAGAACAAGGCTCCTGGTTCGGAAGAGGCGTTTAAGATTGTGAGCAAGGCTTTTAAGTGTTTGAGTGATGTGAATTCGAGGAGGCAGTATGATCAGACTGGATTGGTTGAGGAGTTTGAGTATAACCAGCAGCACGATGTGAGGAGGAGGCGGAGGAGGAGAACTGGGAATGACATGTTTGATGATGATTTTGACCCCGATGAGATATTCAGGGCATTCTTTGGTCAGTCAGACGTGTTTAGGACGGGTCAAGTTTACAGGACTAGAGGAGCTGGTGGCCTTCATAGGGAGGAGGTTCAGCATGGGGGACCAAACATTATGCTTCTTATTCAAATATTACCTTTCTTGGTAATTTTATTGCTTGCATATCTGCCCTTCACAGAGCCCGAATATGCTTTGCATAAGAATTTCAACTACCAGATTCCCAAGACAACTGAGAGACATGGAGTGGAGTTTTTCGTTAAATCACCAAGATTTGATGAGAGTTATCCTCTTGGAAGTTCCGCTCGAGCTAAAATTGAGGGCAGCGTGATCAAGGATTACAAAAATGTGCTTGTACACTACTGTCGTGTTGAGCTTCAGAGGCGTCACTGGAATAAGAAAATGTCTACTCCTCACTGCGATAAGTTAAACGCCCTTGAAGTAGCTTGAAGGTTAGTCATGAGTTACATGTGGTACCTTGGTTTGGGAAAATGCTGTTAATGATATATGTTCATTGTATGATTGATTATGGAGCCATCATCCACCATCATTATGTCACTTTTTACCAAAAATTCTTAGTTTTTAACTCCTTCTGTTTGAATTATCAACTTAGTTGCTTACTTTGAATCATTGGCTTTGTGTTATAACAGGCTATGTGGCTGAATTGATGTAGCTTTAATACCTCAACAATGTTAAGCCTGTACTCAGAAGGTGCATCAGGTTCATATTGTAAATTCTGGGGCTGTATTCTTGGAAGTGACCAAGGTTGCTCTTCTCCAATATGACTTTTGGAGTTTTGGCCATGGAGCTATTTTCAAATGTCGTTTGGGATGGTGGTAATGAGGGTTTTCAGCACCCTAATGACATTGCACTTGGTTAGAAATAATATTATATACAGCTTTTGAAATTACCCGGGAGGTAAATGCGAGTTACAGAATAGTAATGACAGTTGAGCAGTAGGTTTGTGATAATGAGTATTTACTTTTCCCTCAGAAACAGTAAATTTCCTTTACATTCTTTTAATACACTATGCAGGTGATGTTACCATTTTGTTTCATTTGTTCTGAGAAGTCACTTTGTATGGAAGTACCCATGCAACTTGAGCATATTCAGTTCCAGTAGTAGCTTGTTTCGTTGTTGAAAGAAATTTTGTTGTGTCTTGATGATTGTTAAGCATCTTCTTTTCCCTTGACCAATTTCCTTCTAGTGTTACATTTTGTTCTTACTGCTCCAATGAGGAAATCTCCAGTAAGAAAGGTTGAGTTACCTCCTTTGCCGACTGGCCTATCCTTCTAGGACAACTTTCCCCAAAAGCAATTCAGGCAGCAGTTCAATTATTTAGTTTAGGCAAAAGATTGTATTTTTCAAGTAGATTTCTGTTCACTTTCTTGTTGGTATGGAATTAAGTGATTAAACATCTTACAATTTCAATGTTTGTGAGTAGTAACTACAGTTACTTCTCTCATGAGTTGAGATATAACTACTTATCAATTCATGGATATTTAGAGTATCAGATATCTCACTTCATAGTGAATTGATCCTTCAAGCTATTCTCTGCGGAGCAGTTTTTTGGTCAAGGATCCCATCTTTTGACTTTTATGTGCTATTATTTAATTGAGACATTGGTTATCTAATATATTCTTCTGGTATGAATCCAATATTTTCTTCAGATTCATTATTTGGCTTGGGTCTCTATTTAGCACAAACGGATTTGGGTCGAGTTCAGGCAAAGCAATAACTCCGAATCGTAGTTGCACCTGAGTTTGATCGGATCAATGATTTCTTAAATAAACCTGAACCTGTATTTGGTATATCTCAGAATCTCAGATTTGCTGGCTGAAATAAAGAACTTGTTAGATATCACCTTGCACATGTTTGAGACGATGCACATGTGGTCCACTGCATCTGTATATATAATTTCGTGGAAACAGGGATATTCTCTTTTGTTCCCAAAGATTTTCTAAAGAAAATATGAATTGCAGATCTTACTCATCAATTCTGTCCTCAAAAGAACCAAAGAAAATTAAAAAGCAATGCTCCCAAATTTCTATATTATTTTCTTCTCGTTGCTCACTTAATTTCCTCAGATTCAAAAGATTGGATCACCCATTTCACATCACAATTATGTGCTTATATTATTAATAAACCAGTCAACTTTAAGAAACAGTAAAAAGGCAAATTGCATTGAAAACAAATTGATACCAAAGATAAAGGAGCTTCCATGTGAAAGATTAATATCAGAGACTAAATCAAGTCGACAAAAAGTTTACTGTAGGAGAGAAACCGGCAACACGCGTTTACACGCGCCTCCGCGCACCGACAGTGGCTACAGTCAGTCAACGACTAACTATTCATAAATAACCAAAACACCCTCCTACAATCATCCCGAAATCCCACTTGTAACCTGGGTATTCACTCTAATTACAAAGGAACAAACCCCATTTCATGTTGATACACGAAATGAAAAAGTACCTACGTACGTACCGGAGTATAGTATACAAAATACAATCTCGAGCACAAATCCCAGATCGATCATGGTACATGTCAATCACTCATCATCGTCGCCGCCACCGAAGATCGACATGCGATTGTAGAGAAGAAACAAGACGAGTAGAAGAAACAATGCGACGCCCACCGGGGAGCCACTGACCCTGTGGATGGTGTCGGGCTCTCCAGTGGAGAAGATGGAGGAGACAAAAGAGCCGTGAGACGAGGACAAGAACTGGATGGTGAGGAGGAGGATGATGGGGAGGAGGAGAAGCCCGACGGGGCTGAGAAGCTCGGCGATGCCTTCAGTTATGGCCTCACCTTGCTCACCGAGGAAGAAGGGGACGAATATCACCAAAACCACCACAACTACGAGTAGAACTCCGTGGGGTGCTCCTGCTCCTTGCCTGTCTTGATCTATCATTTTTGGGGTCTGTGGTGTTTTGTTGTTTGACTATGTTGATGGTGAGCTTTAGGGTTGATGGTGATCGAGCTTTAGGATTGATGGAGCTAGCTAGTGAGTAGTAGGGGGCGGTTTATAAAAATAGGCCGGTGTGTTTGGGACGCGTTTGTCTGAAGGATGATGGGTGCTTATGAATTATTGGAGATTGTAAGAGGAAAATGTCGATGGGGTGTGTATTATAGATGTGTGAAGGAGAGTAAGATAATCAAAATTCAAAAGGGTTGGCTTTTTCTTTTTGGCTTTTATTGGAGGAAGAAAAAAAGGGAGAGGATTGAATAGGGAAGAGGTTTCTCTCTTGGCTCTGGATTTCAAAATGGGTGGGGAGGAGGACTTTTTGAGTGGGGATAGTTGATGTGAAAATGGTTTATTGTTGTGGACCTAAGCGTGTGAGGAATATTTTGGACTAGAGCTACAGAGTTTCAGAGATATTATGTGTGAACTGTGAAGTTGCTACTTGGTTACCTGTTAGGAAGGTATTATGCAGTGACTGCATGCTTGTCAGCATGCCACACATGATGACATGCATGTGTATGGCAAGAGCTTCGGAGAAATGAAGCTGGGAAGCAGTACTCCAAGTTCCCACCACGTTGGGCCGGGGGTCACTTAATTTAGACGAAACAGGTGGGAATTGGGAAGTGAACATGGGAAGGAAGCGAAGTTAATTCATTTAGGTTACCCATCTGTTTCTTTCTGCCCTTTTTAGGTTAGCTGTCTGTATTTTTTTCTTCTTTTTTTTTTTTTCAAACGAGTAATTATATAAACACATTCCTATCTTTTTTTTCAAACGAGTAATTATATGGTTACCCTTCTTTCCTCTCCCTCTCTTAAATTGAATTTCTTTTTATTACCGTGATGAGAAAATTTCACAAATGGTCACTCAACTATGACTCATTCGATACTTTGGTCACTGAAGTTTCAAATATATCACTTTGGTCACTCAACTATTACACTGTCAATCACTTAAGTCACTTTGTTAATTTTTTTCATTAAAAAAAATTATAAAAAATACTCTTTGGGTGACTTAAAAAAAACTATTACACTGTCGCGCCCAGATCCTCCGTGGGACGTCCTGCACCACATGAATCCGCTGAATCGGATCCTTCCGCTGCACAGCCCCTTGAACAACCCAAACGAAGCCTCCCAGTGCTTTGCCGATTAAGGTTAGAGCCTTCTCATTGCTCATAGCAATGCGTAACCCTTTCACCGCCACCCAAAACTCAAGGAGGTGCAGCGGTGCCGCCTCAAGGGCAGAGATGCCGTTGTAGTCGGCTAACAAAAGCATTGAATTGTTATAGAACCATGGCCCCCCCAGCAAGGATCCCATTCTTCACCTCCCTCTCCTTGAATTGGAAGACAAAGACATCATCTTCCTCCTGCCGGATCAACACTCTTTCCTTCAAACCCCATACATTATAGATCGCCGCTGAGAACGATAGGATTACCACCACCTTCTTCGACAGAAGCCAGCCATAGAGATAAAAAAAAGAGAGTCATGGATAGCATCCTCTCCTCCATCAAGTCTCACAATGGCCTCCTCTGACAGTGTAGGAGGAGCCATCGCTCTTCGCCATCACGTCGCAGATCTCAATCAGTTGAACGGCTAGGGCAAAGAAACCCTAGCAGAGCAAAGCCGACTTTTTTGATTCTTTATAGTTGCTAAACTTTGAGGAAAAAAAAAAATGAAGTCCTAAGGGTACTTCTCTTGAAATCTTGGGTCCTTTAATCTTTGATGTCAACCCATTACTATTGGATTCTATGTATTTCATCGCATGAGTTAATATCCTTTGAGAGTTTGAGGATGCCTGCTCGTTCGTATCCCCGAAAACTGTCATGAATGTGAGTTACTCTGAAATCCAACTATGCTTAGATGGAGTGTTGAAAAGTCAAATGAAGTTTGCCTAGTGTACATACTAGGGAAGACTTCACTAGGTTTGGCACTATCGCCTGGGGCCCATCGGGACTCCCATGTACTATGCCATGGGCGGGGTTCACACCCACCAGGGCGGGCCTCATATAGGATGTCACCCTGGGCACCCAGGGGCCGGGGCATGGCTAGCACAGCCCATCTGATTACATTGCAGAGGGCTGATCAGACATTAGGAGAGCAGCCTGCGTCCCACATCGAAGACAGGGGGAAACTAAATTCCTATGCTAGAGTATTAAAGCATTAGTACAACCACCTTTTATGGGTAATAACTCCTTTATCCACTATTTATTTGATCTACGCATATATTAGTGTCTTACTCAGGCATCGGAGAGGCGTAAACCGTAATGTTGTGTTCTTGGTTCATGATTTAGGAGTTGGATCGGTACCCCTGGCGGTATAACATTCTGTGTGAGGTATTCAGAGAAAGCCACCAGAAATATTGGCGCGCCAGATAAAAGCTATCCATGACCGAGTCGGAAGAAACGGCAGGTGAGGGTAGAAGTGTCGCCCGGGCACTGATATTCTCCCCAGGTACTTCATCAGCAGGGACACCAAGTGTCGAAGGTGAGCCACATGGTCTCGGATTCTTGAACTAGCAGAGCGCAGATGACCCACCGGGCATCCAAGACCAAGTGGCCCCTGTATCAGAGTTGGAGTCTATGCGAGCAGAGATCACAGCCTTCAGGGAACAAGCCAGGATCGATCGGGAACAACAAAGAACCGATAGGGAAACAAAACTCCTTTCGCAATAGAGACTGTAGGAGCTGGAAGATGAAAACACTACTCTGACCTGAGTACTAGACAGAAGGCACCAGCATAACGAGGCACTCATCCAAGCCCTAGCTAGGGCATCCCAGGTAGCAATAGATGCAAGTGATGCCCCGGTAACGAGAGGCACCAGCCTCGTTACAACCCGGTCTATGGGTGGTCACCGGATGATCCAGGTACCGGTAGACTTGTTCCCGGAAAGCCTGAGGCATTTGCCGCCACCACTATTACCACAGCCAACTCAAAGTGACCCACCGGTAACTGATGCAAACACTGCGTTACTCTTGCAAATGAGCAACTCCTTGCATGCCCTGCAGGAAAGGGTAGAGGCGGCAGAGAATAAGGACACCTGGTGACCCCTGACCACTTACAAGGACCGTCCGAGTCCTTTTACCCAACATGTTAGAGGTGTCGTTCGAACAAACATATCAAAGCCACTGAAGATAGACTATACGGGAGTAGGGGACCCGTACCAGCATCTACAGGCTTTCCGCTCACAAACTAGCGCTAAGGGGTACATGGATGAAGTGTGTTGTAATATGTTCCAGGAGACGTTGTCAGGGGAAGCTTTGAGTTGGTTCTACAAACTGCCGGCCGGTTCTGTAGGGAATTTCAAGGAGCTCGTGAACAAGTTCGTAGCTCAATTCATCTTACGTACTGATGGGATACATACCTCGAAGGGGCTGCTAAAGATTCAACAGGGGGAAAATGAAACCTTGAAGTCCTTCGTTAACCGATGGCAGGCGGCTACCGCTAAGTGCTGGGACCTTAACAAAGAGCTGGCTGAGCTGGCTTTCAGGAGGGGCTTAAGGCGCGGAGAGTTTCTTTACGGAATTAACCATCACCCCCCGGCGCCTAGCTACGACGAACTGATGGCTACAGCCATCAGGCATGCTCAAGCCGAATTCGAAACGTATGGGGATAATGTCAGACCAGAGCTAAGGGTCTTCAGCCCGGCCCTAGTGGTCAGGGATGAGCCACGAAAGAGGGAGTGGGTCCATAATTAGGATCGATCACCCCATACCTCAAGCAACAGAAGCAAAGAGTCCTCGTCCAGGTCTAGTTGTTACGCGACCACTTAGCCTCGCCCGGAAGAAAGGGCACAGCAGGCCCCGCGAACACCACCCGGTATGAGGTGTTTACTATCCTCAACATTTCGTATGAAACTATATGGAACGAGAACAAGGATGAAATACCTGGACCACCACCGAAGAAGTTCTCGAAGAGTAAACTTACCCAGTAGGACACCAGAAGGTTTAGTACATAGCATGAAGATGTCGGGCACAATACCAACCTCTGCATGGCTTTAAAGAATATGATCGAATCACTAATTCAGAAGGGCAAGTTTCACGATGTATATGGCCAGATCTTCACGATGTATTTAGCGGTACCTACCCGCTAAATAGATAGGAGCTATCGATGTATATGGCCAGATCTTCACGATCCACGGTGGAGTCCAGAAGGATTTACCTCCACGGAGGAAGAAGCGAAATTCCAGTTTCGGCCACCCGGAAGTTTTCAATTTCGACAAGGCCCCGCAACAAGACAGCAGAACTGGGTGGAAATCTGTCACATTCCTGCAGGAGGAAGAAGCTGACCAGGGCCTCGGTTAGCGTATTATTTCTGGATGCATACAAAGCTTTGAACAGAGGAAGGGCCAAACTGTCACAAGATAATGAGCCCCTCATTATCTTTTCAGGAGATATCGTCCAGCCACTCGGATCAAATTACCTATCGATCACGATAGGAGAAAGTCCAAACTGTTCAACCATCAAAACAGAGTTCATTGTCGTTGACTGCTCCTCGTCCTATAATGCTATCTTGGGTTAACCGGCACTCTGGCGTTTGAAGACATTCATTGCAGGCCACATGCTTATGATGAAAGTACCAACTTCAGTGGGAATAGTGACAATCCGGGGTGATCAAGCTGCGGCAAGGCAATGCTATTCTTTGACGGTATCTTGAGGCAAGGGAAAGTCTGAAATGTTTCCCATAGTTTCTAACCTTCTCACGGACAAGTACGAGGACCCCAGAGATGATACCGACTCTGACGAAGAACGGCCCGGTGCCGTGGAAGACGTTGAATAGGTGGTGTTATCTGAGGAGTTCCCGGACAGAATTGTCAAGATAAGCACTAAGTTGGCTCCAGCTATCAGAGAAAACCTAATCTCGTTTCTCCGCTCCAACGCATCCGCATTCGCCAGGTCATACGAGGACATGCCTGGTATACCAAATGACATGGCCATGCACAACCTTAGCATTGTACCTTTCTCGGCACCAGTAAGACAAAAGCGCAAAGCCTTCACACATGAAAAGTACTGAGCTATCCAGGTTGAGGTGAAGAAATTGATGGCCATCAATTTTGTCAGAGAAGTGACATATCCCTGGTGGTTAGCCAACGTGGTCATGGTACCAAAAAAGACGCCGGGATCATAGCGCATGTGTGTAGACCAAGGTTCAAAAAATCGTTAGGCGCTAGTCGGGCTATGGCCAGGAGACTAGCGCCTAGGCGGTTTTGTATTTTTTATTTTTTTTTATAATATATAATTGCATAAAATTAATTTTTTTTTCAACATTACTGACCAATTTTAAATCCATATCATACCAACATACGCCAATCCATTGTCTCAAATCTCCAAAAACATTATAATATCAAATACCCAACTGAAATTCAAGTAAAGAAAAATCCCATTATGTCAAAAAGTAAGGAAAAATCCCAACCATCAGTACTATTATAGTATTATTATATGATTGATTTATATGATATATAATAGCCCAACAACTATCAGTACAATTAAGAATCAACCATCAGTACAGGCTCAAGAACGTGAACAGAGCGACTTCTTTGAGTTCTTTCCAATTCCAATATACTGTATCACAATCCTCAGTTCAAACTTGGTTTTCCTAAATTTGGAGAAGTTGTAACTTGCTTAACTCACCAATCTATCATGATATTCAAAGCACCTAGAATTCGTGAAGTTGGAATGAAAGACCTAACCTTGAAAACCAGAACTGGTCAAGATACTCAAGTTCAGTCAGTAATCCAAGATCCTGAGCTATACCCCCAAAGAGTTTATTGTATTCATAATTCAGTATAAACTTCCCTAATGAATTGAGCCTTCCAAGTTCCCCAATGTTTATGCTCCTCTGTACATGATTGATTTGTTTAGATTCAATACCCGAGTCAATTAAGCTCATCGAATTTGACATCGGAGCGTTTTGGTCAACGAAGTTGCAATCTGAGATTGAGATCTAGAAATATACCATTTTAGATTGAACACAGATAAATTTGTGTTCCACCAGATCCAATCAGCAAACTTTAGATCAAATCCCACCAATCTACACCCCAAAAACAGATCGACCCATCTAGCCAAAACTCAGAAAGACAAAAAATTTCAATCGCAGTTGAGGATCCGACCTCCATCGGTGCTGAAACGAATCCAAATTAAAGTGAAAAGGAGAAGAATTTTCAATTGCAGTCCGCCCAGGCCAGTCTGCCCAACCATCGAGGCTTCTAATAGCCCGCCTAGACCGCTGAGGCGGCCGCCTAAACCCCAACCGCCCACCTCCACCTATTTGACATTAATCGAGGCGGAGACTCGCCGCCCAGCGGCTAGGCGGCGTGGGCGGCCAAGTTTTAGAACATTGGTGTAGACTATACAAATCTCAATCGAGCATGCCCTAAGGATAGCTTCCCTCTCCCACGAATTGACCAATTAATCGACTCCACAGATGGATACAGATTACTCAGCTTCATGGATGCATTCAGCGGGTATAATCAGATCCGGATGAACCCCGCAGACGAAGAGCACACCGCTTTCACCACAGACAAAGGTCTCTATTGTTACCAAGTCATACCTTTCGGATTGAAAAATGCTAGTGCTACTTATCAGTGACTTGTCAACTCCATGTTTGTAGATGTCATCGGGACCATCATGGAGGTATACGTGGACGATATGCTGGTCAAAAGTCTAACCGCAGAAGACCACGTAACCAACCTTTCCATTGTATTCTCCATCATATTACGCAACGGTATGCGCCTAAATCCACAGAAGTGCATTTTCAGTGTCGAGGTCAGGAGGTTCCTCGGGTACATCATCAGCCACAAAGGAATAGAGGTTAACCCGGAGAACGTGCAGGCTATATTAGACATGATATCCCCCACTTACCGAAATGATGTCCAGTCCCTTACAGGTAAAGTGGCCGCCCTATCAAGGTTCATTTCAAGACTCACAGACAAGTGCACTTCTTTCTTCAAATTACTAAAAACCTAACACGTGGAGGTAATATCCTGGTCTGCAGAGCACGAGGATGCTTTTCTCAGCCTGAAGGCATACTTGGCAGCGGTACCGCTGCTTTACAAACCCGTCCTCAGAGAAATGCTTTACATATACCTCGCGGCATCTTCTACAGCGGTAAGCTCAGCTTTCATTAGACGAGATTTTGATTGCGAGTACCCGGTGTACTACGCGGGAAAGGTTACACTGGTGCCGAATCCAGGTACCCGGACATTGAAAAGATAGCATTGGCCCTCCTAGTATTGGCCCGGAAGCTAAGACACTACTTTCAGGCACATTCAATCACTGTTTTCACTAATCACCCATTGAGGCAGGTTTTGCAGAAGCCAGAGATATCGGGCAAATTAATTAAATAGGTCATCGAATTGGGAGAGTTTGACATCAAGTACCAATCCCGGACAGCTATTAAGGGCCAAGCAGCGGCATATTTTATTTCTGAGGGGATTCCCTCTCATGATCCGCCCCCATGATCACCTGAATCGCCATCCCCGGACCCACCCCTACTAAGCACTTGGTGATTGTATGTTGATGGTGCATCTAACAAAAAGACAAGTGACGCCGGTATCTTGCTAATCAGCCCGGACGATCAAGTCTACGAGTATGCCCTCAAGTTTGCCTTCAAGGCATCCAACAACGCCGCAGAGTACGAGGCACTAATAGCAGGTCTACAAATCGCCTGGGAACTAGGCGTCCAACACCTTTATATCTTCAGCGATTCCCAGTTAGTTGTGAACCAGGTCAACGACAACTTTGAAGCAAAAGAGCCCCACATGTCCTCTTACCAGGCCCTAGCCGGGGCACTAGTTCAGAGATTTGCCTCATACATCATCACTCAAATACCCAGAGCAAAAAATGACAAGGCAAACGCCCTTCTTAAGATTGCAGCAACTTCTCCGAGTCCTACCTACGGGGCCACCAAGGTCGAAATACTGGATAGGCCGAGCACTTCTAAGACGGTGTCAGAAATATTCACAGTGGACCACACTGCCTCCTGGATGGATCCAATTTTGAAATATATGGTGGATGGTCTGACCCCGGACGATAAGGTTGAGGCCCGACGACTCCAATTAAGGTCAGCTCGATACACAATCATGAATGGAAAGTTATACAGGAGAGGTCATTGCTTCCCCAACCTCAAGTGTGTGACACCAGAGGACGGTCACCAAATAATGAAGGACATACACGCTGGTGTATGTGGTAACCATGCAGGGGCTCGATCTCTTGCACACAAGACCCTGAGGGCAAGATACTTCTGGCCAACCATGTCGGCCCTAGCTCAAACAATATCGAGTTCTTGCCACAAGTGCCAAATGTATGCAAACATCCCAAGGGCACCGCCCATTGCCCTCTCCATACTCTTGGCACCTTGGCCATTCTGCCAATGGTGTCTGGACCTGATCGGTAAGCTTCCCACAGCAGTAGGACAATTCAAATATGTCATTGTAGCCATTGACTACCAAACAAAGTGGGTAGAAGCAGAACCTCTTGTCGCTATCACCACGGAGAAAGTGAAAGCCTTCTTGTGGAAAAACATCTACTACAGGTTCGGGGTCCCTGACACCATAGTCAAGGACAATGACACCCAGTTTGATAACGATGAACTAAGGGCTTACACCAAGAACCTGGGCACTAGAATCCTCTATGCATCCCCGGCACACCCCCAGACCAACGGTCAAGTCGAAACTGTCAACAAGATAATCAAGAAGATACTGAAGAAGAAGCTCGATGAAGCAAAGGGTCTTTGGGCTTCTAGCTCCCAGAAGTGCTATGGGCTATCAGGACCACGGTGACTGAGGCTACCGGTGAGACCCCTTTCTGCATGGCTTTTGGGTTTGAGGTGGTTCTCCCCATTGAAACACAAATCCAGAGTCTCAGGATTGAATACTTCGACGCAGGTACCAACTCAGAGGGCCTACAGCTTGATGTTGATTTGCTCGAAGAACGAAGAGATGTGACTCACATGCACAACCTCGCAAACAAGTGAAGAATCGCTCGTTATTACGATGCCAAGGTACAGTCCCGGACACTGAAATTGGGGGACTAGGTCATGAAGCAGGTTTACCCAGAACCCCGGGAACCTGATCCATCCTGGACAGGTCCTTACTAGATCGTCGAGGAGGTAGGCCCCGCGACCTTTTACATCCGGAACATGGACAGAGTCGTTTCCCCACATCCATGGAATACACAGCGCCTCCGTTACTATTACAAATAGCTCCTGCAGCATCTTGTCATAGCTTTTGCTTTTTGACCATCCAGCTATGGCAAGCTACCCATCGGGTACTTATGTTGTATTAGCCACCATGTCGTACTTGAATGAAAAAATGAATTATTCAGACCATTTCTTACATTTTTACCTTTAGTTACCGGGTGTTCCTTGGACGTAGCTATTGTCAATTACTCTATTCCGGTAATAAGTAATGCAGGGGACAAACGCTTAAAACTGAGGCATAAAATCATAGAAATTGTAATTCCTTTCAAATTCCCATTAAAGAAGCCCCCGACTGAACTTGGCTTCATCCATATACCCGGCCGCCACCCACTCTTTGTACTTGATAATAACGGATTTGTCTTGGGCAACAAGGAGCATGTCAATTGTGAGCCCCGGAAAAGTTTTTCGAGTTAAAGTAAAATAGTTCAGTAATTTACTTATCGTTTTCGATAAAGGTTAAAATACTCGAGGAAATTTTCATAAAGTGAAATCCTTGATTTAGGAGTTGGATAATAAAGTACACGTCACAACGAGTTCGTGGAAATTTTCAGGGAATTTTTCGGATACCCGAGCTATTTACCGTGATTTTCCGAAGTTGTGGAATTTTAGAAAATAAATTAAAGAAATAGGATTTTCTGCGGTGCAATCCTGGCCGTTGATCTATCCACCGCTTCATCCTGGCCCTTGATTACAATTTTGGTTGAGGTATATAATGCCCTTGATCAGATCAAGGACAGAGATTGAATCAGAGATCTCGAGAGAGAGATGGGAGCTTCTGACCCGAAAGAGAGAGAGACGACCGGGAAGGGAAACCCGACCGGAACTCTCACCTCCGGCCACCGATCAACGACGCAAGACCACTATTCTCTTCCTCCCATCGTCGTCGTCACGCCTGTGGCCTCAGATTGTCCATGCACGGACTGTGGAGAGGATTCGAAGCTTGAAAGGTTTGAACTTTCCGGCGATGTTTCTGTAATTTCCGGCGATCTTCGAGGTGGTGTGAGGTAGGAAAACTAATCCTCTCTTCACGCTCTACGTGCTGGTCTAACTGGTTCTCGAATTCGATTAAGTTTTGATGAATTTGTGTTTTGGGTCAGTTCGGGTATCGACAGAACCGCCATCCATGGCAGCGATTCCAGGCTTCTAGTTTCGTTTCTGGCGTCTTGGAAAAACAGTTGAGGTCCGGGGAAGCTTGGTTCCTTGAATTGGCGTTCGGTGATGCTTTGGTCCTTGCTGTACTTCAAACTGAAGGGAGAAATTCAGTGGACTCGACCCGACGTTTACTGCGCTCGGCAGCTGCACGTTTAGGCTTGCCCAAGTTGGTCTCTGTTAACGATTCTATAATTCTCAAAGGTAAATTTGGAATTCTGAAACAGAATCGTTCTTCTGTCGAATTCTAGTTGTGAATTTGGGTTGGTGTATTTCCGATATTGATTCAAGTTTTTCTCTTAGAGTAGTAATCGGAAGTTAGGGAATTGAAAATGGCTTGGTACGGTGATGTTGATATCTCTCTGTGAATCTGTCATGTTGTCTTACTCTGGGTGTTTGGAGCTTGTGAATGAGTTGTTGTTTCTGTGTTGATATTGCAATTGTGGACTGAGATTGGTTGCATCTGTTGCATGTATTGGAACTTTGTAGTCAATTGGTTGTGTGTGTGCAATGAACTGTGGAGTTGTGGTGGAGCTCGGGTTTGTCCAGAATGTGTGTTTAGCTTGTTAAGTGTTGTAGTTAGCAAGCTGGAATATGCCTTGACTTGATTGTAGTTGCATGGTTGAATGGGTATTGTGTTGCATGTTTGAAGTTGTGGCTATTGCAAAGAAATTGTGAATTGGTTGTGGAAAATAAAATCAAAAATATGGTGAAGCTATAAAGCTTGGGTGTCCATAGTAAATTCTGTGGAATTACTATGCGGCAAAACGGTTAAGTAAATTAGAGATCTTTCGTTAGTGATGTCGTTATTGGTTTGCTCGTGTATTGGGTGGCCTTAGTAATCAGGTGCGTTCAATATATGTTTGGTCGATAACGTAACTTCAAGTCAATGTTCGATAATTTTGGTAATTATCGAATCTACCTCGATTGGTCAAACATGGTTAAATGGTCAAATGTGGTCAACCCTTGGTCAACTTCTGGTCAAACCAGGAAAAGTTGGGGTTGGACGATATATTAATCGTTGAGATTTTGTTTAGCTGTTCAAAAGTTATTAACTATCGAAATGTCGGAATCTAGGACTCCAGTTACCCGAGGAACAGAAGGTTCGCAACTCTCGGAGTACGTGAGAAAACGCATCGGAATCCAGGTAGGGATTCAGGACTCTCCTCGGTTGGTGATTTTCTTATATACTGTTATTACATGATGCATGTTAGTTGGTATGGTTTGGTTATGTTCAAATGCAGTGCATACTAACCAAACCATGTGAGAAATGTGATGGCTTGAGAGCGAAGGGTGGCTCTGACTTCCTTGGGTTCGATCCCCTTAACCTCCAGAGGGTTAGTTACGCCGGTCGTCCGGGTATTCCGATCGTAATGACGGGCCCGGTACGTGTGTGTAGCTAGGTAGTGGACGCTCTCGCTACGCTTACCTGGTGATAAATTAATTTGAGGTAAGGTCGTGTAGTGGGTCTATGGGACCGGCCATCAGGTAATACTTGGATTTGGCGCCGTATTTATTTAAGCATCATGCATCGGTTTTTCAAGTTGAAAATCATTAAAGTTTGTCGTTCTTTTAAATATTTGGTTTAAATATGTTTTCATACTGGGCAGCCCAAATATTTGTTTATTGGTTTTGAGTCTAGTTGAGGTAGAGTTCCTGTTGAGCAGCGAGAACGAAAGATCACCCCCTACAACAGTATGGATGCAGGTACTGTGCACTGGTGACGGGACAATGGCGGACGGAGCTGGGTGTGCAGAACAAGTTCGGTAAACCACCTTCTGGGCTTTATTCTGATTTCCATTTCTCGAACTCCTTGTTTCGGAACTTGTGGTTATTTAGCATCGTGTCAAATTTAGTTGAATTCTCTTTCATTGAAATTCATACCTCGTGTGATCCTTATCCAAGGACTGGATGAGTGAAATAGATTTCAGCAACTCAAGTTTTTCACCTCAAAAATATCGGTAGCTTTCGCTGTGTTTTGCAAAAAGGTTTTCTAACAAAATGCCTAGCGGTCCTCTAGAATGTGAATAGAGCTTTCGGTTTATATTTTAGAGCCCCGCGGCACTGTGACGTGCCCAAGCTAGTGAGGTGCGGTTTGGGGCGTTACATCAATAAGCTCTTGAGAGCCCTTGTACTCGGCAACAGCCTCTCCTCTTTCAACAAGAAGACGTTCCTCTAGGTTTTCTGCTCTCGCCTTCCATGACATCGCAGACTCTGTAGCTTCCTTCTCAGAGTCTCGGGCACTTTTCACCTCATCCCTCTCCTCGGACAACTCACCTTCGAGCTCCGCCATCCGGTGCTTCGCTGCCTCCAGCTCAGTCACCATAGGAGTTAAGGACTCTATCTTCTTCTTCAGGGAGTCCCGCTCTTTCTCCAGCTTGCCCTTCTCCCCATGAAGATACTTCACTTGCCCGGAGAGACTGCTAACCTCCTCCTTCAAGTGAGTATCTTCCTCGCTAGCATCAACCGCGTACACTTTGAATAGTGCCTGCAAACACCCCGTTAGCACACACGAATAGTACAAACAGTTGGAAATAAGGAGAAGTAGGTCCCGTACCCACATCATTGATTCCTGGGCAAGGCGACGATTCTCTTGTGGGGTATTGTCCTTTGTCCATACTCGATCGAGGTCTATATCCTTCAAATAGGCGAGCATCGAGCCCACGAATTTTTCGTCAGCGACATCGTACTCGCTCAGCAATTACTTGATGGGCTTCTTAGGGACTATTGGAATCGCCTGGAGATAAGAGCCCAAGCCCCGGCAACGCTTCCGGTCCCGGAGGATTTTTCTTTTGTCTATTTGGCTCCGCCCCCTTAACATCAATACCAGTGTAGGTAACGTCCTCCTTGTTCCCACCGCGATGGCGGTGCCTATGGTGCCTTTTCTTCTCGCCAGGTAGCAAAACTTCCTCGCTCCCAGTTGACCCTACAGACAGAGAAGATATGGAGCCCAACACCGGTGCCTTTCCTCTCCCGGTATCGGCAATAGCAACAACGTCCCCGACAAGGGGCTGGTTGCTCTGGGTAACGGGGGCCTTAGGATCAGGATGCCCGTACCCGTCGTCATCAATCTCAAGGAGAAGTTCATCAAGCGAGCGATCTGTAGCCTTCGATGTAAGATCGACATCAATATATAAGGCATCTTCTCCTTGGCTCATAAGCATGTCCATTAGCGCGTTGTGGTTCATCTTATCGTCTTCCTTGCCTTTCCGAGGTTTCCTCTTCGGCACTTTCACTGCAAGCAATGTGAATAGTAAATCCACAAGTAAAAAAAAGAAAGAAAGGGGGGGGGGGGCATATATATATATAATAGTACAAATACGAATGTATGTGTACAGGAAACCAGCCTCACTGGGGAGTCTCCCTAGGCCTAGCCTATCTAGTATGGAGTACCGGATGAACCTATAGGAGCTTCTTTCTTCTTCACTCCATACAGCGTATATCCAGGCTATCCGTTTTCTCTCAACCTCAGACAGTGAGTAGGACTGGTCCCCGATGGCCTGAAACGTACCCGTTAGGTTCCATTTCTTATTCCTAATCTGCCAATGTCCTCCAGCAAGAAACACCTTATTCCTCCACCTCTTGCTCTAAGAGGTAGGCATATCGGTGACGAGGAGCTCGTAGTCCCGGGCGGCAAACATCATGGTCCCTTGACAAGACTGTTTCCTCTAGTATAGGACCCGGTACACGGCTCGAAATTCGTTGATGGTGGGCCACCCTTGCTGGCACAAGTCCCACATAGCCATCATACTCAAAATTTGTCGCCAGGCATTCGGGGTCAACTGCCCTTGTGACAGGTTCAGCATCAGCAGGAGATACTGTAGGCACCGGGGCAGCGGTAATGACAACCCTTGGTGGAATTGGTTCTCATACAGAGCCACCCATCCCGGGGGAGGATTTGCCACCAGCTCACCATCCTTGAGAGGCCTAAGTTCTACCTCATCCGGTATCCCCCACTTCAGCCTCATCACGATGATTTCCTTCATTGTCATACTTCTCCCGGCCTAGTCGCACACAGTCCCATCTATTAGCGTATATCTTGGTTTAGGTATACCCTCGGGAATAGCCACCGTAACTAGTTGCTTCTCCCGTGCATCGTCCTCGCTTTCAGTCATATCGGTATCATCGTTACTAGCCTAAAAAACTCCAATTGAGGATCCAGTGTTTTCTGCCAACTCCATACGGGTACTACTACGAGCCAGGTACCGATCAATATCTGCCTCCGCTTGTCTCACGGAAGACTGATACGATGACCCCGCATCCCCAGCCTTGGTTTCTGATTCCATCCTAGAACTACGCCAACCCGGGCCTGTAATTCGCTATCTGGAATCAGAAACACAGGGATTAGTCCAAGTCTAGATCTGGGATTTAAGTGAAGCGTGGATCATTCTCCACTTCCCAAAACCAAGAAAATCAAACCCCAAAACCCAGCAAATCAAACAGGTTACCCAAAAACACCCACACCAAAATACTAAATCGTCACACTAGGCAATTTCTACACACTTTGGCATATAGTTCATTCTGAACAGATTCAGTGCAACAAGAATAATTCGCAGAAACGCAGAACCCAAACATAAACTGCAATAGATCAAAGTAAACAAACCAAAACTACATTCTCTTACCTTTTTCGCTACAATCGCTTGTCCGGCCAAGATGTCTCCAAAGATTTGAGCTTCAAACCCTTCATCTCTCTTCTCCACAGCGACAGTAACCGAAAGAAGAAATTTTTCGAGAACTTGCAAATAGTGAGAAGGGAAACAGTCTGTTTCCCTCTTAAATTCAATCTCCAAAGCATCACAGCCGTTGAAGACGAAAGGCCTTCAATTGTAGGATCACTACACGTGTCCCACACATCTCCCCACGCCTCGAAACCGTCAGTTGATGGGACGAGCATTTATTGCAGAGCCCACTTAGCCCCATGTGGCTGACATGCACCACCAGCCCTTCTAGGTATCAAAGGCTCAAGTCCTCGTTCTACCCCATCGGGTACTAAAGCTCGAGCCCTTATTCTACCCTTCTGGGTATCAGAGGTTCAAGCCCTCATTCTACCTTTCAAGGTACCAGAGACTGAAGCCTTCATTCTACCCTTCCGGGTATCAGATGCTCGAGCCCTCATTCTACCTTTCAAGGTATCAGAGGCTCAATCCCTCGTTCTACCCCATCAGGTACCAGAGGTTCAAGCCCTCATTCTACCCTTTCGGGTATCAGAGGTTTGAGCCCTCATTCTACCTTTCAAGGTACAGAGGCTCAAGCCCTCGTTCTACCCCATCGGGAACCAGAGGTTCAAGCCCTCATTCTACCCTTCCGGGTATTAGAGGTTCGATCCCTCATTCTATCCCATCAGGTACCAGAGGTTCAAGCCCTCATTCTACCCTTTCGGGTATCAGAGGTTCGAGCCCTCGTTCTACCTTTCAAGGTATCAGAGGCTCAAGCCCTCGTTCTACCCCATCGGGAACCAGAGGTTCAAGCCCTCATTCTACCCTTCCGGGTATTAGAGGTTCGAGCCCTCATTCTACCTTTCAAGGTATCAGAGGCTCAATCCCTCATTCTACTTCTACCCCATTGGGTACTAGGCTTAAGTCCTTGTTCTACCCCATCGGGTACCAAAGGTTCAAGCCCTCATTCTACCCTTCCAGGTATCAGAGGTTCGAGCCCTCATTCTACCTTTCAAGGTATCAGAGGCTCAAGCCCTCATTTTACCCTTCCGGGTATCAGAGGCTCGAGCCCTCATTCTACCCTTCCGGGTATCAGAAGCTCAAGCCCTCATTCTACCCTTCCGGGTATCAGAGGTTCAAGTCCTCATCCTACTCCATCGGGTACCAGAGGTTCAAGCCCTCAAAAAACCCCAGTTGGTACTGGAGGCTCAAGACCTCCAACAGTACCCAGAGGTTTTTCCTTAAACCTTTATGGGTTAAATGGGGAGCACTGTAGATTAGCTACCTACAGCGTAACCCGCTCAAGACATTTCTTGCACGGGAACTTGGGGGACTCCCTATAGGCACACTAGTGCCAAACCTTGTGACCAAAATATTAAGTCCCCACCCAAGAAACATCTTGAACGGGAACTTGGGGAACTTGTACATACTAGGGAAGACTTCACAAGGTTTGGCACTATTGCTTGGGGCCCATCAGGACTCCCAGGTACTATGCCATGGGCCGGGTTCACGACCCACCAGGGCGGGGCTCATATAGGATGTCACCCCAGGCACCTAGGGCCTGGGGCATGGCTAGCACAGCCCATCTGATTACATTGCAGAGGGTTGATCAGACATCAGGAGAGCAGCTTGCGTCCCACATCGAAGACAGGGGGAAACTAAATTCCTATGCTAGAGTATTAAAGCATTAGTACAACCACCTTTTACGGGTAATAACTCCATTATCTAGTATTTATTTGATCTACACATATATTAGTGTCTTACTCAGGCATCAGAGAGGCGTAAACCGTCTGGCACGGTTTACCCCTCTAATGCTGTGTTCTTGGTTCAGGATTTAGGAGTTGGATCGGTATCCTAGACGGTATAGCATTCTGTGTGAGGTACCCGGAGAAAGTCACCAGAAACATCTAGTTAGTCCTAGCCAATTTTTTGGCATCAGCTTATCAGCAATTCATAACAGTGCAAGAGATTTACTAGTATTTACTATTTAGTAGTGACATGAGAGAACATAATTGGTGCATCTAATATGTTACATCGTTCTCACCGAAACTTTCCATCTGAAACAAACTTACGAAACAAGCCTTCTAAAACTATTAATTTCTTCTTTTGAAATTAGGAGCTGAAGAAACTAAATGGGGAGAGTGAGAGGTTTGCCATAAAGGCCCCCTATAGCAAGAAGACCATCCGCTAAGAAGTAAAACTCACCCAAAATACGGCTTAAAGCCAAACTAGTGTCAAACGAAGCCTGCATTTGTTTGTCACGAACAATCACTCTAATGAGCAGCAAATATAAGCAAGCACTAATTTAGGCCATCAATGCAATCAATAAGAATATTGCAATCATATAGCATTCAATCAATAATCTCAAAAGCCCTTTATAAAAAAGCATTGACCAAACCATCGATCTCTCAAAACACAAGTAGTAATTAAAACTCACCTGTCAATAAGTAGGAAATCAAAACTAGGACCAGTTGTACTGATCATGAGCATTATTTTGAACATGATCGATCAACACCACACACATATACACAGTCACCCATTATACAAACAAGTCCCAAAAGCAATTGCCCTGGCTAGCTCTGATCATCACATCATCATATGCCCCACAGTGCATGGCTTTTTCATAAAATCAACCATTCGAAACGACATGTGCTACCACCACGCAAACCCCTAATGCATGTCTAGCTCGCTTTGTATTTCAGGATTCAAATAATTGTAGGTGGTGGTGTCCTAGTTAGATACAGCATCAAATTGCTGGCAGCTGATAGGTCACACTGATAGCAACAACATGATCATCATGCCAAGTTATATGCAGCTAGCTCGAAATAGTACATGCATCTCTAATCGTATATAGGTACATGTTTCCTTGGATTCATATAGGGTTTAAGCTCCTGGGAATAACATAAAGAAGCTCGTACCAGTTTGGTTGGTTGTAATTATTTTGGTTCCTTTGAGACGATTTATAGCACATGCATCTCTAATCGTATATAGGTTCATGTTTCCTTGGATTCATATAGGGTTTAAGTTCCTGGGAATAACATAAAGAAGCTCGTACCAGTTTGGTTGGTTGTAATTATTTTGGTTCCTTACTTCCTTTGAGACGATTTGTCGAACAATCTTCTCCCTCTTTCTCAATATCTAGTTGCTCTTGCTTAAACATGTTTAAGATATTTAAACAAAACATCTCAGTAAATACTTCGAGCGGTAGCAATTGTCTACACCAGTAACACATGTTCTGCAGATTCTCAATTCAAACCATATATCAAACTTACCTGATCAATGATTGAAAGTGATAATGTATCGAAAAAAACAATTGAAAGTGATAATTAATCTGGAAACATATATATCTTTTCCTTTTCAATGAGTGCCCTTGATTTTGATGACTTCAGTTTAGCTTATAACCTTGATCTCATTTGAGTGGAAAGAGATGAGAATATGGACTTGAGGTGACAAATTGGGAATGGCCCCAACCGACTTTTTTCTGGTGATCGAGGCTAAACACTGCAGATTCTGGTACCTTAGTGGCCTACCCAGCCTGGCTACATATTCTTTTCATGCAAAATCGACAATATTAATACCAGTAATAGAATAGCAGAGTACAAATTTTTCTGTTTTTGCTTAAGTTTTGACATTGCATTTCTCCATCCATTCCATTGCCATAGTTTTCTTCATAGCTCAGACCCAACGAAAAAAAAAAAAAAGTTTTCTTCATAGATAAATTAGATTAAATTGGCAAATATTAGACCAACAAAAAGAAAAAGGGCAAATGCATGTGACTCTAACTCAACGTTGAAAATGCGTACACGCTTTGTGGAACTATGATTGCCCGTGACAGACATTGGTCCATTCCTATCTGAACTGGGGGCCTCTCTTAGATCATGAATCTCTTCACAGAAACTGATCATGGAGTTAATGATATGCAATCTAGTATTTTACAAAAAGTAGATTAACTAAATCTGAACAACTTTGTAGAAGATCTAATCAATAGTTTAATAATTAATACTCACAATCCCTTGTTGATTCTAACATCCACATTACTGTTCAGGGTAAAGCTATGATATGTTAACATTTCTCATACATCAACTATTTTTACCCCTTTAAGGACTCATGTTATCACTTTGAGGACTAATATTACTATTTTCAGGACTCATATGGTAAACTAAGAAAATTTACCACTTTAAGGATTCATGTTACTACTTTGAAGACTAATATTACTATTTTGCAGTGTTATAAAAAACGGCGCCTAGGCGCTGGGCGGCAGCAAGCCGACTCGAGTAATGGGTAATCGGAGGCATTGGGCGGACATGATTTAGGCGGGCGCCTGGGCGGGCTGGGCGGGTTGGGCGGGCGCCTAGGCGGGCTGGGCGGCCTAAGCGGCTAGGCGGTTTTAGGCGTTGAAATTCATCAGATGATTTAGATCTGAGATCTTAATTAATGATTTTCGAAGCAAATGGAATTCATCTTTACATCTACATTTGAGATCTCATTGAAACTTTGAATTCTGAAACACTTAATGACCTCATGTTTAATTGATCAAAAGATCTCAATGATCAATGCTTAGGACGATGAGGAGGAGGAGTTATTGATCTGGGATTTTGAGAAGGTAGATAGAATGAAAGAAAAGATAGACGAATTGAACTTTGTCTTTTAAAAAAAGAAAAAGAAATAGAAATTCTAGTAAATATAAACTTTTCTAAGCAGTTTTTAAAACTCTTTTTAAGTCTTTATATATAATTATATGATATAAAAATAAAATAAAAATTAAGAAAATAAAAACCGCCTAGGCGCTGCCTGGGCGCTAGTCCCCTGGCCACCGCCCGACTAGCGTCTAGCGATTTTTCGAACCTTGCTATTTTGAGGACTCATGTGGTAACTAAGAAAATTTATCACTTTAAGAACTCATGTTACTACTTTGAGGACTAATATTACTATTTTGAGGACTCATTTTACCACTTTTAAGGCAATTGTATGCATGTCATATGTTAACACATTGTAGAATTTTTCTACTGTTCATATATATATATATATATATTGTTGACAAAGATCAGATCTATGAAAAGTCTGTTGGATTCATGTAAGATCGGTAAATTGACCTCATGAATTTGATTTCCTTCTCGTAAGTTATTGTTTGTTCCCTCGTTAGGTAGAGTACCTCAAAAAGGTTACAAAGCATCCTGTAGACTTGTTTATTTATGAGAATACAAATACGATTCTTTAATATTTAAGCACTCATTTCTTCTCCAAAACAATATCTCGGCTCGCATCCATGATAAAATTTTCTTAATTCTGCCACGGTAAAAGTAACATTAATGCAAGTAGAATTACTTGGTATTTGTCTCTACTTACATCTTTTTTTCCTTTCTAGTGCTGATCAATAGTAGATAAGGTTATGCAGCTGCAATTAGTAATGTCCCTGTCATTACAGCTTCACCAGTTCTACCATCACTGATATCCCCACAAAACAAAATAAGATGAAATTTATGATCACCCAGATACTAGGCAACATCTCCAACATAGTTGCCACTTGCCACTCGGTTCCATATAATATTTCATAACACACAAGTTTAGGATCTTTCTGCAGGTAAACTAATTTACCCTACTTTAATTAGCATTATAATCTTCAAGATCAAATTTACCCTTCATTTCGGTGGTAAAATAATATCAGGGCACAGCAATATAGTAAGTATAAAATTGCCCTAGTTCACTAATCAGATTGGTCCAGCTCCTATAACGTGGCATGCTCTGACAGGTCAATATGCTATCTGCAATCTTTGCTTGCACAATTATCAAGTTCTGCGAGAACCAATAATAACCAATTATCAAGTTAAGAACGACTATCAAGTTAATACTTCCAAAAAACTGTCAGCAGACCATTAACAATAGTATTGTTAGTCCTAGAAACCATCACAATGGCATGTGTGAGAATGTGAGATAAATACACATATTAAAGCAACCCTTGAAACTGTGAAGGCCTCAAAAAAGAAAGAATGAAACCTTTAGTGTCCTGTCATGTAGAAAATTTCTTAATAAATGAAGAAAGTGAATGATGTCATGGGTAGGAAAAAAACCTAAAGAACATGTGAAGGGTTAGCTCACTGGAATGTATTGTTTTCTCTCTAATCTTTCCCTCCTTCACTGGCAACGGTCAATTTTTTGTCTTTAGCAGAAAACAAACAAAAAAGGGTCCCCATTGAAGCTTGGCTGGAGCAGAAGTCACGGGGTTGTTCATCTAAACCCAAGACTCTACAGGCAGTTCTTCTACTAGTACTATTAAATCTCTCTCATTATCTATATCTCCATGTCTTTCTCTTATCCCAGAAAACTACACCCTCTGTTTTTCTCTTATGAAAATGAACTTGCTTAGTGAATCGGTGGAAGCTGTAGCTAGCTGTTCTACTACTGCTTTGGTTTCGTCTCATAATCAAGAGAGATTAGACCTCAAGTCCATTCGGGCGGTTGTCATTTCAAGCAATCAATGCATTCTCAAACTCATAGCAAATGACAAAACTAGAAACTCTATAAGGGTGAGATGTATCTCCAAGCTTCAAAATCAGAAACAGGATTTCTTCGAATTCTCTGACCAGTCTGTCATATCAAATCTTTACTGGGGTATTGACAGCATAGAAGCTGCAATTACCGCCGAATGGCCAGAAGAGAAAGCCGCTCAGCTGAGGAAGGCAGAGCAGATGCTACAAGTGCCCGCGCTACTCGATGAGGATGGAGTCACAGCTGGAATTCCGAACAGTTATTTGGTGTGTTGCTCATACTTTTACCTCTCTGTTGTTCGAAAACTCCAAGAGGATGAGTGGCAGGTTGCACTGCATTTCCTACAGGCCGTGCTGGTCTCCCCGAGACTTGTTCAGACAGAATTTGCGCATGACCTTTATGAAAGTCTTTTCCCGACTTGCGGCGGTTCTGAAAGACAAGAAATAAGAGCGAGTAAGAGCTTGGAATCAATTGACAAGGATGAAGCAATAAGGCAGATGGCAAGGATATATAGAGATTGGTTGATGTATTATAAGGTCATGTTATATGGCGCGACTTCTCAGAGTCAAGGTGGAGGATACAGAGGCATTTTGTCCCCTGACAAAGAGTCACTATATTCAATGTAAGTTTTTCCAGATACAGCCTGTCATAATATTCACATGATAATTCAATCCAGCACAATTACTCGAACTATAGATTTTAATGTTGGAGGTCTTAAGTGGAATCCCAAACATATTATCAATGTACTACTCAAAAATACTTCCAACACCTATACAGCAGAAGATTCAAGAAAACACATTAATCTTCTGACCACAACTCTAGAATGAAAGACTCGGTTACACAATGGATTCACCGCCGTTGCTCTATTTATTCATGATTAGGCTAAAGAATTAATGATATTTACAGAGTTATTTGTTTCTTGTGAACAGACATGGGAAATCCACTAGGTCGGACTGTTCAAATAATATTGAGCATGACCACAGCTTGCACACTCAATGGAATGTAAGCCCTGTCCTATATTTGATGCTCTAATACCAGCATAATTCCCACATTTAGCATTAGTTTGAAAGAAGATCTTCTCTTATGAACTTCTGTATAGGTTGCAAATTTACATATGTAATCTCATTTCTGATACACTGGATAGTTTGCATAAACAAAACCTCTTTCCATTAATTTAACTTTTTTGCTATGTCACTCAATGCAGTATGAAAAAGTGCACCCTTTTGATCCTCAAGAAGATATTGGCATCGAAGATGAACTGAAACAATCCATCCACATCTCAGAATTTGAAGAATATGGGAAATCCAAAAATGATTTGAATCAAGCAACAGAGTTTCATGTTAAAACTAGAGAGCTCCAGAGGAATTCAAATATTAAAAGACTCCAAGATTTGCTGAATGACTCTCAATCAGACACACCAACTTCAGTGGATTCATGCTCTGATTATTCAGATTATGACATTGAGTCAGAGGTCTTTTCATTACTATCTTAACTAGGATATGCATGTCATATTATTCTGTCTCTGACTCTATTTTATATAACTAATATTATAGTAAATTTACGTAATTACTCAAGAACTATAATTGCATAGTGTTCTCACAGCTCTTTGTAAGCAGGTCATTGATGGTGGTGAGTGCTCAACCAGAGATGCAACAATAGGTGCAGATTTTTCCAAGTAAGAAATTTGTGACAGGTTTGGTGACACTTACAGTTACTCTACCTATGTTTATTTGTTTCTCTTTTGGAGACCTAAGCCTACACTAGATTCTAGACAACTTAATATCAGAACCTCAGTATTTTTTTCTTAATGCACTCATTGTACAGGAAACTGCAGGCTACTAGCTCCACATCAGACCCAAAGTACGAAGCATTATCTTTTTCACAAGTCTGTCAGGATCCAGTCCCTAACGAAGTCAGTCAAGTAAATAACTCTATGATTCTTTCGAGCAGATTCACAAATTCCATCAATGGTTTATTAACTATTTCAGAGCATAGAGATAAAAGATCAAAGACCCATCAGAATTTATATGTACAAAAGGAGTATGCATCTCAGCGGAACTATAGGATCAACCAAAGGGATCACCAAAGAAGTGTTGCAAGGAAAAAACATAGTTCTCATAGCCAGAAAAGCTCTATTGAACTTCGCTTACATTCCACAAAAGATTCGAAAAGTGAACTACTGAGTATTACTGAAAAAGCAATTTCAAAACTATTTCAGTGGGAAGGATTGGGAAAATGGGATGAAGATTATGCAGTAGAAGTTACAACAATATATCAAATACTATGCAACAAAAAAGGAGAGAAATGTGCTGTCTTGAAAGACATGATATTGGATCAACTGCTCATAGGTATTTCAGCTTCAAAGGAGGAGAAAGTGATAAGGGTATCAGTGTCTATACTAACTACTATTGTTGCAGCTAATAAGTCAGTTATCGAGGACATAAAGAAGAAAGGTCTGCAGTTATCTGATTTGGCAAGTGCTCTAAAAAGAAATGTTCATGAGGCAGCAATACTGTTTTATCTAATGAATCCATCTCCTACAGAAATTAAGACTTTAGAACTTTTACCGGCATTGTTGGGGGTCGTGTGCTCTCCAAACAGTTATAAGGGTAGGCCAGCATCAGTGCCAACACCTCTGACAGCATCACTAATGATTATTGGAGTTTTAGTATCTTCATTTGACCATGCCACAAATAATGTGCACTTGGCTGAAATCAGTTATCCCAATGTGCTGCATGGGCTCCTAGATGTTGCAAGAGATAGTAACATTGAAGAATTGATCTCCTGGGCCACTATTCTTGTCAAATGCATACAATACGATGGAAACTGCAGAAGATATATATCAAGATTAGCTCCAATGGCTCCATTTTCCCGTCTCCTAGAATGTAAGATGAAGCATGCCAGGTGCATAGCGCTGGAATTTTTTCATGAAGTTCTTTGCATTCCAAGGTATGAAAATATACATTAGATTCCAAAATTTTGTTCAGGTTTTATGATGACAATGCAAGTCAATTAGGAATAAAATTCGAAGTGCATGGTTTTCTTCTTGTGACCCAGAATACCATTTAAAGCTCATGCATTTAATGGTCTTGTTGCCAGAACTTTATGCATTCACATCACATGAGAGTTACATATGTATAACATCAGATCTACAATTAGTTCAACACTTTAAACAGTTGTAACTAAAATCTTTTAGATGACCCATAGTCAATCTTGTAATTTCTGTCAGAAAGTTTGGTCATATCATGTATCCTTTGATGTTTGAGGATCTAAGATGGAACTGTCAATTAACTTAGTTTGTTGCATGGTAATCCTAGTCATATATAAGGGTCTGCAACATCGAATTTTCATTTTGACAGGTCATCGGCTACTGCCTTGTTGCAGAGGCTGCAAAAAGAAGGAAGCACGAAGATTATGAACTCACTCATGCTTTGTGTCCAACAATTGCAACCTGAATACCAACTTTTGGCAGCAAATTTGCTGCTTCATTTAGATACACTAGTAAGTACTCATTTTGGAAATTATGTATAGGTAGGCATGTAGGAGCATTTGTTGGATAAATATCCGTAATTAAACCATGTGTTGTTAATGGAACTAATTGACATACATAATGGATATCTGCAGGATAACTCCTCCTGTAAGAGTGCATTTACAGAAGAAGCTATGCAGGTTCTCCTCAAGTTGGTCGCATCTGAAGAAGGTTCCACTACACAGCACTTATCTGCATTCATCTTATCAAATCTCGGTGGAACATATTCATGGGCAGGGGAACCATATACAGTAGCATGGTTGGTTAAAAAGGCAGGTGTGACTTCCTCGTATCGACGGAATATGATAAAAACTATCCATTGGTTGGATGATTGCTTAGAGGTGAGCTTTTAATCAAATATGCTGTAGTCTAATATTTAGACCTATCACTATAGTAGCACAAAGAACCAATAAAAGAATATGGCACGAATTTACAGGATTCTGGCACGGACTCATGGTGCAGCAAAATTTCCAGAAGCATCATTAACATTGGGAATCCTGTCTTTGATTCTTTAGTGAAGGGTCTAAAGAGCACAAGAAGGAAGGTTTCTAGGGACTGTCTAATAGCCATAGCGTGGCTTGGGTTTGAAATTGCAAAGAGTCCAGATATCATCAGAAATTCTGCCTGTGAGATCTTACTTAGTGGAGTTGAGCAATTTTTGCATCCTGGATTGGAGCTAGAAGAACGAGTTCTAGCATGTCTCTGCATATATAACTACGCTTCTGGTAAAGGTAATGCCCTATTGTGACTGATTGTACACAAAACCAGATTTAAACATCTTTAAGCGGTTAGAAAATTTACTGATTAGAAAGGAGTTATCTAAAAGTAAACTGCTTAGATAAAAAGCCACAAGATAGTCGGGCATATATCCAGCAAATAACATATCTCAAGAATTCTCAAATTAGCAACATAACAGTGAAGAGACTTACATTATTGCATGCAAACTTTAACAGTTTCATCATGTAGGGATGAAAAAGTTAATTCATTTCTCGGAAGGAGTGAGAGAATCACTAAGACGCTTGTCAAATGTAACCTGGATGGCAGAGGAGCTACATAAAGTAGCTGATTATGTTCTGCCAAACCGATCAGTAAGTACTCAACCTTGACTCAAGAGCGCGGGGATATATGTCATCATTTTATCTCTCTATTAAGAGTGCCTTAGATTTTGAAGGGGAAGAAAAACACCCTACACAAATTTCAGTCATTTATCTTTTCTTTTAATAAGAGCTGTCCTTTTATACTGTTAAGTAGCAAATGCAACTAAATAGTTAATAAGTATCACTGATTTGATCAAATCAACACAGTAGTATCTAACATTTTATATGGTTATCATAACAGATCCTCTATTGATTTATCATCAATAAGTCGTTTGTGTAATATCTACCATTAGTAACATATTCATGTAATAATGGTAAAGCAGCGAATTTCTTGTGTTCATACCCAAATTCTCGAGGTTGGAGTCAATTACAGTGGAGCTGTATGTGCCCTCATGTATTACAAAGGATTTCTTCATGGTGGCTACTCAGATGGTTCTGTGAAGGTAAGGATGAAATATCCTGTCCATCAGACACAACTGTTTTTGGTTATTGCACATCTATAATGTCATGTATTTTCTAACAAAAAAAGAAAAAGAAAAAAAGTTTGTGTAGTCTTGTTTCTTGGTCACAAGTCTACGTGCATATTCCATTCTAAAGCTAAGCTTAAAGATGGGTAGGTCTACTTATTAGGACCACGAGGCACCTTTACAACAAGCTGTTGGAAGCCAAAATGCTTAACTTTGAGTGGCATAAGAATCTAAACTAATACATACGGATGCATCAAATAGGTCTGGAACATAAAAGGTCAGTCAGCCACACTCGTATGGGACATGAAGGAGCACAAAAAGGCAGTTACATGCTTTTCACTACTTGAATCCAGGGACAGCCTTATAAGTGGATCACTGGACAAAACTATAAGGGTATGGAAAACTTTTCTTGCAGGAACACTCTTTTTTCTTCGCCATGATAGTCACACAAATAGATATGAACTTGCAACTGCCACCTAATTCTACAGGTCTGGCAAGTGGTCCGCAAAAAACTGGAGTGCATTGAGGTGATAGAAACCAAGGAACCAATTCGGCATCTGAATACATGCGGGGACATGATATTTGCAATTACCCGTGGCCATGGAATTAAGGTAATCAGAATGGTTGCTTCCGCTATTGGAAATGACAGTTATAAGTTACACCTCCTTGAAGAGAAGGAATCTAAAACTTTGAGCTGTCATTTAGACGTACAAAGACTAAAACATGGCAACTTAGGATCAACAAAGAATTCAACTAGAAATGACTTGCGTTTTTCCAGGTGATTGATGCATCAAGAAAGGTCAAAGATAATTGCACGAATAAAAAGGTAAAGTGTATGGCGGTGGTTCAGGGGAAGATTTATGCAGGTTGCAAGGATTCAAGCATACAGGTTGGTTTAAGATCAAAACTGATGCACACATTGGAACAGCATTAGGTGATATCTCACATTCTCACTGTTTTCAGGAGTTGTCTACAACAAGCAATCGGGCACAAGAGATCAAAGCAGCATCAAAATTTTGGAGGCTGCAACGGAGACCCATAAATGCAGTTGTCACATACAAAGATTGGCTTTACAGTGCAAGTTCAATTGTGCAAGGTTCAAACTTGAAGGTAAGGAATACACTTGGAATCTCACTCTTAAGAGAGAGAAAGACACCCACTGATTGAGAAGTACGTGCAGGAGTGGAAAAGACACGGCAGACCCCAAATGTCACTTAAAACCGGGAAAAGAGAAAAGGTGACGGCAATGGGAATAACGGAAGACTTCATCTACCTCAACTGCAACTCATCAACAAACAGCATCCAGGTAAGTTCAACTCTTCAAAATAAACAAGAACACAACATGTATTAAGGACCTGAACTCAGGAGCCAACTTTACGAAAGCAGATATGGCTAAGAGGGACACAGCAGAAAGTGGGCAGAATCTCAGCAGGAAGCAGAATTACGAGCATCCTCACAGCCAACGACATTATCTTGTGTGGTACCGAAACCGGGCTAATCAAGGTCTGTGCATTGCTCAAACATCCAATACCTCTAAAACATCCAACTACTTAGCACTTATTATTATGATTCTCTACAATGGAATTTATCCTAATTTTCGGATAATTTGAAAATAAAACAGGGATGGATCCCCCTATAGAACCAAGTTCATCAGCCAGCGCAAGCAGGTGTGAGAGAGAGCAAACGAGGATGGCAACGGTGGTTTTTTTTTATTCTTTTCTAAATTTAGAAAACTTTTTGCGTGCGAGTATGTAAAGAGAGCTACTGCGCCAATGCCACAATGTCATTTGATAAATGGAGAGTGATTGATGAGCATGGATTATGATAACAAGCTTCAAATAAAAGGAAACAACAGTCTAACCTTACAATCCGAATCTCGTAATAATCCGCATCTGCAAATCCAAAAGGATAAACGACGCCGTCGCATGGCATCGGAATTCGGAACTGAGCTAGCCACCCAATGCAAGCTCTGCGCTTTTATGAGAGAAATTCAAAATCTTTGAGGAGAGTAAAATTCGAAAACAGAAAGTGAGAAACAAAAGACCCACTCTTTGAGTAAGGGGCAGATAAGTAATTTGGACAAAGCTCTGGTTATAAAAGCAGAAGCAGAAGCAGAAGCAGAAGCAGAAGCAGAAGAAGAAGAAGAATAAAGAGGAGGAGATGGGGAAAGAAGTAGACAAGGAAGAGGAGAGAAAAGAAGCAGCGATAGCATCAACAGCAGTTTTACAGCCCAATTTCAAGCCCAGAGGCATAACCCAAGACCAGCTCTCCAAGTTTCAGGTACCCTCTTAGCAGCGATAGGAAAATTGTAATCTTTCGATGCTAATTAATGGAAATTGTCGGGAGAATTGGAGACCCAATTGGTGAATTTGAGTGCTTTTTTTTGTGAATGTCTTTAACTTTTGTGATACTACTAGTATAATTTGATCAAAACTGGGTTTGATTGACTTGTATCCTAAGTTCAAATTGTTAATTCTGGTATTTGGGTATTCTGTGGTTTCAACCTTAAACTTGTGAACTGGTATTGGAGTTTTAATGGGGATATTGTTGATTTATCACTTTGAATAGGTTATAGGAATCAATTTGGGAAATATGGTAGAAAATTTAGATAGCAATCGAAGGTGCACAGAAAAATTGAAATAGATTTGGCAGTACAAACTAGATAAAAGTGGCTTATTCTACGTAGATGCTGCAGACAATGCTGGAAGTTATAATTTTCTTCCAAGTAAAATTGGACCTCCTTGTCTTACTATGAGTGTCCATAGTTGGAACCATTTTTCCGGTCTGTCCAAGGTGGTGCAAGTGTTTGAAGTGAGAATTCAAATGCTTTTCTGCAGAAGATGTTGGATAAAAAATCTGGGTTTAGGGTTTCTTTGTTTAATGAACTTTCTTAGGCCTCTCTGATGTCATTTTGTTTATCACTGTTGAACACGGTAATTAATTCTGACTTCTTAAACTCTTGCACATTGTAGGAGCTGCACAGGAAGCGTTTACAGATAAAGTCAAAATCAAAGTTTGAAAAGAAACCAAAAGCTGGTACTGGAAAATCTCACCGCAAGAACCACAATCCAAGAGACTCGACAAATGAAGATTCAAGCGTAAGTGTTGAAGATTCAGCTGTTCCTAACTCTGAGAGCCACGATAATGGAAGCAGTTCTTTACCACAGCAAGAGGATGCACCAAAGAAGCGCCAGAAGTTACATTGGGGGCTCGACACAAAGGAACGTTGGGAAAGGAAAGCAAACATGTAGATATTTCCATCAATACAGAATGTGGCGTCCTGAAGCGGTGTGGTTTCAGAATTGCACACCAACTTTGCCATTTAATCTCAGATGTGGTTACAAGGTACTTGGGTAGCAAAATTTGAGGAAAAGTATCTACCTTTAATGCCAAGTACTTTAACCCTGCATTCCTGTACATTTCAGAAGTAGAAAACGGAATCATAACAGAAAACAAGCATTCATGTGACAGTTCCATGCGTATGCAAATTAACCATTGATGATGTTGAGTATTTTCCTTTTTCATTAGTAGTGAAAGTGGCAACTACTTTTTTATGTTACTTCTGTTGGGATGGTAGTTTGACTATTAAATGATGAATGCTATTACTAATTGGAGTACTTTTAATAGATTACTTCAACTTAGGATACACTATGCCACTGATAATGCAAGATCAAATCGTTTTACATGATCCATGAATGATTGTGCACATATTGAAAAGAATATTACAGGGCAGTTCATGATTTTGAGCTTGCTTCAACTTGTCAGTGTAGTTAGTTCAAGTATTCCAGATCTTACGGTTGTGGGGTTTTTTGTTGTTGATAAATTGACTCCAGATAACCTTAGCATATGGACAAACGTTTTTACTGTTTCTGTTTCATCGTGATCACTAACTAGGGAGTTCAAGTGCATGGTTGATTGAAATTTTTTGAATTGAGATGAGTTGGTTTTCACAGATAGGATGCAATTGCCACAGGAAAGAACATATACATGTAGTTTAAGCACTTCATATTCAGCACCTTTTTTTGAGAGAAAAGGCACTTTATATTAAGCACTTGATATAAATTTGATTACACATCAAGTACAGTCTGATCGTAGTGTACTGCAAAATATATGTACTTCCCCATTCCATTTTCAAGAATTAGAGTTGCTTAGTTTCGCCAAGATCGCTTTCGCCAGTTTGATTATGAAAGCGTCTTGTGTGTTTCAACACTGCTGCATATTTTAGCCACCAGTGCTTCAGGCAACCATTGTACCTACGTCGTTGACCTACATGCTTCAAACGCAATATAATCCTCTCTTTGCATTTGCTTAAATCTTTACCACCGAAGAGTGACGGGAAGACTGTGACCAGTAAAGAGTGAAGAGAGGACTGAAGCTTTTATACTTCATTGCTTGGACCTACATCTTTTGGTGTTGGCATTTTGAGCCAGCTCTCTTCAAAACCGGTTGCAGCTTGTATCATGTAGGACAATAGTAAAATGCTCTTGATTATTAGAGCTACAAGCCGCGATATTTGATATTATTAAGATTGTAACCACAATCAATTTTAATCCTATCATATTCAGTAATTGAAATTACCGTAATAAACCGAAGCCAATTCTTTCCGTATTGGCGGCACAAAAATAGAAAAGAATTTCCTCCCGCCAAACGCCGCTTGGAACCGTCTATTACTTGGGCTCTACCCGTGGGCCAACCCGATAACCCAATTATTGCACACGACGTCGTATCCATCAACACCACCGCCATAGCTGAAGGATTTTTCCCAAATAGACCAGGCACTCAAAAAGCCTCGACTACTCTTCTCTCTCTTCCTCTTCTCTGAAACCTCCAATTAGGGCTTTGGAGCCTTAAACCCTAGGCGCCATTCTCCGACGAAGAAGACGATGCCTGGTCCCACCTTAGAGATGGAGCGAGTAGAGCCACAGTCGCTGAAGAAGCTCACTTCCAAATCCCTCAAGCGAGCTCTCGATCTCTTCTCCCCCCTTCATAGCCAATTAGCTCCTCCCGATCCACAGAGGTACTCCCATTGGCTTCTACCTGTGTTTTTTCGAAAAGCTTAGCCTTACTTTTTGTTGCCTAAGAATTTTATAGCCTAATTTTCTCTGTATCTTTTGTCTCGCAGTAAAAAAATTCGCATGAGCCACAAGGTTAGTGAATTTTTTGTATTATTTTTTTGCACATTTTGAATCTGTGAGGTAAGAAGTTGCATTACAATAAGAATTTTAATGAATTTTTAGATAAGCGTCGAGTATGGAGGAATTGTACCCACTGCTAGTCAGAAACCCCCTCGCCCAGCTGATTCTGGTGCTCCGAATCGGGGACCATCGGGGCCTTCGAATGCCCTTGCCCTTCCAGGTATTGTTTGTCGAAATTAAAATTTCGAGGGAATAAGAAACATAGCTTGAACCAACCATGTGAAAATAATGTGTGTTAGACAGAGTTTAATTACAATGACCTGGTGGAATTTTACAATACTTGATGAAAGAAACAGCCTATTTCTATGATCTTTTAGATTTGAGGATGTAGGGAATGTTCAGTGTTGTTTTGTTGAGAGGTTACATCTATATGTGTTTTTGACACTGAAACTTGCCATAAAATCTTTGCTTGGATGAACATTTAACTATTCATGTGTGTCTTGTAGACTCTAGAAATATAAAGACGGAAGCAGCTCAAAATGCTTTGGTGGTTGGTCCATCTGCACCAAAGGCACCGTAAGTAGTCTCTTTCTTTCTTGCTTTCCAGTTCTGTTATTTTGCATTATCTTTAGGAAGATTGTAGACCTCCAACGATGTCTCTTGTATTTGTTTTTTAATTGCTATATGTTGCCAATCATTTGCCCTCTTCTCTAATATATTTTCATGTTGTCCTACTATACATCTTTGATCATGTTTTAGATTCTATGGAGGTTTTAATGTTGCTTGGGCGCATGGGTTTTATTCTGATTTCTAACTCAACACACATTTGATTATGTAGTGACATGTGATTTGTGCTTGTTTATTGCCAGGAATAATATTGGAATTTCGGGTAAAGGCACTTTAGTGGTTTCTGCTCCAGGATCATATGAAAGGTTTGAGCTTTGTCCTTCTCTGAAATTGTTGATGCCTTTATAGTATCCAAGTTAATCTGGTGATTACTTTCTTTTACATTATTTTTCATTCGAAACTGCAATTCATGTGTAATAGCTTTGAACACTTGGGATAAGTAGCGTATTATGCATTTCTTGGCTGTGCTATAGTTAACAGAAATATAAAACTGCAGTGTAAGGTAAATCGTAGGAATTTTTACAAAGACAAAATTATTCAGAGTTGGATGTACTTGAAGAGTAAAATATTTGTTACTATGTAATATTGATACTTTAATATCAATCTGCTTAGAATGGTTTCAGTCCCTTTGGGTCAAATACCTTTCCTGGTTAAGTTTTAGGCATGTTTTGTCATGAAGGGTTAGACTTATAGTAGTTGGCACTAAGTTATATGCTTCCAAGGTGTTGTAAGATTGAAGTTTCTATTATTTTCTTGCTGAGATATTATAGGGCAGTAGAAATTCTAAACGTTATAAGGTGCATGATGCTTTATACTATCTTCTTGCATTTTCTCTAATTATGAGGTTACAACTATGAAAATAATTCCATTTGTCGATATAACTGTTAATTTTCTATTTTATAGGAACCCATCAACATCAGCTATAATGGAAAGAATTTCCAGTAGATGGCCACGTCCTGAGTGGCATGCTCCTTGGAAGATTTACAGGGTAAGAATTTTGCAGTTGTTTAGTTGGAGAAGGGAAACCAGTGAGACTTATGTCTGGATAATATCTAATTTCTTATTGGATGGACATGATCAGGGACCAAAAGTAAAATTCATGTTATAACAGTTCCCACCTCTGTTGTTTTTGGTCCTTGGTTAGTTTTCATTTTGTTGTCCTTTGAATGGCTGTTTTTTGTCTAACAAGTTGATAAGACTGACCTGGACTGTGCACCTCTTTGTTGGATGAATATGAGTTGCATTCACTTGTACGGCATTGTGAAATTGTTCCTTTTCGTTGTGTAGGTCATCAGCGGCCACTTGGGATGGGTACGCTCTATTGCTTTTGATCCAAGTAATAAGTGGTTTTGTACAGGCTCTGCAGATCGTACAATAAAGGTATGAAATTTATGCTTGTTCATCCAAGTTGGTTTATCCGAGTTGCATTATGTGTTGATCACATGTTAATTCTTCCATAAAGCAACTCATAAAGAGGGCTGACCCCTCTCTAGGACTTTTTGTAAGATCAGTTGCCCTTTTTTTGTTTGTTGTTGCCCTTTTCCTTTTTCTTTTTTTATCTCCTCCATTTAAATTTTTTTTTGTTGGTCTTTTGTTGTTATGCAAGTGGATGAGGTAGAGATTAAAATGTTTCAGTAAGATTGAAGCCATTAGTTTTATTTTTATAATTTATTTTTTGCCCTTTCATGGAAATCTTATGACATTTGCTTTATTTTATATCTTTTTGATTATGTTTGTTCTGATTTTGTTGACAGATATGGGATGTAGGAACCGGAACACTACAGCTTACACTGACGGGACATATTGAGCAAATACGAGGTTAGTTTCTCTTGAATTGTAGCTGCTGACATTGTGCGATTTTGGTCAACTCGAATTATGTTGTATCTATGATTGTGTTGGTAACAATAAGGGCTTTGGTGTTTGCAGGCCTTGCTGTTAGCAGCAGGCATACCTATATGTTCTCGGCTGGTGATGATAAACAAGTCAAATGCTGGGACCTTGAGCAGAACAAGGTAGGAATTTCTATTAAACCAACTTTTTATGAGCTTAATATGTGTTCTTTAAATAATGCTTTAAATAATGCTGGTTATTACAACATATAATTTTTGCAGGTTATCCGTTCATACCATGGTCATCTAAGTGGTGTTTACTGCTTGGCTCTTCATCCCACTCTCGATATATTACTAACTGGGGGTCGTGATTCAGTATGCCGGGTATGTATAAGTTCAATATAGATCATGACCTAACATAGTGAAGGAAAGCCACAGAGTGTAATTATTACTGTAATTTGTATCAAGAGTGATAATATCTTTGCTTTTATGTAATTGTATTTTCAGGTCTGGGATATTCGTAGCAAGATGCAAGCTCATGCATTGTCCGGGCATGATAACACGGTTTGCTCGGTTTTCACTCGGCCAACGGTATAAAGATCCTTTTTGTCCTTTATTCTTTTTTCATTCCTATGCATATTCTGATTGTAGTGAGAGTATGCATATGGCCGTAAGTTTATACAATTCAATTTTACTTTTCCTAATGTTATCTGACTGAATTGGATCCGTTTTTCTTTCATTTTGGGCTTTCTGTAACCTTATTTGCACCCTGATTACATAATGTTTACGTTTTGTGTTCTTCAGTTTACATAATTCTATATGGATTTTGATCCCTGCAATCCTTGGATCTTATTCGTTTCCTATAGCACGTCTGATATATAAGTAGCAGAGAATAGAATTTAATGTGACTCTAAATTTCTATTTTCATGCTGGACGTACAAATAAGGATAAAAGCCTTTTTCTCTGTCAGTTATATATTTCTAGGTGCACTTTTTTCTTCATAAATTCACTGTTTCTTATACTTTATTATCTGATATTTCCAGGATCCACAAGTTGTTACTGGCTCTCACGACTCAACCATCAAGTTCTGGGACCTTCGATATGGTAATCTTGTTCTGTCATTTACTTGAGCATTCAAGCTCATTTTAGTTTGGTTTTGTTTCTTCCTAACTAATTCTAAGCATCACTTTATATTCCTGCAGGAAAAACGATGTCAACCATCACACACCATAAGAAATCTGTACGTGCAATTGCGCAACATCCTAAAGAGTACGTGCTAGTACATGTGCACTTTTTTACATCATGGAATGACTTATTCTGCCAGTGTCTGCCCTCTTAAATTGCATGCTTTGCTATTGTTTCTAAACGTGTTCTGTTCTCTAGGCATGCTTTTGCATCAGCATCAGCCGATAACATTAAGAAATTCAGCCTTCCAAGAGGGGAATTTTTACACAACATGCTGTGAGTATTTGCCTAACATCTTTACATATAGTAAATTTTATGTGAACTGAATTAGTTGTCTAGTGATTTTCATTATTGTTAATAATTGTTAAATTTATTTGATGCTTTGAGCAGCTCTCAGCAGAAAACCATAATTAATGCGATGGCTATCAATGAAGAGGGAGTTATGGCTACTGGAGGTATGGGTTATTTTTATTATTAGCTGCTAGTACAATAAGGATGATAGTAGTTGTTTCTTCTTTTCATAAGGTAATTCTAATTGTTTGCTGGTTGTTTTATTTAAGGTGACAATGGGAGCTTGTGGTTTTGGGATTGGAAGAGTGGTCACAATTTTCAGCAATCACAAACAATCGTACAGCCTGGTATAATTGTTGTTGTGTTTTGTCTATATGTATTTTTCTTTTCCATTATTTTTGGGGTTTGGCTGTAGCAAGAAGGTAGCTAACACCTAGAAATGTTTTATTACAGGTTCACTGGATAGTGAAGCTGGTATATATGCACTTTCCTATGATGTTACTGGTACGAGGCTTGTTAGTTGTGAAGCTGACAAGACGATCAAAATGTGGAAACAAGATGAAAATGCCACTCCAGAAACTCATCCTATCAATTTCAAGCCCCCTAAAGATATCAGACGGTTCTAGTGGTTCTAGCATCAATCCTCTGCTGTTGCTCTGCTTGGTTATTGTAATGAACTGCACCAACCTTCAGATCGCTGACCTTGAGAGGCTAGTAAGAATTGACAACCACCAAGACAAAAGGAGGGCCCAGTAGCCATTGCTTGTTTTTTATGTCCTGTAATATTGCTTCGTAGTTCTAATCAAAATTGATATTCCTGGCTACGAGATAGAAATTTTTGTTGTATTATGTTCATAAAGTTGAATGTATCTCAAAGAATTGGCTGAATTTGGATTTGGAATGAATTATTGTGAAGCACTAGAAATTTATTGTTTATAGGAACTCGGTTTTGGCTCAACTCTTGGAACTTGGAAGAGTATCCTTTCCCCAAAAAAAAAAAAAAATTGTGTTGGGACTTGGGACTTTGGACTAGGGGGATTTAATGTTTAATGCGCACTGTCCGGATGTCCTGCAATGGGATTTGGCCGTTGCTTGAGATGCAATACTGTTTAGATCAATGCATCAAACTCACGAGCAATGTGCAAAGCTAAATTAACTAATTTAAAGCCATGCATCCCTGGCGGTTCAAGTAAAGAAACTAAATGCGCGATCTTTCTTTTCTTGCTGAAACCCTTAGGCCTCGTTTGGTTCACGGAAGGGAAATCAATTCCCTTATCTTTCTCGTGGGGAAGGGAAACTAAAGTTCCTGTCAGATTTCCTTTTCTGTGTTTGGTAAAGTAGGGAAAACATTCATGAAAGACAATTTGATTTCCCTTCCGATGTTTGGTTGGTGCAGGAAAGAAAAGTAAAAATATATCAATGTTTCAATAATACCATTCTATTTTAAAATAAAAACAACCTAGAATGAATTTTCAACACTACCAAGAGTACTCAAGCAATTAATGCTAGGGTATTATTGTCCAAAATTATTACAATTAATGCTGGGAAATGGGATGGGAAACTCAATCCCATGAAGTTTGAGTGAAATGAGTTTACCCCCAACTTTCCCCTATGTGAGGAAAACATTTCTGGACTTTGTGGTTACCAAACAAATGAAAGGAATAACTTTCCTTTCCCAAGTCTTCAAATCCGTGAAACAAACGAGGCCTTATCTTGTGCAATTCTCTTACTCATTGCCTCATTTTTACATTTTCTTTTTCATAATCTAATGGTTTGTGCACTTTGGAATGTACCATTGTTTTCTTTTTTCAAGGGAAGAAATATTGTCATAGAAAATCATCTTATACTAGTTGAATAGGGCGTTAGAACATTATAATTGTGGTCTTTGATTCACAGTGATAAAAATTGTACACACGCCAAAACATAGGGTAAAATTATCAAGTTTGTTCTTACAACAATTATTGAAAAAAAGAATTCATTTGAGACAATTAGATAATTATATGTTCTCACAATAACTCATCACGTGACTTATATATGAGGAAATTAAATGAGGATAATGGAATGACGACACAATAACTCATACTTATATATGAGGATAATGGAATGACAACCCGTACAACCTATAATAAAAGTGCATTCTACAAAGTTGACAAAACAGTTACATGCTCTCACAATAACTAGTCTCTACAAAATATTTCTCCCATAAATTATAGCCAAAAGCGTACGATCACCACGTTTATTCTGACAAAATCTTCTATTAGTTTGTTTTCATTTTTTGTTGTTGAAATAATTAGTTTGTTTTCATTACAGGAGCTAGAATTTTATAGTTGAAAATTTTGAGTATTAATCAATATGGTATGCTTGCATCGCCTTAGACAATACTTTATATTGAGAAATTAACTATTTGCTCAGATTTTTTTTCACCATTAAAATTATAACAAATTATTGTGCCCCGCCATCATTTATGCTCACCTAAGAGACTGTTAGAGACTTAGAGATAAATACATCTTAACTACATGTATTAAATTTAAAAGCTGAAATTATAACAACTTGAAACTGTATATTTATTTTCAACCGTCAAATTTACTTGTCTCTTACAATTTCTTAAAAAAATTATCCATTTAGTGAGCAGCCATTTTGCATGTCATAATCGTAGTTTGATAAAACCCTTTCACTGAATTCTTACGGTAATAAAATCGGTCAAAATTAACTTTCTCATTTTATAAACTTTACCAAACATTACCAAACATTACCTTTTGACATTTCCACATATAGCTGCCAAAATCCAGTGGTCGTCCTTAGTAATTAATAAGCACGTTTACCTTAACAGCCAATATCCCAACAAAAGTGCACGCGCCTTGGAACGATTATACGGCCATTTTTCATGCATGGAAGTCCCCCTGTACCGACCACTTCGTGTCTTCCACCCCAAAATTTTGCTTCTCTTTCTCCACATTACCGTACACTCTCCTCCTCCTCCTCCTCCCTCTCTCTCTCTTTCTTTTTCACTTTCAACCTTTTCTCTCATATCCCAAAACTCGGCCACATCCAAATAGTATCCGAAGCTATGAACTCCGATCAGTTAGTTCATAGAACCCACCACACCCACACCCACAATGAAGACCTACAAGACACCCCCATCCTCGAATCAACCCCGCAAAACAAGCCTCGTAACCTCTCCATGAACCCAATCCGCTACATGCTTCGCGAGCAGCGCTTCCTCTTCGTCCTCATCGGTATTGCCATCGCCACCCTCTTCTTCACCGCCTTCCCCTTATCAAACCCAGAGCTAGCATCCTCCTCGCTATCTTCCCCGCTCCTCCATGACCCGACCCGAGACTCGAGTTTCTCGTCCGGGTCGTCTGTCGCGCCGACCCGGCGGGTTCTGTTGGAGGGTCTCGAGTCGATGAATGTGGGCGGGAAAGTGCCGCTGGGGTTGAAATCGAAGAGCCAGAGGATTGTGGTGACTGGTGGGGCTGGGTTCGTTGGGAGCCACCTTGTGGACCGTTTGATTGCGAGAGGGGACAGTGTGATCGTCATTGATAATTTCTTTACGGGTCGGAAAGAGAACCTGGCGCACCATTTCGGAAACCCCAAGTTTGAGCTCATCAGACACGACGTCGTTGAGCCGATTCTGTTGGAGGTTGACCAAATCTACCACTTGGCCTGCCCTGCCTCTCCTGTGCATTACAAGTTTAATCCGGTCAAGACTATTATATCCTTTCCTTATTTGTTTTACGTTTTTTTTTTTTTTTTTTTTTTTTTTTAATTTCGACGGTCGGGACAAATCATGTGACAATGTTGGCACATGAGTTATGTTGCATGACTAAATATTAAATCACACCACACATTTCTAAGTTTGGTGTGAAATTTAATGGGGTATGTTATGGCGGTTTTTGTTCTTATATTTGGTCATGTGTTAGTTACGTACATAAAAAATAATTAGCCACAAAAAAAGATATGGGTTGGCTAAAAATGTATAACAACGAATGTGACCCTTTATTTTTTTTTGGGGGAAATACAAGTAATGTCCAATGATGATTATGGTGAATGAAATGTGATACATGTTAATGGTTGGGGTCCTTGACTTGGTGGTTCACAAGACGAACGTGGTGGGCACACTGAACATGCTTGGACTAGCCAAAAGGGTGGGTGCACGCTTCTTGCTCACAAGCACCAGTGAGGTCTACGGTGACCCCCTGCAGCATCCCCAGGTTGAGACCTACTGGGGCAATGTCAACCCCATCGGTAAGTAAACCAATTCACTAGCATGACTTAATTTCACCTGCTTTGACCCGAGTAATCCCTCATTAATATTTCTCTTAAAATGCTTAATCTTTCTTCTATACAACTCATGAAGAAGACTAATGAAGTTAAGATCCACGATAATAATGATAATAAAAGCTGGTTAAAGTTTGTAGAATGGTTTGTTTTGTTGTATAATTTTAACATTTTGATTCTTTGCATGATTATATTCCGAATGGCAGGTGTAAGGAGTTGTTATGATGAGGGAAAGCGCACAGCAGAGACATTGAGCATGGACTATCATAGAGGCCTTGGCATTGAGGTTATATATACTTTCTAGGACTTTACTGTTACATTTTTTTTCACTGTAATTTGTTTCTATGACCTAACAGTGAAATGCAACAAGCTAAACAAAAGTATATGATGAATCGCAGGTGAGAATTGCCAGAATTTTCAATACTTACGGACCACGAATGTGCATTGATGATGGCCGTGTTGTTAGCAATTTTGTAGCTCAGGTGAGCTCCTATAGTAATTTTTGCACCTATGATGCTGATCATAACTTTGTTTTCAATGTACATTGTTGTCCATCCACAAATTTAATGTCATTGTGTCTATGAATTACTCAGGCATTAAGGAAGGAGCCATTAACAGTTTACGGTGATGGCAAGCAAACCAGAAGTTTCCAATACGTTTCTGACTTGGTACATTTCTTTTCTCTTTGCTTCCAGTACAGTAATGAGGTTATAAGTTTGTAAGGATGGTAACTTTGAAGTTTATTTTAGAGCTTCTGCGTCCCTTTCTAACAAAAAAAAATTTCTAGATCCGTCACTGCTTGTAAGAGTGTTATGTCAGTGTGTATGTCTGCGGACTTGTAGATTCATGGTAGATATAAGTAATATTACTTAGGATTTTGTTATGTATGCCAATGTCTGATTACAGGTGGAGGGACTAATGCGGCTGATGGAAGGGAATCATGTAGGACCTTTCAA
Organism: Rosa chinensis; assembly: GCF_002994745.2. Taxonomy (NCBI): domain Eukaryota; kingdom Viridiplantae; phylum Streptophyta; class Magnoliopsida; order Rosales; family Rosaceae; genus Rosa; species Rosa chinensis. Next base: position 48,426,178 of record NC_037091.1, read on the forward strand.
TCTTGGAAATCCTGGTGAATTCACCATGCTAGAACTTGCTCAGGTATGGAGAGCAAACAATTCCACCGCGCGCGTAGTCAAATTGTATACTGATTTTGTGTTGATGTCTAAATTCACATTGTTTGTATAGGTTGTACAAGACACCATAGACCCCAATGCAAAGATAGAGTTCAGGCCAAACACAGAAGATGACCCCCATAAGAGGAAGCCAGACATTTCAAAGGCAAAAGAGCTTCTCGGATGGGAGCCTACTGTGTCTCTCAGAAAGGGACTTCCTCTCATGGTCACTGACTTTAGACAGCGCATATTTGGCGACGCCAAGGACAACATTGCAGCTGAGGCAGCTTAATCTATAATGTTTGCATAAATCCATTGATTACTTTAATTTCACATATAAATGATGAGGAAAACTGATATATAGGAAAAAAAGATATAGAGTTGGAAAATAAAGTTAGAATAAAAAGGAATTTTCTCATAGATATATGTAACGTTTACTCCATAGGAATAAAAACTTGGCATGCAAAATATGCCAATGGAGTCCAGTTTGTTCTGAGAATGGTATATAGGGATAAATGCTTTTGTTTTCTACATGTTCTTCTTTTTTGTTCTTTTTTTTTTTTTTTGGTTTTTCTTTTTTCCTTGCCAATTAGAAAAGGTTGAGACACGAACTGCGAGCTTAATGAAACTTACTTTCAGCAACTGGGTTGTTCATGATTCATAGATATCCTTACCTCTTGGCAAATTCTGCTCCAGCTAAGACGGAGGAGTGGATTGAGTTTTAACCCAGTTGAATATAACATCCCAGAGCATGTCATTCCCTCACTAAAAGAGAAGGTAAAGAAAAAAAAAAAAAATCCTGTATGCAAATTAACATCTGGGATCGAGGAATGTGTAACAATACAACTCCTGAACGCGAATTCAAGAGCGGTCAATTGTATAAAGCCTCGGGTGTATAAAATAGATGCATTTCACAAATAATGAGTGATATGTATCCTCACTTCATCGGTATATGAATTGTTACAAACTCGACTAGAGAACGAAACAATGGTCGCTTGTTTAGATGTTGCATGTGGCATTAAACCGGGTTAGGCCTAAACGACCCTAAATCAATTACCTTTAACCACAAATCTTGTAAACGATCTACTTCGAACAAGATCTTGTTCGTGTTGCTTAAAGCAAGTTCACCCGTAGTCAAGAAAATGCAAAGTCGAGAAGTCAAGAATTCGACCGGTCAAGTTACTATTCAGTGTCACTGGACATGGGTTTACACCAGTTGTTTTTCTTGCCCGGCCAGCACTGTTCACATTTTACTGTTCACTAGTGGGTTCGCTGTTTAAATTCACTGTTCCTTTTACTGTTCATCAGTTTTTTAAAAAAATTGCTGTTAATAATGAATATTTATGGATAATTAATGTAATAATTATGCAATTTACTTTTTTCAAAAATATTTTAAGGTGGACAAATTATGAGCCACCGACATTTTATCTTGAAATGAGTGAAAGCACAACCAACAAATTATGAGCCACCGACAATTTATCTTGAAATGAGTGAAGGCAACGGACAAATTTCCTTGAAATGAGTGAAGGCACAACCGACACTTTTTGAACGGACCAGATCATTTGCATACTATTCAATCTAACGGTCATTGTTGATGTAATCTTATCTAAAATTTCAGATCAGATTACGTCGAACCAGGAGTGGACACGTGTCCTCGAAGTCTGATCAAGTTTTATGTGAAAATTGTAAATAAATTGAGCAAGAGGCAGCACACCATTCCTCACAAGCTGATATTCACAAATCTCATTCGTTTTCATATTCTCCAGGTCCAACACATTTCCTCTCCTTCCCTCATTTTAATGAAGAGATTGTGGGCTAAGTATCGACAATCTTGAAATGAAGATCTTGAAGAGCTGTGTACGACTAATGCTCTTGTGGTAGCAGCAATCGCTGAAGCTGAAGCTGAAGCTTCCTCCGGATCACGACGACGGGGTTCTCAACCGGGGCGTGCACCGAATGAAGAGCGGTTTAGGGAATCAAGAGGGAAAAACATGATGGAAGATTACTTTGTGGAGCGTCCAGTTTTCAGTGAAGAGATATTCCGGACAAGGTACAGGATGAGTCACAATGTGTTCAACCGCATCTCCAGTGATCTTTGTGGTAGCGACCTGTACTTTGTCCAGAAATCAGATGCTGCAGGCAAAGTCGGACTACTTCCCCAGCAGAAGCTGACATGTTCCTTAAGAATGCTTGCTTATGGTGCCGGGGCAGATCAATGTGCTGAGTATTGTCGGATGGCGAAATCTACCTCCATTCAGGCTCTGAAACGATTTACAAGAGAAATCATTAATCTGTACTCGGCAGAATACCTCCGGGCTCCTAATCCGGCCGACCTCAGAAGACTTCTCACCAAAGCTGAAAGAAGGGGCTTTCCTGAGATGATTGGAAGCATCAATTGCATGCACTGGCAATGGAAGAATTGCCCAACAGGTTGGGCTGGAGAATACAGCGGTCAAAAACGTGTGCCCACTATCATCCTCGAAGCAGTCGCTTCTTATGACACATGGATATGGCATGCCTTCTTTGGACTGCCTGGATCATGCAACGACCTCAACGTCCTTGCTAAGTCCCCGTTGTTTGACGAGGTCACTGCTGGTCGAGCCCCTCGGATCCAATTTCAAGCAAATAACAGGATTCACAATTTAGGGTACTATCTCGCTGATGGTATCTATCCGCAATGGGCGACTTTCGTAAAATCAATTCCAAGGCCTACACGACCCAAGGATCTGAAGTTTTCCCAGGCTCAAGAGGGGTACAGGAAGGATGTCGAAAGATGTTTCGGCATTTTACAGTCGCGCTTTAGTATTGTTCGAGGAGCGGCTCGTGGCTGGGAAAGAGAAGACCTTCGATACATCATGCTGACTTGTATTATATTACACAACATGATAATCGAGGATGAAAGACCAGATGACAGCGATGAGGATTTGGAGTCCGATGAAGAAGAGGATAACAATATGAGGCCCAGGTTGGCCCAAGTTTGGGAAGGACCGAGTGGTGATGACTTCGATCCTGTTGGTAGAGATGGTTATTACTTCAACGGATTCATGGATCGATACGATGCCATTAGATGTGCAAACAATCACTCAAACCTTCAAGAAGATATGATAGAGCATTTCTGGAACGTTCAAGGCAACATGGAGATCTAGATCATAAATGAAAAAAAATTGGAATAATTGGCTAATATCTATGTTTTGTTATGTTTGTGTGCTTTGAATTTGGCTTGTATTATGTTTTGGAAAGTTGGTGTGCTTTTAATTTGGCCAATGTCTATGTTTTGTATGTCAATGTGATTTGAATTTGGCTTGTATTATGTTTATTATGTGCTATGATTTTGAATAGGACAAAATACTGTTTACTCCCTATACTTATAGGGTTTCGATGTTTCAGTCCCTGATGTTTCAATTTCACCTAAAAACTTCCTAAACTCTTCAATTTCACCTAATTGGTCATTGTCGTCAACTTTCCGTCAAAAACTCCGTTACCTTGCTGACGTGGCAGTCCTTCTACAGTAAAATGACTATTTTACCCTCACTGACCAAAAAAAAAATTCTCTATTTTTTTTACTCTATTTTCTCTATTTTTTTTAACTCTCTTTTCTCTATTTTTTAATTGGTTCTTTTTTTTAACTCACTTTTCTCTATTTTTTTAATTTGTTCTTTTTTCCTACTTTTTTTTAACTCTGTTTTCTCTATTTTTTTAATTTGTTCTCTTTTTTTTTTTAACTCTCTTTTTTCCTTTTTTTTTTTTTAACTCTCTTTTCTCTTTTTTTTTTGTTTGTTCTTTTTTTTTTTTAACTCTCTTTTCTCTATTTTTTTTTAAATTTGTTCTCTTTTTTTTTTTTGCTACTCTTTTTTCTCTTCATTTTTTTATTTGTTCTCTCTCTCTCTCACTTTTTAAAAAAAAATTTTTTTATATATTTCCTTTTCTTTTCTTTTTACCACTTCTTCCTCTTCCTTCTCTCTTCTCTTCGGCCATCTCTTTCCCTTCTCTGATCACAGCGCTGGACACCGGAATGGTAGGGTTCTCTTCCTTTCAGATCCCTGTCGCTTCGTGATATTGGAGCTATATCAGAAGTTTTCTCTTGACATCAATAACATTTCTATGATGTTGGTTTGCTAGGATGATGAGCCAAGAGAGAATCCAAGAAGATAAGATGTTTGATTTTTCCTGCGCAAGGCAATGATTTGGTCATTTTGGCTGTTTCTGATGGTAACTTGAGAGAGAAATGTTTGAACAGTTTTGGCACCAAAGAAAGGGAGGTGGAAAAAAAAGAACAAATTAAAAAATAGAGAAAAAAGAGTTAAAAAAAGAGTAGGAAAAAAAATTAAAGAACAAATTAAGAGTTAAAAAAAAGAAGAGAGAAATAAGAGTTAAAAAAAAAAAGAGAAAAAAGAGTAGGAAAAAAAGAACAAATTTAAAAAATAGAGAAGAAAGAGTTAAAAAAAAAAGAGAGAAAAGAGAGTTGAAAAAAAAAAGTAGAAAGAAAAAAAGAGAACAAATTTAAAAAAATGGAGAAAACAGAATTAAAAAAAAAACAGAAAAGAGAGTTAAAAAAAAACGAGAACAAATAAAAAAAGAGAGAAAAGAGAGTTCAAAAAAAAGGAACAAATTAAAAAATAGAGAAAAGAGAGTTTTTTTTTTTTTTTTGATCAAAAGAAGAAAAGAGAGTTAAAAAAAACAGACAAAAGAAAGTAAAAAAAATAGAGAAATTTTTTTTTTTTGGTCAGTGAGAGTAAAATAGTCATTTTACTGTAGAAGGACTGCCACGTCAGCAAGATAACGAAGTTTTTGACGGAAAGTTGACGGCAAGGACCAATTAGGTGAAATTGAAGATTTCAGGGAGTTTTTAGGTGAAATTGAAACGTCAGGGACTGAAATGTCGAAACCCTATAAGTATAGGGAGTAAACAGTATTTTGTCCTTTTGAATATAAGGTGTGTGCTTTAATAAGGGGAATTTCCAAATACAACTTTTATTTCCTTAAATTGTCGCTTACATAAATGAAAAACTAGGAATAAGTACAATACAATTACAAACATGCATAATAACCTAAGTATTCAAATCATAATCCTCATCCTCTCTAGAAATCCAATTTGTGTTTGAAGGCTCATCATTAGGGTTAGGGTTGGTGGAATCACCCGTAGGGAAAGGTGAAAATTGTGGTTGTGTAGGATATTCCCCGGGGTAAGGTGGTTGCGGATAGTATCCACCGGGGTAAGGGGTTGTGGGAATCCACCGGTGAAGGGAGGTGGTGGGAATCCACCGGTTAAGGGGGGTTGTGGGAATGCATCGGGGTAAGGTGGTTGTGGGTATGCACCGGGGTAAGGAGGTTGTGGGTATGCACCACCAAAATTTGGTTATGGGAATGCACCACCAAAATTGGGTTGCGGATAGTATCCACTCATAGAAGGTGGCGGCTGCTCGTCAAGATCTTCTTTATCCGCTATCTTCTTTTGTTTTCTTGACCAATAACGTTTTTTATTTGGTGTCATTTTACTTGTATCAATCTCCATAATACGCTCTTCCCTCTCTTTATTTCACTCTTCCCTCTCTTTAATTCGATCTTGCCTTTCTTGAAATAGGAGTTGCTCTTTTCGTATTTCGATTTGCAAGAGGATACATGCTCTTTTCTCTTCCTCTTGGAGACTTCGAGCGAATTCGTCATCGAGTTTTTTCTTGCCCTTGGTTGGCTCTATTTGGTTGTTCGCTATACTCTCGAGACTGTTTGACAAATGACTTTGATCTTTCGCTGCCTTCTTTCCTTTCCGTATTGCTTCTTTCCTTTCCGTATTGCTTCTTTCCTTTCCGTATTGCTTCTTTCGCAGCCTTCCTTCCTTGGGGCCTCACATTAAGATCTGCAGTTTCACCTGCAATTACCTCATCTACATCCATGTCCAAGTTGATGGGGGAATTTTCAGCAATTGGTTGTGTGTGCATATGTTGACTTCCTACATTTGATGGTCCTCCGGATGTATGGCTAGGGATGTCTTTAAATTGTGTAAAGCCCTCCACAACAGCGTAACTATCAAAGCTCTGAAAATTTTGTCTTTCGGCCTCCCAGTTTTTCTCTTCATCCCGGCATGCCACAATTTATGTTCTTCATCTTGCTACGTAATTAAAAAAAACAATAAAAAATTCAATTAGTACAAATATAAACACTATTATGAAGGGTCATCTATTATAAAGCTCATTGTTTGGCTCCAATTTTGTTGCAGCTGGTCAACAGTCTCTTTTCTTACGCGGGCATGCTAGCATCGTCTGGTGCGGTCGTCGGGGGTGTCCCTTGACCTGACTTCTGTAGAGCGATTGTAGACGAGGAGAGCACCAACCTCGTCAAGGGATTCTTTGTGCCTCGTGGCGAGGACTTTTGCTGAGCTTCTTGAAAATCACAATTGATACTCGATGTTGTAGATCGAGCAGAGCGAGAACCACTGGGAAGTGAGGAGAACTTGCTAAAGCGTGACTTTAGCTTGGCTGGGTTGCTAGGGCGTTACCCTTGCTTGGCTGGTTCTGTAACCGTTGTGGTTGCGGCACTACCGTCGGCTCCCGAGGAGACTAGGACCGAAGTACGTTGGCAGAGGGTTTGGTGGCACTGAAAGTCGGCTTCTGATAAGACTAGGACTAGGAGTGTGATCACCGGTAAGAGAAAGAGAAGGTGAGGAGTTGGTCTTAGAGAGTTGCTCTAGAGAGAACTTAGATCATCTTAGAGATGTTTTGATGTTGTGAATGTGTGTCTTGTGATGAATTTGTAACCTCTATTTATAGGCTACCATGCCAAAGCAGTTGGCATTAAACAAATGATAGTGGAGCATTTATTGGAGATAAGAAATGATGAATTTTGGAGATAAAGAGATAAAGAAACATAATTAGAGATAAGGAATGATGAATTTTGGAGATAAGGAAGCACTTTAGGCTCCTTTATTCCTTCAATTATATCTCCATCAAGAATTCAGATTTTGACAGTGACTTCTTCATAACAAATGTTCCACTATGAGTGTAAATCATCCTGCTAAAATTTCAGAGCTTTTGGTATAGTGGTTGGGCCAGAAACGCTGCTGGACCTCTTACAGGTCCAATTTTCCAGTTTTGCTTCTGTAGAAAATTGGGCTGATGGTTTGAAGGTTTTCCACTTGAAACTAGATCTTGTACTCTTCATAAGAAATTATCCTTGGGATGTCTAGTATTAATCTGGAAAGTTTTAACTTATTTGGATCTTGTTTAGTTAGTCTTCCACCCCTCTTTCCTTATTTAGCTCGGTTTCTCCTAGCCGAAGCAAGAAAATGTGCTAAAGTTGACTTTTCATTTCCATGCTTCCATCATTTCCTTTTCTTACAGCTCGCATAATTCTCCATAGTAGGCTTTATTTATCCTCTAAATATTATATTTCGAACTTGTCGACAATATATAGCTTGAGCCACTGACATTGGCTCAATTTCTCCAACACATGCCTTGTTAGGCCAAAATGCTCATTTTAGGTCCAAACATTGCCCCCCAGACCTCAAAGTCAAAGGTCTTCATCTTGACTGAAGAGGTCTTGAATCAGCACTACTCTTATAATGTTGTTGCTCCAAAGCCACTTGTATTGGCTTGACTGTTTCCATATAGGCCTCTAAATAGGCCATAAAGCTTGAATGCCACTACTGAATTGCCTTTGTCATGAATTGATGCTTCCTTTGCCAACTTTATTGCCCCCCATGGATCTGGTGTTTGGTATGCAGTGAATTGGTGAACTTGGGCAGGTTGTAGGAGATCACAACTTTAGTGTGCCCCCCATGCGAATGAGACTGCTTTTGATCGCGAATGAGGATCCTTCTTTTCCTTAGTGGTAACTTTGCCATGTGTATAGCAGCAAGTATCTGCCTTGTTCGCTGGCTCTCTGTTGAGAATGCGATTGTTGCAGAAGAAGCCCAACTCGATGAACCTTTGGCTGCTTCTGAAGAAATGGGCCGCAACCTGGCCCGTATCAAAGATCGGGCCACTCAGGCCGAAGCTGGTGCCATTGCAGCGAAACGCCACGTGGAGGAACTTTGTTTGAAATTGAGCTTTGCGGGCCAATCTTTGTAGGCCCCCTCATAAACCGGTCGGTCTCCTCAAATGCCAATAATCTCTTCTTTTAATAGCTAACTCCTCAAAAACCGCTCCTCACATGCTACTAGTCCCTTTTTTTCCCGAGATTTGGAATCACTAATCTCGATTTACTGACATCGGTTTGACTCTTTAACCATCCATCCAAGGGTGGGGATTTTCCTGAAGTCCCTTTAAATAGTTGTATTTTGGGCAAGGAATACTCACAACAAATTTTCTGAAACATTCAAGAAATGGCCTTTCAGTCCTTGTTTCTCTTTCTCCTTCTTCACAAATCTTCCCCTCATGAAATGACCTTTAGCCTCTAAATAGTAGGCTTCATGGCATAATCTTAAGCCTGGGTTAGGCCTTATGGCGTAATCTTAGGCAACTCCTTGTTTCGCCTTTCTGAAATCTTGCAACAACAATGCCAGGCTTCAGATTGGTTTAGAAACACGAGGGGGCTCCGAGTGTGAGATCCATGATCATGCGAGATCATCTTTATTAGGATCCCCTACTTGGAGCAAATCGGGGAAGGGAGGGAAGCCAAATTGAGGCCAAAGATCCTTCCTCGAACCCCTTCCTTTTGGACCCGACCCGTGTTGTGCCCTCCAGATGGAAGGGGCTTTGGTTCTCACCTCCTTCTCCCCCTTTCTCTTCTTGATAGAATCTTGGAGGGATGAGAAGGGATGGACTCTTTGAAGGAATGGGTTCAAGCTATAGAATGGTTGTTCCTATACTTCACGTCCAACTAATGGTGGTTACCAAGGCTAGAGGGGGTGCAGAGACTCAAGCTGATATTCTGTTCCTTCACTCTCTGCCCCTCCTTGAGATAATGGCGCGGCTCAAGCAGGCGTTGGATTCCATAGCTGCTTCCAATTGAGGGGGCTTGGAGGCTCCATTTTCTTTTACTGGAGTCTCCCCTTCTCATGGATACTGGCGTTGGCCAAGCCTATGTTGTATTCCTCTGCCGCCTCCATGTAAAGGGGGCTCCGTTACTCCTCTTTTTCCTTCCCTGAAGTCTGCCCTCCTTGAGATAATGGAGCGGCTCAACCCGACGTTGGATTCCATAGCTTCTTCCACTTGAAAAAAGATTCAGAAGATATCTAAAGATTCCTGTTTTGTATTCTAGCCACTTTTGGCTTTGTAATGAATGTACTGCTTTTGGCCGCACAGCCACTTTATGAATGCAATAATATTTTCTTATCCTGATATTCCAATATCCGTGAGAAGCCTATAATTGTGTCTCGCAAGGCCTCAAATATAGGCCCCCATAGTTGTATATTGAAAATAATATTTACTTTTAAAATATGTTCTGCGTCAAGTCGAGCCTCGCGACGAGGGTTTTGAGAAAATATTTATCTTTTGGATCCACTTGTTGGCCCTAACTCAATTCGCATTAATTAGCTGTTGAAAACTCCACTGTGAGAAGATAATATTGAAAATGGAATAGTTACATCATCGAAAACCGTTCGGTTCCCTCACGTGCCAATAATTCCTTCTTTTCCGAAATTTAGGGCAATTTTAATCACGCTTTACTGACACTTGACTCTTCTCTTTGACCGTCCATCCAAGGGTGGACATTTGCATGCCTATATCTTCCTCCACATTATAAACCCAAATTTCCAATCCCAAAATCGTTTCATCAACAGCAATCTTTCTTAATTACTTATCATCATCACTCTTCCATTCTCACATTCTCTCAATCCATCATCAATGGAACCACAAAACCGGCATCCCACCGAGGATGGAGGAAGCAACAAAGCAGCCGAGAGTAGTCCTAACATGCATTGCGAGCAGAGTAATACCAGGTGGCTTCCTACTATAGATCGGATAAGAATCCTCAAGGAGCTTTACGATGACAAGGGAGTTAAGTCCCCCCACTGTAGAGTAGGTTCAGAGGATCACTCTCCAGCTAAATGGTACGGATAGATCGAGAACAAGAATGTCTTTTATTGGTTCCAGAATCAAAGGGCTCGGGAGAAGCTGAAGAATAAGAAGCTCACTTCGGATGTTCAAGTGCCCAAGCAAAGATCAGGGCTTGTTGGTGGATCCATTAATCTCAATTTTGGGTCAACTAGTTTTGCTGGTGTTGGTGGATCCATCATGGAACAACGAGGAGAAGATCACCAGGAGATTAAAACCCTTCCACTGTTTCCCATGCACGGTGAGGACATCTTTGGCAACATGAAGACTACTTCCAATGGAGGTGGTGGTCACGGTGGTGGCTCTTACATTTCCCTTGAGCTCAGCCTTTCCTGCGAGGGCAAAGCTGGAAAAAATTTTCGAAGCCGTTGACTCGGCTTAGTAGCTTCGCGAGTGTAGGAACACTTAGAATTGCCCCCGAAGAGTTGTATTTATGATTTTTTTTTTTTTAGGCTAAATGGGCTTAGTATTGTATAGTGTTGCCCCCTAGTGTTGCTAGGCATAGCGAAGAAATGATTATGGGCCTAAAAAAATAAGCCTTCATGAATGAGCTTCTCGAGTGTGGGAACACTAGAATTGCCCCCCATGTCTTATGCGAAGAAACTGTCTACGACTCCTCCAAGTCCCAGACATTGGGAAAGTATTTCTTTAAGTATCTGCCATTGATAGGGTTATGGTGGACATCTCCATCCAGGTCCTTGAGATGAAAAGCTCCTTTCCCTAAGATTTTATAAATGTTATCCAGGGCCTTGAGATGAAAAGCTCCTTCATATTTCTCCGCGAAACAGTCTTTATACTCCTTCAGTATGTCGATGAGCCCTTGTTTTTCTTCCGGCTCTAAGTTTGCACTGATTGCCACTTCCATTGGCTCGGTTTCAGTCCCCAAGTTCAACTTCTCTGTAGAATCCCTGACCTTTGGAGGGGTATCGTCTAACGATGCTGGGGCCAGTCGAATGGGCTCTTCTTCCTCCTTATGATCGGAGAGATCCTCATCAATATATTCCAATGTTGCCACTTGTGCGTAGGCCTCTTTTTCGATTAAATATGAAGATAATCTATCATATAAAGAATGAAAGGCATGTACCTCTTCCTTTGAGAGGTCTTGATCCATCAATTAGGACCTGGATTTGGCACCGCGTGTCCGGGCCTTTCGAGGTCTCCCTTTGCGACTGCGAGCCCCCATTATGCCAGTTCGGAGGTCGTCACCCCTGTGGGGCGGCCCTTGTTGTCAATTCCACGGACCTGTAGCGGAGAGATAGGTTCTAAATAGTACCTCGCGTCCACGTAGACTACGGAGACTGAGAAAGGTCGCGGATCTGCTTTGACTATTACTGCCTTATCCGCGACTCTGTCCCATATGATCAGCTCCTGATGAAGGCTGGATGAGACACAATAACTCCGGTGGATCCAGTCGCGGCCCAGAATTGAGCTATATGCCGCATTACAGTCTGTGACGAAGAAGGCGTAAACCCCTTTTGCTGGACCCACCTTGACTTGTAGGAAGATCAAACCCAATGTTTTGGTCACAGTCCCTGCGAAGTTCTTTAGTATCAGGGATGTGGATTGGATCTTCTCTTTCTTGATTCCTAGCAGCTGCATGGTTCTGGTGGTCAAGACGTTGACCACGGCGCCCGTGTCTACCATGATTTTTCCAACCTTGGTGCCGTTCATATGGGCAGTGATATATAATGGCCTCATGTGTTGCGCCATTGCTGGTGTCGGCTTGCTAAAACCCAAGTCCTGATCTCTCGCATCGGTGTCTGCAGCCTCTGCTGCTTCGGCCTCCTTCAGCGTAGGTTTCTTCGCGAGAGATGATGCCGCTGAGGTGATCTCGAGCGACGGTTTGTCAGATGATTCGCCGTCCCCCGCTTGACATTCCTGAGCTGCCACCAGCAAGGCATATCTTGATGGCAGGACATATACCATGTTACAAGCAACGTCTGGCATGTCCGCCTCTTTTGATTCCGCTGCTGGGGAGCTCAGGTCATCTTCTTCTGTGAACTTGCTTGACATGTAAGCCGCCAGCGATCCTTCTTCTTGGACCATGACTTGCTCATGCTGATCCGCTGTGAAAGGACATCCCCTCTTTGGTGGACCCTGCTTTGCTGATAAAGCCTCTTCAGATTTTGCAGCCACTATGCTTTGAACTTTCTTAGGCCTCCACTACACAGTCATGGACCGATTGTCTTTTCCCCCCAGCCTGTCAAAGATTGAAGGCTCGCTCTCTCTTCCTTCGAGAGATATTCTCCGCCAAACGCTAGGTTTGCACGTTGGTGGTGATTCTCGCTTCGCGGGAGCTATGAACTTCTCCTGACTGTCCTTCTAGCGAGCGCTGGTTTTTTAAGCCTGTTGGGACATCTTAGGGGGCCGCTGGAAAACCCGCGGGGCGATGAACCTTTTGGAGGTCAGTGCCTCCACCTGTCTCTGGTATTCTTCTGGAGATCTCACCAACTGCGATGGTTTAATCAACCCCTGATCCAGCGCTTCCAAGGTTCGCTTTGCTTCTCCAAACCTCCGTTGGAGTTTTCTCTTCCTTGAAGAGCTCATTTCAACTGCCTTGCCCTTCTTTTGGGTATACCATCTCCCTTCCTTGATAATGGACGTCGGCGCCGGAGGAATATACGGTCTGGTCATAACGTCTGACCACTCGTTTGCTCTTTCTTCTTTCCTCACAACCTTCAATTTCTTGAACAAATTAGAGTCCTTTGGAGAAGAAGTTCCTAACTCAGTGTGCATTCTCGGACTACCTGGTTGGAATCTTCTAGAATGTGCTGGTAACTTTATTGGTGGTAAAGTACCAAAGCGAACGGTCTGTTCTTCCTCTTCGTGCAACGCCTGGATATCACATTCCTCCTTGCACCTTGAACATAGCACGATAGGTGAAACCGGCTTTGATCTCCACTTCACGGACTGCTCCATCACCTTTTTTAAGTCCCCAGTGGTACGATTTGCGCTCAGCCTCTGTTGATCCTTTGTGTCCCAAACTACTTCAACCATGTTGACTCCAGTGTCTAGGAAAGGATCCAAATCTACTAGCGCCGCAGCTGTTGCTGGCTCTTCAACCTGTAAGCTACCATTATTCAACCAGATCTGAATCTGATCCTTCAACCTGACACAGTCGGCTGTGTTGTGATTCCACAAATTGTGGAGCTTACAATATTTTTCCTCCTTAATTGCTCCGGTTTGGGGAATGGTCCGAAGTCGGTCTTCACCATCTTCGTAGCGATCATCTCATCTAAGATCTCATGAGCTTTATTCGCATCATAAGTGTAACTTGCGAATTCAGGTTTGGAGAAGACCACCGACTTGAGTTTCAATGGCTCTTTATACAGCTTCAGTTGCTTTAGCGTTGACGCCTTCTTCCCAATAAGCTCGAGTGCTGCTATCTCGTCCTCTTCGGACTCTTCAGCCTCTTCTAGGCCGGATTCCTCACACCTATAGTAAGGATCGAAGGAACCTGAGTAGTGGTTCATTGCTGCCACAGTCCTCTATTTCCCCGGAATGTATGTTCCTTTGGAGGAGTTCTTCACAACGTCCATTTCTCTAAGCAAGTGCTCAAAGCTTCCTACTTCTGTGATCAGTTCCCCCATAGAGTTGAACATGCTTCCATGCTGCTTCTTGCATTGGCGAGGCTCTAAGCCTTTGATTGCCAACTTTAACAGCTCTTTCTCCGGAAGAATCACATTCAGCTTTCCTTTTTAGATTTGGAAACGCTGAAGGTATGCAACAGCGGATTCAGTTGGCTGCTGAGCCATCTGAGTAAGTGAAGCCAGATCTACCTCCGGCTCGATAGTCCCGAAGGTTTCCTTGAACAGCTTTTCCATCGCGGGCCAACTCGCGACAGATCCTGGTTGCAGCTTAGTAAACCAGGTGAAGGCAGACCCTGACAAAGAAGTGGCGAAGATATTACACTTCAGATTGTCATCATTCTGGTACTGGCCACACCGCACTCGAAACCTGACCAAATGGGCTGCTGCATTTTCGACCTCTTTTCCTGAGAAAGTAGAGAACGTAATGCTCTTGTATCCTCTAGGATAAGGTGCCTGCGTAATATGCGGTGGGAAAGGCCCCTGATAGGCCTCCTCTAGGTTAGGCCTTTGGTTCGCGGCCCTGATCATTGCTTCTACCTCCTTTCTCCTTATATATCTTGGATCAGGAAGAGGTGGGTGAACCACTGTATCATCAACTGGCCAGATCAGCGGTGGCGCCTGTGAAGCCTGATTAACCAAAGATATGACGCCTCCATGGGTCGTTTTGTGTCGGGTTGAATTCTGCGACGTAAAACCCACTGCTGGCTGACCCTTTATGGCTGCGGTGACCTTCACTAGACTTTCAACCCGGTCGATACCATAATGACTTGCTGGAGGTGGATCGTGGTGCACGTATTCAACTCCGTCGCTGTCATATTGGGGAAACAAGCTATGACCAACAGAGGCCCCTTCATTGATTTTCAAAGTCCTGGTCCTTTGCGTGACTGATGATGCGGCGTTGTTCTTCCCACCCGTTGCCAGAGTAGTCTCTTTACCTCTAACTGATACAGCAGTAGCGGATGTGGCTGTACTGCCGCCGCTTGCTTTTTCTCGAGCATTTGGTGGTATCACTGGTATGTACTTACCTGACCCTGTAGGCTGGCCGAGGGACCCTAGAATAGCATTGGGGTCCCCTAACACCTTATTCAGGACATCTCTTGCCTGATCCATCTCAGTTTTTTGCATGGCAACTTGGATCGCGGTATTGGATCCCTCATTGCGAATAGCCGCGACTTCTATGAGAACGACCTTAGTCTGCGTAGCTTGGGCATTTATCAAGGTCACGAGCTGTTCATGTTGCTCCTGGGCTTGTCATGACGTGTGGTCTATATGCCCTTGCAATAGCTCCGTATTGCGCTCCATCTCTAGCCTGACTTTCATTATCAGATTGTTGGACATCTGTCGCTGCTCCTCGAATCTTTTAGCCATCTTTGCCCAGAATGTACTATTGTTTTTTCGCATGATGTTAAGTTGCGCTTCCAGGCTGGCGTTTTCTGGGATAGGGATCGGTACAAAAATATCCGCTCTCACCTCGTCCTCAGCCACCCTGGTGGTATCAAACGCTCTTCCGGCCTCATTAGGCTGGACGGTGAGAACTGCCTCGCCCTCAGTAGCGGGCTGTTGACCTTCTCCTCATTCGGTCGTCATCTCTGTTGATGGCGTGTGGAGAGAAAATCTTTGAATTACTAATTCTTCTGAAAGAACACGACAGTCTGCACGCGTGTGCGATCTGTAACTGGGGGTCTTATGTTTCAGGCAGTTGACGTAAACCTTTTGGTAAGGGTTGTCGTCTAACTTCCCAATGGTGAATATCTGGCAGTATGCTGTATTGTATAAGTAGCTGAATTCAATAAGACTTTGTGAATCAAGGTTTAGACTTGCGGTCCAAGTATAGTAGCCTAGACACAAACTTTCTTTCAAATCCTTTGGGCAACCTTACTGAAAAGGCCAGGTGGGGGAGAGCGAACAAAAGAGGCAGAATCCATTTTGGCATGAACTACTCCCACATAGTGGTTTAGGCCCATTTGCACTCACTTCTGGATTCAATAACCTGTTATGAACGTTGTCCCATTTCTAGACACCATTTCACATAGGCTATACTTACTAAGATGAGAAAGATCATAAGTGTGAAGACAGTTCAACAAGTGTTAATAAAAACCGCCCTTAACCTTAAGGGACTTGAACTAGGCACCAATAAGGAGTTTAGGTCAATATTAACAAAAGAGAGTTCACCTATTCCGTTATGATTCACAACCCCTTACTAACCTCAATTTCTTAATAGTGGTGTGATTTACAGCTCACAGTATGTCCCACTGGGCGTGCCAAAATGTTTGTTTTGAAGCCCGGTGGTTGAATATGCTTCAAGAGAAAAGCTTATGATGTAGTCCCACCGGGTGTGCCAAAATGTTTGGCTCCAATTTTGTTGCAGCTGGTCAACAGTCTATTTTCTTGCGCAGGCGTGCCAGCACCGTCGGGTGCGGTCGTCGGGGTTGTCCCTTGACCTGAATTCTATCTAGCGATTGTAGACGTGGAGAGCACCAACCTCGTCGCAGGATTCTTTGTGCCTCGTGGCGAGGACTTTTGCTGAGCTTCTTGAAAATCACAATTGATACTCGATGTTGTAGATCGAGCAGAGCGAGAACCACTAGGAAGTGAGGAAAACTTGCTAAAGAGTGACTTTAGCTTGGCTGGGTTGCTAGGGCGTTACCCTTGCTTGGCTGGTTCTGTAACCGCTGTGGTTGCGGCACTACCGTCGGCTCCCGAGGAGACTAGGACCGAAGTACGTTGGCAGAGGGTTTGGTGGCACTGAAAGTCGGCTTCTGAGAAAACTAGGACTAGGAGTGTGATCACCAGTAAGAGAAAGAGAAGGTGAGGAGTTGGTCTTAGAGAGGTTGCTCTAGAGAGAACTTAGATCATCTTAGAGATGTTTTGATGTTGTGAATGTGTGTCTTGTGATGAATTTGTAACCTCTATTTATAGGCTACCATGCCAAAGCAGTTGGCATTAAACAAATGATAGTGGAGCATTAATTGGAGATAAGAAATGATGAATTTTGGAGATAAAGAGATAAAGAAGCATAATTAGAGATAAGGAATGATGAATTTTGGAGATAAGGAAGCACTTTCGGCTCCTTTATTCCTTCAATTATATCTCCATCAAGAATTCAGATTTTGACCGTGACTTCTTCATAACAAATGTTCCACTATGAGTGTAGATCATCCTGGTAAAATTTCAGAGCTTTTGGTATAGTGGTTGGGCCAGAAATGCTGTTGGACCTCTTACAGGTCCAGTTTTCCAGTTTTGCTTCTGTAGAAAATTGGGCTGATTGTATGAAGGCTTTCCACTTGAAACTAGATCTTGTACTCTTCATAAGAAATTATCCTTGGGATGTCTAGTATTAATCTGGAAAGTTTCAACTTATTTGGATCTTGTTTGGTTAGTCTTCCGCCCCTCTTTCCTTGTTTAGTTCGGTTTCTCCTAGCCGAAGTAAGAAAATTTGCTAAAGTTGACTTTTCATTTCCATGCTTCTATCATTTCCTTTTCTTACAGCTCACATAATTCTCCATAGTAGGCTTTATTTATCCTCTAAATAATATATTTCGAACTTGTCGACAATATATAGCTTGAGCCACTGACATTGGCTCAATTTCTCCAACACATGCCTTGTCAGGCCAAAATGCTTATTTTGGGTCCAAACACTCATAAATTTAAATGATTTAATTATCTGACCGTTTTCCGTTAAAAATCAGTAAGTACAAATATAAAGGTCATAATTTTAATAAGAAAGTATCTCACCGTTTTACAATAAAAATAAATAAGTACAAATATAAATAGAGGGGTAATTACATCATTATTTATCAACTAATTATTTTAATTATAACGGAAAAAAATTATTACAATTAAAACAATATTATAATTACTACATTATTTATCAAGACATATTTTACTATAATGTATCAACAAATTAAATGATTTATCAAAAAATATAAAGTTCATAATTTTAATAAGAACGTATCTCACTGTTTTACAATAAAACTCAATAAGTACAAATATAAATAGAGGGGTAATTACAACATTTTTATCAACTAATTATTTTAATTATAACGAAAAATAATTACTATAATGTATCAACAAATTAAATGATTTATCAACAAATACATACCTCATCAACCGCATTCGAACCGCTCTTGTACCAATGTTTCGCTTGCCTTAATGCACAATGCCACTCAAAGAGTTCAATCTTCAAAATTTTCCACCTTCCCTGCAAAGATTGGGCTGATCGGCTCTTGGGCCAATTTGCGTCAAAGTGTCGCTTCACGCGCAACCATAATTCGAGTTTTTTCTGATTTGTGCCCACAGCCGGACATCGGCTTACAACTTTCCAAGACTTGCACAATTGAACATCTTCCTCATCCGTCCATCTCCTTTTATCTTGGGTATCTTCACTTTGATCTCCCTCTTGTCCGGCCACTGGACGTGTGTTTCCTCTTTGTTCGATCATATTGGATAATGAAAAATTTGGGTGATGAGAGATATATGAAGAGGAGGAAGGTGTAACTATGAACTCTAATTTTTTGGGTGTGAAATGTAAAGAAAATGCTAGGTATTTATAGATAAATTTTTACAATTTTTTACAATTTTTTTCTTACCGTTTGATTTAATATATATACATATTAATTGGTTGCTGTCAGATCTGCAAGTTAATTGAAACATACGGCTAAGATTACTTGACCGTTGCAATCAAATTTCCTATTCACCCAACGGCTAGCTTCCACGCGTCCAAGTCTGCCTCCCAATTCATGTCGCTAGGCGACAAAAGCAGTCAACAATTGCAGTCTATCACCTCATTGGTGCGTTCCCTCCACGCCTTGTCTCCTCCGCGTCACTCTATGGTTGTCAGTTGCAATAGTCACCTCACATGCATGCTGGGCCGAGCTGGCAGCTGGGCAACATGGGTTATAAAATTAGTCATGGACTTGCCTTTTATTTTGACTAGGGGCATCAAAAGCCAAAACATGGATGGTCAAAGATGGACCGGTGGAGTTGCAAAAATTGCCTTGGCCGGTCAACACATCATCATTCCCCCAATTTGCCCGGACAAAGTGCAACCGCTGCACTTGCTCTTATCTTTGAACGTTTTTTTAGACCCTCATCATCTCTGTTTCTTCTCCCAGTCAAAGATACTATATTATGCCAAAAACAGAATTAGAGAAAACAATCTTGGGTCTAAATATTGGGCCTGAGCATTGTGCGTAAGACTAACCCAACTCCCGGCCCAGGTAAGTAGCCGTCACTTGGATTTCAGTTAGCAAACAAAAAGATCAATGCACTATTATATCCCTAGCGCACCCAATTCTCTTAAACCTGTGCAGACAGTGCTTCTTCTTCTCCAACTCTTCACAAACCTCGCTCGCCTCCATCGTCTTGCCCTAGTCAGTCAGGTCCATATCTCTTGCTTCATCTCTCTCTCTCTCTACTTTTCGCGATATGTCTTTCTGATTTTTTTATGTATTTATTTTTTAGGATTTTCAGCCTGCTTGATTCGATTTCTTTCCTGTTCAAATTTTGTTGTAGCGGACATTTCCGATAGTCTTGCCTCAATTTGTTTCTTTCATTTGGTTTGAAACGGAAGCGCTTCACCCAATTTGCTTTTATAGCTTTTAGGGTTTTGGCATCTCTGCTCCGTACTGTGGGTTTGACTCTCATCTGCCTTTCTAGATCTTGGCGAAATTATAGTAGCGTTAGATAGTGATAATAACATCGGTAATTTAGTGTTCTTGTTTTTGTTCATGGTAATTTTGAGATGAACTCGTTTAGGTTTCTGCATCCAAACACTGTTTCGGAGTATTATTTGTGCTTTCAGCTAAAGGAACCCTGTGTAAACTAACAATGTGACAATTACTTGATGCAGTCCGAGCTGCTAGTTGATTAATTCTTGAACACAGAGGATCCAGTAGTAGCTGTCACAATGTCGAGGAAGGGATTAATGGAACAGGATCTCAGTAAGCTGGATGTAACGACTTTACATCCACTCTCACCTGAAGTGATATCGCGTCAGGCGACTATTAATATTGGTAATCTCAGTTTCAATGCTCCTATGTGCTTTTAAGTGTATTTGTGCCATACTGTTTTTCTATCGTTTAGTCTATACATGTGCTAATTCTTCAAACTGTTGTGGATATTGCTGAGTACCTTTCAGGCACTATCGGTCATGTGGCTCATGGGAAGTCAACAGTTGTAAAAGCAATTTCTGGTGTTCAGGTAAAATTTTAGACCTCGTGTATTCATTCTGCCTCTCTCTTTCTTCTTCTTTCAGTGTGGGAACTGTATATAGGGCAGGACTCATGAGTTGCTACATTTGGTTGTGACAGATTTTGATTGTTCTATTTGAAGTTATCAATGCACACACTCACAGCCATAGAAGAATGTGTCAGGACATTTATTCTTGGATACCGGTGTATTATAATTGTAGATTAAGAAAATTGGGCAATCTCATACTGATACACAGCTGGCTACAAATTTTATATCATTTCACTTTTGAGCTGATAACCACTGTCTTTCTTGTACCATGGACCGTGTTCTCCAGTATTGGTGATTGCTAAATTCTAGGAAAGTAGGGATACTTGTGATCTTCTCTGTATACTTTTGAGAGTCTTGGTTGTTATCATACCAACTGCATAGAGTCTTTGGTTTTCGAAATTCTGGAGATAATATGCGACTTTAACTGGATTTGCTTACGGTTATTTTGCGTGGATTTTAATCTACTTGCTGTTTGCACTATGGTCATCATAGTTACTTTATCAAAGTGAATCCAGCAAAATATTCAATATTATCTTGTACATGGAACCCGTCATTTGAGAATAATTGTTTTGAAGTTATAAGAAAATAGGGGTAATTTAATCTTTTTCATATAGTTTTGAGAGTTTTGCTATCAAAGTAAAGTGCATTTTTAATTGGCTGTGTTTGGGTTTAGCTGAAGTTCATTCATTAACCTTCAGGTGTTATGCCCCGATTCTATTTCACTGGCCTCTATTGTTTGAAATCTTTTTCATTTCACTTGTCAAAGTAACTTTATACTATAGGGAATCCAACATGACACACTAGTATATTGTTAGTTGTTTGAGCTTTATTTACTGAAGCTTGTAGGCATTGATTGGGGTGTTGACTTAAGCCATGATTTTCTCCTGGATATACTATTCTGGTTTAATTAAACAGCATCTGTTAATTATCTGCAGACTGTACGTTTTAAAAATGAGCTGGAGCGTAACATTACTATCAAGCTCGGATACGCAAATGCAAAAATTTACAAATGTGAAGATGAGAAGTGCCCACGACCATCATGCTACAAGTAGGGGTGCATTTTCGGTAATTATCTTTGATTACATCTCTCCTTTTATTAATTTTTTTTTCTTTTTAAATTCAGGGCATATGGAAGTGGAAAAGAAGATGCTCCCCTATGTGATGTTGCTGGATTTGAGAACTGCAGGATGAAGTTGTTGCGACATGTATCATTTGTAGATTGCCCGGTAAGGTTTTTATATGCATGTTATATTTACCGCACTGGAATGTAGTTTATTCCTGGTTATCCTAGTGGCATAAGAAGTGCTAGAACTTGGGACTTTATTTAGAACATTTGTAATTTATCACTCACAGCGGATCTTGTTTTCATTTATTATCTCCTTGAAAGATATTATAGATCATAGTGAATCCAAGTGCAGTAAAATTAGTTTTTCGCATGAGTGTTTGCAGATAGGTTTTTATTGTTGTATGCCAGCATCTTAACGTTTCTGATTCTAGGTTGTGTCCAGTTTATACGCTTCACAAAGTGACAAATCTTATTAGGTGGTAATGTCATGTGTTTGTTTAGTAGAATTTGGTTTGCGTAACCATCAAAATATTGTGTGGTTGCTGCATACAAAAGATCTAATTGTTTTTCACTGGTTTGTATCTTGTTTTAACTGTAGTTTTATTATACTTTATTTTTTGATAGGGCCACGATATTCTCATGGCTACTATGCTTAATGGGGCTGCAATTATGGATGGAGCATTGCTTCTGATTGCTGCAAATGAAAGCTGTCCCCAGCCACAAACGTCTGAGCATCTTGCTGCTGTGGAAATTATGCGTCTTCAGCATATCATTATCCTTCAAAATAAGGTTGATCTTATTCAGGAGAATGTGGCCATCAACCAACATGAAGCAATCCGGAAGTTTATTGAGGTAAGCTCCTACAAAGCACCATTTTATTTTTTATTTTTAAAATATTTCTGTTTATGGTTTCAGCCTGCTGAGTTATAACATTAAACATTTTTTTTTCCAGGGTACTGTAGCTGATGGTGCACCAGTTGTGCCAATTTCTGCACAGTTGAAATATAATATTGATGTGGTGTGCGAGTACATCGTGAAGAAGATCCCAATTCCAGAAAGGAACTTTATCTCTCCTCCAAATATGATTGTTATTCGTTCTTTCGATGTTAACAAACCTGGATTTGAGGTTGATGAGATACGTGGCGGTGTAGCTGGTGGAAGTATTCTCAGGGTACGCCTCTGTTTAAATTTACTGAAAATTATAGAGTGCAGACAATGTTTATATATTTTTATTCCTTGTTTGGAGCTTGCTGTTTGTGAGCATGTTTTTCAGTTTTAAAACCATATTTTTGGTAGTTAATTTTGGTGGAGTTATGGGTGATGGCAAAGTGTATGAGTGCTATGTTCTTATTTTGACACTAACAGTTTGTTAGAATATAGAGCGCAGACTATGTTTAAAGATTTCCCATTCCTGCTTTGGCACATGTTAGTAATAGTTTTTCTGTTTTTAAAACCCTGTTCTTGCTTGATATGCTTGTCTACTTTGTTGGTGGAGTTATGGGTAGTGGGAACGTGTGTGAGTGTTATATGCTCGTCTACTTTCTTGATTTTGACATCACAGCATCACAGTTCGTTAGTTCCATGCATATATTGACAATTTGATCTTGGCAGGGTGTTTTGAAAGTGAATCAGTTTATTGAGGTTCGTCCTGGTATTGTTGTGAAAGATGAGAGTGGAAACATCAAGTGCACACCTATATATTCGAGAATCGTCTCGCTGTATGCTGAGCAGAACGAGTTGCAATTTGCGGTTCCAGGTGGTCTCATAGGGGTCGGAACAACTATGGATCCCACCTTGACACGTGCGGATAGATTAGTGGGACAAGTTCTTGGTGAAGTAGGCTCACTTCCTGAAGTATTTGTTGAGCTTGAGGTAAGGGCAGTAGGTGCAAAACTCTTTATGTGGCTTTTTTGAACTGAAACTCATTGAGATGCTATTTGTCAAGTAAGTGGTTAATAGGTCTGTGATTCTTGGGGGAAAAAAAAATGAGATGCACTTGGGTGTTTCCCTGCATCTATATTCCTGAAGTGATTATTCCTTGACTTTCAAGGATGTGGTGATGTTGTCTGCCATAAAATATTCTTTTCTTTTTTGCTTTATGGGTTTTAGTAAGAAATCTGTACTTTGAATGTTTAAGTAATTCTGTTGTTTTCTCTCCTGAAATAGATAGATATGTTAATCAGAAATGCCCATGAATACAGCTTTGGAATACTTTTCAGTTCATGTTGTGCAGAAAACTTTAGTTCTGAAAAGTCTGACATCTATAATTTTCCAGGTAAACTTTTTCCTGTTGAGAAGGCTTCTGGGGGTCCGGACAAAGGGTTCTGAAAAGCAGGGGAAGGTCTCCAAGCTTGCCAAGGCTGAGATACTCATGTTAAATATTGGTTCTATGTCGACTGGTGCTAGAGTAATAGCTGTGAGAAATGATTTAGCAAAGCTTCAGTTGACTTCTCCTGTGTGCACAAGCAAAGGAGAGAAAATAGCGCTCAGTAGACGAGTTGAGAAGCACTGGCGCCTGATCGGTTGGGGCCAGATCCAAGCTGGAACCACACTTGAAGTCCCACCCTGCCCTATTTGAGTTGACACCACAAACTTGTAAGACCGAAAGCAAGAAAATTTAAAGACAGCTGAGAAGTTGAGATGTGGGAAGGCAGACAATCGTTGGGAACCATTTTTGTTAGATGGAGGAGAAAACATTGTTTCAATCACTATTATTTTTGTGGTGCTTATGGGTTTGATCTGTTAATACTTTCTGCTACGTTCTTATATAGTTTGCGAGCTTTGAACCAGTCATTCCAATATGTGGATTTGCTACAGTTTTATGTTAAACTTGTACTCCTCGAATGTGTCGGGTTCCCATGAAATTTGCTCAAATCCTTTAGATATGATGTCTGATTTCCAGCTTTTTCAAATATGATTACCGGCTAGCCATCTCATGCATATTGAAATCCCCTGGTTATTGTCAGGATCTATATCCTGAAGCACAGGCACGAGATTTGTGTTTTGCCTTGTTCTGTTCTCGGCTCGATTTCAGGTTCTACACTCGATTGCCTATTCGACCTTATGTAGGTTTAACTTTTTACCATCTCAACCTTTGACATCTACACCCCGCATTCAACCGACAACATTGCAACTCATATTTTCCAGAGATAATCAGCAACTGCCACGACAGACATGATAAATTATACAGCTCCTAAGATTCACATAGTATCAACAGCTTGATTAATATCGTTTTTTGCTCTCTGACTGCGTTGCTAATCTTTTCCATGACAACCCATCTACATTTACGTCTAATCTCGGAACTAGGCCGGAGAGTCTATTATACTATTGCACTTCCCATTGCTACGTATAGCACTACTTCAGGTGCCCTGGTGCAGCATATCTACTAGGAGTTCAGTTCGATTACGCAGTTCTTCAAATTTCAAATATCGAGAGGCTACGTTCTCCCTGGATGTAAACGTTTTGATCCAGTTACTACAAGTTCGTTAACGGATGCGCGCAGAGGGTAGGCGTTGATGATCTCCATTTTGATCTTAGTGGATGTGCCACCACAAGATCCTAGTGGTTTTTGACCTTTGGAGCTGAGACATTCAGAGTGATGCCGCCACTTGCTAAAGGCGTTGGTCCCCTCTATGCTATATATGGCTTGAACCCATAGATAGACTAACTGAGGTGGATGGAGATGATAATATTATTATCTGTTTTGATTTCTTGCAGTTGCATGTTATTGTCCAGTGTCCAGCTACCCAGCAATTCCACTCTCCAGCTACCCAGTGTCCAGTTGTATGCTAACTGAGATACAGATTGAAGTAAATTGGAAAGTTTAATATTCTTCTGGAATCTAGGATAAATAAATTCTAGTTTTATTATATTTAGGTTTGGTGCTCTATATAAGCACCTTATTATTTTGTAATTTGAAGCTTTGAGATATTGAATAATAAAACCCTAAATTAGAGAACAATTTCTCTGTTTTATTACGGCTGTGCTCGTGTTTGCTAGTGGATTCTAGCTCATTTCATTTGATTTCGACAGTTGACGAAATCATGTTTCTACCGTAACACGCTTCCTACATAACTAACTAGTCGGGCAGGGTCGAGAAATATTGGCCCAATGATCTGGCCCGACTCGAGTTTATTATGAGCCTGGCACGGTCCGAGCACGACATATTGCAGGCCCACCAGTCCCGTTTCTCTAATAGAGTTTTTAAGTTTATATTTTTTATAATATAGAATTAATATATAATTTATAAACAATAAATTTCAATATCTACAGTTCTATAGTTTATATTCATTCCAAGAACTAGTTAGGAGTATTAATCAATTCGATATGCTGTTTTGGTTGAAATCTTAGTAGAAATCGTGTAGTTTTTATTTTATGACGAAATGTACTTCTCTAATCTCCACCTTCCTATTAATTTGGCCTTAGAGCAAGTTCACCTGTAGTCAAGAAAAGTCGAGGCGTTGACCAGTCAAGTTACTGTTCACTGCCACTGGACATGAGCTTCCACCCGTTTTTTTTTTGACCAGTTAAGACTGTTCATTTTCACTATACATCCAACATTTCACTCCACAATTTTACTGTTCATTTTGTTTGGTCAGAATTTTTTTTTCTTTTAAAATTGAAATATATTTGATGTAAATAGATGATAATAATGGAGATTTATGGATAATTAATGTCATAATTATGTAATTTACTATTTTTTCTAATATTTTTGATTGATAAATTATGAGTCACCTATAATTACCGACAATTTATCTTGAAATGAGTGAAGCCACCACCGACAATTTTTCATGAAATGAGTGAAGGCACCACCTACAAGGTTTCTTGAAATGAGTGAAGGCACCACTGACAATTTTTCTTGAAATGAGTGAAGGCACCACCGACAATTTTTTTGAAACGCATGAAACAACTACCGACATCTTTGAACGGACCAGATCATTTGCATACTATTCAATCTAACGGTTATTGTTGATGTAATCTTATTTAAGATTTCAGATCAGATTACGTCGAACTAGGAGTGGACACGTGTCTTCTAAGTCTAATCACGTTTTATGTGAAAATTGTAAATAAATAGAGCAAGAGACAGAACACCATTCACACACAAGCTGATATTCACATATCTCCTTATTTTTCATATCTTCAGATCCAACACATTTCCTCTCCTTCCCTCATTTCAATGAAGAGATTGTGGGCTAAGTATCGACAATCTCGTAACTATCAAAACTCAGAAACAGGTGTCTTTTGGTCCTGCCTTTTTTCAACATCCTATTATGCCACAATTTATATGCTTCACCTTGCTACGTAATTAAAAAAAATTAATAAAAAATGCAATTAGTACAAATATAAACGCTATTATGAAGGGTAATCTATTATAAAGGTCTTAATTTTAATAAGAAAGTATCTCACCGTTTACAATAAAAATCAATAAGTACAAATATAAACATGGTTGTAATTACATCATTATTTATCAACTAATTATTTTTATTATAACGAAATACAATTACTACAATTAAAACGATATTATAATTACTACATTATTTATCATGTAATATTTTACTATAATGTATCAACAAATTAAATGATTTATCAACAAATACATACCTCATCAACTGAATTCGAACCGCTCTTGTACCAATTTTTCGCTTGCCTTAATGCACAATGCCACTCAAAGAGTTCAACCTTCAAAATTTTCCACCTTCCCTGCAAAGATTGGGTTGATCGGCTCTTCGGCCAATTTACGACAAAGTGTCACTTCACGCATAACCATAAGTCATTTTTTTTCTAATTTGTGCCCACAGCTGGACGTTGGCTTATAGCTTTCCAAGACTTGCACAATTGAACATCTTCCTCATCCGTCCATCTCCTTTTCTCTTCGGTATTATCGTCTTCACTTTGATCTCTCACGTGTCCTGCCACAGGACGTGTGTTTCCCCTTTGTTCGGCCATATTGAATAATGAAAAATTTGTTTGATGAGAGCTATATGAAGAGGAAGGTGTAACTATGAACTCTAATTTTTTGGGTGTGAGATGTAAAGAAAATGCTAGGTATTTATAGAGAAATTTTTAGAATTTTTTTTCTTACCATTTTGTTACTGTTTATTAACGTTACATATATATATATATATATATATATATATATATAGTGGTTATTAATTATTTGCCGTTGGATCCTCTTCTTAATTGAAATTGACCGCTGGAATTTCATGACCGTTAGGCAGCCATTTCGAAATCATCCAACGGCTCTGTTGCACGTGGAGAAGAGGTCGGGCCCTGCAGATCCGCTACATGACAAGCGATTGGAGTCAGTCGACCTGCCTTTGCGACGCCACGCGTCATGCGTTCGTGAGCCAGTCGCTGCCTTCAGCGCGTTGCAGTGGAGGGTCTGGTGATGAAGTCAGCCATGTGAATCCTTGGGCCGAGCTGGTAGCCCTTCAAAACCAGTCAAGAAAAAAGTCAGCTTGTTGCCTTTTTTTTTGCCTCAGTCAAGAAAAGCCAACAATTGGCTGGGCAAGCCCATTCCCGTGGAGGACCAATTTTGCTTGTGGCCTGTCACCACATCAGTTTTCCTTGCTGGAGCCCAGGCAAAAGAGAACCAGTGGACTTGCTCTTATAGCATTTACTTATCTTTTTTCTTTGCAAAAGAAAAAAAAAATGACTAGTAGAGTGTAGGAAACTGGTTTGGTTTGTCATTGGACTATGTATAATTGGGACTTTGAGAGCGGTGTTGGTGGTACATGAGTAGTTTGGTGTTTCTGTGTAGTTATGTTACCTATGACGACTATTCATCCTGCTCTCCAAACCTGTCTACACAAGAAATTGGTCATAACGGAGATCGGGAGGTGTCTACACAAGAAATTGGTCAGAAGGGAGATCGGGAGGTACCTGTCTCGAACCCTCCGTTTTCTAAGTCAATACCGGTGTGATACATGGACAAACTAATGGTACGAAAATGGCAGAGTTTAAACTTACTTGATTTGGAAGTATTGACCCCTTTTGTAATGAGAAATGGGAGTTTGGTTTCCCTAATGTTCAATGTGGGACAATTGACAAGTCTCTCATGGTATGAATGACTGTTTGACCATGCCTTTGCTAGCCATTGTGGGTGGACCTCTGGTTGGCATGGCCACTGGGCGTTTCCCTTGATGGCGGCTTCGTTAGGCCATCCAGGGGTTCTTGGCTGGCCTGCTGTGTGTACTTTCCGGTGGCGCTGCATGCAATATGCCCAGTATAAACATTTGGTAATAGCTTCTTTCAGTCACAACAATTTGCAACTTATATTTATAATATTGGCTTTGACTACTTTTAATTTTCGGCACAATTCGAGCATAATACGACTTGTTTATTAGGCTAGCACAAGCACGGCCCGCGACATTGTGGGTTTGGATAGTGGGCCGAATTGGGCCTAATATTTGCATATATAAACCGGGCCGTGCTCGATAATAGACCGGCTTGGGTGTGGCCATGGCCTGTGTGCCACCTCTAGTGAGAGACTGAGAGCCTCGTACTCTCATTTCATATTCGAGTTGAGCTCCACTCTAACAGCAGGAGCGAGAAATCCATGCCCTTAATTAATAAATAATTAGTTTTGAAACTGATTCGTAATTGTGATACTTATCATGTTGAGTTTGGGTTATCTTTGGTTTCACGCGCGGTGGTGGGACTTGTGGGGGTTTGATTAACTTTGATGACCTGTAGGTAGATATTTTATTTTGCCTTGCCTTTTAAAGCAAAGGCATACCGACGGGTGTAGCCAATTCTTGGCATCTTTGAATGAATCCAATTTCAATTTCAGCACTTTTCTTTCATTCATCTTCCTTTTCTCTCAGTTTTGTATCCCATTATGTTATACCACCTACTAGGCTTCCATGTTTCATGCGATCACTACAACACATGCACATCGAATCCCCTTATTTG
Source organism: Rosa chinensis (assembly GCF_002994745.2). Taxonomy (NCBI): domain Eukaryota; kingdom Viridiplantae; phylum Streptophyta; class Magnoliopsida; order Rosales; family Rosaceae; genus Rosa; species Rosa chinensis. Next base: position 48,455,034 of record NC_037091.1, read on the forward strand.
ATTTCACACCTTTATGTGTGTATATAAAGTGAGCTTGCTGCGTGAACTTGTGAACCATCCAAGCATTTCATTCTTCTCTGCATGATAAATAGAGAAGAAGAGGTGTTCTATCTCCTTCTTCTCAATCTTCTCAAAGTATTTTGTTACATTAAACCGAGTTCGATCACCCTAGCCTGTTGAGTGTTTTTCGCAATAATACCAGATATGGGCGCAGTAGCAGACAGTCAACATCCTTGGGCATTTGCATTTGGCATTCTAGGTAAATGCATATATATGTATGTGTGTGTGTGTCATATTTTTTGAACACACAGCTTTACACGGTCGATCAGTTGGTCCGCATTATTTGTTATCTTATGGTGGTCAACATGTCGGTCACATTCGTCTTCCACTCTTCCCATCTTCTGAATTCTGTCTTGCAACTTTCCAAAAACTATAGGCCAAACCACTTCTCACAAAATATTGAAATTTTGACCAAGTTGTTTTGTTGTCCTAATCTGTCTTGATATATATCTAGTTCATTTAGGGGTAAAGCTTATGTTTGTACTTATTACATGTCGATGCAATCTCACGATCAACCTTCCTCATGCCCGCTATAATACTGATGACTAGTTATGCATGATCTTGGTAGTTTAGGTATTCCATTGGAATGAGTTCCTTAATTTCTAATATAATTTCACTTTTCATGGCAGGTAATCTAATTTCCTTCATGGTTTACTTAAGCCCAGTGTAAGTAATTAAACTACGAATTTAATAATGAATTATATTGAAAATGCAGGCACAGGTGAATTCCTTCATGGTTTGCTTTATATATTGATAACTAATGAATTCTCTCTTTTAATACATACTAACTTTACTGTCCTTTTTGTAAATGCAGGCACAGGTGATCCGCACAGAAAGTGTTGAATTTATGCCGTTCAGCTTATCATTCTTCCTTACATTGAGTGGCATGTTGTGGTTTGCGTATGGACTGTTCCTCAAGGACATACGCATAGCAGTAAGTAGTAACTATTTCCCAAAAATTACATTTACATCCCAATAATTAATTCATTCCAGAGTAATAACTATAGTTTTCTTTTTTCATATAGCTTCCAAACGGGTTAGGTTTTGTCTTGGGTCTACTTCAGATGCTGTTCTATGCCATATACAGAAACCGAAAGCTAGTCTTAGTTGATATGGATGAAAACCTTTCGGCATCGGAGCACGTGACAAACGTTGCGATTTTGAGCACTATCGCAACATCCGAAGTTCATTTGGTGAATGCTAAGCCGTGCGATGGCGATGACGGCGAAGATGGAAATAAGGACAGTGATGGCAATTGCGTGGTGGTGGTGGATGTGGATGCAGATGCTTCGGGTGATCACCTTCCACTGAAATCTGATGAATCATGTGTAGTGTGAGGTTCAAGTCTAACTGTTACGACATGTCAGACTTGAGTTATATAGATAATAGATATTTAGTTTCAAAATAATTACAACCCATATATGGCATTGTAATTTTTGTATGGTTCCAAAATAATTACAACCTATATATGGCATTGTAATTTTTGTATGGTTCCAAAATAATTACAATTTAACAGCATTTATGATCAGAAGTTGCTCTCCACTCCACTATCTCCGCCATTGATGATCAGTAGCTTCTCTGAAAACCTTTTTTTTTTACTAGTCACAAAAAACTTATTGGATGCTTTGGTTTTATAGGCAACTAAACACAAAAAATTATTTTATGCACCGATGGTGGAAGTAAATCAATAGAGCCAATAGATTTCAATAGTTAATATGTATAGATAATCGTTCTTTAATAACCAAAAACTATACTTAATATTATCTAAGGCCCTGTTTGGAAATAGAATTTTGATTTCAAATCTCATGTATTTCAAATCTGAGTAATTAAAATCCTAAGATTTCAAATTCATCTGTTTGGGTAACAATTGAATCATGAGGATTTGAATTTAAGAATTCAAAACTAATGAAGAAAGCTACTTATATAAATACTAATCTAATAAAGGAAGATTTTCTTTAGCGTTTAATTTCTATGGAGGTAATTGGCATGCTCCATAATTCCAAAAGCAATATAAATCCGAAGGGTTTCATCTCATATTCTAAAAAAAAAAAAAAAAATAATAATAATAATAATAATATGTGTTCCATCCTCAATAATACAAATACGAGGTGTTTCATCTAATATTCTGAAAAAAAAAAAAAAAAAAAACATAGCAGTAATAATATTAATCGGTGTTTCATCTCCATAATTCCATCTCATGTGAATCCAAATTGTCATGCTCACTCTCTGTTCCTTGGTTGTTGCCCTGAAAACAATCAACAAAAAATACTATGACCATTAACATATATGATATGAAGATTGACAATCAACAAAGAATACGATATGATGACATTCATATAGCTTTACTTTTATATTAGAAGCTAAGGATGCTTTGATGAGGCTCGAACGTAATGTTCTATGGACAAGAAAAGAAAAATCAGAGAGAAATAGAAGACATATATTCATATAGTTTTACTTTTGTATATGGTTGCAGGGGCTTTAAGAGCTTGACTTGTATTCTATATTTTAAGAAATTAAGCACCCATTAAGCTACTAATCCTCTGTAAATTGACCTATGTGTTCTCTATCACCTAGTCCAATGGAAATTACAATGACAAATTAGAACTTAGCATATAGCAACTTGAAAGGGAGTTTAATTAGTTTACCAGGAAAAAAAAATGGACCACATTTAGGGACCTTATAATTCCCAAAACAAAACTAAATGAAGTACTTTTTTGCACGTCCAGACAAGTACTATTCAAATACAAGTTTATACAAACATTTGAAACTGAAATGAAATCGAAAATAATGCCATCTAATCTTTTAATGTTATCGTGGTTAGGTGATAGCATGACGGGGTGGGCTACTCATTTGCACTTGAGGAGACCCCGGCCATTAAACCCCTTGAAAAGTTGAAGTTGATCTAGTTCTTTAGTGCACTACGACTGAAGGTCACTAGATTAGCTATAAATTCTATCTCTTTCAATGTCTAAAGATAAGAGACAAAGACTTGACTGAAGTTTATGAAAGCCTCCAAACACAGTAAGTCTTCCCAAACCATCTTACAATTTAGAAAAGAAAAGTTAACCATATAGACGTGGCATAAAATACTCCCATCATTAATTTAAGGTTAATCTGTTAATGATATGGCCTATCTACGTGGTACTTTTATTGGAATAATCAATTAAGGTTATGCACTTCGTACTGGGGAATTGGGATTTGTATAATTTCTTTTAACTAGCTCTTTGTCTTCCAAGTATAATTAAAGTAATATTTGAAATGTGTTATAAAGTAGAGAGAAGATGGAGAGAATAGTTGGGAGGAAGTAGAAGTATTCTCATTCAGTCTCATTAGCCTCCTTTATATAGAGGTAGAGTTTGCATCAAAGTACATAACTAATGAGTATTTACGTGGACAGCCATATAAATAATAATATTTACAACACTCCCCCTTGGATGTCCACTAATGAATGATGATATTGGACGCGCTTATTGTTGCCTCGTTAAAAACCTTGCCAGGTAACAAAAACCCAGTGGGACAAAAATAACCCTGGTCGAAGGACAAAAAGAGCACAACGCGCATATGTCCTAGGTAGCATGCTTCTGGATGCTCCCCCTGATTAGAATCTTCCCCTGATTGTTGCAAGCCTTAATTATGTATGCGATAAGCTACATGTAGCATGTATAGTGGTTTGATGTGTCTATCACTGAAGTGAGACCATGTGTGCTTTGCATATAGGGGCTCATCACAAATTTTCATACCTGCAAAGTTTAAGCAATACCAACAAAGCTAGACGATTTTCAATAAGTCTTACCTCATATAATAAGGTTAGAAACAATCTCATATGCTCAAATTCATTCACTGAGTAATAGCTAAACAATATAAAGAAATTGACACATTTAACTTTGTATAGCTTAAAACATTGAAAATCATTATGGCATGCCTAGCCATATACATCAATATCTTTGTGTATTGATATGTCTCATATAAGCTCTTCAAGAGCTCTAAATAATTCATAACTTTGCGAAAGTTAGAATATGTTGCAACATTATAATCATAATTCGAATTTGATAGTAGTCTCGTCATAGTACTCATTAAGGCAATTTAGATCTCGTTGACTAGAACGAAATGAGTACATATGAGCTAGCTTTAGACTCTTTGATTCCATGAGTGAGCTTCAGGCTCTTTCAACCTTTCATGAACTTGCATTTGAATCATTCATGTATTTGAATCCCTTGAGGATTTGATAAGAAATACACTTATTATGACACTTTGCTTTTGAGATTTTGCTTTTAGCAATGTGTCTTCACAATATACGATGACAAAGTGCCATAAATCTCTCGTCAATATAACAGCTATATGTAACACTGTACTTATAGAAAATTGTCATTCATATAAGGGAAGATATTCATAATCTCATGTCTCTATAAATAGACATTGTGTCATAGTGATTTATCTTCACTTTTGATAAATACCCTTTTGTAACTTGTAGGGTTAGAGGTCCAAGTATTTCATCACGTTTCAAATATTGAATTTCATTGGAATTGCCTCTTTTCAATTTGGCCAATAATATACTTTGTCGACATTTATGGTGAAACGTGGTATAGCGTCCATACAGCCCTTAAAGATTTTTGGTAGCTACCAAATGTAAATTATCATCAATGATCAACAATCATAGATCCCACACATTCTTATATGCATGCATTAGCTATAATAAGCTTATTGATATTGGGTACCCATGCCACTTCTGGAGCATACATTGTTGCTTCTAGGACAATCATCTCTCATAGATGAATTATATAGCGAATGTGGATCTTTTTACTTATAATCTCATATAGAGCATTATAGGGCTTATATAATCTTCCCTGTATTGGGAATTTAAAACTTTAGACCTGGTGGATACAATCTACACAAATTCACACCGTTATGCAAATGACAGTAGTCTTTCCTCCCCCTAACGGCGGGAAGACTGTCTTATTATGACCATGCTCAAAAGATGCATTCAAAAATCTATCACTTTTTTTGGAGTGAAGGTGTTCATTGGCTGGTGGCGAACCCAAACCAAGTTTTAGGTCAAAAATGTTTTGTCCATTAGCATCAACCATATTGATTTATTATTGTATCACTAAGACATCATTTCCGAATGGCGTACTTACACCCTCTGTATGTGTAGCCATATTAGGAGCTGTGATATTGTTTAATGACATTCTCTTCAAGAGAACCATGTCAATTGGATACATTTGCATCCTACAAATCAAATGGAGTCTACATTGTTTGTATTAATATGGTTGGTCTCAAGGACTTTAACCCAAGCAGATGCCTTTGCATTTAGCATATAATTTTGTCACTTTCTTTTATCAATTCACTAGTTTTGATATTTCTCAAAGTCAAATGAGACAGTGGATAAATATCTCACACCAATTCATATCGTTCTTCAGGAACAATATTTCTCCCCCTCATTGCGGGAGGATTGTCTCATTAAAGTGACAACTCGCAAATGTGTAAATAAACAATTTGCTTGTGAGTAAGATTAGCAATCATCAAACTTGTAAGTGATTCCATGCAACATGGTAGACAAAAGATGAAGTAACCGATCATGCCAAAATAGTGTATTTGGTTCAAGGAACTTCAGGTTCATGACATCATATGCCTTAATTTACTGCAGAAAATTCGATACAGTATATATCCGATGGCATAAAGTCTTCTCCAACCATATAATAAGCAAATAATGCAACAATATTTCAAATTTGGTAACATGATAGTAGCTCATTTGGAGCCATAGATCAAGATCTACAACTCTTGATATGGTTGTTACCTTAGCTTCAGTAAACATTAATTGTGAAATACTGATAATTGGAATGGACCAACTTCATTTTGAACTACTGGCCAAAATGATATACTCGAAAATTTCGAGTTAAAGACTACAATCCATAATAAAAGAGTAACTTTATTACGTGGAAAACCTCAAGTTCACTGTCACGTATATATTTGTGTAGTCATAAAGAGGAGGGACTTCAAGCCCTCATATAATTGGAGATCCAAGAAACTTCATGTTTCAATTTGTTTTCAATTTATAACAATCTCTTAAGGAACATCAGGTTCCTAGATAATCAGATTAAGAAACATTTAGTTTCAATGGGGACTTAGAGGTTACAATAAATCTGAGGAATAACACAATAGTGCTTTCAACTTTGCTTATTGTAAGCAAAAGACATCAGGCATGTGAGATGAATCTCAATGTTCTTACTAGTCAATGCAATTTAATTTGACCAGTGCCCTTTCGAAAGTGGCTTGATAATCATCCACCATATAGTGTACCATAGGCGACACACACCCAATTTACAATTTCCTCACATATGTGGATGTTAGGACAATATTTACATTGACTCCTGATTTTTCTCTTGCCATGATCCACTTCTGGTGGCATTTCATGGTATAGCCATATCAATCGGCTTTCTTACTATACAATGAGATCTATGAGACGGGGAGATTATACATCTCTAGTAATATTGGAGGCACAGAATGCAAAGGGACAATAATGTGTGCTCTTCTGGAGCCATCAATCAGATATGTAAGATCTGAGATGATTGTTATATTAGCCTCATAAGCATAACCATGCATAAAATTGCATTGCCTGAAAGTCACTCAAAACATAAGTTTGAAGATGACATAAATCAAATTTGTAAGAATTGAACAGTGGATCTCATAGGATATACACGAAGCTTCTGGTCCGTGTTATACAGGTAAAACATGACGTTTAATTATTGTGTTGTTGTTTGATGTAGATTAACATCAAATGCATTTTGAACTTCTAGCCAAAATAATATACTTGAAATGTCGAGTTCAAACTTCATGACCTTAACTTATGGGTGAAGGAATTTAGATGGTCATCTAGTTAGTTTGATCATTGAGGAACTTCAAGTCCTCATGTAATTAAGGATCAAGGAACTACAGGTTCTGATCTCTTTTAATTACAAAATCCACGATCACAAATTTGGGGTATACTCATACTCATTCGTCATAAACCAACAGTAAAATATCTGCTTACTTTTAAATTGGTGTCAATATAATTCCCTCAAAACTTCAGGTTTGAGATTGACCGAGATTAAAACTCTTCGATAAATTGTCCATATATCCACTCGAAACTTAAGGCTCGAGTCTACACAATTAAAACTTCAGGTTCTAAGGTGGAATGCTTTAAGCAAACATAAAGAAGAATGTATCAATTGACATATGAAAATTTACTCGAAACTTCTAGTTCGAGTTGACATAAAGTCAAATAAACTATGAATGAATTGTATGTGTAATCGAAGCTTCAGGTTCGAATATTTTTTTTTCTATGAACTGCAAGTTCTAAAATTTCGTAATTTGAACTTCGGGTTCAAATAAATTTGATGCTCGAAACTTCAGGCTCAAAGTGACTAAAGTGAAGCTTCAAGTTCACTTTTAACTAATTTATATTTTATACTCAAAGCTTCGGGTTTGAGTTTTACTGTTAGAACTTCAGGTTCTACTATGAAATTTTGAACTTCTGGTTCAAAAATATTACACTCAAAATTCATATGTTCGAGGTATAGGACTGCTGGTCCGTATGAGTAACAAAACAAAAAAATTAATTTAAAAGATAAATACTGTAATGAAAGTACATAACAAAATAGAAAAATTGCAGGGAAGAAAAATAAATAGATAAACTATGCAATACAATTAATTGTGGAAACTTATGGTTCCATTAATGAAGAAAATACACAGAACTTCTGGTCTGCTTCACTTCACAAAATGATAATTTTTTTTTCCTCTAATCACACAAGAACATAATTTTATCTTGTGGAGAATGTAGCTTCTAGCTTTACATTCAAAATTGAACTTCAAATTCACATTGTCGTGCGGAGGAGGGAACCCCAATACCCAAACATTTTGAGGAACTTCCGGCCCTCTTATAATTATTGGGGATAAAAAAATATGTGAGTTCATATACCCAATTATATAACTCTAAGGATCTTCTGGCCCTCGTAATTGTATAAATTTATGAGACTTCATATCGCAATTTTTCCACTTTGAGGAACTTCAGGCCCTCGTGTAATCATATAAAGAAAATATTTTGATCGCATTGAATTTACAATGGTCATTGAAATCCGTCTATGAGCAATAAAATCATATCATACGTCCTTACCTTTTGAGCATACTTATGCACATAATCGTAGGATTGTATAACCTGGATATCAAAAAAATATTGATCGGCCTTTGGGAGTTACTGATCCTGCCATAAATTGAATCAACATAGATAGTGGTCATCACTCTCATCACGTCAAGATTGCTTCTCATATTAATCAATTTATAAATACATATGCAGATGACAACATAAGGTATATACTAATACTTGTAATCATGAAATATATGACGAATCAGGATTGATGCCTAACGACAATTGAGGGAAACACACAAAAAATCTTATGAGTGTATACTGAAAAAAAAAAAAAACCCCCAGAAAATGCTACTAAATAGACAAGTAAAAACTAATGCCTCTATTGCACCTTATGGGATAATACGTTGGGTTTTGGTTGCAAAACCAAAAATAAAGGAGAGAGGCATGATTATTGACAAAAAAAAAATTTGAGATTGTTAGAAAGGAAACCGGGTATGATTCTATTTGCGTGATCAACCAAAACTTTCAGCAATTATACTCATATATGAGAAAAAGAACATATGTATATCAGTATATAAAGCAGGAATTGATGGCACCGTAATGATTATATATAAGATTAAAGCATAGATCATAGATCATGAAATAAACTCATGAAATAAAGTAGGAATCGATGGCACCTTAAGAAAAATGATATGCATAAATGACATAGATCATGAATAAACTCATAGATCATAAGTTATAGTTAATAGCAACAATGTTGCACCATAAACTCGTAGATCATCATAGAGATTTCAAAAAATAATAGCAGAGCGTGCTGATAACGTGTTATAAAGTAGAGAGAAGATGGAGAGAATAGTTGGGAGGAAGTAGAAGTGTTCTCATTCAGTCTCATTAGCCTCCTTTATATAGAGGTAGGGTTTGCATCAAAGTACATAACTAATGAGTATTTACGTGGACAGCCATATAAATAATAATATTTACAACAAAATGCAGATTTTACGACAAAGTAATTAATAAAGGCCAAGTTGCTTTTCTCCCTAACTATTTTTCTTTGCAGTAAATTAACATAGTGAAATGTTGTTTCATCCAAACTCTTTAACATACGGATGGTGTAATGGAGAGTCTACTAAATTTGTTTGTGGCTGATCAGCTTGGCATTGAATGTGGTTTGGGGTTTTGCTTAAATCGGTTTTAGTTGCTCTGCTCTTAACCATTGAAATTATTTATTGACTCTTGTAATTTAGGGATTTCTTGACTCTTGAAATGTGTAAAATGTAGCTTGATTCTTTGGAGTGTATGTCAGCTCTCCATTTGCTGTAGCTTGTCAACAAAAGGAGGTTGAATCCATGGGACCAATTGCAGAGCGTTGGAGAATCAGAAGTAAAAGTGTGTTACATATATGAGATATGGAGGCCCTTGGTTGAAGAGAAGAGCTGGGTTAGGCATGGGTATGGGTATGATCCAAGTCTCCATTATCTCATTGAATCTCATGGTTTTATTGAAGAGGATGCAAAATGTTGTACAATTTCTTTGCTTCTTTAATGTAAAGCACTTCATTGTAAATGTTTGAAGTATGTTTATTGTAGAGAAATAAAAGTATTATTATGTTCAATTTATACAATTAATTAGCAGAAATATTTTTTTTTTAAATGCTATCACTATTACATATTGAAATCAGTGTGAGTTAGAGTATAGGGATTTCACACGGACATCCGTGTCAATAAGGTTATAGGTTTTGACACAGAAATCCGTGTGAAATACATTTGGCACAGAAATCCGTGTGAAATAGAGTTTATACGTTTGCTATAGAAATCCGTGTGAAATAAAGTTGTTCACACGGATTGCGTTCAATTTCGGTAATTTTTATTTATGGAATTATAGTGGGGCCCACGTAACCTTTTCACACGGATAACATAATCCGTGTGAGATGAGCATTACCCCCCTCCAAACCTCACGGTAACACCAATCTGTGCGTGTACTGTGTGTAAAAGCTATCACACACTGAAATCCGTGTGAGAAAGTGTTATTACCCACAGATTAAAATCCGTGGGTAATTGTTGTTTTGCTACTAAGACAATGATGACACGGAAGTCAACGTGAAGCTCAGGGTCTAGTATGGAGTCAACAAATCAACCAATAAAATGTTGTCCAGCTGTAATACATGAAGTGGCCATCTATTGTTGATGTGGATTTACAGACTGTAATAGCTACTAGGGTTTTTCATTTTCGTTGCTTTATTTCTGTTACTATAAATAGCTCTTGGGTTGTAATAATTGCTTTACTTTTATTAATTGGAAAAACTCTCAGATATTTTGTCTGAAACTCTCTCTCTTTCTCTTGGTGAGTTCATCTTCTTCTTCCTTAAGCTCTAAGCTTGTAGAGTCATGGCAGCAATGTTATCATTGGTCAATTGAGAGGTGCTGATTCCATTCATGGCAGTGGTTTGACTCAATTCGGATCGGAGGCGCGAGAACGGAGAAGCACAGACTCCGCGTCTCCGGCGACTGTGCTCATGCGGTTCTCCGATGTTGGGTTGGCAGCAAGACTTCTGGATAACGGGCTTCCTCTGAGCTCGCCAATGGTGGTGGTGTGGTGAGGAGTCGCCGGAAACCAATGAAGACTGGAGAACAGCACCATTATGGCTTTGAGGGATGCGTGCGGAGGCCGGAGGCGATGAGTGGTGGTGCTGGGCTCAGGTTTTGATCGGAATTTGGTTATGGTTCGTTTGATGGTGAGAGAGCCTTGCAGCCGAGATAGAGAGATAGATTCATAGATCTAGAAATGAAGAACAGATTAGTATTTGCTCCTTCAAATGAAATGACAAAAAAAAAAAAACTGATTAGTGTCAAAAAATTTCGACACTAACTATAGCCCCTTTGTCACAATAAATGGGGAACATTGTTAGTCCAAAGCATAAAAGTATGGGTGACGGAATTAGAAATTTTGTGACTCATTTTTACAATAGGTCACAATTTTAAGGTTTGTTACCTATAATTTTGTGACTAAAAGGGTAAATTCTTGTAGTGGTATCAGAGTGGGTTATCCACGTGTGCATGCCTAACGGCCACACGGGCTCCACGTCACCCAAAGTTGTCCACGTGTATGGCTTGAAAATTCGCCACACATGCGGGGGCGTGTTGAGAATATATACATCCCACATGGGAAAAATGAGACCTTATCTATGAGTTTATAAGGGTTTGGGTCACTCCATCTAATGGGAAATTAAGTCAGACACAGATCTCTAACTCTACCACTTGACACCAGAAACAAGATGCTTAAAGAACTCACACGTATTTGCAGCCAAAGCCACGTTTTCTTATATCATATAACTCAATGATCTAAAGTCTTACAAGCAGCAACATAAATAGTGATGAAAACCTAGCCTAATCTGGAAAGTAATAATAAAAGATATGAGACTTAAATGTTTGATACAAAACGTCTTTAAGGAAAAGAATCATAATGAAACTAGGATGATTATTTCCTAATGTAATCATGCAAATAAGCAGGAGGTTGTCCTTGAGTTGTCCTCTTGGGCCTTCCTTCCTCTAAGTTGGAGGATACACCCGTATCAGGCACCCCGGGTTGGACAGGACTCGCCCTCGAGTCCACAGCAGTAGATTCATTCTCACCATGATAGACTTGCAAATCAGCAACATTAAAAGTAGGAGACACTCCAATATCATCAGGGAGTTCGAGAACATAAGCATTGTTACCAACTCGTTTGAGAACCTTGTATGGTCCCCCGCCTCTGTCATGTAGTTTACCACACTTCCCACGTGGAAACCTCTCCTTGCTCAAGTTGATCCAAACCAGGTCACCCTCTTTGAACTCAACATAACGACGATGCTTGTCAGCAACCTCCTTGTAATTTTGATTACTCTCAACAAGTCTTCTCCGCACTTGTTCATGTAACTTCTGAATATGGTCTGCCATATCTTTGGCATCACCGCTGAATCGATCCGTGATAGGTAATGGAATTAAATCCAAAGGCCCATTGGGGTTGCTACCGTATACAGCTTTGAAAGGACTGATATTCGTAGTACTGTGCTTGGAGCTATTGTAAGCAAATTCAGCTTGCGGAAGGAACTCAACCCAACTTGCTTTGTTATGCCGAACTAGTGCTCTCAATAAGTTTCCCAAGCTTCGATTCACCACTTCTGTCTGCCCGTCGGTTTGAGGGTGATGAGCAGTACTAAACTGAAGCTTTGTACCCAACTTTCTCCACAAGGTTCGCCAAAAGTGTCCCACAAACTTGCTATCTCTATCAGATGTGATAGTACGAGGAACTCCATGCAGCCTTACAATGTCACGAAAGTAGATATTGGCAATATTACAAGCATCCATTGTCTTCTTGCAAGGTATAAAATGTGCCATTTTGGAAAACCTATCCACCACTACAAAAATAGAATCAAACCCCTGTTTTGTCCTTGGTAATCCTACCACAAAATCCATGCTAACTTCTTCCCATGGAGCTTTTGGTTCTGGGAGGGGTGTGTACAACCCTGTGTTTTGACTTCTACTTTTAGCTAGGTGGCATATACGACAACGTTGTACATACCTCAGTACATCTCTTTGCAACCTGGGCCAAAAGAATTTCTCCTCAATTAATGACAGAGTTTTAGTCTTCCCAAAATGTCCACCAAGACCACCTCCATGCACTTCTTCAATGATCCAGAGTCGTAGTGAACAGTTAGGGACGCATAACCTGCTACTCTTGAATAAGAAACCATCTTGAATATGGAAATCTTTAATAGAGTTCTTCTCCTTGCACTCATTCCATGTCTCACAAAAATCTACATCTTCTTGATATAACGTCTTTAAGTAATCAAAGCTGTCAACTCGTACCTCTATCACAGATAGAAGTGCTCCACGCCTACTCAAGGCATCAGCCACCCTATTTTGCACCCCAGCTTTATGCTTGATCACGAAGTTGTATTCTTGTAGCTCTTCGACCCATCTGGCATGGCGCCTATTAAGTTTTTGTTGTCCATTGAGGAACTTGAGGGCTTCATGATCAGAGTAGAGAACAAATTCTTTGAAGATAAGATATTGCCTCCAATACCGAAGAGATTGAACAATGGCATAAAATTCAACGTCATAGGTGGAATACCTCTGCCTGGTGTCATTTAATTTCTCACTGAAGAAAGCTATGGGCTTTCCTTCTTGGCTCAAGACAGCTCCAATACCATTCTTGGACGCATCACAATCAACCTCAAAAACCTTATCATAATCAGGTAAAGCCAAGACAGGGGCTTTGGTCATAGCTTCTTTTATTGCATGGAAACTCTTATTAGCCTCTTCAGTCCATTTGAATACATTAGAACGCAGACAATCCGTCATTGGAGCAATAATGGAGCTAAAATTGCGAATAAACCGCCGATAAAAAGAAGCTAGGCCGTGAAAGCTTCTAATATCATGGATGGATTTTGGTGTTGGCCACTCTAAAATTGCTGCAATTTTTGTTGAGTCCACTTTGATTCCTTCAGCAGAAATAACATATCCCAAGAAAACTAAGCTTTCAGTTAAAAACTCACACTTCTTCAAATTGGCATATAGCTTCTGCACCCTCAATACTTCAAAAATCTCTCGTAGGTGCTTCAAGTGTTCTGCTTCATTAAGACTATACACAAGAATATCGTCGAAATAAACAACCACGAATTTTCCAATAAAAGGGCGAAATACCTGATTCATGAGTCGCATGAATGTTCTAGGGGCATTCGTTAATCCGAACGGCATTACAAGCCACTCAAACAGACCATCACGGGTCTTGAAAGCAGTCTTCCATTCATCTCCAGGCCTTATCCTTATCTGATGGTACCCACTTCGTAAATCAATTTTTGAAAATACCTTAGCTCCAGATAAGTGGTCAAGCATATCATCCAAGCGTGGGATTGGAAACCTATACTTTACTGTTATCTTATTTATTGCTCTACTGTCAATACACATACGCCAGGTCCCATCCTTCTTAGGTGTGAGTAATGCTGGTACTGCACACGGACTCATACTTTCCCGGATCACTCTTTTCTGTAGCAACTCAGTTACTTGCCTATTGAGCTCTTCATATTCTTGTGGACTCATGCGGTAGTGAGGCCTGTTTGGCAAACTTGAACCTGGTACGAGATCAATGTGGTGTTGTATGTCACGCATAGGTGGTAGCTCGGAAGGTAACTCCTCAGGAATGACTTCACTATATTCCTCCAACAAAGGTGCTAACACCTTGGAATAACTAAAATCATCAGTACCCACTTCTTTCACCATCAACATATACAATTCCCCACTCTCTTTGGATTCAGTTAAAAACTTCTTTGTGGAGAGAAAACTGCAGCTCTCTGCTTTGGATGATTTTGGTTTGTAGTCTGCTCTAGATGGACCCAAAATAATTTTCTTTCCATCCTGCAAGAAAGAGTAGGTGTTTTGGTACCCGTCATGGTGAGCTCTCCTATCAAATTGCCAAGGACGGCCTAATAAGAGATGGCAAGCATCCATTGGTGCTACATCACACCATTGTGAGTCTTGGTAGTTTTTTCCAATAGAGAATGATACCAAACAACGTTGGTTGACTACTACATCACTACCTTTTTTGAACCACTGCCGCTTATAGGATATTGGCTTCCTTTCTGTTTGCAAGTTCAACTTGTCTACCATCTCTTGTGCCACAATGTTTTCACAACTCCCCCCATCAATGATAACTTGACACACCTTACCATTGGAAGTGCACTTTGTATGAAATATATTATGTCTTCTCCAATCTGGGTGCTCTTCTATTTTTGATGCATTCATGGTTCTTCTTATCACAAGTGACTCACCTTGATCACTCCAGGTAACTTCTTCGTCATTATAATAATGACAATCATCAGATATCATTAGTTCACCATGTCTTGCTTCACTTGTTTCTCCTATTTCCTCAACCAAGTTCACCACCCGCCGATTAGGACATTCAGATGCTATATGTCCCAACCCCGAACACTTGAAACACTTCTTAGGCTTGCCACCCTCCTTGAGATTGGTGCGGTTGTTCTGGAATTCAATCTTTTGTTCTCCGTTTTTATCAGTCTCAGATGGTGCAACCCACTTGGCAGCAATTTGTTTGTGGTAGGAGTCCTCATTGCTAGGCCGCTTCTGACGTACTTTTAACTGTTTCTCCACCTCACTAGCCAATTTATAAACATCATTGTAACTCCAATATTGTTGTAAAACCACCACATCATGAATTTCTTTTCGTAACCCTCCAAGATATCTTGCAATTAACTGCTCCTCTTCCTCTATCACCCCACATCTTGTAGTCAAGAGATCAAACTCCTCTGTGAACTCATCAACTGTTCTCGACCCCTGCCTTATGTTGTGAAGTTTCATAAAGTTGTTTTGAGTATAGTTTTCTGGTAAAAATCTTTTTCGCAATTCTTTCTTCATCTTTTCCCAATTCTTGATCTTCGGCTTTCCTAGGCGTTCACGGCGAGATCGCAAGGATTCCCACCAAGCAGAGGCCTTGTGTGTCAATTTGATTGCCACCATCTTCACCTTTCTTTCATCAGGAGTGTGCTTGTAATCAAAAATTCTTTCAATGGTGTTAAGCCAATCAATGAATTCATCTGGTCGCATTCTTCCTTCAAACTCAGGGAGGTCCTTCAAGTTTAAAGAATGGTGATCATGGTTATTACCATGCCTCCTATCACCATGAGAATGAACACTCTCCTCCCCGTCGGAACTCTCACCATCATCACGGCCTTGAGTTTCGATGCGAGCAAGGCGTTCACTAAGTTGTTCAATCAACCCCTTGATTTCCTCCATGTCGTTGGTATTGCCACGACCCTCCATCCGAAAACCTCCCCTACCACGTCTGTTAGCCATGGAAACCGTCTATCGATCCCACCAAACAGAATCCGGGCTTTGATACCAGATTAATGGGAAATTAAGTCAGACACAGATCTCTAACTCTACCACTTGACACCAGAAACAAGATGCTTAAAGAACTCACACGTATTTGCAGCCAAAGCCACGTTTTCTTATATCATATAACTCAATGATCTAAAGTCTTACAAGCAGCAACATAAATAGTGATGAAAACCTAGCCTAATCTGGAAAATAATAATAAAAGATATGAGACTTAAATGTTTGATACAAAACGTCTTTAAGGAAAAGAATCATAATGAAACTAGGATGATTATTTCCTAATGTAATCATGCAAATAAGCAGGAGGTTGTCCTTGAGTTGTCCTCTTGGGCCTTCCTTCCTCTAAGTTGGAGGATACACCCGTATCACCATCCATTGCCAGTTGATTTTAGATGTGAACCCTAGATTACTTTATTAGTTATCACACCAACTGCGTTTTTGAAATTCTGGAGATATTATGCAACTTTAACAGGATTTTTTGCTATCGAAGTAAAGTGCATGGTTTAATTGGCTGTGTTTGGGTTTAGTTGAAGTTTATTCATTAACCTTTAGGTGTTATGCACTGATTCTATTTCACTGGCCTTTATTGTTTCAATCTCTTTCATTTCACTTGTCAAAGTAACTTTATACTATAGGGAATCCAACATGACACAGTAGTATATTGTTTTTTGTTTGAGCTTTATTTACTGAAGCTTGTAGGCATGGATTGGGGTGTTGACTTATGCCACGATTTTCTCCTGGATATACAATAGTTTCTGGTTTAATTAAACATCATCTGTTAATGATCTGCAGACTGTACGTTTTAAAAATGAGCTGGAGCGTAACATTACTATCAAGCTCGGATACGCAAATGCAAAAATCTACAAATGTGAAGATGAGAAGTGCCCACGACCATCATGCTACAAGTAGGGGTGCATTTTAGGTAATTATCTTTGATTCCTTTTTTTTTTTTTTAAATTCAGGGCATATGGAAGAGGAAAAGAAGATGCTCCCCTATGTGATGTTGCTGGATTTGAGAACTGCAGGATGAAGTTGTTGCGACATGTATCATTTGTAGATTGCCCGGTAAGGTTTTTATATGCATGTTATATTTATTGCACTGGAATGTAGTTTATTCCTGGTCCCTCTAGGGAGAATTCTTGGATACCTTAGTGTTTGTCATACCCTCATTTTGTTAATATTTTAGACCATTAGATTAGTAATATATCGAATGGTTCAAAATATTTAATAAATTGGTAACTTGTTTAGCCCTTGGCCTTTCTAATTATGCTACTCATTTCCAATAAGCAAAAATGTTAACACAAACTACTAATTAAATTGAAAACAATAAAGATAGTGAAAACAATAAAGCCAATTAATATTTAATTATCAATTGACAATTGACAATTATGATTTTTCCTTTTTCAAAAAAAATTAAAAGAACCTTCTATCCTAAGTTCACCGAATTACTATTAGTTAAATAGTCTATATTACTAATTAATTTTATTATTAGTGAATTAATGTTTGATTAATGCTTGTTATTAATGGACAATTACACAATTGAAAATTATGTTTTTTCCTTATTAAAAACAAAACCTTCTAACCTAATTAAGTTTGCAAAATTAGTATTAGTTAAGTAGTCTTTATTACCAATTAATTATATCATTAGTAGTTTCCTTAACCAAATATAATTCTTTTTACATGCATTTTATGACAACCAAAACAATTAGTGTAAAAATAAATAATATTTGTTTTAAATGTAGTCAAATGAGAACCTACTTTTGGACTTATTTACTCAAATGAGAATCTACTTTACTCTAATAAGAACCTATTACAATGACCACTTTTAGGACTTAATTACTCAAATGAGAACCTACTTTAACGAAGACCTTATTTACTTTAATGAGGATTTTTTTTTCTAATTACCACATGTGTCTTCAAAGTGGTTACATGAGTCCTCAGAGTGGTAAATATTATATAAAATAGAACATGTATGAGAAATGTTAATGTCCATAGCTTTACCCGTCCTCATTTGTGTAATAAAGTTCTCCCTTGCGTAATGAAAGTAATATATTGTGTAATGTCCATCGTCGAATTAGTAATTACTCTTAATCGACGTAATTTACCACAAATTCCAACAATTGACCAAAAAATGAAAAGTTTTGTTCTAATTATAGTAATTACTTCACCTAAACTAATGTACTAATTTATGGACAATTTAACAAGTATGACAACAAATTTGTTGTTAGAGTGGTAAATCTTTATGTTTTTGTCATTAATGAAATGATTACTACAATGGCTACACATTTTACCCCAATCACAACAATTGATGTAAAAGCAGTAACTCTTGTCCTATTTATAGTAATTACTCAACCTAAACTACTGTACTAATTTATGGACAATTTAACAAGTGCAACAACAAATTTGTTGTCAAAGGGGTAAATCGTTATATTTTTATCATTAATGGAATAACCATAACTCGCAACTATTGGTGTAAAAGCGGTAACTTTTGTTCATATTGTAGTAATTACTTCAAAAACTATACCATTTACAAGATTACCAACCATTTTACAATTCCGACAACATTTGTGTTGTGAACATGGTAAAATTAAAATTAGACCAAAAGATATGTAAAAATTCAGTATTGTAAGGAGTTTTTCCACTTGATAATCAAGGTTCTATATTTGATAAAAGTTGTCCAAATATGATATTTACATCTGACTTGATACACCTTTACGCAAGCGCACATATCGTTGTCAAGATAGGGAAATATTATGCCCAAAGTTTATCGTACCACGGGGATTAGTGGCTAACCCAAAATCCTTGGGTAATCGGAATTCAATAACTAAGAGCCTAGTGATGATTATCTACAATGAGTCGAAATTCAATATTTTGAGAGATGATTTTAGATTAACAAAATGTAATGAAATGTAAAGCAATTAATAAAAATGCAAAGAAATTAATAAAAGTGTAACCAAATAAATGGGAATGTCGGCTGCTAGGGAGGTTCCTTTACCAAATTTCATGTGTTGGAAGCTAATCTAATGTAGATGCATATTTCCTATTTTGGCGGTAGTCGTATCCAAGGCGGTTCAAGGCTCAAGGACCTAAATTCCCTTTCATGGTATTCCTACTCCGGTTCAAGGGCCATAGGGACTCACTTGGCATGAATTAGAGCCGGTTAAAGAGTCACTAATTCACATCAAGAGGCGTAGAGATCGAGGAATTAGACTACTAAGCGACCTGCCCGTGCAATCACGCAACGGGTGTAAATCACCATGCTTATAACCCCTCGAATACGAAATTGAAGGTTTCTAGCTTAGGAATTAGAGAGAGTCAAGCCCCTAATTCCATCCTAGACATACTCAAAATACACACCCTAGAGTTGACTAGGCTCATAGACATGCATTTTAACCCAACAAAAATAGATATAAGCATCCATCATATGAAAATTACATCATTACATTAAATTAAACATCTTTTACACAAAATTTGGGTTAGGGACACAACCCTAAAACCCAACAAGAAAATTACTCACAACCCATAAATATGAACATCAAAGATACAAAATTCAAAGAGAAAAGATTATAGAAGTGTAGGAGAACACAAATGTAGCCACAATTAGCTAGGGAGCTAATATGACTTCCCTTGAATTACAACTCCCACAAATACCTAAAGCTTGAATCTTGTAGCTTTTGATGAATCCTTGAAACTTGTGTGAGAAATTCTATGAATATTCAAAAGAAAACTAAAACTATTATGAAAAATGGAGGAGGAGGAGAGAGAGGGCTTGGGCTGCCTCTGTTTTGGTTCGGCGCTGTTAGTGTTGTTCTCGGGTAAGAGTGAAGGGATGTATATATGGGTGTGTGGCTGCAGGGTGAATGAAGGTTGGAATGGGCTGCCACGTGGGAGCATCTAATTGGTGGCCAAAAGAAAATGAATTGCTGTGTTGAGCGCGTGAGAGAGAAGAGGAGCTGATGATCATTTGCAATTAATGGGCTGATGCTGCGCACATGAGGTTATCAGAGAAAGAGAGAAATGAGTTCCTTGGCTGGGTTCATCTCTTTCGTGAGAAAGGGTAAAGGGATAAATAATAAACTGCCACGTGGCAGCATGCTAGTAGCTAGAGGGAAAAAAATATAAAAATAAAACATAAGCTAATTGAAAAATGAAAAGGAATCACGTGGGTGGCTATGAGCATGATTAATCAATCAAATGATTTAATTAATAAATTAAACCAAATGATTAATTAACCCAATTTATATTTTCTTTTTAATCGTTGACCACATTAGACTGCTACACTGCGTCGATAATTTTTTTGTCTCTTCACCTAAAACTTCCGTTTACTCCAATTTCGTATCATTTTCTCTCAGTTTATGCAATTCCGCTTATTTCCTACACAATAAATAAAAATGAATTAATTACATAATAATTGACTTGAGGATTAACTTATTTATAGTGTTTTAGATACAATTACATGCATAGAAATGCGTGTAATCAACATCTTTGACCACTCAATTACAAGAACCACAACAACTGTTATCATAAGTCGTAATTGTAGTTCAACTATGTGTAATTTATTATTTTGACAATACTTGTTACATGATTTTTAATAATATTACATATCAAGAAATAGTGTGTTATTAATATGGTAAATTTTATTTTTAAAAATGACACATGTCGATATTTAATTGGGTAACCTGTTGACCAGTTCAGTAGGTTTCCACTATATTAATTTACTAAAAGTAAAAAAATAAAAAAAAAGTATGGCATACATCAAGGTACCCAAGACGACCCCGTCATCCTACTAGCATAAGAAGTGCTGGAACTTTGGACTTTATTTAAGAACATTTGTAATTTATCTTGTTTTCATTTCTTATCTCCTTAAAGATATCATCGATCATAGTGAATCCAAGTGCTGTAAAATTAGCTTTTTCTCATGGGTGTTTGCAGATAGGTTTTTATTCACTACTAGAGAAAACCCTATTAAGGACGAAATCAATTTGTCTCTAAAAGTTGAGAATTCGTCTCCAAAAAACGTTTGAGACGAAATCATTTTGTGGCTAAAGTCGTCTCCTAATGCTCGTCCCTAATTATAAAAGACAACGACTGATAAATTCCGTCTCCTAATGCATTTGGAGAAGAAAATAAAATTGTCCCCTATTCAACAAAATTCCATCCCCAATCTCATTCAAGTTGGCGGGAAAATTAACTATAGATGACGTCAATCAGATGAATAAGGGACGAAACTCATTTTGTCTCTTATTATTTTCAAATTTTAATTATTTTTAAATTATAATTATTTTCAAATTTAATGGCACCAATCAAACGAACATGGAATGATTAAAACCAAGCAAACAGTAAATTTGACACAAATTCAGATACAAATGAGTGAAGACAAACCCCAATTCCATTATTATCAGACAGCAAAAGTTCAAACATTAATAGGATTGTGACATAGTTTAAGATAACACCGTTTAAATCACAATACACCAGCAACTGAATACAATGGTTATTAGAAATGCATATCTAACTCGAGTACAGTATTGCATTTGCATATGCAAAACTTGAAGTGTCATAGTCATTTCTTCTTGGCAATGAAGAGGCTACACTCTGCTCTCCAGAGTTAATCCTAACCAGCTTTGCCTTCCATCCACCAACTATGTCATTGCAGTTCTCCTGAATGTATTTTGATTGCAAAGAATCATAAATTCATGAATACATAGAACTGTAATAATATAACAAATGCACAGAGAAAATGAGGAAGAAACTCACCTTAGAAAATTCTTCAATAAATGGATCCTTGTCTTTATCAGCAAGCCCAAATCATGTATATATACAAAAACAAAGAACTGTTGTTGCATCACGCAGACCTGATCAATATGATCCTTGGCAATTACGTCATCAAAACCAGCATCTGAGATTAATATAACCGTAAAGTATAATTTTCTGTCAAGAAAATTTGAATACTAGATACTGTAAAAGGTGGGCTAAGAAAAAATAATTAGGTGGTTACCTGACCATATGCTTTTACATCATGGAGGTCATATCTAGTTTGCTTTATGTACTCAGCAAACTCTGCAGAAGAAGTGGAACTAGCAGATCGAAGAAGTGGAACCGAGAGAGAGAGAAAGAGAGAGAGAGCTTTGCACCAACAGTTAGTCCATAACTAGCACATAGAGCTTGAGAGATAATCTAGAAAAGATGAAAAAAAAAATAGAAGAGTAAATAACACTGATTCTTCATGCCTAATTACATAACTGAAAGTGGAGGCATTTCAAAATGCGAAGTTTTACCTCCGTAAAAGCAAGTACAAGGATGACTGCAGCAAAGATAGCAAACCATGCTGGGACAATCGAATCCAAACAAATGGGAACTGTCTTGCACAACAAAATGCCTAGAATCAAATCACATGTCTTTAGGATACATGTCTACAATGCATAGTGAGTATACTTGGCATACCTCTCCCCATTTATTGATATTCAGTATTGCAGCTTGGTATCTAGACGTTGCTGAGACATCAAGAACGACTACCAATACAAAAAATTGAGTAACTATATCTTTATTTTTTTAAAATAAAAAATAAAAAATATAGGATGCACATAATGAAAGTAAAATACATTTTCTTTTAACCGTTTGTATCTCTTCTGATGCTATCTACCAATCAAGGATCAAGAATTGGTGGATACTTCACATTTTTGGAACGATATAAATGACAATTCACATATGCAAGAAGAGCCTGCAACATAAGCGGAACATAACTGTAACAATGATATAGTAAATGAAAGAACAGCATCAAAAAAACAAAATGAAAGAAGAAACTTTGATTTGAAAAGGTCAGAGAGACATTGAAGAAAAAATAAAACACAATGGTAAAAACTGTAACCTCATAAAACTCCAAAAAGCTTAGCATGATATTGAAGTCAATATCATTAGTCAAAACTTGCTGCAAAGGGTGAGAAGTCAACCATGTGATCAATTGCCCCTTTACCTCGGCCTGAACATACAAAAACAAAACCATATGGATTTATTACACAAGATGCAAGGTTAAAGAATAAAGAAACAGTACTACACCTAATAATATATGCCTTTAACATATACAAAGAATTTGCGCAATTTTTGAGTCTGAGATATATAACAAGACAAAGTGGCGAACCATTGTGAGATGGTCATCCAAATCTCTTAGTGCATCGATGAACTTCGGGTACCTGCCCTTTACAAAGTAGTACAAATCCTGAGAAACTCATTCCCAGCAACAACAGACACGTAACTATAATTTATAACAAGACAAAGTTAACAAACCTCTGCAACCAAACCGACTCATGGCAAATCAAAATTTTCTCCATCAATGCTGTGCACAGCCCAACCACGAGTTCAAATCAAGAGGGGTGAAGGAAGAAAACAGGCTCCAATGAGAGAGAGGATGAGACCACCCACGAGATCCAGAAGATTTCGATCAAAAACCCTAAACCCCAATTGAGGAACTCTGAGCGCGTATAGCCTGTATTATCCTTATTACCTTTAATAAAAGATCAAAATATATCTTTATTCTTTTATTTCTTTTATTTGTAAATTTACTTGTTTATCCTTTTTAATTAACGTGGTTTTCCTAGTATCTATATAAGGGGTATTTACGTCAAAAATTATGTTTTGGCTAAACAATATTAAGATAAAAGAATCGTACGTAATAAGCTATTAAGATTAGGAATAATCAAAATAAGAGAATCTGAATACAATAAACTCTCTCATCTATATGGATCTAGAATCCGAATTTTCAAAAAAGTTCTCTTAGGTTCTTAGTAGTTAGCAATGCAATCTCTACGCTTACTACAAGTCTATGACATCAACAAACAAACAATTAGCACTACCAAAACTAAAAAAAATTGAAATTCTGCAATAGAGAAAACCCTAATTCGAGATTTAAGTACTAAAGGAGGAGAAGAGAGACTCAGAGAGCTGAGATAGACGAGACAGATTGCATGATAGAGACGTTGCTGCTAGGAGTTACTGTTGTTCGAAAGTTCGTATGGGGAAGTCGCAGAGCAATGATCGTCAAATAGTTCGAAGGATTGAGATAAATGGAGTGATTTTTATGTGAGATAGAAACTACATCGTTTCAATCCCATTCAGTTGCTAAACACTATTTATTTTTGTCAAACCCCATCCAAATGAAAAGCTAAAAAAAATACTACCAACGAAATTAGGGACGAACTTTTTCACCCTATTTCTTTTCATCCAAAATTTGTATTTCAGTGCAACTAACTGCTTAAATTTTACAAATTATTTGCAAAATCTAAAATGCATAGGAGACTAAATTAAATTTCGTCCCCAATTAAATTTTGGGACAGATATTTTTTGTCTCTAATTGAAACTTATTTGTCTCTAAATAGCGTTGGATGGAGAGTTTTGAAACACAAAACTTTTAGGGACAAAATAATTTTTTTCGTCTCTAATCATGTGTTTGGGGGATGAAAAATTAGTCCGTCCCGAAAAGATTTGTCTCCAAATGGGTTTTCTCTAGTAGTGATTGTTGTATGTCAGCATCTTAATGTTTCTGATTCTAGGTTGGTGTCCAGATTATACGCTTCACAAAGTGACAAAACTTATTAGGTGGTAATGTCATGTTTGTTGTTTGGTTTGTTTAGAAGAATTTGGTTTGGGTAACCATCAAAACTTTGTGTGTTTGCTGCATACAACAGATCTATTTGTTTTTCAGTGGTTTTGTATCTTGTTTTAACTGTAGTTTTTTATACTTTATTTTTTAATAGGGCCACGATATTCTCATGGCTACTATGCTTAATGGGGCTGCAATTATGGACGAGGCATTGCTTCTGATTGCTGCAAATGAAAGCTGTCCCCAGCCTCAAACGTCTGAGCATCTTGCTGCTGTGGAAATTATGCGTCTTCAGCATACCATTATCCTTCAAAATAAGGTTGATCTTATTCAGGAGAATGTGGCCATCAACCAACATGAAGCAATCCGGAAGTTTATTGAGGTAAGCTCCTCCGAAGCACCATTTTATTTTTTATTTTTAAAATATTTCTGGTTTATGGTTTCAGCCTGCTGAGTTATAACATCAAACATTTTTTTCTCAGGGTACTGTAGCTGATGGTGCACCAGTTGTGCCAATTTCTGCTCAGTTGAAATATAATATTGCTGTGGTGTGCGAGTACATCGTGAAGAAGATCCCAATTCCAGAAAGGAACTTTATCTCTCCTCCAAATATGATTGTTGTTCGTTCTTTCGATGTTAACAAACCTGGATTTGAGGTTGATGAGATACGAGGCGGTGTAGCTGGTGGAAGTATTCTCAGGGTACGCTCTCTGTTTAAATTTACTGAAAATTATAGAGTGCAGACAATGTTTAAATATTTTCATTCCTTGTTTGGCGCTTGGTGTTTGTGAGCGTGTTTTTCAGTTTTAAAACAGTGTTTTTGCTTAATTTTGGTGGAGTTATGGGTGGTGGGAAAGTGTATGAGTGCTATGTTCTTAATTTTGACACTAACAGTTTGTTAGAATATAGAGCGCAGACTGTGTTTAAATATTTCCCATTCCAGCTTTGGCACATGTTAGTAATTGTTTTTCTGTTTTTAAAACCCTGTTCTTGCTTGATATGCTTGTCTACTTTGTTGGTGGAGTTATGGGTAGTGGGAATGTGCGTGAGTGTTCTATGCTTGTCTACATTCTTGATTTTGACATCGCAGTTCGTTAGTTCCATGCATATATTGACAATTTGATCTCGGCAGGGTGTTTTGAAAGTGAATCAGTTTATTGAGGTTCGTCCTGGTATTGTTGTGAAAGATGAGAGTGGAAACATCAAGTGCACGCCTATATATTCGAGAATAGTCTCGCTGTATGCTGAGCAGAACGAGTTGCAATTCGCGGTTCCAGGTGGTCTCATAGGGGTTGGAACAACCATGGATCCCACCTTGACACTTGCGGATAGATTATTGGGGCAAGTTCTTGGTGAAGTAGGCTCACTTCCTGAAGTATTTGTTGAGCTTGAGGTAAGGGCAGTAGGTGCAAAACTCTTTATGTGGCTTTTTTTGTACTGAAACTTGTTGAGATGCTATTTGTCAAGTAATTGGTTAATTGACTTGGGTGTTTCTCTGCATCTATATTCCGGAAGTGAATATTCCTTGACTTTCAAGGATGTGGTAATGTCAATATATTCTTTTCTTTTTTGCCTTATGGGTTTAGTAAGAATCTGTACTTTGAATGTTTAAGTAATTCTGTTGTGTTTTCTCTCCTGAAATAGACAGATATTGTTGATCAGAAATGCCCGTGAATACAGCTTAGGAATGCTTCAGTTCATGTTGTGCAGAAAACTTTAGTTCTGAAAAGTCTGACATCTATAATTTTCCAGGTAAACTTTTTCCTGTTGAGAAGGCTTCTGGGGGTCCGGACAAAGGGTTCTGAAAAGCAGGGGAAGGTCTCCAAGCTTGCCAAGGCTGTGATACTTATGTTAAATATTGGTTCTATGTCGACTGGTGCTAGGGTAATAGCTGTGAGAAATGATTTAGCGAAGCTTCAGTTGACTTCTCCTGTGTGCACAAGCGAAGGAGAGAAAATTGCGCTCAGTATGCGAGTTGAGAAGCACTGGCGCCTGATCGGTTGGGGCCAGATCCAAGCTGGAACCACACTTGAAGTCCCACCCTGCCCTATTTGAGTTGACACCACAGACTAGTAAGACTGAAAGCAAGAAAATTTAAAGACAGCTGAAAAGTTAAGATGTGGGAAGGCAGACAATTTTTGGGTACCATTTTTGTCAGATGGAGGAGAAAACATTGTTTCAATCACTATTATTTTTGTGGTGCTTCTTTTGTGTTTGATATGTTAATACTTTCTGCTACGTTCGTATTTAGTGTGCGAGCTTTGAACCCGTCATTCCAATATGTGGATCTGCTACAGTTTTATGTTATAAACTTGTACTCCTCGAATGTATCGGGTTCCCATGAAATTTGCTCAAATCCTCTAGATATAATGTCTGATTTCCAGCATTTCAAGGATGATTATTGGCTAGCCATCTCATGCGTATTGAAATCCCCTGGTTATTATCAGGATCTATATCCTGAAGCACAGGCACGAGACGGATCATAACAAGGTGGTGTGTTTTGCCTTGTTCTGTTCTCGTCTTGATTTTAGGATCTACACCCAATTGCCTATTCGACCTTATGTAGGTTTAACTTTTTACCATCTCAACCTTTTACATCTCCGCCCCGCATTCAACCTATAACACTGCAACTCTTATTTCCCGAGATAATCAGCCACTGCCGCAAGAGACGTGATAAATTATACAGCTCCTAAGATTCACAGTATGAACAGCTTGGTTGGTATCGTTTTTAATTTCACTCTGACTGCGTTGCTAATCCTTTCCATGACAACCCATACACATTTACGTCTAATCTCAGAACTCGGCCGGAGAGTCTATTAGACTATTACACTTCCCATTGCTACGTATAACACTAATTCAGGTGCCCTGGTGCAGCATATACTGTATATGTACCCTACTAGGAGTTCAGTTCGATTTACGTAGTTCTTCAAATATCCAGAGGCTAGGTTCTTCCTGGATGTATACTTTATGATCCAGTTACTAGGAGTTCGTTAACGGATGCGCGCAGAGGGTAGGCATTGATGATCTCCATTTTGATTTTAGTGGATGTGCCACCACGAGATCCTAGTGGTTTTTGACCTTTGGAGCTGAGACATCCAGAGTGATGCCGTTTCTTGCTAAAGGTGTTTGTCCCCCTATATGCTATATATGGCTTGAGAGAAATTCTTAGGTGGGGGTTTCCCCACCACGTGGCTTTAGGACCATCCAAATAAGAAGAAAGAAAATTTTTCCTCTTTTCCAACATTGCCCCTACTCCCTAAATATACAATACCCAAAAGACCCCCCTGCTGAGCAGTGATTGGTCTGCCGCACCACATGGCAGTGCGGGTGCCCCACGCAAGTCTTTCTCATGGCTTGAACCCATATTCAGACAATCAGACTAACTGAGGTGCCATGTTCAGACTAACTGAGGTGGATGAATGTGATAATTATTATTATTATCTGTTTTGATTTCTTGCAGTTGCATGCTACTGTCTAGTGTCCAGCTACCCAGCAATTCCACTCTCTCTCTCTCTCTCTCTCTCTCTCTCTCACTCTTTGCCACAAAATCTTCATGCTGTCTCACCCTACTAAATTGGTTGGCAGGCTATAGTTCAGCTGACTGCTAATTTTTAGAAGTCGACACCTATTATTTTTCAAGGTCGACCTAACAAAAACTTAACACTTATCTCCAACGAAAGGAGAAATAATGTGCGAGGCATGCTAGCGATTTCGGTACACTAGGTTTCAACCTCCATTCCCAAGTAATTAGCCGTTGTCCCGGTTCATTCCCATTAGCCGTTGTCCGGTCCTTTCCCTGTTCCACACTAGGCCATAGATTTAAAATCAATATTTACACGGACCTATTTAAACATTTTTATATGAATGATTTATCAACTATGAACATTGGCAAAATTAAAGTGAAATACCAAATTTCCATCGATATATCTTATTATCTCCCTATATCTATGTGAGCCAATTTGGCCACAAGGACCACGCACGATTGCTCAACTTGTCTAGTTTAACTTTGATCTGCAATTTAAATGAATAAGCAGCAACTTGTCCTCTTGGAGCCCTATAAATTGGTTACTTGCACACTGCAATATTCATCATCAAGTCATCAGTTAACTTGCAGTCTAATAAGTCTAGCTAGCAAGAGTAATATTTTAGATACTTGCATTCTCCATCAATGGCTCCCTCCAAAAGGACAATGTTGTTTGTGTGCCTCTTGGTTGCTGCAGTGGCAGCAGTTGTTCCGATAGCTCAAGGAGGCCTCTTCGGGAATCTTGTTGATCTCATCCGCATCCAAGGCAGAATCTTTTGCAGTGCCAATGGCGGTGCCACTGTTGGTACCAACGGCACCATTCTTACCCCAGCATTTGCAAGTAAGTTGATTAATAGACCACTATTGATTATTAATCAATTGATTAGCTAGCCTGATGATTATGATGAGTGAACGTATCAAGACCAAGCGTAGATTTTAACTAGTTGTGGGACAATTTATTAGGGTTCCTATTAATGTTGCTTAGTTATGTTCGAATGAAAGAAAGAACAAAGGAGTTGGTAAAGGGTAGCGGTTACAGAATTCCCCAAGGTTTTGAATTTTTAAATTTTCAATCAACAAGTTCAAATCCCCATGATAATTAGAGGAAATCTTGGTTAACTTTCATCATGTCATAAAAATTTGGAATAAACCAATGAGAAAAAGGAGTAAATTATGAACAAAAGAAATCAAAACCAAAGGGAAAAATCATGTTGAGATTAAATTTTTTTTTTTTAATATGTTGTTCAAATTTTTTTTTTTTTGCATGCTTAATTTGTTCTAAAAATCGTGATGCAAATAGATGCTACCGTCCTACTACGTTGCGGAGCAGGAAATGGTCCTGTGCTTGGAACTGTGGAAACCAACTCCGACGGAATGTTTTCATTCTTGTTAGACAGTTCCTACTTTAAAACAGCTCAAATATCGTCCGAATGCCGTGTTGTGGTTACAACACCACTTGGCAGTTGCAACGCCACCCTCGCTTCAGCCGGAAGTCTCACATCCATCTTGACACCACTCGGAAACACCACTGTTGGCCTCTTGCCCATCGTCAATTTCGGTACATTCGGGATGTTCAATTACACCAATGTAACAATTAATTAAGGCTAATCAGTTAATGATATGGCCTATCTACGTATTACTTTTATGGGAATAATCAATTAAGGTTATACACTACATTCTTCGGAATTGGGATGTGTATAATTTCTTTGAACTATTTGTCTTCCAAGTATAATTAAAGTAATATTTGGAATGCAGATTTTACAACAAGTAATTAATAAAGGCCACGTTGCTTTTCTCCTTAACTGTTTTTGTTTGCAGACTCTTTAATATATGGATGGTGTAATTGAGAGTCTAGCTGACGAGGTTAAGCACTCTTTTAATTTCCCTCCCTCTTGTGAGTTTGGATAAGAAGGGTTATACTGGAGGCATTTCTTGCCCCAACTTTGGTTTAGTAATTAGTTGTATCAAGTTATGACTCAAATCAAAGAAGAACAAAAAAATCGCAATAGTTAATCTCCCAATTCAACTTTATTCAATCCATTCTTTGAAGTCTCGATGACCTATTGGTAAGTTATAATTTCAAGGGAGTTTCTATTGGGACTTCCAAATCTGCTCACTTGACCTCACTCTATTATGAATTACTAAATGACATATATAACCTACTATAAAATGACTATTAATGACAATAATTATACCAAAAAAATATTATATTTATTTTATGTAGACTTTCTAATTCAATAATATTAGATTGTATTTCTTATTATTTTCCTTATCAATTTTCATTTTCCAATTTCACTACATAGTCATTAAAGCATTCATATATATTTAATAAGAATTAAAAATATGATTAAGATTATGTGACATAAAAATGTATGATATATATGTTGAACGCATATTGGTGAGGGAAAACAAAATAAATTCTCTTATGATTTATTACCTAAATCTAAGTCAATCCATTATATTTGCAAAAAAAAGAAAAAAAAACTAAAAATATTTAAATAAGTAATCATGTGGTACAAAAAATGCTGAAAAAAATAAACATTAAAAAAATGAATGTTTTTCTTTTTAGAATAAAAACAAATGATTTCTTCAAATTTTTTTTTGCACAGCTAAAATAGAAAAAAGAAAAAACATAATAATTCATGGTATTTTCTTATTGATTAGACATTAATTTTTGAAACTCATATTTGATTAAGAAATGTATATTTAGTTAAGATTTATAGAGTGATTAAATCATTGAAATGACAAAAAATTTTATTTTAAAGATAATAATTTGTTTGCAAATTATATGAATGAGGTTATTTGAGGAAATTTAGTGAGATTTAGTGAGTAAATTTAGTATTTGAAAATTTGATAAGAGGTATAAAAAGCATAGAGGTCAAGTGAGTAAATTTGGAGGTTCTAATAGAAAAACTCTAATTTCAACATTGTAAAGGTCATGGATTATAGTTTAAAGTTTGACGCAGTCGGAAGTAACGAGGTTTACAAGCGATAAACCCTAACAGACATAATTCTGGAATCCACCAGAGAAAGAGAGAAAAATCTCTAATATTTATTAATTTGATATGATAAACTGATCTAGTACAAAGTATAATGGTGCTTATATAGGCATCCAAAACCCTAAATCATAGTCTAACAAGAAATCCTAAAGAATCCAAATTAAAAGGAAACTAAAAACCTAAAATAAAAGAATTCTAAAACAAATGTAAGACTAGCCTAAAAATATTAAATCCCGAATTGGATGATTAAAACGACATATTTAGGCCAAAATCCATTAGGGCTTACTAAAGTGAGTCGTGAAGATCTCGTCGCTCCCATTCTGAAAAGGTATCATGCGTCTCAAACAAACATTCTGGCCAAAAGTTGATCCCAATCTGCTTCGCAATTAAGACCTGACTTTTTGTACGAGTAATTTGAAAGGTCCAAAACCAAATCTTCTTGAATATTCCAGCAGTTAATAATCTCATTACGCGTGAGTTACCTATTTTCCAATCACTCTTCTTGATTCTACACCACTTATTTGCTTTTATGGTTTTCTGGCTAAACCAGGCCCATTCTCCTCCTACATCATTAATATGCACAAGGAACAGAGGTTTGTAAAGTTCCTGTCTCTATGGGAAAATTTTATAAAGAAGAGATTACTTGTCATGTGATTGACATGGACAACACTAATGTGCTTTTTGGAAGACCATGGCATGAAAGCGTCGAAGGTGATTATTGCAAAGACAACACATATTTATTTAGGTGGGAGTCGCACAAAATTAAAATCAAGCCTAGAAGGAAGAACATCAAGAATGACCATCCTGAGGTGTGTGAAAAGGAACATGAAGAAGCCACTTTGAAGATTGAAGAGAAACTCATTAAGGATAAGGAAGCTGATCCATTCATCACATCGATATCCATGTCATGCATGCCTAATTGTGTTCAAGATCAACCCAAGGAGAAGTCATTGCCCATTCCTTTTCAAGTGGAGGAGTTCAAGTTTTAAGATGCTTATTCTAAACTTGTCTACGGTATTGGATTCATGGTGATACCTTTTAATTTCGAGAATATTGAAGTTGATGGCTTATCATGTTTTATTTCTACTAATGATCGAGCTGTATACAAGAGGAACTCGAGGTTGAGTTCTTTTGAAGTGGAGGAGACTGATGTAGGACGAGATTTTAGCCAATTTCAACCAAAAATCTCGAAAAGAAAGAAGCATCTTCACATTAAGAAGAATAATTTGAATATTAGAAATTGGTATTCAAATAGGCTTCTTAATAATGAAATTAATCATAAATTACTCTTTTGGATATATCAGGATTCTTGAGCAAAATCTTGATTGGGATTCCAAACGTAATATTCTTTAGTATCTAGGATTTTATTTCCGATTTTTATTTAATCAGGTTTAATTAGGTTTCCTTGTTTTAGTCGTTCTTTATGTTTTCTAGTTGTATTAAGTTTATGCTATGTGCCCTATATAAGGTACCTCCTAGATTGTAATTTTCATTCAAGTTATCAATAAAAAAAACCAAATATTAGAGAAGTCTCTCTATGTTTTTTACGGCTGTGCCCGTAATTGCTAGTGGATTCTAGCTCATCTCATATGGCTTTCTACGCTTGATGGAGCCTCTTACTATCATGTTCACGCTTCCCGCATCAAAGTTAATTCTTATATGGACCTATTTTGAAATTTTAGAACAAGCTCAATGAATGAATTAATGATAAATTTTTTTGGGAATTTTCACTTTAAATATCAAACTTTCTATTTATATCTACATATCGTGTTCACGCTTCCCGCATCAAAGTTAATTCTTATATGGACCTATTTTGAAATTTTAGAACAAGCTCAATGAATGAATTAATGATAAATTTTTTTGAGAATTTTCACTTTAAATATCAAACTTTCCATTTATATCTACATATGTAGGTAAGGAGCAATGTAGCTAATGTAAGTAGAGTATCCAAAACTAGTGGAACTGAATTCTAAGAGCAACGTCGACTAGTCCATTTTAGGTTTCTGTCAATGTTAATCACAAAATTTGCAGCAACGTACTTGTACTCTTGGAGCTTGCAGGCCAGGCTTCCCTATAAATTGGTCACTTCGCACACAGCAAATTATCAAGTCATCAGTTCAATTGCAATCTAATCTAGCAAGCATCATATTTCAGCATAATTAGTTCGTACTTGCATTTTCGATCAACGGCGCCCTCCCAGAAAATAATGTTGTTTGTGTGGCTGTTGATGGCTGGCTGTGACGTTGGTTGTTCCACACTACTAGAATTTGCCCAATTGGTGTCACACTACTTTTGTCACCTATTCTAAAAATT
Source organism: Rosa chinensis (assembly GCF_002994745.2). Taxonomy (NCBI): domain Eukaryota; kingdom Viridiplantae; phylum Streptophyta; class Magnoliopsida; order Rosales; family Rosaceae; genus Rosa; species Rosa chinensis. Next base: position 48,488,534 of record NC_037091.1, read on the forward strand.
TCGTCACCCAAAATTATGGGTGATGAAAAAAGTTAGTCACCAACTTCATCACCTATTCCATTGGGTGACGAAATGATAAGTTCGTCACCAAAATATGTATACGTGACGAAATAAATTTGTCACCCAATCCTTGATATTTCGTCACAAATTCTCTCACAAAATTTGACATATTCCAGAAATTGGAGCCAAATTATTTGGTAACCGCCAAATCTCACTCAATTGGTGACAAACTTCATTCTGTCTCCATTTTTTTTTTTTTTTATTTCAATGATTATTTGAAAATTTATTTCACATTCATTATTTTTATAGCTTATTGTATGTTCTGGCATATATTTCAGTTGAACTATCATAGATTACATTTCAAAGTACAAACTGAGAATATTCATAAACACAAATATGTTCAAGTATCGGACATTAATTTACATCCGAAATGTGAAACTCTCTATATACATTTCTATCAATATTTCTAATCATTTCTATCCTTCCCTTGCTCATTTTCATCAATATTACCATCCTCATCACGACGGGGATGGTGTCTTTGGGTCTCGACCTTGCAGCTATACATTGTAGCCCAAAGAGTTTGTCAACTGTTATAAGAAGTTGATGCAAAGCCAAGAAGCAGAATTGTATTGGGGATGAGAAAGAAAGAAAAATGATATGAACACAGCTAATATACATCAAACAAACTAAGAATGAACTTACTAGACTTGATCATCATCTTCCTCTTTTGCATATTGAGCCAACATTTCCATCTTTGCAAGCTTAATATACAAGAACGACATGCCATTAATTGTCAGCAGACACTATCCCAGTCTCTTTCTTGTAGTTCCCTAATAGCTGCTGATTTGGGTTCTTCACCATCTTCAATACTGCCCTGAGATTGAAGACCAAAAATTAACTACCATAGTTTACACAACTAAGCCTAACTCAAAGAATTCAACAAAACAGCAGAACTGAGACCTGCTCTCAAAGACTCAAACAAAGGCTATAATTGATTCCTCAAGGGCTCCTCCATTGAAAGGCCCGCACACATACACTACATGTTTTAAGGGAAAAGAAATCATATAGGACATAACTTATAAATTGAAGGCAGTGTCAGAAAAATGACAGTTGGAACTATTGTTACATTTTTACCATATTGCTTTGTAAAGCTAACTGTGTAATCTTACGTGTGAGAATTGAGTATACCATTATTGAGGCACAAAGTTGTGGTGTTCCCAGACTATATTCTAAATGAATATGTTATTACTATGCAATCTAAGACCAGCTCAGAAAGTAGAACCAGGCCAAAAACGATGAGTTTTGGCACCTGAAAAAGGACTCACCTTATCTTTCACTTAATTAAAATTTAGAATCTGAAGCGACTTTACTTTGTGAATCACGTACAGCCTATAATTTGGGTTTCTTTGTGATTTTGTTATCCAACAAGCTACGACACTGCAACTTCTAAAGGGATGCAAGAGGATCAATCTCTACCAAGTTGACTAGCCTGTTGTTGGTAAGTACTAAAGTATGTAACTTCGCCAAGAACTCTGCAATGAAAAACTAGGTATTAAGCAACACAGAACAAGCATATAGAGTACAAAACATAACAGTACGTACATACAAAGTTAAAGAATTAAGTTACCTCCAATGTTGGGATTGATACGGGTAATTCTATTGTTATTAATAATCAAAGTACCCAAACGATTAAGATAGGGCAAGTTTTCCAGCTTAACAATTTCATTGTCAGACAAATGAATGGTGTCAAATTGGTCCTGTTCAGATTAAAAGCAAAACCCGCTCAGTAATTTCAAGCAGCTTAACATAAAACCCAATAACTAAACACACTCAGGATAATACTTCTTTTAAAGTAGATTACATACCTCTATAGCTCCTAAGTTTTCGATTACAGGTATCTTATTACCTGAGAACAAAGAAAGGGGAAAACAGATAAATTCACTAACCCCAAAACCATAATGTGGGATCAGAATTTTAAACTTTTGAACGTTTCAGAGGGAAAAAGCCTTCATTTCTAAAATGAAACTCACTTTACCTTCTAAATGCATTTACATTTTGGAAAAACATTCTCTACCACACAGGTCCTATTTATAAATTGTAATTACAAAGAATCACTTAAAACTAACAGCTCTTTAGATCTAGAAAGTATAAAGAATGGAAAGGGGTACCCACTTAAGAGATAATGACGCAGTCGGGAAGATCACCTAAGGTTTACAAACAATAAACCTAGAACAAAGTATCTGGAGTCCACCAGAGATATAAGAGATAAACTCAGTTTGATTGATAAAAGATAAAAGATGCGTTCTACAGCCGCTTAAGACTGCTTAAATAAGAGAAAATAAACTCTAGGGCGACTAACAATGAAACCCTAAAGCCCATGGGTAAAAACGAAAACAATCCAAAATTGACTAGAAAACCAAAATTCGGAAAAAATAGAAAAACACATTTTTGAGGCCCTAAACTATCCCGGAAGCCCGAAAATCCCACAGCTCGTGGCAAAGCGACGAGTCTTGTTCCTGGCGCGATTCCCTTTCCGAAAAGCTATGGCACGCCCCAATCGGACACCGAGCTCATTCGTGGCTACTAGTACCTTTTCGTTTTCCCCCTTTTGAGCGATCAAACTGCTCCTCAAAGCGGGCTGCCATCCGTTCTGCATCAGATAAGCAATAGGTTGAGAGCAATTTAGACTTCTTAGAAACAAAAAGGCAAACAGTACGTAATATGTGTCTCATGCATCAAATGTGTTGGCTATAAAACTAAACATCCCAAGAGATAAATAAAAAGGACAATGACGGAAGAAGGCCTTATAATTGAATAACAATGAACTTGAAAACAAAGAACAACTGAGTAACAAAAGTAACATTGTTGGAGCTCTGAAATAAGCGTCTTTTAGTCTATCATGAAATTACTAACCCAATTTATATCACTTGAAGCATCCTGAATTCGAAAGAAGAAAAGCCCAACAAAATTCACTTTGCATTAACAAAAAAATGCAATAAGAAAGCAAATCTCACACAAGCAATGACTAAAGCTTTCAGTCCATAATGAATTAAATCACAAATAATTTCTAGTAGATCATAACTGAAAACCTCAACATAAAATTGAATCTACCAGTAAAAACAAGAAGCCCAAAACATGAACCAAGCAAAAAAAAGGTTGAGAACTGACCCAAGACGCGAATTTTCCGAAAACAGAGTAGAGAAAGCATCCAAGTTGAATCGAAATTCCTCATGAATTCCGCTCGGACAGAACGAAACTCGCACGAATGACCCCACCATTAAAGGGTCTTTCTAAATGTACTATACCCAGTAAACTTTTTACACCTAACAAATTTATATAATCTCTAACTACACCCAACAATTTTTCCTATAATACCCTTTTCTTTAATTAAACCTAGCTATATTTACACACCCATCAAAACACATACACCCTAATGGAAAATACCAAACACCCAACACAACTCATACCCCCTGACGAGTATTACACCCAGTAGACACACGTAATATGGAAGCACGCAATGCACTCTATCCTTGTTATTATCATTAATCCTAATAGAAGTAGAAGGGACTAACAAGATGCAATTATCATAATGAAAGGGAGGCCTTTTGCATATTGAAGATTTCTTACCTACAATGAAGGAAATCAATTGCAAAGAATCTGAGCAAACCGCTCCATCTCAAAATTCAAAGACATGTTCTCAATTTGGACGGACTTTTTCTTAATTTCTTCATGACCAAAAGTTACCCTTTCCGTCTTAACTGCAGTTTCAAATTCCGCCAATATAAGTCTTTTGACTAGAGCTTCCTTACATATGTAGCCATCTGCACAGATAGACTTGAGCAGTTCACCGATATAACCTGCATGTTGCTGATCTAAAGTGTCCTATTGCTTGGCAATCCCAATTGAAGAATCTTCATCTGGACTATCAAACAAGAAAGATCAATAATCCAGGATCATACAGACAATGGTGTACCATTTTTATCAACAAGAAGCCCCAGCCCTTTTGATTGTTTGATGCCACATGTTGTATGGGCTAAATGAGGAACGACCGTTATTCTTGCTTTTGATTTCAAGTATGTTAAACAAACCAGTAGGTCTTAACTCTCTACCAAAGAACCTCTAATTTCTTTTTTGAATCTTCATCAGACCCCTCTGTACAAATTGCTGGGTACAAACAGAAAACATAATTTCAAATTCTATGGGTTTTTTTGTTATTATCTTAGCTTATCATGACTTTTAATGTCATTTCTTATTGGGATACAACTGTATTTTCATATAAAAATTTATTTGCTGGGTGTATTTAGATATTTGCTGGGTACATTTAGAAGTACCCATATTAAATTGGAAGCATCTGAGTTGAATCGGATTCAACGACAGAGGAAGAGAAACGACTGAAGAGAGCCAAACTGAAATACACAAAAAGAACAAGCACCGGATCAAGATCAACACAATGGCCACCAAGTTCTGCGATGCTCAATTTGTTAAGTTAGATCGAGAACTGAGAGAAAGTGAAAGAGGGTTGCGGTAGAGATCAAACAGAGATTAAGGGAAAACATGACTAGAGAAAGCTGGACTTGGTAGATAATTCCTTTACCAAAACGACGCAATTTTGCATTTGTTCCACTTTCACTGACGAAAATATACGTCACTAATTTTATATTATTTTTCACCAAAATACATGGAGTGTGGCTTCTCCAAGGAGCGAAAAATTTAGTGACGAATTCGAAACTTTGTCACCAAACCCCTTATGGGTGACATATTTTTGGTTTGTCACTAATACTTTCGTGACTAATTGAGTTATTTCTTGTAGTGCCAGTAGCTCAAGGGACTATTGGTCTTCACTATGCCAAAAAATGCTTCAGACGACAGATCAGATCTGTCGTCTGATGAAGTAAAAATCTGTTGTCTAGGTGGCTGCCGTCTCTAAGCCATTCAGACGACAGATATTCTCCATCGTTGATAATGCACTCAGACGACAGTAATCTGTCGTCTGAAGTACCTAATATTGAAGAATCGGAGTCTATCTGTCGTCTGAAACACCATACAACTACATATTAATGTTGTTGGAAATTCACTTCATCAACGGATTCAAAAAATAACTGTCGATGTAGTTAATGTAAGATGACGGAGATTTTGTTGTTTCTGTCGTTTGATTGAACCAATATTAAGCTTAGTTGATGCTTCTGTCGTCTGATTTGAAGAACAACGACAGTTATATGTTGACTGATTTCGTATGCAACAACATTTATACCATGAGTTATGTTGTTTGAGATTTGTTTGGACTACAGATAATTTTGATTCTTGTGGTTAGATTTGGTTTCCAACTACAGTTTTAGTTTTTTTATGTTGTTTGAATGTCACTTAGAGTATAGTCTTACTCAAATTTCTGTTGTCTGAAGTAGTATTCAATCTCATTTTTCTGTTGTTTGTTTGCACTTTCAACCATTGTTTTAGTTATGTTCTGTTGTTTGAAGTTGGTAGAAACAACATATCAACACCTACTTCTGTTGTCTGAGAGCTATTTGACCTCTACTTTTCTGTTGTTTGAACGTGCTAGAAACAACATATCAACACCTACTTCTGTTGTCTGAGAGCTATTTGAACTCTACTTTTCTGTTGTTTGAACGTGCTAGAAACAACATATCAACACCTACTTCTGTTGTCTGAGAGCTATTTGAACTCTACTTTTCTGTTGTTTGAACGTGATAGAAACAACATATCAATCACCTACTTCTGTTGTCTGAGAGCTCTTTAAACTCTACTTTTCTGTTGTTTGAACTTGATAGAAACAACAGATGATCATTTGTTTCTGTTGTTTCTATTTTCTTGATACAACATAAACTTGCATATATCTGTTGGCTTTCAACCATTTCAACATCAGTCATTTACAATCATCAAAACCATAAAATTGGACTAAAATCTGCATTGAAAATGATGGCTACGTTTCATTAATTGCATCAACATCATCCAAAATACAATCCATAGTTCCAACTCTAAACCTAGCCAACAGTTACATAATGATCAAGAGAACCAAAAAACCATCTCATCGATCTCGATCATTTACCTAATATTGCACTAAGTCAAAAACCTATAAGGTAAAGAAAGAGTAGCTAGGCAAAGCAACTGCATGCATAATTTAGGTTCATCAACACTTTCCATCAATTATATATAAATGCACAAAAGCAATTCCTGGTGCTACTCATCTACCTTAAACAGAACCAAAGTTAGAACTTCATAACATGATTTGCCCATTCAGCTCGAACCACATCAATATCCTTCTGTGTGTAAGCAAGATTTGATTTCCTTTCCCACTGAAACAAGCAAATGCAGCAAGTTATTATGATGCAAATGCAGCAACTCCATTATAACTTGGTAGCAAACCTGAAATATGCCTATAATATGAACCTTATCATGTTGCATTTGCTTCTCAAAGTTACTTGCAGCAAGTCCAGTACCTTATTATGTTGCATTTGCTTCTCAAAGTTACTTGCAGCAAGTCCAGTAAATCAACCTTATTATGCCTATACTGGACTTGCTGCATTTGCTTCTCAAATTTACTGGACATAATAAGGTTCAGTAACTTTCAGTAACTGAAATATGCCTATATGCAGTTGATCATTCTTACCTTGGTAGCATACTCCAAGTTCTTGTCCTCCACAATTTCTTTCATATAACGCATGACGAAATAACCACAAGTCTTAGAATCAGTTTGCTCCGGAATACCCTGAAAATAATAAATTAAGATTAACCATATGAGGAAGTACGACTTAATGGAGACTATAAAAATTCCAACCAACTTACAGCAAGATTCTTCCATTGGATTATTTTCCTTCCTTTCCTAGCCTTTTGGGCATTGAAGATTTTAATAGAGCTTGAAAATGATGATCACAAAAATTATAATTAGCAAGCAGCAAGTTCAGTACATGAAGAAACAACATCAACTGATCAATATGGTAAAAAAAATCTTTGGGAAGCAGACTTACTTGTCGACAATACTTTTCCATTCACCAGCACAAAGTCGCCTTTTTAGCGGATCCATGAAATGCACGACTTCTTCATCCGGGTTCACCACCGACAACATCCAATGAGCACTATAGAAAAAGATGTAAAAATTATTTTTTGATAAGTCCATTAAATCTATACATAGAAGCTATCAACAAGCAATATAACATGCCTAACATTGTAGTAATACTGATTACATACCCTGAGTTATATGGAACCAAAAATATTTGCCCCGGTTTCCCTAACATGTACCGATTTGACATAGACCGTGCCCGTTCAGTGGGATTTCCACACCCATTTAGTAGTCTTCAAGTCCTATCTTAAACTTCAATGATCTTCTATCAGCATGCATCCATGATTTATCCATCTTATATATAAACACATTATACAATTAGGAACTATATTATCACCATCAATTCAGAAAGCTTAAAAATGTACATATCACTATTAAACAACTTCACCACACATTCAATTCTAGTAGAACCTAACTCTAGTAGAAAATAGTTCACTCCATGAAGAACATTCAATTCTATAACACAAAATGAAACATGCTAAACCAGAAGTATAAAATTTCAATAATTCATGTGCTTCTAGAACAGAAAGTTCACAAAAATTAAATGAAGAAAGAACTTTGTGATGATTATAAATGCTTACCTCAATTTGTTTAAGTTAGAGCTAAGCCAATCATCCGCTTCCAATTAATGCTTGCCTAATGAGCCTAACTCCAAGCTTTCACTACATAGCACCAACAGCAAAAAAAAAAAAAAAACATGATCAGTAGTATGTAGTATACAACAAATTCAGATTGCACAAATAGACCTTCGACCATGATTAAAAGACTCCAGTCTAGTGCATAGTAACGTAACAGTAGATATATGCATATATTAAACAAGTATCAAAAGCACCTTAAAAGAAGACCCACATGAATAAATGACCAAACCACAAAATGTCCTTTGTACTCTATTCTTTCAGAGTTAAAGACAACTATGAAGGATAGATGAGTGAACCTAGCAGAAGTAATGGAATCTTAAAAATGGACAGCAGAAAGGGCATATATTTCAACAAATATAAACATAAAAGTCAGAATCAAAATTAATCAATAATCCCCGTGATCTTCATATTCACAAGATCGATGCCATGAGTATATGAACAGAGGAAACAATAGAAGGAAAAAAAAAAAGAATCAAAATCTATATCATGTATATATTTTCACAAGATTGATGCCATGAGTATATACACAGATCAAGGGATGCAATAGAAGAAAACGAAAAAGATGAGAATCAAATAGGAAGAAATAGGCAAAGAAAAACGATCGATGATACCTGTCTCTTGAGCCAGAAAAAACAATCAGCACTAAACCAATTCAGCTTGAATCCAAACCTGCAAGAAGAGCATTGTCAGCAGAGCATTGTCAACTCCTCAACTACACCAATTATGTGATTTTGAGTACGACCAAGTATCAATATGCAATTTACAACACAAAATCATTAACAAAATCACAATCTGGACAATTAACCAACAACACATAACTCTAAATATGGATTTCCCAATTACCTTTTCTATTTAGTTTGCTGTTCAAAACCAATTTGAGTTCTTCAATTCGTCCTTAACATGAGATCCAATAACCCGACCAAACTGACTTTGTCTTCCATTGAGGAGTGCAGCAGAGTGCTTGTTAATTTTCAAAATCTGCAGCAGAACAGCAGTGATCAAAACAGAAACCAAGATTAACAACTAATCAAAAGTTAAAAACTCATCAAACTAGTATAATCTTCCCTGCTCACATATAAGTATGATCCATGTTAAGAGTAAGACAAACATTACATTCCCCCTTCAAAGAAACTTTAAAAATCTCTACAACAGACCTTCAACCATTTGAAGTCCAAAAACATCGATCATGCTACTACAGATCTCAATCAAATTGGTTTAGGAAAATAAACAACCATGTGTACATATTTGATGTCATAGACTACCCAGGTTTCTCACTTACAAAAAATGGACTAAAGCTGCTGTCTTGGAATGCCATTAATCTATTATGATTTATGCCAATACAATTATAATTCACATATATGTAACACCTAAAATTACAATTATGAGAATAATGCCGATACAATTATCAAAATAGCAAAATTTAAATATTTAATGAAGTATTTACCTTTTTTTTTTTTCATCGTTTCTCAATGAAGTTGTGGGCTTGTGGCTTCTGCTTCTGAGAGCTTCTCCTCACTAACCACTAACCTCAGTGAGACAGTGACCGAGTTACAAACTGCAAGTCTGCAATTCAAGAAGAAGTTATCTTAATTAAATCATTAAAATGGAAATCAACTAATCAAGTTATCAAACAGTCAGTGTCAAACACTCTCAAACCCATTTGTAATCCACCCCTGAGTCAAAACTCAAAAGGAAATTGAAGTATCGAACCCATTTCAAATTTTCAACCATTTCAATTTTCAACAAATTGACCATACGGTCCATCCGTCCATACCATTACCTTAGTTCAAAACCAACAAGAATACAATATCAAATCGAAAGCCACAAATGACAAATCGAACACAATTTACATATCACGAAACCAATCAGAATCAGAAGCTCAGATTAATAAGAAGTCAAGAAGAAGAGAAGAAGAGGAGCTGAGGAGGAGTGGACTGTCCAGGAGGAGAAGAAGACGGAGAGGGAGAGAGAGATACCTCGGAGATCGGAGACCGGAGACGGGTTTGCTAGTTGCAGAGTTGAAAGGAGAGAAGCTGGATAGGGAGTCTGGAGGGCTGGAGGTGGAGATCGGAGACCGGAGACCGGGAGACTGGTTTGCTAGTTGCAGGTTGCTGGGCAAGGAGCTCGGCGGTGTGGGCTGGGTGGGGCTTGAAAGACCGGAGAGGCAGAGATGCCTCACGCCGAGACGGGTTGGAAGTTCCAAGGAGAGAGAGAAGCTGGATCGGGAGTGTGGAGTTCCGCGGAGCTCCGGCGTCAGAGCCGGAGAAGGAGGATGGGAGCGGAGGCGGAGGATGAGGGTGATGAAGAGGAGGTCGGCTGTCGTGTGGTTAGGGTTGAGAAAGAAACTTCATGTTTTTTTGACTAAGTGTTGAGAAAACTCGGGTATAGGCTAGGCATCGGCTGTTTTTTTTTTTTTTTTTTTTTTTGCAAATAGTTCACATTAAGTTTTAGTACGTTCAACCAAAAAAAAATTTTGTCCCGATAAACTTTTCCCTTTACTCAGACAACAGAATCTGTTGTCTGAATTCTCTAAATTATAACAAACTTGAAAAAGTTGAATTGGTGTTGATTTTGATACCATTTAGACGACATAAATAGTTAAATCTGTTGTCTGAAGACGTTCAAAAAAATCAGACAACAGAAAAAAGGTCTTCTGTCGTCTGAGGGGTATGGTATGAAGCATTTTTTGGCATAGTGCTTAGAGGCCTTTCAGCAATCGTCTTTGTCTAATGACTCTAATAAGCATCCGAGGCACCGTCTTTTGCACTGCCAATGGCAATGTCACTGTTGGTTCCGGTGGCGTCATTGTTAACCCACCATTCGCAAGTAAGATAATTAATTACCAATTAGTGCAACATAAATAATCAACTGAGTTGTTCCCCTGATGATCATGATGAGTGAACGAAATTAGTTGATTATTTATGCATGTTGATCACCAGGCTAAAAGCCTATCTCGTAAAATAACGAGTTATATTGGGGAGAGGATCCTCTCCTGATCTATTCCTTCACCTGAGCTTCCTAACCTTTTCATCATAAATCGCCACGTGTCCAATAACACATCTAACGGCTGCTATAAATTATTGTAATTATTCTATCTTTTACAGCTTCATCCTACGGTTGAAACAAGATCAAAACATTCTCATTCCTATCTTCTTCTTCTGCGTGCTCTCTCTCTCTCTCTCTCTCTACCATCTCAATCTTCTTATTTTCCCGGATCTGGTTCCTGGGTTTCCACACCACCAAGACCATTATGTTCAGAAATAATTATCTTCTGCTTGTTAGCTTGAATGGATTACCTAGATTGAAAAACTTTGTTGGTTTTGATTAATGAATAAAGATTGAAACTTTTATTTGATTGCAATCTCAAATAACCCATTATTTATGATTGTCATCCTTTTATATTATGTAAATTTGTTACTGCACAAAAGAATTAAAAGGGCAGGTTGAGCACAATAACTAGCTACTTGAATTCACAAATACTGTCTTTTGCTAAACCGGTCGTGAATTCATCATAATGTTAATTGTTAAATGTGGAATATTTGATACTAAAAATTAGGGCTGGGCATAAACCGAACCGGGAGTCAAAAACCAGCCGAACGGACCGGAAAAACTGTCCGGTAACTGAACTGGATATAAAATGCACTGAAAAACTCATCAGCAGAACCGGACCGGTTCAGCACTTCAAACCAGCCGAAGTCAACCGAATTGACCGAATTTAAATACATAAATATTATTTCAATGTGTTGTCTCTTTCTTATTGGATGAGTTTTGTTTATGTTGCACCTTGCCACACACGATCTCAACCAGCTCATATAAATGCTTATAATCCTAAAGGAGCTGCCTCATTCTCTCACGGCCTCACTCTAATCTCTCTCTCCCATATCTCATTCTCTCTCTCAAGTCTCACCATCTTCCATAAAAATCAGGCCCAAGCCACGTTCTTCAAGAATAGATGAGTCCATGTCCTTCATTAGATCCGTCTACCGTAGTTAATCGACGACTCTGATCTCTCTCCCTCATCAATCGGATTTTTTTTTTCGATGCGATTTGGGAATTGAGAATGTTTAAAGTTTTGACATTTTCTTCTTGTTATTAATCTTGTTTTCTTATGAACATTGGCTCTCAGTATGTTTGTTGATATTAGTATTAACCTTCTGAGTTTTATTTTTTGGATTGTTTGCTGAGATTTGTATGTTTGTTTTTGTATTGTTTTCTTTGCTTAACAGTTTGTATGATTAGTTGTATATGCTTCAAGCTTTGATCCTGTTGTTGTTATTTAGCTTTGCGTTTTACTTGATTTGCTTCATAACGGGTTGTATTAGTGTGCCCAGAATTAATGGTTTTTTTGTTTGTAATAATAATGCCCATAATTAATTATGTCCCCAGATTACAGAACTTTTAAGCTCATTATTGAACTTGAAGCCCAGAAAATGGGTTTTATTGTTCATCAGGTTTATTGCTTTGGTTGCTAAATAATAAATTGGATCAATTAATTAAGAATATGAATAAAATAGATAAGAGTAAAGCCCATAAAATCATTCACTAGCCAAAAAAGCCCATCTAAAACCGACCCCGAAATGGGCCAAATTCAAAATTCAGTAACCCAAAATTTTTGGCCCAGCCCATTCTTCTTCGGTTCTCGGTCCAGATTTTGGCCTAATCGATAAGTTCTGGTCGGACTTGGTTTGGGCCCAAAACCGAGTTGGGCCGACCCGCGTTCACCCCTACTAAAAATGATATGTACAGACTTGAAATGATATAGAGTTGAGGGAGAATTGGAAAGAGAGACCAAGAGATTTCGCCAGTTAATCAGATCTGGAAAAGGTAGAGTTAGAACTTATAAGATTAGGGAAATGAGTAACTAAAGGAAATCATAGGATTGTGAGAAACAATAAGAGATCGAGTAGTAGTGTAATTCATCATCACTTTTCTTGTCGTTTGGACCGATTCACACATATCCTGTAAGGTCCTCAAGCTGGAGTTGAATTTGCAGTTGAATGGACAAAAGACAAAGGCAGGTGAAATCTTAGACCATTAGATGTATTATTGGACACGTGTCGATTTATGATGAAAAGGTCAGTAAACTCAGGTGAAAAAATAGGTCAGGAGAGGATCCTCTCCCATTATATTGATCTCTTGAACATGCATATGTAGATCAGTAGATGTTGCGGTCCAGTGTTGAGGATCAACAGGCAGTGGTGTTTTGATTGCGAGTGAGATTTACCGACTCCATAGGACAGTTTTCAATCAGGGTGAACGTACAGTTTCTTCTTAACACTTGCTCGACTATTATCCGGATCTCGTGTTGTGGTTGCCACACCATTTGTGAACTGCAACGCCACTCTGTCTCCAACCAGAACTCTCAAGTCGAACTTAACAGTAGCCGGAATCGATCATCTCCTTCAATAACCTCCTTGTCACCGTTGTCAAATTAACCAGGTTGTCAGTCTCCGCCTGACCCGACCCAATTCTGTGTACTTCTCAGTTATATGAATAGAGCCATAAGTTTTTATCCATTTACCCCATTTCTAGGGATATTTTTTCCTCTTACCCCATTAAGTTTTTTTAATTCTCCCTTACCCAAAACACTCTAAGGAAGACTTCCGTAATACCTCATTAAGTTTTTTTTTTAAGACTATTTTACCCTCACCTCTTTGTTACTTAGAGAGAGAGAGAAACCAGAGGAGACTTCACTAGAGCCCGGTCACCGGCCGCCGGATTCCAGTTGCTGGCTAAATCTCGCCTTCGGCACTGCGCACCTGCTCCCTACTCGATCTCGCTCCCCCATTCTAGTTTTCTCCCCAACATTCTCGCCCTACAACCCTCTCTCGGTATCCACTTGTGCCTCCCCTTACTCGCAGATAACACTCTCGGCCTCGCGATCGCCAGATTGGCTCGAGACATGCTCTGTTACAGTAGCTGGCTCACAGATCACAATCCTAACGCTTCGACCACCACTACCGGCGCTAGCTTGCAATTGCGCTGCCTTCTTCGCCTGCATATCACATACCATCTTCTCATGATCAATCCATCCAGCGGCGATACCGTCACGAATTGAGTGCAAGGCCCCATCCGAGAAGGCCTTATTCATCTTCTCTTGAAAGGGTGCCGACCGGAGATAGAGATCCACCGCCTTATCCGCGCCTTCTCGTTTGGCCTTCTTAAGCTTATCACCCTGGGTCTCGGCGACGACACGCAGTCGAAGGCACTCTTCGGCAAAGTCACTAGCCCGAGTCCGCTGCTCCGCCAACTCTTTCCTCAATTGCTCCAACTCTACCTCCCTCTCGCTAGCCTGGCATTTGAAAACCCTAAGGCGGTCAACTTCTCCTTGCAAGGTACCAACCTGTCCTTCCAATTCCGCCACATGATCAGGGTAGGGAGCCAAACTCTCCAAGACGGCGCCACGCAGCTCCAACTCGGCGTCGCGCTCCCTGACCTGCCTCGCCAACTCTCGCAGCCGCTCCTCGACAACGTCAACTTAGGCCCTGACCTCCTCCAAGGCCCTCAGACCAACCTCGGCCAGCTGCAACTTGCCAGTCAGGTCCAAGTTTGACTCCCTCAAGGGGTCAACAGTGTCCTTGACCTCCTGACGACGAGATTCCTCCATCGCGAGTGCTCGCTCCAGTTCCATCCTTCTCGCAACCCCATCGTCAATTGCCTGCCTCATTTCATCCTGCTCCACTTCGCATGTTTGAATAATTGGCTAATATCTAGCCAAAGTCTGACCGATTGAGTTCTGCTTTTTTATTTTTTTTCTTATTGTTTGTGTGCTTTTAATTTGGCTTGTATTATGTTTTTTATGTGCTATGATTTTTAATGTAAGTTGTGTGCTTTAATAAATTCAATTTTCAAATACAACTTTTATTTCATAAAATTTATACTTACATAATTGAAAAACTAGGAATAAGTACAATACAATTACACAACATGCGTAATCACCTAATTATTCTCATCATGATCCTCATCCTCTCTAGGAATCCAATTTGTGTTTGAAGGGTCATCATTAGGGTGATGGTGGGTGGAATCACCCGTAAAGAAAGGTGAAAAGTGTCGTTGTGTAGGAGATCCACTGGGGTAAGGTGGTTGGGGATACTATTCACTAGGGTAAGAAGGTTGTGGGAATCCATCAGGGTAAGGAGGTTGTGGGAATCCACCACCAAAATTTAGTTGTGGGAATGCATCACCAAAATTGGGTTGCGGATAGTATCCACCTATAGAAGGTGTTTGAAAACTTGACCCACCGTTTATTTCAAAATCTTCTCTCTCCGCTATCTTCTTTTGCTTTCTTGACCAATAACGCTTTTTAGTTGGCATCATCTGACTTGTATCCATCTCCATAATTCACTCTTCCCTCTTCTTAATTCGTTCTTCCATCTCTTGAATTTGGAATGCCTCTTTTCGCATATTCATTTGCAATCGGATACATGCTCGTTGATTTTCCTCTTGCAGACTTCGAGCAAATTCCTCATCGAGTTTTTTTCTTGTCAGCGGTTGCCTCTTTGTGGTTGCTCACTATACTCGAGATAGCGGTTGACAAAGGACTTTGATCCTTCACTACTTTTTTCCTTTCCGAATTGCTTCTTTTGCAGCCTTCCTTCCTTGAGGCCTCACATTAGGATCTGCAGTTTCACTGGCAATTACCTCATCTACATCCATGTCCAAGTTGATGGAAGAATTTTCAGCATTTGGTTGTGTGTGCGTTTTTGACTTCCTTCAGTTGATGTTCCTCTGGATGTATGGGTATGGATGTCTTTAAATTGTGCAAAGCCCTCCACAACATCGTAACAATCAAAACTCTTAAAATTGTATCTTTTGGTCTTCCTTTTTCTCTTCATCCTGACATGCCACAATTTATGTGCTTCCTCATGCTATGTTATTTAAAAAAAAGAATAAAAAATTCAATTAGTAGAAATATAAACGCCATTATGAAGGGTCATCTATTATAAAGTAATAAATTTAAGGGAAAAATGCACAGACAGTGTCTGGAGACTTTGAGGACTGTCAAAATAATACCTGGACTTTCAAACGTATCAATGTGATACCTGGACTTATAATTTGTTGTCAACATTGAACCTATGTCAACTTTCAGCCACGGTGCCGTTAAGTTGACCATGTGTGACGCACGTGAGGTCGAAAATGAGAGCTAAATGACCGATATGCCCTCAACTTGCTTTTTTTTCTTCCTTTTTTTTTTAAATGCAAATTATTTTTTATCTTAACCATGATTTAATATGAATAAATAATTAACTTAATTCTATAATTAAGAAGGAAAGAGAAATATTTGGAAGAATTAAAAAGAATTTCTTCTTCCTTCTCATTCATCATCGACCAGTTCTTCTTCTCTCCTTCCCCATTCTAAAAGGGTTCTAAAATGGTGGTTAACTAAGTCAAGCTGGAAACTGACTCGCCCAACTGATTGAACCAACGGGTACTGTTCATGACATTGCCTCGCCCTCTGTTTACCACCCCACCCTCTTGAAGAAAACTGAGGGCTAATCTTGGTTCTGTGTATGAATGCGCCATACGCATGGTCCAATACATAATGGAGCATTCCCAGCTTCGCTCCCATGTTTTGAGACAAAACCCACAAATCCAAAAAACAAAGTTTGCAAGAATATGAATCGATTCGAACAAGACCCAGATGGGATTTGATATCCTAAGAACAGAGAAAGAAATCCGTAATCCAAAGTATTAAAAAAAAAATCGAAATTGTGAAAATTTATAATCTTTCAAAATTGCTCGATGTATTGCCGAGAAAAGAAATTGAATGGTTTGAAAAAGATAAGTACTAGGGATTTGGAGGCATGGTGGATAGCGAATAGATCAAGGATGAAGTTGGTAAGAGAGGAGGAGGAGACGGGGATCGTGAGAAAGTCGAGGGGAGATCCAAAATATGATGAAACCGAAAGAAGGGAAGAGACTAATAGCAGCAGAAACCAAACATAAACTGTGGGCTTCAAACCCATCAGCAGAACACCACCACCACTTCTGATCACAAATTCAAAACCCAATTTACACTTGCATGGCGTCTCTGCGTTCAATCTTCATGCTCTCAGGTCGGCGGTGACTCGCCGGGACCGAGTCGACGGGATGAAAACGGAAATAATAGCATCTCCACACATTATCGAGAGGACTTGAAATGGGTTGAATGATTTTGTAGAAACAAGTTGGACTTGGTTCTGTGTTTTCTATGAATCGAACAAGGGAGAAACTTTGCTTTTCTCATTCTTTGGTTCTTTGAAATTGAATTGCGGCTGGTGTTTGGAAACGACGGGGAGGGATGGCTGGGTGGGATTGGAGCTGTGATCTGAGAGTGGGGGCTAGCGGGGTCTGAGTTTCCGATCAATGGTGTATATAGGGGCGTCGGAGGAGAGAACGAGAGACGGCGCCGGTTGCTGATGGTTCTGCTGCTGTTGTTACTGAAGTGATGGCAGCGGCAGAGGAGGAGAACTCTGAAGCTGTGGGGGCGGAAGAGGGGGGGATTTTGTTATTTAACTTTTATTTTCAATGTAATAATTTATTCTTCTTTTATTTTCAATTTTGAATTTATTCATTTAGAATTTGATGGAGTAAAAATGTCATTTTTGCCCTCATTTTCAGCCTCACGTGTGTCACACGTGGTCAAAATTGACGGAGCAGTGACAGAAACTTGATGTAGGTACAGCGTTGACAACAAATTATAAGTCCAGGTATCACATTGATATGTTTTCAAGTCCAGGTATCATTTTGACAGTCCTCAGAGTCTTCAGACACTGACTATGCAATTTTCCCTAAATTTAATAACAAAGTATCTCACTGTTTTACAATAAAATCAATTAGTACAAATATAAACACCATTATAATTACGTCATTATTTATCAAGTAATTATTTTAATTATAATGACTAAATTCAGTTTGCCCCCTCAAACTTTGGAGCAAACATCAGTTTG
Source organism: Rosa chinensis (assembly GCF_002994745.2). Lineage (NCBI taxonomy): Eukaryota > Viridiplantae > Streptophyta > Magnoliopsida > Rosales > Rosaceae > Rosa > Rosa chinensis. Next base: position 48,506,176 of record NC_037091.1, read on the forward strand.
GTCCCTGACCTCTTTTTTTAATCATGATGGTCCTTACACTTTTATTTTTCATAACGCACGTCCAAAATTCAAATTTGTCTCCAAAAATGACGTCAGATGCTAAGCTGGACCCGACAACATGACTCACTTTTTAGACTTGTCCCCTAATTTTTGAGGAAATGTTCAAACTACCCTCCTCTCATCTGCCCTCCTCTCCTAAATCCCATAACCCTCTCTCTAACCCCAAAAACCCAAATTCCTTCATAGCTCCACCCAACCCACACCATGAGTGCAACCCAACCCTCCTCTCGTACTTCACTTCCCACTCTCAATCCTCTTCACGATCAAAACTAGTCTCCGACTACACATTCTCTCCTCTCCCTCATCTCCGAATCTCCCCAAACCCATTCTCTCTGTACTCTCCAGAGGCATCCCCACCACCATCCAAACCATCAAAACCAAATTTCACTTCACCTACGCCACCCAAATCATCAAACCCAAAATTCAATTCGCCTTCACCATTAAAACCAGATTTCTCCTCTACCTCCAAGAAGTAACCCGCCGGCAAGTCAACTCATCCACTGGAAAATTCCACAAAGGTCCAAAACCCAAATTCCATAACTGAGCTAACCTGCATTAAAAAAATAAAAAAAACCCCATAACCAAAGATTGAAACTTTAGCCAAAATGAAAGAAACCCATAAGAGAAAGATGAAAGCTTTAGAAATGGGTTACCTTCGAAAATTGATTGGGGGAGTTTTTGAGATTTTTGAGGTGGTGTCATCGTCGGTGGGTGTCAATTAGAGTTGCTCGAATTTGAGTTTTTTTTAGGATGAAGAAGTCGACGAGATTGGCGGAGAGGAAGATGAGGATGGATCTGAGACCAAAACAAACAGAGCACCACCGCTACACATTTCACATTTGCACACTCATAGTGAAATTCAAGGAAATGAGGAACCCGATCAGATTAGAAAGATGCATGGGAGGCGGGAGACCTTCATATTCTTCATCTTAGTTTTCTTGTTCTTTACAACCATGGCCGCCTACACCACCACCCCGGACAACAAAATTTCACTCACCGAACAGGGCCTGGCCTAGGCCTAACTCGCCGGAATCTAGCTCCACCGCGTCATCTCTATCGACAACGACTCCAACAACCCAAATCGGACGGTCCTTCTCCCGGATAAGAGAACAAGATTTCTGCAATTTTCAAGTGTAGGAGAGAAGAGAAGAGGTGTCGTCGGCGGGGGAGAAGAGAAGCGGGGACGGAAGAACTGGATTTGATCCAAGGGATAGGAAACGTGGATCTGAGCCAAGCCCCATATATTATGGGTTTTAAAAAATAAAAATAAAAGAATTATGGGGTTTATTATTTATTAATTTTATTTTTTGAGATTATTGGGTTAAAATGTCCATTATGCCCTTCAAAGTTTGAAAAGTAGGCCATGCTGTCGAGTCCAGCTCAGCATCTGACGTCATTTTTGGAGACAAATTTGAATTTTGGACGTGCGTGATTAAAAATAGAAGTGTAAGGACCATCATGATAAAAAAAAAAGGTCATGGACCAAACTGATGTTTGCCCCAAAGTTTATGCAAACTGAATTTAGTCCTAATTATAATGTATGTCGTATTACAATGAAAAACAATTACTACAATTATAACGATATTATAATTACTACATTATTTATTAAGTAATATTTAACTATAATGTATCAACAAATTAAATGATTTATCAACATATGCATACATCATCAACTGCATTCAAACTGCTCTTGTACCAATTACGAGCTTGCCTTAATGCACAATGTCATTCAAAGAGTTCTATCTTCAAAATTTTCCACCTTCCGGTCAAAGATAAAGAAGATCGGCCCTTTCCACTCCAATTTGTGGCCAAGTGTTGCTTCACGCCCCTCCATAGCTTGTTTTTTTTTCGATCCTTACCCAAAGTCGAATTTTGGCTTACATATTTCCAAGACTTGCACAATTGAACATCTTCCTCATTTGTCCATCTCCTTCCGGATTCGGCATTTCCATCTTCACTTTGATCTCCCCCTTGTCCGACCACTGGACGTGTGTTTTCCCTTTGTTTGGTCATATTGGATATAAAAAAATTTGGAAGATGAGAGCTATAGGAAGAGGGGGAAGAACAACTTTGTGTAAATATGAAATATAATTTTTTGGATGTGAGATGTAAAATAAATGGTAGGTATTTATTGAGAAACTTTTAGAATTTTTTACAATTTTTTTTTGTATCGTTTTGTTACCGTTTGATTTAATATACATACATATTAATTAATTGCCATCCAGTCTGGATATTAATTGAAACCAACGGCCCCGATTAATTGACCGTTGGCTTTAAAAATCCAAACCACGCAACGGCTCTCTACCACGTCGTAGCCTTCTGTCCCATTAATTGTCGTTGCGCGATAAAATACCGCGCAGCACTCGTTTCACCCAATTTCGGCGCTACGCGATAAATATCTGGGTAGCACGCGCGCCCTTCATCACGTCTCTCTCTCCATCGACCTCGCTGACGTCAGCCACGAGGGGTACTGGGCCGAGCTAGCAGCTGGCGAAGCTTGGGTCAAAATATATGTCACGGGCCTCGCCAATTTCTTGGCCTTGGTCAGGAAAAGCCAAGCTTTGGCTGATCAAGCTTGGGTCGTTGGAACCTTCTTTTTGCTTCTTCATGGTCACCACGTCGTTAATTCCAGCTAGAGGCCGGTCACCACACACCGCTGGACTTGCTCTAAAGCCATAAAGGTTGCCTAGGTCGGTTAAGGATACGTACTACATACTTGTAACCTATAATGGAAACCAGCTGATATTACTCTTGATATTTTCCTTCCAAGTATAACTGTGGTAATTGGAATTCTAATTGTACTAGAAGCTAGTAATGAATAAAGGCCATATCTTCGACCAAAATAAATAAATAAAGAACGGCCATATCTCTTTCAATATCCATGCATGCCCAATTGTCTTCTTTTCTTTTCTGTTCTTTTTGGTTGCTGCAATAATCAGCAGCAATGAGTACGCGGTGACATTGGTGCATCCATATGCTCACCCCGCCTGTCGCTGCAAAATAAACAATCTATCCATTATTGACATAAAGAGATTTAATAAGCGCGCGAGCTACATACAATATATGCATAGGGATACCATGGCCGGGTTATGAGCCTTTTGCCGATGGTTCCCCAAAAGCCGGTTTTATAAAGACAAACTTTTTGTCTCATTGCTAAAACTTATAGGTTATGATTAACCACTTCATCGAACTACATTATAGAACTTATAGTACTTTTTTCCAGCCAAAAGCAAAATCGTTTTGGACGGCCAGGATGTGTTGTGATGTGATTCTGAATCACTGATTGGAGGGTCTGATAAAATTGCGTGGATGGGGACGGTTCGGTATAGGGTCGTGCCAGCTCTGTGATCCTGTCATGTGGCTCCAGATCGAATGAATTATGCAGTGAGGATATTGGTACAGTATATAGGATTATAGCTGACAGCGAGATAGCCTGCACAAATTAAACTAAGGAAGACTAGTCCAACCAAATTGCACTTTGGGTTGCACCAGAAAGTCACACATTCGTTCACAGCCAAGAATCCTATGCCAGGTTTTGGATCCGATGAGTCTTTTTTTTCTTTTTCTTTAAAAAATATTTAGCATACCTTATGTTTACATATTTAGTGAGAATCAAACTCATGAGTTTTACAATGTTAAAATTATAACTTACCAACATGTTACATATATCTCATATATGACTACCATTAGCAGTATTATTTTCTGTCAAGTGAGATACTTCATCGAGAAAATTTCTCATTGTTAACTTAATATACCATAAAAAAATGTTTGCAAAATAGTTCAATTAAACCTCGAATATATTTAATGTATGGGGAACATGAAAATGATGATACCCTTAAACAATTATAGAGAGAGATGAGACTACTGCGGAATGTCAGCCATCTCTAAATCTCTAATGACTGATTAATTTTCTCCACCAATCTTTCTCAATGCTCTTCTGTTGGAGTCATTTTCTAAATAATCATTTGAGAAACATCTTTAACAAAAACAAACTAAATTGGAAAGTCATTTGGTCATCGAACTTCTATTTTTTATTACAAGTAAGAACTAATTTAATTTTTTGAGACCTTTGATAATCACTCGAACATTTTTTTTTTTTTGGTGCAAAGAATATATAGCAGGGACCAGAAACAACAAACAACACAGGGCCATGAAGACATATCCATTACCGTTCTCTCCGTCTCTTCTCTTCCATTCCCTGGTGACTACGAATCTGGAATAAGTCTTACGTATTATAATAACATCGTCGTGCATGCATCCACGTGTGCAGGCGATCGATCTGAATTCTGAATTCTTAACCAACCACACATTGATATATAATGTGAACTGGTGGGGGATCCATGGCGAGGACTATTGAAGGACAACATTTAGTTTCAAGCCCCGACTATATATAACGTGTTCAATGATGGATCAGCTAATCCCTGAATAGTCAACTTCACAAGCTAGCTGGGCAAGGCATCTACCATTATCGTCTTTGTACAGTAATGGCCTGGCCTGGGCAAGAGAAACACACATGGGGCCTCCACATAGACGCATAGTTAATGAATCTTCCTTCGCTAAATGACACAGATCCATCTGATGTGTACTTTGGACATACATGCATGTTTTCATTTTCCAATCTAGATATCATGCATGCCTGCTGGCAGTGATTTGTTTTAGGATTAGTGGTTAATCATAATGATATCTTTCTTTTACCTATAATAAGATTTGAACGTGGAGCCAAGTATACTTCTTTATCAGTCTGAGCTACATTGTGACATTGTGTTTAACCAAGTACTAAACAAAGCATCTTGATGTGAGCGTTTTCCTCTTTCATTGAGCTAGGTAAAAGTGAAAAATATGTTTTTTTTTTTTAGGAGAAACGTCAATTATTAATCATCTTTTTTTTTTTTTTGGTAGTAAATTATTAATCATCTTACACAAGAACATACCATGCATGGTAAGTGGTCCCTCAATAGATGCACTCTCAAATGTAAAAATTACACTTCATACGCTTAAGACCTCATGAAAAGACACAGTACGTTTAAACTGAGAATAGACGGGTAAGTTTCAAACAACCCATATACTCAAGTCAAACTAAGTGAATACTAAAACTATGCTACCACCTCAAATTGAAGTGTTGAACAAACTCAATTGAGGTGGCCATGTCTTGCAACTTCAAAGCATAAATCTTCGTCTTCTTCAGAGGTGATTCCTTCTTCTTATTAGGAGAAGCATTCATGGCTTTGACTGAAGCAGCATAAAGAAACTTAGCACTACCCATCGGTTTCCCCTAGCCTTCTTAATTAAGAGCCGATTATTCTTTTGGGCAACAAACTCAACTGCACGTCGATATAATTTTTTACAGTCATCACTTCTTCCAGGTCAGGCAATACCACAAGAATGGAAGGAGTATGTACATGTATGATAGATGCATCAAAATCCCCTGCTTCATGAAAGATGACCCATAATCTGAAAAGGATTGTTTTTCGAGAATGGGGCCTTAAGTTCTACAACAATACGAGAAACAGATAACTCAAGAAGAACAAGCTTGACGGGTATTAGGGGAGCTGGAGCCTGTCGGTAGCGGCAAATCAGCCACATGAGAGGAAGCGAACACTAGCGTACTCAAAGCTCTGACCTGAAACACACTGAAAGTTGTGTACGTGCGTGTGGGTTGACTACATCTATACTATTATTAAAAAAAGATAGTTTGTTAGCTAAAATAAAAAATTTGGACAAAAATGACCTTAGAAGATTAAAAAACTTTGAGAATTAATTAAATCACAAGGACAATTATGATATTTACAAAATATATCTTTATTATTAAAAAAAATTTAAAAATTTAAAAAAAAAACTCACAACCAATTTTTTACTCCCACTATCTTCTGACAGTTTTCTTTTTTATTTCTGAAAAAATAAAATAAAAAATACTTGCACATGCAAAGCATGTGTGGAGAATGATTAGTGTTTAATATAATTAGACAAGAAAATTAGTTGAAGTATAAAAACCATCCCTTAGGTGAGTAGGCTTTTTAAAAACAAATTGTGTTTAAGTAACTTACATGCCATAGAAAAGATGCAAAAAAAAAAAAAAAAACTTAACCAACAATAAAGAAGTTCGATATTTTTCGAGCTTTAAATTATATTGAATGATGAGGAAATGATGCGTTGATCATATTAGAGTTCAATTACAAATGTCTCAATGCAATCATTAGTTAACAACCCGCTTATAATTCCTACTTTAGTTTCTCACTTTTTATTTAGTTTCTCACTTTTTATTTGTAAGACTTAACACTCTTCAAGAGAGACACCATCACGAAGGCTCACATGCAATAAATTATCATATCAATAATATATTTGTAAGTTGGATAAACAACGGATAAATAATTCTAACAAAATAAGAAATAAAATAGGTGGTATACACAAAAAACCCTCTTCAATATCATGATAAACAACGTATAAGTGCTATCCGCTTAGTCCACTAGTATTATCCTTTATATTGTCCCTAATTTAACTACTTAACTATGTCACTAGATTTGAAATCTTTTTAGAAAAAGAAAAAAAAGATAAATCCATTGGTTAATCATCAAACTACCATACCAAAGTCTAAATCAATACATACACGAGAGCTCTGGCCCTCGAACTGAAAACAAGACCATCTGTCTAAGTCACATTTGACCTAACCAAAGGAAATCTCTAATAAGTAAGGCTCATTAAAGACTTGGGTTGCACGTACACCAGGTATCAAGTCATATTACAAGAAGCATTTGTACTAGTTTCATATTTATATTTAATTAAAAAGAGTTGGGTGGATAATATCAAAAAATTAACCATACAGCTTAAGAGTCGTAAACATGACTCCAAATTTATTTCAAGTTGACATGGCAATAGATGCAGCTGTCAATTGAAGTTGAGAAATAGTGAAATACATAATTAATTGTAGCTAGAAGTTGCAACAGATATAATAATAGTTGCGATGGTACTGGTAGCACGGCGTGAGCCCCTGAGGCTAGACGCTGACAGAGGAGACATGCTGGACGCGTAGCATATGCACCTAGCTCGCCATGCAGGAATCTCTTGCAGAAGCTTTTGTTCTTCGAATTTTTATATGCAATATAGTAAAGTAATTATAATTATTATTGTAAAATATCAATTGGCTTGGGACTTTGGGGGCATAAGTCTTTTTTTTTTTTTTTTTTTTTTTTGAGTGGAAGATCCCCCATTCGATTCTCGTAATTGTTTACCAGGATGTATGATGAAGAAAAAGAAAGTTATTCTTTTAGTTATTTGGTGTGGTGACAAAATTAATAGTGATTGATATTTAAATTTTCTTACGTGCAGATTAAAGTAAAGTTATTATTATTTTGTTTTTTTTAATAAGAGATGGTGCGGCTGCCTTCAAGTCTTGATTAATGAAACCGCAGAATACATGAGATTAAAAATTTGAAATATAATATTAGATTTAAAAGTAAATGATCGTGAATTATAAATCTTGAAGTGAGATCTAAAACATACTGCAACTTAGATTTAGCTTCGATTTACTTCAATATTTCTCTCACAGACTAGTTTTCTTAAACTAGTGATGGAGGATTTAAATTAAATGGCGTATAAACTAATTTTTGCGTTCGATCATAAGGGGCTTCCATTTAGTACAAAACTTCGATCTAGATCTTGTATCTTGGGCTACAGTTCGCTAATACGTTGGAAGCTCGATCTCTTCTCAAATCAAAAGATGGGCAAATAAGGGATTTTTCATATCCTTGCACCAACCTCAAAAAACACCCGTGCTCCGTGTTCTTTATCACTGGTTTATTAAAGAGAAAATCCTCCACCCCCACCCAGCAACATGTAACTTTAGAAGCTATCCTGACCGGAATAGGAAATATTTTGCTTAAAATTTCTGAATATCAATGAAAATCACAATGTTTTCTCTACATTTTGAGCTGTTGGAAATTTTATGATTTAAAATTAAAATGTATTTTATTTATTTCATTATTTATGTTGGAGGTTATTTTCATTTTGTGTTTATTTCTCTATTGGTTTAACGGTTTTATGTTTTATGATTGATGGTCATGGTAAGTGTAGCCTATATAAGGGTATATGGCTAGAGTTGGAAGGCATGTGGTTGGAAGGCATATGGTTGGAAGACATGTGTGGTTGGACATATATATTGTCGGATATGAAATGTCGAAATGGTCGGATACATATGAGGGATGTCGTGAGAAGAAAAGACACTCCACCGTCATGCAACCACTCTAGAACAACACCCTATCCTCCTAAAGTCCTCTTCCATATTATACATATATTCTGGCAATGGTTCTGAGTCTAGTGTTTAATCAGATGATAAATAATGCTTGTAGATGAAAACCCTAATGCTGCATTTGGAGCCATGTTGAAGATATTACGTTGAGCTGTTGTCTTGTCAATTTCTTTTTTACTCTTTTATAATCATTGAAGTTAAAGACTTCTTCATGTCTAACGAGTTGGATGGATAGGATACTTAAGCACTAGGAGAAATTGTTTGGTAAATATTCCTTGGTTTTGAACTAATTACTTAACTCTTCCAAATGTGCGTCAGAATTACAATTTGATCAAACATTTAATTGGCTGGAATTATTGTTTTTTCTGGGAATCAAATACTTTGAGTAGTTTTATGCAATTTTGAGTAGTTTTCTGCAATTTTGTCTTGAAGACCTTGACTGACTTCTTCCCTTTTTCTAGTTTCTTGGGGTCTTGAATTTAAAGAAGGCTAAACTAAGAGAGCTTCGGGACAAGCTCTCAAAACAAGAAGCGGCTGGGAAACTCACACTTGTCCATCCAAATTTCAGCATGTTTCTATCTAGTAGGTCTCGAGGTCGAAAGAGGGCATTGGAGAAATAGACTCACACTTGTCCATTCCACAATAGTGCTGCCATATTTCGGTTCCACATTTTAGGTTGGAGTCTCAACTTCCACAAGGTCAATTTACATTCCCACACCTGCATTTTGGGTTTTCGGATATTGGTGTAGTTTGGGTGATTTGGTATTTTGGTGGGTTAATTCTCAGTGACATTATCGGTTTAGGACTTGACACGCCCATTTGAACTAGAATAGGAGTAGAGAGAAAGAATTGGTTTCTTTTTTGTTTGTGATTATTTCATATTATATATCATATATTCTCAATTAAGTTGGCGTTCATTGTTTATTCTTAAGCTTTTTGACTTCTATTTTGTTTAAGTTTTGACCTATGCATCCTTTGATTGTTCATGCACTCATCAGTGCCAAAGATCACTCCTTATTCTTTTCCTACCAAATTACACAGCACAATATTGTTTTACCTCGATCAATTCACACTGATTGAAGGAACAAGAATCACATATACTAGGATGATTTATTACTTGTAGATAAGGGGAGCTTGCACTGGAAGGAGATCATTATTTGACAACAGGGGAGCTTGTGAGTCTCAGTGAGCAGCAGCTTGTGGACTGTGATCTGAGGTTTGCTCATAATTTACAATCTTATATATGTTTATCCTTAAAAGTATTGAACTTTTTATCCGCGAAACCTAAAGGCTAAAGCTTTAGCTAATTTCTTAACTGAGTTTAAGGCTTTAATCCTAGCTAATTCGGCAGTGGTAGAATCTGAATCTCCGTCGTGTATATATTAGTATGTTGCTGATGGAATATTAAGTAGATCTACGATGTATCTTTACTTCAAGATATTGAACTTTTCCAGATGGTTGAGTGAGTGTACATTTTGACATTACATATTTTAAGTTGGTTGGAATTACTTACTTTTTTGAAGTTTTTATCTGCACTCTGCATACGAAGATCAAACAGAAAGCATAATGTTGATTGAGATGGTTTTTTTGTATATCCTTTTCCTGCTTAATTATGAGTCTCCTCGTAATCCTGTTTGTTTCGTAACCCTGTTTGTTAGGACTTAGGTGCTTCTTTTTCTTTTTCTTTTTTTAAAATTTTTTTTTATGTCTATTGGGATTTCAAGTAGGATTCACATACATTCATTTTGTAATATCTGCAAAGTTTTCAGTACTGGTGGTAGAATCTGTGTTTGTTTAGGCAGTTGGTTGCTTTCTTATCTCTAATGGATTCATGATGCACTATAGTTGACTTGATTGCTATGATGGCATGGCATTATCTTATGAGCCTGTACATTTTGCAGTGTGATCCAGAAGAATACGGTTCATGTGACTCAGGCTATACTGGTGGACTAAGTCAAGGCTGGTGGTTTGGAGCAAGAGAAGGACTACCCTTAAAAACAGTGGGACTGATCGCGGTACCTGCAAATTTGACAAGAGTAAAGATGTTGCTACTGTATCCAACTTCAGCATTCTTTCCCTTGACGAAGATCAAATTGCTGCAAATTTGGTCCACAATGTACTTTTGCCATTGAAATATAGGTTTGGATCGTTTCCTTCAAGTCTGAGCATGATGAACTACCAAGAGAGTTGTGTACTATAGACCATATGTAAACCATGTTTGCTGCAATATAAGTTTCTTTTGTTCCAAAATCCTTGCTATGTGCTTTTATTTCCTATATTATTTTGTTGAATGTTTAACTAGTCTTGAATAAGAATCCTCTTTGTGAAATAAAATAATTGATATGTATCGCCAACAGGTCCTATTGTAATAAGTAGACAACAGCAACAAAAAGAATATTTCCCTACTATAGACTTTAGATCTTATACTGATGAAAAAAAGCTTTCCTTGTTGTTGAGTATCTTTAGCGAGAAAATTTTTTCTCGCTGAAGGATACATGTTACGATGAAATAAAATTTACTCGCTGAAAACAGTTTATAACTAGGAAAAACTTCCTCGCCCAAAGCTATTTGTAACAACGAAAAGATTTTCGTCCCAAAAACTGGAGTTTAATTTTTTTTATTATTTATAGTTTTTAAATTATTAATTATTTTTAGCGAGAAAATAATTAATTTAGCGACGAAATTTAGTCTGTCGAAAAATATATTTAACGACTATTTTCTAATCCTTGAACTTTTTTAACGAGAAAAAAATATGAGTTTGGGTGAGGAAAAAAAATGTCGCTAAAGAATAACAACGAGACAAATTAATTTCATCGCGAAACGAGTTTGGCGAGGAAATTATTTTTTTGTCACTGAAGCTTTTCTTGACGAGCATTCTCCGACGAATTGAATACAAAAAAAATTTCCTCGCAGAAAAACTACAGCGACGAAATGTCAGTTTTCAGCGAGGAATAAGTTCCTCGTAAATGAGATTTTCTGTTGTAGTGATATCTATTTTAAATATACATCGTTTTGAGTGCACGAATGATTAAGGTTCAATGGGGCTCTTTAGCTATATGATAGTGCTCGAAGAGTTGTTGTATCTTGGGGAAAGTTCGTCATTCAACCCTGTGCAGTAGGGGACGAATCTTCTCTTAGGACAATGCGTTTGCACGCCTCGACTCGATAAGTTTTCCTATATTAATTTTATATTATTTTCTTACTTTATTTCATTTCCTTATATATATTTTCATTCTTATTTCCTAAGATATTTCTATATTATTTTATTTTAATTTTACAAGAATTCCGTCTAAATCTCCTTATCAAACTGAGAAAAGTCCCATTATGAAAATTGTGAGGCGGTGATGATTTGAACATGAGATGGGATGCAGAAGCAATTTGATTTTCGTGACCTTATTGTCTAAAACAAAAGATACAGAGATAAAATCACCTCATTGCACCTTTTTTCTGGCTTGGTAACATGCAGGAGGCAAACACAGAAGACATCTATGAAGGCTAAGAAGTATTTTACTTAAGTTGACACAACTTAGGGAAGAAACAAACCCAGAATGAGACCTGCTTCACATTAACCTTGAGAAGAATAGGAAGTAGTCCACCAAAGCTAGGTTATGCTTAGTACAATTCAAGTGGGCAGCATATTAAGTTTTAATAGGGGTGGGCATAAATAACCGAAAGACCGAAAAAACGGATGGGACCGATCCGGACCAGCCGGTTCGGGCCGGGTTTTAGACTGAAAATATGTGATTTCGGGCCGGTTCGGTCCCTATACTCAACTTGGCGGTCCGGTCTCAGTTCTTGACTGGCGGGTGACTGCATGGACCGGAAAACCCGAGCTTGTGTACGTGTCGTCCAATTAGAGGTTAGTTTTCAAAGTGTATTGTGTTAGTATGGACATGACCACATGTTAACATTACGTAGACCTAAAATCTAATTATCCCAATTCCCAAATCGATCTTCCATTCTTCCTCAAGCCTCACTTCCTCAGCTCTCTGCGACTCCGCCTCCATCAGTCCCTCTGTTCCTCATAAGTCACAATCGATCTTCCAGAAATCGGTCACAATCGGTCTTCCTCACCTCTGGGCTCTGTTCTTCTCCATGACTCCGCCTCCAGCCTCTCATCTCTCACTCTTGTGTCTGTGTCCCAGGTCTGTTCACTCTCTTGCGTCTTTGCACCAATTCATTCTATATTTCTATATGCTTGTCGAGTCTTTTAGCTTATCAGGGATTAAGATCACTTTCTAATTTTCTATCTTCTGAGTTTGATAGAGAATTGACATGACTGTGGTTGCAGGTCCAAGAAGAGTGGCAAGGGAAAGATCGAAAGAGGCCTGGAATGGGAGGCAAATCAGGCAATCGCTTCTGGTGGATCTGATATACTCTCTCTCTCTCTCTGTTTACTTGTGTTTATGTATTGATTGGTGATATTTCTTTGTAGATTTTCGATGGTATATTTCAGTTCAGTCCCTGTTTTCTGCAGCTGCAAGATCGGTCCGGTTCTTGACTATCAGTCCCGGTCCTGGTCCCGGTTCCTATAAAACTAGTGTCGGTCCGGGTTTAGCCCTATCCCAGTTTTCCTCAATTGCAAGACCGGCCAGAATTGACATTGCCGGTCCCGGTCCCTGTAAAATCGGTGCCGGTCTGGGACCGTGCCCAGCCCTAAGTTTTAATCTGCCACCAAGGAGCCAGGGATTCCTTCGGGAAGCAACTCCATCTAAGTTGTTTGTATACGGTTACCATGCCAACTACAACGCAACCAACGCCTTTGAGTTGACCATCCACCATAAGAAGCTTTGCCTAGATTGTCAAATCTGCCAATTGGAAAGACTTTGTTGAGTCCATCTCTGAAGTGTGGATTCAAGACAAACAGCCCCACAGTATAGAGAGGTCTCTGAGCTAAGAAGGACATGAGTTAACCAAATAATACAGCGAGCCTCGCCTAACAATATGGAGGGAAGACAAATGTAAAACGAAAAATGCCCTTGCCACCCGAACCAGCCGCCCATATTGATTAGCCAGGAACCAACCAAAATCCTACTACAGTGAAGAAGAATTAATGGCCATTAGAGCATGTGCAAAAGGCGATCCAAATCAGCTGCACAACATAATGGGAACCCAAAATGGTGAACCCCTCCAACATGGGAGAGGATCCTATCCTAAGCTAAGTTCTCACCTGAGCTACCTAAGCTTTTAAGGAGATGGTGACATGTGTATACTATTAGATCTAATGGTCTTCAAGAAGCTTAGCTTTTTTTTCTCTCTCTCTCTCTCTACTGTTCTTCAAGGCCTTGGAAGCCTTCTTGGTTCCATTTCTTGATAACAATAATAATTCCCGTGCCAACCTTTGAAGGTATTGAATGTTCTCTCATCCACCCAACCCTTGAAAACGTTTCCAAAGCCTCCATCCAATCCAACATTTGAATGACCTAGAATATACAGAAATCATTCAAATGAGAAGAGAGAACCTCCTCTCCAAGCAAAGGATCAATATAAACAAGTCTCTCACAACAATTTATAGCAAAATTTCATCGACATTCTCTCAAATTTTACAAGCAAAGCAAAAACAGAACCCCAAATTTCAACTTGGACAAGGTATTTGGAAAATTGTAGTAGAAAACGCGGAATACATTGTCCTTAAATCCAAAGCCGATTATGAAATCTGGCAATGATCCATAGCTCAAGTGACCTATGAATCTATGATCCATCAGTGTTCAATGGCAACAGAAACAGTGGGTTTACTGTGCTGGCCAATTACAGAGGCCCTTCAAGGCTTCAATCAATCCAAGTCTTCCCTATTCTCTTAACAATTCAACCCCAACCTCCTTATTCTTTCTTGTCGATTTCCTCACAATTGTTGTCAGCTCTAAGTCTTCAACTTTCTTAACAATTCAACCCCAACCTCCGTATCGAAAAAATTACAGATGCATGTCTTCATCACAATCCCAAATGCAGTCATTCCAGATAGAACCAAACCACCTCCAATCCAACGAAATCCAGCCGTCTATGACAAAATCCAAGCCGACCTCTCCATCTTCTTGCAACGTCAGCCAGAGATCTTTGTCGAATCTTACTATGTCACCTTCATCGTCAAATTCGCCGTCACCGGATATAGAATCCCTGTTCTAGAAATTGGTTTTAAACCTTTGTGCTTAGATATCTATCCCATTCGTTCTTCATCAAGGCTCCCTAATCCAGTTATAGGGGTTGTGGGAGGCAGGATTGGAGGTTTACTTTGTATTGGTGCTGAGTGAAGAAGAACTGGAAGGAGACATGAGGCACTATGGGTGAAGGAAGAGAAGGATAGGGGAGAGAGGAAAAAAAAAAAAAGATAAACCAAAAATCGTAGACCATTAGATTCATTATGGCCACGTGTCAAAATCTAATTAAAAGCTTAGGTAGGTTAGGAGGGGAAGTTGCTCAGGAGAGGATCCTGATCCCTTAAACATAGCATAACAGAAAACAAAGAAAAGGAAGAGCAAAGGAATGAAGAAATAACCATCAGGTTGTCGACAAAGCACTAAAAAAAAAAAGCCCCCGAAGATTGCCAAAGTTATAAAATAAAAACATAACCAAAATTGACAGGACCCGACCCAAGTTTCACCCCGAAATCCAGATATGAGCTTGTGGGGCCCACTTCAGGTGAAATCCTACAGAAAAACAGGCAGAACCTCCCCTAAAATAGGCTACCCCAAATTTCACAAAACCTGGATATGGTTAATAATAAACTCCTACTCACATGCGCAATCCAATATTTACATTCCACATGTATAATTTACATTCAGAAAGTACAAATTCCACATAACTTCAATATTATAACAGATTCTCAAGCATTAACATTCTTCAAAATAGAAGGTTATCAGAGCAGTGCTACATAACTAAGCCGATATCATATAAGGTAGGTTAAGTATTAACCTACAGTAAAAAACGGAAGCGCTGATTCCTATGCCTCAAGTCCCTGGACGCGATCTCGGCCAATCTGAAACCTGGGCATTTGAAACCAAAGGGTCCAGGGGAAAACATTTAAAAACCATTAGAGTGAGTGGACAAAACTGAAACAAGTTATAAAACGATTAATTGAATGCTTCCCCATTTCTCTTGTTAACAAAACCGACATGCAGCGAGATTCCAAAATATTTCCAACTCAGTTCTTTTCAAGAAAACTCATTTGATGATTAGAAAGGACTGCTGTCTAGTCATCTCATGCCATCTGGGAGGGACTGCCACCCAGATGACGCATCGGAAGAGATTGCCAACAGGAATAGGAGGCGGTGGGTAGAAGGGACTGCCACAGGTAGTTAGAAGGGACTGCCAACTAACTACCTCATGTCATCTGGAAGAGACTGCCAACCAGGTGACGCATCGGAAGGGACTGCCAACCGGGATGTAGTCTGGAAGGGATTGCCAACCAGACTATTACCTAGAAGGGACTGCCAACTAGGTAATATACGCATGCTCCAAAGATAGCCTCCTTGCCAACTTCTTTCTTTAAATCCATTTCTTTCATGATACCACATTTACTCAAATAGTATTCCATTAAAAACTTAATACCCTACTGCATGCATTATTTACATAAAATAAAAGTCCACTCATAGGTAAGTCTCACAGCTAATCCCGCTGCCTGCCCGTGTCCTCCTCTCTCGAGGGATCAGTACGTCCTGTAGTAAATGGACAGGATAAAATTAACCTCGATAAGAAAATTAATCTAAGAGTCAAAGCTTAATCCTTTGGAAATTAATACTCATTACTCAAAAGATATTTCCTCTAACAACCAATTCTTCAATTTAGGATTCAACTCTCGAATTTTCAGAATCCTTACAATTTCAATGCTCTTAAAACTCTAATCTTCACAAGGATCGTTTCGATAACTTAACCAACTTAATTTCAATTTCTTAACCAAAACTAACCACCAAATTATAAAATAATTCTCTTCCCAAACTCTCCAAATTCTCTCTTAATTTTTCCTTTTCAAATCCCAAATCTCCTCTCTAATTTCCCAACAAAATAATTCAACAAAAGCCTTTTACCAAGAAACTTAACCCATAACATTTATAAACCATAATAATCAACAACCATATTCAACATCAAATTCCAAAGAAATCTCAATACCCAACAATCTCAAGTCTAACACAAAACTCAAAGATTAAATCCAATTCCGGTCAACCTATTTAATTCAAAATCAACTTCACAACACACCCAACAATCTCTATACCTGCAACAGTAACCAAAATCAAGCAGAAATGGCCGGAAAAATCAAACAAAAACCAAGAACTCAACAGTTACTGTTCACACTCTCAAACACCTTCAAATCTTCCTCCACCAATCAAAATAAGCTGCAACAAGGTTAAGAACACGTTTAGCACCTCACTAACAACCAAAACCCTCAAAGAATCAGGCCAGAAACCGCTGGAAACCGGAGATCAAAGTAAAACCCGATTTTCCCCATTTCTGGAAATTTCTTCCTCAATCTCAGAAAAACACAGTTACCCAATCGAAAATCTTACCTTAGATGCAAAAGGAGGGAGAGAGGATGCTGAGATGGCCGGTGACAAGGCCGGCGGTGGTGATCTCACCGGAAATGGGTTTCAGTTCGAAGAGAAGAAAAAGAGAAGGGGGGGCTGGAGTCGGGTCTGTCCCGATTTCTCTCTCTCTCTCACATTTTTACCCACTTTCCTCTTAAAATATGAAAAAAAAACCTCCATGAATAGTAACTTCCATTTTGGTCATAACTTTTCTGTAGAATCTCCGATTTAAACAAACTACGTGTCCACGGACTCGATTTTTCGTATACTACGACATTCACAAAGAAATTTCCTAACTTAACCGACAAAAGAAAAGGTCAACTCCTCGGTCACTAACGGTAAAAAGTAACTAGTAAAAACTTTAAGGTACGGGGCATTACAAAAATTTATATCGCTAACCTGACAAGAAAAAAAAACGTTCATGTATATTGCTAGCCAAAGTTAGTTGTGTTCCTGGTTCCTTTTGTTTGGTGGATGGTTGAGCACGGAATCCAGGTTTTACTTGGATGGCAACAGAGGGGTTGATAGGTGGAGATTATGGTGGGTAGGGCGCCGCTTGTGCGGTGACTGAGATTGTCCGTCAAGGGCGGCGATGTGACTGGATTGGGTTTGCCATGGTGGCAAGCTTGGTTGTTACTAGTGCTTTAGGGTTTGGTTTTATTTTATTGTTTTTATTTTGTTGGTAATCAGACACTACAGGTTGTAGTAGAGACAATCTTCTCTTCCGCCTTCTAGTGGGACGTTCCTATATGGTTTTGGGTCAGCAAAAATGTCTGATTGTGCACAGACGAACATTATTGGCCTTCTAGTGGGTCGTTTCTGTCTGGTTGAGGGTCAGAGGCAATAGCGGTTGGAGCAGTTGTGGGTTGACGGTGTTGATAATAGGGTGGTGACGATGTTGGGTTTACTTTAGTCCCAGGTCGGAATGTCCCGCAATCCTTTTGGTCGAGTTTAGGTCACAACTAGTGTTGGCTTGGTCGATCAAAGATGGTCTGGTGGACTCTGGGTGGCAAGTTAGTGTTGACGCAAGTAAGTTGTCTAGTTTCAGTGTTCTTCTTGGCTGGATGAGAGGTGAGATGCTAATGCTCTAGCGCTTGTTGTCTTTGCCATTTAGTTGTAGTGTGTTGTGAATTTGGCTCGTTGATATGCCTGAGTTGATTAGGATTCAAGACAAAACCAGATGGGTAAATAAAGATTAGCGCGCACAGGAATTCTTCTAGTATCCTAATGGGTTTTGGAATAGGAAGAGTTATTCCTATTGATTTAGAACTGGAAAGTAAGTTCTATTCTAGTGAGGAATAGGAAAGCTAGCTCTCTTTCCTTGTTCTAATAGTTTTAGGAATCTTAATGTGACATGTTTGTAACCAGCACCTATAATCTATAAATAGGGATGCAGGGAGGTCATATAATGAGTCCTCAGATTAGAGAAGAGATCAAAGAGAGATCTCAGCTACATATAAACACAGGGGCAGGGAGAGCCAAGGGTGATAGAGAGATCTAGCAAAGGGGTTGGGGATTAGCATAGGGATTTCAGTAAGTAATTGTAATCAAGTTGTTATCTCCATAGTGCTAGTGATTCTCAAGAGAGATCACACAGAGGACGTAGGCAAAGTTTTTGTCGAACTTCTATAAAATTTTGTGTTCGTGTGCTGTGGTTTTCTGCTATGATATTTAGCATCATCATCCTATTATTGTTTGCACAGTCATAAGCCTATAAAGAGAAACAATGTTCTGGGTAAAAGGTGCATATTTACTACAAAGTGGTATCAGAGCTTAGGCTCAAGGTGTTTCTAAAATGGCAGATGACAAGGCAGACGCAGGCAGCAATGTGATGCCCATTATGTTGAATGGGAAGGATAACTTCACATTATGGCAGAGGAAGATGAAAAGTGTCCTGATTCTACAAGGTCTGTACGAGGCTATTCTCATGATAGAGAATAAGGCAACTGATATGGCAGACAAGGTTTGGCAGAAGATGGACAAGAAGGCAAAGAGCTTTATAGAGCTACATCTTGCTGATCATGTACTAGTTCATGTATTGGCTAGTGCCGGTGAGAATATGAACATCAAAGAGACCTGGGATTATCTCAAGAAGGTTTACGCGGGTAAGGTTCATATTGGTGAGAAAATGGACATCAGTAAGACATTGAACAATGTCAAAGAGGTTGACGCGGATAAACTCTTCTTGAAAGACGAACTCTAGTCTTCGGATGGAAGAAGGCGGGGATCTGCAGGATCATCTGAATAAAATTCAGATTTGTGTTGCCAATTTATCAAAGGTGGATGTGAGGTATAAAGATGAGGAGAAAGCACTTATGCTGCTAAGATCTTTACCAGCTTCATTCGAGCACTTCATCACCAAACTCGTTTCCGGTAAGGATTCTCTCAAGTACGGTGAGATTACCGAAGCTATTCAATCTTATTTTAAGATGAGTAGGGAGACCGAAAGCTCTCAAGAAGGAGGCATTCATGTCAGGGGCAAGGAGACAGGTCAGTTGACGAGTAAGAAGGATAAATTTGGTAACAAGGGTACATCAAAATCCAAGGAAAAATACAAGAAAGGTTGCTTCAAATGTGGTGCTACAGACCACTTGAAAAGAAACTGCAGAGAAGGGAAGATGAGAGCAAAGGCGATGGCAGGGAGTTCAAACACAGCCAATGTAGTCATCAAACAAGATAAAGATGATGGTGAACTCCTTGTGGTAGCAGCCAGCTCCAATGCTTTCAGAAATTGGATTTTGGATACCGGTTGTACATTCCACATGTGTGCAATCCGAGAATGGTTTGACACATTTGAGGACAGTAGCAGTGGGGAGGTTTTTAGGGGAGATGACTCATCATGTAGGATCCTAGGAATTGGATCAGTGAAAATCAGAATGCATGATGGAGTTGTTAGAACGCTGGAGAATGTCAGATATATTCCTAAGTTAAGGAAGAACTTGATATCTTTGGGTACTTTGGACAAGGCCGGATATAGGTATCGCTCTGAAGAGGGAAGACTCAAAGTTCTCAAGGGATCACTTGTTGTGATGAAGGGCGACATTCAACCTAACAACTTATACAAGCTTCAAGGGACTACAATAATCGGTGGAGTTGCAACGTCTACTGAGGTAAAAGACAAGACTGAGCTATGGCATCATCACCTTGGGCACATGAGTCAAAGAGGAATGCAGGAACTCCACAAGAAAGGTAAGCTAGAAGGTGTCAATGTTTGCAAACTGAACTTCTGCAAGGATTGTACTCTTGGGAAGCAGAAGGTGGCATTCAAGTTAGCAAATTGTGAGAACAAAAGCAAAGGATTGCTGGATTATATTCACTCAGATGTATGGGGCCCGGCACCAGTAAGGTCTATGGGAGGCTTCAAGTACTTTGTTACTTTTTTAGATGATTTTTCGAGGAAGATTTGGATCTACTTTATGAGGGAGAAATCCGAGGTTTTCACCAACTTTAAGGAATGGAAAACAGAAGTAGAAAATCTAACAGGCAGAAAAATCAAGTATTTGAGAAGTAACAGTGGCAGTGAATATAGAATGAAAAGGTTCTTACAATTTTGCAAGGATGAAGGAATCACTAGACACTTCACGGTGAAAGAGAATCTCCAACAAAACGGAGCTGCTAGAAGGATGAATAAAACTCTCTTGGAGAGAGAAAGAAGCATGCGGTTGCATGCAGGATTACCGGACACTTTTTGGGCAGATGCAATTAACCATGCGTGTTACTTGGTTAATCGGTCACCATCAAAAGTCTTGGACTTCAAGTGTGTAGAGGAGGTATGGTCTGGAGAACCAGTTGACTATTCTAACTTAAGGGTGTTTGGTTGCAGCACATATGCTCATATTTCCAACAATGAGCAAACCAAACTCAGGCCAAAGTCACGCAAGTACATATTTCTTAGTATTGAGAAAGGAGTAGAGGGCTACAAGTTATGGGATATTGTCAGCAAGAAAAGGGTTCTAAGTAGACATGTCATTTTGGATGAGGAGACAATGCCGTTCAATGAAGTCAAGACAAGTGAGGTGAAGAAGAAGACTGATGTTGTAGAGAAAGCAACCGAAGTTCCTCTAACCATAGGGATCATGGAAGAAACTCCAGCTCAGGTGGAGCAAATTGAGCAGGTGGAGCATGATAAAGGGTCTTAGAGCAACAACAACAGTCATTAATACAAGCTCAGGTGGAGCAATTAGCACTGCAAACCTACGACTCGGTTCGTCAGTCACTTGGGCAGGAGTTCCAGAGAAGTATAGCATTGGACAAGTATGCTCTAAGTTTCAGTCCAGGAGATCCAACCACGTATCAGGAAGCTATAGCAAATGGTGTACAAGAAAGTTGGATGGGAGCTATGTTAGAACAAATGAAGAAGTCCAAACAGAAGGACTTGGTTCAGGAGTCGGTTCCTAAGCCCAAAGAAAGAAATCAGGTTGGCTGTAAGTGGGTTTATAGGAAAAAGGAAGGAATGCATGATGAGGAAGCCATGAGATTCAAAGCTCAGGTATTGGCCAAGGAGTATTCGCAAAAAGTAAAGGTCGATTTTGACCAAATCTCACCAGTGAATAGCTGCGTTTATCATCATGTGTTCAAGGATAGTATGGTTTTACTATTGCTACTTTATTTAGGTGACATGTTAACTACATGTCAGGATATGTCTAGAATTTCAAAGTTAAAGACACAACTAGGGAAGGAATTCGACATAAAGGATCTAGAAACTGCACAACAGATCCTAGGAGTGAAGATAAGGAGGGACAGAGAAGCGGGAAAAATATGGCTGTTTTATGAACCCGTGTCTACTCCACCAGTAGCACACTTCCAGTTGAGTGTGCAGAGATCATCTATGAAGGAGTTACATGAGATGATGAATGTGTCTTATGCAAGAGTAGTGGGATGTCTTATGTACGCTAGAATCTACACAAGACCAGGTTTAGCTCAAGCATTGAGCATTATGTCCAAGTATATCGCAAATCCAGGTAGACGACACTGGCAACAGTGAAATGGATTTTGTATTACTTGAGAGACACCAAGGAGCATGGATTTGTGTTTGAAAGACAACAAGAACAAGCATGCATTATTGGTCATGAGCGTTCAGATTTGGCAGGAGACTTAGACAAGAAAAGACCTGCAACAAGTTATATCTATACTTGTAATGAAGGTTTAGTGAGCTGTAGAGCAACTATGGAATCAGCTACGATGTTGTCTACCACTGAAGTAGATTGCATGGCACTAACAGAAGCTTCCGCAGAGGCATTATGGCTTAATGGATTAATGAGTGAGTTTGGAATTCAACAAGAAGCTGTGATGAAGAATGGGGTCATCAATTTGACAAGGAATCAAGTGTTTCAAGTAGAGACGAAACACGTTGATGTTCGTGGTCATCGCAGCGAAGGTTGGGTCAACTCAAGGAAGATAACAAATGAGAAAGTTCATTCAAGGGAGAATGTCTCAGATTGTTTGACCAGGACCATTGCCATGGATGAGTTCAAGTGTTACTTGAACCTGCTCGATCTTACAGCATGTTGAGATTGAGGTGGAGCACCTCATCACTTGAGGTGTGTTGAGGCAAGAAGAGTCTTGCCAAGGTGAAGGTTCTTGAAGGTTTTAGGATTACTTCAAGAAGTACAAGATATCCTGGAGGTTGCAGCAATCAGTTTGGTATCAACTCACCAAGGTGGAGATTGTTGTGAATTTGGCTCGTTGATATGCCTGAGTTGATTAGGATTCAAGACAAAACCAGATGGGTAAATGAAGATTAGTGCGCACAGGAATTCTTCTAGTATCCTAATGGGTTTTGGAATAGGAAGAGTTATTCCTATTGATTTAGAACTGGAAAGTAAGTTCTATTCTAGTTAGGAATAGGAAAGCTAGCTCTCTTTCCTTGTTCTAATAGTTTTAGGAATCCTAATGTGACATGTTTGTAACCAGCACCTATAATCTATAAATAAGGATGTAGGGAGGTCATATAATGAGTCCTCAGATTAGAGAAGAGATCAAAGAGAGATCTCAGCTACATATAAACACAGGGGCAGGGAGAGCCAAGAGTGATAGAGAGATCTAGCAAAGGGGTTGGGGATTAGCATAGGGATTTCAATAAGTACTTGTAATCAAGTTGTTATCTCCATAGTGCTAGTGATTCTCAAGAAAGATCACACAGAGGACGTAGGCAAAGTTTTTGTCGAACCTCTATAAAATTTTGTGTTCGTGTGCTGTGGTTTTCTGCTGTGATATTTAGCATCATCATCCTATTATTGTTTGCACAGTCATAAGCCTATAAAGAGAAACAAGGTTCTGGGTAAAAGGTGCATATTTACTACATAGTGTTAGTCATTATAGAGTTTCAGCGTGAAGTCTAGTGGCCATTTCTATGTCAGAGATGTTGCCTAAAATTCGTTGTAAGCAGTTCATTATAAATGAAGTTCTTCTTGATTTAAAAAAAAAAAAAGTTAGTCTTTATTATTTTTTTTTTCACCAATATTTTTACAGGAAAATAGTCAACTTGTTACCTAACTTTACACTATTAGTGTAAATTTGTTATCTTAAGTTTTTTATTGTTACCTTAATTTTTTTAAAGTAGGTAATTTATTATCATTCCCTCAACTTTGCTACCCTAAGTTCTTGAAAATTCATACTCAAAAAAAAAAAAAAGGTTCTTGAAAATTAGTTATTTGTTTTTTGAAAAGAAAAATTCATTGATTAGTGATTGAAATCGCTTAAGAGGGCATCCCAATGGGGAGCATTTCTGGCCTTTGAAATGTGTAGGTCTTAAAACTAAAGTAGAACAAACTAGAAGATGTACTACATCAACCACTTGTTCTTGTACAATAAAGCTTAGTTCTGAAACTTTTCTTGAAACACTAGCAAATTTTGAAGGTAAATCTTCATCATTCACAAGATAATTACCAACAACGGAACCATTGTCATGACCTTGAGAATTGAAGACCCAGCAATCAAAACTTGCGATCCGGGTATGCAGGAGATTAGTAGACCAAACAAAACTAGACTCGACCAAGCAAAAGAGACACTGCTCGACAATGCACGCAATTGTGGTACTCACAGCGTAGCTATACCAAAACTTTTTATAGAATCTAGAAAGGCTCAATTCACCTAAAATTAAAATCAGCAGACCCGAACATATAAAAATAGCATAAAAGAACAGAACCTCAGGTCCAAAACCACCTGGGTCCATGGAGAGGTCTGGCCCAACAGAAGGCCGAACTGGGCCCAGAAGCAGCCTAAAATCTTGAAAGGGTGATCTGATATGGACACCTAAAGTCAGGCACCCTTATGCTGCAGTCTATCGCTATTGAAAGCCGCCGTCGCCTGTGCCCCGACTGACCACCACTTCATGCACCTTCTGCCTCCTTGAAACACCACCATCATAATCACAGCCTGGAGTCCGAGAGGCCAAACCCAGAATCCGAAGGACCAAGACCAAAATAGATAGATCCCCGACGGCGACCGTGTCAAGGCCACCCACTAGAGAAGAAACCAGCCAATGGTCGCCAATGACCTCAAAATCCAGACAAGCGCCGCTATCCATCTTGACCAGTCCTTCCGAGATTCACCACATCGAACCCGAAGGCCACCCTTCAGCCGCCCTCGCCAGCCAAAAGAGATTTGCCATGGCAGATCCATACCCATCAATAATGCACAAGAAAAGAGAGGTTAACACAGTCGATCGTTTTAGGCCATCATGAACGGTAGAAGCGCAACTGAGATTGTGTGCAATGTGCTTGACAACGGTGACGACACTGCTAGGGTTTGCGAGAGCGAAAGCAAGAGACATCTCTTCTTGTTTGAAAATTAGTTAATTTGCTATCATAAGAGCATCTCCAACTGTATGAATTATTTTGTAGTTAAATATAGCTAAAATTGTGATATATAGCTATTGATTTAACAATGTTGCTCCAGCAGTAGTAGCTATTTATAAATAATATACTATATTTTATCAAATCATAAACTGACATGTGGACAAAATTAAGATGAGAGAGGAATATAACTTTTGCTTTAGCTATGCATGATTCTCTAGCTAAATATAGCTAGCCAATTTAGTTAAAGCTAAATTTAACTTAGCAATAGCTAGTCTGTTGGAGTTGAATTTTGCTTTAAAAATAGTTATATATAGCTAAAATTTGAATTTAACTAGTCTGTTGGAGATGCCCTAAGTTTCTAAAATGAGTTAATTTGCTATTATAGATTTTCACCATTAATTAATATGCTACTCTTACACGTATATTTTAGACGAAAAAATTGTCAGACACAAGTTAATTTAAAAAAAAAACCTAACAAATTGACATTTTAAAGACCTAACTAGTATTATTCGATTGATCGAAATAAAACGTGAGATAACAAATTGATATTAAGGTAAGATTTGCATTGAGCCTAACTTAACTGATATCAATTGATTTTCACTCGAAAGAATCCGTGCAAAAGTAGAGGGGTGCCCCCCCCTCCCACCCTTTAGTGTACAGTACTTTTGAGATTCTTCTGCTGGGGCTGGTCCGTTGGTTCAAGATAGGACCCTGCAAATATTTAGTGTTTCGTTTGTCTTCTTTCTCTCACTTTTCTTCAGCTGTAGAGCAGTCAGTATTCCACGTGCTCCTGGGGACTCTCTCTCTTTTTCTCTCCCTAGTCCACTCTCCGCAGTCCGCCTTACTTCAATGCCATCCACCATTATAATTATTATTTCCTCTGTTCCCTCTCTCTCTTTCTCTTCTCCCTCACAGAAAACCAAAAACCCCATTATTAATTGTTGCTCTAGATTATAATGCAAAAAAGATTAGCACCTGCGACAAGTTGAAGATCATATCCAAGCTTGATCAAGTGTGGTGTTTTGTTAATGATGGAAGGAATCAAAGGCTCAGGAGGAGGGAAGGTTGCCATTGGTGTTGGCAATGGTGTTGGTCACGACCAGATTATTCAGGATCAAGACATGGGAGATGGAATGCAGTGCAGTGACCATCCTTACAGAAACAACCCAGGTGGGATCTGCGCTTTCTGTCTCCAAGAGAAGCTCGGCAAGCTCGTCTCTTCCTCCTTCCCTCTCCCCGTTCGTAACTCCGCCTCTTCTTCCTCCTCTCCTTCTTTTAGATCTGACATCACCGGCGCCACCAATGCCGGCGGTGTCAGCGTCGCCGCTCCTTCCTCTACCTCCCTCTCGCTCTCGCTCTCGGTCCGTCCCAAAGCCAACGGCGAGTCGTTTCATCACGACGAGTATTACACCCGGCGGGCCAGGATCTCGTTCCTTCTGGCCAGGAAGAAGAAGAAGGTGACTGCTAATGCTTCCTCTGATAGTCAGAGCCGCGCCACCGATATGGTTTTCAAGAGGAGCAAGTCGACCGCAACGCCTCGGAGGGGCCATTTCATGGATGCTGCTGACGACTTTAGCCCCAGAAAGAGGAATGGGTTCTGGTCCTTTCTCTACCACCACCACAAAACTTCCAAGAAAATCGACAACAAGAGCTTCAGAGACAACTCCAAGATTTCTTCCTCCTCCTCCTTCGCATCTTCGGCCACAGCAACAACAGCAGCAGCTGGAAGGGACAAGTCTTTGGGCTCTTCTGTGAGGAATAAAGCCGAAACCGCGGTGGGTGACGTTGAAGACGACAGCAGTCCCAACAGCCAAGCCACTGCTTCAGCCTCTTCGTTCGAGCGGAAGGTCTCCAGATCCAGATCTGTCGGCTGCGGCAGCCGGAGCTTCTCCGGCGACTTTTTCGAGCGGATCTCGACTGGTTTCGGCGACTGCACTCTCAGAAGGGTCGAGTCTCAAAGAGAAGGCAAGCCTAAACACTCTTCATCATCAGCAGTTCGCAACGGCGCCGAGCGTGTCAAATGTGGTGGGCTTTTCAGTGGGTTCATGATGACTTCATCTTCTTCATCCTCTTCGTCTTCCTCGTATTGGGTTTCCTCCTCAGCCGAAGACATGAACGGGAAGCCAATGTCCGGTGGTCCCGGGCCGCTAGTCAACGGGAGAAGCAGGAGCAGCTGGGGTTGGGCCTTCGCTAGCCCCATGAGAGCTTTCAGCAAACCTTCTTCGAAAGACGGGAAGAGGGACATTATTAGACAAGCGAATACTTCAGATAAGAACACCACCCCCAACTTGTCTGCAATTCCTTCCTTGCTATCTGTGAGAGGTTGATGATCATCGATGAAGATGAAGAAGAAAAAGAAGATTACTCGAGAGATTATACACATTAAATGCCTGTTAATTAATTTAAAGTACCTGTTTATTACTACTATGTTCATTTATCTTGAATTTCTTGGTATCTATTCCATTAGTGATATTACCATGTAACACATTGTCCCCAAGAATCTTGTTCTTAAAGTTCTGGGTTTAGTATTCAAATGGAGAGAGTGAAGTGGGTAGTGGTGGAGTAAGATGCAGATTTGCAGAAGATGTTGTTGACCCATCTCTTTTTTTTTTTTTGGTTGTATTGGAACTTGTATTATTTTTAGCGTTATATATTAATCTTCTGTAACTTGGACCGTGATGGAGTGGAAAATATGTATAAAGTATTGCATGCATGTGTACCCAAAATTTGTAAGGTTTCAGATGGTCACATGCATACACATGCTTGTTTGGTTGGTATCGGACAAACACAGGAATCCCCCAACACTATTTTGATTCCGGAACTTACACTGGATTTTTATCTTTTTGATCGATACACAAAAGAAATGGTTACAGGTTACTGACTCTAAAATGGTCCCCCTCCACTTTCATATAAGGATATGTTGAATATCTGAGGATGTGAATTACCAAATTTGGCAATAGTTCACCATTTGGGGCACTTTTTGTTGTTGAAACAATCGTTTTCACTTTTCACTTCGGTTGTCATTAGGTCAATGTATGCTTTACAACCGTTTGATTTGATTTAGTAAACCTGGAAACAGACTCGCACCTATTTAAATATCAAGCAATATATTTAGTGACACAAATTTTATCTTTGTAAATAAGAAAATAAAAAATCTTAGAGAATATTGTATTTTGGAGTGCCATTGAATTTGCGTTGATAAAAAAGTCTCCAACCATAAAGAGGGACAAAAAGTCTTTTGAGTAACATGGAATTTATTGTTCAAAATGGAATTTGCTTGATATTTTTTATTTTTGAATTAAAAACAAGAGGTTTTTGTTGTTTGTTTTTTAGGCATACTTTAGACGTCCCATTTATAAATGGGGCCAAATGGTCGTGCCGTGCATACTTGCTTGGTAAATTTGTGAGTTAGAATGTGTTATTCTATAAGGTATTATAAAAAGATAACTTAATTAAACACAAGTTTGATGCGCAACTGCTACAAGTTTGATGCGCACTAGCAGATTTGAGGGGTTTTTAGATTCGTGCGCCTGTGATGAGAGATTAGTCTGGATTTGCTGGAATACTCACGTGGACTTCGGTCTGAATACTGACTAGGTAGGTGTGTAACTAACTCGCTAACGTAACCAAGATGCCTTGCTACCTCACTTCCCATTAAAAAAAAAAAATTAAAAAAGGTTATTCTAGTTGGACCTCCGAATTTGATATTTAGACCTTCAATTTTTTCAATTATTAATAGACTTTGTCAAGTTATATGAAAAGACAAATAAGAACAAAGAGAGAAAAATGAAAAAAATAAATAAATAAATAAATACTCTTCTTACCTCTTCCAACCAAATATTACATTCAATTAAATTATTATTTAAAAAAAAATCCTTATATTGCCTATATAGTTTTACAATTTACCTAAAATAATTAAGTAAAAATAATAATTTCTATACACGACCCATCGTTTAATACAAAATAAATTCAAAACAATTTGATTTGGAATATTCTTAAACTAAATTGATTGAATATTATGATATAGTTATTACTCAATCTTCCAACCCAAAACCCTTGAAATCCTTCTTTTAGCAAATTCAAAGAGATTCCAACAACATATTAAGATCGAGAACCAACCCTCTGATTAATTTTTGTAGAGAAGAGACTTACTCATTATGTGATTTTGATTCATTCTTCTTCTCGTGATTGAAGATAGAGATAAAAAGTAGAGTAACAGATTGTTGTATCTCATATTCAAGAGCGTTTTGGAAAAAATAAGGAGGTCTACTTAGCTTTTCAAGTATTCTAAAATGTAAATTTAGTATACCTCAAGTATGGGAGATCCAAATAGCAAATTTGGAGGTCCAACTAAAACCACCCAAAATAAAAAGTTTGATGCATGAAAATATACATAAACTCCTAAAAGTTTTAAATTATTAATTTTAGTTTTATTTGGGAGATTATGAGGCAAGATAAGGTCATATAGACGATGACAAACATTGTTTAAAGAATAAAATTTGAAATAGATTGAAAGAATATTTTAGGTAAAATAGTTATATCTAACAAATTTTTGAGTCGAGGAGAGACTTGAATCACTAACAACTATAGAAGCAATGTAAGACCTTCTCCAATAGTGGGTCTAAAGTCTAAATTATAGACCATTGTTTCCCGAAATCCATCTCCAATAGGAGGTTGGGTCTATTACAAAAATCAAATATGGAGGTCTAAAGTCTATTGGTTGGTCTAAATATAGACCTTGGTTTAGAGTTTAGACCATGAAAACCAACAGCTGGTCTACATGGATGATTCAAATGTGTTAGAGTATGTAATTGTAGACCTCAAACGATTGGAGTCGGAAAAATTATAGACCTTACTATTTGGATGAATAGTATTTTTAAAGGTCTAAAATTTAGAATATGGTCTATTTTAGACCTTGACGATTGAAGATGACCTAAGGTTTTTTATAACATTTGATGAGAACCGAACCCCTAGTTGAGTAAGTTTAGTTTAATTTTAGGGAGAATTTCACAAATGGTCACTCAACTATGACTCATTCGACACTTTGATCACTGAAGTTTCAAATATATCACTTTGGTCACTCAACTATTACACTGTCAATCACTTAAGTCATCGAAAGAGAAGACATGCTCACCTAAGAGATAATTTTTAAGGGACAAGTGAATCTGACGGCCGAAAATAAATGCATAGTTTTAAGTTATTATAATTTCTGCTTTTATATTTAATACATGTAGTTAAGATGCATTTGTCCCTCACAGTACCTTAAAAATGTCCCTTAGGTGAGCAAATCTGACCCAAAGAGTATTTTTTATAATTTTTTTAATGAAAAAAATTAACAAAGTGACTTAAGTGATTGACAATGTAATAGTTGAGTGACCAAAGTGATATATTTGAAACTTCAGTGACCAAAGTGTCGAATGATTCATAGTTGAGTGACAATTTGTGAAATTTTTCCTTAATTTTAACTCAATTCTCAACCTCTCACTCATCCTGTCACCACTTGTCTATCTCTAAAGACTTAAATATGTTACAGTCCCTTAAAAATTATCCCTTAAGTGAGCAGGCATTCTATCAACAGAATAAACAATACAAATTAGTGTGTGGAATATGATTTCTTTCATTTGCTTCGAGAAAGAAAATTGAGGAGCATATCGCTCACTACTCGCTACTCACATCACTCATCTAAATCTGTATTATTGCACAGTGAAAATTCTCACCGTTATAGAATAAAAAAAATAGAAAATGGTGAAAAATCCCATGAAAAAGAAAATCCGAAACTTCATGAGAGGAACCAAAGACTTGGATGAGATACAAAACAAAGGACAGGACGAAAGATGTTCATGAGGTATCCGACCCAAAAAAAAAAAACTGTTTATGTGGGGACTCAGTTATTGACTCATAAATCAGAACTCAATTGAAGATGAATTCGTGGAGCCAACCTCCCTTTGTACTTTGGATATTTAGTTTGTCCATGGCCTTGGATCTTCTCTTTTACACACGGTATCTGCAGGCCACATCTGTGGCCATGTCTTTGAATAAAGCATACCAGCTATTTCTGCCTGTAATAAACATGATTAATTGTTATGATGCGAGAGCAGTAGTGGTTGATGGGAGGAAGATCTAACAATGAAGCCTTGTACAGTTCCTTTTCCTGTTGTCCGGTAGATCTTGTGAGTTGTATTGTTGGAACGAGAGCCAGGATTCAAGGCTACTCCACCTTTACATGATCCGGGGCTCAAGCTCCCAAGTTCCCATGGCCTTGTGCTTTTAATTTTTTAAACCTACTCTTTGGTTGACACATATTAATGCGACCAGAAAAGCACATTTTGATTGTGGTCGAAGAAATGAAGAATGACTTAAAATTTCTAAAATTGTATTTGGTTCGCAGAGTGAAATTGTTGGACGTTATTCATTTTGTATTTCTATGGAGCATGAGAATGAAAAATTATACTATAAATCAAGAAATTAATAGTAATGTGAAAAAATATTGCAAATAACAAATCTATAAATGGGTACAATTAATGTTAGTGTTGTTGGAATTTTACTAGTTATTTCAAAATACAAATTGTTGTTGTAGTGGTTTTTAATTTTTTGTTTTTTTTGTTTTTGGTCTAATCGCTGTTGTAATGGTTGAACAAGTATTGAAATCCATCACTACAATATTGTTATAAATATATATCTTTTTTTTTTTTTAAAAGGATAAATATATATCCTTAGTAAGTGCAAGATTTCATTTTGAATAAAGTCATAATGTACTCAACCGTCTCATACAATTCAATTTAATATTCAATTCGAACATAATGTCCAACAAATAAACGAGTCTTAAGAAATGTTGTATAAACCATTGTCGAAATAGAAAAATCACATAAACATATTCTTTATTCATACATCTTCCTAATTGTATTTCTCTATGAGTTTTCCCAACTCTATGCAAAGTAGAGTCCTAGTGAGAGTATTTTCAATAATTCTATCATGCCAAAGGAAAGAAACGAAGTAGTTATAGGATCCAAGTTTGTAAGTGCATGCTTACAAAGATTAACGGTTATTGTACCCTAAAGGGTCGGCGTCACAAACCTGCTACACCGAGAAATTGTTTGTATGAGGCAAAATCTACTCTTAAAGGTAATGTTCACATGGTTCAACCTTAAAATTTTTCTCGAAGCAAGTGTTCTCTGCTTATCAATTAAAGATAATAAGTCTTTATATTGATTATTTTCATTTTATTATGGCATCATTGTAAATAATGTTATATGTTTGTTTGAATTTGAAGGATCCAAGTTTTGTGTACACTAGTATCTAACGACCAAATTTTCCAACAGCTGTTTGAATCTTAGCCGAGTTGCGCCAGCAGCTTGAGATTGTGGCTCTTTTGCATCTGATTTAATCATGAAGACGTTGACAAGTTTTCTCTGTGTCATCTTCAAAACTTGACGATCCGTTCATGACTTGCCTGTGTACTTTGGCGATCTCAATTGTCTCTTGTCCGTTGGTGGTTCATGACTACAAAAGGCAGTCTCGGTGCCTGTTCCTACCAAGGCACTGCGCAGCCCCCTGCAGGAGTGCAGGGCACACCGATCGGGTCCATGACTTGGCCGATGGAGCAATTGGGTCAAACAGGAATGGGTGGTTACTACGTGCAATGTTGAGCTAATTGAGCTTGGTGCCGCGAATGACTATGGAGTGGCAAGCCTTGGCAGTGCTTCGGCTTGCCTTAACAGTAGGGTAGCAAGCAGGTTTGAGGATGGAGTTGGGTATTGACTTGGTTTTGAGTAGCTTTATATTGGGCTATTAACCTATTTCAAGTCTGATTTAGCTAAGATGCAGCTCGATCTCCTAAAAAGGAGGCCTGTCTAAGGGTGCAAATGAGGCCGAATCAAAGCGCATATCAAATGTTCAAACTTGGCTCGGATATTGCATCGATCGAGCTTTGTAATGTGTTCTAGCTTGGCTTGTCTAAGTAACGAGCCTATCAGCGTGAACAAACGAGCCATGCTCAAGTTCAACTCAAGTGGTCTAGTGATAAAATACGAGGTGCTCACGAGCTCTCAAACTTAAAACTTTTTTTTTTTTTTTTAAGAGCCGAGTTCAATCTAAATTGTTTATAGAATTACATCCCTAGGCCTGTCTAGCTTAAGAAGATGATTTCCTCCCTTCGTACTACAATTTTAATTTTGCTGGGAACGATCATTAACCAACTATACTAGACACACAACACCATTAATCATATTTGAATAAACTGCTAAGATTCAAACTAAGTCATGACACATGAGTAAACTACTACAACAGAAAAAGCACAAAACAAGAACACAGCAAGACACGAAACATTATTAATCATTTACTGCTGCCTCACTTTCTGGTTCAAGAGCATTTCCCGGAGCTCCACTGGGTCGATCTCATCCCCCCTATTAGCCGGCCTGTAGTACCCGGTTCGAGGATCCGGTGTCCAAGCAGACGAAGACTCTTCCTTCATCCCAACCCGCTCTTCCAGCTTCCTCACCATAGCACTCCTGGACCCTGCCATTCCATATCCAGCTGCCACTGAGCCATGTGATGCAGCCGCGAAACCTCGTCTGCTCCGACAATTGCCAATATTAAATTAATCACCAACGGAACTAAAAATAAAATAATCGTACGTATTAAAAAAGAAGAAGCAGATCCAAAATGAACATAATTTTGAGGAACGCTCACCGATGAATGGAGGCGGCAAGGGGAAGGATATTTGCTTTTGAGAGACAGGAAGCCATTGGAGTTTCGACAGATAGATAGAAGTTAGTGTTGGTGATTAGGTTAATCAATCCAACAGCTATGTGGCCAGCTACTGCAGAAGCTATTCAATTCTTGGAAAACTGAGAGGAATTCTCAAGAATGAAAACTGGTGCAGTAGCTTGCTGGATTGGAGAAGTAGATGAAGGACAAGTGAGGGAGGTGCTTCCCTTCCGCTTCTTTGGTTCTAAGGATATCTGTATGTGGCGGTGGGGAGGAGGAAGATTAGGGTTTCCGTTGCTTTTTATATGGTTACGAAAGTTTGTATACAACCATGGGAAATTGACACGGAGGTCTACAGTTTTGTTTATTTATTTATTCGGGTCGGAGATCCAAAGTTCGGATCAGAGGTAATTTTTTTTTCTTTTCAAATAGTTGATAGATACAGTTTTCTTGTGCATCTTCTATCATTTGTGCCCAAAATATAATCTCCTAAATAAGATAAAAGATAAACTTTTTTTTTTGAGAGAAAATGACAACTACATTAATAATAAGAAAGATTACAAACGATAGATGTAGAAACTACATCATAAATGAAAAATTCAAAAATAAAACTTCGGAAATAAGACTTAACAAGACTATGACTGGATGCAAAAACGCATCTGCAGACGCACCGGTTGTAAACCGAGCTATTTATAATATGACTAATGGTATGACCGACCATAAAAGGACAATCTTCCATCAAAGTAATCGGTGATATGACCGACCAAGCATATTCTTTGTAGATCATACGCTGAAAAGAGAACAATCTTCCACCTATGTTATCGATAGTATGACTGCCCATAAAAGAACAATCCACTACATCAAAAACTGCATCACACGACGGTGAAAAAAGGTCATCTGATTTGAAGACTCACCGTCATCTATCTCGATGTTGTCTGATGAAAAATCAGACGACGGTGAATTCACCGTTGTATGATACAAAGTCAGTCGACGTATATTTCTTAACACCGTTGTCCAAGAACTAGACAGATGCCGGAAGCACCCATGCGCAGCAGTTCACACAACAGAATTTGCTTTTATGCCGTTGTGGGTTGAATTTTCATACAACGGTTTTGTAGTTTACCTGTTGTGTGATTAAAAGTAACACAACTGTGTTCTAGTATTTTATGTTATATGAGCTTAAAACTAGACGATGTTACTTATTGAAATCCATTGTGTGATAGCTATGAATGAGTTAAACTAGACAACGTTACTTATTGAAATCCATTGTGTGATAGCTATCAATGCGTTGTGTGAATACCCAGAATTTTTTGTTCAGACAACGTTGGTTGACATTTCTGAAAATCTGTTGTATGATTGCTGCAAACATCCATTCTATGAATTGATTTGTGCATTAATTTGGTCCATTTTACCCAATGAACAGTGAATATATCTATCAAGCAATCCATCATAATATCTAACATTCTGTACATAAAACTGCAAAAGGCAGTATTTCCCAAACAAAGTTGTCCAAATTTCAAACCGACAATAAAAGAAGAATAGCATTCTAGTGCATGCCCATCTACTTGGGACATCAAAAGCTAGCTGATACACATTGTTCCAAAACATGCACTCCATCTAATGCATGAAAATGTACCAGCAGAGAAGCATAAAAAAGATGCTTTCCTTATGCAAAAACCTACTTCATGGCCTGCCTACACATAGCTCTTCACGACAAATTTCGCCCACTCATTTCGTATCTCATCAATATTTGCTTGCGTATATTGGCTATTGCCTCTCCTCTCCCACTGAAAATCAATTTATTATATCAATTTGTTGAATGGTTCATTGACATAACAAAGTTATAAGAAACTGAGTTTAGTGACTACACTAATAGCTACTTTGTACCTTGGTAGCAAACAATGATAAGTCCTTATCCTCAATGATATCCCTCATGTATCTCATCACAAAGTACCCGCACTCCTTGTTGCTAGGTTGGGGAGGAATGCCCTAAAAACATATGATAATTAAATAAGTCAAAACAATTGAATCAAATTCTATTTTCTCAAGAAACCTAAATACTTGGGTGAAACTTACAGTCAAATTTATCCATTTTGTAGAACTCCGAGCGCCTTTCCTGTTCATTGCAACATTATACATACCTATTGCACTACACCAAAACAAGAATATGAAGTTGTGAGACATTTCCGGTAGGATGTAACAACCTACTTTAAATAGATTTCATTAATCTTAATATGTATCAGGAAGACATGTGACTCACGTTTCCACAATAGACATCCAATCTCCAGTGGGTAAGCGTCTTTTCAGTGGATCCATAAAATAGGTAGTACCTTCGTCCGGATGAATAATTGTCAAGATCCAGTGATCACTACATGCATGCATACAAAATGATCATCCTTGAAAGAATTAAAATTATATATGGTCAACAGGACTGAAATTAATTGCTAACAGAATATATAAAAAAAGAAAACCAATTGGATTTACCCTAAATTAAACGGCAACATGAACATCTGCCCTAGTTCAACATCTGCCCTCTATGCTATCATCATCACTTTCTGATCCCGCCGACTCAACATCAACCTCCCCATGCTTTGTCCATTTCTCATAACTAGGGTCAATCCCATTCACAAATAAATGATCCTTTATCACACTAGCAGAGAAATATTCCACATTTCCACAATTTGTGCAAGGACAACAAATGTTGTTCCGATCTCTAGCATGGTCTACAGCAAATTGACAAAATAGTCCCACCCCTAACTTATATTTGTAAGACCTCCTATCAGCATGCATCCATGACCTATCCATCTACATCACAAATAAACCTTCTATATCGATCACAACCCCAAACAAAATCATAACAAACAAAAGCACAATCACATGTTATTGTTTTACTTCACAACCACTTGCATTCACCATGTTACATAAAGCTCAACCTAAATTCATCTCAAAAATCTTACCAAACAAAGCAAAATGAATTAATGAATAACCACAGTACACACAACAGTCACTATGTTCCATAAAGTTTAACCTCATTCATCCCAAAAGTCTTAATATATAAAGCAAAATGAATTAATGAATAACCACAATACACACAACAGTCACTATATTCCATAAACCTCAAACTAATTCATCCCAAAAAGCTTAACACAGAAAAATGAATTAAACAATAACCACAATAAAAATAGCATAGCAAATATGCGTTAAAGAATAACCACAATATGAAAGCATCAAAATTCAGATACAAGCACATGACAACAATACCAAAAATCGAATTCAAAAATAATAGCTACAGTTTCAGAAAAGTACTCACCAACAATACAGCAATACAGAACCCAGCAAATGCTTTTCGAACTCAGATAGAGTAAACCAATTGAATGTTCCTAAGAACTAACACTACTAGAATTCTGTTCATTTACATCAGTCCAGAACTGATGTAAAACTAAATTCTGACCGATGTCTTTGTGGCTGATGTAAAAGATATAGACATTAGTATAAGCGCGTTTTTAACTGATGTCCCAAACAACAACCAACATCGATTCTAAAAAACAAATCGATGTATAATCATTATAATCATCATAATCTTATATGTTAATTTTATTTAATTCTTCAAATTTTCACATTTTATGCTTTATAAAGTATATCTCGAACAATACCTAAGTGAACATTTAAATCGATTACAATTTCAGAATTGATGTCTAATACATTCGTAGACATCAGTCTCCAAAAAATTTTGTTTGTTCGTGTCCATTTTTACGTGCATCTTGCCGCCTTATTCTCCTTAGAACGATGTATGTACCTTTAGGCAACATCAGTTAATCTATTAAGAGTGATGTTTTATGTTACTAGGAACATCGCTTTTCGTTAGTTGAAACGATGTCTAGTAGTTTTGTAGACATCATTTTTGGGTGACATTTCGATATGTTCATAATCATGAGACATCAGTCCAGTTTTAGGTACTGATTTGTAATCTCTGAATTGACATCGGTTTCTTTGACATTAGTGTTTTGTTTTCCATTTATATACATTAGCTCATATATATAAGAATGATGTGCAAATAATCATCTAGCTGGTGGTGGTTGGAAAAGATCTAGAAATACATTTCTCATCATCCAAAAATTGGGGCTTTCCATTAATTTTCTCATCTTCATTCATGATTCTACATAATTCACAAAATAAAACCCCAAAACCTACAAAGGCTAGCCCATAAACATAATAGCAACCAACTATATCAGTTCTACATATATACACCAAACTTTCCTTCAAAGCAAAAACTAGCTAGCCTTACTCAAAAATTTCTTCGTAGCCACTTCAATGCACACCTCGTCAATTTGAGCTTGGCTATATGATTTGCGCGTCTTTACCGCCCACTAGAAATGTATTAAAGAACATAAGTCACAATGGGGCTAAACAAGCTAATACTTAATTAAACCAAAATGTTCTTCATAATAATGCATATGCCACTAAACTATCAAAGGAAAGCTAACCAGCACGACAATATAGCTAATTAGCAAATATACCCCCAGTTCAAAGTTTCAACTTCTCAGCCACAAGCAGGTTCCAAATGATTCAAAGGCTCACTAACATTAATAATCAAATTCTCAGCAATCTATATAATTTCCTAACTCTACAAAGCATTACCAGCTATATATTCAATCCAAAATGCATGAAGATCACCTACAAATTCTTATTTTCATACTCCTAGATGCAGGTAACCATCAATATTTCCAAAGGTAACGAGTATATAGTACCTGTCTCAATCACAAAAGTTGCAAGATCTTCTTTGTCTTTGGATCAATGGCATTGATACTGAAAATATAATAATTAAAAGTATAAGGAAAAGAACCACAACTATAAAGATCTCAATCTATAAACAAATTAAGGACCATGACTTACCCATGGATACGAATGATAAAAGAAAGCTTAGACTCTGGCTTGACATAGAATCCTCCTTTCAGCCTTGCTTCACGCTTCAACCAAACCAACTCATTGTCCTATATAATGCACACAATATGTTAACATGAAGAATAAACATAGAGGGCAACTCAATTCAAAGCAGAGTGAAAATTAATATAATAAATCAAATAGTATTATCATATACTTTAAATCTGTAATGAAACGTACTTACATCTAGAGCCCTTTGAGCTTCTCTCTCTATCCAAATGATGGCATGATCTGAAGTGGCATTAAAGAGAGGAATTGAAATCTAAGTTTCTGGATTTAGTCAAGCAGATATTTGCCAACGTTTATTTCAAATGAACAACACTTGCAAGGCTTTCTCTCAACAATATGATAGAGATGGCCAGGTGCATACAGCCTCCTTGGATCTTTAAGCATCTTCTTATCAGGTATACATGTGTCCCGCATACATCTTAGGCATAGTAGACATGGCAAACTGTAAAATAAATCCAACTCTCATAATACAGTGAAAATCTAGATACGTAAGGGCAGAAAAATGATGTCATCACTTAATTAAGTCTTGTTATACTAGTCTGCCCACTCCTAAAAGTAAAGTATCCATTAACCCCTTTCTCAGATTGAACAGTTTGATGGTGCAGTGACTAGTGATATATATTAGCAACACAAAATGATATTGTAAAGGGCATTTTAGTTTCTATCTTGTTCTGCACTCTAGTATTATCTTTACTATCCATCAGCTCAAAGAAACAGTTGAAGACAGAGGATAAGACGTAATCATACAAGAAAAGTGACTTGAAAATGTCTTGAGTTTAACGTCTCTCAACAGATGCAGCAACATGAAGTGCATTAGACAAATCTTTTCTCATTTCTTCAACCTATTTGATGACATTTTTTATGGTCTGATCGCGGTCAAGTACAAGTGAGGGCATTATTTTCTCTTCTTACAATTCTCTTTTAGCATCAGCCCACTGCCTCTGACAAGGAAAATCATAATTTCAAGTTGTTAACACCCAAACAATAGTCCTTTGAATCTCAATAATATGGTTCCAATTCAAAAGGGTAATAACAAAAATTCAAAACAACAATAACACAGTTCAATTAATCAACCAGGAAGCACAAAAAACTTATGGACCAACACTAAGCACCCTGCACATAAAGAATACCAAAGAATGCACACCTTATATGTCCTGTATACTCTTCTTCTTTTCTCTTCTCGACAGCTCTTGCCTCCTGTAGTCGAATGAAGATACAAAATTAGAAACAAAATGACATGCAATTATAAGAACGGGCAACATGTTACAAATTATTCTGTTTTCTTTCTAAGGGTGGGTCGTAGAAAGAAATGTGTAACTATTGCCACTCTAAGAAAACCAAACACATGCTTTTATAATGTAAGATAGCTGAAGTTCATCATTGGACATGCATGAACCAAAATACTCACCGTGAAAAGGTAGAGGCATCAAAATGTTTCGGTGCAGGCCTCTCCTCAGTCACTTCCTTGTGTGAACCATTCGAACTTCTTAAAGACAGTTCCAATCCAAAGTGCTTCATACCATCATCTTTTCTGTTAGAACTTCCAACGTTGCAGTTGAGCCAATTGTCAAAGGTGCAAAGCAAGTCCCTAACCCCAACTGACGGTTCAACCGCATATTGGAAGCTGTGAGTTCCACTAGCAGTTTTAGCTTTTTCTTCACAAATTTCTGCTTGGATACCTTCATCTTGAACCATTGTTTTAGCAGAAACATTTTCCTCTCTCAGTCTTGAGGCAACTAAGTTAAGGGCTTCATCCAAAGGTACAATATCTGACCTAAATGTACTTGAATTCTCTGTAACCAGTGACTGTTAGATAGGCCTTGCTAAAATTACTAGGGTAAAAACAAAAACTCCAAAGAAATAATCAAGGGGGAAGCAAGACATATCGCATACCTTTAGTTTCACTCTCATGCACAACAGATTCATTGTCCAATCTATCACAATCTTCAAGCATTTCAATATCTGTATTGCTCAAATTAGAAGCACTGCCATACTTTAGCTGCGATATATCCTGCATTTTTTGAATGCATGCACTTTCAGCTTCCAAGTAAGGAGTTATACAGGAGTTCTGCACAAGAGGTAGCAAAACATGCAATCTGTATATGAGACTCCACAAAGCTAACCTATTCTAGAAGTAGGAATATATCTCGAGCTATAAGCAACCTCATGAACATGTGTTGGCTTCATATATCTAACAACCTATTTCTTTTTCTTTCTTAACTGTTATGAAATAAAATTGACAACTTAAAATGGGGAACGGCCTTTGATACTGGTGATTCAGAATTGACTTTAAATCATTGATTATTTTTTCTTGATGTAGCATATCGAATCTCAGAAACTAGCCGAAGTTAACAATATATTGCATCATTCTCAATATACACCTATAACATCCTTCATGTCAGAAGTACAACTAATACCCTTGACTAAAAGCAAGATCACTCTGTTATAAATAGACTTACTTGGGCATCACTTGCCAAAACAGACCACAAGAAACACTAATTAGTTAAAGACTATACAACAATCAAAGTCAAACAAATACAGAGAATGAATAAAAAAGTTACTGAAAGAGCAGAGCGAAAAAATCTAACTTACAGTGTGCCTTCTCCACACATGTTGCCAAAATTAGAAACAAAACTCCAGCCATACAATCAATAACAGTGCAAAACCCAAATAATGAATTGCATTACAGAAAGATTAAATATGCCTTCTCACAAGCCCTTGCTAATTGCTGCCCGTCGCTTGTTTACGTAACTTCAACCTAAGAAAACCATCCGAAATCAACACCGACCCAATTAATTCTTCACATCATTCCATCTTACAAAACACCACTTTCACTATGCATAACAAGACTCATCACTAAAGCACTAAAAACCGAGACTTAGACACTGCTAACCATCAAGTTTTTCCTTTAAATGGAGTATAAAATCTAACAAAAGCAACAAAACTAGAACTTTAAACATTAGTACAAACCTTAAAGAAAAAAAAGACAGCAAAAAAGTGTACAAGAATCATTACCCAATATCAAGAACAGGGGAAGCTATTATACACAATGAAGCACCAGCCTGAGTTGTCGAAATGGTGAAGATGATGCAAAGAGTGGGAATTTGGAGACATTTGAATCGTACAAATATGGGGTACGGAGGAGCATCTTCCATCGTTCTAGATTGCTACTCTGATTATGATTATAATCATAGCACATTTTCATAAAAGTAGGAGTTGCCTGCAAGAAAGAAAGAGTAGCATTGAGGCAAAAAAGAGCCAAAAGGGTATTCAATTTCAGTGAAAAGGAGCTACCTTTACGATTCAACCTAAGTGCAAAATCATTACGGATCAGCGCCGCTTTGAAACACCCAAAGTTGTGAGTTAGCTCGTTTAGCTTCGCATCCATTATCCTCGACCTTTACCCCTCTCTCTGGTTTTGCTTTCGCTTTTCGTTTTGCTTCTCTTCACTCTAGATCTGGGCATCAAATGGCGTTTCGGTTGTGCCCCATCTTCGATTTCGAGTTCGGTCGTCGAAAATTATAGTTAGAGAAACCGCAATCGGGGTCGGGGTCCAACCAATTCAACCTCCTTCAATCACAGATTATAGTTGTCATCAGAAGATGGGGTAGGAGGGCGGAGAAAGCAGGAGGAAGTTGGGGTCAGGGTCGGGGTCGGAGGAGGTAGATGAAGGAGCCGAGGAGGTAGATGAAGGAGGCGATGTAGGTAACAAGAGTGGCGAGTTCGAGTGAGGAGAGCGGCCCTCGAGTTTGGGAGGAGCTCGAGACTGAGCTTAGGGTTTCTGTTTCAGCTTTGGGGGCTCTATTTTTTTCTAAGTGTGAAAATTTAAGTTTTAGAACCCGCTTCCTTCAATTCACTTAAACACTTAGCGCGTTCATGAAAATGAGGTTCCCACAAATTTTCAAACAAAACTTTTAACACTGGTCATTTTAAGAACCGATGTTAATGGTATACATTTAAATCGGTATTTTTCTAAAACGATGTTAACTTACTTTTTTACATCATGTGCAAGTCTGACCGATTTAAATGACGTGATGTAAATGAACAGATTTCTAGTAGTGTAAACGAACAAAGACAATTAATGAACTCATTCGCAAAATTTTAAACCTGAAGAGCAACCATAAAGCTCAAACTAATTCATCCCAAAAAGCTTAACACAGAAAAATGAATTAAACAATAACCACAATAAAAATAGCATAGCAAATATGCGTTAAAGAATAACCACAATATGAAAGCATCAAAATTGAGATACAAGCACATGACAGCAATACTAAAAATCGAATTCAGAAATAATAGCTACAGTTTCAGAAAAGTACTCACCAACAATACAACAATACATGCAGAACCCAGCAAATGCTTTTCTAACTCAGACAGAGTAAACCAATTGAATGTTCCTGAGAACCAAACGAACAAAGACAATTAATGAACTTATTTGCCAAATTTTAAACCTGAAGAGCAACAATGAAATCTCAAATTTAACTCACCAATCGCAAGGATTTCAGAAACTTGAACCCAAATCGATTGGTGATAACTCGAACCTCCTTCTCAGCAGAATGTAATGAGAACTCAATCCTATCTAGAACCCTAATCGAGTAGAACCCAACTCGATTAGTGAGAACTCAATCCCTCTTTTCAGTAGAACTAAAACCCCAAATCTAACCCAACTCGAACCCTAATCTAACCCAACAAAAGCTAATCCAGACTACAAAGCTCTGGGTTTGGGAGAAGATCGTGATTTGTGATGGTTAGAAGTGTTTTCGTACGATGGTGAGAAGATGGCATCAACAAAAGCTCGGGGTTTTCTCTTGAGTTGAAAGACGGCTAAAGCAAATACTGAGGCATAAGTGGTAAGTGTGCCCTCCAGTGATGTCGAGTTGTCTAATTAGCCCTAAGGCATTAAAAAATTGTTTTTTTTTTCTTTCTTACTCAGACAACGTATAGACATATTTACATTGTCTGATTTGTTATAACATTGAGGGAATAAAAAATGGAAATTTCCCGCCTCTGCAATCGAAATGTTAGATTTGGCGCTTCGGCTAGTCATTTCTCATTCACACAACGGAAATAGTTCATTTTGTTGTTAGAACTTGCAAGCATAACAAATAATTGAGGTCAAATTTTCCCATTTTGGAGGGAATGAATGTCATTTTGGAGCCACCGCTCCAAATTTTGGTACTCGCAACAGCACATTAAAAACCATTATATGATGATTTGCAAGTATACTCCTACAACGGAAGTAACTAAACTGTTGTCCATTTTAATGGCATCTAGGATACAATTTGGAGCCAAATTTGACTCAATGGTAGGAGGGAAATATGTCGGTCTTTTTTCTTCATTCACACAACAGATAAACTTTCTTTCTGTTGTGCCATCACCTTCTAACTACAAGTTTTAGAATTTGAGCTTCTTTATACAACGAAGATTTATTAAAGGTGTTGTATGATTCAATTCTTGTCAACAGACAATAGATGATTTGTTCTCCGTTGTGAGATCACCGTTGTGTGATGCAGTTTTTGGTGTAGTGATCTTCTAACAATGTAACTGGTGATGTGACCATCCATGCATTTCCAACATAAAAAATACGCCAAATAGAGGATAATCTTCCACCTAAATGCTTGTACCATAGTTCCAAGGCCCAGCCCAAACAACCAACATAGGCCCAAAGTAAATCAGAATCCCTAGCCCAATTCCAAACCTGACCCGGATCCCAAACATGAGCTCGGATCCAGACCCGATTCCCACCAGGATCCCATATCCGGGTCAGGTCCCATCCTCCCGGCCCGACCTCCCCTTCTTCAGCCCAGCCCAAAATCCAGGTCCAGTAATAGACCTGCATCCCAGCTCGTGCCCCACTCCTGCTCTTGGCCGCCGTCCACCATTGCCGCACTGGCCAGGGGCCAGGAACCAAGTCAAGCCCGCGACTGCTAGATGGAACCGCCGCGCCTGCAGCTCCACTTCGACTCATCCTGGATCCATGCTCTGCCGCCCGCCATTGCCGCACTCAACGACAATCGTGAATCGAGAGCATTGTTTGTTCTCTACGGCCTCGTAGTGGAACGACAGATCGGATCAGCAATCCGCTCGACCTACTCCCACACCGCCTTGCTGCGTCTACTAGTCCCCCTCTTTCTATCGTCAGATCCAAATGGCGAAACCACCACCCAAAGAACTTCTGACTCCAAACCTCTCAACAACGATCCCACCGTGAGAAAATAAGTTGGTCGACGCACAAGCCTTGTTACGCCCCTTATCTGATTTACCCTTTTATTGTGTTTAAGTGAATTACTATATGTTTTACCAGTCGCGGTTATAGTTTTACCTTTTAGGGGGGCTAGAAGTTGACTTTTTGTTCGGGTCAAAATTTGAAAAAAAAATTCTTCACGAAAGTTATAGGCGACGTTAAACCGAGTCCGTGGACGTGTGGTACGTAAAAATCGGAGTTCGTATGCGAAAGTTATGAGTGAATTAAGAAAGTTACTGTGCATGGTAGAAATTTGTACAAATAATGAAAATTTACTGTGCTAGGTAATTTCCAAATCCGGAA
The DNA here is from genome assembly GCF_002994745.2 of Rosa chinensis. Classification (NCBI taxonomy): domain Eukaryota; kingdom Viridiplantae; phylum Streptophyta; class Magnoliopsida; order Rosales; family Rosaceae; genus Rosa; species Rosa chinensis. The sequence continues at coordinate 48,550,993 of NC_037091.1, forward strand.
ACCCACCTCTCTCTCCTCTCCCCCGATCTCTCCCCTTTCCTCTTCGGGCGATTCCTTCTCCCCTTCGATTAGCCGCCATCCAGCCATCAACCGGTGGGCAACCGGCCACCATGTGATCACCTCTTCCTCCTCTCCACGCTGGTGCTCTTAGGTTTCAGCGATTTGGTCGGAAAACCTCAAATCGAAGCAAAGTACCTCACGGGGGCAGTTGAGCTTTTCCGGCGATTCATCCATTTCCGACCACCAAATTGGGACAATAGGGGCGCCTTGAGCCGGTGATCATTTCCCCTAAGGCCATTCACTCCAATTTGCAGTGTGGAGGTTGAATCTACGATTTCAAATTCTAGGGTTCGAAGGTTTTCTGGGTTTTCTTCACCGGCCAATTTCGACCGTTTGAAGGTAAAATTGGAATGTGTTGTAGTTGAGAAAATTGTTAGGTCTGTTGTGATGTTGCTGCTGCCAAAATTTGGTGGCCATCGGAGGTAGTGGTTGCCGGCGCGTGGGCCCCATGCACCGCCACTGTGGGTGGCTCGTGGTGGCACATAGAGCTGAGTTTTAATTACTGTTTTTGGCCCAATAAATCCTATAATGGTTGTATAATTTTATACATGAAGTTTGGTGGAAATTGGAGGAGTTACGAATTGATTATAAATTTTCAACTATCGATTTACGTGAATTCGATCGCCGAATTTCTTTCGAGTGCACTTTAGAATTTATATATCGATGAATGAATATTATTGGAGAATTACGGATGGATTTTGATGTGATTTGAGGAGTTGGGTTTTGAAGGGGACGTTTTGAATTTCAATTTCTAATTATCATAAAGTTGAATTTCCGTTCTGTAAATATATTTTTTACAAGTGATATTTGTACAGGACGAGAGGAGTCTCCATACGAGGAAAATACCGAGCGACGTTAGGATTGACCGCATACTGTGAGTGGACTTTTATTTTCTTAAAGATATTGATGCATGCATTTAATTCTTGAACAAGTGCTTTATTTAATTATCATATTACTTTTCGAGTATATGATTGTTTTCGGATTTTGATTTCGATTTATCTCGTGGAATTATTTTCAATGATGTTTTTCATGAAGTGATTTTGAATTTTCCGGTTGTGATTTTCGGATATTAATTTTGTTATGCTCGGATTCAAAATTATGATCTATGTTGTTTTTCAGCGAAGTGTTTTCCATAGTATTCTCCAAAATGGAATATTAGTTCATTATTGAACTTCCTTGCTTATTCATCATTGACTTGAGAATATTTTGGCGTGTCCCGCCGTTGATTGATTATTATTTCTCGCCTATTTATTTTGAAATTAAGAGTATTTTTGGCATGCGGGGTCACGTCATTGGAATATATTTATTTTTCTCATGAGAAATGTGGGGAAGCCTTATGGATTTACTAGTTTTTGCATGCTTTCCTCACCATAATCGGGTCTTTCTGTTAGTGTCTCCTCCTCACTTAATTTGTGTTTGTGAGTGGCAGTCGAGGATTCTCCTCTTCACGTGAGTGGTAGTCGAGGTTATTAGTTCTTCTCCTCACACAATCTATGTGTGGGTGGCAGTCGAGGGTATAGCCTAAGGGCTCCTATACCCCGTATGGTGAAATCTCTTCCCCATATTATTTATTTACTATTTTAGCCACCGGGGCTGGATTATTTTCTTTCTCACGCTCTTTTGAAGTTAAGGAAATAATTTGTTCTAAATCTTGCATGCATCGGAAATTTATCTTTCAAAAATAAATTGTGGGAAAGTATTAACTCTTTCTTTCTTTTCCTTATGTTATAACTATTTAACTTTTTGTCCACTCACGCTAACGTTTTTAAATACTTTCCCCCTGGGCCCTTTGGTTTCAAATGCCCAGTTTACAGTTTTGCTGCTCGGCGCCTTGGAGTGAGCCATAGTGACCGCATCCGCTTCCGTCATCACGTCCCGTAGGTTACCTATTTAACCTACTAAACTCTATGTTAATTTATGTTCCTAGAATTGCTCTGATTACTATGGGAACTGTGACCCAAACTTGTAGTAAATATTATTTTGGGGCTTTTGACCTATCTTGGACAAATTGTTGTATCTGGATATTGGAGTGTTGTTAGACTTTAAATATTGGGAAAGTTTTGTGTTTGCCTTTCGTTTATGAGATAGATTGGATTATGGGAGCAGGGTGGCTCCAGGAGTTTGTGGTTGGATTATTAGAAGTGAAATTTACTTTCCACAGGTTTTGGGTTGTCAACTTTTAGGGAAGGTTATGCCGAAATTTCTGGTAAACCTTCTTTAAAAGTGGGTCCTGCAGGACCACCTCGAATTTCAAGTTGAAATTTGGGAATTGGTCATGTCAAGCCCGATCCGCCCAACATCTCCTCAACACGTCGGCATCCCAGATCCTCCATTCTCATGGAGGAAGGTTTCAGATACGACCACCGCGAAGCGGCCGCTCTCTACCCTAGCAGAGCGCTAGGTCATCAGGGTATAAACTGATAAAAGATAAACTTTTGGCTTCATCCCCCTTGTTAGTTGTTACTTAAATATGAGATAATAAATTGGTTCGTTTTAGTATTGGTGGCAAGGTCGTATCATAACTCTCGAGATCAATTATTTTTCTTCGGCTCGTGGATGTCATTTATAATGACGAACCCATAATTATTGTTCATGGTAGGAATGTGTGTCTTGGTATTTTTGCCACAATCAATCATTCTAATGCATTGTGATCTTTTCACTTATTAATGAATTTTTCTTCCAAAAAAAAAAAAAAAAAAACAACAACAACAACAGGATAAGTAGGGGTGGGTTCGGTTCGGTACCAGACATTCAAGACCAATACCATCTACCGTACCAGACACTCTTGGCACACAAAATAGGCTACCATTACCGGCCACAAAAGTCGGTATACCAACTTCTCGGTATCGGTTGGTATCGGTTGGTTGGGCCTCCAACCGAGTTTAAGATTGGGCCAGCTTTCAGCTATGGCCCAACTGAAATTGTAAAGGCTCAAACCTGTCAGAAATTTCCAAACAAAGGCCCAACCATAAGCAAATGAAAAATAAGCAAAAAACCTGTCATACATAACTTCAGTTCATCAATTCAGTTTATCTCATCAATCAATCATCACTTCATAGTTCATACAAATTATAATTCAATAATTCACAGTTCAATAATTCATCTCATCAATTCACAGTTCAATAATTAATCCCATCAATTCACAGTTCATCTCATCAATCATTCATCACTCAATGAAGAAGAATTTAGGTAGTTTCTGCAATTTCAATCAATGAACAAGAAAGCTGAAAGCTCAAGATGTAGGATGCGAGGGCAGCAAGGCAGTAGTTTGTGACTGTGTAGAGCTGGTATTGGTCATTGTTCCCGCCACTCCTTGATTAAAAGCATTCTCTGCAAAATAACAAAGAGGAGGTTAAAAACAATATCATGATTCATAAAATAAATAAGCAGAAAATATGAGTGGCTTACCCCTCTCAAGTTCCTCCAAAGTGTGGTACATTTCAAGGTCATCTCCAGTGGGATCTTTGTACAAATTTGGGGGGTCAGATTTTAACCAATCCGAAGTGCAAACAATGGCTTCCACCATTTTTGGTGTCAATGAAGCTCTAAAAGGATCCACCACTCTTGATCCCAAACTAAATGCATTCTCCGAGGCCACTGTTGAGCAAGGAACAGCAAAAACATCCTTTGCTAACTTTGATAGAACTGGATAGGTTAACTCATTGGCCTTCCACCACTTATGAATTTCAAAATTCTTTGCAAGGAGGCTAACATACCTATCCGATAAATACTGATCAACCTCATTTCGTATGCATTGTGACTGCTCCGCCATCCTCTCCCTTGCTATTTGCTTGCTGACTTCATCAAGGCTCTCCATGTCATCCCCGTCCAATCCAAAATCTTCTCCCATGCACCGTTCAGCTTGGTTGCTGGCCTCATTGCCTTTGTATTCATCATACATCTTCAGCAATATTGTCTTCAAGTTCCCTTGTATTGAATGAATTGTCTCATAGCTTGCATTGACCTTTTCCATTGCTACTTTAGCCCACTGCAGCTTGTATCTTGGGTCAAGAACATTAGCTATCATGATGATCTTGTTCACCACTTCGAAGCTTCCCCAATATTTGTTGAACTTGGTCTTCATTGAAGTGGCAACCCTCTTCAAAACAGGGTCTTCTGCAATGACAGCCTTGTCAATCTCAGTCTGCAATGTTACCATTTCAACCAATAGTATATTTGCAGTGATCTTTTTCCAAGCGCTAAGCTTCACAGTAGCTTCATAAAACTTCTTCAAAAACAAACAAAACGCTTATGCATTCCTCCAGTCCGCATTAGATGGTGGTCCAACCCTGCTTTTACCATTTCTATCTGTTTCTTCGAAATAAGCTTTAAAATGGCAATCTTCATCAGCCATTCTGCCGAACACAGCTTCATACTTGAGTGCAGCTTCAAGCATAAGGTATGTGCTGTTCCATCTTGTGACTACATCTAATGGAACATTGGCATTTGCCCTGCATTGTTCCAAAACAGCAAACTCCCTGAACTTGTCAAGACGACTTGATGAACTCCTAACATACTTGGCACAGTTCCATATAGCAGCAATCCCTTCTTGTAACTCCTTCAGACCATCCCTAACTACCAAATTTATAATGTGGCATGCACATCTTAAATGTATAAACTCTCCGTCAAACATCAAAGTCTTGTAACTCCTCAACCTTCGCTTCATGTACTCCACAGCTAAGTCATTAGCACTAGCATTGTCTACTGTGATTGTAAACACTTTAATGATCTCCCACTGCCTCAAACATTGCTCTACTACCCTTCCAATCTCGTCCCCTTTGTGAATAGTAATTGTATAAAAGTTGATGATCCTTTTGTGCAATTTTCAATCATTATCCATAAAGTGGGCAGTAAGTACCAAATAGTTTATATTCTGGATCGATGTCCAGGTGTCGGTGGTAATGGAAATCCTAGTCTCATTTGCCTTCAATTGACTCAATAAAGCAGCCTTCTCAAAATTGAACTTATCTAACACACCCTTGGCAACCTGCTTTCTGTTCAATCCTGGCCATTGAGGTTGTAACTCTTTGCAAAAAGCTATAAATCCCTCCTTCTCTACCTGCCTAAAAGGGAGCTCATCCTTGATAATCATATCGATACACGTATCATCACACCTCGGCCGGCTATACTTATGGTATGTGGCTCCTCCACTCACATTATCCCTATTCAATTTAGCTTGCTTGGGATCAGTTCCTGCATGTAGAGGACAACTAATGCATTTCCTAGTATGTGCCCACATTGAGCTTGTCCCATTCTTTTTACTGTCACACAACACTCTCTCATTGCAATGATTGCAAGTGCACCAACAAGTATCTATTTGGTCTGAGGTTGGGTGTTTACATCTAGTAAAATGAGCCCACAGAGGGCTCTTGTTAGCAGGCTCTTTTCTTTTCTGCCCAGCAGTAGTTGATCCCTGAGGTTGTGAGTTGGACGGTTCAGATTCAACACCTGAACCAGAAGCACCTAAAGGTGGGAGTGTTTGACCTACGGGTGGTTGTCCTAAAGGGGAATGATCTAAAGCTGCAGTACTCGTCATATTAGGTGCAGAACTTATTGAAGGGCTAGAGCTACTAGCTTGACTGAGGTTAGCACTTTGAGTACCCATAGCTACAAAAAAGAAGAAGAAAGAAATGAAACAAACAAACATCTTAGTTCAGAAAACAGTTCACAAAAACATTAAACAGAAAACAGAAAACAATAACACAATAAAACCATACCCTAAACAGAAAACAATAACATATAACATTTTCATTACCTAAACCTCTTGAAAATTAGTAATTACAGTAACAAACTCTCAAGTCAAATACAAGTGATGAACATTCATACAGTCACTTTGCATAATATGAATTATACCTTCAGTTGTGCAGTCACTTTGCTTCTTAGTCCTCGTCCTCCTGTTCCTACAAGCACAAATTGGTAAAGAAACTAAGAAACCATGAAACCCAGAATAAATTAGTAAAGAAACTAAGAAAGAGTCCCAACTCACAGGTTTAGAACTCACATATACAAGTAAAAAATCAAGATTCCACTTCAAAGAGACTGATTCCACTTGAGATTAAGTGATTAACTGCAGCAAGATGCAAAAAAGTAAAACCATTACAATTTTGAGATTACTCAGTTTAGAATCGAAAGATTAACCAAAGAGAAAACTCAAATCTACCAAAAATTGATACGAGAGAGAAAACTCACTGGCCGTAGGCCATGAATCGAATGAATTGATACGAGATTTCTGGGTTTGAAGATTTGAATCGAAACGAACTTCAAAGAAGAGGTCGAGAGGCGAAGAGTTCTGGGTTAGAATCTAATCGAACTTCGGCCGTAGGCCATGAATCTCTGATTAGATACGAGATTTTCTGGGTTTGAAGCTTTGAATCGAATCAAACTTCAAGCCGTCGATGCCTCGAATCGAATCGAACTTCAAGCCGTCGATGCCTCGAATCGAATCGAAGAGTTCTGGGTTTGAAGCTTTGAATTGAATCGAACTTCAAGCCGTCGATGCCTCGAATCTAATCGAAGAGTTCTGGGTTTAAAGCTTTGAATCGAATCGAACTTCAAGCCTTCGAGGCCTCGAATGAAATCGAAGAGTTCTGTGTTTGAATTGAATCGAGAGGAGGAGAGGGTTTGAGTGATTGAGTCTGAGAGAAAGGGCTCGGTTCGAGCCTCAAGCCTTCGAGTCCTCGAGGAGTCGAGGGGCTGAGCGGCTAAGGAGTGAGTAGGGAATGGGAACTGGATTAGGTTCTGTACTCTGTAGTCTCACTTAGGGTTTGGACTTTGGACAGTTCAAGTCTAATCAACGGTTGTAATAAGATTTGAAATCAAATTATTAATGATAAACGGTTCAGATCGATAGGTATAAAATATATTTAAATAAATCAATAATATATTTAATATACGGTACGGTACGGTATACCGTATTTATTTGAAAATCAGTACCAGTACCGTACCAATATCTGGAAATCGGTTCGGCACTACCGTACCAATATCTCGATAACCAACTATGTCGGTTACCAACATTGTTGGTTCGGGTGGTAATCGATTGGTTGGTTTGGATCGGTATAATTGGCCAGCCCTAAGGATAAGCATAGAGCACAAGTGATAAGAAAGGTGAAAAAAATTAAGTTATGATTAGGTCAGATTATAAAGTCGATCTTCTCCAATATAATGTTTCTATTCAAATAGTATATCGGATAAATTCTTCAAAGTTGCTCATCTAACTGTCAATTGAAAAATTCAATCATAGACTCAAATACTTAACCATTAACTTCTTAAGATATATTAGTTAATCTCAAATTCTCATGTGATAACTACAATATGTGTCCCCAAAGTCTTTATCAAGGTACTCATCTGTCAAGAATTTCATGCACTCTATATCTATTTGTAGTTCCCTGAGATCCCACAACAGAAAGTAAAAATATGTAAGTGCTTCTGAATTCTGATAGTTTGAGCAATTTAGTTATTTTCTGACCAAATGAATCTTCCAGTTTCCTAAGCAAAAGTGGCCAAGCAAGAACTAGTAGAATGGGCTCGCTGAATGGGCGAGAAAGAGTTCCGCCCATGTTTAAATTATACTTGGACCTGCCAAATGTAGTCATTCGATCATATGCTTTTAGTTTTGTTTTGAGTTGCACAACTGCATGCAGCAGTCAACAATTGGTAACTATTAATCAACCATCGCAAAGTATTTGCTTCAATTGCTACCTTTTACTGCTCTGCGTCTCTCACAAAGACAAATTATTGGATTACATTATTCATATATACATGGCCTTCATTACTAATTGGGAGAATACTACTACAGTGCTACTAGTGTAAGCAAGGAGAATTGTACAATCTGAATCCCAAATATCTTGGCTTACATACTTGGAAGACAAATCGATTCACATAATATGCTAGGTACCTGGTCAAAAAGGTTTCATCCTTCGTTGATCTATCTTATTCATTCTAGATTAAGAAACAAGACTTCTGCTCAGTTGGCCATGTTAATGATTCTTAATTAGATATTAATTAATGATGGGGCTGAAGCCGGCTGGAATGAGATTGATGATGCTGAGGAGGCCCGCGAGGGTTGTTCCAATGAGCTGCAAGGTAGATTGGAGTATCGTGGTTCCAGACAAACTAGAGTTGCAGCTGGAGAGTGGTGTGCTAACAACGAGCTTGCAATTAGACAATAGTGAAGACAGAAGAAACTGGAGAGGATCTAGCACGATTGAAAAGAGTCCTGAGGTATTCGTAATAGCGGTAGATACCACATTTCCTGATCCACATTGCAATTGGACTGTAGCATCTACAAACAACAAAGAAAGATATAACAGACCATGGCAATAGCTATATTGTGTACATATGTCAAGCTACTTGCTTAGACCATGGCGAAAGACACGTACAGGATTTAGGGTTCATTCATGTTTTAGGGTTAGCAGTGTTTAAGTTACTTTAATGTTGAAAAGATAAATAAATGGGTGCATAAATAGCATAGAATATAACTATACAAGAGCAACACAGAAAATATAACAGAGAATGCAGCTGGGTCAAGTGAAAATAAAGATTACTTGAGGCGCTGGCTATTGTAACTTACTTGGGAATACTGGTGTAAGGGAGGCGCCAGCATTACTGACACGGCCATTGGCCGTGCAAAACAGAGTCCCTTGTATGCGTATTAGCCCAAGAAGCCCGGCCGTGAGACCACCGAGCCCACCAAGTTGGGCTTTGGCGATTGGAACTACTGCCAGTGCAGCAATAACCAAGAGCGACACAAAGACAAGTGTTTTGAAGGAGGCCATCGATGTTTCTTGGATAGCAATATCAATGGAATACTAACTGCAGTACCGACTCGAATGTTAATTTTGCTATATGATTCTGCGCAGGCTGTTAACCAATTTATAGGCTGCAAGAGGACAAGTTGCTGCAGAGTTTTCTGACCAAAATTGAATGTCATTTGGATGATCCGGAAATTATGTAATTCGAGGACAATAACATTCTTGTCCTGATCAGTATATTTTAGTGAAGCTAAGCTCGTTCAACCATATATAAGCATGCACGCGGCCTCAGTGGGTGGGCTTCACCTAGATGCTATAGCTAGCAAGATCGATTTCTCTTCTCGCTAACCATGCCTGCCTCGTTTTAATTTGACCCTCTATGTAGGTTGCTCTTTCACTAGCATTACTAGTCACCTCCTAACTTCCTTTCTCTTGTGGTCAGTGATCCTAAGATAGATCTTATATGTAACTTCTGTACTCCCAAAATGATGATCGACCAGTCATTGTATGTGTGTGTGTGTGTGTATATATATATATATATATATATATATATAGAGAGAGAGAGAGAGAGAGGAGAGAGAGAGAGAGAGAGAGAGAGAGAGAGAGAGAGAGAGAGAGAGAGAGAGAGAGAGAGAGAGAGAGAGAGAGAGAGAGGAGAGAGAGAGAGAGAGAGAGAGAGAGAGAGAGAGAGAGCTAGGTACGTATTATCTCTAAACCCTAACTTGAACTCATTGGTTTCAATTTGTTCTCACTTGTAGACTTTTAAGGATCGAGGTCACATGATATCTCTACCTCCGAGTAAGTTTGCTTCTACCTGCGGGCACTGGGCTGTACTAAGGAAGTAATATCACTGAATCTATACATAAATATAACTCCAACGACATGCACGCGCGAATTGACATTTTTATTTATGGTTTTTTTTTAAAAGAAATTATAGTGTTACAAAATTAGGCAAAGTATATGAGAATGATACCAACTGTATAATAGGGTCGTCAATTTTAATATATATGACTCTAACCTGTACGATTAAAAAAATAGGTTATTTCTGAATTAGCCCTACCAAAACAAAATTAATAAAACGAGTGGATTTGGAATCAGCCACAAACTCGTAATTACTCACTTAACCCATTTCTTTTATCAAACGGGTCAACATACAAGAAATTTCAACCGTTATACATGTTGTACATATACAGTGGTTTTATGTTTTTACTTTAGTATTTCTTAACTTAGATGATAAAATTGTGAATTTGTGATGTTGTGGAGAATGGAAGAGCTTGAATGCCTAGAAACTCTTTTTCTAAAAAAGAATGCTTGTAAAAGTAGATATTGGAACAGGAAAATCAGCAGATTACAACACAATGAATAGGGGATACTAAAATGGTTTGGGAACCGGAAAACATGAACAAACCGAACCATAATCTATCGACACGAATTCTAATCGGTTCCCAAGTCAAAATTTAACAAGACTGAACCAAAAATATGGTCTCTCCGATCTTGATCCCAACTTTTTCATGCTCCAACCTAGCCTGTGCCCAGGCCTACATAAGCCGGGGTGCATCAGACCTGGCCCCTGGGTATCACCTCCTTAAGTCCTTATGGTTCAATACCATATGAAGTTCTCACCCATAGTAAAGTTGGCATCTAAATAATTTGAAATAAATGATTGGTAATTGCATGCCTAGATTACATTTTATATTTTAATCTGGTCTTTTGTAATGGGAGAGAAAAAAAAAAGGATGAAGAACGATAGCTTGAGATGATTTTGCTACATTACATAATACAAATATATCGATCATGCATCAACAACTACAGTATCAATGGGAAACTTATGCTTCGCCATATATCTCTGAAACATGTACGTGGTTTTTTCTTTATTTTTCTCCTCTATTGCATGTGTCATGTTTAAATCCGTTTCTTAGCAGATTTCCATATTTTGACCACTTTTTAATCACATGTTCACATCTTAACCGTTCAGTTTTTAGGTCCTAATATATATATTATTTTTACAAATTTTCAGCTAAATTAATGATCGTTAAGGTATCGAACTTGATTAAATCAATAAATGAATCCTGAATCTGTCCAACCTAAACAGTTCATGTTCATAATTGTAAATTACAGTTTTAGATGCCTTATCGATCATCAATTTGGTTGAAAATTTACAGAGATGATCTATACATTAGGAACTAAAAACTGAACGGTTAAGATGTGAATATGTGATTTAAAAGTGGACAAAATATGGAAATCAGTTCATTAGCTAAGGAACAGACCTCCTTAGCAGAGCAAGCCTATATATACACACACACACAATCCTTCTCTGCTAAAGAGGTCCTTAGATATTAATATCTATGGATTTCCTTGATAGACCCACTTTTCGATTGCATATTCACATATTGACTGTTCAATTTTTAGGTATATATGAGTAAATTATCTCTACTAATTTTCAGCCAAATTGATAATCATTAAGGCATTTAAAACTACGATTTACAATTATGAACACAAACTGTTCAAGTTGGACAGATTCTGTTCGTTTATTGATGTAATCGAGTTCGATACCTTAACAATTATCAATTTGGCTGAAAATTTGCAGAAGTGATCTATACATTAGAACCTAAAAACTAAATGATCGATATGTGAATATGCTATCAAAAAGTGGGTCAGGAGATCCTTAGATATTAACCTCCTTAGTAGAGAAAAGTTGATTGTATGTGTGTGTGTGTATAATGTATATATAAGGAAAATTCTACAATATGTTAACGTGTGATATGCATACAATTGCCTTAAAAGTGGTAAAATGCGTTTTCAAAATAGTAATATTAGTCCTCAAAGTAGTAACATGAGTCCTTAAAGTGGTAAATTTTCTTAGTTACCACATGAGTCATCAAAATAGTAATATTAGTCCTCAAAGTGGTAACATGAGTCCTTAAAGTGGTAAATTTTCTTAGTTTACCATATGAGTTCTGAAAATAATAATATTAGTCCTCAACGTGATAACATGAGTCCTTAGAGGGGTGAAAATAGTTGATGTATGAGAAATATTAACATACCATAGCTTTACCCGTATATATAATTCAGAGTTTCTTGTTAAGGAGGAATACTTGAGTGACATTAAAGAAAGGAATTGGTTGTCGCACTAGCAATTGTAGTATTTCTGGCACCACACCGCAGAAGGACATCAGCATCTACACATACATACATACATACATACATACATGAAAAAGATAACAAACTAATCCAACAAAAACCATCATTGGTAATTAGCGGAGTCATCATTATCATCAAGCTAATTAAGTATAATGGCTAATTAAGCTAATCAAGTTAATTTCGACAGGGTTATGGGTCCATTTTGGGTCATCTCCTGATGCAGAGGATAATGTGGAAGGTGGTCTGACACTTTCTACCGCTATTTTAATTTAATTTCTTTTTGGGTCGCAAAAACCAGTGCCTTAGTTGTTACCATTTATGCCTGAAGGATGATATGTCATCCTCTACTTCGAGGTTTCTGATTTTTGTTAGAATAATGGTGCGCGGACTTCCTTAAAGGTGGGTGTACTAGGGATTATATGGGGTGCTATTTGGTTAGAATAGGGTTTCTTATGGTTCTAAGGGACGATTGCTTTCTGTCGACTCTATAGGGGTATTTCGTTCTTGTAATGCTTGTTGAATTTAATGAAAGGGCTGACCTATTTTCATCAAAAAAAAGTATAATGGCCTTTTGTGCTTGTAGTGCCCCAGAAATTCGTTATTATTTTCCAAGGATTTTCCGGAATTTAATTAGTGGTTATTGGACGATTTCGTGGCTCGTGGATGGAGCGGAAGTGTTTCGGACGAATTTTATTCGAAAAGTGTGGATTTAGGGGGGTTCAAGGTTGACTTTTGATATGTTGAGATTCTCTAAAAACTTCCTTCACGAAAGTTGTAGAGTGCATCGATACGAGTTCGTGGATATATGGAACGCGAAAATCGGAATTCGTATGAGAAAGTTATGAGCGATTGAAAATTGGGAAAATTCTATAAATATGAGAAAATTCCAGAAATTTGCAAAGAATGACAGAATTTTCCAAAACCAGAAAACTGACCCTCTCTCTCTTCCGAGCCTAGATTTCTTACTCTCTGGTTTTCCGGCCATATCTTCCTCATCCGGCCACCGATTGATGTGAAACAAAGTGGGGTTTTCTCGTCTTGTCATCATTTACCAGTTTGTAGAAGAAATCGAAGTGAAATACGAGCTGTAGGTGGCGCTGCAAGGTCGAGAAGAAAGCCTCGTCAAGGACAAAATCGCCTTCGTCGGAACTGGAGATTCCGGCCACCTTTGCCGGTGATTCTTGGAGGCTTTTGGAGCCTAGAGGACGTGGATGCTTCTCCCAAAGTGACTTGGAGAGATTTCACTTGTGGAGGACGAATCAAAGCTTTGAAGTTCTAGGGTTTCAATTGGTCTGATTGTTCTAAGGTAAAATTCGCTCTATTGGTTTATATTTGGACTTTGATGTAGTTATGAAAGTTGTAATTGGAGTTGAGATGATGAACTTTGGTGTTGGGAGTTTTGCCAAATTTTGACTTTCGGCTGGCGGCGGCGCCGCCGCCACTGTGGTGGTATTTTCCGGCAGTTTCCGGCCACCTCAGGGATAGTTTTGGTCCCTGAGTTCGATCTACTCGTTGATATGAGCATTTCGATATGCAATACATAATTTTTGGAGATCGTATGAATATGTTGTGATTTTTACTGTTTCGGACTGTTCAATGATTCGATCCGATCGACTTGTGGTTTTGTCACATCGATCGTGGAAGTATTTCGGAGACTTTGGGAGGTCTCGGATGTGGTTTCACCTCGATTGGAATCACTTTGGGGATTTTAGTTCAAAACAGGGGTTTCGGACTTAAATCGTTTGTGAATTGTTACTAAGTCAAGACCTTATGTGTTTAGGTACTTGACAGGTTTGTGTTGAGCGTATTGCAGCGATTTGTGCTTGTTTTGGTTAGTGTGTGAAGACGCAACGGGATTCAAAGATGAGTAAATCTCACGATATTCCTTATGAGCTTAATTATCATATTGTCTTGGAGTTATGGGATTAACTGTGACTATAGTGGTATTAGTGACATTCCTGAGTGGATGATTTCGTGTGTGTGTGTGTGTGTGTATATATATATATATATATATATATATATGAATTGGTGGTTTCGTTGTGAGGCGAACAATATTTGAAATGAGTTCATTATTGCTCGAGAATGGTGAAATTGTGTATTGAGTTGTGATTGTAGAATATCATGTGTTGAGATACCATGAGTCTAATATGACCGTCTTAAGTGAGATTTAAGATATGGTAGCTTGTGTAGGAATATATGTGTGATGAATTGATGATATCAGTATGTTGAATTTTTGTGATGATTGTCATGTAAAACTTGTGTAGGAATATCTGTGTGATGAATCTTTGTGATGATTGTCATGTAAAGCTTGTGTAGAAATATCTGTGTAGCTTGTGTAGGAATATTTGTGTGATGATTGCTATCTGTGTGATGACTAGCGATGAATCTATGTGTTGATTGCTATTTGTGTGATGACTGGCGATATCTACATGATGATTAGTTTGATGATCGTTATCTATGTGATGACCCGACGATATCTGTGTGATGAATCTATGTGATGATTGCTATCTGTGTGATGATCGGCGATATCTATGTGATGATTTGTTTGATGATCGCTATCTGTGTGCTGACCGGCGATATCTGTGTGATGATTTGTTGGATGATGGCTATCAATGTGATGATCAGTAGGATGATGGCTATCAATGTGATGATCAGTAGGATGATGGCTATCTGTGTGGTGATCGGTGAAATATGTGTGATGATAGCTCGGTAGCGGAGTTAAATTGTTATTAAGTTAACAAAGATCGAGAGGAGTACTGCTGTGATAGTCAGAGCTACCTATGGATGTCAGAGTGTGGGGTTATGATGATTTCTATGACTTGTTTTGCTTGTTTTGAATTGTGATTGCCTTGTTTTCTTCTTGATTTTATTGATTTATGGTTTGATTTATCTTGAAGACCGTAGTGGTGATGATTGTGCTCTGTGTGAGGATAGGAAGGTGATTCATTGTTTCACCTTGATGTCATGTTGATGACAAAGGCTTCCAGTGGGAAGGAAACGAGTGTGATCCTTGTGACTCACCGTTGTGCGTCAAGGGATTTCCAAACATTATCTGAGGAGGTTTTGTTTGACGGGAAATTTGTGTAATGAGATGCTAGGTTGAGAATCTGAGCATGTAATTTAGTCACGAGTTGACCTACGTAAGCATGTTATGGAAGATTTTGAAACAGATGGTTGTAGTTGTGAGTTATGTGCTTATCGTGGTTAGGTTGAGGTGACTTAAGAATGTGCATGTTTTTGTTTTGTGGTTTTGAGTTTACTCATACGGGTTTGCAAAAACTTACCGAATTTGTTGTGTGGCAACCCGGTGCACCATTCAAACGGTGTAGGGGTTAATCCTGCAGGTCAGGGTAATCGTGGCTAAACCTGAGGTGGCGTGCTGGCAGCATTACGGTAGGAAGCCAATTTTGTGACTTTACCGTTATAAAGACTTCCGCTTGTAGTGAGCTCTGAGGTGCATTTACGTTTTATCTTGTTGTTGACAATTTAATTCGTAAGCATTGTAATATATGACTCTGTGGAGCGGGTCAATATTGACATAGTGGGTTTAGGGCATCAATATGTACTTGGGTAAAAAGGGAAAAAGTTTCTAGGTATTTTGTATTGATGGCTGAACGTTCACGCATATATAATTATGGGATTGTATATTGATTTTTATTTGTGTTAAATATCAGGGGCGTGACAGTGCTAACCGTCTGTTTTATTTTATACAATTACTAAATCTTTTGCATAAATCAGTATTAATTAAGCAAACTGAAAAATTCTCTCTTTGCCTTGATTCGATTAAAACTTAAAAAATAAATATCTAATAAATAGGGGTATGATGGTGCTTTAACTAATATTAGGAAAAAGAGCAAAAAAAAAAAACAAAATGCAGATGCAGTTTTCCTTGATTAACGTGGGATTGGAGCATATTCTAACTACAATTGCAGTTTGCCGGCCAAAGTTATTTTTCTTCTACAAAACAAAAAAAAAATGATTTTTTCATTACAAGTTGTGTTAAGAGGCTAATGATTTTGAAAGGGAGAACAATCTTAAAAACCATGCAATATTTTATCTTAAAAATAACCGTGGGATAAAAAAAAGTTGTCAGAAAATAAGCAGCTAAAATTTCTGCAACTGTAGGGTATGGTTTAGGTATTAGTGAGCTAATTAATTACCTTACTTCTGGATGGTGGGGTAACTGGGTAAGAAGGGCGCCACTGGAGCCGACATTATTGGCATTGCGGCATTGCCCATGGCAGTGCAAAATACCCCACCCCCCAAACACATGTATCCCGGATGGGAGAGTTTTGGAATACGCATGCTGCAACTTACAGCCGGTCAAACCAGTGTACGTGGAGCACCACAATCCCACAGCTTTTCAAACCTTGGGGTATGGTGTAATTTCACAGTAACGGAACGTTAATCGTAAAATTTTGAACTGTTACGGTAAAAGATGGGAGAGGGGAGATTGTAGACAATTCACAGAATAATCCACTCTTGTTGAATAAGGCACCACGTATCACAAAACGAACACCAACAGCAACGCCCAAACAAGGAATTTGATGAAGACAATGGAGCATAGCGAAAGGGAAACACTCTTGTTGAAAAAATAAGGCCAAGAAGCCTCAGAAACAGGGCATCGCCTGAGCAAAAGCGTGAAGGGCGGAGTTTCTCTCCACCGGCTCTCACGAGAGGAGAGAGGACGGAGCCCCCTGTTTCATTATAGCCTTTGCAGAAACGATATCAAGATTCAATAGTGTTAAGGTCGCCGTCCAAGGCATAGCCGTTGCAGAAACCATACCAATATCGATGGTGTAGGGGTTGAGGAGATGCTGTAAGATCTCCGGTTAGATTTCCCCTCATCTTGGGCGGTAAGTGCTTGTTAAAATTTCAATTATTTTTTATATCTGATATTGCTGTGATTTTTTTTGGACGGTTATCGAGTTTGGTCTCTAATTGAAACTTGAAAGACATTGGGTTGAATTGGTATCTGGTAATCAACCAGGTTTCTATGAGTAGAGTATGCATCAATATTTGTGTATTTAAGATGTACGTTATACTCTTGCTGTGTTAGTCTGGGGCATGGAAAGTTGTGTGTTTTTGCCTTCATTGTTGCTTTTCTTCACTCTTCTGTTTGATTTTGATATTGGTTTAGCTGGGTCATAAAAATTTTCTTGTATTGTCGTAATGCTAGTTTTGTTAGAATTTGTAGCTTCTTTTGTTGTGCTGTTGTTGT
Organism: Rosa chinensis; assembly: GCF_002994745.2. NCBI lineage: Eukaryota > Viridiplantae > Streptophyta > Magnoliopsida > Rosales > Rosaceae > Rosa > Rosa chinensis. Next base: position 48,568,165 of record NC_037091.1, read on the forward strand.
AAATTGTAGTTCATTTTGGCTTTTTTGGTTTAATTGTGTAATTCTTGCCTAAGAAGGAATTCTAACTGATGGCTTTTGCTCTTCTTTTGTCCATTTTGTAGAACTTAGGGCTTCTGTTGCCAATGATTCTGTTAGCATATCAATCCGTCAAAACTGGTCTATATATATCATCCTATAAATTAACTTCTAAATGTTAGTATATTCTCCAAAGGAGTTTATCATAGTTTCTTGCTCCTGTAGAAATTTTTGGCTTTTGTTATTGGCTTATAGCAGATGAGTAATATGAATAATGTACGTCTTTAACTGAAAGCACTACCACCATATTTGAGGTCTCAGAAGAACATTGCAGCTCAATTTTAGTCATTACTGATTTTTCAAGCTATGCTGAGATTTTAAAATCGCGTACATCGATCTTCGTTCACAGTTTCCTTAAAACTATTAGTAGCATATCAGATGTGAGATTGGCATGAGTCCCAACTAATTAGAAATATCATGAATAATAAATATATGGCATCACTTCTTTGATTTGTAGACATGAAAATGAAAGAGATGTAAAATTATTGGTGAAGGTGAAGGAGGCGTGCAAATTTCCAAAATATTGATGATCGAGATTTGATAGTCTGACATTGTCCATTTTATAGAACAGGACAATGTGGTTTTTGGTACAAGTTAATTACAATGTGGTTTTAGAATTTGTTACTAACGATGCAATCATATGTACATGTTTATGCTCTCTTGCAGTTTCTTTTTGGGCTTGACTCTTGTTTTCCCTAAGCAACTATTATGTAATCGGTTCTGATGAGACTGATGAACTCTATAATATACATACATCTGCACTTTTTGGTATTGTATGATCTATTGTCTGGAAGTTGTAACTATCTTATATTTTCAAAAATCCTTAAACTTCTGTTAATTTCGTACCCCACAAGATTGTAAAATAAAGTACTAACGTGACTGTGACTAAATTTATAACTTTGAGCATTGGTTTCCGTCTGATGTGAAATCCTATCTACCAAATTTCTTCATTTATACACAACAGTTTGATTTCTGTGGTTCAAGAAAGCATTTAAATTTGGGTCTTTGTATATGTTGAAACTGTCTGTTGTGTTGTTTGCTGCCTAAATCTGTCATAGTTTCATGTGTGCGATGTATGCAGAAGTTACATTTCATGTTTCTCTGTATGTACATATATATATATATATATATATATATATATTATATTTAGATACAGATGTATATGATGTATAATGGTCATTAACTTTTCTATCAGATCATCACCAAGGCAACAGCTGATAGCACACTTTAGTAACTTTACACACGAGCTTGGCTGGGATACTGAGCCTCTTTTTCCCCTCCCAAATGAAGATGCTACAAAAATAGAGTACTTCCTTTCTCTCTCCCTTTTCCTCTCTGCATCTCTCTCTCTCTGGGGTTGTACGTTCATAATAGATATTTCTGGGGATTGCTGATCTTCTATTTTAATGTCCACGGTCCCGTTCCCCTGGTCAGCTGTTGACCAGGGATTATTTGCTCAACTACCGTCCGATTTCAATCAGACGGTTGACATGTATCATCTCTGAAAAATCTAAATACATGTCAACCGTCCGATTGAAATCGAACGGTAGTTGAGCAAATAATCCCTGGTCAGCTGCTGACCAGGGGAACATCTCTGTTAATGTCCATATTTCTTCTCCTGTATCTTGAGTGTGTAAAATTATTTGAAGACTCATTGTATTAATTACATGGTTATCCAATCAAATGAAACACAAACTTATTTCACTGAGCTTCTTTAGTAGATTTTTTTTCTTAGTGTCTTAGCGGTGATCAATTTTATTTCTGGGCTGTCATCTATCTCTTTATTAGAGTTTTATTACTTGATATGATAAGTACAAAATGTGATGTGTTCAGCACTCATAACGATAGAATTTGGCCTTGAGCAATAGGAAAAGGGTAAAATACACTCTACTTACTTTACACATGTAGGCAAACACCTTTTTTTTTTTTTTGGGAGAATGCCATTAACGATTCTTTTAATGGAATGTCTTAAACAGAATTGAGATTTTGTAGATGGGATATTTATTTGAAATGATCCAAAGTTCGGGTATTTTTTTGTTTTTGTTTTCCCTTACATGATCTATGCTTAGTTTTGGGGACAGTTCCATTTTACCTTTAATCCGTCTAGCTTTAACAATGTCGTACCTCCACTTTTATCATCAATTCTACTGTTAACTATTGTGTGATATACCTTATGCAAACCCCATCTTGTTGAAACCACAACCATAAAGTTTGTACTGCTGCAACATGTTCTATCCATTTGCTGTTGGCATATTATTGCTGTAAATTATTTCGGATATTGTAGCAGCAAAACTGCACTTTTTTGACAGCAGCAAATTACACTATTATTATTGATTTGAAACTGAAATGACCTTGAATGCAGGTTAATATGGAGAACAATAAAGCAGGTCTACGCTACACTGACCATCGGTACCACAACTCGTTACCATCAGACGAAAAAGTATCTGATGATGATTGCTTGTTACGAATTGGGGAAGATAAGGAAGGGTTATTTTGTGATGGAGGAGAGAAAGGGCTTGGTCAAACATCTGAAATTGGTAATGATAAATGTTATATGATGGATATGGAGACGTTATAAGGAACGAATGTAGGTGAGTGTGTACACTTAATGTGCATTATAGTTTAATACCTGTGTGTGCAACTCCTCGAACTTTAATTAGACAGAACTCATGCTCTTCTTGAAGAAGATAATTAACCTACCTATTAGAACAGAAGTGAAAATTTCAGGTCAAAGAAGTCGATCTAACCAAGCTCATGTACAGCTTGACTGTCATATAATTACACGTGAATTTTATGTACCATCATGCTAGAAATGTAAGACTGCAGTCAATCACATCTTCCAAAAGTGATTGGTCACATTTGATCAATAACTTCAATGTGCCAATTAAACCATGAACATGTGGGCTGTGTTAACGAAACTATCAAAATGCCGCGGAAGTTCGAAGTGCCTATATGCCTCCTGCTATGTCGATCACAGTCCAAAAATTGTGAGAAAAACATCCAAAACGAGCATCCACAAAGACCTCGGTAATCCACCCTCACTCCATCATCCGCGACATACTTCCTATTTCAACCCTTATCAATCAGACTCGGGAGATTTTAAAACTGAGATTTCTCCCAACTCACCTCCCACATCGTCAACAACTAAGCCCATCTTGCTTCCTCCACTAGGTCCCCCATCACCATACATTCCAAATATATCAACCAAGGTTGGTGAGTCGCACAAATCAGATGCATCCCATTTTGAAAATGGCTTGGTTATATTGAGTTTTCCCTTTTCACAAACCTCCTCTTTGTCATGTTCAACACCATAACTTCCCATGTTGCCTTCCCATGTTCCCATGTTGTCATGTTCAACACCATAACCATCCTAAAAAGCTGGCTGTACGCAACTACGTCCAGGTAGAATAGCTGGAGAAATACAATACAACCTGATACCAGTAAACACCTCCTACTCTGATTGGATGACACCCCTTCAACTAGCTTCATAAAGAAATAACTCGACCATTTCTTTGAATGTATAGTACTTGGCTCCCTCAACGGTAGTAGGTACCTCGGATCAACATGGTCATCTCCGGTTGGGCACAATAGAGTTCCAATGGCATACAAGCAGAAGGAAATTTTAAATATGTCATTAGCACTTTCGGTCTCTAAAACCAAACTCCTCAAGCGGTCAATACTGATTTCACTATCACTTCCACATATCATGCTCTTCAGTTGCACGATATTTGCATCATCCAAGCCACCAGCTAGGTCTACTTCACAAGTTCCATCCCTCACATTCATTACCCGCTTAAAATCTTCATGGCTGATCATCAAGTGCCTCCCATGAATCTTCATGCACGAGCTGCCTACATCAAAATTGTCGACCAACATTTGGCAAAGGTGGAGGTTCAATTTGCTGCACCGGAACATGAAAATATTACCAAATCCCATATCGCTGATTGCTAAAACCTTTTCATTTGACAGCTTTCCAACAGTCCGTTTGAACTCTTTTGCCCGGCCGGCCACTCTAATTCTAATGGGAACTTCACCAGAACTGTTATGAAAGCTTCCATTCTTTCCATCTTCTTGGCAATCACCTCTAATGGTAATTTCAGTGTCACCGGTCTGTTCCTGAAACATAATTGTAATTGTCATTGTCAACTTCCCACTTTGTTAGGCTTATCATGAACTATTTTTAATGATATTAAACAAATGACTCGAACGTTGTACCTCATTAACCGCCAATGCTAATTTCTTCATGCGTTTTTTGGGGTTTTTCAATGGACTTGACCTTTATTCACAATCAACTACATCAATTACCATTACATATGACCGCATATTTTTTTAATATAAACAATGTGCTATGACATAAACTACTTACTCGTCTAAACTGCATGAACTTCCACTTTTGCTTGGGGTCGCATCACGAACTCTTTTATACATGTCTGTTGTCCATCTCTATTTTCCATGCCTCTTCCATCCACCTGTTTGCTTGTTGCTACCGTTTACGGCAACAATTCACCTGTTTTACGTTCGGATCAGACCACACATAAGGTTACATACAGAAGATGAACAAATTAATACTACCAAACTGCTAAAAATACCGTAGTAACCCCGACTCTTTTTGCCCATCTCGCAATAACACAAGAAGCTTTTCTGAGAAGTAAATGGAAATGCTAATAAGCCAAGTACTTATCAATAATTTCAATCAGTGCTCACACACTATCATTTTAGGCAATCACATCATGAATTGCAGGAATCTTAGAGCAATAAAGGACCACAAACAAATCATAGTCCACTGAAATTCAACAAAACTAACAATCTTCAATACTAAAAGGAGGGCATATACTTCAACCATTTGCTTCGACTCCATTATACATTGTCAGCACTTGTAATTGCCTGGTAGCGTCCTCAACCTCTATTGCACAACCCTTTTTGAAACTAAAAATCATCTTCTTTAAAGGAATATCTACAACACTCTCTACTAATTCTTTTTCAAATCTATCAAACTGAAATTGGGCTACAAAGGATGTCGTGCCTATACCAAATGGCAAATTCCCAGTACAAGTTTTAACAATACTATGATTCCACACTACCAAGACCCCAATTCAACACAAGCCCAAAGACTCAATCTTTCATTTTGCTCACTTTTCCAATCATCACCAATTTCTCATAAAACACAAAAAAAAGATAGAGAAGCATTTTACCCAGAAACCAAGGCCACCTCACAGGACGTCAGGAGCTTCTTCGGCCAAGTACCTAAATCGCTCCAGCATGGTACTCTCCCCTCTACTTTCCTCCTCAGCTTCATCAACGCCATCCTCTTTTGCACTCACACGGCCCTTAACTTCCTTTCAAACAAAAACCCAATTGCTTTCCCGGAAAACCCACGAAATGGGCTTGGTTTGTGTTCAAAGATTGGATTTTGGTTAAAGAGCGAAAGGGAATGGTTTGGTTATGAAGTCGAGTGGTGAGAGAAGAGAAAGAACAGAAGTGATTTTGGGTCTGAGAATAGACGGGTTTGGAGAGAAAAGGATGGGATTAACTTTGTGGTGGCTGATACGAGGAGGCTGTAAAACATGTTTTACTCTAACGGCACCGTCAACTGTGAAATTACCTTCAGCCCCTACTTTAACCCATCCAGTGGTTTTCCTCGCGCCATGTCAACCCCCGTCAGTGGCTCTAAGTTATATGCTGCGTATTCCAGCCTCCTCCCGTGGTCTTTGCAAGTGTTTTGTCTTCTTCAGAAAAAGGGTGCATGTAAAGCTTGAGAAACGGTACATTTCATGACGAAATTACAGAGGAAGACATATTATGTGTGTGTCAGTGTGTGTGTATCTAGCTAGGAATTCACGACCTGCCTATATATTTACTATTGCCGCTAGCAATTAATAATATACCAAATAGACCTGTTTCTCTTGTTGACGTACACTGCGTACAAACCAAATTACAAAACAAGAACCTGCAATATTTTCTTTTAGGCAATCAATATATACTGTGAACAATTATTTCTATAGCCTTTGGTTGCCTTTTCCCTATAGAGTTTTAGTATTATACAATGATTGAGTTTACTAGACATGAGTAACTATAATGAAGTCTTAGCTGCCACTAATTTCAATTTATTCACGAACTTAATGTTTGGATTGTAGCTTTCTTATTCCCACAAGTTTGAACTTAACTAGCTACCATATTAGTTTTTCTGGAATGAGGATAGTCTACGTAAATTTGTAGTTGCATTGTTTTACTATCTTGAAAAAGTGAGTTTTCACTTTGTAATTGAACAACTATTTGGACAACTTTTAGTTTGTTCTGCTTTAGAATTTCATATATATTAACCATCTAGATTAATTTTAGGTTGTGCTTGTTTCACGGAATTTGGTTATTGGGAAAGGAAAGTGGTTCATTTCTTGTGTTTTCCTGTGTTTGGGATGGCCAAGGAAGGGAAAATGATTCCCAAAGGAAATGAATCTTTAACTAGTTCCCCCCCCCCCCACCAACTTGCAAAATTATATGACTAAATTGTCCCTGCTCAAAATCATTATTTGCTAATATAACCAACTGTACTTATTATTTGTATCATTTTTGCACTACCCATACAATGGAAACTAAAATGTGTATTCTGACTACATTCCTAATCTTTCCAAACATTGGAAAGGAAAATTGCTGGGAATTGCAATTTTCCATGCCTACAGAAAAGCAAGGAATTGATTTTCTTTCCTTTCCTTTCAGTGAACCAAACGCGGCCTTAGTTCAAGTCGTTGATCAGGATGCCGGCAACTTTACTTAAAAATTGTAATTATGATTGTATCTAATACATGTTCAACTTTCACACCAAAAAAAAAAAAAAATCCTATACCACCGATTACATAATATTTCAAAAGCATGCAAGAATATGGTTCTTCAATAAATGGGGGCGGCCTAGGTATATGCAAGAACCTACTATGAAGAAAAGGCCTTCATAAATTTGGCAGGTTGTAGTTTATTAGAATTAAACCAATGGAAGCAAAAAGCACACGTATATTTATAAATGATGATACGTATAGTAGCCAACAATTATGAGATGTTACTTTCCCAGTTCCGGGTGGATAAGAAGTGTGCAAGAATGAAGGTAGTAATTAATTTGACTCTGATGAGAAAATCTGTTGTGGGAGAGTTGAAAGGGACATGACATGCACAGGTCCCCTAGATTTTAGCTCCAATATCTGCTGCAATGATAGATAGTGTGCTCTGAAATTTTACAGATCAACCACAGCTTAAATTTTGAAGTGTTTGATGCAGTAATATTTTCTGGGATGCAAATATCAAACCCCATACACCAAAAACTCCTAGTGCATCTTTACTAATCTTTGTTATACTTGATTTTGATGACTCTCGATCAGCCAAAAATAGTAACAATGCTGCTGTCGGCTTTATCATCAGAGACAAATAGTGGTTGTCCTCTCATCTCTGGAACAAGAAAATGTGGAATTAATCCGAATTATTAATGTTCTACAAGCTGGAGGTTAAGGACTTCAAGCTGGTTTGAAAGCTGTCATCTGACTGATCTAAGCAACTTAAAAGTGAGTTCAAGTTGAAGGGGACTAGTTCCAAGTTACTGGTTAATTTCATTAAGAATCGTGTTGATATCACTTGGCGAGCCACCCTTGAGAAACATCCAGCACCTAATTCGTCATTTCTTTGAGGCTGTCACCTTCAGGCACATATATAAATATATCAAAGAAGATGGGATTTGTTTCAGTATTTCTTGTCTACAAAGGCTTACAACGCATTCTGCTATGACCAACTTAATGTTCGTTGTAGCCGGAGTTTCTTACTGTGATTTTCTTTATTTAACAACGCCTCGTATAATTAAGCACCATCAATTAGTACCTATTACTTATAGGGAAATCTGGGAATTTGAGGCATATATATGAATGTACATCGCACATTTCTGGAGAAAATGTATAGATTAATTGGGATTTGAAGGAACGGACCGGGGAACATAGAAAAAAAAAAAAAAAAAAAAAAAAACGCTCACATTAGCTTCTGACATAATTAATTTGCTGAGTAACATATATGAAACTGGGAGTACATAATGCCTCTACTTAACGTAAGTAATGGATTACATATACATATATTAACATAATTAATTAGCCAGATTGGCCTAGCTACTTAATTGGTGAATATTATCAATAGATATGAATGATAAACATGCATCCTATCAATCATGGCATTGTCTGTGTATTGACGTTGCAAATAATCATTAATGGACCATTCACCGACAACAAAGATAATATTGAAAAAGAGTAATCGAGAACCCCTCTTGCAATTAAATCTAATGCGTATTTCTTATTTTCTTATGTCTAAATTGTATTTAATATATAGATTTCATACACATAATATATAGTCGATGATATTAATGCATGCTATGAATCATCAGTTAACACCCATAAAAAGAAAGGAGATAATTTTGGTTTACCTAATTCACAATAAAGAGTTGAAAAAGTTACAAAACTTCACCTATTCCAATAGTACTAAAGCCATTGAAGTGGTTAATCAACTCCACAAGCCATGCAGGCTGAGATTCAATGCAACATAGGTTAACAATTCATAGCTCCATTGATAATATCCCCAACTAATTAACTAACAAAAAATCCAAAGTTTAAGTTATTAAATATTAAAATGACATTAGACATCGAGTGAGGCAAATATCTAGTCCATGAGCAGGTTGAGGAAACCTTGTGACTCAAATTTACTAACTGATCAGACACAAAATTAACCTATATAAATATATGTTTGAAACTGATGTCTTCAAAAGAGGGAATAAATTTCAAATAAATATCACAATTGACTTGATCCTCTAAGTGATGGAGAACAAACCATTTATATTCGGTAAAATTTTGAAAAATCAATACACAATAAATTAATAATCGCACCTATATAATAAAATCTTCAGGTCCGACCTGGGCCAATGTACTAAATTAATATGATTCCGGATCCTCTCCTTAGCATATACTTGTCCTTGTTTATCCTTGCCTTTGAATACAGACCGTTGATTCAATATCCAAAGGCCTAAACATGACACCTCAGTGATTATGTATTTTTTTTTTTGAGAACAAAAAATATCCATTAATCAATAAAGTTTACACTGGGGGGGGGACATGAACCTAAACCCCAAGAAACCGCGGTTACAGAGACCATCAGGCCAAACGGCCCAAACTCTAACCACCAAACGCCCATTTCCAATGCTACTTTGAGCATTTGAACCCGAAAATTCCAGTAAAACCATATAATCAACCGCAAAGAAGGCAACGTCCTCTTCAACACCGTGTCGGAAGGTACTAGACCACGTGTAAAGGATCGCATGCCAGCAAATTCACAACAAAAGTAAACCAGAGTTGAACAGAATCGTCCTCGTCCTCAGGAATGACACCATTTACATGGCAGACCACCTAGACCACCTCCTATCTCAACAGAGTAGGAGACCAACCCTACCTCAGAAGAGTAGGGACTTATTAAACCTGACCAAACCAAATAGAAAACCCTAATTAAAACACAACTAAAAAAAAAAAAAAAAAAAACCAAGCCACACTAGCAAGGCCCAACAACAGGGGCCCGACCCAACACCCACTTCCCAGAGCAGCAATCCACCAATGCAGAAACCCAATCCCGCCGCCGGCAATCACCATCAACACCACCCCACGGCCTCGCCGCTTCCTGGTACCACCTCTCCACCTTGCCAATATGCATACCGATTCTACACCCAATTGACAACACAATCAGATCCAGAATCACGACATAAACATATCCAAACGGGGATCCCTTCTGCCATGAGTTGCCCGCCTCCACCAAAACCCAGATCACTCCTTCGATGATGCCATCTTCCACCGCCGGCCAAAAGCAAGTTTCTGCATCCCCACAACCTCCATCGTCCCTGATCCGAGAGGGGCAGATCGAGAGATCCACCCAACCCGAAGTCAAGAACCCACCCTCCTCCCCTGGACCTCGACTCTGCCCTGAAAGCCCGCCACTAACCAGCAACAGCATCCCCTCCCGGGCCGGAACGCAACGGCAATCGCCGGTAGTGCTCGGCTGGGAGAGAAACAAAAAACTCCAGATTTTCCTTTTCGTCTGCGAGCGTGGGGCGCGTTCCCTCAGTGATAGGTCAAAGATAGCTAGTTTTTTGGTCCAGTGATTATCCATTAAAACTCATTAAATGAGGCATTTCTCTTCGGTGAAAACGTTGTTAAGTAGACGTTAAGAAACGGTTCTCTTTCCTCTTCGCTAACTCACTCATCTCACCGTCCCATCAGTTCTTATTTCCGGCCAGTTCATACATCGTCTTCTCATTCTTCCCTCATTCAGTTTTATTTCCCTTCTCTCTCTAAATTTTCATATTAACTTTGTTATCTACAGCCCTATTATTAAATAATAGTTTCTTAATTTTTATATTTAGATATGTTCTTCTTCTTTTTTCTGGGTTCGTGATAAGTGTATGTTTGTTGTTTTCAATGATAGCTATTACTATACTATAGTTCTTCTCTCATTCCCATTATTTTTTATTAATTTCTATTTTTATAGACTTTATGTGAGAAAGGGAGTTTTTTGTTTCAATTCCATGGGGGTTGCAACCTTCTACCCTTTTGTCTTTGATGTTCTTTCGGTTTGATGCGATTATAACAAAGATTTTCATGAATTTCACCGATACTTTGCAGATGTCCTTTTTTTCTTCTCTTCGTGTGTTTATTTGGCACATTGTTGCATGCTACGTCTTTTTTTCATCAAGAACACAACAACAATATCTATTTTATAACAATTCAAGACTTTTGTTGAACTGGGTTCAATTCCATATCAGTTTTCTATTTTATAACAACTCATGAATTTTGTTGAACTAGGTTCAAACTCTGTATCAGTTTTCTGCAGAAGAAGTAAAATTGGGGTCGTCTAGGGTATCTTGATGTATGTCATACTTTTTTTTTTTTTAATAAATTAATGTAGTGGAAACATAGGTTATCCACTTAAATGTTGACATGTGTCATTTAAAAAAAAATTAAATTTACTATATTAACAACACATTCTTTCTTGATATGTAATATTGTTCAAAAACAAGTAATAAATAATGTTAAAATAATAAATTACACCTAGTAGAACTAAAATTACGACTCATGGCCACACTTATTGTGGTTATTGTAATTGAGTGGTCAAAGATGTAAATATCATAGTTGGACAACTTTTATTCAATGGATAACATTGGTTATCAAATGGAAAATCTCTTTACAATACTGAGTACTTACGTATCTTTGCTCTAATATTAATTTTACCATGTTCATAACACAAATGTTGTTAGAATTGTAAAATGGTTGATAATCTTGTAATGATATAGTTTTTGAAGTAATTACTACAAATAGAGCAAAAGTTACCACTTTTACATCAATTGTTGTGGGTTGTGGTAAGATGTGTATTCATTGTAGTAATCGTTTCATTAATTATAAAAACATAAAGATTTACCACTCTCACAACAAATTTGTTGTCACACTTGCTAAATTGTTCACAAACTAGTACATTAGTTTAGGTGGAGTAATTACTACAAATAAAACAAAAATGACCATTTTCACATCAATTGCCGTAGATTGTGGTAAAATGCATACTCATTGAAGTAATCATTTCATTAATGATAAAAAACATAAAGATTTACCACTGACAACAAATTTGTCGTCACACTTGTTAAATTGTCCATAAACTAGTAAATAGGTTGTAGGTGGAGTAATTACTACAATTAGAACAAACATTATCATTTTTGCATCAATTGTTGTAGTTTTTGGTAAATTGCGTCGACTGAAAGTAATTACAACTTCAACAATGAAAATTACACAATATATTACTTAAATTACGCAAGGGAGAACTTCATTACACCAATGAGAACATACGTACTTTTAGTCAAAATATAATGGTTTGCATATATGATAACACATTGTGGTAATATTTGTAAATTAGTTCATAAAACAGTAATAACAAGTTGTAGGTGAAGTAGTTACTACATCTAAAACAAAGATTATGTATTTTTACATTAATTGTTGTGGTTGTCGTAAAATGCATGTAAAAAGAATTTTATTTGGTTAAGGAAAATATAAATGCTATAATTAATTAGTAATAAAGACTATTTAATTAATACTAATTTCATGAGCCTAGATTAGAAGTCTTTTGTTTTTAATAAGGAAAAAACGTAATTGTCAATAGTGAAATTGTTTTTTTTTTTTTTTGAGAGAATGACGTCAAGCTTTTATTGATAAACTTAAATCATACAATGGGTACACTACTAGAATTTTGGCCTTAGACATCGGCCAGAAACCGATGTTAAAAAAAAAACTATCCGATGTCTTAGTGGGTGATGTTAAAGATCACGAACAAAAAGACATCGGTCAAAAACCGATGTCCAGATCAAAAATAGACACCGAATAAGCTTATGGAACCGATGTAAAACTGTTATTATGATGACATATTAGTGTGTTTAGATATTGTTACACCTTCATAGTTTGGCATTTAATGCTTAATGAAGTATAGGTCCAATAGCAGAAGTATTCATTTTAACATCGTTAATCATATTAGAAACGATGTTTTATATAGTGTCAGACATCGGATTCTTTTCATTTTGCAAGCTGTTTGTGAGGTTCACGCATATTTTCCATATATCCTACTACTTAAGATTCAATCTACATTCCTTAGTATTGTATGAACGATGTGCAATGTTATAATAAACATCGTTTCCTTTTATGAAATGATATCCATTTTACTATATTACATAAGGTTTTAGGTTAACAACGATGTCCATATTAATAGTAGACATCGTTTCCTAAATTGTAAATTGATGTCCATTTTGATTCTAGACATCGTTTTCCAAATTATAAATCGCAAATTGTAAATCGATGTCCATATTGATGCTATACATCGTTTTACAAATTGTAAATCGATGTCCATATTTATACTAGACATGGTTCCTTGTAGTTTACATCGATGTCCATTAGTTTTTTTAACATCGCTTCTTGAATATGGGGCGTTGCATTAATTCAAGCAATCTGATTATACACAATCTTAAAGCATCAGCTAGTGAACATATTTTGGACATACAAACCAGGCTAAAATCGAATCAATACATCTTATTTCCTTAAGTACATCATAAATTGAGTAAAACTACAACTACAACCTTTCTTGAAACATCAAGTATCCAGATTGCTTCATAGTATATATAAGAGAAGTGCAAACAACAAAGAATGTAGTTCAAATCAGCTGTTTATTCACAATTGAATCTGGAACATTAATACACAACTATGGGATAACATTTGTACAGGATGTACATCAACCATAAATGTGAATTACAAAGCCCCACAATTAAGTTCACTGAGAATCAACAACCTTCATATTGCAATAAGAAAAGTGTTTTACTCGTGCCAAGTAAGATTTGAGCACTTCAAAAATAAACCTAGGGATCAACAATCCAGCCATGATATAGTGGGATGTCTAATAGATCCAATATTGCAAATTTTGGAGTAAACTCAAAATCACTTATCCTGCAAGCATTAAGTAATTTGAATGAAATGTCACAAAGTATATCATCATAATAAACTATGGGTGAAGATCACAATTAAAAGTAAATATAGTGTTATTTACTTGTTTTAGCTTCTGTATGTTATTGCCTTATGACAGCAGCCTCCTTATTGTATCAAAGAACCACCCTGTACCATATTACTAATGCACAAAATTTTACATATCCAAGTAGTTGTTAATTAATTGATAAGAAAAAAAAATCCATATACACAGCCCTTCCATTCGGAGATGTGCTCTAGAACTACTGTCACCAGGGGTTTGATGTAGCTTTTGCTGACCTGCTGAAGGGATTTAGGTGTGCAAGTAATTTTTCTTTTCTTAATACACTATAAATAAATGCAGAATCACAAATCAACATAAAGAAACCTGTTAAAGCTCTTCATGGTTCAAAAGAATTTTTGATTGTTTCCAATCACTATAAGGTGCAATTGGTATCCCTCCTGGCAGTGCAATAAGATATCCAACTTCAAGACATGGCAGAGGAAACTATCAAAAAGATTACCATCATAAATAAAACTTTAAAAACACTGAAAAATAAACGTTTACTATAATGAAGAACTGCATAGGGTAAGGATTTAAAATGAACAGGTCTAGGTATTGGGGATCGGAATAATCAAATAATAACAAGTTAATAGCATGAGACCAATTGCATAACTGATCAAAAAATAAAAAATTTACATAGTAGAGTAGAAACTTTATTGAATAGATTGGTATTAATGCTTATCATGGATCTCACCAGTATAACAATCATAACAAAATTCAATGTCAATAAATTACACCAATTAAAAGCCATGAGCAAATGCTCCAACCAACATGTAATCTGGCCTTTTGTGACATTTCCAGTTTGCTGCAAGAGTTCAGTGAAAGTATTGAAAACATCCGTCTGTAGCAGAATAATGTCACTGTAATCAAAGGGAATTCCAATTCCCAAACAATGAAAGAATCAAGGGCCCCATAAACCTCCTCTTTTCACATTTGACAGACCCTTAATCTACAAAAAAAGAGTACTTACTACTTTCAACACTAAACATATATATATATATATATATATATATATATATATATTTATGCAAAAGGGTGCACTGATAAAATAAGCAAAAAACAAAAAGAGAAACTTACACACTCAACAAGCTTGAGGGATTTCAAAATGGTCCCAGGCTCTTGGATATCTGGGTCTTGGACCCTTTAATCCACATACCTGAAAAAAGAGGCACTCCATCAGAGCATGAAGGCAAAGTTACATTGTTTAAAATACTTATAAGAGTTGTATCTGCTGTACATAATGAAAATGTTTAGGTGACTAACCAAGCATCTCATGATTCATTTGGAGATTCTTGTGTTTCTGGAAGCCTCTGTTTTAAAAGCCCTTCCTTGAGAAGTTTCACTTCCTTCTCAACATCCATCAACCTGCTACTAGCTAATTCAACACTCTTTTGGTGTGCTTCATATTCGCTAATCCACCCAGCTTCAAAGTCCTTAATCATCGTTTCAATCACCAGTCTTGTTCATCCTCTCTTCTTCTTCTTGCTTTAGGCGTAGCTTTTCCAGTTCTGTGGTGCTTAAAACAAGGCCCCCAATCCCGAAACATCTATCCCTGCAAAATGGCTCAACAGCCTGTGGACAATGTGCTGTATGTTCAGCAAATGTCTTTTGTGTTGCCTTTAAAGCTTTCCTATAGCCTTCCAAGAGATTTTTCATCAATTGGACCTCACGCTCAAATCTAAAAACACAGAAACTAGATACACATGTGAGAGTGAGGAAATAGATAACCAAGTCTAGTACTTCATTAAACAAATCTATTTCCCACCCAAGAACAAACATGATGTCAGCTTTGTTTATGAATTATTATAAAAATCACTTCTTAACCAGCAAACATGAATTGATCACTCAAATTTACAACCGAGTCCACTCAGCTCTTATAAGTATGTTAAACAATCTCCTTATTGCCTTCATGCTCTTAAAAGTATGTTAAACAATGTAACTTTTTACAATTTTCAAAGAGAAACAGACTCACATTATCATAATCGGAATCAACTTCTCCAATACAAAGCTTTACTTGCCGAAGTACCTGAGAGAGACTAACCCAAATTTCTCTCTCTTTGGTCACCCAAACAACATCTGGTTCGTGCAAAAGCGAATTGAGCTGCTGAAACAAACAAGAAAACAAAAGCCCTAAATTGAAAACTAAATCGTGAACTCACTGGGTAAGGACGGAGAGAATCGTCGATCAGACGGTGAAGCTTCGACAGATTTGAATCGCTGGACATTTTGAATCGAAGTTTCAACTTCGAAAACTGAGAGTCTGAGATTTCAAAGATGACGAAACGGTGCGTTTAGGCTCAAGGTCAGGGATGCTTTCTGATTCTATATCTTCGAACGCTTCCCCTCCAGCTGCTCCGTGGTCGGACCTGATCAGAATCTGGCCACTTCGCTGGCGGTCTCTCTGGTATGTGGATCATAGCGGATTGAGAGAAGGATTGTTCCCCTTCTTTCAATCTTTTGAGATCTGAGAGAGAGAGAGAGAGAGGGAGCGAGCTTGCAGGCAGAAGTGATGGTGCCGGCGAGAGGGAGGAGGCCGTTAATCAGGGAGAGACAGTAGAGGGAGGCGGTGGTGGCCATGCATGGAAAGATAGCAGAAGAGGAAGGAGGAGAGAGCCAGAGTTTAGAGGAAGAGAGAGTGTGTGAAAATTGGGAGATAAAAGTGAGTGAGATAGAAGTGGGAAATCTGACAAAGTGTGGGTGGAATGGAAATTTTGTTCCCCGCCTCTCAAAATTTTTAACTTAATCTTTTCCGCTTTTTTTTTTAAATTTCAGAATCAAATTGTAGACATCAGTCAACAGTAATAAACGATGTCAATTATATGCATATAAATCAGAATTTGAAGAATCGATGTTAATGACATTTTTTTACATCGCGTGAATTCCTCACCGATGTAATTGGCGTGATGTCTAAGAGTAAAACTCTAGTAGTGATAGCAACTATTGTTGCTACGACTAGAGGGAATCTGACCACTCCAAGAAACATCAAAACTAGAATTAAGAGCCAATTTAGCCAACATATGAGCTGCAAAATTAGACTCTCTGTACACATGAGTAAAAGAGGACCTAAGAAAGGAATCATGAAGAAAAATAATATCCTCCACAATACCTCCATATCCTGAAGCATCCTCCTCCTGAGACATAATATCCCTCACCAATTTTTGACAATCAGACTCAAAAGGAATAGGAGAAAGGCTATCACTCACAGCAAGTTGACAAGCCCTTCTAGCAGCTAGAGCCTCCACCAATGCTGGAGACAAAACCCTATTAACATTGCAGCAACAACCACCCACAATCAACCTATCGGAGTCCCTCACTATCACCCCAATGCTGCCAGCACATGAATTCTTATCAAAAGCACCATCAATGTTAGCTTTCAACCACCCAACTGGAGGGGGAGACCAAGGTGTAATTACCCTACTCCTAACCCACCTCTGACTCAGTCCAAATGATCTGAAAAGTAGCTGTTGAGAATAAATACCATGCCTCACCTGCTCAGGAGAAGACCATTTATCTTGCCAAACCCTCTTATTCCTTTCTTTCCAAATAGACCAGATTCCCCATAAGAGAAGAGAAAAAAGATCTTTAGAAAGAGAATCAGAACATACCTGCAACCAATCCAAGCATGAGGCCTCAGAATGGCTAGCAAAAATGCCTCCCAACCCCGGGCACCAGCATAGAATACTCTTTAAAAAGGGACAATCTCAGCTAACATGCTCAACAGACTCATCTGCAATGTTACATAAAGCGCAACCACTCTCAATATAAACATGCTTATTACAAAGCTGAGAAATAGTGGGTAGAATAGAAGAACAAAATCTCCAAGTATGCACTTTAACCTTACCAGGAACTTTAGCTACCCATAACCTTTTCCAAAGCAAGGTAGCAGAATCATTACTAGAAGCAGAAGTAGGAGAATGCAGCCAGTTAAAGGCTTGAGCATAAGCAGTTTTAGTGGTAAAAAGCCCTTTAGCATCAAAATGCCAAATAAGCCTATCTGGGACTAACCTTGAACTCAAGGGAATAGCTAGTATCAATTCCGCATCAGCAGGTTCAAAAATATTATCAATAAGTGCAGCATCCCAACGAGAATCAGAAATTAAGTTACTAACCCAAGTCACAGGAGTAATCGGTCGAAATAGTGGACGAAAAAAAGAAGGCCGAGGTATCCAAGGGTCGAACCAAATCCGGATAGAATTACCATCACCCACCTGCCATCTGACACCCCTCATCAACACATCTTTAGTTGCCATTATGCCCCGCCAACAAGCAGACATAGAACCTGAAACCCTAGCTGACCAAAAATCACCGGAAGGAAAATATCGAGCTTTATAGAGCCTAGCTAGAGAGAATTTGGGAAGCGTAACAAACGCCAGCCCTGTTTCACTAGTAAAGCCAGATTGTGAGCATATAAGTCTCGAAAGTCCATACCCCCCTGCTCGTTGGGCCTACAAAGACGCTCCTAAGACATCCAATTAATTTTTCTATTGTCCTTCTTACTGCCCCACCAGAATTTGGCACACATTTGGTGTAAATCAGCACAAAAACCTTTAGGAAGAAGAAAAAAACTCATGGAATAGGAAGGCAGAGCTTGAGCCACTACCTTAATCAACAAGTCCTTCCCAGCACCACTAAGCAACTTTCCTTTCCAACCTTCGAGCTTCTTACTCAATCTCTCTTTAATAAAAGCAAAGGACTCTGTCCTACTACGACCCACATAAGTAGGGAGCCCTAAGTAATGCTCATGTTTTCCCACAATCGCCACACCCAAAGAAGCAGCCAAAGACTGTTGCAAAAGATGATCAACCTTCTTACTAAACACCACACTACTTTTACTAAAGTTGACCAACTGCCCAGAGGCCTTCTCATAATCATGAAGGACAGATTTATTGTGCAAACACTCCTCCACAGATGCAACCCCAAAGAGAAGACTGTCATCAGCAAAAAATAAATGATGGATAACAGGTGCATTTTCACAAACCTGAACACCCTTAAGTAGGTAAAGAGAAGCTTTTTTTTTTATCAAGTAATGCAGAGAAAACTTCCGCACATAAGAGAAACAAATATGGATACAGAGGGTTCCCCTGCCTTAACCCCCTAATAGGAGTAAGATAACCCTTAGCTTGTCCGTTGATCAGAAAAGAATATCTCACTGTACTGACACATTGCATAATAATTCGAACCCATGCATCAGCAAACCCAAATCTAAGTAGCACAACTTCTAGAAATTTCCATTCCATCCTGTCATATGCTTTACTCATATCAAGTTTCAGTGACATCACCCCATCAGAAGACAAACATGTATGAATATAATGAAAGACTTCATTAGCAATCAAGGTATTATCTGTGATGAGTCTGCCAGGAATGAAAGCACTCTGGAAAGGAGAAATAAGCAGTGCCAGAATCTTTTTCAACCTATTAGCCATAACCTTAGAACAAATCTTATACAGAACGTTACATAAAGCAATCAGTTGCAAATCATAAACCTGCACTGGATTTGGCACTTTCAGAATCAAACAGATATGAGTATAATTGACTTCTCTAAGCAATTGACCAGAATGCAAAAAATTTTGCACCGCAGCAACAACATCAAAACCAATGATATCCCAATAATGCTAAAAGAAAAGCGGAGGCATACCATCAAGCCCAAGAGATTTCGTAGGATACATCTGAAACAAAGCTTCCCTGATTTCCAAAGTAGAATAATCAGCACATAAAGCTGCATTCATCTCAGGAGTGACCTTAGGTGTAATTAGGTCAACAACATCACGCATATGAGCATGATCAATCTCTGCAGCCTGAAACATATTAGAAAAGTATGACATAACTACACTTTCCATCCCAACATCCGTGTCCTACCAAATCCCAGAATCATCAAACAATCCCTACAATTTATTTTTCACTCTCCTATTAGAGGCCTTCCTATGAAAGTATTTGGTGTTCCAATCACCATCTCGAAGCCAAAAAACCTTTGCCCTCTACTTCCAATAGGCATGCTCATCATTCAATAACCCATCTAGTTTCAAAGCTAACTCAAAGTTCTCCCTTTGATTAACATCTGATAAAGGAAGATAAGTTAGGTCATGCAATCTGCCATGCAGGGCCTCAATTTCTCTACCTCTGTTGCCATAGGTGTTTCGCTGCCAATCTGCTAATGCAAACCGAGTGTTACGAATTTGTTGCACCGTTTTGAACATAGGAAACCCATCAAAACTACGTTCCCAGCCCTCATGGACAACCTCATAACTGCTGTCTGTCTGCGTCCAATGACACTCAAATCAGAACTGACGATTACGCCTAGAATTGGAGCACACCAGCCTTTGGTACACCCCTAGTAAAACAGGAATATGATCCTCATGGATCGGAAGTAAGTGCTGAACCCTAGCCTCTGGAAACACATCAAGCCATGAAGTCGACGCTACTCCTCTATCCAACCTGCTGCGCATCCCCGGCCCCTTCCAAGTGAATGGTGACCCGAAAAAACCCAAGTCAATCAGTTCTGAGTAGGAAAGAGCATCCCTGAAATGCTGCATTTGGCCTTCACGCCTTATTTCACCTCCTTCTTTCTCTTGGGCATTCAACAACTCATTGAAATCACCGATGACAACCCACGATAGCTGCACCTCATCGCTCAAATCTCGCAGCAGCGACCAAGTATGGTGGCGCTCGACGGTGGTGATCCGGCCATAGAAACCAGTTAGTCTCCACCGTATACCAGACCCATCAGTTTCATGAACCTCCACGTCTATATGATGGGAAGATTTTGAACGAAACCGTACATCCAGCGCATCCCTCCAAAACAAAGCCAATCCACCGCTCTGCCCGACTGAAAACACCGCTTCTTCACAGTTCAGCATCCCCACCTCCAGACGGAGATTATGCATGTAGTCCCAATCTCGGACCTTAGTCTCACACAGGAAGACGAAGTCCGGCTTTTTCTGCTGCACCAAACGGCGCAACGCTTGCACCGCTGCATTGTTATTGATGCCACGGCAATTCCACGAGAGGACCTCCATTGGAGATAGCAAGTAGAAGGTTCAAAACCCTAACCCTAGGTTCGCACCAGAAACCCGAGGAGAGAGAGTTAACAAGATATCCAAAGATACCGCAAGAATATATAGTGAAATTGTTAATTGATAATCAAACATTAATTGGCTAATGATAAAATTAATTAGTAATAAATACTATTTAACTAATTACTAGGATTAAACAGGTTACCAAATTTCAAATATTTTGGACCATTTGATATATTGCTAATCCAATGGTCCAAAATATTTAACAAAATGGGGGTATGGCAAACACCCGGATACCTAAGAAAATTTCAAGTAAAATTAAATCAATATTAATTAGACAAATATATGCAGGCGGCTTTTCTTATGCTAAAGGGCTAAACGGTAAGAAGGAGGAGAGAGAAGGAAGAGATAAACAGATCAACAAACGGAGTTTTCTCATAAATGAGTTTTAGTGAGTAACTGTTGAGGTGTCATATTTGTGGCATTTGGATATCAAATCAACGGTTTGTACTAAAAGTCATAGATAAACAAGAATAAGTCTATGTCAAGGAGAGGATCCAGATCTAATTAATATTTTTGCTAAATGCATAACATAATAATTTTTTTTTTGGAGGGGTGAAATTTGCACACTCCATTTGTAAATGGCACACCATTTCATTTTTTTAATACTATTTCATCTCACAACTTTTTACACTTCCTAAAATACCCTAAAGTCAGATTTTTTTTTCTTTCCCTTTTTGGGTCCTCTCCCTTCCCAACTCCCAACCCCCCCCCCCTTCCAAAACCACATGGTCTTCTTCTCCATGTACGAGCCCAAGCTGGGTTCCTCTTTCTAGCTGCGAGGTTAAAGAACAGAGACCCATTTGCAGAGCATTGGAAGAAATCCAACAGCCATGGATCAGAGGGCGGCGTAGATGGCGTCGATTGGGGCGAATTTGACGTATCCAGGACCTAGACCCCATTTTACAATCCTCTATGAATCTTCTGGCAGAGATCGGAAATTCAACCCAGACCCGATTTTGACAGAGATCGGATTCGAAGTACCTCGAAGACGATTGATCTTGCAGAATCAGACTTGCTGACTCAAGCATCAGAAGCTTTAAGCCTGAGCCTGAGCTTCAGAGATCGAAAAAACCCAGACCAAAGCGTCGACGCGGACGGCACCGATTTCTTCTTTAGACTCTGACCATCCCAACTCCAATGACCTGGACTAGTGACCTCTGATCATTCCGACGCCAGACCATTCAATCAGACAACCTCTAGACCAGAAGTAGAAGCAACCATTTCTTATTAGTGTTCATTCATTTTGGGGAAGAATAGAAGTTTATTCATAATAGATGAACCAAGTTGCTGGGGGCAGAAAGAGAGCTGGAAAACTGATTGGGAAGTGTCTATTGATACTCATCCAAGTTCTAACCAACTTGGGCTCGTACATGGAAAAGAAAGAGAGAAGATGGCCGTGGTTTTGGAGAAGGGGGGGGATCTGACTTTAGGGTATTTTAGGAAGTATAAAAAGTTGTGAGATGAAATAGTATTAAAAAAATGAAATGGCGTGCATTTGCAATTAGGGGTGTGCAAATTTCATCCCTTTTTTTTTAACTTCTATAGGTTCCATTGAATAAATAAATTAATAATTGATTAAAGACATATAAAAATTTATGTTTATTCACTTATTCTCAACTTGACAACTTGTAAAACAAAAAAAACTTCACAACTTATTCTTGAAAAAAAAAAGGATTAATTTCAATTTACCTCCCTAAGGTTTGGGGTCGTCATCATGTTAGTCCCTCTAGTTTCAATTTAATTAGTAACACCCTTGTTCTCTCCAAATTCATTAGTCGTGTCTAATTTTTGGACCTCCGTCCAAATTGGACGTTAAATCCGTTATGTGGGCTCCCTTTAGGGGGTAAAATGGTCATTTTTGCAGATAGTAATTCCATCAAATTTACTATGAACACCCGATGCATATTTTCAACCACTTCTACAACTATTCTTTTAACGTCAACTCTGTCAAGGATGTAATACAAGAAACAAATTCCATTCCAAATACCAATAACAGATTCATCAACTCATCAAAACTTTCTCCCTAATTCAAATAACCACAAAGCTACGCAATATGATAAAATCAATAACCCGGGAGAACTAGATTTCAACTTAATTAACCACAATCCATTCAATTTCCACAAATTTCCAGATAACACAACTATAAATATACCTTCGTCGTAGCAACAAAAAGTCACCGTTTTCAAGCTTGATTCCAAATGCAGTTTGGGAATGAGTAGGAAATTGAACTAATGTCCTCGAACGAAAGAGCCTTGCTTTAACTCGATTAGTCCCAGAGTTGCATCCCACCTTCTAATTTCTGAAACTAAACGCAACTAAGTCTCAAACCCTGTTTCTAAGACTAAAAATTAAGGGTTAAATATTGTTTACTCCCTGAACTTTTGCCCGAAAAACACTTCAGTCCTTGGCCTTCTAATTTCACACGTTTAGTCCCTGTACTCTCAAATTTTGAACCAATAGGTCCAATCCGTTACTTTCTGTCCAAAACCTCAGTTAAATTGCTGACATGACATTTTTTCTACATCAAAATGTCTATTATACCCTCACTCTTTTTTTTAATTAATTTTTTGTTTTTCTTTTTGCCCTTTTCTTTTTCTGTTTTTCTCTTCTTCTCTCTCACCTCCAGAAATCTCAACTCAACTACAACCCTAACCCCAACCCCCTCCGTCATCTCTGCAACCTTTCCCTTCTCCTTCAAACCAACAAAAACCCTATGTCAAATTTTTCAGGAAGAAAACCCATCTTTAATTGTTTGGAAAAATCCCATCTTTAAGTCCAACAAATCGGAGGCAGATTCTTGCTTGGCTTAGCTGGACGATGAGCACTCCCATTTGGTCTCCGTCTGGAAATCTCCAACTCCCCCCCCTCCCCCCCCAAAAAAAAAATCCCCAAACCCCTCTCCATCAATTCTACAGGAGAGAGAGAAGAGTTCGATCTCAGAAAACCCTTCAACGACTCCCTACTCACCCTCCACTACTGCCGGGTCCGAATCCATGCCCCAATCACCACCGCCATCACCAACGCCGCTGCTCCGCAGCCCAAAACCTTGTTCCCCAAAACAAGATCAAATCTTGTCCCTCTGTCACCCTTCCCAGACCCTCCGTCGCGCTGCCCAGATTCTTCAATTGAGTTCGAAGGAGGTAGAGCAATTGGGTGGCAGTGGCGGGTCTAGGGGGAGGAGGCCTTAGGTGCAGGAGGGGAGGGAGACGATGTAGTGTCTCAAGGCGGAGACCTTGGTGCTTGAAGCTTTGGATTGGAAAACCGAAACGACGTTTTGGGTAATTTTGGTTGCTGAGAACAGTGAGAGAGAGAGAGAGAGAGAGAGAGAGAGAGAGAGAGAGAGAGAGAGGACCTTGGTGAAGCGAGGAGTGGAGGAGACGCAGCTTGAAGAAGAAGAACAAGAGGAGGAGAAAAGCTTAGGGTTCGGCAAAGGTCGGGAAGAAGAGATGGCCAAATAAGGCTCTGCACTCAAAGAAGATGAAGTAGCTTCTGGTAATTCAGATTCCAAACCCAAATCCTCATTCTTTATCAAATTGTTCCTAATTGATTGAATTTATTGCTGCTGATGTTGAATTTGAGACGCCTCTGAAAATTGTGGAGTATCCGGACCCTATTATGAGAGCAAAGAATAAGAGAATTGAATCGTTTGATGAAAATTTGAAGAAATTAGTGGAGGAAATGTTTGATATAGTGTACAAATAAGTTGTGATCATTTGGTGTTTGGTGATCGGGATTAGAAAGATTCGAGCTTTGAGAAATGGTTGTTGTTATTGACAAGAGTTGTTGTTGTTGGCTTGGTTTTTTTTATTTACATAGAACTGATGGCATTGGGCAAGTTGGAATCAATGTGCAGTTGATGGTGTTCAATCCGGTTGGCGAGCGCGGCGAAGGGGTTGGAGATGGAGGGGGTTGTGGTTGTGTTGAGATTTCTGGAAGTGAGAGAGAAGAAGAGATAAACAGAAAAAGAAAAGGGAAAAAAAAAGAAAGGAGAGAAAACATTAATTAAAAGAAAAAAAGTGAGGGTATAATAGACATTTTGATGCAGAAAAAAATGTCACATAAGCAATTTAACGGAGGTTTTGGATGGAGAGTAACGGATTGGACCTATTGGTTCAAAATTTAAGAGTACAAGGACTAAACGTGTGAAATTAGAAGGCCAGGGACTGAAGTGTTTTTCAGGCAAAAGTTTAGGGAGCAAATAGTATTTAACCCAAAAATTAACATCTCAGTATTTAAGGAACCCCAACACGGCGGTAATGCATGGTAACGTTGGCGAACCCAAACTGGGTAACCGATTTGTCAAAACTTAATCGAATTGAAAAACTAATTATACTAGATTGTAGATCACGACAAGAGGATCGATTTTCACACCACATGCAGCTCTATCGATGACCGGAGTTGCGGCAATTTGCAGAACTTGCCAGAGAAAACTCAAAGCTTCTGGTCTTTGATTCTCCTCCTTTGTTCAATGCATGGATGATTTAAGGCCACAGGGTTGTCAGCACTAAGGAGAGGAAGATATCGCAGATGGTCCGCCGCGGAGAGGTGGCCGGAGGCCTGATTTCAAATCTGACCCAGTCGCGGGCAGTCGAGTTTGCTATCCGGGTCAGTTGGAGAGGAGACCAGCGTGCAGGAAGAGGTGCGTGCAGTGATCATCTGTGAAGAGGAGTGGGCTAGAGTCAATTGGGGAGATGATGGTGGAGAAGAGGTGAGGTGCTGGGTTTGCAGCGAGAGGCCAAATAGTGTGTGTCGGCGGTGAGAGTAGTTGACGACGATTCTGAGCTCAAAGATGAAGAAGAAGTTGTGAGAGTTCTGCATCTATGTAGAAGGTGGAGAATGTATTGAATCATCTATGGGGGAATACTAAAGGATGGGGAAGAGGAGTTAGGTTGCGAAGAAGAGGATGGGGATGGTGGAGCATACGCCAAACGACATTGGATTATCCCCTAAAGTGGGTATTTTTTTATTCTGGTTTTTTTTTGTCTTGAAATGACTGTTTTACCCCTTACAGTGGGCCCCCAACCTAAGATTTAACGTCCAATTTGGACGGAGGTCCAAAAATTGGACACAGCTGATGAATTTGGAGAGTACAAGGGTGTTACTGATTAAATTGAAACTAGAGGGACTAACATAATGACGACCCCAAATCTCAGGGGAGTAAACTGAAATTAGTCCCAAAAAAAATTGACATTTTTTTTTTTAAGGGAATGGATTATATTCCAGTGATCAAAATATCATAATGAGTTAACGACCGTACAAGGTCAATCTAGAGGATCCAAAGATCACCCATTATATTCACTACTCAACTGACAACACAAGTAGTCAAACTAATACCCAAAAGGGAATGCAAAAACCAAAAAGAAAAATGCAACAACTACAATCCAAAAGAAAATGCAAAGAAAGCTAATAACTAATTTATTCGAATCACAACCCTAACTCTCCGCATCTGCCTTGGTTAGCTTAGGGTCTAGAGACCATCTTGGTGTTCCCCTCCACGAGTCACTGCAGGGAACAGCCTTGAATTAGGATCATGATGAAGCCCAAATCATGCCCAACCCAAGGGAGAGAACAGGAAAGGGAACTGGACCAGCCTAGACCCAATTCACCAGGCTACAACACAGCCCAGAAAGCCAGAGGCCCACTGCCTAAACCCTTCATTACCCCCCCCCCCCCCCCCCCCCCCCAAAAAAAAAAAAAAAAAACTCATGCCAGCTGGATATGATCCCTTTGAAAAGCCACAGCTACCCACCACCGCTCCGGCGGGCGTCCGCGACCTTCCACCATCAGAGCAAATTGGAAAAAAAACCCCGCCTTGTGTTGATCTTGGAAAGAAAACTCAAGACTTGCCAGAAAATCAAAGCACGTCCTCCTTGGGTTGTCCCTGAGGACAGAACCAACTCCGTCTCCCACCTAGCAGAGCACGCCGCCGCTCTCCGCTACTCGCCAATCACTTCACGCTGCACGATACCAACGACCAACACCCTCCGCCCAAATATGCGATGCTGATATGAAACTCAAGAGTTTCGATGAAAGCACAAGCCTCGAACCCAGAACACCCTACCCGTGCACCTCACCGAAATGGAGCGACGTCGGTGGAACCCAGAAGTAGGCAGAAGACCGGAGTTTTCCACCTCCTTGCTACCAGAAACCCTAGGGTTTCAGTATACTCAGCTCCAACTTTTCTGGAGCGAATTGGCAATAAACTATAATTTGATAACTTCTTAATTTTCTTAATTCTTCTCTTGCTCAAAATATGCATCTATAGTCGTTTGCTTTTTGAGTAGATGACCGATACTCATTTTTGCAATGCTCTCCTCATCTCTTACGTCAATGTCGATTTTTTCACTCCTTTCAAATGAGACTCCCTTGATAGGTGCAAGAAGAATACGAAAATTACTATGATTTTGAGTCTAAGACAAAAGCTGATGATGATGATTGTATTTATACATTTGATGTTCGATGCATATGCATATAACATCTCGAGACATCTTCTATAGAATTGAATTTTGAAACACTTGATCTTCTATTGAATTGTTCATTGTTTTTTGTATGTCTTGATTTGTTGTATGTACAAACTCTTGGTATACTATATATGTATGTACATACTAACTTTGATGTATATCAAACATAAAATTCTTTCTACATTAATATTTTATTATTTTATTGGTAAATTTATAATTAATTAATTAAATAATAATATCGCTCAATATTAATAATTTATCATGGTCTCAAGCTTATTACTTTATCGAAGTTTTACTATAAATAATCAATAATTAAAAAAAAAGTATTGTAGTCGCACCTTCCATTAAATCTTCTTGAAACAATGACTTAAAGCATGAATGAGGGCATCATGAAGACTAGAGTTTCCACTAACAAAGTTATAAAACAATAGACGAACCCAAGTTTTTGGAGCCAGCAAGGAGGGGAACTATTATTAGAGTCAAGAATGATGAGTCAAGAGACAACAGCTGCATTTTTGTTGCGAATCACTGAACCATCAAAGTTAAACTTGACGAAACCAGTGATAATTAAGGAGGGCTTCTTAATATGTTGATTTTTATTGGTTAGTTAATTATTGGTGATATATAGACATAGAACATTGGAACTAAGCTGAGTCGGCCGACCAAGACAAGTAGACAACTCAGTATTGAGTACACGTACATCACATGGATTTTAGGACGCCAAGCATCCCCAGCTAAACTTGGAGTTAGTTCAGTTAAGGATCTGTTCACTGCAGTTTAGAGATTGCAGAATACGAGTTAATTTGTTAGGTAATTACATAGAGTTAACATATAAATTAAGGCTCTGACTCATGATTGTAATGAAGCCAACGATCATTCCAAATGATATATTTATTTAGTTTATTCCCAGCACGTGAATCTTGCGCTCATATATTAAGTACATCTTCCTTGCTTCCTTGTTTAGTAATGTGGAAAATTTTATAATGTGTTAACGTATGACATGCATACAATTGTCTTAAAAGTAGTAAAATGAGTCCTCAAAATAGTAATATTAGTCCTCAAAGTAGTAGTAACATGAGTCCTTAAAGTGGTAAATTTTCTTAGTTACCATATGAGTCCTCAAAATAGTAATATTAGTCCTCAAAGTGGTAATATGAGTCCTTAAAGTGGTAAATTTTCTTAGTTTACCATTTGAGTCCTGAAAATAGTAATATTAATCCTCAAAGTGATAACATGAGTTCTTAAAAGAGTAAAAATAATTGATGTATGAGAAATTTTAACATACCCTAGCTTTACCCTAATAATGTATTCGCATAGACTTTCCTAGTCTTTTTCACAACAACAAATGCTTTCCATTATGCTGAACCCAGACCCACATTGTTAAACATTATAAGTTCTTGAACCCACATGGTATCATCAACCAAGAAACTCTCTCTCTCTCTCTCTCTCTCTCTCTGGCGAAGACCAAGCAAGAACGAGATCGGACTGGCTACTACTCCATATTGTTTCCCTAGATATGGAAACTTTAAGTTTCTATATCGGAGTTATTGGTAAGAATTGATTAATTAACTTTGAGTTTCTGCATGTTCATGTAAAGAAAGACAAATAGTTAACTTTCCTTTTCAATATATAATTGCAGGAAACCTCATTTCAGTGCTAATGTTTCTTGCTCCTGTGTAAGAACATCGCTAGCTCAATCTCTCATCTAAATCTCAAGCTACCTCTGTTTGATTCCCTGTCATAAATAAGTAATAACATACAATCTTTTCAGGTATACATTTTCCAGAATCATAAAGAACCGTTCGACAGAAGAGTTCAGTAGTCTTCCCTACGTCTGCACATTCCTCAACTGCTTCCTGTGGACTTACTACGGAATCATAAAGCCCGGAGCTTATCTTGTATCCACCATCAATGGCTTCGGAATTCTTGTGGAGATCGTCTATCTCTCTTTGTTTCTAACAAATGCCACAACAAACAAGAGGGTGAGCACGTTATGACCAATTATGAACAGTAATTTTACTAATTAAGAGTGAATCAGGAACAAGTCTTTTTGCCGTTACAAATTCCGATTTCAGGTGAACACGGTGATCTGGATTGGTATCTTGGATGTGGGTTTTCCGGCAGCGGCCATTTTAGTGACTTGGCTGGCGTTGAAGGGAGATGTACGTATTAATGCAATAGGGTTCTTGAGTGCTGGCCTCAATATCATCATGTACGCCTCACCTCTAGCTGCAATGGTAAGTACTGTAGCACGCCCAAATTTTGCTTTCTACACACAGAATTTGGTCAACTTCACAGATAGTTCTTTTATTTCTGAACAAAATCATTAGTGATTGTAACGTATGAATAAATCCAACTTTGTATATAAATATATCATTATCATTTTAAATTGCAAGGTTGAGCTGTTAGCTTCTTGATAATCGACTTTTTCACGTTCTTAATTGTTGATTAGTTTCTTCTCGTGCTCTTTATCCTTTTTTATAGTTTGATCATGTCCCCATAGACTAGGACATCTTATTACATTTTTATTTTCTTTTTATATTTGTTTTAAGAAGAGAACAATTTAAAATTGGTGTAAAGTAGTTGGAGCTAGCTGTGTTCTTATAGCAGGTCTTCAGATTTCTATTAAGAAAAAAATGAATGGATATTTCATGGCTAGAGAATTGTAGCCATGAAATTAACAAATTAATATTTTCTGGACGAAATGAAATGAAGTGATATGTTTTAATGCTTCAATTTCAATGTTATTTTCAGAAAACAGTGGTGACAACTAAGAGTGTGGAGTACATGCCATTTTGGCTGTCATTCTTCTTTTTCCTCAACGGAGGGGTCTGGCTTTTTTATTCTTGGCTTGAACAAGATTATTTTCTTGGGGTAATACTAATTTTCCTAATCTCTTACATATGCATTCTTTTCTTTTGATTATTGTTAAAATTTTGTATAAATACTAGTTATTTGAGGAAAATTAAAGTAGGGGAGTGATTTTGACACCCTACTTTTACACTTGCACTGCACTTTGGTTTACCTGAAAATAGAGTGTAAGTGGTAAAGTATATTGAAAACTAGAGTGCCTAAATCACCGCCCCAATTTTGTTAATTTTGGGTGTGCATCGGCTATATAGGTACCAAATGGGATGGGGTTTTTACTCGGAACAGTGCAGCTTCTGCTATATTGGATTTACACAAAACCAGCCAAGAAGGAAGAAAAAAGCTTATCAAGTGCGCTACTGGTGGAAGAAGGAAGACAACATGAACCTCTTAACTCATCAGATACTACTACTTAATTAGCTCATCAGTACTCATAAATGCACTTTAGACTCAAGTTTTTGAGTTGAAAATGTAGGTAATTTTCAGCTTACGAGTGTGTATTGGGGAGCCAATTAAGTATATAGGTTTTTTTGGAGTTGACTGTTAGTGTATGTAATTTTGATTTCAATAGAATGATATTATATGTACACTACCTAGTACTCTTCCATGTTTAAAGGGCTGTCTTCTAATCAAGTCTATATGTCTCTTCACATACTAGAAACGGTCTCCAATAGAGTGAAACCGCAAATGAAGATAATGAGTTAGAGAGAAGAGTGTCGTATAAATAGATTGGGGTGCAGCCTATTTCTTCTCTTCTCTACCATTTTTGGCGGATCCTTTCTATCTTTTTATTTGCTTAAAAAATCAACATTTTGTTTTTCAACAGAACGTTGTAGGAGGCACACTAAGTCTGAAATTCTCACTTTTTCTCTTTGAGTTTGAAATATTTCAAAGTCGTACTATCATATCTTTATATTGTAATGATTCTGTTTTTTCTAGTAGGTTATTATATAACCCTATATATAATTTTTTCCCGTTAATATAGGTGATGTTTCCATTCAGATATACACACACGTGTGTGAGTTTTGATTCTTGCACGCTCCATAAAGCCATGCCTGAATTTAAAAAGCAAATGCTGAATGAACAGTACTTCTTTTATTTGGTACATAATGACCAAAATATTTTGGAATTGAAGGAAGTCAGAAAATTTATGGTTAAACTTATAGACCGAGGCCATCTTGGCCCATATAAAGTCGCCGAGATTGCTAGTGAAATTTAAGAGCAGCTTAATGCCTTGATTGGTCCCCCTTAGGTTCCAGTCCATTCCTGTAACTGCTCTCTTGCATGCAGCTTCTTGCTACTCGATATATTCAAAACGCACTTGCACATATCAATACATCTCCATGCCAATTATTTAGGACCAATGGCGCCCTCCAGAAAAACTGTTTTTTTTTTCTTTTCTTTTTGTGTGCTTTGGACCAATGCGCGATAGTTCTTCCAGTAGCTCAAACCCCTATCTTTCCAATCCCACAGGGGCCAGGGCCACAGGTCTTCAGCCCTCTTACAAGTTACACTGGTTTGACCAGCTGTAAGTTGCAGCATGCGTATTCCAGAACTCTCCAAGACCACGTACACTGTCTCCTTATATTATTGAAAATGACGTGATATTTTTTATGAATGTGATGAATACAGCAAAACTCAAAGGAGTGAATAAGAATCTTGCAGTTGGACAGAAGAATGTCCACAGGATGAAAACCCAATGTCATTGCTAGGGGGCGAGTTCATGTGGACTACTGAATCAGATTCCACCTCCATATTCCTTATGAGAAGATCCATGTCATCGATACTAGCTTATTTCTGATCTTCTTGAACTTCTTTCAAACATCAAGTTCTGCAAGTTTAACCGTGACATGATGCCAATGGTAGGGAAATGAAAAACCTCTCATAGTTTGTTGGGTTTATGCGACTATATATTAGACTCGATTTACATAATGATCGAGTCAAAAATTAGTGATCGTGAGAGCATGATAAAAAAGTTCATGAAACTGAATAGATGGATATAAGACATTATTCAGCTATGTACCAATGTTGATCCTCTTATTATATAGAGAGAACTCAAAAAAATTGAAATCAAATTTACATAATATTCGAAATGGCATGGGCACGAGAGCAAGAAAATACAAACGAGCTCATGTATATTGCTGAACTCACCATTTACGGTGCATCGTTTGTGAGATCGACAACACAGCACCCACGTAAAATACCTCGACGGAATTTGTGGAACCAACCCACCGCAATTTCCCAAGGGGAAGTGGGAGCGGGTATTGGGCGGTGAAAACTTTTTCAAGGGAAGTACTTTACTAAACAAAGGAAAATAAGATAATCATGAGACAATCATGAGACACAAGTTTTGGTTGGGCCCAGATTGCGAATCACGTTGTTGTTATGTGGTAGAAGGGTTATATGATCAACAGTCACAAAACTGACATAATAATCAAGTTTTCTTCTATGAAAATACATTTCAGTAAATCACCTTTGTTTTTTTTCCCCTTCTCTGAAGAGTTAAGTATATCACCTGCTTTACAAAGACTGCCGACGATATTTTTGGTTGGAAGGACAAATCATATCTTTGCTTGACCCCTCCTCGATCAATAGTAGGCCAGTGTGTTTGCTATGAATGAAATTATTACTTATTAAAAAAAAAAAAAAAATCAATAGTAGGCCAGTGCATTAGGTGGACAATGTACTCATTTGCAACAATCTCCAGTTCTCCACACCTACTGCATGCACGGCCTGTTATTAGTGGGTTAGATTTGGAACGTGGGTCGTCCTCTCTAGATGGATGTGAACAGGTGTGAATCATACCCCTAACACAATGCACATTATATCAAATATCAGCCTTGTTAATGATATAGATTAATGTACGCAGCAAATATCCATATACATCCAACATTCTAAATATTATTTAATATTTCTCATTTTACCCTTGTTTAAATAAACCCAGCAACTCTTGTTTAATTAAACCCAGCAAACACAGTAGCAAGCTAAGCATCTCTAAGGCTCTTAAGGCTGCCTAGACTGTATGACCACCAAAGAAAATGATAGCTAAACGCCTAAACTATATTACCACGGACAAAAGTTATTCAGAGAACAAGAAAATTAGAACTACTCTTTTAACCTTTTTGAGTTTTTCTTTTCCTCTTATCTCCTTGCTTATTATACTTGATTAAAGTCCCTGAATTCGATTCAGATGAAACTCCAAGTCTCCAAACCCATGTGGGTCTTGTTCTTTACCAGCTAGCAATTAACTTACAAGAGGAAACTAGTGACGCTTACAAATAAACAACTGAACAATGGATCCTTTGGTCAAAGACCACGCTAGGGACTCATAACTTGGGGTAAAACACAATACAATACTTCCCATTATGCAACAACCTCCAGAACAGGAATTAAGATGGGGATTATGATGGGTGGGAGTAGGTGGAAGACAAACCATGTGGTCAACTATGATCTCTAGTGCATGAACATCTCTTCTCTCTACATATTCCTGTGCTGCTGCTTCCAAAACAGACTCCACCATATGCATGCCATCTTCACGACAACGCAATAAAATAGCAGCCTCTTTTAGCCTGAGCAAACTCTAAATGATAAGATCTCGGTGGAAGCCGTTTTCAGTTCAAAGGTTGTAGGAACCACTTCTATCTCCAGGTCGTTGTCGGTAAACAATAGCAATCGCTATACTTGTGGCGTTGTGGGTTCGTGTATGTTGGGTGTAATATAACGAGGGCAAAATTGGAAAATATAGGACAAATTTTTAATTACTGGGTATATTAAGAAATTTGTTGGGTTCAAATAGAAACACCCGATTTTTATTCTGAACAATTATCATTTATAAAGTTGTCACTTGTTACAAATGCAGAGAGAGAGAGAGAGAGAGAGAGAGAGAGAGAGAGTATATGGAAACACCAAAAGTGCTCCTTGATTTTTCAATGTAATTTTTCAATTCAGGATCTGGGCCAGCTGTGCGTTTATCATCATAAACATAGAACCCTCTTTTAGAAGTTTCACCTGTAAACATAGATAACACTAAAATAAGAAATACTTTTCATCGTATGATACGAAAATGAAATAAATCTGTGCTGGAGTTAAACAGAAGTTGGTAAATTAATAAATATTTCACCTCACCAGCACCTTAAGTACAGCTTCAAGAACGATTTATTACCTGCTCTCCCATGCATCTTCTTGCACAATATGGATGAGCATCGATCAGTTTATATGTCCGCTCAGGAAAATTCTCAATAAATTGCAAGCCAGTTGCAACCGCCACACTAGAGCCAACCAGATCAGCCAACTGCATGAACAAAGGAAAGTCTTTAGAGTGGAAAAAAAAAAGTTTTTCTATTGGAACCTCCAAATTTACTCACTTGACCTCTATGCTTTTTACACCTCTTATCAAATTTTCAAATACTAAATTTACTGACTAAACCTCACTAAACTTCCTCAAATAACCTCACTCATATAATTTGCAAACAAATTATTATCTTTAAAATAAAAAATTTAGTCATTTCAATGATTTAATCACTCTATAAATCTTAACTAAATATACATTTCTTAATGAAACTTGAGTTTTAAAAATTAATGTCTAATCAATAAGAAAATGCCATGAACTATTTTGTTTTTTTTTTTTAATTTTTTTTTCTATTTTAGCTGTGCAAAAAAAAAAGAAGAAATCATTTGTTTTTATTCTAAAAAAAAAAATTCATTTGTCTTTTAATGTTTTTTTTTTTGTTGTATTTTTTGTACCACATGATTAATTATTTAAATATTTTTAGTTTTTTTTTTTTATAAATATAATGGATTGACTTAGATTTAGGTCATGAATCGTAAGAGGATTTATTTTGTTTTTCCCTCACCAATATGCGTTCAACATTTAAAAAAAAAAAAAAAAGTGTTCAACATATATATCATATATTTTTATGTCACATGATCTTAATCATATTTTTAGTTCTTGTTAAATATATATGAATGCTTTAATGAGTATGTAGTGAAATTAGAAAATGAAAATAGATAAGGAAAATAATAAGAAATACAATCTAATATTATTCAATTGGAAAGTCCACATAAAATAAATATAATATTTTTTGATATATTTATTGTCCTTAATTGTCATTTTATAGTAGGTTATATATGTCATTTAATAATTCATAATAGAGTGAGGTCAAGTGAGCAGATTTGGAGGTCCTAATAGAAACTCTCAAAAAAGAAAAAGAAAAAGAGTGGTTCTAGTTAGACCTCTCAATTTGCTATTTAGACCTCTTATAATTTTTGTAAAATTTTATTTCCTA
The DNA here is from genome assembly GCF_002994745.2 of Rosa chinensis. Lineage (NCBI taxonomy): Eukaryota > Viridiplantae > Streptophyta > Magnoliopsida > Rosales > Rosaceae > Rosa > Rosa chinensis. Next base: position 48,603,535 of record NC_037091.1, read on the forward strand.
TTTTACACACTAAAAAAATAAGAAGAAGAGAAATAATTTTCTATTCATCACAAACCCAGCTATTTGATCTTCCTTGCAATGAGACCTTAAAAAACAACAAGAATTGGTCTTTGGGCATGGATCCGGGAAGCCAAACCTCCCTTTTGAGCAGCAAAATGAGCAAAAAATTCATCAAATCATGCTTTCATATTCCATATTTTCTTCTTGCTCGTAACAAATTCTCTATTTAATTCCAATTTAGAAAAGATCATCACATCATCATCAAAACTGCACCTCCCTCCAAAAAGGTTCAATCTTTGCCTCATTAAACATTATTGATGCATAAAAAAACCAAAATAAAGACCAATTCTTTGTGCGAAGCAATCCAATTTTGGTACCTCTCGCTTTCTCAGACCCAAGAAGTACTGAGCTCACTAAACCCAATTCAATATCATTTTTTCTCCGATTATCGTTTCAACTTATATAAAATTATAAATATGGATTTGGCAAGCCTTCAATTTGAACCCCAACCCGACCACATACTTAGCTAATAAGTCTCAATTCAATCTCAAAATCAAGAACAAGTAGTCAATGATTATGGAAGTCATTATTGTTTATCCAGAGCTTGGGTGGAAAAAGAATGAAAAATAAAACTTGTTGATCAATCTCCATGACCTTATATTAAAAGAATAGAGAACCTTAGGTGGGTTGAAAAAATCAAAGAAAGAGGATTTGACTATGTTGAGGAGAACACATGATTAAAAGAGGTAGTTTTTTTTTTTTTTTTTTAATTTATAGAAGGGGTAAAATAGGAAAAAAGAATTTACAAAAATTAGAAGAAGTCTAAATAGCAAATTGAGAGATCTGAATAGAACCTCCCAAAGAAAAAAAGAAGGGTCCTTGACCCAAAGCACCAAAATTGATCAAAATTAACCCACTTACCCCAGTAATAGATTTTTATTCTCATTAACACAATTTAAACTAAATTGACATTTTTGCCCTCAGCAAAATTTAAAAACTACATCCAAGCCATTTAATTCCTCTCTCTCCTCTCTAACACCGGTCACGACTCACTCTCTCTCTGTCACGCTCAAGGCCCAGATCAACCTTGTCATTGTCGTCGCCGTCGCTGTCGTTTCCGGTCACCAAAACCAACTCTCCTTCACCTCTCTCTCTCTCTCTCTCTCTCTCTCTCTCTCTCTCTCTCTCTCTCTCTCTCTCTCTCTCTCTCTCTCTCTCTCTCTCTCTCTCTCTCTCTCTCTCTCTCTCTCTCTCTCTCTCTCTCTCTCACAGATTCGATTGGGGAGCAGTACTGCCGTCACCATCTTCTTCCTCAGCGGCGGAGCCACTCTCCACAGGCCGCTGACCTCCGCCGACACCGCCACGACGACGACGACATTGATCTAGTGCGCCAATGGCAAAGGACAACATTGATCTTGTGCGCCGGTGGCAGAGAACAACGTTGATCTGGTGCCACCACCACGACGACATTGACAATCTCCGATCCGATTGGGAATAGAGCGCAAGGTCAGAAGGTTATCTCCAGTGAAAGAGTTCGCCTCGATTCGACTGCAGCCCGCCGCAGATCAGAGATTGTCGACTGCAGCTTACCACAAATCAGAGATACTCGCCTCGATTTGATTGCAGCCTCGGCGAACAACCATGATTTGGTGCCAAGAGTTTTTCTCTGGGTGCCCAAATCAATTTCTTTCTTTCTTTGTTTTTTTTTTTTGTGTGTAAAATTGGGGCAAAAGGCCCAGAATGAAAGAAAAATGGAAAAAAAAAAATCTATTGGGGCAATAGAACTTTGCCTGAATGGGGCAGAAGAAAAGGGAAAAAAGAAGTTTTAAATGTCTATTGGGGAGCAATAGACGTCTATTGGAGAGCAATAGACGTTTTTAAATTGATATAATCTCTTCATTTTTTTCTTTAATTAAAGTTTTATTTGTCTAATTTTAGGAAGATTAGTTCCTATGTTGGCTAACGAAAGTTCTATTAGAGGGCAATAGACGTCTATTGGGGGGTTGGGGGCAATACATGGCTGATAGTCGTCTATTGGGAGACAATAGACTATCGGGCAATAGAGGTCTATTGGGGGGCAATAGATGTCTATTGGGGGAAAAAAAACCTTTCCGGTGAGATTTTCAGCAAATTACGGTGGGGGCGGCAGATGACTGGAATCTTGCGAAAGTTGGCCGAATTCCAGCGGTTGGTGACCAGACTCTGGCGGCCAATGACCAGGCTCCGGCGAAGTCTCCTACGGTTTCTCTCTCGTCCATTTCTCTCTCTCTCTCTCTCTCAGTTTCAAGGGGTGAGGGTAAAATGGTAATAAAAAATTAAAAAACAAAAAAAAAAATCTTAATTGTGTATTAGGGAAGACATCATTAGAGTGTTTTTGGTAAGAGGGAATTAAAAAAACTTAATGGGATAAGTGGGAAAAAAATCTCTAAAAATAGGGTAAATGGACAAAAACCCAAAAAAGAAACAGGAATAAACAAGTCATAGTTTATAGGAAAAGTATTATTAACCTGAACGGACCCATTGGCATTCCAAATTTGGTGATTGCCTTGTCAATCTGATATATACATCTGCACCGCGCTCAATTAGCAGAAGACCAGCTTGAGTATAATTAAGGAAAGAACATTCTGTCAACAGCAGATTCTGTGCAGTTCCCAACAACAACTGGGGTTTTCTTTATCTTCTTCCCAACTTCTAGCAAATCAACGATAACTTGTGGAGATGTCTGATTAGTGCGATCTTCATTGTATATACAGGAGGGGGTAACAGACGAAACAAGTCCAAGCTGCTCTGGTTTGAGTTCTCAAAGTGCCTAAGTGAATTCTGGTTATGGCGTATCCATTGATTACTTGGTTTTGATTTTGATCTGTCTTACAGAATTTTATTAACTTTTAGTACAGGATGATGTGTTAAAAATCTGGTAACTCTTTGTTTTTTAGAAACAGAGGAAACAACTGAAATCCTAAATGTAAAAGAAAATGAGTACACAAAACTCCGATATTTGCATGGTTCCTAGTACACTAGTCAAATTCCACTAACATCCAACATGCTCCAAACAGGTCTTCATTAATCATTATTATGTTAAGCAAAGGTTCCTATCGAGACTTCTTCAAACCTCGCCTTTTTCGTGTTTTTTGTCCATTCTGTCTTACAGGATGATCAAGTTTAGCTTCTTTGACAAGAGAGACACCACTAGACTCCTTCGATTAGAGAGTAATAAATAGCCTGACAGAAAACATAAAAATTTTCTAGTCTCTTCTCCATCTCTACGCAACTTTTGTACAACTTATTGTCGCATGATTCATCAGACAAACTCTTCTCTAGCTCATCCAACGAACGCTCTAATTCTATCAGCTGTATTTCCTTAGATTTCTTATATTCATCATACTCAACTCGCATCCTGTCAAACATCTCTTTTAGATTGGTTTCAGACTCCTCCTCACGCTTCAAGGCCTTGTTCCTTTTCAAATTCAGATGTTTGGATCGAATTACATACTAATCGTCTTCTCAGGTCAGCTACAGCTATTTCTTTTGTCCCTTTCCAAAAGTTTAGATTTGTTAGGCCACCACTGTTTCTCGTGCAATCCAGCTTTTCCTCTTGGCATTTAATAATCTTCTTTTTAAGCTTCAAAACCTCTTCGTTCTGGCTGCCTCCCTTGCTTGACATCCTGCCCCTGTTTAGTCGAAAACTGAAACAAATTTATTAGAAGCCTTCGTCACTCAAATCTGATTTCAATATCTTTAGAGAACCAATACTCAAAGCTGGTGGAAGAAGGTTTCAGTTGATGATTTTGGTCTGAATCCGGAACAAGATCACCATGTGAGGAGTGTTTGGGATGGGTGGGTGGTGGTTAGAGGGAGTGAGAAGTCCAAGTCTTTGTCGAAACCGTCAGCGTCTTCGAAGGGAGAGAAGCAGATAAGAGAGAATCGAGAAGAGGAAAAGAGTAAGGAGATGGGGGATAGTGAGTATGGAAGTGTCTCTCTTCTCTTCTATTTAGGAACTCTTTCTTGTAGTTGAAGTTTTCATGTATGTTACTGTTACGGTGTTACCCCACTATTTTAATAAACTTTTGCATAAATTGTCTATAAAAAGAGCCTCTGATGTTTTCTCGACAAATGATATACCTACCAATTTTTTTAAAGACTTCCCATATTATCTCCTACGGCTGATATTCTACTAATTAATCATGGTCCTCCCTACCTAAGATTTTCTCCCTGCTAGATAGACGTGAATGAATGATTGAATGTGAATGATAATTTCTGTTTATAGGAAAGGCGGAAAATGGAATTAAAAACTGAGAAGAAGTATAATGATTGTATACCCTTTAAAATATATGGGAAAGACCGAAAGAGTTCTATACCATCATCTTTGTTAATGACATAGATTTCTAAACAATTATTATCTATAGAGTCATCACATGTTACACATTGAGGAAGTAACTAGTGGCAGTAATTCTCCAAGCGATCACTATAACAACAATCGCCATCTCCTCGAACATTATTCAAACGTTCCTGAGCCATCTAAAACATAAAAGAGAACAAAACTTACGACTACAGAAATGAGAAACCAATAATTGCCATGCTGTGGGAAACAGTGGAAGCAACGATGGCAATCTCATAATTTATAACCGAGATTTTGATTGCTTCAAAGGAGAGCTCTGCAAGGAAATAGTAGAAGACGCATTAGACCGTGTTAAAACTAGTAAGCTAATCAATTCTGAAAGCCAGAATTCATATACTCATTTGATAAATCTAACTAAATTTGACATATCCATTGTAGTCCTATAAAAAGAAACATGGCTTAGTTTTCAGAATTCTCACCAGAGGAGCTCCCTGTGCAGCCCTTTCAGCCAAATAGGCACAAGGCTTGAAAAATTCACCATAAATGTTTGACCATTGCTCCAGTCTTGAATATATGTATTTGGATCCAAGTAAATCGGCCCAGAACATGATACCTCCCCTGATCAGAAGTATCCAAACAAGTTTAGAGCATATTTTGGTATATTTAAGAAGGTATGCAAACTGAGTCTACAAATACAAACCTGTAAGGTGGAAACCCCATGCCCATGACTGAAGCAATATCAAGGTCAGCAGCTTTCACAACAACACCTTCAGCATACACCCTGCAGGCCTCATTCACAACAGGGAAAAAGATCATTTCCACAATGTCCTTTTCTGGTAACTTCACTAGCTGTGTTCAAATGGGACAAATAGAGTCAGAGATGAAATAGGCAAATAGCTCATTATATTAATGATAAGGTACTAAAGTTTGCAGCCAAGATACTAGGGTGTGCAGACTAAATCTGAGAGAGAGACCTTGGCATCTATTGAAAGACCAGAAATGCTCCTTGACTTCTCGATGTATTTCTTCAATTCAGGATCTGGCTTAGCTTTGCGTTTATCATCATAAACATAAAACCCTCTTTTCGTAGTTTCACCTAAAACAGTAGAAAACAGGAAAAGAAGAAATACTTTTCATATCAAATAGGAAAATGAGACAAATCTGTGCTGAAGTTCAACAGAAGTCAGTCAATACATATTTCACTAGCCACCTAAAGCTTCAAGAATAATCAATTACCTGCTCTCCCATCCTCCTGCATCATAGGAATAAGCATCGACTTATATGTCCGCTCAGGAAAATTCTCAATATATTGCATGCCAGTTGCAATTGCCACATCAAAGCCAACCAGATCAGCCAATCTGCATGGACAAAGAAAGCATAAGCGAAAGTAAAGGGAAATATTTGGAGTGGGACATCAACAACACAGGATCAAAATCAAGTCATAATTTTTTGGAACACAACTGTATTACTAACCTGAATGGGCCCATGGGCATTCCAAATTTGGTGATTGCCCTGTCAATCTGATATACATCTGCACCACGCTCAATAAGCAGAAGACCAGCTTGGGCATAAGGAAAGAATGTTCTGTTAACAGCAAATCCAGTGCAGTTACCAACAACAACTGGGGTTTTCTTTATCTTCTTCCCAACTTCTAGCAAGTCAACAATAACTTGTGGAGATGTCTGATTAGTGCGAACAATCTCCAAAAGTGGCATGACATGTGCTGGACTGCATCAAGAGCACAAATAAGGGCTCAAGTTAAATATCTGTGGTAAAGAAAACCCGGTGAAATGCACAAATAAGGGTTCAGGTTTAATAAGTGTTACCTAAAGAAATGGGCTCCAATAATTCGATCATGGGATTTGGTCTTATCTCCAATAAGATTCAAGTCAATTGTGGAAGTGTTACTAGCAAGTATGCAGTGTTGTGGGCAATATTTTTCAAGGTCAGCAAAAATTTGTTGCTTTAAAGAAACCTTCTCAATAACTGCCTGTTTTGAGCATGGAGGAATATTTCAGACCTTCCCTTAAAAGAGCAGAATAAGCAAGGGAAAAAAAAAATAAAAAAATAACATGCTTGAGGAATTACCTCTATGACCATGTCAACATCTCTAAAGCTTTCATAGTCCAGGGTACCTTTAAGAAGAGAGAGAGTCTTCTCAAACTTCTCTTCAGTCATTTTCCCTTTTTTGACGCGGCTCTGCAGATTGGCTGGACCACAAAATTAAAATTTGATTACTTAGCCATCATTATGCCACAAGAATCCAGATTACTAGCAATCACAGTCTATTAGCAATTCAAGAAAGATAAAGGTTCTAGAAGGAAGGGAACTACCAAATACCAAAGATAAAGCTTTCACAAAAATAAACATAGCTCAAAATAAGATACTCAGTACAAGCTTTAATATTAAAGGCTAGTAAACCTCACCTTTGACTCTGCCAATCCCAGCCTGCAAGAACTTCTCATTTACTTCTTTCAGGATCACTGGATAATTACTAAGAATCAACGCTGTAGTTATTCCAGAACCCATCAAGCCTCCACCAATAACAGCAACCTTAGTCACTCGTCTAGGCACCAAACCTCGATCAGTAACCCCAGGTACCTATATATGGTAAGACAACAAGTGTACGTTTGTATTAGAGAAATGGTAGTCAAGATTCTCGAGGCTGAAAACAGTTTACAATTTAGAGTGTGGTAGTCTCACTTTATCTTAGGCTATCAGATTATGATAATGAACTAGCAACGGTTTTCATATCAATAATATACCAAAAAGTTACACTAATTACATGTACAGATAGATTCAGAAAAGAAGATAACTAACTAGAAGCCAACTGTCAAACCTTTGATGTTCCACGTTGAGCAAAGAAGATGTGGACCAAGCTCTTGCAAGTGTCAGCACGTAGAAGTCCTTGAAATTCTTGAGCTTCCTGCAATAGCCAGAACCAATGTTTCAAAATTGCAGGTCGATAAGTTTGAATAAGAAAAAACAATAGTGAAACAGATGAGGACCTTCCAAAGTCCAGCCCGGCCACCAGAAGCTATACCCTCTTCAACAACATCAATGCAAACCAATGGATGTTTGAGATTGGGAGCCTGCTTCCGTACTTGAGCTCTTGCAAATTTAAGTATTTCCCTAGCTTCGCCAAGGGGTTCTAACTTGTCAGTCTTATGAAGACTAGCAACCCATGGTCTCCGACGCTCCAAGATATCCAAGGCCCACCGACGTGCAGTGCTTACCAGCTCATCAGGTGGAACTATAGCATCAACAAGGCCTAAATCATGAGCCTCTTCCCCTTTAACCGGTTTTGAAGTCTAATCATTCACAAACAAAGGGGAATGGGTTAGCAATTCAGAAACTTATAATATTTCAAACTAACTAAGTAGAAAGTAACCACAACACACCAGCATCATTTCAAGTGCCTTTGAAATTCCAACAAGACGCGGAAGCCGTTGCGTTCCTGAGAAAATACAAGATCATGTGAATTCAATATTAGATGAGCTACAGAGCATGAGACAGCCCCCACCACCAATCCATGTGAAGGCAATATTTGAGAAAACCTTTAGTAGAAAGGCATTTCAACATATGAACACAATCTCTCAACAGATTGTAGTAACCCATATGTTCATAATTTCATAAACTCATCGATATAAACATAATGCTGAAATTTTTGAGATATTCAGAAATATTACTAAGCTAAGTAAAATACCAAAAATATTACAGATGTGGAAGACATTATAACATCTCAAAACAGTAAGTACGAACTTAAATATTCGTCATTAGTTATATGCATTCCAGTCCTTCATTTGCTCAGTCACAGAAGCCGCTACCAGATACAAACAATACACTTCAAACATTTCAAAAATCTAGCTGTACCTCCAAATCCAGGGATGAGTCCAAGCTGAAGTTCTGGCAAGCCTAATTGGGCAGTCGGAGTCGATATTCGAGCATGGCAAGCCTGACACAAAAACGTCAAAAGCTCACCAAACAAATCCAGTACAAAAAGACTTCAGTCCAAAAAGAAAAAAGAACAAAAAAATGCAACACTTACCATTGCAACCTCTAATCCTCCCCCCAGTGCTAGGCCATCAATGGCAGCAACTGAAGGTTTCCTAGCACCTGGAAAATTAATCAACCCATCATAAGTCAACTTACTTCAACGTATCCTCATCATCTTTTTTTCCTTTTCTATAAACAATTCAAAAGGAAACAGATTATATATACCTTCTACACTGTTTGTGATAATCTCCACAGATATATAACCAGGCTTCGGCTCCGCTGTAAAACACAACACCAACTTGATAAACATATACTGATCCATTACCAGACTAATCCGATCATTTAAAAAAAAAAAAAAAAAAAAGCAAACCTTTGTGCCCTCCTTGAAGTCCACCAAAAGCAGTAATATCAAATCCGCCAGAGAATTTCCCTCTTGCACCTGTAATGACAATTGCCTTGACATCTTCTCTCCTCAGAGCCTCCTCATAGCTCTCTTTCAAGCCAAATAACACTGCAAAAACATACGCAAGAATCAGCAGAATTTCCGAACTTTCTGGAATCAATAGTATCAATCAGAAACCCACTAATTAAAATCAGGACACAAGGATGAAGATACCATCAAAGGAGAGGGAATTGACAGGAGGGTTGATGATGGTGATGAGAGCCACCCCATCAGCGCCAACATCAAGCACAGTCCTTCCCTTCGCGTTGCTACCCATTTCACTACTGCGCTCTGCTTCACAATTCTGTCTTTCTTTGTTCTTACGTCTAGTTCTCACTTTCGGATGGGCAAAGAATAAGAAAGAAGGAGGAGACAAGTTTCAAATGGTTTGTTGGAGTTTTAATTGACGTGGGACGTCGGACAGGTGAGAAGTGACGTCTGAAAATGAGAGAGAGTGAACGGTCCGGCAGATCTGTGATTTTTCGTAGCGTGCTCAAAACGATGAGCTTCACTCACGCGGTAATGAAGGGTCGTGTACGCCACGCGTGAGAGTCGAGCGTCGCGGGGTTCCTTAGAAAATCAATTTTCCTTGAAATCTTCAATATGGGTAACGATCGAGTTTCGACAAGAGAGAGAGACACGTCAGATATTCGGAGGCCAACGCCAAGGGTACAAGTGTGCAATTATTTCGCTGCCGTTTCCGGTTGATTTGTTGGCGTGTTTTGATTGGATGCGGTGGAGGTGATACGTGCAGAGGAGCGTGGAGAAATATTCCCGGAGGATAAACGGATCAGAGGGATAAGAGTCGGCTGTTTCAGTGTTCACGAATTACAATGCTATCGGTGTAGACAGACAGACGTGGGAGTGGTCATCTTATGCTGACAGTGATCAACTTCATTGTTCGTGCGACGATAAATTCCAGTTATAAATGCAGCGATTATTACGGCTTTAATTATGATAATAATTACGCGCAGTGATTACGGTTATGATTAATCGTCGTTAATGCAGCAATAATTATTATCATAAGTGAGTAAGTAAATGCGACAATAAAAGTGAGAATAATGGCGGCTTGTCCCCTAAGTAAGTCATCGCCTATATAAAGGCAGCCCGACGTCAAGGTAAATCATCTCATTCCAATATTTTCTACTCCACTCAATTAAAAAAACATACTGACTTAGGCATCAGAGGGTTTTCTGCAGGTACACCCCCTCATCTTCGAGCTGACGGTCAAACTAGGCCTCATCAAAAAGCCCGCGGATCAAGTGGGCCGATGGAGGCCCGCCGGCCCGAAGGGCTTTTAGCCCGGCCCGGCCCGTCAAAAAACCCGCAAAAGCCCGCCTTGGTGGGCCGAGGGCCGGCCCGCCTAAAGCCCGCAAAAACCCGGCCCGGCCCGTAGGCCCGGCCCGCCAAAGGCCCGCTAGGCCCGGCCCGTAAAAGCCCGTAAAATATTATATATATATATATATATTTGTAGTTATGTGTGTGTGTGTTTATAAATATATATACACACACACACATAGATATATATATTTGTGTGTGTTTATATATATATATATGTGTGTGTGTGTGTGTGTGTGTGTGTTTATATATATATGTATATATATTTATATATGTGTGTGTGTTTATATATATGTATATATATATATTTATATATGTGTGTGTGTTTATATATATAATATATATAGAGATATATATATATATATATATATATATATGTGTGTGTGTGTGTGTGTTTATATATATGTATATATATATATATTTATATATGTGTGTGTGTTTATATATATGTATATATATATATTTATATATGTGTGAGTGTTTATATATATAATATATATAGAGAGATATATATATGTGTGTGTGTGTGTTTATATATATGTATATATATTTATATATGTGTGTGTTTATATATATAATATAATAATATATATAGAGATATATATATATATATATATATATATATATATATGTGTGTGTGTGTGTGTGTGTGTGTGTGGAAGTTCTTATACTTCTATTATTCTATATAGAATATGTGCATATATATATATATATATATATATATTCTACATATCGGTAATCGGTTGACCAATTAGATCGGGTTCAAAACTATGGTGAAATTGACTAAATTTTTAACCACACGCATAATTTATTGTAATAAACTCATCCAACGGTCAGTTTTTCCATTTTCTTTGAATTGATAGGGGTTGCTCTTTGGAGTGTATGATATATAAATATAGGTTTATAAGAGTAACTAAGTTTGACCTAGTTGATCGAATTCGAAACAATAACGAAATTGGCTAGATTTTCTACAATCACCATAAAACATTACAATCTCTCCATCGAGCGGTTGGTTTCTCCGAATTCATTTTCTACTTCATGGTTGCTTTAGAATGAACCTAAACAATTTAAATGCAATGTACAAGTCATACAACTAAAGGAATAAAATTGGTATACACCAATGTGCTTGTAATTAAACTTAATTTTTTTTATCTTATGTCCACGCACATCCATCGATGGAATATATACAAACGTGATGTGAAAAAATAAGCACGTTTCGCGGTTGCCACGCCATCGGTCAACCAATAAAACATATAAGTGACTACGGTTGACCAATCCGATCGGATTCGAAAATATGGTGAAATTGGCTAAATTTTTTACCACACTCATAATTTATTGTAATAAACTCATCCAACGGTCGGTTTTTTCATTTTCTTTGAATTGATAGGGGTTGCTCTTTGGAGTGTATGATATATAAATATAGGTTTATAAGAGTAACTACGTTTGACCTAGTTGATCGAATTCGAAACAATAACGAAATTGGCTAGATTTTCTACAATCACCATAAAACATTACAATCTCTCCATCGAGCGGTTGGTTTCTCCGAATTCATTTTCTACTTCATGGTTGCTTTAGAATGAACCTAAACAATTTAAATGCAATGTATAAGTCATACAACTAAAGGAATAAAATTGGTATACACCAATGTGTTTGTAATTAAAATTAATTTTTTTAATCTTATGTCCACGCACATCTATCGATGGAATATATACAAACGTGATGTGAAAAAATAAGCACGTTTCGCGGTTGCCACGCCATCGGTCAACCAATAAAACATATAAGTGACTACGGTTGACCAATCCGATCGGATTCTAAAATATGGTGAAATTGGCTAAATTTTTTACCACACTCATAATTTATTGTAATAAACTCATCCAACGGTCGGTTTTTCCATTTTCTTTGAATTGATAGGGGTTGCTCTTTGGAGTGTATGATATATAAATATAGGTTTATAAGAGTAACTACGTTTGACCTAGTTGATCGAATTCGAAACAATAACGAAATTGGCTAGATTTTCTACAATCACCATAAAACATTACAATCTCTCCATCGAGCGGTTGATTTCTCCGAATTCATTTTCTACTTCATGGTTGCTTTAGAATGAACCTAAACAATTTAAATGCAATGTATAAGTCATACAACTAAAGGAATAAAATTGGTATACACCAATGTGCTTGTAATTAAAATTAATTTTTTTTATCTTATGTCCACGCACATCTATCGATGGAATATATACAAATGTGATGTGAAAAAATAAGCACGTTTCGCGGTTGCCACGCCATCGGTCAAACAATAAAACATATAAGTGACTACGGTTGACCAATCCGATCGGATTCTAAAATATGGTGAAATTGGCTAAATTTTTTACCATACTCATAAGTTATTGTAATAAACTCATCCAACGGTCGGTTTTTCCATTTTCTTTGAATTGATAGGGGTTGCTCTTTGGAGTGTATGATATATAAATATAGGTTTATAAAAAATTAGTGTCTTTAAAAATTTATTTATCAATAAATTAGTATCTATATATAAATATAGATTTTTTTGGGTACAATATAGTTATATAGATCTATTATCTTTGGTTGTATTTGATCATTATCCATTGAATTTCCAAAGCTTGATTAAAAAAAAAAACTTGTGTCTTTAAATATTTATTTATAAATAAAGCCCGCAAGGCCCGGCCCAAAAAAGCCTGCAAGGCCAAGCCCGGCCCGGCCCGAAAAAGCCCGCAAGGCCCGCTTTATATGGACGGGCTTGGATCCTTTGATTTTTAATAAAGCCCGGCCCGGCCCGGCCCGCAATTATTTAAAAATATGGCAAGGCCCGGCCCGTTGACGACCCCTAGGTCAAACATCTGAGTCAATGCTTGAAGAAAACTTCTCAATTGTTCCTGGTCAGCTCTCGCTCCAATCCGCATTCATTGGTGAGTCAAAATCCTCTTTAAAATTTTTCGTCACCAACAATTGGCGCCGTTTGTGAGAAGCACTTTTCCCTAAAAAGTGATGCGGGAGCTGCACCTCAAGACATCCATTTCTATCACGAAGGACTGGGAGTGATAGAATACAAACCCCAAACGGAGGTGGCTCGAATCTAGTTGGGGACCTAAAATTCACTCGAGTAATGGAGAAGGTATGATGATATCATGACTTTATCTTGACAAAAAGATCAGTATGACTTGACAAAAATCAGGTGAGAAAATAAAAGTATTTGGTGATTGTTTAGTGATTTTTGGTGCATGTTGATTTTCCCATTCAAGAGAATGTCAAAATTATTTTTTGTAATGCCCCGTACCTTAAAAATTATTACTGGTTATATTGTTACCATTCTTGACCGAGGAGTTGACTTTTTCTTTTGTCCGTTGAGTTAAGAAATTTCTTTGAGAATGTCGTAGTATACAAAAAATAGAGTTCGTGGACATGTAGTTTGTTTAAATTGGAGTTTCTACAGAAAAGTTATGATCAGAATGAAAATTTACTATTCATAGTTTTAGTTAAATATTTTTTTTTCTAAAAGAGGAAAGTGGCTAAAAGGAGAGAGAGAGAGAGAGAGAGAGAGAGAGAGAGAGAGAGAGAGAGAGAGAGTGAAAATCGAGAGAACTGACTCCAGCCCCCCCCCCCCCCCCTCTCTTCTTCTTTTCTCCTCTTCGGACTCGGAAGCAATTTCCGGTGAAATGCCAGCCTCGACACCGGCCATCACAGGATCCTCTCTTCCTCCTTTTGCATCTAAGGTAAGATTTTTGATTGGGTAGCTTTGTTTTTGGAGATTCGAAGAGAAATTCTCAGAAATGGGAAATCGGAGATTTGATTCGATCTGCCCAGTTTCCTTGGGGTTTTGGGTGCTAGGGTGATGCTACCCTTCATCCCTACCCTCTTGCAGCTTCTCATGGCCGGTGGAGGAAGAATTGAAGGTGTTTGAGAACGAGAACAGTGGCGTGAACAGTAACTGACGAGTTCTTGGTTTTGTTTTGATCTTTCCGGCCAAATTGTTGGGTTTTGTTGGTTGTTGCAGGTACAAAAACTGTTGGGTGTGTTGTGGAGATGATTTTGAGCTTGTTAGGTTGGCCGAATTTGGGGTTTGGTGTGGCGGCGAGTGAAACCACAAGCCGCTAGTGGTGGTGGTGGTGAGGAGGCTCTGCCAGCCCGTCCAAAACCCATTAATTTGATTTTTTGAGTTATGTTTTAGATTTGAGGTTGTTTGGATAGTGAGATTCCTTGGAAATTTGATGTTGGATATGATTGTTTTGAGTATTGTGGTTTATAATTTTATGGGTTAAATCTCTTGGTGAAATAATTTTGGTGATATTGCGGTATTGATTTGTTTTGTTGAGAAATTAGAGATGAAATTGTGGATTGAAAAGAGAAAAATTAAGAGAAAATTTGGAGTTTTCAGAAAGGGATTTATTTCATAATTTTGGTGGTTAATTATAGTTAAGGAATTGAAATTAAATCGGCTATGTTATTGAACGATTCTTGTGAAGGTTAAAGATTCACTGAGGACGTGGAAATCGTTAAGAAATTTCTAACTTCGAGAATTAAAATCTCAAATTAGAGAATTGGTCGTTAGAGGAATTTTGTGTAATGAGTTATAATTTTCGAGGGATTAAGCTTTGTTTCTTAGATTAATTCCTTATTGAGGTTAATTTTATCCTGCCAATTATTACAGGACGTATTGAGCCTTCGAGCGAGGAGGACATGGGCAGGCAGCAGGATTAGCTGCGAGACTCACCTGTGAGTGGACTTTTATTTTATTTAAATGATGCATGCAGCATGACATTAAATTTATAAATTGATTATTGTTGAAATAACGAGGTTTTCATGGAAAGAAATGTATTTAAAGAAACGAGTGGCAAAGAGGCTATTTTGGACGCATGCATATATTACCTAGTTGGCAGTCCCCTCTAGGTAATTGTCTGGTCGGCAGTCCCCTCCAGGCTAGATCCTGGTTGGCAGTCCCCTTCAGATAAGGTAGTTAGTCGGCAGTCCCCTCTAACCACCGCCTCCTAAATTCCGGTCAGTAGTCCCCTCCGATGCGTCATCTGGGCGGCAGTCCCCTCCAGATGGCATGAGTTGACTAGATAGCAGTCCTCTCTAGTCATCGAACGATTTCTCATGAAAGGATGATTTTCAAAGGAATGAGTTTGAATTGTTTTATAAATCTCACTGCATGTCGGATTTTATTAATGAGAAAATTGGAAAGCATTCAAGTATTGTTTTCATAACTTATTTCAGTTTTGTCCACTCACTCCAACGGTTTTTAAATGCTTTTCCCCTGGGCCCTTCGTTTTCCCAAATTTCAGATTTGCTGAGATCGCGTCCGGAAACTCGAGGCATAGGAATCAGCGCTTCCGTTTTGTCCGTAGGTTATTACTTAACCTACCTTGTATGATATCGGCTTAGTTATGTAGTATTGCTCTGATAACCCTTTTAAATTTGGAGAATGTCTTTTCCTGAGAATTTGTTATCGTATTGAAGTTGCGTTGGAATTCGTACTTTCTGAATGTAATATATACACTTGGAATGTATCTGTGAGTGCGAGATTAGTTTTAATCATGTCCAGGTTTTGTAAACTTTTGGGTAGTCCATTTTAAGGGAGATTCTGCCGATTTTTCAGTAGGATTTCACCTAACGTGGGCCCCACAGGCTCGTATCCGGGTTTCGGGGTGAAACTTGGGTCGGGTTCTGTCATTTTTTGCCTCGCATTAATAATGTTGTTGAGACTGGTTCCTTGAGTAGGACAGCTGCGTTTGATTAGTATGAGTTGGTTCCTAGAGTAGGACAATTCCCTTGAAGTTTCGAGATTGGTTCCTTGAGTAGGACAATTGTGTTTAATTCGTAGGAGTTGGTTCCTTGACTAAGACAGCTGCGTTTGATTTGCAGGAATTGGTTCCTCGAGTAGGACAGTTGCGTTTAATTCGTAGGGGGCTGGTTCCTTAAGTAAGACAATTGCATTTGATTCGTAAGAGCTGATTCCTCGAGTAAGACGGTTCCCTTTAAGCTTCAAAACTTGTTCATCGAGTAGGATAGTTGTATTTGATTCGTATGAGCTGGTTCCTCAAGTAGGGTAGTCATAGGGATTGGTTCATCTTACTATATGGTTTAATTACTCGCTCTTAATATCGCTTAATGTCTTTGTTTTATATATGGTTGAATGTATTTATTCCTGTTAGGGACATGTGAATGTTGCACATTTGATTGCTAATGCTCCTAACAAATTCGTGATGAGTAACTCGAGTGTGATAAGTTGTTAAAAGTATTAGTTTTTCCCTTCCCATGCCAGTATTTGAGTACGCACAGCAAGAGAAAAAGGGGGCATTATGAGAGTAGTTAACCATTTTTGACATACAATTATGAAATAATCGGCTATGAATGCGAGAATAAATACTGAAATAGTTGCAATCGTAAGTGTAGAATTGATGACAATCATTAATGCAGTATTGATTGCGGCCATTAGTACGGTAAAGATGATCGCCGTAAATGAGGTAATGATTGCATCCATAATTACCGTGATAATTACAATAGTAAATGCAGTAATCATGACAATTATCAGTGTGGTAATCATGATGGCCATAAGTGCGGCAATGATGATGACTTACCGACCAAGGAAGCCTTCACCTATAAATAGAGGACTCGCTAGCTAGGTAAGACATCCTATTTTGATTCTTCTTATTGCACACTCAGAAACGTACTGACTTAGGCATCATAGGGTTTTCTGCAGTACCCCCTCCTCTTCGAGCCAACGGTCAAACTTTCTAGTCAACTCTCAATGGAAGTTTCTCGATCAATTCTTGTCAACTCCCTCTCTAGTCCGCATTCATTGGTGAGTCAAAATCATCTACGAAATTTTTCGTCACCAACAAAGCTCGTTCAGAGTTTTAAAGTAATTTTATTTCGTTTTACCTAATAATATAAACAGTTCACAGCAGGGAATAATTATATGCTCACCAATTGAGGCTGTAACTTTTATTAAACTTCCCTATTTCTTTGTCCTAGTGTTTGGGGTCCAGAATTAAGTAAGCACAATATCCGTGGCAAGTTTCTTTATAATATTATCAGCTTGAATGAATGAAGTGTTATTGTTTCTCCTAAAAAGAAAAAAAAACAGTTAGTTTAATTAGTTGTATATTTTAATGACAAATTCAAAATATGATTATGACTGTAGCTAAAAGTGATGACTTGCTTCATAAGTAAAAATGTTGTTCACCTACACGGTATTTTTTTATATATAGTTATGCTCAATTGTATTTAGATGTAAATTCATAAATAATTTTTAGGGTTAAATACTGTTTACTCTCTGAACTTTTACCCAAAAAATACTTCAGTCCCTGTCCTTCTAATTTCACACGTTTACTCTTTGTACTCTCAATTTTGGACCAATAGGTCCATTCCGTTACTCTCCGTCCAAAAATTCTGTTAACTCGCTGATGTGGCAGACTTTTTTGTGGTAAAATATCCATTCTACCATCACTTTTTTTAAATTTATTTATTTTTGAAAGTTTTTTTTTCTCTTTTTTTTTGTTTTTTGTTTTGTTTTGTTTTTATTATTATTATTATTTTTTATGTTTGTCTCTCTATCTATGGGATTCCCATTTCACCTCCCTCAAATTGCTTCACTCAGACCTCAACCATCTTCTCCAAACCTTCTCTTCCTCCACCACCATGCCCCCAAAATCAAAACCCAAAAAAATGCAAAACCCCAAAACCACTAATCATTCCCACACCGGAAAACCCAACCCGTCGGAGTTCTCCACCGCCATAGCAAGAATCGCCATCACCCAGATCTCCGCCCTCAAAATCCTAACCCGAAGTCGCTTACGTTCGAGTCCGATGTTTGTGAGGAACAAAACACGATCACCGTCGAAACCCAAGAGCTGTCGTCGCCGAAAGTGACCTGCATGGGCTAGGACTTTCAGGTCAGGTGGTCATCCTTCGTGGCTTCTTCGCGACCCAGAAGGTGAAGTAGTTGCTTGGAACTTTGATTCAAACCCAAAATCAAGGTTGAGAGAGAAGATGATCCGATCTGGGGAGGAGACGACCACTATCGGCCGAGGGTTGTCACAGGTTAGGACTATGATAATGCCATAGTTCTTCGTCTTCTCCATTCTTTAATTTTGAAAATTGAATCAATTTCTAATTCATTGAATCGAACAAGAAGGAATGGTAATCCAATCAATCTGGGTTCTTCGAACATGCCCAATCTCTTGTCGAATCCACTGTTTTGTCCGACTGTGGTTGCCGAAATATTCCGGCTCCTCATGGATTCTCGACCGTGCTTGCCTGATCTGGGTTTTATGATGGCAAATGGTATTGTTGTTCAAATTTGTGATTGAATTAGGCATTTTAGTTTGTAATTTAATGGTAGCCTCTTGCAATTGCTCTGTATCTAGTTTATGTTGTTACCGAGGAAGGCCAGGCTTGAAGTTTTATAACGCCCCAAACTGCACCTCATCAGCTTGAGCACGTCACAGTGCCACGTGTCTCTAAGACATAAACTGAATGTTTAGTTTACATCCTAAAAACACGCAAGGCATTTTAGTTAAATTGCTTTTCGTAAATCATGTAGCGGAAATGTCGAAATACTTTTTGAGGTGAAAACCTTTTAGAATCACTTATCGAACTTATTCGTCTAAAGCGCTTCTAGATCACCACTAGGGTAAATAAGAGTTGGTACACTCCAACACAAGACGAAATAAGGAATAACAAGTTCCAAAATAACGACTCTCAAGAGATAGAGTTCAAGACTAGACACTGAACCTGAGTTCAGTTACTACTATTCACCGAAGCTATCTCCGCGCACCCTGCTCCGTCCGCCAATCCCATCACCAATGCACAGTACCTGCATCCACACTGTTGTAGGGGTGAGCTTTCGTCCTCGCTGCTCATTGGGAAATCATCTCGACTAGGTTTGAAAACAATGTAATATTGCTTTGTGGCCACAGTATAAAAACATACTCAAAACCATGTCATTTAAAGAACGACAAACTTTAAAATAAAAATATTCTCTCTTGAAAATCAATGCATGTTACTCAAATCAATACGTGCGCACCAAATATTACCTGATGGCCGGTCCCATAGACCCACTACACGACCTTACCTCAAATTAATTTATCACCAGGTAAGCGTAGCGAGAGCATCCACTACCTAGCTACACACACGGATCGGGTCGTCATTGCGATCGCGCACCGTCCTACCGGTGTAACTAACCCTCCGGAGGTTTTGGGGATCGAACCCAAGGAAGTCAGAGCCACCCTTCGCTCTCAAGCCATCACATCTCTCACGGTTTGGTTAGTACGCATTGCATTTTAACATAACCAAACCACAGACTTAACATGCATCATTTAAACAAAAGCGTAATATAAATAAACCGCTAATCGAGGAGAGTCCCGAATCCCCTA
Organism: Rosa chinensis; assembly: GCF_002994745.2. Taxonomy (NCBI): domain Eukaryota; kingdom Viridiplantae; phylum Streptophyta; class Magnoliopsida; order Rosales; family Rosaceae; genus Rosa; species Rosa chinensis. The sequence continues at coordinate 48,623,041 of NC_037091.1, forward strand.
CCTGAATTCCGACGCTTTACTTCACATACTCCGAGAGTCACAAACCTTCCGTTCCTCGAGTAACTGGAGTCCTAGATTCCGACACGATTTCATATCAATAACACTTTCTTACGGAAATAATTATATAAACCTCGACAAATTAAATTGTCCGAACATTCCCTAGTTTGACCAAAATTTACCAATAAATATATGGAGTCTCTGTCCAAGCTTATAAATTAAGCTCAACCTTATATGCTCACTGCACATATATTAAATAGAACCAATCTCTACATTTAAACCACTTAATCCCAAGGATTGAACAATGTGGTACTTAACTCCTTTAAAGGCAACGTGACCTTTTTAACATTTTTGTCACTAGCATAATTAGGATATCAATTCCACCATACAAATAGAACTGGTTTGCAACTTTTGTCATTCTTGTAAATATGATGCAGCATATTACCAATTGATCAAAACCATATCAAGTGATCATTACATACGTACAGTAGCCTAGTAATACTTACACAGTTTCACCAAAATATACCCGTGCCACATACGTTCAAGTCTAACATTAATTGTCCAAAGTGATCTCCCACTTACCTTATAAATTCTTTATTTTAAACTCCTTCTTCCTGCTGCGTTGTTGGACCAAGCAACTGAACATTCTCTACTCTGGTTCCATGGAATAGAAATACCAATCATCATCACCGAACTTTAAAGTACTGAACTCATTCACTTTCGTAAAAGGATCTTACCTCTTTCTGTTTCCTTCTCTGTTTACCTTCATTGTCCACCGCTCTCCACCCTTCTCAATTCTGACTTAATGGAAATCCTTATATTGCTTCTCAACCCAATTAGGTTTCAGTTTCCCGTCATCACCGTGTACAGTGAGCTCGTCGATATATACCCGGAAACAACCAAAACATCAATTCATCAAAATCCATCCAAAACTGAAAACTAAGTACACCAGTACGTAGAGCTCACTGAGAGGATCGATTTCCATACCAGATGCAGCCCTGAAGATCGCCGGAAATTGCAGGAAACTTAGCCGGAAAACCCGAAGCTTTAGGGCTTCGATTCTCTCTCCTCACTTCATGCATGGATGATCCGTAACCATAGGAGGAACCACGACGACGAGAGGCGTCGAAAGTGACCGGTGCACCGCCGTATCGTCGCCGGAAGAGGAAGTTATGGCCGGGTTCAGTCGCCGGGTCGAGAATCTGGGTCGAAGAGCCCAGAGACCGCTCGATCATTCTGGGACATTTGATCTGATCCAGCCCTATTTATAGCCTCCCTTAATTGAATTTCAAAGGCTACGATGAAGCGGTGAGAATTTGGACGTCTCAGATTGCACCGTGGGTTTTCTCTTTACTTAAAATGAATTTCTATAATTTTCCAACTTCAGAAATTCATCATAAATAGCTCTCGTGTCCGAAAAATTCTCCGAAAATTACTACGAACTCGTCGTGTCGTGTACTTTATTATTACACTCTTAAATCAAAGATTTCACCTTATGAAAAATTCTGAAAAATATTCTCAAACACCTTTGTTAATTACAGAGATCGTAAATTAATTCCTCAACGATCTCAACTTAGCTTGACAATTTTACCGGCGCTCACAAGTTTGGTGACCAATTGCTTGTTAGTTTTGGCAATTTTGAGTTTTAGTTTCTTTTTTGCTATGTCTAGAGTTTCAATTTGTTGGAAACGAAAATTGAAAGGAGGACAATAGTATGGCGAAGTTGAAGAAGAGAGAGAGAGAGAGAGAGCTGGAAGAAGAAGAGATAAACAGAAAAAAAAAAAAAGTAATTAATTAAGAAAAAGAAAAAAAAGATTATTTCAAAAAAAAAAAAACTGAGGGTATAATAGACATTTTAGCGGGAAAGGGATTGCCATGTTAGCGATTTAACAAAATTTTTGGACGGAGAGTAACAGAATGGACCTATTGGTCCAAAATTGAGAGTACAAAGAGTAAACGTGTGAAATTAGAAGGACGGGGATTGAAGTATTTTTTGAGTAAAAGTTTAGGGTGTAAACAATATTTAAATATAGTAAATAATTAACTACTCTATCATTTTCTCGTACAAGACAGAAATATTACGCTAATATGAAATTTTAAGTCCATGTATCTTGATTGTTTTTTAATGGTAGGGTAACAAATTAATTGAGTCAAAAGAGTTCATACACGGATGATGAATTTAACTCAAAATTAAATCTATATAAACAATTTATATGAATTTATTCAACTCTGGGCATAAATCTTCCACATCATTAATGATTTTAAGTTATTTATGTTTGCCAAATTAGAGTATGCTCAGTAGAGCACACTAAGTTCTAAGCAGATATTGATAAAAAACAGAAACCCTAAAACCCTAAGCGCCGCTATGGATGCCAGAAACCCTAAAACCCGTACCAAAACTGCCGCTAGTCAAGCTTGCGCTGCTGCTACCCCAACCATGGATGATGTGACGGCCTCCTTCACGGCCTCCCTTGCCCTAGCTACGAACGAAGTTGTTGAGCTTTCCCGATCTGCGAACTCTGCTGCATGAAGAGGATCGCCAGCATACTTGCTGGCTCGGCCCCTGGCAGCCAAGCCTGCTCCACTGCAGGACCTTCGATGGTTCTTTCGTCGTGCGTGGGTCCTAGAAAAGGATTTTAAGATCCAAGAGAAACCGAAGAACAGGTTTGTCATTGCTTTTGATCTCACTCTAGATCGTAACAAACTGTTACGTGGCGGGCCTTGGCGTTTCAATCAAGCCCCAGTTGTCATGCAAGAATATGATGGGATATATAGCGCCGCCGCAATGGGTGCCCTTGGATGCTTTGTTTTTCTGGGTGCGTATCACTAATATACCACCTCTTTTTTAGGACAAGGACACCATAAGAGACATAGCTGCTATCGCCGGTAGGGTTATCGAATTGGATAACAAACTCTTTGACACTACGGGCAAAATTAGGGTTAGGGTTTCTCATGCCCTCTCCAAACCTTTCTTTCTGATGAAGAGAGTGAAGATGGCCCTGAAAGTTAAAGAAGAGATTGGTTTCTTCTTTGAGAACCTTGTTGGTAAGTGCCACTATTGTGACTTGATTTTTCATGAGAATGGTATTTGTCCTGCAACAGATGCACGGGCTATTCCAAGGAGGGATGTGAACACGACGCAGAGAAGACTGGAGCTCATGGGTCCATCTATGAGCTTTGAACAAAGTCAGTTTGCCAATGGTGTATTCAAATTCCAGGGAATCCAGACTCCGATCTTACCCTCACTTGCACGGTCTCTCTTTCACCCGAAAGAGCAGGGTGGACGTAGGTCTGTAATTCTGAGGGGTTCAGACAGCAAATCGTTCTCCAGTAAAGATGTGGAGGATACCACGCTGGCTTTAGTCCCCATTGAAGCGGAGGCTCCTTCAAGCGTGACAGACAGCCTGATTATCAGTCCCCCACAAAGCTCAAGGTGCTCCTGCCTGAGCTGTTCACTCACGCGGGTAGTGCTGAGGCTCCAACAAAAAAATTAAAGATGCCAGAGTTTAGCTCCAAATTTAATGCTCGTTCACTGGGTTTGATTGAAGCTCCGGGAAGCATTTTGGTACCTAAGTCTGAGGGGGCTGGTACTGCTGAAACAAAGAGGAAGTGTGGAAGACCTCTTGGAGCAAAGAACAAGAACCCCCCAAAACAGAAGAAGGTTGCTGCTGCACAGGAAGCGAGCTTTGCTTTCCTAACTAAACCTCCTAGCCCTAGTGTCAAGGGCAAGGAGAAAATTTGGAGTTACTTTGTTTTCTGATACTCTGCCTATTTTCTATGTTTTTATGTTCATAGTTTATAGGCTTGCTTTTAATAAGTGAGCATGAGTGTTCGTTAATGAGTGGTACTAGTCCTATATATATATATCACATTTTCTTATTTGCTCTATGTTTTTCAAGGCAATGGAAAGGTGTGTAATGTACTACTCTAGCTTGAGACTATTAATGAGAAATGTTGAATTTCATTCAAAAAAAAAAAAAAAACTAAGTTCTAAGCAGATGACACTAGTTATCAATTATCATCAACAAATTAATCAATTAAGTTTTAAAGTTATTACTTTTAGGCCTGTTACATAAATATAACCCCCAATAATTAAAGTAAGTATTAAAGTTTTAGCTTAGGCTGCTATTTAAATGGTTAGGTAGCAACTTATATACCTGGTGTAGGTAGCTATATCTAGTAATCACCTCAGCATTTAATACTTAGTAATCATCTCCAACAAACTAGTTATTTTAACTAAATAACTATTTTAGCTATTATAACATATATTAAATATTTAGTAATCATCTCCAACAGACTACTTAATAGCTACGGAATAGTTATATGCATAAATTTTGTTTTAGAGTAAGTTCACCCGTTGAGCTTGACCGGTCAAAACTATTCACTGCTTTTTTGTCTTGTATTTCTACTATTGAGGTTGGCTTTTTTGTCTTGTATTTCTACTATTAATGTTGACTGGTCAGATACTGTTAACAAAATATCACGATTAGTCAAGTTTTTAGTCAAATTTTTGACTAAAAACTTGACTAGTCGTGACATTTTACTAAGTGATAACGTACCTCGTAAGTCAAAAAGTCTAACACTTGGTTAGCTTAGTGAGTGGTGATAGAAGCGCGCAATTAAAAGATTTCAAAAGCGCCAGAAGCCGCGCGAAAAAACCCACAACCCTCTCTGCAACCCCAAAACCCAGATCCCTTTCGCAGCTCCGCTCAACCGCCACCATGAGCGCAACCACACCCTCCTCACCATTTCTAACAGACTCCGATATCATCCGCTTAGCCCAGTCCTGCGCCCCAATCCCCTCCTCCTTTCTCTCCACCCAATCCCACCCAACCCTCCTATCCTACCTCACTTCCCGCTCTCAATCCTCCTCACCATCAAAACCAGTCTCCGACTACACACTCTCTCTCCTCTCCCTCATCTCCCAATCTCCCCAAACCCACTCTCTCTCTACACTCCTCTCCTCTCTCCTCCTCTCCTACACCCACCTCTTCACCTCCTTTCAAATCCCACACGACCCCAACTCCCTCAAGACCCTCCAATTCTTCCACACCCTATTACCCCACGTACCCACTTCTCATCTCCCCCAAATAATAGAACCCATTTTGTCATTTTTCCCCCAAATTACCGACTCCGAAAACGCCCAGATCCTCGATCTCCTCCCCCGGTGCTTGAGCTTGATTCGAAGCTCCGACGAGGTCGAACGCGGCGGCCATGTCGTCAATTCGGTGCTCGATCAGATTCTGGAGCTCAATTGGTCCAAAGGACTGTTGATCAAGATGGTTTCGATCGTAAGGGACTTTCCTGTTCTTGATAAATTGAGGGCCAGAGAGTTTGTAGACAAGGTGTTCGATGGAATGTCTAGCTTAGACTTACAAGACTTGCCGTCGCTTGTCTACCAATTGCTGGTTTTGGCGTCGAAAGGGTTTGTTAAGAAGGATGTGATTGAAGGGATTGTGATGTTTTTTGGGTCGAAAATGGGGAGGAAGAAGGCGAGCTCTATAGTCAGGCAAGTGGAAGGGACTGTTTTGCTGCATGTCAACTTTGCGGTGAAGCAGGACCCTTCATTGGGACAAGAGGTGATGGGGCTTGTAAAGTCTGATCTTAGAGCTTTCAATCATTTTACTGTTGCTGTTTTGTTATCGGTTTCGAGAGTGAGGAGGTTTGGTGAGGCATCAATGGGGGCTTTGAAAATTGCGATTCTAACTGCATACCGTGATTACAAGTTTGCTAAGTAAGGGTTGGATGCTTTTAGTTTTATTATATGTTTAATTTTCATTGAATCCTGGTGTGAATAATTTCTATGAATTAGTACATAATCCGTTCATTTGATACCGTAGCATTTGATCTAGTGATATTTAGGATTATCCAAACGCCAGCCTAGGTTGCATGAATACCTTTCCATGTAGTTCGAACTCCTGGTTTTTAATAACTGGGCGATTCTAACATTATGTTTGTATTTTTTCTCTTTAAAAAAAAATGTTACTTTGTGTTGCCTTGGGTAGGTAACTATCTGCAAACTCTTTCATATCTTTCAGAGAATGTAAATGGATACCAGATGACATGAAGGAAGAATATCTGCACAATGTCAAAGTGGTCGAGAAGGCCATGTTAAGAGCGGTAATTGCCTCTTGTATGTTATTTTTCTTATAGGAGACACAGTTGTTTGAAATATATGTTAATACACATAAGTTATGTAGTTTTCATGTTTTTTTCGGTTGGTTTTAGGTTAATGAGAGCAACTATGGAAGGGAACACATTGTGCCTAGCATTTTGCAGTTTGCTTTTGTATTGCTAGAGTCAGTGGAAGAGGGAAACCATAAAGAGCTCTGCAATTTAAGTGGTTTGGTAGGCATTGAGGAGCTTGCTATTCAGATGCTAAAAGCTATATTTGTGGCCCATGATATGGCTAGAAATGAGGTCAGTGAAACTAATATCTATTGAATCATATTAAAAATGTTAATCCTATATGTAATTTTAGGGTAGGGTTGGGGAGGGAAAAAGAAGAGAATGGTTGTATAGAATGCTAATTATAAAATATCTTTATATGGTGTGCATAATACTACTGGGCCTTTATCTCTTGTAGAGCTGTGCAACATCCTTATTCTCAAAAAAAGAAAAAAGAAAAAAAGAAAAGAAAAGAAAAGAAAAGAGCTGTGCAACTTCCTCACATGTTTAGCTGTAGGATATTGATTATTTTTCAAGTACATCAATATATGAATTTGGTATGAAGAAAATTCTGACAGTCATTTTGTTTTTCCTTTAAATGAAATTCAATTTGAAAAAGCTGATAGCATGCAATTGGAAGATGTCCTTTTTTTGGGAAATCATGTTTAAGCAGTTGACGTCTATAACTAAATCTTTTACAATCACACACCATTAACTAATTTATTGAATTTCCTATAGATTATTGAGCAGTGTAAATTTCGGATCCTTTCTTTGAAGCCAGAGCAGAGCATGGTTATCATAAGGTAATTGAAGTCAACTACCGAGCTTTGATGTAAATTGTATTTTATGTTAAAAAGTAAAAGTAATTTTATGTGCAGACTTCTCAGTAATCTAGCTCAAAGTTATCCGTACCCCATGTTAGAACATGTTTCCCGGCTAAAGGAATTGTTGGATTACTTCACTTTCATGCATGGCAAGGTTGCTGCTCAACTTGTTACTGCTTTGTTGCCTCTCATCAAGTTCAGCCGTGATCTCAAGGTCCTTATTGTTCCATTTATTTCATACTTGTGAATTGTGATACAAATTCCTTATGCAGTATTGGGAAGCTAATCTTTACTATAATTACCTGGAATGAGCACCGAAATCCCCATTTTTTAAAATTGAAAAGTCAAACAACAGTTTGTAATATTCAATACTATAAATTACATTTTCAATGAGATGATGTATGACCCGGGCATTGTGAACTGTGCTGAAACAATCTCTCATACAGCCATATCTTGAGTAAAAAGTCCTTATTATAAAAGCTAGAATTTTGTTGAAGTATATTTATGTACTTGTTTAATTTGATGATGCAGGATTACACTATTTTGGTAATGCGTAAGGCGATGTTTAGACGAGAAGATACAATTCGTCTTGCAGCAACCAATGCTATTATTGATTTGATTCTGGCCGAAAAGCAATCCAAGAAAGATGATTTGTTGTCTTTTCAAGAGTCATCTAGCCAAGCCAGTAGCAGTCAGCAATCTGAGATACCCTACAATGTTGGGGGAGGCCTGTTTCAAGAGCTCTGTGGTCTATTGCAGAGATGTCTTTATCAACCGGTACTGTATTTATCTTGAGTTTCCCATTTGCATTAACCTATCCTCCTTTTGTTTGAATATTGTCTCTGACTATTATGGGGTTTCTTCTTTTTTAGGCAAGTGTCAAAGAAGTCATGTATTATGGACTTGTGAAGCTTGTGTTGATGGACCCATCTAGTGGGGGGGCTGTCTTTGATTTTTTGTTGCCTCACTTCCTCCATTTTTTTAAAGAGGTAGACTGCAGATGCTTCTGGTTTCTGCTTTTCTGAAGCTGTTTGCTGTATATTATCCCAAGTTTTGATTCATTATTGGGTTAGACTTCTGATTTACATGCCAAATGTCATGGAAAGAAACTTTAATAATGCTACTTATGCATCACATAGCTGAGACAATTAACCTATATTCTATGCTTAACACTGAAGTACTATCTTAGCAGGATGCAGATGTTCAATTAGGAATTAGCTGCTGCATAAAATCAGAGAGTGGCAAAGCTTATGTTGAAGAGCCCTTAGATTGCCTTCTGTCTTGTGTTTCTTGGATGTTACTTCTACAACCAAATGGAAAAACTGAGAAAGCCTTGAATTCTTCATGGGCATGTTTGGGTTTCTCCCTTTCACAAGAAAACGAGGTATGTGAATTCTAGTGAAGAACACTCATGATATTTATGATTTTGTTGTGTCTTTCGTATTCTTCTCGGATGCAGACATGATTTCTTTTTTATGATTCAAAGAGAAGATGATCTCTTAATCAATCTCAAACCCCTTCGCAGGTAGGAAGAAATTCGTCTGCTGACTCATTCTACAGTTCTTTCTTGAAGATTCGGAAGTCTCTACGAAATCAGAATATTGAAGGTAGGCTTTATTAACCTACGGTATATCTCCCCTCCCTCTTTTCTATCACCCATCTGTTATTGCGAAATAGGGGGAGTGCTTTGTTAAATATTCTTGTATTACAGGGAATTTGCACTTGGTAGAACACTAAGCAAAAAGGAAAAAAAAGAAAGAAAAAGAAAAAGAAGTGTATTATGTTTTGTCAGAGATACATTACCTGCATCCCAGCTAGGTTTCATTAAATTACTCTGTTTATTGGCTGGTTTATAAGGAACAGTTAAAAGGAATTAAGTTATGAACAACGGAGAAGATCAGTTCATCTTTCCTATTTGGTAATATCCAAGGAATGAAAAAGAAGGGTTTTCATACTCTAGTTTCATCATTTGAAGGGGATTGCCACTACTCTCCCTTTCTCCACTACCAAAATGATTGTTATGGCCTTGTGAGTCATGGTGAAACTTTCAAGTTATTGTTTCCAACATTATGAATAATTCCCTGAAGAAGGGGTGAACTAAACAGTGATTGGCTATTCCTATTTAAGATAAAATCCTCCTTAACAGTCGGTTTCTTTTTGTGTCAGATCAGGCATCTTTGGTCAAACTCAGGATGGAGGCTCTTCATCTTTTGAAGACAACAAAAGAAAATGCTCCGCTTTTGTTTTATCAGGAATTATTGAAGTACTCGTGAATGCTATTGCTACTGAGTTGGACAAAGCATCGGATAGAACGAAATTAGATCTTGAAAAGGAGCTTATTCAGTTTGTTGAGCTTCATCATTCACTCAATAAGGATACATGTTTCTCCAGCAAGAGTACTGCAGTAAGAAAAGGGAGTACTCGCACTCCCGCTCACGATATACTGAACAACACCAATTCAAGCCACTCTAAAGAAATGCAAGGACGGATTTCCTTCTTTGCAACTTCAAGCATATACCAGATATTGCAAACACTGTTGAGACTACTTGATACTGATTATTATAATAATGTTGAAGCTTCCCAAATGCATAGTCAGTCTACCAGCAAGACATCCAAATGCAGCTCTGAATTTATTTCTTTTGTCTTGAATGTGTCCCTTAGTCATATAAAATCTTCCCTTCTTCTGCGAAATGAAGACCCTTTGAGAACTTTAATCTATGGGGAAATCAAGATCCTGGGGTCCCCCTTGTTGAAACTATTTTCTTTGTTCAAATCAGGGCCAAAGTTGGTGATGGATCAAAAGAAAAAGGAAGCGAAGGGGAAAAAAGATGTCGGACAAAGGGAGCATCTTCATCTGGCCTTGATTTGCTTGAAGGAATTGATAATGATTTGTTCTAATTCAGACTTGACTGGTTTGCTTGAAGACATGGTGTCAATTTCCATTCTTCAGGATGCTGATTTGGAAACTGAATGCGAAAGAGCCTCTAGAATTGAGGATCCACATATAAGGAGCAAAGAACTGTTCATTTTGAAGACATTGAAGCCTCTATTTTCTGAGCTTCTTGCAGTTTCATTATTTGGTGAAGTTGAGGTAACCAGCAGTTGGGAGTTTGCTGATTTATATATTTTTCTTTTCCTACTGAAGATTTATTGATTTTTAAAGATTTTTTTTTTCTTTCAGATTATTTGTGACCTGATATTGATGATTGGGGGAAAATTGCCATGCCAATTGAGGAACTCCCATGGAGCTTGGGCTATTAGTCTTTGCAAAAACAATGAAATAAAAAACACAAAGGTTGGAAAAAGTGTTGTGACACTTGCTATAAGTTTAAGCTCCCCTCCAAATGATCTAGCTATATCTCAAGACATGGCTAGGGAGTTGTTACAGGTTATTGGATCAGAGGGAGATACTCCAGAGGAGGTGTCTGAGATATACCCCCTCATAAACCATCAAACAAGTTCGGCAATAAATTCCTGTATACTGCACATTGTTGAAGCAGTTGTAGTTGACATGGATTGGGCCATCAAAAGATTGAAGACATTCTCTTTAGTCTCCCAAAAAGGGATTCATCTGAATCAGAACAGTGAGGAATGTCCTGAGTTGGCATTTGAGGAAAATCTCTATGCTAGGGCAGAAGCAGTGGTGAAAGTACTCTCATCTTTTGTTTCAATGAGCCTGAATGGTATATGCAGTTACTGTAATTAGTATTGATTTACTAGAATATTGTCTCTCACTCCTGTTTATGCACATTGATTTAAATTGTACAGATACACAAGCTGAGCATGTGCTGCGACTGGCAGCAAGGTTTTACAAGCATTTAGCTCAGATGTCAAAGCTTAGGATCGCTACAAAAGGTTGTAAACAGATTTTTCCGAGCCTCAAGTTTCAGAAGCTTGTGGAGGTAACTTGCAAGGAGCTGACAGTTCCTCTGTATATCTTCGTGGAAATTATGCAAAAGGTATAATTCTGATTCTCTTTGCATTGTTCGTCTTATGTCACTCACTCTTCACATTACTTGCACTATCACATGTTAAATGTTATAACTGTTTACCTGATGCTGGGGTTCCATCATACTTGTATTGCAGAAACAACAAGAGAATGCCAATAAAAAGGGAATTATCAACAAAATAAAGAGGGAGAACAGATGCATCCCCGACCTCATATTTCAGATAGAAGATTATGAGAAATATCTCATCCAGCTTAGCAAGGTGACCAAAGTAAATTTATTAAGGAATGCCAAGCGTAGCACTGCACGAGACTTCAGAATCAAACTAAATGAGGAGAGCAGGAAAGAAGAAAATGCTCCGAGTCTTGAAGCAAACCATGACAATATGAATGCAGTTGAAAATGAGTCTGCTGAGGATCTTGATGATAATGAAGGAAATGCGTCAGATAGGGTTTTGTCACCGGATTATCTTAATAGTCCTCCGGCTGTGGAGGATTCAGGCTCTGACAATGAAGATGGAGATGATCATCCTCCCAGTGCCAAGAGGCTGAAGAGAGTCAACAGAGTTGTGGAGGACTCTGAGGATGAAGTCTAAACCAAACAGAGGGACGAATGTTAACGCCCATCTTTTGAGTAGCACCAAACGGCATCCTCTTCATGATTGCTTTAAAGGTTAAGACGGAACTTGATATTTTGCATGCTTGTAACTATAACAGAATCTTAATGGTTTCATTGTTACAAATTTACAATAACGGCTTTGATTTACTTATCAAACACTGGCGAGATCGAGCAATCAAACTTGTGAGTTGTGACCTCGTGTATAAAGGGGTATAAGGTTTTATGTTTTTAACTATTAAAGTTAGGGTAAAATCCTCAAATGGTACCCGAACTATCACGAAATGCACTTTTTGATACCTACAAATTTTCAGAGAGTCTAGTGGTACCTGTAATATCTCTCCGTTAGCCATTTTAGTATTTCCGTCAATTATTCCGTTAAAGTAGGGATAAAATCGTAAAACTCTATTTTTTAATTATATTTTTTTACAAATATTTTATAAAACTAAATTAAACTTGGTTAAAAAAAAAAAAAGAGCTAGAATTGAATTTAATTAGTGAATATCTACATTTACTTACTACTTCCATTGGTTAATCCTATTAATTGTTTGAGAAAAAATTATGTCATTAGTTGACCAAATGAATATATATTAAATTTTTATAAAAAATAACTAAACACAAACAAAATACTTAAATTAATTACCCCAAGTAACCCGAGAATAGTGAAGAACGGATTGGGTATTATTTTAATTTTTTTATGTGTCAAATTACTTTTTAATTATAGACCTTCAATATACTATATACCATAATTCTATATATGAATGAAAAGACCATTTTACCCTTGTTATTTTACTCACATGAATCTCACATGGCCGCCACGTAGGCTTTTTTAACGGAATAATGGACGGAAGTACTATAAGGGCTAACAGAGGAATAGTGCAGGTACCACTAGACTCTCTAAAAATTTATAGGTACCAAAAAGTGCATTTCGTCATAGTTCGGGTACCATTTGAGGATTTTACCCTTAAAGTTACTTCGAAATGTTGAAGGGTAATTTGGGGTGAGAGCATTTATCGAAATTTCTTGTTTAATTTTTTGTTTTGATTACATACTGAGAATTATAAGTTTACAACTAATTCTTTGTGAGTTAAATTTACGACCTCTTATTTATAAAGAAGAGACTTACATCATTAGATTAAATTGTATCGGGCCTCTTGTTCTATTTTCAACACACACAAAAATAGACAAAAAGAAAGAGTGTTTTCTCTGTCGGTGTCGGTCCTGTAGTTGAACGATGAGTTGGAACTGAAAATGCAGACTGAAATAATTAAAATTTGGTAGCAAACTCAGGAATACGACACCGTTGCGTCGCTTTCCGATTACCCTACTTCGCGGTAAAACTTGCGTATCGTCGTCAGGGAATCGATTCTCTTCTCACTGTTTATGTAACTGCCAGAAGTTCCCGTATGCGCTGTAAAAACACCGCGGTAAATAAGAAAACGACAAGGAAAAGAACACTTTCCTTCCGCTCACAGACTCACAGTCAGTTACTTCAAAGTAACAAAAAGAAAAGGTGGATGTGTTAAAGCATCTCCTTCTTCTTCTTCTTCTTCTCGATTCAGAAATCTACCAGTGTCTTCCTAAGCAAGCCTTTGATTTGTTGACCTCAATCGGAACCGGGAGACGGCGAAATGAGCCAAGACGCCAAGAGAAGCGTTCCCGGTACTGTGCCGACGAAGCCGAATTCCGACGACCGGAAGCCCTCGCCAGCGGTCACGACCTCCACCGGCAAGCGCGTCATCATCAAGAGCGCCGATATGTTCCAGGACATGCAGAAGGAGGCCGTCGAAATCGCCATCGGCGTTAGCTCTCTCTCTCTCTCGAACTTCGTTTGTGTTTTTTTTTTTGTGTGTTAATCGCTGGATTTGATTCGGAAATAGGTTTTTCGCTTACGGAATTAGGGTTTTTGGTTCAGGCATTTGAGACTCATAGCGTAGAGAAGGACGTGGCGGAGCATATAAAGAAGGAGTTCGATTCGAGGCACGGACCTACTTGGCATTGCATCGTCGGTCGCAATTTCGGTAACTCCTTCAATTTTCAGTTTCGTTTTTCTGGCCTGGTTTGCTCTTATCGGGGTGTTTTGGTCAAGATTTAGTATCTGATAGAATTTGAGTGATGGTGAACAAATCTAATGGAAGTGTTGTGCTTTAAGTAGCAGTTTTGATGAGAACGGATAGAGCTGTTTGAGAAGGAATAGATCTAAGCTTTGATTAATTCCTGGCTTACTGCTTCGATTGGCAATTCATTGTTTTTTTTTTTGTTTGTTTCAAATTGACAAGTAGAATGGTCTAATTGGTAATCCTTTAGCTGAAATATGTCTTCCTTCAGTTGTTGGCATTAAAGAGTGCTTAACCTGATAGGGGAAACCCTGATTTCTAATGCGTATTTTCCACATGATCATAATTTCGGATGGATGTTTATGAATATTCTTACTCAGCTACTGCTGAATAGTGGAGAGGCCTGTGTAGGTGACAGAAAGTCAAGAGCCAATCTTGTATAATCTCAATCTTGTATGAAAAGGTGATGCTTGATGTATTACCAGGCAATAGTTACCCATCAATTCGCTGTTGTTCTCTACTTTATCTGTCTATACTTGTTGGTCTACTTCTGTGTGTGTACATTGTTATTTGCTTCCCAGTGTTTGCTTTGGCTCATGCTGTTGAACAAGATTGCTGTAAAATTAAAGATCCATCCTTGCTTTGAAGTTTTTTCATTGCTGCGTATTTTCTATTTAATTGAATATTAATTTGGTCAATCTCTTTTGAAATGAAACAATTGGTTAGATTGCCATATGTAACCAAAGTACACTTCAGTTTCTATTCTGCCAACTCCCAGCTTGACACCCTTGTAATAAAATGCGAGGCAGCACCTAGGTTGAATAGTTGTTCAAAATTTCGTTGTGATTTTTCTATTGTCTTCCACGACCATCTATTTGGTTTGTTATGAACCCAGAAGCACAGGGTAGCTACTCTTGAATTCATGATTCGTAATCTGGGCTCACTCTTATATTTATTTAGTTGTTAGGTTTGAACTAGCTGCAACCACTTCTGTTCAATGCATTCCTGATAGATGCATTGAATAGGATGTAGGGGTGTCTGATGCATTCCTGGTCTTTGGTATGGCATCCTGCTCCAGATGAAACAAGGACTTCTAATTCTTTTCTTGCTCCATTCAGAATATAAAAGTTGTGGTTTTAATTTGGGATTATGCGAAGTTTGTATTTCTTGTCTGGATCTGAATTAAAATATTCAACAACTCAAGAGAAAACTGCTTTTATCTAGCTCCGGTAGTTGGAATCTTTTGGTTTTTATTCGTATAACCTATGCAATTATACTCAGACAAAAAAAAAAGTATGCAAAATTCTTTTAGCATAGATTAAGAAGCACTCAGTTATTTTCATGTTTCTTTGTGCAGGTTCGTATGTGACTCATGAAACGAACCACTTTGTCTATTTCTACCTGGATCAGAAAGCAGTTTTGCTATTCAAATCTGGATGACCACCTGTGATGTTGATAAAGATCGGAGAAAAGAATGATGAGCCTGAGCTTGTGATGCTATAATTTGCACCTGTATGTATTAATTGAGATCTGCTAGCTTGCAAAAATGCGTGTGCTTAACTTGTATATCAACTATCACTTCTACTGGCTTTGAACCTTTGGTCTGAATTTCAGTCTTTCAAATTAATGATTTCTTGAACTTTTCTTGTTAATCTCAAAGCTTTCTCATCTTACCTTTGCGAATGAAATGAAAGTTTGAAATTTATATGCTGCATTCGGATTATTCATGGAAACCAAATCAGTTCATTGTGTAAAGGGTTGGAAATGAAGATGCCGTTCTTTTTTCTTTCCCCCCCCCCCCCCCCCTCTTTCTTGTTCCCCTCTAGTCAATTATGACCTGATTGAGGTAGAATTAGGAGGTTAATGAATGCTCGCTAGTCACACACATCGGCGATTTTCGACGACTAATGAATGTTTGATAGATGACCTTGCTTTTACTTGCTTCACTTGTACACGGATCTTTATTACATTCTTGTAAGACACTTCATTCAATGTGTCTATCAATGGGTATAGATACAGTGACTTGAGCCTATCTTGTCAATCATTCAGTTCTTTCAGAATAATGCTGTAGGTACTCATCTGTAACAATCTCGGTCTCATTGGGGTAGATAATTTTATAATTTTTTATTATTTTTTTAGGAGGAAAAAAAGTTACAACACAAATCCTCTAAGTACACAAAAACTAAATTGGTCTAAATTAAAAGCCGAGCAAGCCGAAAGGAGAATCTCGTCTTGCCAGATAATCGGATTTGGAGATTGATGTCCAAGAGAGGTAATTGCGCCCACCACAATATTTGCTTCACGAGGAATATGAGAGTGAGATTTCCTCAAACATAGTATGTCATGAACAAGTGGGTTAGAGAAAGTTCTTAGATATGGAGTTTATGGTTAATATTTAATATTTTTGTTAAAGATGTTTAAGAGTTTTTATTTTTTTTATCTTTTTTTTAAAATTTGGAATATATTTTTTTGTTAAAAGTTAGAAATTTAAGAGGCAAAAAATCTCTAAATAGTCACTGAATGTTGACCTATACAAGACTTTACTCACTGACATTTCAAAAATATCACTTAATTCACTCACATTTAACATTATCATACACTTAACTCACTGTCGTTAAATCTCTCGTTAGAATCCGTTAAAATTGAGGGAATATTTGTCAAAACACTAAATATACATTCCCAACTTAATACTTAAAAAAAGAAAAGAAAAATTCTGAAGTTATTAGACATCAACTTTTTTTTTTAATTTATGAAATTTCTAACAAATAGGAATTTTTTTTTAAATATTAAAGTTTAATTTGAAAAAAAATTCATCATTTTTTCTTCAGAGTAAAAAAATTTCAACTTGGAAATGCATTTTTTAGTGAGTTAACTATTCTTCCGATAGATCTAACGGGTCATAACTGAATGATCATTGGTGATTCTTTTCCAATTTAAGATGATGGAGGATGTATTTAAAATTTTAGTGGCAGAAGTCAATTACCAAATTTTAATTTTTGAATATGAGAAAATATAGACTAAGTCCGGAGATTAGGACTCCTAAATCTCGGATATGAATTCGGAGATTAGGAGCAACATTTGAAACGAAATTTTTTTGAAATTTAAGTTTTGGTTCTGGACCTGTGAAACATGCAAAATCGATGAAAAATGCTTTTCGAATAGCGCTTCAGACGCTCAGGCCCAACCAAAATTCCTCATTAGGACCGAGACCGTCTTACGCAAAGTATCCAAAAATACTCATTCCGTTCTTACAGAGAATCGAAGGGGATATCTGTGGACCAATTCAACCATCTTGTGGACCTTTTAAATATTTTATGGTATTGGTTGATGTGTCAACATGCTGGTCACATGTCGCGCTGTTGTCCACTCGAAATGCTGTTTATGCTAAACTCCTAGCCCAGATTATCCGTCTACGGGCTCACTACTCGGACCATCCTATTAAGTCTGTTCGACTTGATAATAGTAGGGAGTTTACATCGAAAACGTTCGATGACTATTGCATGTCACTGGAGATTAATGTAGAGCATCCAGTTACCCATGTTCATATCCAAAATGGTCTCGCGGAAGCAGCTATCAAACGACTACAAATAATAGCACAGACATTGGTTATGTCCACCAATCTCCCTATTTCCGCTTGGGGATATGTAATACTGCATGCAGCGACGCTAATTCGTATATTACCCACTGCCACCCAACCTTACTCTGCGTTACACCTAGTGACTGGATACGAGCCTGATATCTCGTACTTACACATTTTTGGGTGGTGCCATTTATGTGCCTATTATGCCGCCAATGCGTACTAAAATGGCTCCACAGAGACGAATGGACATATATGTTGGATATGAATCTCCAACTATCGTCCACTGCTTGGAACCCTTGACAAGTGATCTATTTATCGCTAGATTTGTAGATCGTCACTTTGATGAGACAGTTTTCCCGTCGTCAAGGGGAGATAAGAACATAGATGTTCAACAAGAATGACAGAAATTGTCCTGGTCTGTCCCTACCATGTCTCATCTTGATTCCCGTATTGCACAGTCTAAACTTGAAGTGCGGCGAATTATCGAGCTCCAGAACGTAGCATACACTTTGCCTGATGCATTTTCTGATGTTGCTAAAGTGACGAGATCACATAAACCTGCTGCAAATGTGCCTACAAGGATTGACGTCCCAAATACTAGACGTAACACCTCTCCTGTGACACCAGGAGATGGCGCCACTACCCATATTGGCAGTGATGTGGCGTCTGTGGCTGCAGGTCCTGCTAGGAAGGGCGGTAGACCAATTGGTTCGAAGGATACTCACCCTAGAAAGAGAACGAATGAGGCACAAACAAATATTTTGATCATCGATACTTAAAATCCGTCCCATGAGAATGTTTCGGATTATGGTTATATCCAAGGGACATCTTTGGGGGACGCCTCAATGTCAGAATCTATCCTTGAGAACGTAGAGATCTTTGTAAATTACACTAGTGTATATGGGACGTGGGAACGAAGCTCCATCATCATTGATGATGTATTCGCGTACTCTGTAGCGCGTGAGATTATTGAGACCGATGACATCAAACCATTCTCCATTAATGAATGTCATCATAGAGCTAATTGCCCAAAATGGAAAGATGCGATCCAAGTAGAACTAGATTCTCTAGCGAAAAGAAAGGTATTTGGGCAAGTTGTGCCAATACCGCCCAACACCAAACTAGTTTGTCATAAATGGGTATTCGTTAAAAAGCGTAATGAGAGAAACAAGATTGTAAGATACAAAGCTCGCCTTGTGGCGCAAGGCTTCTCACAACGCCTTAGAATCGACTACGATGAGACATATTCTCCCATAATGGAAGTTATTATGTTCCGCTACCTTGTCAGTTTGGTAGTTTCTGAAAAACTGAACATGCAGCTCATGGATGTGGTTACTGCGTATCTATATGGGGATCTAGATACAGAGATTTATATGAAGGTTCCGGATGGACTTCAGTTACCCAAGTCAAGTAGCTCCAAATCACAGAGCGAGTTTGCAATAAGGTTGAAATGCTCACTATATGGATTGAAGCAATCCGGACAGATGTGGTATAACGTCTAAGTGACTATTTGGTTGGGAAGGGATATGTTAACAATGAACAATGCCCATGTGTGTTCATAAAAATAACAAGTTCCGGATTTGCAACAGTAGTGGTTTATGTTGATGATATGAGCATAATTGGCACCCTTAAAGAGTTAAGGGAAACAGCTGAACACTTGAAATCTGAGTTTGAGATGAAAGATCTTGGGAGAACTCGGTTTTGCCTCGGTTTGGAATTTGAGCACCTTATAGATGGTATCTTAATTCATCAATTAGCTTATACCCAAAAGATGCTTTGGCATTTCAATTAAGCCTTCAAGCACCCCAATGGTCATCCGTAGTCTTGATCCAAAGAAGAATCCATTCCATCCAAAAGATGACGACGAAGATGTGCTAGAGGCGGAAGTGCCCTACCTAAGTGCAATAAGCGCATTATTGTACTTAGCACAATGCACAATATCTGCCATCTCATTCGTCGTGAACTTAGTAGCTAGATATAGCTCTATGCCAACATGACACCATTGGACTAGTGTTAAAGATATCTTTCAATACCTAAGTGGTACGATTGATATGGGTTTGTTCTATCTCTACAGAGAGATGATGGATTCGGACCCATCATATGCCAAGAACGCCATAAATAGTGGTCTGCGTTCCCTCTCCCCATCCCAAAACGACATAAGTGTTTTGGAGGGTTTTGTTGATGCTAGGTACCTCTCTAACCCACACAAAGGTCGTTCCCAAACTAGTTATGTATTCATCATGGGTAAGACCGCGATATCTTGGAGGTTTACTAAACAGACTCTAGTCGCTACTTCTTCGAACCATGCAGAGATTATTACTCTTCACGAAGCAGTTCATGAATGTATATGGATTAGATCCATAGTTATGCATGTTCGAAGCAATTGTGGTTTGAAGTCTACCATAAATGAGCCTACCAGCATTTATGAGGATAATGCTGCTTGCATTGAACAAATGAAGCAAGGCTACATCAAAGGCGACAATACCAAGTATATATCGCCTAAGTTCTTCTACAATAAGCAACAACAGAAGCTCCTCAAGATCAAGGTGAACCAGGTTAGATCTGAGGACAATGTGACAGACTTGTTGACTAAGTCATTGCCTAAATCCACGTTCGAGAAACATGTTGCAAGCATTGGTTTGCAAAAGTTATCCGAAGTCCCAGGATCGTAGTCATCAGGGGGAGACGCAGACATCAAGGGGAGATGTCTACATATTGATCTCGAAACGTGAAGGGTGTGTTATGCTCTTTTTCCCCTTCGACCGAGGTTATGTTTGTCCCACAGGGTTTTTGTTACTCGGCAAGGTTTTTAATGAGGCAACGAGAGGAGCACCGCGTTTGGGCGACACAAGGGGGAGTGTTTAAGTAAATCCAGATTTTGTGTCTAGACCAAACTCTAGGTTACTTGCTCTAGTTGTAATAGGCTAAGGTTTGTATTAGAGATAATCTCGGAGAATCTTAACAGATATCCAATCAATGTACGATTATGTTTCCATGTACAACTCTGATACTATGCCTTGTAAACATCTATATAAAGAGGCCCCTATTATCAATGAAAGCACAACAAATTCTCTCCCAAATATCGATTCCCTAAAACAGTTTAATATTTATTTGTATTTGTTAGTTAAAAAAAAATAATTGATATACAAAATTATCTCAAACACCGTAAATTTATGTTACCTCAAGTCCTCAGAACCAACCCTATTACTATTCCAACTTGAAATGTTTAGAGATTGTTTTTGCTCCTGATATCCAACATTTACTTTACCTATAAACAAGAGGTCATATTATTATTGATTGCTTAATGAATATATTTATTTTTTCTATAAGGAACTATTAACAAAGATTAAATACAGGCACCCCTCTAAGGCACCCAGACCCTAATCAATCAAAAAGTACGGCTCTTGAGACACTCGGGGGTAAAAAGTTACCCCAAACTTTTTCTCCACTACAGTTGTGACCTAGGTTTGCACAAGCATCTGCTATAAAATTCGCTTCTCTTAGGACATGGTTGAAAAATCTTCGTGAAATCATCTTAATGTCTGGAGAATTCTTGGATACCTTGGTGTTTGTCATACCCTCATTTTGTTAAATATTTTGGACCATTGGATTAGTAATATATCCAATGGTTCAAAATATTTAACAAATTGGTAACTTGTTTAGCCCTTAGCCTTTCTAATTTTTTTTTTTCCTTTTTTTTTCCTTTAGGGTTAAGTTGGAACAAGAAGATTTCTCCTCCTCGAAGAGAAATTTGCTCCTTAGCGAGATTTCCGCTCCTCGATGAGATACTTGCTCCTTAGCGGGATTTCCCCCTTGAACGATAGATTTCCTTATTGAGTTTTGTTTATGGGTCAATTTGGTGGTAATCAAGTTGGTACTTTTTTGCAATTCACTGCCTAATGTGCAGAATCGGTTGAGGAAATCTAGACCTGTGAATCTGCAAACTTAAATTTATTAGGATTAATTTCAGTTTACCCCCCTGAGGTTTGGGGGTGAAATGATTTCACCCCCTAAACTTTCAATTTTGAATTTTTTCCCCCTAAACTTTTCAATTTCAATCAGCCGTGTCCAATTTTTACTGTTCCGTCCAAATTGGACGTTAAGTTTGACTTTTGAGGGTTAAAATGGTCATTTCAACATAAAAAAATAAAATTAAAAAAAAAATTCTGTTTTTTTTTTTTTTTTTTTTCTTCTGCTTTTTAGTTTTTTTTTTGTTTTTATTTTATTTTTTATTTTTTTTTATAATTTTGTCTCCAACCTATATACCACAAGTTATAATAGGTTTATAAAAACAAAAAAAAATACTCTAGGTAGTTGAAAGCCGCTCGCTGGTCTACGATATTTCTGACATATCTCCGATAAAGTGAAGAATTTAGGATATATCCCAAATAAAGTGAAGAAATATTTGTAAAAAATAATTTTACACTTTATCTGTAAATAAATATCTGTAAATAAATATCTGTATATTCCCAATAAAGTGAAGAAATATCTGTGTGAAATCATTTTTGGTCTACGATATTTGTGATATATGTTCAATAAATTGAAGAATTTTAGGATATATCCCCAATAAAGTGAAGAAATATCTGTGTAAAATCATTTTTTACAGATATTTATTTACAGATAAATATTGGATATATATCACAAATATCGCAGACCAAAAATGATTTTACACAGATATTTCTTCACTTTATTGGGAATATACAGATATTTATTTACAGATAAAGTGTAAAATTATTTTTTACAAATATTTATTCACTTTATTTGGGATATATCCTAAATTCTTCACTTTATCGGAGATATGTTACAAATATCGTAGACCAGCGAGCGGCTTTCAACTACCTAGAGTATTTTTTTTTGTTTTTATAAACCTATTATAACTTGTGGTATATAGGTTGGAGACAAAATTATAAAAAAAATAAAAATAAAAAAAAAACAAAAAAAAACTAAAAAGCAGAAAAAAAAAAAAAAAAACAGAATTTTTTTTTTAATTTTATTTTTTTTTATGTTGAAATGACCATTTTAACCCTCAAAAGTCAAACTTAACGTCCAATTTGGACGGAACAGTAAAAATTGGACACGGCTGATTGAAATTGAAAAGTTTAGGGGGTAAAAATTCAAAATTTAAAGTTTAGGGGGTAAACTGAAATTAATCCAGGAGGGTAAACTGAAATTAATCCAATTTATTATTTATAAGGACTTCAAAATTAATTACCTAAAGACTTCAATTTATAGTTTGAGGAAACTCTGTAGAAACTGAGTTTGTAGCTACTTAATGTTACCACTAAGGGATTGCACTCATGTATCTTAACTATACAATGAACTCAAGTATCTTTGGTTGCATAGTTTGTATAAGTACCAATATTTAGTTAAGACATTTTAGTGATGCAATGCCTAACACAAACACAAGATGAGTTGTAACTTCCAGAAAGAGGAGTTAAGGTACCAAGTATTTGAAATGGCTTACAATCGTCTTAGACACACAAAATGGAAGTTCGCTTGCTTTTTCAGTTGGAATGAAGAACTCTCTATATGCATGAAAACTACACACACACACACACACACACACACACACACACACATATATATACATATGTGTTGTGCATTAATATCAACCTAGCTCTCACTACTTACATAATCTATAATAGAAATTTGATATACACGCAGTGCGTCATGTATGTCTTATAACAAAAACTATAATTTCGCGTCTATGTAGAATATAAACTTGACATACACGCAGTGCGGCATGTATGTCTCATAAAAAAAGACCATGATTTTGCATCTATCTAGAATAGAAAGTTGATATGTACATAGTGCGGCATGTATGTCATACAAAAAACACTATGATTTTGTGTTCTATCTACAATATGAACTTGATACACACGTAGTGCGCGATGTATGTCTTATAACAAACACTATGATTCACTAGACGCAACTACATTTTATGAGAATACAAAATATAAATATAACATCATTCTCTACTGCCTATTATTTAGGGTTTAGGGTTTAGATAGCAAGTTGATCATAGACGATTTTGGCAATTCTATCAATTGACAATCAAACCTAATATGACTATTAATTGATACAGAACCTTTAAAAGAACCTTCTATCCTAGGTTCACCGAATTACTTTTAGTTAAATAGTCTATATTACTAATTAATTTTATTATTAGTGAATTAATGCTTGTTATTAATGGACAATTACACAATTGAAAATTACGTTTTTTCCTTATTAAAAACAAAAACCTTCTAACCTAAGTTCGTAAAATTAGTATTAGTTAAATAGTCTTTATTACCAATTAATTATATCATTAGTAGTTTCCTTAACCAAATATAATTCTTTTTACATGCATTTTACAACAACGACAACAATTAGTGTAAAAATAAATAATATTTGTTTTAAATGTAGTCAAATGAGAACCTATTTTAGGACTTATTTACTCAAATGAGAATCTACTTTACTCTAATGAGAACCTATTACAATTACCACTTTTAAGACTTAATTACTCAAATGAGAATCTACTTTACTCTAACGAATACCTTATTTACTTTTAGTGAAATTATTACTACAATGACTACATATTTTATCACAACCCACAACACTTGATGTAGAAGCGGTAACTTTTGTTTTATTTGTAGTAATTACTCAACCTAAACTAATGTACTAATTTATAGACAATTTAACAAGTATGACAACAAATTTGTTGTCAGAGTGGTAAATCTTTATGTTTTTATCATTAATGAAATGATTACTACAATGACTACACATTTTACCACAATCACAACAATTGATGTAAAAGCGGTAACTTTTGTCCTATTTATAGTAATTACTCAACCTAAACTAATGTACTAATTTATGTACAATTTAACAAGTGCAACAACAAATTTGTTGTCAAAATGGTAAATCTTTATATTTTTATCATTAATGGAATAATTACTCAATGACTACATATTTTACCATAACTCGCAACTATTGGTGTAAAAGCAGTAACTTTTGTTCTGATTGTAGTAATTACTTCAAAAACTATACTATTTACAAGATTACCAACCATTTTACAATTCTGACAACATTTGTGTTGTGAACATGGTAAAATTAAAATTAGACCAAAAGATATGTAACAACTTAGTATTGTAAGGAGCTTCTCCACTTGATAATCAAGGTTTTAAATTTGATAAAAGTTGTCCAAATATGATATTTACATCTTTGACCACTCAATTACAATAACCACAACAATTGTTGTCATAAGTTGTAATTGTAGTTCAACTATGTGTAATTTATTATTTTGACAATACTTGTTACATAATTTTTAACAATGTTACATATCAAGAAAGAGTGTGTTGTTAATATGGTAAATTTTATTTTTTAAAATGACACATGTCGATATTTAATTGGGTAACCTGTTAAACCAGTTTAGTAGGTTTCCACTATATTAATTTACTAAAAGTAAAAAAAATAAAAAAATAAGAGTATGACATACGTCAAGGTACCCAAGACGACCCTTTTAATGTCTTCTATAATCTACATAATTCATCATGGTGGTTGGATCTTGTTATTAACAGCAGGTATTCCGGCAAGATTGGCCTTAATTAAGGTACTCTTGCCAGCTCTTTCTTCCAGCCAGAAAAGCCTATTTGTAATTATGAGCATTAATTCTTTTGCATTAGCAGGGCCCTTCCAGAAAACTACATTATGTATACCAAGGTATTTACCAATGGTAGATTTTTGTTGGATTCTCAGGATATTAACTATACCCTGCTTCAAATTATTAGGGACATTTGAGGAAAAGAATAAGGAGGATTTATTAAAATTAATTCTTTGTCCTAAAACTAAAGCAAAAGCTTCCAAAACTCTTATTATGGTCCTAGCTCCTTCAGTAGAAGCTTTAGCAAATACTGAGCAATCATCAACAAATATTAGATTTGAAATCCTGAATCCTAGTGGGGAGGAAAGTAGACCAACATGATTCTTTAGCTTTTCAGCTAGTTTATTTATGTGTCTTATGAGGAAAAGTTCCATGCAGAGAATGAAAACAGTGGCGGAACCTGAAACTTCTCAATGGGGGGGGCCAAAAATATTGATAAATTTTTTTTTTCAACAATTGATATTTACTATAAAATTCAAATACAAACAAATATTGAATAACAAAAACGAAAAATTATTTTTTCTTCATTTTCGATGCCATATATTAAGCATCCATTAATATTCTCCTTTAAATGTGCCTTAATTAATAATTTATAGAATTCTATAAGCTAAATAAGCCAACTAATGAAGTTAATTATTATAATTATCAGTTTACAAGGAGTAATTATTGTTAAGACTTCAATTTGGGGGGTCATGATTGTAAATTATAGTTAAATTTACTTTTAATTAGGATAAAAACACAAGCCAATCAATAGCTTAGCAACATTTTTCAAAATAATTGGGGGGGCCAGGGCCCACTCCGGCCCCCATATAGTTCCGCCATTGAATGAAAATATAAGGGGATAAATGATCCACTTGTCTGATTCCTCTGGATGGCTTAAACCAGCCTTCAGCTTTACCATTAATAATAAGAGGGAAAGTGATACTAGTAATGCAGTTCATAATTCTAGTAATCTAGTCTAAGTGAAATCCAAACTTAGAAAGACAAGCTTTAATAAAGTCCCAGTTCAGAAAGTACATCAAAGATGTATAGAAATTTGACAAAAAAAAAAAAAAGAAAAAAAGAAGAAGAAGAAGTCCAAATTCAGAAAATCATAAGCTTTTTCTAAATCAAGTGAATAAATTGGTTGTAGTGATCAAGCATATTATACTATATATTAAAGCCGGGATTGCTGCTGCTGTTACTAAGGGTTTAGGAAAAGACCTTTTCTGCCCCTTGTTTTGATTAATTACAACTGCCATTTATAGGAGAAATCCTGACCGACAAAAGCAACCTAAGCTTTTTTCCTTTCTCTCGCTCTTGCATCCGAACATGACCGTTTTCTAGCGTTTTCGAGCTGGAAAGACAACGTTTGCATTTCATCTGCAGAGTTCTGGGTTTGTTTTCCGACCCTTGTGTTGGATTTGCACAGGGAGGGAGAGAGAGAGAGAGAGAGAGAGAGGTGTGGGCTGCTCTTCTCCATGCATGTAATTGTGAAGGTAAATTTTTTCCCTATCTATTATTGAGGTGTACTGTTAGAGAGAGAGAGAGCTGTTGTGAAGCATTTCCAATTTCAATCTGGGTTTCCAAATTTAATTTCAAGCTAATAGAAACTTTGGTATAGTTTGCGTGTTGGGTTATGTTAGTTTTGTGGAATTCCTTTGCTACATTTTCAGATTTTTTTTTTTTTTGGTGGAGTGTGGCTCAGTTTAAGATTATGTCAGTTGGCTTCGTTATTTTCTGAGATGCCTTTTCTTCTTCTATATAAAGTTATAAACCGAACAAGTGTAAGAACATGAACAAAGGAGAAAGAGTTTAAGTAACTCTGTGTTGGTCTGAAACAAGACCGTGTTTCCGTATCCCAGGTTTGCGTTTTATACTTTTATGTCTGTGTTGGCAGTCGACTGCTTCTTACCAGTGCCTTGCTTTTTTATGAATTATCCAAATGCAACATTCATATATTGACAAAGGAGAAAAAGAAAAACAAAGAAGAAATTAACTATTCCACTTATCGACTGCTATGGAGTATTGGTTCACCTACCGTAATGTGTATGATCTTTTTTCTTTTCAATTTCAGTGGAATTACAAGAATTTCTTGGTTTATGGCAGAGTGGGCCGAGCTTTCATTTCCTTGGATTTGTTATGTGCATTAGTGCAACTGGTCCGATGGCATTCAAATCTCGCCAACAATTCAGTTGACGCATTGTGAGTACCACGCATATCCAACCTCAATTTTTGATCCCAAGTGTCGAAATTCTCCACGAGCCGCGAGAAGTCATAGGTTGATCCTTCGAGTGGGTAACATCAAGACATCCTAAAATTTCATTTCCGATTGACAAGAGTCCTCCATAAATAGCCTATAGTTTACCTAATACCAGGTCTAGTACCACTAGCTAAAACCAAGTGACAATAGGCAGCGTAACAATTTGGAAGGAAAGAAGGCACTTAAACTATCGAGGACGATCCTATTCGCCATTAGATCTTCATTGGGTATAGAGTCCATTTTCTAGCTACCTTGAAGGCATTCCTACTAAGTACGAGAAAGTGTTCTGGGAACAAGAGTTGGAGAAAGAAAGAGTGAGGGAAACCTCAACTATGTGAATGTCAAACAAAAAGGAAGTCGGTCTCGATGAATGAACGGTGCGTTTCCTAAAAGGGTATTGAATGAGGCAACATATAACTAAAAGGATTAGAGGATGGGTATTATTTAGGTCCGAGAAAGGAAAAGAATGGGAAGTGTGGGAGAGTGTGTGTGTCTTTGTTTCGAAATAAGATTCAAGTCTCAACAACGTTTCGTGAATGCTGCTAGATTTTTGAGATCTTTTATCAACTGCAGACCAAACTTTGAAAAATCACCCCGAATTTATTTCGTGATAGAAAGAGGTGAAAATTTCCAGATCCACAGTTAACTGACCAAACAGAATCACATAAAAAATTCACGAATTTTGAAGATCAATAGGTTGGGCAAGACAAGGCTCGAAGTGGGTAGTCTAGTAATTGACTCAGGAATTTTCAGTAAGGTTGAATTTTTTTTTTTTTTTTGCTTTAGAAAACGAACATTGAAGTTCAGACTGAGGAATATTACCAAGAAAATAGAGATGCGACCTAGGAATGTTTAATAAACAAAAGAGAGCTTAAAGAGTTCGAAAAGCGACTAGAGACTAGGGGGTCTAACAAATTGACCACAAACGTCCTACTAACAAAAGTTCTAGTCTGAATCTTCCGGATCGTAGGGATAAAATACTAGCTCCCTATTATAGTCAACAGGATCGATACGGTCTTTGATTGCTTGAATTTCTAGAGGAAGTGGTTGTCCGTCGCCTTCTGCATCGAGCACAGTGTATATCTCATCCAAGAAGGCGTCAACTCTCTCGGCCTCCTCAACAACCTCGTGCCAAGGTCGGGAGTAGTCCATTGTCATCCGTTCCCGCATCCTGGAATTTAGACTGTGTATAAATCGATAATTACGATCCTTTAAGCTTTCGTATACGTCGGGACGTCTAGCTCTCACCGCCAAGAATTCCCGAATATACCCCTGTAAGATATTGACCTTTTGTCGAGGGTAGACAGGTCCTATCATTGCCCTTGTTACACTTTCAAGATCATTGCCCTTGTTACACTTTCAAGATCTCTATCAATTTCGGCAATCAAGTTCCTCATCTCCACCACCTTTGGGTTCGGACGCTGAGTGGAGGAAGAAGGAAGAGCACTAGAAGAAAAGGGTCGAGGGACATCGATCCGGGCGGAGGGTTCTAATTCTACTGTCACACGGGATTTGGCTGTGCTGTCGGTTCAGGAGGAGTCCATGGAGGAGTCGGACATTTTTTTTTTCAAATCTGAAAAACATATTTTTCAAAACACTTTTAGTATGGTTGATGATAATAATAAGGATTAAAGACAATCCAACAAACTTCACACAACGAAAAGGTTTTAAGTTCAAGGTCTATCAGAACCGTTATGCTCTGATACCATCTTTTCTGTGGCGACCCGGAGACCGGATTACCACAGCGCCGCCTCTCCAAGGAACCCTACGCCCGCGACACTTAGAGAGCAAGTGTTTTGGGCCTAGAATTCCTCAAAGAGACAAGGCCTTTGGGTTGGAGAACAAGAAATCTATAAGCCTGAAATTCTTGGGCTTGTATAGTGGGCTTGGCTCGTAATCACAAGATTACGAACTAGGCGAATAAGAGGAAAGGAAGGTGGTGTTGAGTTGAGTTTTAGAACCTATGTCAATTTTTAGTTCTTAGCCCAAGTTTGCATTAAGTTCATTGAATGGTAAGTTACGTGAGTCTTCTAGGTCTAGCCCACTAGGACCTAAACTCAAAGGGAGGTTCTAACCCTAGGGTTCCACTTTGGTGGTAAGCAATCACACACATCATCAACCATACATAATGTTACAAAAATTTAGTGAAATCAAGCAAGCCAAAAAGAAATAAACTTTAAATAGAATAAAACAAATTGTGTCCTCCAAGGATTATCCTCCGTACCCAAGCTTCGACAACAACAGCCTGCAAAACAAACTAAAGTAGGGGTTAGGCTCCTACATCCAGTCATTGCCCATGCCCGCCCCCATATCTAAGTTTAAAAACATGAGTTATCGTTTTGAATAAAAGAAGTAGATAAAAACCGGTTTGCTCTTCCACGTGATCGTCACCACGTAACTACAATCCCACGGCAATTGATCATCTTTCACACTTCCATCACAACCGTCCATCTAGCCAATCACTTTCCGGAATTCATTAATCACAAGGCTAGAGACAAAGGGGAGATAACAAGGGCATGGTGCACACTGCCCACCACCGGTGGCTCAAGGAGGAACTGACCTCTCCTTACATCCCCATCAATTGCCAACACATCAATCCAATCCACGCAAACCATTTCAAGTTGTAAAAACAGATAATTTCCAAAACATGCAAGAGGCCTCATATAAATCATAGTTTATGCAAGAAAAGCATAGATAGAGTTAAAGGCATCCCCTACCTGGAACTCGAGCTTTCTCTTGCAGCACTTGGCCTCAATGCAACCTTGTCGCAACCACCACTTCACAAGATCCTACCAAGATATCAAGCCTAGACCAAATAAGTGACATTAATCACGATAAACTAGGCTAGCTATTCACTCACATAACTCTCCGAAGAAAACATTTCCTTTAACCTAATTACTAACTAATAACCAGACCATTTGGGTTCCAATAAGGGGTTTGTTGTTAGGAAGAGGGGGTAAGAACACTTTTTAAAAGACAAGTTGCTAAAAACCGAAAACAGAGTTTTAAAGGAGCCGTCAAGGGTCACGGAATTGTTCAAAATACTTGAGGTAAATTCTTGAGAAATTTTGAAATAAGGATGGCTTGACAACCAACTCAGTAAGATTGAAATGATTATTGAATTTCAAGTGAAACCAAACAAAGAGTAAAGGTTTTAAAGGCTGAAGTAAAACAATGTGCAGATTCTTTCCAGAAATACAAGCTTCTGTCCCCCTATTTCAAAATTGCATAACTAATTCTAGAAAATTTTTTTTGGGGTGATTCAAATTCTGGAATGTTAATATATGTGTCTAATATATTTTTCTAGAAGAAAATGACCCCAAATTATCAACGGTTTAGCTCCAGTTTTGAAATGAATGCAACTGGGTCAAATTTTACTGAAAACTGAAAATCTGCAGAAACTGGTTCTTTTGTGTAAATCTCTTTTGGTACTCAAAATGGCTGGTTAAGTAGACTCTAAGACACCTATAGAAAGTATCTAAAGCTTCTAAAAGCTTAAAGTCTCAGTCACCCTTCAATACTATAAGGGGAAGGTCTTGTAGCTCACTAACATGATGTTTTGAAGACATGGTGTTTGGACAACAATAACACAAATAAACTCTATGATCAAGCATGCTTTCAATGTTCAAAATAACCATGTTCTAGCACAAATCCAACACACTTAAGAGGCATGTCTAATGCTCCTAATGATCTATAGTTCAGGTTACTTTCTAATAGTATATGGGCAGGTGTTGTAGCTCGATGACATAATGCATTGAAACATGATATTTGGACAGCTACAAACAACAAATAACCTTTGAACCAAATACGATTCTAATACTCAAGGGGTAGCCATGACCTAGCAGAATCCCTAGACATTAGAATGGATGACAAATCAAAATTAAGGAAGCAAGATACCAACAACAGCAGTGACAAGTTCATACTCTTCAAGAATTCGTAATAACAACCAAAAATACATAGAGTTTTATGGAAAAGATGATACTCACCAAAGACTAATAAAAAAGGTGAGTTTCTCTTGAGGATTTCAACAGGAAAGAGAGCTGAGGGAGCTGGTTGGATCGAGTCCAGCCGCAGGCCAAGAAGTTCGCTCAATCTCGAACATGCAAAGTGCAACAGAAACTTCTCAATATGTGAGATAGTTGTTTTGAACGTATTGAGCCTAAAAATTGAAGAAAGAAAGGGGAACTTGATGGTTCCAGAATCTTACCAAGTGTTTGTATCAGTCTCAAGTAAGATGTGAGGGATTCGAGTGAAGCAAGAGAGGGAATTCAAGCAGAAATCCGGAACAGGCTCGTTTCAGAATAGCTTCCGCTTCGAGGGGTGTACAGGACTCAAATAGACTCCAATGGAGCTGAAATTTTGAGACTAGATAGAGGAGACATAGACGAACAACTTTGGTGAAGAAATTTTTTTGATCGGAGGTCTCTAACTAGGCGTTTTGGGGCTCGTAAACAGACTGATGTGTCCAGGGACCAGAGGAAAGGTGAGAAGAGAAGGGTGAATGACGATTTATGGCCTGGGTTCTCTCTTTTGAAGGTCTGAGATGACGTTCTTGGAGGAGTTGCCCTTTGCATGATGGAAACGTGGAGGGGAGGAGCTGAATGAGGCTCCCTTTCTCTCTGCCCAACTCTGACGTGAACAAGGAAAGAGGAAAAGCTGAGCTTTGCGTGTGAAGGAGAAGGCTCAGCTTGGGCAGATAAATTTAGGGCAAAAATAAGGTGGTAAAAACCAAAATGATGGGGAAAATAAAAGTAAAATAAGTAAATACAAGAAAACTCAAATTAAAGTGTTGACAATGCCAAATAAGGATCGAGTCTCACAAAACTTATTTTTAGATAGAAAAATGGCAAGGCAAGTTTTGTCGGAGTTTTGCTCGAGTTTGAAAAACATAAGGAGTAAATAAATTGTGCATTTGAAAGTCGGTGAGATGCTTGACGAGTAAGCTTCGGGTAAGGCAAGCAGAAATTTCGCCAATTATTAAGAAAGGTAAAATAAGAAAATCGTAAACGCACGCACAAGTATATTTCAAAATTATGCAAAGATGTCATTATGAGCTACAACCATATTGGATCAAGGAAGAGGTTTGGGTTAAAGGTCGACTAACTTATTGGGCTAGGTAGCATACTCGTCTGTTGGGTGTCCAGAGTAAATTTTGGACTCTAACCTTACGCTATTCTCAGGCCCAAGGCCCAAGCCCAAACTATTTCCAAAAGTATTCAGCCGAACAAAGGTCGCGGAAAATTTTCCCGTAAAAAAAAGTGACATTCGGAATTTCACGGGGTCTACATTACTCCACTTATTTCGTGATTGTCCTGTGGCTCAAGCGGTTTGGAATGGTATTATATGCTTGGATACCATTGCTAGAACCAAGGATCTTGATTGGTTTGCTTGGATTTCTGCAAATGTTCACTGTAAGGGAGATTGTTATGGTGGATTAAAATGGTGTTAAGTTTTTGTTTACACTTGTTGGTTTCTATGGAAATGGAGAAACAAATTGTTTTTGATCCTGACTTCCATTTTCCATATAATCCTAGCAAATTGATCATTGATGCTATCAAAGAATGGACCTCTGCTAATGTGACCAAGGCCAATTCTAATGGTAGAATCAATATCAGCATGGTGTGGAGTAAACCTCCAGTCAACTTTTACAAACTTAATGTTGATGGTGCCCGAAATCGGAATGGACAAATCGGAGCTGGTGGAGTTTTGAGGGATCACTATGGTAATTGGATTTCTGGATTCAGTGCTAATTTGGGGTGTGGATCTGTTCTTAATGCTGAAATCTGGGGTCTTCTTCTTGGTTTAAGATTGGCTCATAATCTTTCATGCCTATATCTGATGGTTGAAAGTGATTCTGAAGTTTTAGTTAACATGATCAAGCAGGGTGTGAATGATTTACATCCTTCTAAAACTCTTATTGACTGCTGCCAATTTTTTATTAGACAGTTTTCTCACTATGAAGTTAGCCACATTTATCGTGAGATTAATCAGGTTGCTGATGTGCTTTCTAAATCTGTAGTGGATGTTGAGATTGGAGTGCATGTTATGGAGCAACCCCCTCCACAAGTTACTTCATTCTTGTTGGATGACTTGTGTGAATATCCTAGATATAGGACAGTAGTTCCTAGAGTGTAATTTTTCTATTCTTTGTTGTTGGGCCGTTTGGTCCCCATTTATTCAAAAAAAAAAAAAAAAAAACTATGAAACTGCACTAAATTGAAACCTCCCTTCTTTTCTAAAATGATATTCCTGCCCTTGCCTATAATCACCACTTCCATAAATCTGTTCATGTTAACTAATTGTTCATCTTCTTGACAGGCAATGAGGGGAAATTGAGATGCGGCCAGTTAAATTACGGGAGATCCAACCACTGAAGAAAAACATATCGATCAAGGATTGGGTGTGTTATGGAGATTAAAATAAAGAAAAAGCAGGCTATATATTTTGCGGAACAACATTCAGATCAAGGTTCAGTACGTGAAATCCAATCACCCTTTCATGGTCCTGTCACAGCTATATATTTTGATGAATGTGTATGATCATTTTTGTAACTTTACGATGTATGTTGTTACTTTTTAACAATTGTAAACCCCGCAGCAAAGTGCGGACATACTTTCTAGTATTATTAAAGCAGAAATGGGTCCTGAAGTCCAGGATGATTATTCTAATGATTACATTCACCTGAACAAAGATTCCAGATACCTTAGGAATAATGATTGGAGGGCAACCATGTCCACTCCAAACAGTAAACTTTTGGCTATTGCTTGCACTGAGGCAGTGAATCACAGAGTCAAGTAAGCCGCTTTTGAAGTTCTGAAAATACGATTTTAAGTTTTTTGACTATGAATAAAGAATACCGATCATTACAATCTCCTCCCTGAGTGATATGATTAAATTGATGTAGGATGAGAATGAGCTCAATTTAGCTGGAAAATCATAAAAGTAAGGGTGAGGCTATTGCCACCCTATAATTTTCTTTGTTTACCCTACTTGCTCATTACACCCTACATTTTAATTTTAATTATTAGATTTACTTATCCAACCCATTTCTCTTTCTAGGAATATCCTCCATCATATGACATATCAAATTAAAAAATAAATGTTGTTTAACGAAAATTTCTCATTTAATTTATATCAATTAAAAAGACGTCATAAAATATATTAAAGTTTCCTAATAAAATCATAATTTGATTTACTTCCATTTTTTTTTAATTTTTTCCATTCAGTTTCAATGTTCGTTTATTTCAATCCATATTAAAAAAATTAGTAAGTGCTAATATGAGCAATGAAAAAAAGATTGATTTTTTTTTCGTGTTGTAATTTTTTTGCTTTCGCTGTTTATAAAGGTATTATAAAGATTTTGATGAAGTGAACACTAATGGTTTTGTGAATTGAATAACGAATTAACGATGAGGACGCAACAAAAAGATAAAAAAGAAAATTGTAATAAATTGAAATTTGGATGGAGAAGATGAAGATTAATGTTATCAGAAGAGAAATTAAGTAGTTTTGTATTTAATTAGTTATGTATTTAGTTTTCCTTAAAGATTTAAATTTTAGAAAATTAGTGTACTTATTAGTCATTTTGCATTTGGGTAATATAGTCTTTCAATAATTCAAATATTTATAGGGTGAACAAAGAAAATGGTAGAGTGGCAATAGCCGCACCTAAAAGTAAATAAGTGACATAGAATCAAGAAGAGTGATTGGAAAATAGGTAACTCACGCGTAATGAGGTTATAAGCTGCTTGAATATTGAAGAAGATTTGGTTTTGGATTTTTTTGGGTTTTTTGTGCAAAAATTCAGGTTCTGGATTGTGAATCACATTGGAGTAAATTTTAGCCAGAATGTCCATTTGAGACGCATGATACCTTTCACTTTAGTGAGCCATAACAGATTTCGGCCAAAATATATTATTTTAATTATCCGATTCGGGATTTAATATTTTTAGGCTAGTCTTACATTTGTTTTTAGGGTTCTTTTTATTTTAGGTTTTTAGTTTCCTTTTAAATTTGGATTCTTTAGGATTTATTGTTAGATTATGATTCTAGATTTTCGGATGGCTACATAATCACCATTATGCTTTGTATTAGAATCAGTTTATGATATCAAATTTAATAAAATGAGAGTTTTTTCTCAAATTCTCTGGTGGACTCCAGATTTATCTTTTTAGGGTTTATTGCTTGTAAACCCATGTTACTTCCGACTGCGTCATAAATTTAAATGTTTTATCAATAAACAAATAAACAAACTAGCACTTTTAGCACAACCTAATACCGCGATTCTCTTGCTGTCTCTCTCTCATTACACTCTACTAGGGTTAGGGTTTTTGTGACTGAATTGTGAGGTGATCTCTCTCATTTCATGGCCGCTGCTATTGCTTCCATGACTGCTAAACTTGCGACATAGCTGTCGCTTAAGGACGGCGAAGGGCCTGTGGATCTAGGCAACCTTCGGATTTCGGGAAAAGAATTTTTGGCTAGGAACTTTTACCTAGTTGGGCGGCTGAACAGCAGTTGTGCGGTGGCTCTGGATTCGTTTCGCAGTGCTATCAGATCCATGTGGAGGCTAACGGGGACGGTGGAGGTGCAACCCAGTGCAGATCGCTTCTTGTTTATGTTCACTCATGAACGTGATATTGCGAGAGTGAAGAAGGGCGGACCATGGGGTTTCCAGCATGCTATGGTTCTTCTCAACGACTATGATGGATTCTCGGATATCTTTGCAGTCAAGCTAGACTTTGTGTGGGTCTGGGTGGAAGTGCAAGGTCTGCCTCCGGGTATATTGACTAAACCAACCATTAAATTGGTTGGAGAAACCATTGGTGAGGTACTACAGGTGGATCAGACTGCCTTGCGTCAAGGAACTACACGTGTGCGACTTGTTCTTCCCATCAACACTCCAGTTCGCTTGAATCGTAGGGTTAGGGTTTTCCTAGTGGATTTTCTAACCTTACAGTTTAGGTACGAAAGGCTGCTCGGGCGGTGCAAACAGTGTTCAATGCTAATCATGGAGGGGAGAGATGTCCCCTACAGACGGAGGAAGAAGCGGCGTCGGTTGAAGGTTCTGTTCAGCCTCAGTCAGCGGGGCCTTCTCTTCCAACACTGGTTTTTAGGGCTAATGCCCAAACAATTGTTCACCCCTCTCTGTTTTCTGCTATCAAAATACCTAACCTGCTGAAAAAGAGGAAGTACAAATCCGGGCCTTACCGGAGGGAGTGGAAGCGCCCATCTCAGAGGGTATCTCTGCCAACCCCCAACTTGCTGGTGTGCGGCGTCAAAGGGAAGAAGAGTTATCGACTGACTAAAAGAAAGCAAAGCATAGCCTGGCTTAAGTTCGGATGGGTCTTCAACCGGAAAACCTCGGTTTTGATGTTTCATCTGAGGGGTTGTTTGAGGTGACAGTTACCTCGGCTCCAAAGGTGTACAATAAGAAAGGAAGGCCCAGTGGGAAGATAAATATTCCTAAGCCTTCCCCGACGGCCTTTGTTTGTGCTGGCTCTGAATCAGGAATGTCAGTTGCTTCTGAGGGAGGATATGGAAGTCTACAGATGGTGGTGGCCTCGGAGATGGAATCCCTTCCCTTTTCTGGTTAGGAGTAGGTGGTCTACAAACCTCGAGTAATAGCATTTCTGTTTTGTTCGTTTGCGTCGTACACCAGGATGGTCTTAGGCGACAAGGATGGTCAAGGCAGGGCTTTTACTTTGGGTTTGTAGGCTATAAGTTTTAAAAGTTTTCTTTTTGCATGTCTTTTGGACTTTAGTTTGTTTTCCTTTTGGTTTAGTTGCAATAAGCATGCTTATGCAGACTTGGTTTGGTTTTTCCTTCGGTTTTATTTGCTTTTAGCTGAGCAGGTATTATGTAATTTGGGGATCTCTCGATATACCAAGCTTGACCAAATGTGGTCATATGATTTTTATCAATGGATTCATTCCGTTACCCTAAAAAAAAAAAAAAAAACTAGCACTTTCAGCACAATAGAATTTTGGTGCTACTATTAGAAGAAAACGAATCTTAACATTGCAACTCAGACTTCCATCACCTAGAATTTAGAAGTTGAAACTACATGTCTATTCTACCCCAAAATCTCCATAACGTTTTTGACATTTCTATTTTCTAACGTATCATTGATTACTAGAGTCTAGCCGCGCCGCCACCACCACCAATAAATTATTAAGCTCGAATGAAGCTAATCTTATTTATCTTAAGAGCATACTAAAGATCGAAGATAATTGGTATTGGAGTAGTAATTCGAAAGCGATGGTTTGGATGGAGATAACTTAAAAGAGAGAAGACATTATAAGCTTCTAAAATTTCCGGGCTTTTTTTCATTGTTTGACAACTCCATCAATCTCTGTAGGACTGTGGCTGTGAAAATCTCTATCATTTTGGCTTTCAAAAGAAGAGCATGAGAAGCAAGGAATTGTTTGATTAAGCGCATAATGAGGCAAAAAGACAAACAAATGGCAAATCTTAATTAATTATTCCAATTTATAGGGTTCCAAGTTCCAATATTCAGTACCTCAACATAACCATAAAAATAAATAAATAAATAAATAAAATAAAAAATAAAAAATAAAATTCTAAAGCATAGATTCCATTCCTGGGTCCTAGTTCATATGCTTGATTTTAGAATTTAGACTTTGAAACCAAATGTTTATTTACAAAGAAAAAGGAAACGAACAGACCAATAGTCATGCCAACCATTGTTGCGAAATGATTGATTGGTACTCCCTTTTCTCTGCATGTTTCACTGTCAAACCATTGCCTGGTGCCAATTCGCAGAGACATGATGTTCCAACTTCCAATCATACCTCTCTATCTTGCTTCACCTAGCATGAAGATCATATAAAATTGCTCGATCATTAATTATCGCTTATACAAATCAATCATGCATGGTAGCATAGCATATCATTTCATCGTGCATGTAGAAAATTCTTTGTATGACGCAATTGGAAAAAACATCCTAGGATTTGATGTAACTTATATCCATTTGTTTTCTGGTTAATGAATGAAAATGTTTACATTCTATTTTCCAAATCAGTTAAACAATGACCTTAACATTTAGTCATTCACCACTTAATATTCTCTAAAAGCGACCGATTGTCTTTGTGTCTTTGGGTGAAAATTCGTGTCTTTGGGTGAAAATTCATTTTCTCCCAATAGTTCGGAAATGCCTAATGCAACTTTTTGTTTTTCAACGGAGGATGTCAGATATTTAATTCAATATGCAAAAGCAATATTACACAATAATAAGTCCTTGTGGGGCTATAAAAAACGACAAACCACTATACACAATGTCACTCTACTTATTGAGTGAAGCTCATGAATGAGTAAACTAATGAGACATTGATAATAAAAATTTTCCGCAACATTCAGTAGGAGACTCCCAAATGTCCTTAGATCAATAAGCCTTACAATTCATTGAGGGTATTGATTCCAATAAAAAAAATGAAAGTGGTAACCGAAACAATACTTGTCTCATATTTTAAATTTTTATACAAAATCCACCAGGATCCCATATACATATCCAAGAATGAATGGGCCCAATTACCACAACCCACATAAAATCACCAATTGCAAACTCTGAGACAATAAGAGAGGCCCAGACCCAGATCCACTTGGCACCCAGACCAACTTGGTCGCCAGCGTTAGACCTCAAGGTCATATTGGTAAGCCAGTCGATGAAAATTTGATCGTTGTGAATAATGTATCAAAGCCATTTGGTCTGTTTGATCTAGGGGTCATCATGGGCCAGGCTAGGGTCGGCCCTACCCTAAATTTTAGGGCTTAGGGTTGGGTCGGGCCGGGTAGGGTCGTTTAGGGCTTAAATATGCTAACCCTTACCCGCCCTAAAAGCCCGATCTATTAGGGCCGAAAGGGCCGGGTCGGGCCAACCTTCCGAATAGGGCCAAAAGGGGCCTTATTTTGTTTAATAAAAACAAAAACTTACATTATTTTTTTTTCCTTAAAATGTGGCTCAATGGTTATATAGGTAATATAAGACATTGTTTTTAGTTGATCATATTTAATATGTGTGTGTGTGTGTGTGTAGGAATTAACTTATAACATTTATTAATATTAGTTAAGGTGGTTATATTCAATTAACTATCTCTCTAAATCTCCTAATATTAATGGTTATGTAACAAACAAAAATAAAAACTAAAGAAAACAAAGCTTAAGAAATCAATTACAAAGGAAGAGATAAATTGCATGCATATTATAGAAAAAAGAGAAACATAATTAAAAAATAGAAAAAATAGAAAATTATTAGGGCTTATTCGGGCGGGCCTAAAGGGCTGGGCCGGGCTTGGCCCTAAAGGGCTCAAACGGACCGGGCCGGGTTTCATTCTCATGGCCCATACCCTACCCTATTTTAAAAACGGTCGGGCTTCGGCCCTACGGGCCGGGCGGGTTTAGGGCCTAAGGGCCAAATGATGACCCCTAGTTTGATCAGTATTATTAGTTTCTTGGGTATTACTATAAGTATCAGTATTCCGTTGGTCTTCACTGGATAGCAAAGCCAGAGCAAGGAACCCTTCTGTCACGACTATAAGAACCAACAAGCATGTCATAGTGTACAAGAAAGCGATATGCACACCTAGGTAAAACAACCACCCATCCGACGATATCTATTTTGAAATAGTACAATCTGCCAAGAGAGAATCTAGATCCACCCAATATAAACTCACTGATCTCTCCTGTAATCATATCAAAACCCTTTAGAAGTTCGGATGCCCCCCACTGCCAAAGACAATTGTCCAATCACACACTAGACACAGTGACAAGACACTACAAACGCCACCATACAAACTCGTGTTGTATAAAATCACCACCCCATAAACAGACGGGCACACCACACGATCTCCACCAATGAAAGTGGTGAGGGTAGTAAGGAGTAGGCCGAAGCCTAAAGGTATTTCCATGAGGAAGAGGTGCAAGGGTGTCGCCATGTCCACACCGCGACGAACTAGTGTCCCACGATGCAGTATCTCCGATCTAGCACCTCCAATATGTCGCCGGTCCTAGAAGTGCCTCGATGAAGTATGACCTCCTTGTGCAAATGCCCACAATGTCCAAGACTTCGTCCAGTACTCGTCGCCAAACTATCCAGCCAAACTTTGAGCCAAACATCAGTCCCAAGAGACTTCCAGGCACATAGTGTTCAAACACCCATCTGGTAGTAGCCAATCATCAACGAGGCGAGCCAACGCTGACCATGAGCGCCGCAGGACGAGGAGGAATTTGCAAACCCTAGACTCAAGATAGTCCAAATTTTTTGGAGCGATAGCTCATGGATAAATGGTAATTGAAAACAATATCTTCTCTTAATAATAGTAAAGATTTGACAATTTATTTGAATAATTTTGGTTTGAGACTTTGAAACCATATAGTTTGTAAAGCTTTAGAAGCTGCAATTGGATTTCTTCAATGTCCATCTCCAAGACTTCTTTGTCATCCTTTGCAACCACTGCCTTATTCAGCTTTTTGCTCTCCACCGCCATGAGGATCTTCTCAAATATAATACGGATGCAATTTGACATTTAGATTCTTTGCCTTGTGATGTTATTAAGAAATTTTATATGCACATATATCCCTACCTACTTAATACACACTCCCTAAAGCTTTTTGTTCAATTTTTCTCTTAAAGTTTTTTATGGCCCTATTTATGGGCAATAGTTTTCTCCCAAAACTCAACCTATGCCTCCAAACTCTTCTTCTTCTTGCTCAGATTGACCTCTCGAAGAAATTCAAGTAGTTCATGAATATTGGGTTTTCTGCCTATGATGTTTAAGGGTTTTCATTTTATAATTCTTGGTACATAGAGTTTCAAGGCTAATTTATTTATTTATTTGAACATGAGGTTTAAGGCTTATGAATTATTATGATCATCTTCTTCTGTGATTCCTACGGATTCTTTGAAGAATGTGATTGTTTGCAATAATTCCAGTATCAACAAGTTTTTTTTTTTTTCATGAAAGAAATTAACAAGGATGGTTGTGGAGAATAAAAATGTGATTTCTATTGGATTATGATTTTATTATGAGGTCAGGCCTCACTGCCCCACTTCTGCCTCGTCATGCTATCCTTCCTATATATCAATGTTCATCAAATTCATAGGAAGAGAAGTAAAAAATTCGCGTTGTGAAGACATTTTGCTTCCTTAATTAAAGTTGTTGTTGTTGTTTTTTTTATTTTATTTTATTTGGTATTTTATTCATATGATAGAAGCGCATTTGGGGATTATGAAAAGTTCAAAAAAGTTGAGAGAGGAGTGGGATGTGTTATGTGTATTTAGAATATTGAGGTGGGTATATATAATTTCTTAGTGTACGTTGTTGTGTTGGTAAGAAACTCTTCCGAAAAGCTAATTGCTGGTTATTATAAGTTTCATTTCACTCACCGCTAAAAGCTCAAAGTTCATAAAAGGAAGATACTGATGACTCCAACTTCTTCAATCTTCTCTCTTCTTTATTAGCGGCTACTAGATTCTGAGGTGGCTGTCATGGAGATTGGGGAGGTTGGCATCGAGCTGGACAAGGCAGTTGGCACTCCTGCTAGTGCCATTGAGTAGAGTGCTTGTTGGGACTAGAAATAAATTACGGCTAGCTCTCGAGTTGTTTCGGAACATTTCCTAATAGTGTCAGGAAACTTTTTTAGTTTGGTCGTATTATTCCTCTAGGATAATTTGCACTTTATGTTACCCTATTTTTTCTTGTACCATCTTGGTTTTGGCCTCAGGGTCCCTAAGAATGGCTCAATTTTGTCGTAGCCTTTCTATGGGTGAGCCGTTTCGGTGTATTTTATCTACTTGTATTTTAATGGATTGACACCCACATTCTCTAAAAATAAAAAATAAAAAAATTTGATATTTTATTATTGAGTTTTTCATAATTCAATTTTGGTTCACAAAACTTTTAGTTGGAGTACGTTCATTCAATGCGCTATGTAGTCTTTATTTTAGGTTCATTTAATATACTTTTTTTTTTTTTTTGGGTTAGTTAAGAAAAAAATATTTCGATGTACAAAAAGGCCTCTAGCACCATAGATTTACTTTTAGCTATGAAATTCTTAGGGCTAGCCTTGGAAATACCCACATCGTATAAAATATAGGTACCCAAGCAACCGCCACCACTATTAGCAAAAACATCTAATCCATAAGGGAAGGCGGCACAAAACACCCTTTAGAAAAGGCTAAAAGGCTAAAAGCCTAACACCCAAAAGTTCTAGTGCCACCACCAGAAAGACCATGACCACCCAAAAAAGAACCAAACGCCACGACAACGGTATCGAAAGACCCTAACAAAATCACTAATTAGAGAGAGAAGTACCATAAAAAAAATAATAAAAAATTAAAAAATAAAAAAAACCACGTTGGGAAGGAGGTAGCTGCTCGTCCAAAACCTCAATCCCCAACTGAGAGAGATGGGATGAAAAATGACCATGCCAACACTGCGAAAACGGATATGGATCCAGGTGGTTTATACCTAATACTTTTGGACGAGGGAATATGAGGAGAAACCAATGGCCGACTGACCACCAATGAGCGACCCACAACAATAAACATTGCCCTAGACCAATAGTAAACACAAGAAAAAGTTGCCAAAGAAATTCACCAAAAAAAAGGAACATAAAAAGATCCTAAACACTGTTGAGAATATATACATCCCACATGAGAAAAATGGGACCTTGCCTATGGGTTTATAAGGGTTTGGGCCACTCCATCCATTGCCAATTGGTTTTGGATGTGAACCCCAGATTACTCTATCATTGTATCAGAGCGGGTTACTCACGTGTGCATGCCTCACGGCCACACGGGCTCCACATCACCCAAAGTTGTCCACGTGTATGGCTTGAAAATTCGCCACACGTGCGGGGGCGTGTTGAGAATATATACATCCCACATGGGAAAAATAGGACCTTGCCTATGAGCTTATAAGGGTTTGAGCCACTCCATCTATTGCCAATTGGTTTTGGATGTGAAACCCAGATTACTTTATCAAACACAAGTGCCTAGGAAGGTTCACTCTTGAGAACAACAAAAATATGCTTAGAAGAATAGCATATGCTCCTCGATGTCTATCATAGGGGCAAGGGCTGGAGATCGAATAGTAATTGAAAGGAGAGAGAGAGAGAGAGAGGCTAGAGTTGAAACCCTAGTAACCAATACATATAAAGTTTATGTCCAAATGTGACACTAATATATATATATATTTTTTTGAAGAGAAATTGATATCATTAGAATCAATAGCCAGCAAACTGCCAATGGCTAAAGTCTATTTGCACTGACAACAAGATAGCTGGCAAGAAAATCCAGAAACCCTATTCTAAGGAAAGCAAACTCATTACAAGTCGATGACAAGCTCGCTAAAATTAGTGAACTTAAAAACAAAAAAACTCCATGTCTGCTAGGGCAAAATCATTCACTAGCCTCCTATTAGCCAATCACGCAATTGTGGTACCAGCAACAAAAAACCACTTCTTAGCAAATAAATAGGAGCAAATCCTTATTCATAAGCCACTTGAAAGGCACCAATCTTATTCCAGATAATTACCAACTCCTATAGTTCTTGATCCGAAAAATGAATGGTCATGGACTATATATCGACCCAATAGCTCAAGAAGGTCCACCCTCATCACTAAGTGATAAATGAGTGGCAAGGCACCCTCCCTACTGGCCCACAAATGAGAACCTAATAGCCCAATCCCAAAGCCCTGAACCCAAACCCAAGCCCAAAAGGCAACCCTCTGCCAGGCTGCCGCAGTCAGCCTGTCCACCACAACATCAAAAAGTTGACCAAATCCACTAAAATCCAGTCACGTTCGGCAAAACCTTGTGCGCCTCGGCCTCGATGCCCTTGCCCTACTCTTTTCGCTGACACACAAGATCGGTTGGATCCCGACCTGTGCATCTCCGCTCTATTGCCCGCTGCCTTACTCCGTCTCCTTTGGAAAGGTTGATGAGCAACAACATTGTACCTTACTCTTCTTCTTCTTCTTCAATCGATTCAAGAAGCACCACCGTCCTTACCGGATCCGATATCTGACCAATTAGCTAGAGGAGATGTCACTGCTGCTAGATCCGACGATGTCCTCAGAGGCTATCGCCGTTCTCTCTAACAACCTCTAGGGTTTCTGGTTTTTTATAAGATATTGGGGATCTTATACGACACTAATAATGATAACAACTTAGTTGCTTTATTTCTTAAAAAATTGCAACTAACCTCCTTATTTTCATAAATACAACGGGCATCGCAACAAATATGAAAATTTCCTTTCTTAATAGTCTACGTCGATAAACAACAAATATCAATCATTTTGAAAGATTGCAACTAACCTTTTTTTTTTTTTTTTTTAGGGAAAAGAAGTCAGACTTTATTGCAAAATAAAGGATTACAGAGGAATGGTTTCAGCTGCGTTAATAAGAAAGCAGGGGAAGTAGAAAAATAAAAGAAACTCTGCAGCTCAGTGGTAGCCCTTGCTGCCATAATGTGTGCAACCTTATTTGCACTTCTGCTGATATGAACAATTTTCAGATTAGAGTGGCTCTCCAACCTCAAAACAAGATCATCATACAAGCGACCCAACATGGAAACATTACTCCCATCAGACTTAGTTAATTGCCCCTGCACGCTCTGTGCGTCCGTCTCTATGATAGCTGGAACAAAGCCATTGTCCACAGCAAACTGCACTGCCATATCACAAGCCAATACTTTAGTATGTTCAGGAGAAAGCAAACCATGTAGTGGTCGACCTCCCCCAGCCAAAAACGCTCCCTGATGGTCTCTGATAACAAAACCAATACCACCCTTCCTTGTTGTGTG
The DNA here is from genome assembly GCF_002994745.2 of Rosa chinensis. Classification (NCBI taxonomy): domain Eukaryota; kingdom Viridiplantae; phylum Streptophyta; class Magnoliopsida; order Rosales; family Rosaceae; genus Rosa; species Rosa chinensis. The sequence continues at coordinate 48,667,935 of NC_037091.1, forward strand.
ATCAAAAGACCCATCAACATTTATCTTATACCATCCCAAAGGCGGGGCTGACCAACGTGTAACCCTTGCAGTGCGACCAATTCCCATTTTTAGATTATAAAACCTAAAATCATGTAGTCTGGCCATAGACTTAATCAACACGTCACAAGCAGGAAGACTCTTATTCTCCCAAACTCTACGATTTCTCTCTTTCCATATGCCCCAAAGTAGATGAATTAAATCACCCAAATCCATCAAAGAAAGCTCTTGAACACAAAAGCTAAACCATTCTAAGATGTCACAATTCTCAGTGTGAGGATTAAAACACACCTGACTCAAAGCTCCATTAGATTGGAGTATTTGCTTCGTAAAAGGACAATCTCTGCAAAGATGTAAAGTTGTCTCAATTGCAGATGAACACAAAAACATACCTGAGAATCCAGCACCACCATTTTTGACTCTAGTCTCTCCATTGAAGGCAAAATGTTATGACAAACTCTCCAAATATAAATCTTAGCCGAGCTAGGTATATTCACCTTCCAAAGCTTTTTCCAAAAAGCCACACCCACCGACAAATGGAATGGACTTCTAGCATTAGAAGTAGCAAAATCAAATCGATAAGCTGTTTTAACAGAAAACTAACCATTTTTCTCTAGTCTCCACACAACTCTGTCATCAACACATCTTGAACTTAAAGGGAGGCTCAAGATAACATCAGCCTCTGCCAATGGGAAAAGCCTTCGAATCAAACTAGTATTCCACAATCCTGCCTGAATCATTAAATCGCTAACCTGTTGAATCTCATTAGCAGCAATGCTATTATCCATCGGCTTAAAATCTTGTACAGCAGGCAACCAACAGTCTGACCAAATGTTAACAGTATTACCATCACCAATTTGCCAATAGGAACTCTGCCTTAGAAACTCCCTTGTTGAGAACCTATTATAATTGACACTTATTAGATATTTTTTACTTCACTAATATTTTGCGTTTTTCTTTCCTATAATTGTCATTTAATTTCTATTGATCAATCAGATACCTACTGTGATTCAAAATTTGTATATAGACATTACAAAGTTGACTTCCAAATACAACACTGACACGACAACAACTAGCTTTAGTTCTTAAAAATTTGTAACTAACCTCCGTAGATCAATGGATATAACATGCAACGCGACAAATATGAAGATTTCCTCTCTAATAGTCTACACGTACATCGGTAAACAACAAATAACAATTGTTTGAAATCTGGAATTAATAACTGAAACTCATTAGATGTTTTTTGATGTTTTTTGCTTCACTAAAAGTTTGGCATTTCTCTTTCCCATTATTGCGATTTAATTTATATTGATCAATCATGTAGATACGTACAACATATATTGTGATTCAAAATTTATATATAACCGATAAATACAAAGTTGACTTCCAAATGCAACACTGATAACAACAACTAGCTTTATTTCTTAAAAATATGCAACTAACCTCCATAGATCCATGGATACAACATGCATCGCGACAAATAAGAAAATTTCCTCCCTATTAGTCTACTTCAATAGACAACAAATATCATTCGTTTAAAACATTGCAATTAATACTCATTAGATGTGTTTTACTTGTTTCTCTTTCCCATCGTTGCAGTTTAATTTCATGTAGATACATGTATGGTGATTCAAAATTTATGTATAACCGACAAATACAAAGTCTACATCCAAATGTGACACTAATAACGTGACAATAACTAACTTTAGTTTTGAATAATTTGCAACCAACCTCGGTATATCCTTAGAAACAACATACATTACGACAAATATAAAGATTTCATTCCTAATTTGGCATCGGTAGACGACAACTTCACGTTCATGCTGAAAGATCTGCAGCTAACTTGGGTATAACTAATATCTATTAAGTGTTCATTTTTATTTTTGGATAATATCTATTATGTGTTTATTACTTCATCGAAAATCTTACTTTTTCTTTTATCCTAGTTATGATTTTTAATTAATCTGTTTTTATTTTTTATTTTTTTAATCAATCACTTAAAATCCTAAAACTTTAGCTTTTGCTATAGGACTTAAAAAAAATGCTCTCGTTCTCTCTCATAGCTAGGGTTTCCCTCAGCAAAAACCTTACTCGTCCGGCGGCGCACCCGCGTAGGCATGGGCCTCTGGTTTCGTCTACGTTTGGCGCGTGCAGCCGGACAGGCATTGTCCTCCTCAGAATTCTCGGATTTCTGTGCACATTGGCAGGTTTCAATCTCAAGCGTGGTCTAGGAGAGGTGGAAGGGAGGTGGATGTCAGGGTGGGTAGATCGATTTCGATCTAACCTTCTATGGTCGTGGGCGATCGCAGGTGCAGATCGAGCGGCACTGGAGTGGGGTTGACCAGCGACGGGATCGGGGTCCACCGACGCTTCGAGGAGCGGGTGCTCGTTCTCCTATCAGTGGCGATTCCGAAAGGGATCTGCTGCTCTTTGGGGTTCGATCACTGATTTGGGAGGAGATCTATGGAGGTTGGATGGCGCCAGATTGTTTGCAGCGGGGCTGGTGGCTGAATGAGCGATCTGCAGCTCTGGCGTTCTTGGCTTGGAAGATTGGTGGTTGGGCCGGGCTTGGAGTGAGTGACCTTGGTAGTTCGGCAGTGATTCATCTAGGCAGTTCTTTGGATTCCGGTGGTATTTTTGTGCTTTTTAGTGCTATTTCAGTTTTTGGTTTAGGTTTTTGGCTTAGTCTAATAAGTCCATACTATTTTGAGCTAGGGTTTTGGAGTCTTGGTATGGTAGGTGTGTCGTGTTATTCCCAGGAATTCAATTTACATTTTTGTGGTCAAAGTAATGGGGAGAAGCTCCTGCACATGGTCTGGCGGTTTTGGGCCATGGTGTTAAAGGGAGTATCTTTCCTCTTGAGGTTGGCTGTGAGGATGTACTTTGTCTCCTGGGTTAGTATGGATGAAGTGCCGTTGATATGACGTTATGTTCGGGGACTACATGTTTTACTCTCGGTGTTTTCTTGTTGTCAATGTGGTAGTGACTTGCTCTTGCATGTGGTTTGGTTGGATTGGGACACAATGTTGATGAATGGGAAGTGGCTGTTTGTAATGTTGGCTGCAGGGATTTATTGTGACTCTCGGAAGTTGCGTTATGCTGTAGCCCGAGTTGAGGGGCGATTGGTTTGGTTAGGGGTTGGACCCTTTTGGCTTATGGATGACGGATCCGTAACTGAGGGTGTTTTAAGGAGGAGAGTGGGGAACTTATGTCCACCACCGGTCATTTCTGTTTTATTTTATGTAATCGTGTTATTCTGGAATAAAATGTTTCTTTCATTCTAAAAAAAAAAAAAAAAATCCTAAAACTTTAATCGGAATATTTTTGGAAATTTATCGACTAATGCAACCAGTGATGAGTAATTTCCTCAACCTACAACTCTACAAGGCTAAGCATCTTGCATCACCATTAATTTGCAGACAACCACAACCAATAAATCAAAACTTCGTGACTTTTGGGAATTTGAGTAACTCCTGTCCTGTCCTCTCCAGCAGAGACCCCCTTGAGATGTAAAAATGGGAAACTCATGAGCTAAAACGGTAGTAAAGGGTTCAAAATCATTCAATTCCAGCAGTAAATGTTGTATTCAATGTTGCAGTCTAATCAAATAGGGACTCGAGATTTAAAGTGCAAAGAGGTTTAAAGAAATATCAAATATGTTCAATCTCATGTTCCTTGGTGGCAATAATTTTTTATTTTAATTTTTTTCTTCATAGGGACCATGAGTCCATGACATTGTTCTCCAAGTACTAATTCTGCACTAATGTTCTCCAGTCTCCACTATAATATACTATTTTCCCCTCGGTGCGCAATTTAGACATTCCCTCCACAAATCCATTAGAAATGCGCATCACCAAGAAAAGCTACAAAAGAAGAACACAACACGGATTTTGCATTGCCATAGTGCTAAAGACCAAACACCAAACACCACACACAACACACACCACCATCGCTTGTATCCAGGAAAGGCTAAACTCTCATGAGGGGAACAACCGAAGTTCAAAGAAACTCAAACTAACCAGGTTTAAGCACAGAACAAAATGCCATTAATGCCCTCTAACTGTCACAAATTACACTCAGACTGTCCTCCATAGTTTGTGTTCTAAACAATGTGAGGTACAACCAAAACTATGGGCTACATTATCACATACATAATGTGATGGGGGGCAAAACTAGTTGGATTCTTTTGGCATCAAACCAGGAAGCAAAGAAACTACAAAAGGGGACAAGAAGGTCATTGTGAAACAAACACAGGGGTACAAAGGGGATACAACAAAGAAACCAATTTCTCAGTTCCAACTGGTTTTTCTTATTCTCTCAGTAGGCAAATCCACCCGCTCTGTTTCTGCTCCCTTTGTTTCGGTTTGAGCGTCTGGAAGAAGAAGCTGAAGAAGAAGAAGCTGAATCGGGTTTCATGGCCACCATTGAGCAGTGCATTTCATTGCGAACAATCTCCTCCTCATCCATCAAAATCTGATTGTACCTGCACTCCACGCTGCAAAAGCCCCTATCTCCCCTGCATTTTTCAAACCAAGATTTCCACTTTAGTTAACCATGCAAATTTACAAAACCAAAATCTGGGTTTCTACAGAAACAATAAAATCAGAGATGGGTTTCGGTTGTTTTTGAGAAAGGTGTGAACTTTGTGCATGCAGAACCGAAATAAAAATCTGGGTTTTTGTAAAATTGGAAGAGGGCTGTTGTTCAAGGTGTGATTTTTAACTTACTTGTACATGTAGATGTCTTTGCCAAGCAAGAGTTTCTGCTTGCAGAGAAAGCATTTTTCAAGGAAATTGGGATTGGGTGGCAAATAGGGAGAGTGGTTAAAATTTTGGGGGTAATAAGGCAGAGCAGAGGGAGAGAAGGGTTTGGTGTTGGTATTGATCACCATAGTGGCCTTGTTAATAACTTGCGGGATTTTCTTGCCATCACCACCAACACCAGTAGTAGCAGTAGTACTACTACCATTTTGACTTTCCAATAATACACTAAGTCCCACCATATCTCATCCTCCAGTATAATCACCCACTCTGTTAAGCTCTCTTTCTCTTGAAATTCAGAGAAGAAGAGGGGGCTTGGCTCTGATGGAGAAATTCTGAGCAAAAATAAATACAAGGGAGAAACAAAGGGCAAGAGGGGGATGGTGGGACCCAACCCATCACACAGCTATGGAGCAGTAACAAGGACGATTAGCGTAGCCAACGATTTGACTCCTTGTGCTGGTTAACTGCCACATACCCCTCTTCTTTCAGCGATTCAAATTTTTCCCAATTTTGTTTTTTCATAATTTACTTTGTTTTCGATTTTTGGTTTGGCTGCTTGTGCTGACGGTTTTAGGCTTTTGTTTGCTTGCATAACTGGTTTTGTTGCATTATTATGGTGGAGTTAAAGAAGATAAATAAGCCCAGTCGGCAGTAATGGTCATGTGAGCATCTTTCAATTGAGGAGGGGGTTGCATGGGTTGTGTGAGTTATACATGAATCATCAACACACTGAGAGCATGTTGCTTCTTTGTCTATATGCAAAATTGCCAAAATTAAAACTCGGAGTTTGTAACTTCCTTGTATTGTTTCTATATAAAAATTCTTAATTATTCAAGTAAATCTTTATCTGTGTCTGACCCAAACTTTAGGTTACTTAACCTAAACAACACACACTGAGAGCATGTTGCTTCTTTGTCTATATGCAAAATTGCCAAAATTAAAACTCGGAGTTTGTAACTTCCTTGTATTGTTTCTATATAAAAATCCTTAATTATTCAAGTAAATCCTTATCTGTGTCTGGCCCAAACTTTAGGTTACTTGACCTAGTTGTAATAGAGTTTTAATTAGAGATAATCTCGGAGAATATCCTAGAGATTTTCATTGATTGTAATCACCTTTCCTTGTACAATTCAGATTCTAAGCCTTGTAATCCTCTATATAAAGAGACCCATATTATCAATGAGAGCACACAACAATTCTCTCTCAAATATCGATTCCCTAAAATACGTTATCAACACGAAGCCCTAACCCTGAAACCCTAAATTCGTAGCCTTCAAATCCCAAAAACCACTGCCGCCCACCTTGAAGCTCTCAGTTCCAGGAGTTCAGAACCGGCGGCGCCACCACCAGAACCGGTCGGAAAATCACCGAACCGACCCCCGGACGTGACGAAAATCCCTCTGCCCGGTTCAAAGGCTTCCTCACCGCCTCCTGCTGCCATATTCCACCACCAGCAGAGCCTTGATTCCAGTTTCCAGGAACCCGAAAAATCATTCCCAGAACCGGCCAAAAGCTACCCGGACCGGCCTCCAAAAGCTGCTGCACCTTTGGACCGCCGCCAGCCCCTACTTCAGCCCTACGTCAGCCTAGCCCAACAATCAAAAGCCTCGGCCCAGAAGCAAGCAAGAGCCTCAGCCCAGAAGGAACCCAACCCTAGGCCCAGAAGCAAAGGAGCAGCCCACGACCCAGAAGACAGAAACAGGCTTGAAGCCCAACAACATGGCCCACTGACGTCAGCCCAGAGCCTAATCCAGGTCAGCGTCTGCGTCAGCATCCGACTGCCATGTCAGCTCCGACCAACTTTCCCGGCAACTTTTCCGGCGACTTTTCTGACGACCTATTTAGAGGTTTTTTTTTTTTTTTCTAAAAGTTCCCTTTTTTTTAAATTCAATTTCTCTTCTTTTTATTGGGGACTTGCAATCTCCATTTCTTCTTCATAGGGGAGACCAAAAGCTGAACTGTGGGGGTTTGTGCTCACTCCAAGCTTAGAGCTTGTAGAATCCTCCAAACTTAAAGTTGTTGAGATAAAACGATCGACCACAAACATCATTGTTTCGATCTAATCTAACCCCTTTTGGAATTGAATTTCTTCGAAGCGACTACGCTTAAAATTTTTTATTGTTTTCGTGGTAGTCTTTTTCGCTCTGAAACTAACCCTATTTTCTTGTTGTTTTTCAGGATGAGTAACCTGAACAAGTTGAGTTTCGCTCCACTAGAGACAACAGGCGCAGGATACCACAAGTGGGTCTGTGATGTGCGCCAGCATCTTAAGGCTGATGGGATCCTGAGTACGATCCAATAGCCAAGTCAAGACGTGCTTACTCCTCAACAAGCTGCTGCTTTTGAAGCAAATAGAGCTACGAGAGAGGCAAATGAAGCTAAAACCATCATTCTCATGACAAGGCACATGAATGACGCGCTCCAGAATGAGTACCTCAATGAGGAAGACCCAAGAAAACTATGGGTAGAACTCGAGCAGCGTTTTGACAACGTCCGTGACTCCCTACTTCCAAACTTAGAAGTGAGATAGCATAGCCTTCGCTTTTGTGACTTCAAGTCTGTACTTGACTATAATTCGGAAGCACTTTGTATCAAGTCTTTGATGGAATTCTGTGGGCAGAAAATCACTGATACGATGTTGATCGAGAAGACTCTCTCTACCTTTCCCGTCTCTGCATTGATGGTAGCCAAGAACTATCGAATTGATGTCAATGCTAGACACATCACAAGATTCAAGATTTCATGAGCTTATTGGTGCCATGAACGTGGCTGAAAAGCACGACAACATACTTGTGAAGAACTATAATTCTAGACCTGTGGGAGCCAAGTCAATTCGGGAGTCTAATTACAGTCACGCCCCTAAGAGAGGTCGCAACGAGCGAAGCCCTAAGGATAGGGATAATTCTCGCCCTAAAGAGGAAGGAAACCGCCAAGATAGGCGTGCACAGAATCGTGGTGGTAAACTTGTGAAGAGAGATAGAGAGAGAGGCCAAGCCTCCGGTTATGCTGGTGACGCCACCAAGAAAAGAAACCGTCCCCAAAACGCTTCTAAAGCGCCTCGATCAAGGGAACCTGACCATAAAGATGCTTGTCTTAGATGTGGACTACCTGAACATTGGGCAAGAGTATGTAAAGAATCCCAGAATGTTGCAAATGCATACAAGATGTATGGTGAAGCAAGGGAGACAAATTACATGGAAGAAGAAGATCAAGATGGCGATCTCGATCTAAGGGTGGAAGACTACAAGGATCAAGACCCAGAAACTGGCGATTTTGATTAAATCTTTTTATTTTCCCAGAGATGTAGGCAATTGCCATATTATTTTTGTAGTAGATGCCAGTGGTTTAATCTTTCTTCAAAGTAGGCGTACTCAATAAAAATGTGATGTCTAGGAAGGTTTTGAGATTAGTGGTACTTAAGAGAGCCTTGTTCCATCGACATCTCTCTACTCACCTGGTCACATTTGCGTTGGAATTACCAAAAGAAGTTAGACGACTACCATTGTTTTGCATTAGCTAGTTTTTGGATTAGATTTTCTCTAGTACAAGAGACAATGATGTAATCCCGTTGGCTTATTAATCAAAGTTGAGTTTTTTTCTTTATGACTCCTTTTTAATTACAAGCTTTTCTTTTAGGAATGAATTCTGGAGAACTACAATGTCTTGCGGATAGTGCGACTACGCACACCATTCTACGCCATAGGCAATTATTCTTAGAGATGTTGCCTACACATTCCTCTGTGACTACGATGACTGGGCCATCAGGTTTAGTTCAAGGACATGAAATGGCCCAATTCCTATTGCCAAATGGCACCTTGATTAAATTCGCAGAAGCTCTCTATGCTCCTAAGGAAAATCGATCCTTATTGAGCTTTAAAGATATAAGAGCCAACGGATTCCATGCGGAAACGCATACTAAGAACGAAAAAGAGTTCCTTTGCATTACCTCTAATGAGTGCGGATGGAAGCGCATCTTAGAGAAGCTTATGTGTCAGTCTAGTGGACTTTATGTCACTACAATTCGACCAATTGAATCCAATAATGTCATAAGAGAAGATCTCGTGGATTCTGACACATATTGGCTTTGGCATGACCGACTAGGACATCCTGGTAGTGATATGATGCTCCGTATACTAAAGACTTCACACGGACATCCATTCTTTTGAGTGAGAAGAAGCAAGAATGGAAAATTGATTCCCGGACTTAGTAAGACAGCAGCCACCGCAGCATCTGGCGCTGCAGCTGTCTTGGGAGGCCCTAGGGCCACCCAAGTCCCTTATGAAAATGCTATAGACGGCGCTACCCATGGCCATGACGCCATGGATGTCCCTCCCCGTGGTCAAGACGCCATGGATGCCACTTTCCACGGTTCCAACGCCATGATGGGTGATGTAGTCACACATTTTTCTTCTAATAGCGCTACAGATGCTCAGGCCCAACCAAAATCCTCATTGGTTTCTTCTAAGGCCCCTCGCTCATTTTGCAAAGCCTGTTCCTTCGGGAAATTAGGACCGAGACCGTCCTACACAAAGGATCCTAAAATATTCATTCCGTTCTTACAGAGAATCCAAGGGGATATCTGAGGACCAATTCAACCGTCATGCGGACCTTTTAAATATTTTATGGTATTTGTTGATGCATCGATACGCTAGTCACATGTCGCGCTGTTGTACACTTGAAATGCTGCTTATGCTAAACTCCTAGCCCAGATTATCCATCTACGGGCTCACTACCCAGACCACCCAATTAAGTCAATTCGACTTGATAATGCTGGGGAGTTTACATCGAAAATGTTCGATGACTATTGTATGTCACTGGGGATTGATGTAGAGCATCTAGTTCCCTATGTTCATACCCAAAAATGGTCTTGCAGAAGCCGCTATCAAATGACTACAGATGATAACACGGACATTGGTTATGCGCACCAATCTCCCTGTTTCTGCTTGGGGATATGCAATATTGCATGCAGCGACGCTAATTCATCTACGACCCACTACAACCCAATCATATTCTGCATTACAGCTAGTGATTGGGTACGAGCCTGATATCTCGCACTTACGCATTTTTGGGTGTGCCATTTATGTGCCTATTACGCCGCCACAGCTTACTAAGATGGGTCCACAATGACGAATGGGCATCTACGTTGGCTATGAATCTCCAACTATTGTCCGCTATCTTGAACCTGTTTGAGCCCAAAAGTAATTTTGGCAAGATCCTTTAGTGGATTTAGCATAGCGGGCCGATACCTGCGACCCAAAAATAAGCCTACTTGGGTTTGGGTTACAGCTTCGCCCATTCCGTAATCCATAAGGAAAACGAAACCTTATTGGAGTCAAGTAGCAGAGATTGAATAGGGAACTTCAATCAATAATCCTTCTGCAGCAAGGAACAGTCGAAAACCTAGGTATAAATACTAGGATTCGAGGACATAACAAGGACCTCTCTAAAATCAACTAATCCCAGCGATTACAAAGCCTCCCCGGAGCAAACCTTCAACCTCGTTGAAACCCGGTGACCGCACGCCAGTCCTAGTCTTCTCGCGAGCCGACTGTCAGCATCACCAGATCAACCCGGCGACCGTGCTTCCAGTCCTAGTCTCCTCGCGAGCCGACTGCTAGTACTCCTGCCACAAACACAACCAGCGAAGCAAGGGTAACACCCTCGCAACCCAGCGAAGCTAAAGTCACGCTTTAGCAAAACCCGTGCTTTCTCCAAACGTCCCAGTGATTGCTCTGCTTAGTCTACAATACTAAGTATCGATTCGGTGACGCGAAGAGATCACACTCAAAGTCTTTATCCATAAGGCAAAAGTCCTTTCCCGAAAGGCTAGAGAAGAACCCTATGACGAGGTTGGTGCTCTCCTCGTCCATAGCGCTTGAAGAAGAAGTCAGGTTAAGGGACTACCCCGACGACTGCACCCCGCGGTGCTGGCACGCCTGCGCACACACGCTCAAAAGAGACAGTTTGCACCCCGACAGGATTTACGCGTCAAACAGAACCCTTGACAGGCGATCTCTTTACAGCTAGATTTGAGGATTGCCACTTTGATGGGACAGTCTTCCCATCGTTAGGGGGCGATAAGAACACAGATGTTCAACAGGAACGACTGGAATTTTCGTGGTCTGTCTCCACTATGTCTCATCTCGATCCCCGTATCGCACAATTTGAACTTGAAGTGCGAAGAATAATCGAGCTCCAGAACGTAGCAGATACTCTACCTGATGCGTTTTCTGATGTTGCCAAAGTGACGAGATCACACATACCTGCTGCAAACGTGCCTGCAACGATTGATGTTCTGAATATTGGCAATAAGGCCACTCCTGTGACACCAGGAGATGGCGCCATTGCCCAGAATGGCAATGATGTGGCGTCTATGGCTGCAGATCCCTCAAGGAAGCATGGTAGACCGATTGGTTCGAAGGATTCTCACCCTAGAAAGAGAGCGAATGAGGCACAAACAAATCCTTTGATCATCGATACTCAAAATCAGTCCCATGAGAATGTTCCGGATTATGGTTATGTCCAAGAGAATTCATTGGGGGACGTCTTAATGTCAGAACCTATCCATGAGAACGTAGAGATCTCTGTAAATTACACTAGTGTACATAAGATGTGGGAAAGAAGCTCCATCATCATTGATGATGTATTCGCTTATTCAGTAGCGCGTGAGATTATTGAGACCGATGGTATCGAACCACACTCTGTTGATGAATGCCAACGTAAAGCTGATTGGCCAAAATGGAAAGATGCGATCCAGGTAGAACTTGATTCTCTAGCAAAGAGAAAGGTATTCGGGCCAGTTGTACCAATACCGCCCAACACCAAACCAGTTAGTCATAAATGGGTATTCGTTAGAAAGCGTAATGAGAGAAACGAGATTGTAAGGTACAAAGCTCGCCTTGTGGCGGAAGGCTTCTCACAATGCCCTGTCATGAACTACGAGAAGACATATTCTCCTGTAATGGACGTCATTATGTTTCGCTACCTTGTTAGTTTGGTAGTTTCCGAAAAACTGAACATGCAGCTTATGGATATGGTTACTGCGCATCTATATGGGAATCTATATACAGAAATATACATGAAGGTTCCTGATGGACTTCATTTACCCAAATCACGTGGCTCTAAACCACGCAGAGTGTTTGCTATAAGATTGAAATGCTCACTATGTGGATTGAAACAATCCAGACGGATGTGGTATAACCGTCTAAGTGACTACTTGATTGGTAAGGGATATGTCAACAATGAACTATGCCCATGTGTGTTCATAAAAAGGACAAGTTCTGGATTTGCAATAGTAGCGGTTTATGTTGATGATATGAACATAATTGGTACCCTTAAAGAGTTAAGGGAAACCGCTGAACACTTGAAATCCGAGTTTGAGATGAAAGATCTTGGGAAAACACGGTTTTGCCTCGGTTTGGAATTTGAGCACCATGAAGATGGTATCCTGATTCATCAATCAGCTTATACCCAAAAGATACTTAGGCGTTTTAATACTGACAAGATTAAGCCTTCAAGCACCCCAATGGTTGTCCGTAGTCTTGATCCAAAGAAGGATCCATTCAGTCCAAAAGATGACGATGAAGAAGTGCTAGAGGCAGAATTGCCATACCTAAGGCACTATTGTACTTAGCACAATGCACAAGACTGGATATCTCATTCGCTGTGAACTTGCTAGCTAGATATAGCTCTGCGCCAATACGACGCCATTGGAATGGTGTTAAAGATATCTTTCGATACCTAAGTGGTACGATCATTATGGGTTTGTTCTATCCCTACAAAGAGACGATGGATTCAGACCCATTAAATGCCAGGGATACCACACATGGTGGACTGCGTTCCCTCTCCCCAGCCCAAAATGATATAAGTGTTTTGGAAGGTTTTGCTGATGTTGGGTACCTCTCTGACCCACATAAAGGTCGCTCCCAAACTGGTTATGTATTCATTATGGGAAAGACCACGATATCTTGGAGGTCTACAAAGCAGACCTTAGTCGGTACCTCTTCTAATCATGCAGAGATTATTGCTCTTCACGAAGCATTTCGTGAATGTATATGGCTTCATTTCATAGTTACGCATATTCGAAGCAATTGTGGTCTGAAGTCTACCACAGATGAGCCAACGAGCATTTATGAGGATAATGTTGCTTGCATTGAACAAATGAAGCCGACAACACCAAGTGCATATCGCCTAAATTCTTCTACAATCAGCAACAACAGAAGCTCCTCAAGATCAAAGTGAGGTTCGATATGAGGACAATGTGGCAGACTCGTTTACTAAGTCATTACCCAAATCCACGTTCGAGAAACATGTGGCAAGAATTGGCTTGCGGAAATTATCTAAACTCCTATGATTGTAGTCATCAGGGGGAGGCACAGACATTAGGGGGAGATGTCTGCATGTTCGTCTTGAAGCGTGAAGAATGTGATGTGCTCTTTTTCCCCTCGACCAAGGTTATTTTTGTCCCACTGGGATTTTGTTACTCGAAAAAGTTTTTAGCGAGGCAACGAGAGAAGCACCTCGTTTGGGCGACACAAGGGGGAGTGTTCAAGTAAATCCTTATTTGTGTCTGACCCAAACTCTAGGTTACTTGAGCTAGTGGTAATAGAGTTTTAATTAGAGATAATCTCGGAGAATATCCTAGAGATTTTCATTGATTGTATGATTACCTTTCCTTGTACAATTCAGATTCTAAGCCTTGTAATCCTCTATATAAAGAGGCCCCTATTATCAATGAGAAGACACAACAATTCTCTCTCAAATATCAATTCCCTAAAACATTAATCTCATAATTAGTTTTAGGGCAATGATATAGGGCCTCAATGAGGCCTAAGATTTGTGGACTCAAATCCTAGGTGTCATGCTATGTAAGTAAATATAAATTTTATTTTCAATTCCACATAATATATTTTGCCACATCATACTATTGCAACACCAACTTTACCTTTTTACATTTCCTTTTAGATGTTAGGGGGTGAATCAATTATATTAATGATTTAATTAGGTGACGAAAAAAATATCAGCAATTAATTATGTATTAATTTAAGAGATATATTCCCAAATTCTTTGACTGATATTTTTCTTCATTTAATTAAATTCTTTCCATTAATTTTTATTTCCAAATGGCATTAATATATTGAATTATGTGTCAAGAAATAGACATTAACTTTTCTTTCCAAATATTGATTAATTTCATCAAAAAAAAAAATAGCATTAATAAATTGAATTTGGGAAATACTTATGTAGGTAAGAAAAAAATCCCACGTTAACACAATCTAAATATAAGGGAAAAACAAATAAAAAATTCAGATCTAACATTTAAACCCTAGCTACATAAAGAGAAAATAATGAACAAAATGTTGTAGAGAAACTGAAATTGAGAGGAAATTGCTGTGTTTTCTCATTGATAATAAGAACCTCTTTATATAGAGGATTACAATGTATAGAATCTTAATCATACAAGGAAAGTAATCGTACATTGAATAGGAATCTAGATCCTTCTAATTTAACGCTATTACCACTAGGTCAAGTAACCTAGAGTTTGGGCCAAACACAAATTAGGGTTTACTTGAATACTCCCCCTTGTGTTGCCCAAACACGGTGCTTCTCTCGTTGCCTTGTTAAAAACCTTGCCGAGTAACAAAAACCCAGAGGGACAAAAATAATCTCTGTCGAAGGGGAAAAAGAGCACAACACACCCTTCATGTTTCGAGGTGAACATGTAGACATCTCCCCCTGATGTCTGCGTCTCCCCCTGACGACTACGATCATGGGAGTTCATATAATTTCTGCAAGCCAATTCTTGCCACATGTTTCTCGAACGTGGATTTGGGCAATGACTTAGTAAACAAGTCTGCCACATTATCCTCAGATCGAACCTAGTTCACTTTGGTATTTGAGGAGAGTCTGTTGTTGCTGATTATGCTTGGTGTTGTCGCTTTTGATGTAGCCTTGCTTCATTTGTTCAAAACGAACAACATTATCCTAAATGCTCGTAGGCTCATCTTGTGGTAGACTTCAAACCACGATTGTTCGAACATGCATGATTTTGGATCCAATCCATAAACATTCACGAACCACTTCGTGAAGAGCAATAATCTCTACATGGTTCGAAGAAATAGCGACTGCGGTCTGTTCTGTAGACCTCCAAGATATCACGGTCTTTTCCCATGGTGAACACTTAACCAGTTTGGGTGCGACCTTTGTGTGGGTCAGAGAGGTACCCAGCATCAGCAAAACCTTCCAAAACACTTATATCGTTTTGGGATGGGGATAGAGAACGCAGGCCAGCGTTGGCGGTGTTTCTGGTGTGTGATGGGTCCGAATCCATCTTCTCTCTATAGGGATAGAACAAGCCCATATCAATCGTACATCTCAAGTACTGAAAGATATCTTTTACACCAATCAAAATGGCGCCGCGTTGGCGCAGAGCTATACCTTAGCTAACAAGTTCACTGCAAACGAGATGTCCGGTCCTGTGCATTGAGCTAAGTACAATAACGCGCCTATTGTACTCAAGTAAGGCACTTCTACCTCAAGCACATCTTCGTCATCATCCTTCAGACGAAGAGGGTCATTTTCAGGATTAAGACTACGGACGGTCATGGGGGTGCTTGAAGGTTTGACCTTGTCAAAATGCCTAAGCATCTATCGACACGATGCTCAAGTTCCAAACTGAGACATAATCGTGTTCTCCCATAATCCTTCATCTCAAAATCGGATTTCAAGTGTTCAGCGGTTTCCCTTAACTCTTTAAGGGCTTCTAATGAAGATCATGTTCAACATGAACCGTGATGGAATTTGAAACTTGTTATGGAAACGCGTGGGCATATCTCTTCCCAATCAAGTAGTCATTTTAGCAAGCGTTTCAACCTCTTTGTAAACGCGCTCCGTGGTCTAGAGCCACTTGACTTGGTTAAATGAAGCTCACCATGAACCTTCATGTATATTCCGTATCTAGATCCCTATAGAGATACGTAGTGACCACATTTGTAAGCTGCATGTTCAGTTATTCGGAAACAACCAAACTGACAGGGTAGTGGAGTGCAATGACATCCATTACGAGAGAATATGTCTCATCGTAGTCTATTTCAGGGCGTTTTATGAGAAGACTTGCACCATAAGGCAAGATTACCATCTCTTTTTCTCACTACGCTTTCTAACGAAGACCCATTAGTCAACTGGTTTTATGTTAGGAGGTGTTGGCATCACTAGCTCAAAAACCTTCCTCTTCGTTAGAGAATCCATCTTAACCTGGATCGCATATTTCCATTTAGGCCAAATTTCTCTACATTGGCATTCATTCATCAACGGAGCGTGGTTCGATATCATCTGACTCAACAAACTCATGTGCAACAAAATGCGCAACTACATCATCAATTATGATGGAGTTTCTATCCCACATCTCAAGTACACTAGTGTAAGTTTCATAGAGCTCTATATTCTCGAGAATAGGTTCTGACGTTGAGGCGTCCCCCAACGATAACCCTAACCCGGAAGATTCTCATGAGACGGATTTTGAGTCTTGATGATCAAAGGATTGGAATGTGCCAAAACCTACGGGCCTCCCACGCATCCTAGCTGGGCCATGGCCTGTAACGCCAGAGTGCCACTCTCTTTGGCGTTGGCGCCATGCCTAACTCCGTGTAGGGTGGCACTACGTCCTCTCGTAGGGACGTCCTTCCTTGCAGGCTTGTTTGCAGCATATTTGTGTGATCTCGTCACTTTAACAGGGATCAAGATGAGACATAGTAGGGACAGGCCATGACATTTCTTGTCGTTCCTGCTGAACACACGTGTTCTTATCTCCCCCTAATGACGGGAAGACTGTCTCATCAAAGTGACAACCCGCAAATCTAGCGGTAATGAGATCGCCTTGCAAGGACATTAAGTGGTGGACGATTGTTGGAGTCTCAAATCCAACGTAGTTGCCCATTCATCTGTAAGGACCCATCATAGAGCGTTGTGGCGGTGCAATTGGCACATAAATGGCTCACTCAGATATACATAAGTACGATACTTGTACCTAGTCACTAGCTGTAATGCAGAGGTACATTGAGTGGCGGTGGGTCGTAGACGAATTAGCATAGCTGCATGCGATACTACATCACCCCAAGCGGATATAAGGAGATTGGTGCGCATTACCAATGTCCGGACTATCATCGTAGTCGTTTCCGCAAGACCATTTGGGTGTGTACATGAGAATATGATGTCCAACATCAGTCCCATTGCAATATCCATCGAAAGTCTTTCGATATAAACTCTCTAGCATAGTCAAATCCAATTGACTGAATCAGATGATCTAGGGAGTCAGCCCGTTGTCATATGATATGTGCTAGGAGTGTAGCATAAACAACATTTATAGGTGGACAATGGCACAACACATGACCAGTGTGTTTGCGTGTCAACTAACATCATGAAATATTTAAGCGTCCGCAAGTTGGTTGAATCAATCCACAGAATCCCCATGGATTCTATGTAAGAACAGAATGAGTATGTTCATTTCCTTTGCATAGGACGGTCTTAGTCCTAATTTCCCTAAGGAACGGGCTTTGTAAAACGAGCGAGAGGCTTTAGAAGCAACCAATGAGTATTTTGGTTAGGCCTGAGCGTCTGAAACGCTATTTGAAGCAAGTTGGTGATTGCAACATCACCTGGGGTGCCATCACCATGATGGACGCTATCCATGGCGTTATGGATAGGGACTGTGCCAGCCCTAGGCTGGTGGTGGACGGAGGCGGTGCCCTAGGCAGCTGCGTCTGTCACACTTAGTCCAGAAATCAACTTTTGATTCATGCTTCATTTCGCTCGAAAGAAATGATGTCCATGTGAAGTCTTTAGTAGACGGATCATCATATCATGACAAGGATGCCCTATCTTGTCGTAACAAAGCCAATATGTATCTAAATCCAAGAGATCTTCTCTCGTAACTTTATTGGATTTAATAGCTCGAATAGTGACATAAAGTCCACTAGAGAGACACATAAACTTCTCTAAGATGCGCCTTTATTCGCAATCATTAGAGGTATTGCAAAGGAACTCATTTCCGTTCTCTATATACGTTTTCGCAAGGAATCCGTCGGCTATTCATAGGTGTGATTCGCCCTAGAAGCATAGAGAGTTTCTGTGACAGTAATTAAGGTATCATTTGGCAAGTGGAACTTGGGCTATTCCATGTCCTTGAATTAATACTGATGGCCCAGCCATAGTAGTCACAAAAGTCATATGCTCAGAATCAAAATGGAGTCATAAAGAACTCGAAATTTTATTCCTAAGCCAACGGAGTTACATCATTGTCTCTTTGACTAAACAAAATCTAATCCAAAATGATAGCTAATGCAAAACAATGGTAGTTGTCTAACTTCTTTCGGTAATTCCAAAATAAATGTGACCAGGTGAGTGGAGAAATGTCGGTGGAGCAAGGCTCGCTTAAGTACCACTAATCTCAGAACCTTCCTAGACATCACACTTACTTTGAGTGAGCCTACTTTGAAGAAAAGCTAAACCATTGGAATTTACTACAAAAATATATGGCAATTGCCTATTACATCTCTTGGAAAAATAAAGACTTAAACAGAATTGGCGATCTATTGATCCCAGCCAGATTTGTAGTCTTCAACCCTTCACTCTAGATCATCTTCTTGATCTTTTTGTTCCATATAGTGAGCTTCTCTTGCTTCACAATATGCTTTGTAGGTGGTGACAATTTCTTCACGAGTTCTACAAATGTGTGCCCAATGATTAGACATTCCACATCGAGAATATACATCTCTTTGCTCAAACTCCATTGATTGAGGCGCTTTGAAAGAGTCATTTAGATGGCTCTTAGTGTTGGTGGCGCCACCAACATGGTCAGAGGCGTTGCCTCCCTTTCTCTTTCCACGTTTACCTCTTCGGTTCCGTGTTCGCCTATTTTGGTGATTACCTTCCCAAGTAGAGCGATTATATAGACTAGAACGTCCAAATGTATTCCTAAGATTAGGGTTTCGCTCTTGGCGCCCTTTCTTTGGGGCGTGACTATAATTGGATTCCGGAATATGCTCTGTTCCCACGGATCTCGAATTATAGTTCTTCACAAGGATGTTGTCATGCTTTTCAGCGACATTCATAGCTTCAATGAAACCTTGTGATTCGTCTTGCAGTAACTTCTATTCGATAGTTCTTAGCAACCATCAATGCAGAGACGGGGAAAGTAGAGAGAGTCTTCTCAATTAACATCGCATTTGTGATCTCTTTACCACAGAATTCCATTAAGGATTTAATGCGAAGTGCTTCCGAGTTATAGTCAAGAACTGACTTGAAATCACAGAAGTGGAGGCTATGCCATCTCACTTCAAGGTCCGGAAGCAGGGAGTCACAGACGTTCCCAAATCTATCTTCGAGTGAGACCCACCGCCTTCTGGGGTCTTCTTCATTCATACACTCGTACTGGAGCGAATCATCCATATGATGAGTCATTAGGATGATGGCTTTCGCCTTATTTGCCTCTAAGGCTGCTCTATTTGCTTCCAAAGCTTGAGTTTGCTCAACAGTTAGCACGTCCTGGCTAGGCTCGAGAATCGTATCCAAGATTCCATCGGCCTTGAGATGCTGGCGGATATCACGAACCCACCTGTGATATTCAGAGCCAGTTGTTCCCAATGGAGCAAAGTCCAATTTGTTCAGGTTACTCATCCTGAAAGAGAACAAGAAATTAGGGTTAGTTTCGGAGCGAAAAAGGCTACCATGAAAACAAATAAAATTTTTGAGCGTAGTCGCTTCCAAGAAATTCGATTCCAAGAGGGGTTGGATTAGATCGAAATAATGATGTTTGCGGTCGATCGTTTTATCTCAACAAACTCTAAGTTTAAAGAACTCTACAAGCTCCAAGCTTGGAGTGAGCACGAACCCCCACAGTTCGGCTTAATTTGGTCTCCCCTATGATAAAGAAAGGGGGGTAAAAGAAGGGAGGTTGCAAGTCCCCAAAAAAGAAGAGAAATTAAATTTAAAAACTCTAAAAAAACAGGACCGTTTAGTAAAAAATACCTCGAAATAGGTCGCCGGAAAATTTGACAGGAAAAAGTGGTCGGAAAAAGTCGCCAGAAAAGTCATCGGAAAATGGCTAGAAAAGTCACTGGAAAGTGGTTGACGGAGGGTTGACCGGAGGGCTGACGTGGCACTGATGCTGACGTGGCAGTGGGTCCCTGTGCTGACGTGGCTGTGGGTCCTCCTGTTGACGTGGCACTGGGCCTGCGTCAGTGGGCCTCTGCCTAGGCCTTCTTGAGCTTCTGGGCTTCTTTTCCTTTCTCTTTTTTTTTTTTTTCTTTCTTTTCTTCTCTTCTTCTTTTCTGCCAGTTCAATACGCAGATGCTCAGATGGCCGGTTCAAGTATTTTTAGGCTGGTTTTTGAACTTTTACTTCCTGTTCTTGAAACTTCTGATCAGTGGGCTTCTGCTATCAAAATTTGGTGTAAATTGAGGTCCGGAAGATGGTGAACCGATGGAATATTTGCTGCGAGTTGTATGGAGCTTCCGGTGGCCGGTTCAGTAGATTTCCGGTCGGTTCTTGGGGTGCCGCCGCCGGTTCTGGATTCCTAGAAACGAGTTCTTCAATGTATGAGGTGGAGGCAGAAAAGGCTTCAAGGTTTTGTATTCGAATTCAAGGTTTTTAGCTTCTTAAATCAGGGTTTGGCTATTTGTTTCAGGGTTAGGGCTTCGTGCTGATAACATGTTGTAGAGAAACTGAAATTGAGAGGAAATCGCTGTGTTTTCTCATTGATAATAGGGGCCTCTTTATATAGAGGATTACGATGTATAGAATCTCAATCATACAAGGAAAGTAATCGTACATTGAATAGGAATCTAGATCCTTCTAATTTAACCCTATTACCACTAGGTCAAGTAACCTAGAGTTTGGGCCGGCACAAATTAGGGTTTACTTGAAGACAAAAGAATATATACAATTATTTTTCACATTATATTTTCAAAATTTATAGGACCCCAACAGAGGTTGAATTGATATACATGTGTTATGCAAATCTATTGACTAAATTACATGAAATTTTTTCTACTCTTGTTTGAAGAAAAAAAATTGTTGTTTAAATCTAAGCATGAGTGTAATGAAAAGAAAAAAAATGAAAGAAAGCCAATTCTTCTTTTTTTTTTTTTTTAGAAGAAGGCCAAAATAATTTAGAGTCATTAGATTTTGGTAGGATAAGATGGTATTTTTCTCAATAATTACATGTCATGAATTTGACAAATAGGTGATGTGTGTAGATGACATGGTATGACACTTAATTGAGGCCACAAATCATTTTCTTAGTTTTATATCCAATATATACAACGTACTAATTATGATACTTTAATATCAAATAGGGTGCGGCTATTGCCACCCTATAATTTTCTTTGTTCACCCTACTTGCTCATTACACCCTACATTTTAATTTTAATTATTAGATTTACTTATCTAACCCATTTCTCTTTTCAGGAATATCCTTCATCATATGTCATATCAAATTAAAAAAGAAATATTGGTTAACAAAAATTTCTCATTTAATTTATATCAATTAGAAAAACGGACTAAAATATATCAAACTTTCCTAATAAAATCATAATTTGATTTATTTCCATTTTTTTTAATTTTTCCATTCAATTTCAATGTTCGCTTATTTCAATCCATATAAAAAGATAATAATAATTATTATTTCGATCCATATCAAAAAATTAGTAAGTGCTACTATGAGCAATGAAGAATAGATTATTTTTTTTCGTGTTTTAAATTTTTACTTTCGATGTTCAGAAAGGTATTGCAAAAATTTTGATAAAGTTTACACTAATGGTTTTGTGAATTGAATAACAAATTAACGATGATGAGGACGCAACAAAAAGACAAAAAAAAATTCAATTTATTGAAATTTGGGTGGAGAAGATGAAGATTAATGTAATCAGATAAAAATTAAGTAGTTTTGTATTTAATTAATTAGTTATGTATTAAGTATTCCTTACGGATTTGAATTTTAAAAAATTAATGTACTTATTAGTCATTTTGCATTTGGGTAGTATAGTCTTTCAATAATTCAACTATTTGTAGGGTGAACAAAGAAAATAGTAGGGTGGCAATAGCCGCACCCTATCAAATATATATAGTATGTACTAATTATGATACTCATATTGTTTTATATCCAATATAACGTATGTACTAATTATGATATATACCAGTTATGGATGATATGGGGAAAACAGTTCAAGCCTTAACGTATGTACTAATTTGTATAGATGAAGATAGTGTTCATATGCGGTATTCATTAAGTTTATATTTGAAAAATGCTTAGGTTACTCTTTCTGAGAGCTAGGTGGAGGCCGTGGCCTCCTGGCGGCAGTTCTACAAATTGGGCTGGAGGAGATGGGTTTTCCCTCTCATCTGGTCATCGGGAGATTGAAGGCGAGGGGGCTTTTTGTTGTCGGGATCTCAAAATTTTGTTTCTTGTTCTTTTGTTCGGGGTTGGGTGCCTTGGCTTCAGCGATGGCGATCCTGGGTCGCGCAAGACAGCGACACTGGGATGTGTTCCTGGGCAACTTGGATCGGTGATGGTTCTGGGGTCTCGTTGCTTGGTGCTGACTAAGCAAGACGATCTGGTGGCCAATGGTGGACGGGTTGCGGATTGGAGTTCCGGGCGGTGGCTTGGGGTGGGATCTCAACTTCTGTTGATGGCAGCCGCGAATTACGACATCAATCTGGCTTGGGGTTACGGCGACAATGACCTCTTGTGTTAATGCTCAAGTCCGGCGGTAGCCGACTCTTCGCTTAACGAGGGTCCAGTGGGCGGACCACTACTCCGAGGATTAGAGGACTTCCGCTTGCTGCAACACGAGAGACAGGGCGTCAGAGGGAGACCGCATTGGGCGGTCTTCACTTCTCCGATGCCTAAGTCAGTCACTGTATGGGCAGCATAGCAATAAATGAGTAGTAAATGCGTAATTAATGAGGAGAGAGGAGAGAACCTTTTATAGGTGAGGAGAAGGTTGATATTCTTCTTGTTTTCGATGTGGGACTGATGTGCTTCGATACCCAGCGTCTGGAGCTTCTGATGCTAACTTGGCGCGGCGCGTGGCGGCGCGTTAGCTGTGATCTAGGGGCGATCCCGGGCTCACCGCCCTCCTGGATGTGTCTCCGCAGGTCACCCACTTGATGAGATTCAGTACCTCTGGCGGTACAATGAGCGTGGCTCATTATAGCTAATTCTGCATGCAAACGTATAAGTATGTACAAGTCCCCCAAGTCCCCAGTCAAGGAGGGCAATCTTGGTTGGGGAGTTGATCGGTGGTGTGAAGCGTTTTCTTCGCTTAGACTTGCAAAAAGCATAATTTGCGTCAGTGCATTGTCAACCATGAACTTATTGAGCGAACGCTTTATACCCTTTCGGGTGGGCCCTTGCTAGGCCCACCAGGGAGTCCCCCACTCCCTAGCCAAGACGGACCTCCGGATGGTCGGCAAATTGTTTGTTGAGGGGAAGTTGCGCGGAGCAGAGGGTGTTGGGTAGCGAGCCCAATCTTAGTACCCAAGTGATAGGGGTCAACGTACCTGATCAGGGTCATCGTAGACTGTTGAAAAGTCCCCATGTCCCGTAGGGACGGTCTGACCGTAACGCCGCGTGGCGGTCGTTGTCAGAGTGAGGCGTAGCCTTGGGATTCGCTGTTGGTGGATACCCCCCGGTAGTTGTAGTAGGAAACAGCGTCGCGTAGACGTGTTTTGCGGTAGCTAATGAGCGGAGTTGCGCTCAGCAAAGCACGGGGTTTGCAAGCGGAGGGAGCTCTGCCGGTAGTGTTGCTTGTAGCAGAGGCTGCCTGTTGCAAGTTGATGAGTGGAAGTTCCGCTTAACGGGGATTCGCTCAGCTGAGACTTCGACAGTCGTAGGGTGTTAAGGGAGAACTCCCGCTGGCCGGGTTTCGCCCAGCGGACCCCATCAATTGGAAAGTAATGAGAAGCTCCGCTAGCGGGGGTTTCGCTCAGCGAACTTCGACACTTGGAAAGTGACAAGTGAGAAGTTCCGCTAGCGGGGTTTCACTCAGCGGACTTCGATACTTGGAAAGTGACAAGTGACAAGTTCTGCTAGCGGGGACTTCGACACTTGTAGGGTGATAAGTGGGAAGTTCCGCTAAGCGAAACCTGAGAAGTTCCGCTAGCGGGGTTTCACTCAGCGGACTTCGACACTTGGAAGGTGATAAGTGAGAAGTTCCGCTAGCGGGGTTTCGCTCAGCGGACTTCGATACTTGGAAAGTGACAAGTGAGAAGTTCCGCTAGCGGGGTTTCGCTCAGCAGGGACTTCGACACTTGTAGGGTGATAAGTGGGAAGTTCCACTAGCGGGGTTTCGCTCAGCGGATACTGCGGACGATTGGCGCCTTCTTCCCAAAAGTAGAGGCTTCTATTAGACGCTTCGTCTGATGGTGGTTGACACGTGGCGAACACCTAGGGGGTTAGCATGCGGAGGCGTGTTTCCTCCTCCTAGCCGTCTCCCTGCCATTAATGCTAAGTAATGATGGATTTTGTAACCGAGGCGCGACGCCTCGGTTAATCCGGAGAGTAACTGGAGTGGTGGGACACGTGGACGGTGTCGCCTCGGTTAATCCGGAGAGTAACAGGAGTCGGGGGACATGTGGACGGCTGATATTTGATGTCATTTTTCAGCGGACGGCGTAGAACTGTTTGACGTTGACATAAAAGGGGGGGGAAGTTGGCTGATTTTGACACTTTGCTCTAAACTTTGAACTATACTCGTCGTCTTCAAGCTCTCTGCGTCTATGATCGGAGAAGAAAGCTGAGGCGATATTGCTGAGTCATCATACGTGGAGAAACCGACGAACTCCGGCCTTGAAGACAAGTGTGCTCAAACTCCTACCAGAGACTCCATCGTTGAGGTTGGTACTCTGATCTGTATCCCTATTTCATTGAATGTCTGTCATGGAGAGTTTCTGGGTTTTGGGTATTTCTGTGATGTTGTTCGTTGACGTGCTGTGAGGGTATGAGAGTGGGTTTGGGGATGGGTTGCTGTGTTTGATAGAGTTGGGGCTTTTAGGGGTTTGCTAGATGGTCGAATATGGGTTTGAGTGCTTGTTCTTGTTTTGGTATTTTCTAGGTAACTGTTCTTGATGTTCTTGGGTACTAACTGATATAGGTATAGGTTAGATCATGTGTGAGCCAACTGATTTGGGTTTTAGGGTTTTGGGATGGCCGACGTCATAGAGATTTCGAGTAGTGAGGATTCCGGATCTGAAGTGTCGTTCAGCGCGGCGGATAGAAATTTTATTGACTCGTTGCGTCCGTCTGCCCGTGCAGGAACCTCACTATCAGAACCGCTAGAGGTTAAGCCGCTAAAAACCATACCGTGGGACGTAGTTATGGGTCGTGCACCGCGTCCAGAGAGTTCTAGGGCGGGGGAGGCTGCCGCTGCCCACACTATGCACAAAGAGCGCTTAGAAAGCAATAGCGCAGCCAGCGGTTCCGCTGGGGGGGGGGGGAGGTGTAGCGGGAGAGGATACCGAGTCTACGTGGGTGTTCGAGGACGACACCCCCGTTGATGAGGCGGGAGGTGGGATGATTGTTGTTACCGTCAACCGGCTGAAGCGGGTGTTCTAGTTGCCCGGCGTGGTGAAGCTGCGTCCGCCGAAGGTGGAGGAGAAGGCCTCGATCCTGCCAGCGGGCCACGCCGTTGTGCACGAGGCTATATTCCGCGATGGAGTGACCTTCCCGCTGGTGCCAAACCTTCAGATCTTGGTGTGCGAATTTGGCATTGCCTTTGGGCAGGTCTGCCCCAATATGTGGCGGTTGCTGCTGGCGCTGAACTCGTTATGGCGGTTGTCAGGTTGCGAGGGACCGACTGTGGTGGAGGTGCTGTACTTCTACGAATTGGTGTACGTGAAACGCCAAGGTTGCAGAGGGCAGGTAAACCTGAGTCGCCGTCAAGGAGCGCCCAAGTTGATCGAGAACTTGAGGGATTCCATGTCCTACTGGCGGGGTACCTTCTGCGTTGCCACGTCGGGGTGGGACTACCAAGCGGGGTCCAACGAGGGGGAGCCGACGTTTAGAATTAAGTCGGAGTTTCAGCCTATCTGAGGTCGTTTGTCGGTCTCCGCCGAACATGTCTAGCAGGGCTTTTTCCTTTTTTTTTTTTTTACACTGCCTTGTACTCTTGTACTGATAATGACCTTTTTGTGCAGCGGGGTTGCGGTACAACCTGACTCGTGAGGAAGAGTGCCGCGTGGCACGCATCAGAGGTTGTTGGCGGAATCGTAACTTGCTGGACTTTCGTCTCCGTACAGGCTGGGAGTTGTTGGTGGATCAGCAACTGACTCGTGCCGTTGGTAAGTACCCTCCGCTATACCACACCCTTGGTGAGATTGTCTCATGCTGATTGGTTTGTTGCTCTTTTTTTTTTTTTTTTTTAGAAACTCCGCCGGGGAACAAAGCCAGCCGTGACGCCTTCGCGAAAGCCATGGACCGCGCTGAAATTAACAACTTCTTGGAATCCATGTACGCGTCTAGGCTGGCGGCTAAGAAGACGGTGGTGAAGCCGGAGACGCTAGCGCTGAGCCCGTCCGAGGTTCCGGTGGTGCTGCCAATGCCACACCACTCTCATCTTGGTGGTGACGGGCTGCCTGCTGTTCAGGAGGGTACCGACTTGGCGAGAGAGGCGGCGCCGCGGAAAGAGAGAGCGCCGGCAATATGGGGCGGGGTGCAGAAGAAAGCAGTGCGCCCAACGGAGGGTGTCACCATAGCGGGGTTGGAGTCGCCGACGGGGGGTTCGAGGCCTGCTGTTGCTGGAAGCACGCGGGCGCTTCAGCAGAAACGCCGTCAACCCGACTCGGGAGGGGAAGAGGAGGAAGTGGAGATAACTGGGGCCCGCGAGCAGCCGAAGAAGTCAAGGCAGGCTCCGCCCGAGGCTCCTGCTGACGTGGCGAAAGCTGCGGGTACGAGCGGCCTGGACTCATTCGCCGCCTACGCCGTGTTCCTGAATGACGGTGAACAGGAGTTCCTGTATCACCTCTGCGAGCGGTTGGGGTTCGGCGGCGTGGAGGGGATTGTACGGTCGACTGCTGTCAACGAATCGCCCTTCAGCACAGCCTTTGGGCACATCGCCGTTGGGCTACATGAGATGTTCCAACCCCTAGTTGAGTGGGAGCTTTGGGAGGAGGTGGCGGGCCTACAGAGGGACTTGGGGAAGGCCCAGGAAATGTTGGCTGATGTCGAGCGATGCTTGACAAAGGCCGATTGCGATGCGGCAAACGCCCGTGGCAAGTTGTCCGTTGCCATTGAGCGACACTTGGAGCGGAACGAACAGTTTTCCAAGTTGGAGTAAGACATGTCCCTGCTGCGGGATCGGGTGGCCGCTAAGGATAAGAAGGTTGAGATCCTTCAGCGAGAGTCCGCCACCAGAGAGGCCG
This sequence comes from Rosa chinensis, assembly GCF_002994745.2. Taxonomy (NCBI): domain Eukaryota; kingdom Viridiplantae; phylum Streptophyta; class Magnoliopsida; order Rosales; family Rosaceae; genus Rosa; species Rosa chinensis. Next base: position 48,695,132 of record NC_037091.1, read on the forward strand.
AGGTTAAGCGGCTAGAGGGTGAAGTCACTCGCCTGGAGGCTGAGGGGTGCTGTGTTGCGGCAGCCGCTATTGAGTCATACAAGTAGTCAGCGGAGTACAAAAAGGCGCTGACCGAAGCAGCGAAGGCCGGTGCCCTATCTAATGTGGAAATGCTGCAGCAGAATGGCGCCATCGACTGGGTGAAAGCCTCGATGCCGGTCATGCAGCCATCGAAAGAAGCTCCGCTGACAACAAGTATCGCCCCTGGTCAGGTTGAAGGAGCCTGCTCGGGTAGCGGGGAGAGTGGCGGACTCCCGGAGGGCGACTCTCAGTGGACGCCTACCCAGTCTGAGGTGTCTCGTGCTGGGTTCTTGGCGGCCCACACCCGGGCTGATGGCACGATAGAGACCCCCAGTCCCACAGCCCGAGGGTCCGACCAGACGAGCCGTTCACATCCGCCGCTGGCCGCCAGTGGAGATGCTGAAGGTAGCGGAGCCGACCCCGCCAACCCCTGAAAATAGGAGTAGGAAAGTTTTTGTAGCCGCTGAGGCATAAATATTTGATGTAATTGACTTGGGATATAAATGAAATTTCAGAACCTAAGCTCCTATACTTTGTTTTTTTTTTTTTTTTTTTTTTTGTGTTTGTGATGATGTGTGTACCGCCAGAGGTCTTGACAATTTAGTTTTTGGCCATTAATGAAACATTAAAGGAATTAAAATTGGTCCAAGTGCACAATGTAGCGGACGTAGTCCGCTGACTGGCGTTGCCAGTTGCCGCCAGTGCTAAACTTGGTAACAATGGTTTGAATAATTCCTCGTTTCATTGATAGCTGTCTGAACAGCGTTTACAAAAGCGGGGTTGTACCCGTTGGGTAGCTTCCTTTAGCTAAATATTGAACAAAAATTTAGCTAAGTCAAGATGCTCTTGGCTAGCGGCATGACTATTTGTAGTAATACCGAAGGTGTTCGGTATTCCAAGGGTGGGTCGTTGTGACGCCATCCTTGTCCATTAAGTAGAAGGTGCCTGGGCTAACGACTTCTACAATTTTGTATGGACATTCCCAAGTTGGGCGAAGTTTTGTTGGTGGTGGTATGACTTCCTTCATTACCCAGTCCTCCAGTTGGAGGTTGCGGGCCTTGACCCTGGCGTTGTAGAAACGCGATACCCGTAGCTTGTTTTGGAGGTTGCCCAAATGGGCTGCGTCTCGTTTTTCCTCTAGGAGATCCCTGTCGAGGTTGACGCCGTCGCTGTTGGTCTCGGGGCAGTAGCCGTCGACCCTAGCGGTTGGTTGGGTTACCTCGATAGGTAGGACAGCCTCAGTTCCGAACATCATACAAAAGGGGGTTTTGCCTGTGGCGGACCACTACTCCGAGGATTAGATGACTTCCGCTTGCTGCAACACGAGAGACAGGGCGTCAGAGGGAGACTGCGTTGGGCGGTCTTCACTTCTCCGATGCCTAAGTCAGTCACTGTATGGGCAGCATAGCAATAAATGAGTAGTAAATGTGTAATTAATGAGGAGAGAGGAGAGAACCTTTTGTAGGTGAGGAGAAAGTTGATCTTCTTCTTGTTTTCGATGTGGGACTGATGTGCTTCGATACCCAGCGTCTGGAGCTTCTGATGCTAACTTGGCGCGGCGCGTGGCGGCGCGTTAGCTGTGATCTAGGGGCGATCCCGGGCTCGGGCGGTAGCCCGCCTGGCTGTGTCTCCACAGGTCACCCACTTGGTGAGATTCAGTACCTCTGGCGGTACAATGAGCGTGGCTCATTATAGCTAATTATGCTTGCAAACGTACAAGTAGGTACATCTTGCTAAAGGGACAGTCTGGTGTTCTTGGACTGGGGTTGGCTGCGGCTTGGTGGAGCGGGCAGCAGGGTCAGATCTTCTTGACCGGCGTCGTTAAAGGGAGGTGGACTAGTGGTTGGCAACTGTTGGATGGGGTGCCCAAGTGGTTGGGTGGCCTCATCAATTCTATTGGGCCTCTATCTGCTAGGGTTTCGTGTTTGGGTCTGGGCCTATTTCTTTGGGCTTGGATTTTATTTATCTTTTACTATTTTTATGTTTTAAAGACTTTCTTTCCTTTTGGGAAGGAGTTCATAGGATCTCTCTGAGAATATGTCGCCAAGAATGTTCGTAGCATCTATGCCCCTTTGATTCTCATGGGTGCTTTAGGGCAGTTTTGGTTCGGCGTCATGATCTTTAAAAAGGTTGAATTACTTAGGTAGTGACTCTTTTGATAGTCCCACAGGGATGGGTCATTATGTGTAATTTCGCTGATCAATGGAATGAGTTGACAATTTTCTCAAAAAAAAAAAATCTGTATAGATGAAGATGAGTGGCATGGTTTTGGTTAATGTTGAAAGCTCTATCCCAACCCACACTCTGGTTTGTTTATTTTTTTCTTTAATTTGTCTAAACCAATGGAAGGAGAAACTTCTAACCTAATCCGAACCCACTAACAGATAGGGTGGGCTTTACTAATTGCTTTCTAAAAGGTTCTGATCATGAAAATGTTTATATATAGATTGATATAGATGTACTTTCTAAATGCTTCATAGGCCCAAGATAAACCCCTTCGGCGCATGTGAAATGCTCCAACTGTGCATTGCAGCACAGTGCCTGGCCACTTTGACAGATTCGGGGTTCGAACCTAGGTTGGGGAGCACACTCAACTACGCAAGAACCACTAGACCACTTGCAATGGTTCATATTTTTCTAATATTGTTTCAAGTAATGTCTCTTCTTTTTGAAGCATGTTTATTTACTTGGAATTGGTACTGAGTCTGTGTGATACTCTCTCTATTTTCCTATTACTTTAATTCAATTTTTTTTACAAATTACCTTAAGTACCCTCCCTTGCAATTAAGGTTCTTTTTCTTTTTTCTTTTTTTCTATTTTCTATTTTCTATTCGGCAAGTCAATCATTTGACGCAACCTACGGAGTTTTTAGGTGGGGCTAGCGTCTCTCTTCCATGTGTTGCCTCGCCAACGTACCTCAAAACCGCACCACTCGTATAAGAAAAATCTAAAGGCCAAAACTAGCAGAGAAAAGCAATCAAAGCCACAGAAACACAGTTTGGAAATTTCAATTAGGTGGTGAATCAGTGATGGATCAGCCTCTAGTTAAAATCTAACCCTAAGGTTTGGAATCCCAGAGGTCTCCCAATTAGTCGTTTAGTCCTTTAAATTCATGATCTCGATTTCTAGATCATCAGTGTGGCATTGGTGTGGGCTCGTTAGCCATGGCGGTTAAGAAGGCATGCGATTCCTTCTGGAAGAGCTTCATGATGAGTGCAAAGATTAGGGTGTATAAAGCAGACGGGGTGAGATTGAGGTACATGATGAAGTTTGGGTCCGAGCCCATGTTGAGGATGAGAAATAGAATGATGATGAGCAAAAAGGTAGGGATGATTGATTCGCCAAATAGAAAAAAGAAAAAAAGAAAAAAAAAACATAATTGCATGGGAGGGTTGTAAAAAAAAAAAAAATTGAATTAAAGTAATAGAAAATTAGAGGGGTGTGTAAATAGAGAAAATGGGTGTGTCACATTACCCTACTGAGAAACTAAACTAAGGGAATTGATTTTGAAACGTGTTTTTTCCTGTATTTACTAACACAAAAGAATTGGAATTTAAGTAAGTCTAACCTTAAAATTAGTAACTTATTTCTAAACAGCCCATAGTTCAAAATCCGAGGGAGATGGGGAAGCAATTGGGTTTATGAATCCTCCAAAATATACTTTGGCTACCAAAAATATCCTTACAATTTCACCATCATTCCACATTATCCATTACACTATAAAAACATAAAGGGTCCTTCACCCAAAGCACCAAAATAAGAAAAAAATATCTCACTTACCCCACCAACAGATTTTTGTTCTCACCTACACAATTTAACACTAAATGACTATTTTTCCCTAAGCCTAATTAATAAATTACAGCATCGCCACTCTCTCTCTCTCTCTCTCTCTCTCTCTCTCTCTCTCTCTCTCTCTCTCTCTCTCTGTAGAGCTTCCTCGAGTTTCGTATCGACGGTCAGGTGACTCGCCGTACTAGGAAAACGTGCTGGCCGGCTATGTCGAGCTTCAACTCAGAAGAAATCGACGTCGAGTTTCGGTGTCAGAGCTTCACGATTCGACGTGAGGAGGTGGATGTGGCGGGCGAAGTTAGCGAGGAAGAGAAACGCGTCGGTGGCGACTCCAACGAAGACTGGAGGTTTGGAGAGGTGAGAGAGGTCAGCGGTAAGCTCCGGAAGTGATTTGATCCAGTGATTTTGGTCTAGCTCTTGACTTGGCATGGGTTCCTAAATCAATTTTTTATTTTTTTTAGGGTTTAGGGGCAGAAGCCCAGAAGGGGAAAAAAGGGGTTATATTGGAGGGCAATAAAGGGCTATTAGGGGGCAATAGACGTCTGTTAAAAGTCTATTGGGGGCAATAAATGTTTTTAACTATTGGGGGGGGGGGGGCAATACAGGTTTATTGACCCTTTGTTGGGGGGCAATAAATCTTTCTGGTGACCTATGAGATATCCGACGACATCTTTGGGGACCTCCAACGAGGTTTTCAGAGAATTCTGGTAGGTGGAGGCTAGTGATCGGAATGTGGCGGCCAATGACTGTACTTACATAAGCATTCACAAGCATAATTAGCTATATGAGCCACGCTCATTCTACCGCTAGCGGTACCAACTCCCCCCAAAGGAGTGATCTACAGAAACACAACCAAACAGGCTATCGCCTAAGCCCCGGCTCGCCCCCAGATCACCGCTGACGAGCCGCCACGCCCCATGCCAAGTTGGCATCAGTAGCTTCAGAAGCTGGGAACTGAAGCACATCAGTCCCATATCGAAAACATGGAGAAGATCAGTTCTCTCCTCACCTATAAAAGGTTCTTTCCTCTCTCCTCATTGATGACACAATTAATACTTACCTACTGTTACTTTGTCAACATAAATACATTGACTAACTTTGGCATCGGAGAAGAGAAGACCGCCTAGCGCGGTCTCCCTCTGACGCCCTCTGTATTTTATTTGACAGGTAGCGGGGACTTTGAGTATCATTGATAGCGGTTAGCCCATCGGACCAGCATTAGTAAAGGTTTAGCTACCGCTGAACTTTAAACATCAACAATGACCGAATCCGGCGACCGATGACCGGACACCGACGAAGTCTCCTATGGTTTTCTCTCTCTCTCTCTCTCTCTCTCTATGTAACAAAAGGATGAGGGTAAAATTGTCTCAAAATAAAAAATAAAAAAATTGATGGGATATTAAGGAAGACCTCATTCCTTTCAAAAAAAAAGAAAAAAAAGAAAAATGAAGACCTCCTTAGAGTGTTTTGGGTAAGGGGAAATTAAAAAAACTTATTGGGATAAATGGGAAAAAAATCCCTAGAATTGAAGTAAATGGACAAAAACCCAAACATAAACTCTCCGACTATTTTGTTATAGTATTAAAGTAATTAAAACATACTTAATTCTTATTTATGAACATTACTAAACAATATATATGAATTGAAATTAGCTATATTCCTATTCCAATCTAGGTGATTACACAACGTTTGAGAATTATTTATTTCAATACCAATTCCTTCTCTTTTGACTGATTTTAGGGTGGTTCTAGTTAGACCTCCAAATTTGCTATTTGGACCTCTCATACTTAGTACACCTCTAATTTACTTTTTAGAATACTTAAAAAGCTAAGTAGACCTCCTTATCTTTACCAAAACACCCTTGAACATGAGATACAACAATCTGTTACTCTACTTTTTATTTGTATCTTCAACCATGAGAAAAAGAATGAATTAAAATCATATGATATTGCTCTCTTATGAGTAGGTCTCTCTTCCACCAAAATTAATCAGAGGGTTGGTTCTCGATCTTGATATGTTGCTGGAATCTCTTTGAATTTGCTAAAAGAAAGATTTCAAGGGTTTTGGGTTGGAAGATCGAGTAATAACTATATCATAATATTGAATTAATTTAGTTTAAGGAAATTTTATATTAGATTGTTTTGAATTTACTTTTACGTTAAATGATAATTATTATTTTTACTTAATTATTTTTGGTAAATTATAAAACTACATAGGTAATATAAGGAAATTCCGGAAAAAAAAAAATAATTGAATGTTATATTTGGGGAGGTAAGAAGAGTATTTGTTTTTTTTTTTCTTTTTCTATTTTTCTCTCTTTGTCCTGATTTATCTTTTCATATGATTTGACAAAGTCTATTAATAATTGAAAAAGTTAGAGGTCAAAATATCAAATTTGGAGGTCCAACTAGAACCACCCTTGATTTTATTGGTCTCTCCATTTTAAATAAATAAACGTGTCATTAAAGTCTTTTTAAGGAATCAAATCAAAATGGTCGATTATCTTTTAACCGCAAAGAAGGGATGATGCAATGATGAGGGTTAAATTGGTAATATACTCTTGGTAGATCATCAAACTATATAGGGCAGTGCTTTGGTATAAACCTCACGATGATGAGGGCACTTGTAATTAATAAATTCTCACTTTTGCAATCATGATCCCCTGGTCAGCTACTGACCATGGATCATTTGGTTAGTCACCGTCCGATTGAAATTGGACGGCTGACAGATAAGTGATGAAATCTGAGATGAGTTCTGTCAGCGGTCCGATTTCAATCGGACGGTGACTGACCAAATGATCCCTGGTCAGCTAAGTGATGAAATCTGAGATGAGTTCTGTCAGCGGTCCGATTTCAATCGGACGGTGACTGACCAAATGATCCCTGGTCAGTAGCTGACCAGGGGAACGAGACTCTAAACTTTTGCTATGCACATTCATAAAGTCTGAACTATTCACTTTATAAGTCACATTTTATATATCATGTATTCAAAAACTTAATCAAACAACAAATTATTTAGTAATCTAACTGTAACAAATAAATACACAATTTTGACAATAAAGTAAGATTGTCATAATGAACAATTCATTTACTTATTTGAATACATATATGGTTAAAACCTATCCCATTTGATTAATTATTTTGCAAATGTGATCTTTAAAGGGTTCTTAAAGCATGAATCATTTTAATTATAAAACAACTAGAAATCTCTACACACCCGATGGAGAGTAATTATTTTATGGTCTTAAACTACCACTGACACTGCCATGTGGTTCGTGCAGCAACAAGTACATGTCATATAGACAAATAACATTAACCCGGACCACTACTTGGACAATGATCTGAGACTATAGAATAATTTTTCCTCTATGGGTGTGCGAGAGTGGGTGGTTCTACAAAGTGGAATGAGTAGTTAAATAGTTTTGTATAATTTCAATTTTTTTTTTTTGCTATTTTTTATTTGACATTATTATCCTTCATTTTTTTTATTGAATATTATCCTAAACATATTTCTATGTTATTTTATATTTAGGGAATATTTACGTTATAATTTTTAGTTATGGTTGACAAACTCTCTTCTTTAAAGTATAATATAGATAGTGTTTTAGAGAATCAGAAATTGAGAGAAAATTGTTGTGTATTCTCATTGATAATAGGGGGCCCTTTATATAGAGGATTACAATGCAAAGAATCTGAATCGTACAAGGAAAGGTAATCATACAATGAATAAATATATCTATATTCTTCTAATTAAACCCTATTACCACTAGGTCAAGTAACCTAGAGTTTGGGCCACACAGATTTATTTAAACACTCCCCCTTGTGTTGCCCAAATGTGGTGCTTCTCTCGTTGCCTAGCTAAAAACCTTGCTGAGTAACAAAAACCCAGTGGGACAAAAATAACCTCGGTCAAAGGGGAAAAAGAGCACAACACACCCTTCACGCTTCGAGACTAACATGTAGACATCTCCCCCTGATATCTGCGCCTCCCCCCTGATGACTACGATCACGGGAGTTCAGATAATTTCCACAAGCCAATTCTTGCCACATGTTTCTTGAACGTGGATTTAGGCAATGACTTAGTAAACAAGTCTGCCACATTGTCCTCAGATCTAGCCTAGTTTACTTTGATCTTGAGGAGCTTCTGTTGTTGCTGATTGTAGAAGAATTTAGGCGATATGTGCTTGGTGTTGTTGCATTTGATGTAGCATTGCTTCATTTGTTCAATGTAAGCAGCATTATCCTCATAAATGCTCGTTGGCTCATCTGTGGTAGACTTCAGACCACAATTGCTCCGAATATGCGTAACTATGGATCGAAGCCATATACATTCAAGAACTGCTTCATGAAGAGCAATAATTTCTGCATGGTGAATACATAGCCAGTTTGGGAGTGACCTTTGCGTGGGTCAAAGAGGTACCCAACATCAGCAAAACCTTCCAAAACACTTATAACGTTTTGGGATGGGGAGAGGGAACGCAGTCCATCATGTGTGACATCCCTGGCATTTGATGGGTCCGAATCCATCGTCTCTCTGTAGGTATAGAACAAGTCCATATCAATCGTACTACTTAAATATCGAAAGATATCTTTAACACCAGTCCAATGGCGTTGTGTTGGTGCAGAGATATATCTAGCTAACAAGTTCACAGCGAATGAGATATCCGGTCTTGTGCATTATGCTAAGTAAAATAATGCACCTATTGCACTTAGGTAGGGCACTTCTGCCTCTAGCACGTCTTCATTGTCATCTTTTGGACGGAATGGATCCTTCTTTGGATCAAGACTACGGACGACCATTGGGGTGCTTGAAGGCTTAATTTTGTCAGTGTTAAAACGCCTAAGCATCATTTGGGTATAAGCTGATTGATGAATCAGGGTTCCAAACCGAAGTAAAACTCGGTTTTCCCAAGATGTTTCATCTCAAACTCGGATTTCAAGTATTCAGCGGTTTCCCTTAACTCTTTAAGGGTGCCAATTATGTTCATGTCATCGACATAATCGCTATTATTGCAAATCCGGAACTTGTAATTTTTATGAACACACATGGGCATAGTTCATTGTTGACATATCCCTTACCAATCAAGTAGTCACTTAGACGGTTATACCACATCCGTCTGGATTGTTTCAATCCATATAGTGAGCGTCTCAATCTAATCGCAAACGCGCTCCGTGGTTTAGAGCCACTTGATTTGGGTAACCGAAGTCCATCAGGGACCTTCATGTATATTTCTGTATCCAGATCCCCATATAAATACGCAGTAACCACATCCATAAGCTGCATGTTTAGTTTTTCGGAAACTACTAAGCTAACAAGGTAGCGGAATCTTATGACATCCATTATGGGAGAATAGGTCTCCTCGTAGTCGATTCCAGGGCGTTGTGAGAAGCCTTGTGCCACAAGGCGAGCTTTATACCTTACAATCTAGTTTCTCTCATTACGCTTTCTAACGAATACCCATTTATGACTAATTGGTTTGGTGTAGGGCGGTATTGGTACAACTGGCCCGAATACCTTTTTCTTCGCTAGAGAATCAAGTTCTGCCTGGATCACATCTTTCCATTTTGGCCAATCGGCTCTACGTTGGCATTCATCAATGGAGCGTGGTTCGATGTCATCGGTAATCTCACGCGCTATTGAATACGCGAATACATCATCAATGATGATGGAGTTTCTTTCCCACGTCCAATGTACACTAGTGTAATTTACAGAGATCTCTACATTATCTGGGATAAGTTCTGACATTGAGGCGTCCCCTAATGATGTCTCTTAGACATAACCATTATCCGGAACATTCTCATGGGACGGATTTTGAGTATGGATGATCAAATGATTTGTTTGTGCCTCATTCACTCTCTTTCTAGAGTGAGAATCCTTCGAACCAATCATTCTACCGAGCTTCCTTGTGGGACCTGCGGCCATAGACGCCACATCATTACCATTATGGGCAATGGCGCCATCTCCTGGTGTCACAGGAGTGGCGTTATGTCCAGTATTTGGGACATCGATCCTTGCAGGCACGTTTGCAGCAGGTATGTGTGATCTTGTCACTTTGGCAATATCACAAAAAGCATCGCGCTACGTTCTGGAGCTCAGTTTTTCTTCGCACTTCAAGTTCGGATTGTACGATACGGGGATCGAGATGAGACATAGTGGGGACAGACTGATAGGAGCATAAATGAGACAAATATAGTGTGCAATCTTTTACACTTTTCTTAGCTATTTCATTTAAAAAATCAGTTTTAACTTTGTTTTCTTTTTAGGTAGTTCGTGGAGTGATTCAAGAGAAATAGGAGTTGAAAAGGAGTAACGAAGCCATGGATCATGAAGTACTGATGCAAAAGACCAAGATTGATCAACCTTTTGGCTGGAAATTACAAGGGAAGTCCACAAAAATTGTTGTGCAAAACAGTTGCTACAAAGCAGAAAACTGCAGTTTCAGAATCAGCTTTCTGGGAACGGTATTAAGGAGTGATTCTTGCATTCTTCCAGACGCACCTTTGCAGAAAGGGCCAGCTATTCTTGAATACATGATGTTATACTTTAACAAGAGCCAAAGAACTGGTCAGAAGTGTCAACGAAGCAGTAGGAAACCAAGCACAAAGTAGGCTTCCTGATAAGGCAGAAACTGTCAGCTTTTCACTAAGCTTTTTGGGAGATCTTTTCCGGTGACTTTCTTGGAGAGATTTTCTAGAAGGTTATTGATCATTCTAGAAGATTTGATGTCATAGATCACGTGGGAGTCAAGAACCATCCAGAAACTTGGCAAAACGAAGTCGTTCCTTGCCCAAGAAGGAAGCTTCAGAGACAGAAATTGAATCTTAGTCAAAACAAGGCAGTTTGGCTGAGACTATTCTTTGGACAGATTTCTTGGACGTTTTTGGAAGGTTATTGCTGCTGCAAATGTCAAGGAGAGTCCTAGAATGATTCCTCAAGATTTTGGGAAGATTACTAAGGCTTGAAAATCATTTAATTAATTGGTGATCCTCAAGCAACTAGGGGAGGCTTTCAAAGCAGAATTGGAAAAGGAAACTTGGGTTGTGTATTGCATATATATAGAGGCTTTGAACACGTTGAAAACAACAACCCTACACAAAGTCTTGAAATTCCCAAGTCTTCAACAGCAAAAACCGTGCATATCATCATCCATCTTCCATCAAGCTTAGCTGTCAACCATCTTGAAGGAGTGCTTGTGTCCAAGGCTGCCTAAAAGTGAATTCGTGGTTATCATATTCTCCCTTTTACGGTTTTTATCTTCTTGTAATCTAATATTCATGTCTTTATTTTGTGATTTTAAGACGATGTGTGGCTAGTTACTTTTTGTTAGGGGCAAGGTTTGAAGCCCCAATTATGTAGAACATATGTTTGTTTAAATTTAGTTTCTTGATCTTTGGTGTGAATTGGTTGTTTAATTCTTATTGATTGAAAACTTTTGCATGTGTTTGTTTTATGGTGGCCAACATAGGATTTATGCATGTAATTGGAGCTAGGTTTAGAAAATAATTCACCTAATCGTCTTGTTTTCTAATCCACAAATATGCAAGGCTTTGGACAAAAGCTGATGTTTTAAACAATTAGAAGAGCATGCTAGGTAGGTGTTCCACACTAGACTGCAACTCTATAACCAATCGTTTCCATGAGATCTTAATGCTTCAAATGTGTTGACACTATATGTGTTGTTGATAGGATAGAGTTCTATACCTTGATTGTGATAGAAATGCATAAATAAACAGAGTAAAAGCATGATTGAATGACTAAAATTTGTTTGAGAACTTTGTGTTTCATTCAATGCTTAAACTTTACAATATCTGGTGTCTATTTATACAAGCTAGAGTGCCTTGTGAAGGCTGTAATGGTCCTATTGCTATTCATCTGTGTATTGACACTTGTGTGATCCTAATTACATCAGTACTATGGCAACACACAGGTCTGGTCTCTGCTACATCTGTTGCACCGTGGCAATGTGTCTTTTGGCTTTGTTTTGCAGAGTTGTATTTTGTCTCTGAGCTCCATTTGAATTGTGCAGGTTATCCTTATCCGGAGCTTGTCTTGTTGAGCATGCTTTGGTTTTGATTGTTTTTGACACTTCAGCAGCTGACTGGTTTGGTGATTCATCTTCTACTTTGTCCAGGTCAGTGATGATGTGTGAGTTATGATGCATACTGTCAACATCCCCCCGCAAGCTGACATTGGGAATGAGAGATGTCAACTTGGAACTGATAAGAGAAAAACGCTGAATTGGGAGAGGTTTGGTAAAGATGTCGGCTATTTGAAAAAGAGAGGGAATATGATGGATGGTGATCATCTTATGGGCTACAAATTCGCGAATGTAGTGATAATCCATGTCGATGTGCTTGGTTCTAGAGTGAAAGACTAGATTGGCTGTGAGGATAATTGCACTGACATTGTCACAATAAAAGGAGGGTGGAGAAGGAAGAAAAATGTTAAGCTCTTTTAGGAGGTTGAGAGTCCATATAGTATCTGCAAGGGAGTATGCTAAAGCTCTATATTCAGCTTCGGTGGATGGCCTAGACACAGTGGGTTGCTTCTTGGCACACCAGGAGATCAAGTTGTTGCCTAAGTAAATGCAATACCCGGTAGTTGAGCGGCGATCAGTAGGACAACCCCCCTAATCAGCATCAGAGAATATGGTCAATGCAGCAGCCCCTTTTGTGAAGTGAAGACCCATGTCTGGTGTACTTTTGAGGTAACGCAAGATTCTTTTCACTGCAATGAGGTGAGAAGTTCTCGGGTTCTGCATAAACTGACAAACCCTGTTAACAGAGAAGGCTATATCAGGCCTTGTCCATGTTAAATATTGAAGGGCACCGACTATTGACCGATAGGAGGAAGGATCTTTGAGGGGTTCTCCACTATGGTAATCAAGATTAGTGGGAGAGGCGGGAGAGGGAAAAGGTTTGGCCTCAATCATGGAGGTTTTGTGAAGAAGATCACATATGTATTTGGATTGAGAGAGGTAAAGGCCATTCGAATCACGAGTAACCTCTATGCCAGGAAAATAGTGCAAGGGGCCTAGGTTCTTCATAGCAAACTTGGTGCTCAGTTGGGCAATCAGAGAATCACAATAGCTCGGAGAGCTGCCTGTGAGTATTACGTCGTCAACATAGACCAAGAGAAAGGTGATGGTGGAGACAATTTTGATGAAAAGAGATGTGTCTGAAATGGATGCTCTAAAACCCAAAGAAAGTAAATGATGGTGCAGTTCTTCATACCAAGACCGTGGTGCTTGTTTGAGGCCATAAATAGACTTGTGTAACTTGCACACATGTGTTGGGCAAGCAGCGTCGACAAAACCAGGGGGTTGGACCATATAGACCTCTTCATGTAAGGTCCCATGAAGAAAGGCATTGGACACATCAAGTTGTCTTAAGCACCAGTCATGTTGTACAGCAATTGTAAGAATCAATCGGATGGTAGCAGGTTTTGCCACAGGACTGAAAGTTTCAGTAAAGTCGATGCCCTGCTGTTGATGAAATCCCTTTGCTACGAGTCGGGCTTTGAATCTCTCAACTGACCCATCTTGCTTTTGTTTGATTCGAAAAACCCATTTGCATCCAATTAAGTTCATATGAGGTTGGTAAGGGACCAAAGACCAAGTGTTAGTCTGATGAAGGGTATTGATCTCTTCATGCATAGCGTGGAGCCAATTTGAATCTTTGGCAGCTTGGTGGAATGTTTTGGGAAGGGATGAAGTGTTAACTGAAGAAAGAAAAGATGAATGAAATGGATGTTTGATTTGGTATACCTTTGGCTTGAAGATACCAACTTTGGATCTGGTAGTCATTGGGTGAGGAGGTGGGAGTGGTTTGGGTTGTCATCTAGAAGTTTGACGAGGAGGTGGCGGAGAAGGGGAATCAGATGGCGGTGAACATGGGGAGGAAGGAAAGAGTGGAGGATCAAAAGTAGGAGGTGCGATTGGTGCTTCAGGGGAAGATGGTATAAGAGAAGTCGATTGGTGTGAAGGAATTTTATGCGAAAACAGAAGAGGAGCTGGTGGAAAGATTGTGGGTGATATGGAGGTGTGTGAGAGAGAAGGTTGAGATTGTGTGTTTGAGAGAGAGGATTGAGATTGTAGGATCTTGAATGGGAACTGAGATTCATCAAACACGACATGCCGAGATATATAGACTCTGCCAGATTGAGGATCAAGACATCTATAACCCTTGTGATTAATGGCATAACCAATGAACACACAGGCCTTGCTTCGAAGATCAAATTTGTTACTGGTATAGGGTCGAAGCCAAGGGTAACACACACATTCATAGGCTTTCAGGAATTTGTAGTCAGGAGCACAATGTAACAGCTTTTGAAGTGGACTGATGTTCTGAAGGGTTTTAGAGGGAAGTCTATTGATCAAATAGACAGCTGTATGCACAATTTCTGCCCAATATTGATGAGGTAATCCAGATTGGGAGAATAAAATTCTAGTGAGTTCAATGATGTGTCGATGTTTTCTTTCTGCCAAGCCATTTTGCTCAGGAGTATGGGGACAAGAAAATTGATGAGAGATGCCATGATCGGCAAGAAAACTAGCAAATTGATTGCTACAATATTCACCACCATTGTCTGCTCTCAATGTCTTAATGGAGAGATCAAATTGTTTCTCTACGGACCTCTTGAATTGTTTAAAAACATGGAAGACATTGGCTTTGGAATGAATGGGGAAAATCCAAGTATAACGAGACCAATCATCAATAAAAGTAACATAGTAATTGAAATTGCTCAAAGATGTTACAGGTGCAAGCCCCCAAACATCCGAATGGATGATTTGAAGAGGAGCAGTACTGTTACATTTGGAAAGACTAAATGGCAATCTAGAGCTTCTAGCAAGCTGACAATCTGAACAAAAACTAGACTTGTTCTTGGTCTTGGATGCAGGGAGTTGGAAGGTGGACAAAATGTGGTTGAGCACCGGAGTTGAAGGATGACCAAGCCTACTATACCAAAGAGAAGAAGAAACAGTTGAGGTAAAAAGAGCAGCTGGAAGGGACGGTCAATGAATGCGGAGATGAATGGGATATAGGGCTCCTTCAATAGGGCCTTGAAACAGAACTTTCCCCGATGTAGAATCCTTTACAACACAAGAATATGGAGTAAGAACGAAGTAACAATGATTGTCATGAGAAAATTGATTGACGGAAAGTAAATTTTGTGAAGCAGATGGAACATGAAGAATGTTGTTAAGTTTAAGGACTGAACCAAATTGAGCAGAGGACCCTATGTTTGCAGGAGTTGCAGAGGACGAGCCAATGTGTGTGATTGGAAGCTGCTCACCATTTGCAGTTGAGACATTATCAGGGCCCGTGTATTCTGAGGCAATAGACATGGTGGAGAGGTCATTGGTGATGTGGTTGGTAGCACCAAAGTCAGCATACCAAGTGGTGACAGAGGCCGGAAGAGATGGTGGTTGTGGTGGAGCTTGAGTAGCATAGTTTGCCTGAAATTGAGCAGGTGGTGCTCGTCCTTGAAACGCATAATTCATGCGTTGGAAGCAGTTGAGGGCAATGTGATTGTTACGGCCACAGATTTGATAGCGAACCCTTGGACCACCGGAGTTGAAGGAGGGACGTGGTATGTGGGATGGTGGTCTGAAAAATGAGCGTGGAAAGGTGTTGGGGTTACGTGGCTGAAGTGGGCGCTGAACATTTGGGTGTGGTGGTGGACCTCTAGGTCAAAAGAAAGTGTTGTTATTGGGCCGGGCCTGGTTTTGGTGCTGAGAAAAAGCAGCAAAGGCTTGAGGTGGGTTAGGGTTGAGATGGGGATTGAGGGATTCTGTTTGGCGAATGAGCTCAACCTCCTCGCTAAGAAGAAAGCCATGAAGCTCTTCAGGTAAAATTGGGTTTGCTCTGACTCTAATTGAGGTTGCAAATGCATCATAATCTGGTGGGAGACCATGGAGAGTGTAAGCCACGAGGTCAGCATCGGCAAGGGGTTCACCAGCATGAGCGAGAGCATCAGAGATCTCTTTCAATTGTTGGAGGTATGCCTGCATACTTGAGTTACCCTTCTGGAGAGTTTGAAGTCGACGGCGGAGCTGTAAGACATGGGAGCGAGTTGTGGCCGCAAGTCGTCGCTCAAGGGTCACCCACAGAGACTGAGCTGTCGTTGTGCCCACTTGGAATGGAAGAACAGCATCAGAGAGGGTAGTAGTCAACCATATTCGACAGGTACGATCTCGCTTCAACCACTCTGTATATGCCGGATTGATTTCAGTTGAATCTGATAGAAAAATGGGAGGGCAAGGTTCGGTGCCATTAGCAATGCCAAACATATTGTATTGTTGTAGGATGGGAGTGAGAAGAGATCTCCATAGCACATAATTGCCCATGTTCAATTTGATAGGCACAAGAGACGAAATTTGTTGAGGAGTAACAGTTGGATTAAGAAGTTGGGCAGTGACCTCAGGGGAAAGTTGAAAAACTAGTGGTATGGTGTTGTTCATGTTTGGAGGTGTATTTGGTGGAGTAGGCTGTGGATTCGTTGCATCAACCATATTGATGGTGAAGGAATGAAATATGGGTGTACTGATGTGAGAGAGAAAGTGTGTTGAGTATTGCAGAAAGAAGAAGAGACAAGGTGTTTATGAAGAGAAAAAAAAAAGGAATATTGAGTTGTTGAAGTAGAAATAGAAGAATTGAGCATTAATGGGTGAATGAACTTGAAGAACGGTGAATCAGGCCGTTAGGCATTGGCTCTAATACCATGATAGAAATGCATAAATAAACAGAGTAAAAGCATGATTGAATGACTAAAATTTGTTTGAGAACTTTGTGTTTCATTCAATGCTTAAACTTTACAATATCTGGTGTCTATTTATACAAGCTAGAGTGCCTTGTGAAGGCTGTAATGGTCCTATTGATATTCATCTGTGTATTGACACTTGTGTGATCCTAATTACATCAGTACTATGGCAACACACAGGTCTGGTCTCTGCTACATCTGTTGCACCGTGGCAATGTGTCTTTTGGCTTTGTTTTGCAGAGTTGTATTTTGTCTCTGAGCTCCATTTGAATTGTGCAGGTTATCCTTATCCGGAGCTTGTCTTGTTGAGCATGCTTTGGTTTTGATTGTTTTTGACACTTCAGCAGCTGACTGGTTTGGTGATTCATCTTCTACTTTGTCCAGGTAAGTGATGATGTGTGAGTTATGATGCATACTGTCAACAGATTGCATGTTTGATAGGCTTAGCTATTGTGCGTTCACGTAGACTAAGTATTTAGGGAAATATTAATAAGGGACATGATCTGCTCCGACTTGTTTTGTGGTTGGTTTCTGTTCACACCTTAGTAATTGAAACTAGGTTAACTTAACATTGTTCGAAAGTAATTGGTGGTGGATTTCCAAGTCTCTAACATGTTCTCCATCTTATTTTCTCAAAACCAAAAATCAAAATTGTTCTCTTTTTGTTTTCTCCTTTATTTTCCTTAAAAAAACCAAATACCCCAAAATTTGTTTCAACTTAGGATTGCAACGCACCCTTCTATCCCCTTCTTTTCCTGCCATCTTTTTCTCTCTTTTCTAGTGTTTGAAGTTTTTGTTTTGTTTAGTTTCAGATTTTGTTTCTTTGATTTGTGTTTTAGTTAGTTTAAATGAGTTCGTTTTTATTTTGTGTGATTAATTTGTTACCCTCAATCCCCGGTTTGAACGATCCCTACTTATTCTATACTAACAACTACAATTTTGCAGGGTTAAGTTGAGCGTCTATTTTGGGCGTATCACAGACCACGACAATTCCTGTCGTTCATGTTGAACATCTGTGTTCTTATCTCCCTCTAATGATGGGAAGACTGTTTCATCAAAGTGACAATCCGCAAATCTAGTGATAAAGAGATCGTTTGTCAAGGGTTCAAGATAGTGGACGATAGTTGGAGATTCATAGCCAACATAGATGCCCATTCGTCGTTGTGGACCCATCTTATCACTACAAAAAAGAATTCCAATGGCTACACATAGCCAGCGTCGGCACTGAATCGCAGTTGCCTTTGATCCGATATTTACTTGGGCAAATGATGCCATCGCGAAATTAGGTTGTGCTTGCTTCGGCTATACCAATGCGGTCGCAAAAGTAGATTATGTTTGCGACTGTGCATGTTTTCCGTCGCTGCATTTCTTTTCCTTTAACAACGTCGTCTTATTTTCTTTTCATCAACTTTGCCTATTTTGCTTCACTTCTGGTTTTCGCATCAACCCCTCTCTCTCTCTCCCCACCATCGTCTCCAGTTTCTCGAAAAGCCTCCAACTGCTGACAGTATCAATCTCGTCTCACACTCACCACCAATCTCCACATAGTTGCTTTGTGATCTCACGTCTTTTGAATATGTGGTAAGTAAGTCTCCTGTGAGATTTGATTTGCAACCCTAATAGAGTAATACTTAGTTCAATTTTTTAATTGTGAAGATTTATCGGTTATAACTTGTGGGTTTATGTGATGAGAGGATTCCTCCATTGCTATTGCCAGTTTCTCTCTTACAATCTCACAGTTGGCCGACATCCTTGCTTTGTGGTAAGTCTGTGGTACTTTGAATGAGAGAGGGAGAGCGAATCTGTGGTTTTGATGGGTTTCAATGTCCCTTAAACGCTGTCATTTCACTGCGATCTGAACCATCTCCAGTCTTCGCTTTAGGTAATCATCCTCCTCCCTCCCCATTTCTCAGTCCTCTGTTCAATCTTTGATAGCTCTAATTTTCTGTACCGAAGCTTATACTCTTCTTCTGTTAATTTTCTAAATTTGGTTAGCTCGAGCAAATGTAATCAAAATTAGGGTTTTGCTTGGTGTCCGATTTGTATCCCAAACTTCAATTGGGGTTTTTGTTTGTGGATGGACTTGGATCATCTTTCGGTATTGTTTAATAATTGCTAGCCCTAACAAGCTTGGAATTTACATAAAAATGAATTCTTTGAGGGAATTTTTTTTTTCCTACCATTATCCACATTTTAATGGCTCTCATGAGTGTTTTTAGTTAGAAATTTTATAGACATTTGGGCATTTTCAGTGAGTTGGTCAAATAGTTCAAAAATTCTTTAGTTTCCTTATTGCATGTCATCTGGGACTCTTTGTCTAGGTTCCGCATTACGCTATTTTACATTCAGTTAGCTTCTTTTAGTTTGGTAATCGTTCGGATACTGAAAATGTACGTTTTACTTTTACAGTGAACTGGAAAGTCCGTAACTTTACTTTTAGCACAGCTTTTTAGAACTCAACACTCATGAGTTTTGTTTTCCGGGGGACAAGAGGCGAGTATTGCACCCGGGACAGTGTTGGTTATATTGGCCGGAAGGTTTAAGTGAAAGAGAGTTGTTTTGCTTAAGAAACTTTCATCTGGCTTGCTTCTTGTTACTGGTCAGCTTCACTTTTATTTTCTCTTACAAAAATATTCAGTTTTGTTCTTCCTTTTCTGTATGTTATGTGAAAATTATTGCCTCTTATGCACTGCAATTATTTGTAGGCACTCTAAGCTAGTTGCTGTTTAGTTGCGTAAAGATTGATAATGGTAGAATGGATTTTTTTTAGGGGGAGAGAGAGCTGTGGAGTGCCCTTCTATAGTAGAATAGATAGGGTTTTATTGGAAAGAAAAAAGATCATCGATTTCATATTCAAAGAAAGAGCATGTTCAGTTAGTGTTGCAAGTTAAATGACAAATCTCCCTTATACATTACCATGGTTCTTTTGCTCTTTCCATGTTCAGTTAGCTCCTTTGGTAGAATGATACTGAGACTTCAATACATTGAGTGATGCACAAATCTCCCTTATATATTACCATGGTTCTCATGTCAACAACCATTCTCATGTTCCTATAGATAGCTATGTACCATCGGAACAAGAAATTGTTTGTTAATGTGCTTCTCCTTGTTTGATGCTCTTAAATAAACTAGTTAATTCATGCCTTCCTTCCTCCAACTGTTGAAGCTTCTTTGGAGGAAAGGGAAAAGGCTGTTAATCCTGAAGTCTCTCATCAGAACTGTGATGGTAGAGTGGAGCCTCCCTGATAAATGCTTAGATTGAATTGTTTTTATTTTTGTTTCTTATTAATTGTTATTATTTTTGCTTCTTGCTGCTAGTTTAAACTTCTCCCCTAACCTTGGTTTTTGGCTTTCGTGAATTACTGGTTGCTTTTTTTTTTCTTTCGCTTTTTAGCTCTTGGCTGGGTTTAGTCTTATTTGATGATTCACCATTGCAATTTTGTTTGGTTTCCTTTTGCTTTTTAGCTCTTGAAGCATTGCTACACATTAGGATTCCTTGGGCTTGAACTTTTAACATTGGAGACTATAGTTAAAAGATGTGAACGCCATGTCCACATTTTTATCATAGGATGGGTGCTTTTACAATATCACAGTACCATTATACTCTTGTTTTCAAATTCTTAATTAAGTGATCATTTTGACCATCCATCACTCATCTGTGCTATACCCTTGTTTTGTTTAACTGGGTTATATGTGCACTTTGTAAGTTGGCTAGATTTATTTTACTGGGTATCTTGTAAGTATGGCTAATTCTTTCTGTTGTTCTTTTAACCCCTACACTTTCTTCCAACCCCTACTCTGCAAGTAAGCTAGTTTTCAAATTTAGCATATCCATAATTAAATGCAAACAAATTTTTAAAACTTTATGTAATGTCACTTTGGCTTGGCTTGTGTTGGTATTCCTTTGCATTGAGCATGAATTAAATGCAATCAATTTCTTGTTTTCTTTTGTGTAATTTCTTGTTAACTTTATATTTATATGAGCCGATGGAGGGAGTTGTTGGAGAAAGCCATGCTTGATAAATGTGAAGCATTGCTGGCTTTAGTAGCAGCTGTGCAGGTATAATAATATGTCCATTTGTTTAATAGAGTGAAAATACCTTACTTTCTTCAGTAACTTAGTCTTTAATTCACTATGCCAATAAAGCCTTCAGACGACAGCTGATATCTGTCGTTTGATATGTAAATTATCTGTTGTCTATCCAGCTGCCGTCTCTTACGGCATCAGACGACAGATATCCTCTGTCGTCTCTTCTTACTCAGACAACAGAAATTTCGCAAGGCTCTGTCGTCTGAACAACCCAACTTTGAAGGATTTGGGGCTTTCTGTGGTTACTAATCACATACAACGACACATTAATGTTGTTCAAATCAATTACACACTACAGTTTTAATAAAACTGTTGTTGTCTGAAATTAAATAAGAACACATTTATATGTTGTCTGAGGTTACCAAAATAAAGGCATGTTTAATAATCTGTTATTTGAATACATTTTCAAAGACATTTAATTGTTGATATAAGCTGAGAACAACGTTATTACGGAATCGAATTCTGTTGTGTGATAGTTAAATGAACTTCGCTTTTGTGTTGTCTGTTAGATGAACTTCTGCTGTTTGATAATGAATTGAACTTCACTTTTATGTTGTTACAAGTATGTAGGAACGACATACAGTTGTTCTTTTTGTTGTTACTATATATGTGGTACAACATATCTGACAGAACCCGCCCCAGATTTCACCCCGAAATCTGAGGTGGCCCTGCGGGGCCCACCTTCGAAGAAATTCTGCCAAAAATTTGGCGGAACTTCCCCTAAAATGGGCTATCCAAAACCTATAGAAAGCATATTTACACTTCTAAATCATCCATCCTTATTCTCCTGGAGCCACCCTGCTCCCCAAATCAACATCAACCAAATTCACAACACACAAGTCTCAACTTAACAACATTAATTCCTCAGGTAATCAGAACAATTCTAATAGAAAGGTAAATAAGGAAAACCTAATTCAAAGGAAAACGCGGAAGCCATGCTGTTGACTATGCCTCAACTCCATGTACGCCCGACCTCAACCAATTCGCCTACAAACTGGGCATTTGAAACCGAAGGGCCCAGGGGAAAGTACATAAAATACGTTAATGTGAGTGGACAAAAACAAACAATTTTAAACAAAAAAGATTTTATACTTTCCCACATTTATTTCTCTAAAAACTTCCGATGCATGCAATGTTTAACGAAAATAAAACAAGAGGAGTTCCACTCATGAAAACCGACTAGCCCCGCTAGTCACATACGAGTTAAAAGAAAGAGTTGGAACTCTGATCTCAAGGAAAATAAGACCAGCCCCGCTGGCTACAGTGAAAATCGGACTAGACCCCGCTAGCCCAACAATAATACAATGAGTAGGGGAAAATGATAGCCATACAAGTGAGCCTCCCAGGCTCGGGTGATAGCCTCCCAGAGACAGTAACCGGCGCCACAAAGGCGGAGGGCTTCGGTGATCCCATCACCTCGCCACAAAGGCGGAAGATAAATGCTAGCAATGATGATAGTCACCCAAAGTATGGCAAAAGAAAATCTAAAAACCACATAAATCCATAAATACATAAGGCTTCCCCAACTCTCGCACAAGAATTTTCCAATGACGTGTCCCACACGCCAAGATAATCTCAAATTCAAAAATAATTGGGCAAGAAATAATAAATAATTATAAATTCCTTAGGAAATCCCATTTCCGATAATATTCCAGAAAATCTCAAAATCAAAGTATAAATAGGAGAGAAAATAATAATAAAACATAATCTCCATAAATCGAAACAAAACCAATTCCAAGATCATCATCAAGGCATTCCCAATGCCAAAACCGAGAGTCGATAAATAAATAAGAAATATAACTCCATCGAAATCCCATTTCGAAAATCCTTTAAAAATCTCAAATCGAAATGAATTATAATTAGCGAATAATACGAAATCAATTTATAATCTCATACTCGAAAGGTAAATCGATGAATAAATAGAGCATACTTTAAGAAATAATGCATGCATCAATTACTTAAAAACAAAAGTCCACTCACAGTACTATTCCGACGGTCACGCATTCGAGTTCTGTCATCGAGCAATAGCTCGGTACGTCGTCTTGTACACAATTATATTCCGTGAATAATTCTTCAACAATTTAATATGATTCCTAAACTCAATTCCTCATAAATTACATCTCCCATTCTCCTCGGATTCAGCCCAAATTATACCACTAATACCAATTCGTTAATTTAAAGGTTCTAAGGCAGAACCGGGAGATATCCGACCGTCGGATTCTCATAATTCGATAATCGAAACCCTAAACTTCAAAAATTCATAATTAATTCCAAGTTTCTCCAAAAATTACCAAACTTCACATACAAACTCTACACAATTTATAGGATTTAATGGGCTAAAAACCGGTATCAAAGCACTGCCCTACACGCCTCCACTCGCCACCCATAGTGGCGGCGCGTGGCGCTCACGCGCCGGTGACCACCACCTCCAATGGTCACCAAATTTTGACAACAGCACCTACTCAACACACTGATCATTTTTCTCAACTACAATACATCCCAATTTTACCTCGAAGAGCTCCAATTTAGCCGTTGAACACAAGCCTAGAAAACCCAAGAACCCTAGAATCGGGTTCTCCTTGATTCTCCTTCTACACTGCAAATCGTGGCTCAAGACTAAGGGCAAAACAATCCTTGGCAAAAACCGCGCCTTCGACAATGGTTTGGTGGCCGGAAACGGCCGGAATCGCCCGAAATCGTCAAAACTCCCAAACTGCTACAGTGAACTTCACTGCTCAATTCCGAGCTCCACCAGTCGAGCCACCGCAAAACACCACCACAGGCGTGACAAGGATGAGGAGGCGAGCTTGCCGGTGCCCAGATTCCGTCGTGGGTTGGCCGGAGGAGGAAGAAATCGGAGGAAGAAGCAATCGGGTCGAAAAGGGGAAAGGATCGGGGGAGAGGAGAGAGAAAAGCCTGGTAGGTTTCCAAAAATGGAAACTTACCACAGTAACTTGGCTATTTATAGAAACTTACCACATGAACAGTAATTTTAGTATTTCGCTTATAACTTTCGCATACAGACTCCGATTTTTATGTACCACCTATCCACGCGCTCGGTTTAACGTCCTCTACAACTTACGTGAAGGAAGTTTTCTCAAATTTTGACCTGAACAAAAAGGGAACTTTTGGGGCCACTAAAAGTACTTAAACAACCGTAAAAGTGAAAGTAACGGTCGTTTACCGTCCAAATAACTAGTAAACTGCTAATTTAAGATACGGGACGTTACAATATCATAAACCTGTATGTGTTGAATTTGTACGAACAGACATCAAAAGCATATTATAGGACCTAAAATTAGCAAATTTCCCATTGCATCAAGTAACCCACCAAACTACAATCTCATCAGTTTCAGGATACTAAACTAGCTAGCAGCTAGCTTTTACAATAGCTAATTTCAAGTACAGCCATTGTTGTGATCAGCATAACATCTTGAAAGCTACTGAAATTGTTTTCCTATATCACTAACTATAGAGTACAAATATATTAATAAGTGTCGATTTCACCAACTTCCTTCATACACTTAAGTGTTTCAGTTTAGAACCGCACTCAATATGAGCTCCTCCCTGCATACCAAACATAATAGCTTATTATACACAACTAAAAGGCATTATATATGGAAGCATATATAGTTCTGTAAGAATAATATAAACAAAATATTACATGAACACAAGTGATGATATCAGATCCCACCTAACTACAACAGAGAAATTTGGGCTCGCCACTCAACTGATAGCTAGCATTGAGCTTTCATCTAACCTGTCAACTAGAAACAAGCAGCTTCTATCAACATACTTTAATCACCACTCAAATCTCAACAGAAAATCAGAGGAACATTTAAAATTCTGGAACTTTCTTAATTACAGACCAAACTTGGAAAATTCACAGAATATTTAGTTTATGTCAAAATGCAATGAAACTTTCCAGATCCTTTGCTAACTAACAGAAGTAAAACATATCAAAAATTAAGGTCATTTGAAGGTCAATAAGTTAGGAAAAAGAAATACCAAAGAAGGCTGTACTGCAGGACAGTTACTGCAGATTTCTTTCAAAATACCAGAGTTCTTGGTATCATAATCCTTAAACTGATGGAAGGAAACTGATTATAATTTCACAATGAGACCTTTAGTTAACAATGAGACCTATAGCATATCAAAGCAAAACAAAAATTTCATGATTGCAATCAGGCGACAATGTGTAGCCAGCAATAGAATATTAATTCTTTCTACACATCTAATACATTAGAATTGCAATTAGGTGACAATGTGTAGCCAACATTAGAATATTAACTCTTTCTACAATGCTGTTAATTAACAAATACAAAAAATATATATAATTGCATTTTATTTTTCCCAACAAAAGTAAACTTTACATTCCCAATCTCTCTTCATTGTTTTAATCCAGCTATATATCGATGAGAAAGTGCTCAATATATACAAACTGGCCATGCCAGCAAGATCATTTTTTACATTTCTTGGCATACAAAAATGACATCTACTTCATACCTTAAATAAGTTCTTGACATCTACTTCATTCCTTAAACACTAACCTTGAGGTATGAAAATTTATACCGGACTCCAGTGAGCATGGACAAAGATGTAGGCCTGATCCATTTCATTGTCAGTAAAATGCCAGCACACACAAACATAGAGGATAAAAGTACTATGGAAGCAAGCTATAATCCAACCCAACTAGACCTAGCATGAATAAGCATTACTTGGGTGTACAAGAAACACAGAAAAATAGTGTATGTTTAGACGAATCAGGAAGGATATATGATGCCATTGTTGATTCCAAGATTTGAAGTTTTAATCAATGATGCTAACGTGCGAACCCAACACTCCTTATATGGTAGTAGAGACAACGATAATCAAAATAACCCTCCTCTGGTTGGAAAAGGATAAGCCACTATTCCTCAAATAATGAAATATATGCAGTGTGAACAATTATCATGGTAACAAAGTAACAAGAACTCAATTTCAGAAGTGAAAAGTCGACAACTACATACCTTAATACAAATGTATCACCTCCCACAGTCAAATTCTGCACACTGGAACTTCTACACCATCAAGCAAGAATAGAAATCACATCGCAAAATCACCAAAACCAATTACTATATCATGAACTGAACACACATTTCACTAATTACAAAACTCAAGCCACTCTAACACACACCCGCCGATACCCAACACCCCAAAACCCAAAATTCTCATCATCCGAAGCTCAATTCAATCAAATATCCACTAACCCAGAACACAAAAATCAGTGACAGAATCAAAGAGCCTTCCTTTAAAGTTGATCAAATAAGCAAATGGAATCAAGAACCATACCGAGTGAGTGATCTGGTGGACGAGGAGAGAAGGTCGTGCTCGGAAAAGAGACGCTTGATCTTACAGTAGTCATATCTCCACCGCAGCTTTCTCTACTGCAAAAACTACTTCTACCCCTAAAACCCAAACAAATACCACAAAATTAAACCAAAAACTGAAACACAGAGGGAATCGACGATGAGATAAAACCCCGAAATCCCTCAAAACCACCAAGTTGAAGCTTTTGATTGAAAAAGTAGATCACGTAAATACAAACACCGAGAGAGAGAGAGAGAGAGAGAGAGAGAGAGAGAGAGAGGCCGGAGTACCTGAGAGAGGATGGAAAGAAGGGGTTTATATAGGTCTGGCTCTCTTCTTCTTCGCACTAGTGGTTCTTCCTCATATCTGAAAGGAATTTTAAAAAAATAAAATAAAATCAGAAAAAACCCTCAATTGAATTTGGGAGAGATATATTTACTCACCTAATGACCGGATTATTGGCTTCAGCCTTTACATCGATGGGATGGCATCGAGCGAGGATGAAGAGAAGAAGAGGAAACGGGATGAGAGATGAAGGAGACTGAGAGATCTGGGTTTGGCATCTTTTCGAAAAAGAATGTCTTCCAAGTAAAAGGTTCGGTGGGAAATTAGAATTTAGCTAAAACGACTGAGCGGGGATTCTTAAATTTTTGCTAGTCATTTACTGCTTCTGGTTTTAAGCAGTATACAGTCCCTGAAATCTGTGTGAAATGCATTTACAGATCTTCAAACAACATATAAATGTCGTCCCAATTTTCAACATTTTAATGAGAAATCTTCCGTCTTTTAAGACAACAGTTATCTATTGTCTTAATTTTCTAACTTACAAAAAAGATGAAAAAACTAAAATAGTATGGATTCTCATGCTATTTAGACAACAGAATTAATTTATATGTTGTCTGAAGAAGTTTCAAAACTTCAGACAACAGAAAACAAAAATTCTGTCGTCTGAAGTGTGTCGTCTGAAGGCATTATTGGCATAGTGATTAGATTTTGAATTCTAGATTTTATATTCATCAATTGTAACTATGAATGACTAATGGGATCAATAATAAGATGTTTACTTCCATGAGGTGGAGTAGGGCTGATTCTATTATCCTAGAGGTCATGGATCTGATCAAGGTCTTTCTGAAACAGACCAAATTTTAAATGTATTTTCTTCCTAAAAAGGATCTAGTTGTTAATGCCACCCTTAATTTTTCTGGTTGCAGGGGTGGAGATAATGTGCAGTGACCACGCTGGGTAGAGATGGTAATGATTTGACAGCTACAACCATTGGTAAAGCACGTTGGCAGGAACTTGACCATGTTGTGGAAGAACTGGAGAAAATTGTTGTTGTCAATCTTCAGCACCGATCAATAATATCTCTCAAAATGTGCAGAAATCATCACTAATATTAGAGAAGGTGTTGTACTGTGTTTTGCCAAGTACTTAGAAAGTATTTGAACTACAGCTACATTTGAACTAGCACTTTGAAACCTATTGGCTTTCAATTTTGGTATATGCAGTATGTTTTTGTTCATTACCTTATGTTGTTCCCTGATGGCACACTTCGCAGGTATTTCAAAGGTTCTGAGCTTCTTGTTGATTTACAAGATTATGACTATTCTTTGGACTTGTGGAGTCTTAGTTGTATGTTTCCTGGAATGGTAAGTATTTCTCCACATTTTTTTCCCCCTGTCATCTAATATATTAGATACTGCTATATTGTTGTAGTTTTTTGCTGGTATGATCTTATGATCTTTTAATTTGGTTGGGGTGCACTTCAATATCTGCAATGGCTTTTCTATCTACAACTAGTACTTTATATGCAAAGAGAAAGTTTATCTTAGTATTGCATGGACCATGGATCGTGATCTGTTTGCCTTCATCCATGACTGGCAGATGGCAAGGAGGTTCATAATTTGATACCATGTCAAGAATTGAACTGCTGTCTTGTGATGCTTATGCTTGAGCCTTGTTCTATACAAATATTTTGTAAGAAGCCATTTTTTTATGGACTTGATAACTATGATCAGCTAGTGAAAATAGCAAAGGTATGTATGCCATTCACAAATCTGTCTTGTATATATGCTTTTAGTTATATTATATGGTCAATCTAGTGCCTTTGTCCTATTCAATTGCTTCATGTGCCATCACTCTCCTAGAAGCAATCGGTAGTTTAGTCAATTTTTGTGAGTGGAATACTTTACCAAAGGCCTTAGTAATTGAACTGCCAATAATGTATTGGTGTGTTGTGTTGCATGTGTCTCCCATTGATTTTCAAGCTTTTTTTTTCTTTTTATTTAATGAATGCTTGAAGATTTCTAACTTTCTGTTATAGGAGGCTTGCAACAACACTAGAGTAATTGGTTCGTGAAGTGGATCGAGAAAGATTTTTGCAAAGTTTGTCTTGAAGTAGAGCAAAATAACTAACTTGTAAAACTCAAGTATCTTGTAAACTTTGGTAGAAGCTTCATTCATGAGGAAAATTAAAATGTTACATTTCCTTTGCTTTATTCCTTTTTATATAGCTTTATTCCAAAAAAAAAAAATAGCATGCATATTTGCATGCCAAATTGTTTTTTATTCATAAATAATATTTTTGCGACGGCAAAAAACTTCAGTAGCTGTTGGTAGCGTCGCCATTGGTATTTGCGACGGTATTTTTTAGTTGCAAAATTCTTACGATGGCAAATGGTTTGCCGTGGCTAATAATCTTGCGACGGCGCATTTGACGTCCCAAATACTATTGGCGACGCCACCATTCTCGTCGGAAGCATCGCCATCGCAGAGCCCGTCGCCAATACTCTTTTGCGACGGCAAAAGGGGCTTTTGTCACGTCATGGTGCCATGGCTAATGTAATTTTATTTTTGTAGTGTTAGTACGCTGTGGTGGTGTAATAGGCACATAAATGGCACACCCAAAAATGCGTAAGTGCGAGATATTAGGCTCGTACCCAGTCACTGGCTGTGACGCAGAGTATGATTGGGTTGCAGTGGGTTGTAGACGAATTAGCGTCGCTGCATGCAATATTGCATATCCCCAAGCAGAAACAGGGAGATTGGTGTGCATAACCAATGTCCATGCTATCATCTGTAGTCATTTGATAGTGGCTTTTGCGAGACCATTTTGGGTATGAACATAGGGAACTGGATGCTCTACATCAATCCCCAGTGACACGCAATAGTCATCGAACATTTTCAATGTAAACTCCCCAGCATTATCGAGTCTAATTGACTTAATTGGGTGGTCTGGGTAGTGAGCCCATAGACGGATAATCTGGGCAAGGAGTTTAGCATAAGCAGCATTTCGAGTGGACAACAGCACGACATGTGACCAACATGTTGACGCATCAACCAATACCATAAAATATTTAAAAGCTCTGCATGATGGTTGAATTGGTCTATAGATATCCTCTTAGATTTTCTGTAAGAACGGAATGAATATTTTAGGATCCTTTGCGTAGGACGATCTCAGTCCTAATTTCCTGAAGGAACAGGCTTTGCAAAATGAGCGAGGGGCCTTAGAAGCAACCAATAAGGATTTTGGTTGGTCCTGAGCGTCTATAGCGCTATTAGAAGAAAAATGTATGACTACATCACCCATCATGGCGTTGGAACCATAGAAAGTGGCATCCATGGTGTCTTGACCATGGGGAGGGGCATCCATGGCGTCATGGCCATGGGTAGCGCCATTTATGGCGTTGTCACAAGGGACTTGGGTGGCCCTATGGCGTCCCAAGACAGCTGTAGCGCCAAATGCTGTGGTGGCTGCTGTCTTACTAAGTCCGGGAATCAATTTTTGATTCTTGCTTCCTTTTATTAGCTGCTTTTTATGTAACCTATTGTATTGGCATATGAGACAGAGTTGACTGTGCATGCTTCCACGTGTGCAATCTAAGTTCCTGATTACTCTTTTTTTGCACCTCACAAGAGATATGTTTAATGTAAAATGAATTCTACTTACTTACCTACTGGAATTAATTCATGTAACTGGGGTTAATAATTCAGTTAATCATAATGTGATTGTTGCTTGACGTAGGAGTTCTGCAGATTCATGAAAGAACATGGATGGTTGGATGGAAAGGTTGACACTTTGAAGTATCTTGTTTCACACTTCCAACTTTACTGGTAGTAGGGTTAATATTAGATGTCATGTGGTAACTTATCGTTTGGAGCTTTTGTTAAATGATGGTATAGCTTAAGGCCATCATATTGCGTGAAATTAGATATGTATATGCTAATGCTCCTTGGATGCTGGAGTTTATGTTCTGCAACTTAGTTCTCTTGTAGCCAGTGATTCATTGGTCGTTATATCGTTCCAGGAATCCATTTGGCTGAGCCTGCTTTTAGTTATGGCCTCTAACCTTATGCATATGTGCAATATTTATATCATTTGCAGTCCTTCTGCCTTTTGTTGTATTCCCTTTGTTCAATAACAGATATAGCTCTACTACTTATAGAGTCAGGACCCTCATAATACTCCTATATGTTCACAGTTAATTAATGTTTTTTATTCATGTGACTTGGCTATTAACTTGTGACTTAGCTACTGACAGTTACTTGACTATTAACTTGTGACTTGGCTATTAACTTGTGACTTGGCTAATAACAGTGACTTGACTATTAACTTGTGACTTGGCTATTGACAATTATTTGGTTAGTGACATGGTCAGTTACTTACTTGGTTAGTGACATGTGATTAACAGTGACTTGGCTTCTGACAGTTACTTGGTTAGTGACATTATCAGTTACTTACTTGGTTAGTGACATGGTCAGTTACTTAGTTAGCGACATGTGATTAACAGTGACTTGGCTACTGACAGTTACTTGGTTAGTGACATGGTTAGTTACTTAATTAGTGACATGTGATTAACAGTGACTTGGCTTCTGACAGTTACTTGGTTAGTGACATTGTTAGTTACTTACTTGGTTAGTGACATGGTCAGTTACTTAGTTAGTGACATGTTATTTTGCAAGTTACTTGCCAATTTCAGTGACATGGTCAGTGACTTGATCAACATTGGACATGGCCACTGACTTAGCCAATGACATAGTCAGTGACTTAGGTAATGACATGCAATATGACAGTGACTTGGTCAGTGACTTGACAGTTACTTGGTCAGTGACATGTGTATAACCTTACAAACTGTTACCTAACCAGTAACTTGGCCAATGACATAACCAGTGTCTTAAGGTTAACAGTGACCTGGCCTAGCCAATGACGTGTATAACAGTGGGACTTGACAGTTAGTTGGTCAATGACATGTGTATAACCTTACAAACTATAACCTGACCAGTAACTTGGCCAATGACATAACCAGCTACGATCGGCCTTCTTGCCCAAAGCCATTGTTGCTCCTCTAGTCCAGACGGCCTCGTCTTCAGCCCACGATCGTCCAGACCGCCGTCGATCCTCTTGTCCAGCCGGCTTCGTCTTCGACCCGAGACCACTGCCGCTCCTCTCATCAATCCAGATCGGCTTCTCTTGATCCATCCTGGCATCACCAGCCCAGAATCGGCGTCACCGGCCTCCCTTGATTACCAGACCGGCATCACCAGCCCAGACTCGGTCCTCTGTTCAGGTCGGCGTCGGTGTCTCTGTCCAGATCAACGCCGGCGTCTTCTGCAGCCAAAGCGACTAGTGCAACAAGTCAAACCCGGGCCAATCCGACCCTTGCAACAAGTCGAACCCGGGTCAACCCGACCCGTGCAACAGGTTCCCAAAAAATAAAAAATAAATAAAAAAATCTGCACGTTCAATTATTATTTTTTGGAATCTTCCATCTCTTTTATTCCACTGCATATTATGTGATTGTGTGATTTTACTGCTGTATTGTTGCAATGGGTGGTGATGATAGTGAAGGACAGAGTTCTAAGATCAATGAGGTCCAAAAGATTGAGGTTTCTGTTCTAAATTCAGATGGCGGTTCTTTTGGTGGTCCAAAACTCAATGGTACCAATTTTCGAACATGGAAGAAGATTATGTCTGTCCATCTTCGTGGCATTCACAAGATGGGGCATGTAAATGGAATCACCAAAGCTCCTGGTGAGGAAGATGTGGTTGCTTATGCTAAATGGGAGGATGATGATGGATTTGTGATGGCTCTCTTGTTCAAAGCCATGACTGAAGATGTGTTAC
Source organism: Rosa chinensis (assembly GCF_002994745.2). Classification (NCBI taxonomy): domain Eukaryota; kingdom Viridiplantae; phylum Streptophyta; class Magnoliopsida; order Rosales; family Rosaceae; genus Rosa; species Rosa chinensis. Next base: position 48,727,306 of record NC_037091.1, read on the forward strand.
AGTTGGTGGAAGAGTGTGAGACTGCTAAAACAATATGGAAGACATTAGGGGATTTGTATACCAACGAGTCTGATTTTATACAGGTTCATGAATTGATGTGCAAAGCCGCTAGTATGCAACAGCATGGGCAATCAGTAGTTGTGTATTTCACCAAGCTGAAGAATGTATGGGCTGAAATTGATCAGAAGCGTCCTTGCAAGATCAAGAATCAGGAAGATCTTGTGTGGTGCCAGAAGGAGAAGGAGCTAGAAAGGGTACATGTATTCCTACGAGGACTTGATGAGAAGCATAGCAGTGCCAAGGGAGAATTTCTCAGAATGACAGACCCTCCTAGTTTGAACACAGCTTTTACATACATCCGCAAGGATGAGTCTCAACAGGAGAGTGTCAAACATGCACAGGTTGAAGTATCTAACCTAGCCATTCAGGCCAAGTCACCAGCACCTTTCCTTCAGCAGCAGAGTTCAGCCCCACTCTATCAACATGGTTTCCCACAAGGCTTCACCAACCGCCCTCGTCCTCAATGTTCTTATTGCAATAACCTTGGGCATGTTTGGGAGACTTGTTGGAAGTTGAACCCACACCTTAAACCTAAAAAGCAAGGTTATCGTCCTAAGGCGAAAGCAGCTGCTGTTCAATTGATCCAAGAACCGGATTTCTATGGAGTGGCTGGCCAAGATCATCATATAGCAGGTGGAGCTACTCCTACAGCCTCCATAGCTGGTCGAGGTAAAATTGGTATGGCTTTAAAGGTTTCTAACTTTGTTGGTTCTGATACATGGATTATTGATTCTGGTGCCTCCGATCATATGACTTATGACAAATCATATTTTACTGAATTGTCTTCCCCACCAGTATCCTATGTAACCAATGCCAATGGTGAGGCCTTTCCTGTGTTAGGGTCAGGGTCAGTTCGTATTACTCCCACCTTAGAACTTCATAATGTGTTATATGTGCCTGACTTGTCTCACCATTTGATATCTGTTCCCCAGTTGAATATTGAGTCTAAATGCTCCGTAACCTTTTATCCTATGTATGTGATTTTTCAGGATCTTCTCACCAGGGAGATAATCGGTCGGGGGTATCTGAGGGGCAGATTGTTCCATCTAGATCAGACATACGCAGGAGAGAAACCAGGAGCACAGTCTTGCGCCACTTTGACTTCGAGTTCTGATAAGCCAAGTGAAATTTGGTTGTGGCATCGCCGTTTAGGGCATCCCTCTTTTAGTCTTATGAGAAAAACCATGCCTACTTTGTTTATTGGTGTGGATGAATCTATTTTCCATTGTGAAACATGTGTTTTGGCCAAGAGTCATCGTCCTACTTATTCTCCTAGTATTTCAAATAAAAGAGTTACTCCTTTTGAATTGATTCATTCTGATGTTTGGGGGCCGTCTAGAGAACCCACTGTGTCGGGTATGAGATACTTTGTGTTATTTATTGATGATTGTACGAGATTGTCATGGGTTGCTCTCCTAAAAACCAAAGATGAAGTCTTTCCAGCTTTTCAAACTTTTCGTACTCTCTTTCAAACACAATACCATAGCACTATTAAAGTCCTTCGTTCTGACAACGGCGGGGGGAATATGTTAATCATGTTTTCCAAGAGTTTTTTACAACCCATGAGATTGTTCACCAAACTACATGTCCACAAACACCATAACAAAATGGAGTGTCTGAACGGAAAAACCGTCATTTACTTGATATGGCTCGTGCCCTTCTCTTTAGTACTCATATGCCTAAGTATCTTTGGGGTGATGCTGTACATGCTTCCTCCCATCTTATCAATCGTCTTCCATCTAGTGTCCTTCAGGGAAAAATTCCATTTGAGGTTCTTGCATCTCATGTCTCCTTATCTTCATTTCATAATCTTCCAGCTCGTGTCTTTGGTTGTGTTGCCTTTGTCCATGTTCCTAAAAACCAGAGGTCTAAGTTGGATGCCCGGGCACTTAAGTGTGTCTTTGTTGGCTATAGAGGGTATCAGAAGGGGTACAAGTGCTATCATCCACCTACCAGGAAGTACTATGTCACTATGGACGTTACCTTCTTTGAGGACATGAGTTATTTTTCCTCTTCAGATACAGCTCTTCAAGGGGAGAATTCATATTTTGAAGAACTGTATCATGGAGAGGGGAAGGAATCAGAAGGAGGAGAAGAAGAAGTCACACAGGCAGGAGGTATTTTGACGGATCCAATTGAAACCATCAGCTCCACCTCTTGAAACTCCAAACATCCAGGCACCAGGTTCTATGGCTGAAAATGAAGTTGAAGACACAACTGCCCTTCCTGCCATTGCTTCTACCCCTGACCCACAGCTTCCTGGTACTGAAGATCACTCATTTGAGGTATGTCCACCCACTAGTACTAGTAGTAGTGAGTCTAGTGTTGAGCAATATGTGTTACCAAGTAGGACCACTATGGGTCAATCAGCCAAAAGATATGAACCTACTCTTACTGCCAAATCAAAATACCCAGTAGCCAATTATATGTCCACTAGGAGGTTGTCTAAATCATATGCACCATTTGTGAATCAAATATCTGCTGTATCAGTACCTAACAAAATGCAGGATGCGTTGGGAGATCCAAAGTGGAGGAAGGCAATGGAGGAAGAGATGGAGGCGTTGCAGAAAAACAATACTTGGCAACTTGTACCTCCACCACAAGACAAGAAGGCTGTAGGTTGTCATTGGGTGTTTACCGTGAAGCATAATGCAGATGGATCATTGAATCGGTACAAAGCACGGCTTGTAGCAAAGGGGTTTACTCAGACGTATGGTATAGACTATGATGAAACATTTTCCCCTGTTGCCAAGATGAACACTATTCAGGTTCTGCTCTCATTTGCTGCTAGTTTAAACTGGCCACTCCGACAGTTTGATGTCAAGAATGCATTTCTTCATGGAGAGTTAGCCGAGGAAGTGTACATGAGCCTTCCACCTGGGTATGTAGTTGCTCCTCCTGGTGATTTTGTCTGTGGATTGAGAAAATCTCTGTATGGTCTCAAATAGTCACCTCGTTCTTGGTTTGGAAGATTTTCACAGTTCATGCGGAAGGTTGGTTACAGGCAGAGCAACTCAGATCATACCTTGTTTCTCAAACATCAACAAGGGAAGGTAACAACTCTAATTATTTATGTGGATGATATGGTAATCACTGGTAATGATACGGTTGAGATAGATAGACTGCAGAGACAGCTAGCCTCTGAGTTTGAGATGAAGGACTTGGGTGAGCTTAAGTACTTCTTAGGAATTAAGGTAGCCAGGGGGAGAGAAGGAATCTATCTGTGCCAGAGAAAGTATGTTCTTGACTTGCTGACAGAGACAGGATTGTTGGATTGCAGACCTATTGACACTCCTATTTAGCAGAACCATTGTTTAGCTGAGTATCCAGACCAGGTACCTACTGATCGAGCTTGCTATCAGAGGTTAGTTGGACGCTTGATTTATTTGGCTCATACTAGACCATACATTGCATATGCAGTGAGTGTGGTGAGTCAGTTCATGCATAATCCGAGTGAGAGTCACATGGATGCTGTTATGCGAATTCTGAAGTACTTGAAGTCAGCTCCAGGAAGGGGAGTACTGTTTTCTAAACACAATAACATTCTTGAGGTTTGTGGCTTCACAGATGCAGATTGGGCTGGAAATATCACATACAGAAGGTCAACATCAGGTTACTTTACCTTTGTAGGAGGTAATTTGGTTAAATGGAAGAGTAAGAAACATAAAGTTGTGGCACGTTCTAGTGCTGAGGCCGAGTATAGAGGTATGGCTTACGGAATGTGTGAACTGTTGTGGCTGAGAAACCTGTTACGTGATCTGGGTTTCAAACTCAAAAATTTCATGCAGTTGTATTGTGACAACAAGGGAGCTATTGACATATCACAAAATCCAGTATAGAATGATCGTACTAAGCATGTGGAGGTTGATCGTCACTTTATAAAGGAGAAGCTAGATGCCAAAATTATTAGCTTTCCTTTTGTTCCAATTGAAGAGCAACTTGCAGATGTATTTACCAAAGAAGTTTCCAGGAAGGCGTTTTATGACTCACTAAGCAAGTTCGGCATGGTTGATGTATATGCGCCAACTTGAGGGGGAGTGTTAGTGTGAGTCATCGTTCCCTATTAGGAATAGACTACAAGGGAATATATTGGTGTAACTCCTTACCTTGTATATGTTGTGTAGAACAGTAGTACACAATAGTTGTAGTACGTTGTAGTACGATATTAATCTATTTATATACACCCCAGAATGGGTGTAATTTTATATCAGAAAAATTCATTCTCTCAACCTTGTTCTATTTGACTCACGTAAGTAACTTTTTACAAATAATGCAGTTATTGTCAATTTGAAGTGAGAATTATGCTTACTATAGTATCAGTAGGAAAGTAGTTGTAAATTAATTAACCGGCCAGCTGGGTTAGTAGTAGCAGTACTGAAGTAGCTGAAGGTTGCTAGGTACAGGTAGCAAGAAAAGAATATTGTCTGTTCCAAAATGGTAGAGCAAATTAAAAGGAATCTGGTTATGGTTTTTGGCAGTAAAGTGTACAGCTGCCTAGCTAGGAGAGACTAGAGAGTCCAGGACAGAGCAGAAACTGCTCAAGTGTTTAATGAAGAAGATATAGCGATGGACTTTGATATACATTTACTCCTTTAACTAGCAGGTATATATCGAGACCTATATATGTACATATATAGTAAACAGTCATTCCCTAAACACATAAATAAGCACAAAAGAGATCAGAGTCTTAGAGATCCGATCGTATCGATAACGAAGTACAGAGCCAGCTAGAGATGATGAGCATGGTAAAAGATGGAGCCGGAGGAATTTAAAGCTACGTCCATAATCCACATAGGAACGAATAGCAGTACGTAGCTGTGTAGCTTTCCAGGTGGTGGTACTGCAAGGAAGATGACGTGTACCCAGTGAGAAGGGTTTGCTTCACTGTTCGGTCATTTACTACTACCCCCTCTCATTCATAAAGAGTAGCAGTACTTCTCCCCCTCGATCGATTTGATTTTCTTTACTCCTGGATCTCCTCCATTGAAAGAGGATGGAAATAAAACAAAATACAAAGGGAAGTGCTTCATTTATTCCTGCTGCTTAGTGCCGTATGTAGATTCTTTATATAAAGCTGGCACCACAGCCCATAAGGCCAAACACAGTTGGGGACAGGTGGCCCCTGTATCTTACTTTTCAGATATGTCTTCAATGTTAATGTGCCATGTGTGCTACTAGTACAACTCAGTTTTACCCCTCTCTGGATTTGCTTTGGTGATCTTCGATATTGACACATTGTTCATCCACTTACATCTACTGTACTTATTGGACTGGCCGTGCGGTGAGGGTTAGGGTTAGGGTAAAGCAAATAACAACGTTTGATCTTCTTTTTTTTTTTTTGGTCTCGGTTGCTTTCGAGGGTTGATTATTGTTACTATATAATATGTGATGAGTTATGATTCTAGACTACATTCAATTTTCTAACTAGTCGGTTATTGTTGAAAGATGTCGACATAATGTGTGCCTCTACAAACTAGGGTTTAGAGTTGTAATAGGAAAGTGTTCTAGGTATTCAATTGTATTCGGATTCTATTACCTTTTGTGTACCTTGTAACTCCCTATATAAAGGGCTCCTATTATCAATAATAAACACACGATTACAATTCTCCTACAATACGTTATCAACACGATACTCTAACCCTAGCCTAAAGAAAAAGAAAAAAACCCTAAAAACCAGAAACTGCAGCCGCAGCCTCCCTGTAGCCTCCAACCTTCCTGCAGCCTCCTGCTGAGCCTACACCTCCCTGCAGCACAGCTACTGCTCAGCAGCCCTCCGCCCTGCAGTTTCCTGCCCGCCAACCTGCAGCCCGTGCTGTTGCACGACCTGCAGTCCCTGCCTGCTGCCCTGCAACGGGCCCCTGCGCTTTTGCCATCCCGCCAGCACGTGCTCCTGCCAGCCAACGCTGTCTCTGCAGCGCAACTACTACCCAGCAACCCTCCGCCTTGCAATTTCTTGCTCGCCAACCTGCAGCCTACGCAACTGTAGCCTGCCTACTACGCTGCTGCTCGCTCGCTGCTGCTTGCTCGCTGCCACCACTGCTACTCACCATTGCCGCTGCAATTTGCTGCTGCCCTAACACGTCTGTCCCAACACGTGCGTGTTCTCAAGCCCAAATCATCACGTAAGATTTTGTAATTAAAGTTGCTGCTTTTTGTACTTTAAATTCCTTTTATTTTTCTGCAGAATGTTGGAATATATGTTGCCAAATGATTTTGAGTATTTAACAAAGCGGAATTGTGGGGATTCACGCTTAACAAACTAAGAGTGTTCGCATGAACTAAGAGTGTTCATAATTAAACGAACTAAGAGTGTTCATAATACTTGGACTAAGAGCGTCCGTAAGCATCAAATTGTGACCATATTAAAACATTATTGTTTGGTGTAATCCAAAAGAGATTATTGGAAATTGATTTCTTGGTAGCATAGCTCGGAAATCTTATTATTTTAGTTTTTGTGGAAGTTTAGCTCCAAAACTAATATATCTTCTCTTCTTATTTTCAAGATGTCGAATGAACCTAGACTTGACTTTCCCATGCTTGACTCAACAGGCTCAGATTACCACAGTTGGGTAACTGATGTTGAGAACCACCTTACTTCAAAGGGAATATTACCCATAATCCAAGCACCTAACCCGGATCTTGTGTTAATGCGAACACCTACAAAGCATGCTCAAGCAGTTATCTTGATGAGATGCCATATGGGCAAAGCATTCAGATTGGAGTATATGTCGATCAAGGATGCAAGAGAGCTATGGGTAGCGCTAGAAGAACGTTTTGGCAATGTCCAAGATTCCTTCCTCCCTAACCTGAAGGTTCAATAGAACAATCTGCGCTTTGCTGATTTCAAGACTGTTGCTGAATATAATTCAGAAGCTCTTCGCTTTAGGGCTGGGTGTCTGGACCGGAAAGACCGAGGACCCGACCCGAACCGTGGAAAAAAGCCCGATTTGATTCGGTTTTAGAATAGAAATTTTCAGTTCGGTCTAAAGCCCGACCCGAATTCATGTAATCGGTTTGGTCTCAGGTTTCATATTTTCAGGGCCCGAAAGCCCGAACCGACCCGAATACTGTAGCAGTTGCCACATGTCAGTCCATGATTGGGTGTTATAATAATAAGTTAAATATTAAAAAAAAAAAAAAAAAAAAAACAACCCAAAAGGGCCTTTAGTAAAGGCTAGTCTCCAGTCGACTAACTCGAGTACTCGACCTCAGCCTCCCTCTCTTTGCTTGTCGATAGTATTGATACCATCTCAATCTCAGCCCCAAATCTCAGTCTCAACCTCTCTCTCCAGTCTCGATCTATGAAAATCGAAATCCTCCTCTAATGAAGCTTTAGAAGTTCGTCGTCGCGGTCGATTCTCCCTGAGCCTTGATGGTCTGCACTCTGCAGTCTACACTTCGCTCCTCGTAGCCTAGATGACCCAAAACCAATATTTCCCAACACAAGCCTCGGATGAATTCTCTTCACGGCCGCAATCTCCCCCTTTTCGAATATTACAGCATACACAGTTCCCAAACGGCCCTCACCGACGATTCTTCTGCGGTTGAAGCCATCTGTGGCAGCATCAATATCGGTTAAAGGGAATACTCTGGCACAAATCTTAGCTGGGATTAATTTCGGTGAGTAATCCTCTTGGGTTTTTTTTTCTTTTTTTCTTATAAAGTTATGATCTTTCTGGGTTTTTAACGTTTTTTGGTGATAAAGGCTGCAGTAGGATCTGTAATACTTAATTTTAACTGCATAACACATTCAACTTTTGGAAAAATGTTTCAAAGTTCAGATAGGGATCTTAACCTTAGGGCTAAAGGTTACTATGTAGTATGTACCAACTAAGCATGGATCTCTTGTACTCATTATGTTGCTTTTCTTTCGAATACAACCTGGTTGCTTTTCTGAATCTTAAAGAAGACTAGTGATAATGATTAATTATTGAAATTGTGGGTTTTCCGATTTCTGATGATGGATGTGTTGATAAGCAGATAGCTGTTTGTTCATTAATTTGAGAAAACAGAAGACAATTTCTATATGGACGACTGGGGTAATACTGCTTTCCTTGAATCTCGTTTTGATTAAGTTTTCCCATTACTTGTTGCTTGAGCTTATTGTAGTTTAATGTCTCATGGTTGAAGGGATTGTTGGGTTTTGTATTTACCACCTAAGTTGTTCAAATGAGTTGGGTGTTCGAAGTTGCATTGTATTTGCTTTGGTGAAGTTCCTTAGTTGCTTATTGTGGGATTTTGCCCATTCATGTTATACTTATTACTTCCCCAGTATATACATCCCTTTTCATTCTGAGCCAATGGGATACAATGATTTATAGCAGCGTCATATAGTTTCTGCAATGAAACCAAATTTGCTATGTAATTAGAAAGAGTTAACTGTAATGCTATTTGTGCAGCTTCATATAGTTTCTGCAATTAACAATTCCTTATTTACTATTTGTGCAGGCCATTGAATGTGTATTTAAAGTTGTCATAGTCATAGCATTTCATGGCTTCTCCTCAGAATTCATCCCACAGTTCCGATTCCAATTCATCCCAAAGTTCTGATTCCAATTCCAATTCAAAAGCCATTGCTCTTCCAACACCAACTGATGCTTCAAGGGTTCAGACGAATCCCAAAACATTCAAAAGCTCGAAGAGGAAGGCTGGTGTGAAGAGAAAACATGGTCAAGCTGCAGCTGCTGGACCGCGCAATGTTGGAGATGATGAAAAAGAAGAAGCAAAAGAAGAAAAACCTGCTGGAAGATCTTGGGTGTGGTTGCACTTCAAGAAGATTGAGAAGCCTCAGTTCGAGATTAAGGATGGTAAGAAAGTTCAAACTTGTGTTAAACAGAGAGCTAAGTGCAATTACTGTGGAACTGATCTTGCATGTGATACTTATGGAAATGGAACTTGTTCACTTAGGAGACATATACAAGAAGTGTGCAAAAAATATCCGGGTAGGGTTGATTTAGAAAGTGGGCAACAGGAATTAAGTACCGGTGGCACTAAGGAGTTGGTGATGGTGAAATGGAGTCAGGAAGCTTGCAGGGAAGCAGCCTGCAAGATGATAGTAATGGATGAACTGCCTTTCAGTTTCATCGAAAGGCCGGGGTTTAGATACTTTTGTAGTGTGGCTGTACCTAGGTGGGATGTGCCTTCTAGGAGGGTTATTGTGAAACTGTTTCTGTCCATGTATAAAGCATCCAGATTAGAGCTGAAGAAAGAGTTAAGGAATCATTGCCTTTGTTTGACCACCGATACATGGACATCAGTGCAAAATATCAACTAAATGGTGGTGACTGCCCATTTTATTGATGCTGGTTGGACATTGCACAAAAGAATATTGTATTTTAGGGTGATTCCTGATCATCAGGGCAATAGCATAGGGAAGTTGTTGGAGGCATGTTTGCTTGATTGGGAAGTTGAGAGAGTGTTGACAATTTCCGTTGACAATGCAAGTGCAAATAAGGTTGCAATTGAGTACGTTAGGAAGAAGATGTTAGGCTGGGAGAAATAGCCTGTTCTTGGAGGCAAGGACCTGCATGTTAGGTGCCTTGCACATATTCTGAACCTTATTGTCAGATCAAGCCTAAAAATGATGGAGAAATCAATTGCTTCAATTAGGAATGCGATACGCTATGTTCGGAGCAGTGGACAAAGACTTGATGTTTTTAAAAAGTGTGCAGAGAATGAGAAGGTTGAGTCGAAGAAAGTATGCATCCTTGATGTGCCAACAAGGTGGAACTCTACCTTTCTAATGCTAGACACTGCATTACAGCTGCGAAAAGCCTTCGATAGAATGGCTGATGAGGAGGACAGCAAGTACACGCGGTACTTTGATGAGGATGAAGACATCGATGATGAAGTGGATGAGCTGCAAGTTGGAGGGTCTGATTCAAGGAAGAAACAGAAGACAAAAAGGGTGGGGCCACTGGTTAAAGAGGACTGGGAAAAGGCAGCAGTTTTTGTGAGGTTTTTAAAGGTCTTCTATGATGTGACAATGAGGATTAGTGCCTCAAATCACCCAACATCATGGAAAGCTTTTCATGATATAGTGGCCATCAAATAAGAGATCGATGAATTGTTCAATAAACCGTATGATTTCACTAGTTCAGAGACTAAAATGATCTTGTTCGATATGGTTGTGAAGATGAGAGGGAAGTTTGATAAGTATTTTGGAAGCTTGGAAGACTGCAATCAGATTTTATTCATTGCCTTGGTGTTAAACCCAAGGTTCAAGATCAGAAACTTTGAAAGTATCTGCAATAAGTGGCTGAAAATGAAGTCCGATGAAATTAAGAAGAAGTCTGCCGAGGTTAAAGAGCTTCTAGTGGCCCTTTGTGATCTGTACAACTCCTCAATGATGTCTTCAAAGGCTGGAAATGGAAAAGCTAGAAGTGGAGAGAGCTCAATTAGCAAAGGCAGCAAATCCAGCTCCCAAAGGACGATTGAGCCTACTGGAAAAATAGCGGACATGGAACAAGATTGGGAGAAAGAATTGGAAGACTCCAATGAAGCTGTTGTTGGACATGAAGTGGATAGATACTTATTAGACCCGATTGAGAAGCCTGCAATTCCTCATAAGTGGGATATATTGGAGTGGTGGAAGTTGAATGGTGCCAAGTATCCTAATCTTACTGCCCTTGCCAAGGATATTTTGGCAATACAAGTGAGCACAGTGGCAAGTGAGTCTTGCTTTGCACAGGCAGAAGGGTCATCGATCCCTTTAGGAGTTCTCTAACTCCCAAAACGGTGGAAGCATTGATATGCTACCAAAATTGGATCAGATCCGAAAGCATCCACAACATTCAATATGTTCCTAGTATCGAGGACATTGAATTTTATGAAAGTGTAGAGGATGGTATGATTTTTATTTTTGGAATGGCTGCCTTGTTAATTTATTTCAAGTTTATAATACAATGTAGTAATGTCTACCAAAATCGGGACAGTTTTTGTTTAAACTTTGTACTTTTGTTGCTTTGCAGAACATGCAAGGGAGGACGGTGCTAGTACAATTGATCAGCCTGAAAAGCCATCTACGTCTAAATCATCTAAAGCTTCAAAGAATTCAAGGGTAGGTAATGCAGGCAAAAGTAAAGCAGCAAAATAAGGTATTGCCCCAGTTATTCTTTAAAACTGTGCATTTCTGCATTTGGTTAGCAATCTGCCTTTAGTTAGTTAATGTTATGCAATCTGCCCCAGTTTTTGTTTAAAACTTTGCGTTTATGCATTTAGTTAGCAATATGAATTTATTTAGTTAATGTTCTGCATTTCTGCATTTGGCCTTAATGATATTAATTTCTGCATTTTATTGGTTATTGACTTGTTGCTTTAAAGATATTGGATTATTGGTTACTGCTTTAATGTTGTGTTCCTGTGTCGGTATCTTTGTGATTTGGTATCTATGTTGTTAATTGTGTATCTTTGTGATTTGGTATTGTGTTGATGTTTGTATGGGAACCTGCATATTTTAGATCATTATACATGTTATTGCTTTACTTTTTAACTTTGTATTTGTAAACTGATCAAGTTTGAAATGTGAATGCACAGAGTTGCAGACTTGCAGATTTGTGCACTTGTCGAGTTGTCATGGAGGTCTGGACTTGTGGAGCAGTTTGACTATTTGTGCAAAACTGCAAATTGTGTTTATGTTTCACTTGCAGTTGTACCATTCGTAATTTGAATTTCAGTTCATTGAGCATTAAGTTGAAATGATTGAAAAATTTGGATTGTTTTCTGTTGGACAATGTATTCTGGATTTCTAGACTCTTGAGTTTGTGTTGTAAACTGTAAACTGTGGCTAAACTTGATTATTGCAAATTGATTACAGTTATGTTAATGAGTTTATTTCATAGCATTATAATTTGATATGCATTCCAGTCTTCCAGGGACCAAAACAGGCAAAACAGGCCAAGCTGAATAGCTGAATGATGAACTAGCATTTTGGGCCCGAAAAAGCCCGAAAACCGAACCGGCCCGAATGGGTTCTGTTTCTATCGGTTTTCAGTTTACAAAAAGACCAAACTGGCCCGAACCGACAGTTTCGGGTTCGGTCTCGGTCTCACTAATTTTCGGGCCCGGCGACCCGAGCCCAGCCCTACTTCGCTTACAATCCATGTTGAGATTTTGTGGACAACCTGTCACAGAGCAAGAGCTAATTGAGAAAACTCTCTCCACCTTCCCCGTCTCAGCAATTGTGGTCTTAAAGCAATATCGTACTGAGGTCAATACTGGACGGATCACGAGGTTTCATCAGCTTATCAATATCATATCTGTAGGTGAGAAACATGATAACATACTCGTGAGGAATTATAATTCAAGGCCCATTGGAACTAAGAGTGTTCATGAAGCGAATTATAATGCACCCAAAGGAGGGCGCAAGGAGAGGAACCCTAAGAATAAGGGACATGAGGGGCGTATGGGCCCATATAACCGCCCTAACCAGGAAGGAAACCACAAGTTTGGTGCGGATACATGTGGTGGAAATGTCACACGTGGGAGAGGGGGTCGTGGCATCCTTGGACGTGGTAGTGGCGCCATGGCTCGTGGTAGTGGCACCAACCCTCCTAAGGAATGCCCACAACGTGCACCTCAATTGAAGGGAGGCAAGCACAATGATATGTGTCATCGATGTGGATCAAGTGAGCATTGGTTCAAGCAAGGCAAGGCAAGCGAGCAACTAGCTGCAAGATACAGGGCATACAGGGACCTGAGGGAGCAAGAAGTGTACCTTGCAGAAGAAGATGGTGGAGATGTCAATCTCACCATAGAGGACTTCAAAGCTGAAGATGAAGTGCACAAGGATGCTGCAGACTTTGATTAGAATAGTCCTTTTTATTTTCCAAGAATTTTTGTAATGGCAAATATACCTTAGTCAATAAATGACAATTGTATTAACTCTTTCTTATGTGGCGCACCCAATAAAATATGATGTCTAGGAAAGTAATTGAGATATTTGGTACCTAAGCGAGCCTCGCTCCACCAACATCTCTCTCTACTTTCTTGGTCATATTTGATTGGAGTTACCAAACGGATAGTGACTACAATCTGTCTTCGTTTGATTTTATTTTTGGATTAGACTTTTTGGGACCTCTGATGTAATCATTGGCTATTTTTATTAATAAAGTATCATTTTATTATTGAATGTCTTGGACATGTCTTAATTCCGAACTTTATTATTTTTCAGTATGTTTCCTGGAGAATTGGAATGCCTTGTTGATAGTGGCACCACACATACTATATTGCGACATAGGTAACTATTTCTATGCATGACGCTTAGTTGATCTTCTGTGACTACGATGGCTGGACCACCACAATTGATTCATGGTCGAGGACCAGCTCAATTTATGTTGCCAAATGGCACAAGTATTAATGTCACCGAAGCTCTATATGCTCCTAGGGCTGGACCCTATTGAGTTTTAAAGATATAAGAGCCAATGGTTTTCATGTGGAAACACATTGTGAGAATGGACAAGAGTTCCTTTGCATCACCTCTAATGACTACAAACATAAACGAGTATTAGAGAAACTTATGTGTCGATCTAGTGGGTTGTATGCAACCACTATTCAAATTATTGAATCCAACCATGTCATGAGAGATGACTTATGAGATTCTGACACATATAGGCTTTGACATAACCGTTTGGGACACCCAGGTCGTGATATGATGATCCGTATATTAAAGACTTCACACAGACATCCATTTTTCAAAACGAAAAGAAGTCAGAACCAAAATTCGGTCCAAGGTAGGGCTGGCGCCACTTTCCCCCTGTGGCCCAAAAGTGGTATTGACGCCTCCTTGGTTCCTTTTTCTACTTCTAAAGTTAATTGTGACTTCGTGGCTCAGCCGGATTCTTCCTTGGTTACTTCTAAAGCCCATCTTTCGTTTTGCAAAGCCTGCTCGTTAGCAAAATTAGGATCGAGACCATCCTATGCAAAGGACACTAAGGAAAATATTCCGTTCTTACAAAGAATCCAAGGTGATATCTGTGGACCTATTCAACCAACTTGCGGACTATTTAGATATTTTATGGTGTTGGTTGATGCATCGACACATTGGTCACATGTCATGCTATTGTCCACAAGAAATGCTGCATTTGCTAAACTCCTAGCACAAATCATTAAATTAAGGGCTCACCACCCTGATCATCCCATTAAGTTAATTCGTCTTGACAATGCTGGAGAGTTTAAATCAAAAACATTTGATGACTATTGCATGTCCATTGGGATTGAGGTTGAACACCATGTTCCTCATATTCACACCCAAAATGGTCTCGCAGAAGTTGCCATTAAAAGACTTCAAATGGTCGCTAGAGCATTGGTTATGCACACCAATCTCCCTGTTTCTGCTTGGGGCTATGCAATATTGCATGCAGCTATGCTCATTCGGCTGAGGCCTACTGCCACTCAACCCTTTTCTGCGTCCCAGATGGTTACTGGATATGAGCCTGATGTCTCACACTTACGCATATTTGGGTGTGCAATTTATGTGCCAATTGTGCCGCCACAGCGCACCAAAATGGGTCCTCAAAGACGATTAGGCATTTATGTTGGATATGACTCTTCAACCATTATCCGCTACCTAGAACCCTTGACAGGCGATCTATTTACCGCTAGATTTGCGGATTGTCACTTTGATGAGACAGTCTTCCCGTCGTTAGGGGGAGATAAGAACAAACATGTTCAACAGGAACGACAGGAATTGTCGTGGTCTGTCCCCACTTTGTCTCATCTTGATCCCCGAACCACACAGTTCGAAATTGAAGTGCGGAGAATTCTTGATCTTCATAATGTAGCAGACTCTATGCTTGATGCGTTTTCTGATATCGCTAGAGTGACAAGATCACATATACCTGCTGCAAATGTGCCTGCAAGGATTGATATCCCTAAAAATCATAGACATGGCGCCACCCGTAGAGGTATTGGGCATGGTGTCGCCACCACTAATGGTGATGGCAATGTGGCTCAGGCCGGGCTCCCAGCAAGGAAACGTGGGAGTCCCAAAGGTTCGATGGATTCTCGCCCAAGAAAGAAAGCGAGTTTGGCACAAAAAGATTCATTAATCATCGACATAATTTACCCGTCTCATGAAGACATTCCGGATTATGGTTATGTCCAAGAGGCATCATTGGGGGACGTTCCAATGTTAGAACCAATTCCAGAGAATAGGGAGATCTCCATGAATTACACTAGTGTACATGAGATGTTGAATCGAGATTCTATTATCCTTGATGATGTGTTTTCATATCCTATTGCTCAAGGAATTATAGAACACGATGATATTGAACCTCGCTCCGTTGCAGAATGTCAACGAAGAGCAGACTGGCCTAAATGGAAAAATGGGATCCAGGTTGAATTTGATTCACTAACAAAGAGACAGGTATTTGGGCCTATAATGCTGACACCCCAAATATAATGCATGTTGGCCATAAATGAGTTTTTGTTAGAAAGCGTAATGAGAAAAATGAGTTTGTTAGATACAAAGCCCGCCTTGTGGGGCAAGGTTTCTCACAACGCCTTGGAATCGACTACGAGGAGACATACTCTCCCGTAATGGACGTTATAACGTTCCACTACCTTGTCAGTTTGGTAGTTTCCGAAAAACTTGACATGCAGTTTATGGATGTGGTTACAGCATATCTCTATAGGGATCTATATCCACACACACATATATATATATACATATATATATATATAAAGGCTCCAGATGGACTTCAATTACCCAAGTCAAGTGGCTCTAAACCACGGAGCGCGTTTTCAATAAGATTGAGATGTTCACTATATGGATTGAAACAATCTGGACGGATGTGGTATAACCGTCTAAGTGACTACTTGATTGGGAAGTGATATGTCAACAATGAAATATGCCTATGAGTGTTTATAAAAAGGACAAGTTCCGGATTTGCAATTGTAGCAGTTTATGTCGATGACATGAACCTAATTGGAACTCTAGATGAGTTAAAGGAAACTGCTAAGTACTTGAAATCCGAATTTGAGATGAAAGATCTTGGGAAAACACGGTTTTGTCTCGGACTAGAGCTCGAGCACCGTAGTGATGGGATTATGATCCATCAGTCAGCATATACTCAAAAATTACTGAGGCGCTTTAATGAAGATAAAGCAAAGCTTGTGAGTACTCCCATGATTGGTCGTAGTCTTGAGCCTGAAAAAGATCTGTTTCGTCCAAGGGATGAGGACGAAGACTTATTAGAGACTGAAGTGCCCTATCTAAGTGCAATAGGCGCATTATTGTGCTTAGCTCAATGTACAAGACCGGATTTCTCATTCCCAGTGAACTTGTTAGCTCGACACAGTTTTGCGCCAACACGCCGCCATTGGATTGGTGTAAAGACAGTCTTTCGATACTTGAGAGGTACGACTGATATGGGCTTGTTCTATCCCTACAGAGAGAAAAGAAATAACAGAAGTGTGGGATCGGGCTCCACAAGGCAAAACATCACCTTCCATGCTCCTCCTCCCCTCCATCAAAATGACAACGATGTCTTGATGGGTTTTGCTGATGCAAGGTATCTCTCTGACCCTCACAAAGGTCGCTCCAAACGGGTTATGTCTTTACCATGGGAAGCACTGCGATATCTTGGAGGTTTACAAAGCAGACCCTTGTTGCTACTTCCTCAAATTATGCAGAGATTATTGCTCTACATGAAGCCGTGTGAGAATGTATATGGCTAAGATCTGTAGTCAGACACATTCGTGGAACTTGTGGTTTGAAGTCTACCACAGATGAACCTACATGCATTTATGAAGATAATGCAGCTTGTATTGAGCAAATGAAGTTAGGTTTCATCAAGGGCAACAACACCAAGCATATATCCCCTAAGTTCTTTTATAATCAGCAATGACAGGCACTTCTAAATATTGAAGTGAACCAAATCCGATCTGAGGATAATGTAGCGGACTTATTTACTAAGTCGTTGCCAAAATCCACCTTCGAGAAACATGTGAAGAGCATCGGATTGAGAAAGTTATCCGAACTCCCATGATTGTAGCAATCAGGGGGAGACATGATGTCTACATGTTCGATCTCGAAGAGTGAAGGACATGTTGTGCTCTTTTTGTGCTTCGACTAGGGTTATTTTTATCCCACAGGGTTTTTGTTACCTGGCAAGATTTTTAACAAGGCAACAATCAAAGCGTCATCACTAAGTTTAAGTTGCACAAGGGGGAGTGTTGAAGGATGTCGACATAATGTGTACCTCTACAAACTAGAGTTTAGAGTTGTAATAGGAAAGTGTTCTAGGTATTCAATTGTATTCGGATTCTATTACCTTTTGTGTACCTTGTAACTCCCTATATAAAGAGCTCCTATTATCAATAATAAACACACGATTACAATTCTCCTACAACAGTTATTTAGTTAAAGTTGTAGTAATTTGACATTTGTCTCTTTGACAATCAATTTAATTGTTAATTTATCATGGATAAACTATGAGTAATGTTATGTGAATACGTAATAATTCAAGTAATATAGCTACATCATTTAATAGAACATTTTGATAGAGCAGTTTCTAAATGACATGCATGAACTATCAAATAAGTTAAGAACTAAGTGAGATCCAAAAGGTGCTGAATGAAACCCGACCATTGTCGGTGATGGCCAACGCAACAGTAAACCTAGAAGAAACCTCCTCAGACATCTGAAGGCAGTAAGGTGCTGAGCGAAGAGAAAGCAAGAAACCCTAGATCCGAAACCTAGACAAAAGCCCTAGCCTTTGATTCACTCTCTAAATTATGTGTTATTTTAAAAAAAAATATCATAGCATAGTCTAATTTGATTACGTTGTCTACCAATCGAAGAAAATCAAGATCCAAATGACAATTATGCTATACCAAATATTTTTCGAAAGAGACATTTCAAGCATTGATAATTGTGAATAACTACTTTCTACAAAATGAAAAATAATAAAACAAATATGATGCATGCATTGCAAAAAATTAAGGATGAAGTTCAATTCGTTTAAGTCATAAAGAAAGAACAAAGACTATAAAATGATACTTTGATAAATAGTTTTTTTTATTTTTTTTTATTCATACTTTGATAAATAGTCAAATTGAGAAAATAGAAATTGTAAAAAGTTACTTAATTAATATGTTTTTGAATATTATATACTATTGCTTTTACATATTTCATTAATCATTAATATCTTTTGCGATATTTCTTTCATCAATTATTACTTCATATATTCGCTGGGTCCTTAAGAATATCTAGAAAAATTATGATCTTATGCATTTAGCGAGGTTCTTAGTAATATACACTGGTCCCAAGTCTGGATTGGAGAAATTTATTATTTTATCAAGGTTATTAATTTATCGAACATTCGTTTATCGAGGTTTTACTGTATATTGTAGTAGGCCTCATCAAAAAGCCCGCGGATCACGTGGGCCGATGGAGGCCCGCCGACCCTGAGGGCTAAAAGCCCAACCTGGTCCGTTAAAAAGCCCGCCTAGATGGGTAGTGGGCCGGCCCGCCAAAAGCCCGCAAAAACCCGGCCCGCTAGGCCCGGCCCGTAAAAGCCCGTAAAATATTTTATATATATATATGCAGATATTTGTGTGTGTGTTTATAAATACACACACACACACACATATAGATTTATATTTTTGTGTGTGTGTTTATATATATATATATATATATATATGTATATGTGTGTGTGTGTGTTTATATACATATGTATATATATATATATAGATATATATAGAGATATATATATATAGATATATATATATAGAGATATATATATATATATATATGTGTGTGTGTGTGTGTGTGTGGAAGTTCTTCTACTTCTATATAGAATATGTGAATTAGTGCATATATATATTCTACATATCGGTTGACCAATTCGATCGGATTGGAAAATATAGTGAAATTGGCTAAATTTTTTACCACACTCATAATTTATTGACAGGACCCGGCCCGAATTTCACCCTAAAATCCGAGGTGGCCCTGTGGGGCCCACCTTAGGGATAACTCTACCAAAAATTCGGCAGAGTCACATCTAAAATGGACTACCCAAAAACCTGTAAAACACACATAAAACACTTCAAGCAAACCAACCTTATACTCCTGGAGCCACCCTGCTCCCAATTACCAACAACTCAACTTTCACAAAACACAAAACTCAAAAATACTACTCCCAAAGGTTATCAGAGCAATACTACTATACACAGGGATATAAAAAGAAGAGTAAAGGATCAAGCGATCCTACACTGCGGAAGTAGTGACAACTATGCCTCAAATGTCATGTACGCCCGACCTCCACTAATTCGCCTGCAAACTGGGCATTAGAAACCGAAAGGCCCAGGGGAAAATAGACGAAAAACGTTAGCGTAAGTGGACAAAAATAAACAATTTAAAAGAAAAAGGATTTCATACTTTCCCACATTTATTTCATTAAAAATCGATGCATGCAACAATTAGAAAAACACATTTAGCTTTAAATCCAAGAATTCCAAAACGATAAATCGACTAGCCTCGCTAGTCACCACATTCGAAAAATACATCGTAAAACCGAAATCTCGTTTCTCAAGAAGATAATACCAGCCCCGCTGGCTACAGTGAAAATCGAACTAGCCCCGCTAGTCAAGCAACGATAAAATATGGGGAAGAAGTTTCACCATACCAAAGAAAGGAGCCTCCCAGGCTCGGGTCGGAGTGTCCCACACTCTGGAGCATCCCACACTCTGGAGCATCCCATGCTCTGCTCTTAGTCACCCACGAACACATAGTAAGCAGGGAGGAGTACTAATAGGCTAGCTAGCAATAAATATGACGATCCAGGTATGGTGGGTTAAAATCATACGAAAATAGAAAAATAGTAAGGCTTCTCCATAAGTCCCGCGAATAAAGAAAACACAGGTACGATTCCCAACCGTACCCGGAAATTCTCGTAGAAAGTCACATAAATCAACAGCGTGTCCCACACGCTAAAAGAATAATTAGATTATCAACAAGGCATTCCCAATGCCAAAACCGAAAATCGATAAATAAATAGGAAATCACTTCATCGAAATCCCATTTCGAAAATCTTTCCAAAAATCTTGAATCAACGAACAGAAATATACTTAATTCCGGAAATCACCTCGGAAAAATAACTAGTCGAAATTCAACATAAATTATAAATTCGAATCCGAGCACAACAAATTAATATCTGAAATTCACAACCGATAAAAATCATAATTACTTCATGAAACTCATCAATGAAAGTAATTCCTCGTGATAAATCAAAATCAGGAATCCGAAAACAATTATATGCTCAAAATGTAATATAATAAATAACTAGAGCATTACTTTAAGAAATAAATGCATGCATCATTATTTAAAAACAAAAATCCACTCACAGTACTATTCCGACGATCATGCATTCGAGTTCCGTCATCGAGCAATAGCTTGGTACGACGCCCTATACATAAATATATTCCGTGAATAACTATTCTAATTAAATACGATTCTCAAAATCGAATCCTCATAAATCATCTCTCCAATTCTTCTCGGATTCAGCCCAAATTATACCACTAATACCAATTCGTTAATTTAAAGGTTTCAAGGCAGAACCGAGAGATATCCGACGGTCGGATTCTCGTAATTTGATAATCGAAACCCTAAACTTCAAAAATTCATAATTAATTCCAAGTTTCCCCAAAAATTACCAAACTTCACATACAAGCTCTACACAATTTATAGGATTTAAAGGGCTAAAAAAATAGAATTTAAATTACTGTTTAAACGCCACCACTGTTCACGCATGACACTGTTCATGCGGCGGCCAACTCCTCCTCCGGCCACCAAATTTCAACCACATAATCATCTCAACATTCTAAGCATTTTTCATAACTGTGACCAAGTGAGAAAATACCTTGAAGTACTCCAATTTTGCCGATGAACACAAACCCAGAAATCTCCAAACCCACCAATTTGGAAATCCTTCAAATTCACCTTCCAAACGTGGAAATTTCAGCTAGAAGTCTTGAGGGAATATGATCAGTGACTCGAGGCGCTCCTAATAGAACCAATTTTCCCCCCGGAGATAGCCGAAAACTGAAGAATTTCACCGGAGAAGCAAATTGCTACAGTAACAATGATTGCATAAATTCGGGGTTTTCCGGCCAAATCACCGATACCCACTGATACCATCGTATAGAGGAGGAAGAGACGGTCCAAGGACAACTGGAATCACATCAATCGGACGCCGGACGGTGAAGAAATCGGAAAAAGAAAAAGGGAGGGCGACGCCGGGGAAGCGGGAGAGAGGAGAGAGAGGGTCAGGGTAAGTTCTGAAAATGGGAACTTACCTCGGTAAGTTTCCTTATATATAGAGAGTTACCATGAACAGTAAATTCACCTTTTCACTTATAACTTTCACATACGAACTCCGATTTTTACATACCACATATGCACGCGCTCGGTTTAACGTCCTCTACAACTTTCATGAAGGAAATTTTCTCAAATTTTGACCCGAACAAAAAGTCAACTTTTAGGGCCACTAAAAGTACCAAAACGATAGTAAAAGTGAAAATAATTGTCGTTTACCGTGCAAATGACTAGTAACCGGATAAATTAAGATACGGGATGTTACATTTATTGTAATAAACTCATCCAACGGTCGGTTTTTCCATTTTCTTTGAATTGATAGGAGTTGCTCTTTGGAGTGTATGATATATAAATATAGGTTTATAAGAGTAACTAAGTTTGACCTACTGGATCGAATTCGAAACGAGAACTAAATTAGCTGAATTTTCTACAACCACGATAAAACATTACAATCTCTCCATCGAGCAGTTGGTTTCTCTGAATTCATTTTCCACTTCATGGTTGCTTTAGAATGAACCTCAACAATTTAAATGTAATGTATAAGTCATACAACTTTAGGAGGAAAACTGGTATAGGCAATGTGTTTGTAATATCTCATGTCCACACACATCCATCGATGAAATATTTACAAATGTGATGTGAAAAAATAAGCACGTTTTGTGGTCGTCATGCCATCGGTCAACCAAGAAAACATACAAGTGACAACGGTTGACTAATTCGATCGGATTTGAAAATATGGTGAAATTGGCTAAATTTTTTACCACACTCATAATTTATTGTAATAATCTCATCCAACGGTCCATTTTTCCATTTTCTTTGAATTGATAGGGGTTGCTCTTTGGAGTGTATGATATATAGATATAAGTTTATAAGAGTAACTAAATTTGACCTAGTTGATCGAATTCAAAACAAGAATCAAATTAGCTGAATTTTTTACAATCACCATAAAACATTACAATATCTCAATCGAGCGGTTGATTTCTCTAAATTCATTTTCCACTTCATGGTTGCTTTAGAATGAACCTCAACAATTTAAATGCAATATACAAGTCATACAACTTTAGGAGGCAAATTAATATAGGCCAACATCTTTGTAATTAAAATTGAAATTTTTATCTTATGTCCACGCACATCCATCGATGAAATATTTACAGACATGATGTGAAAAAATAAACACGTTTCGCGGTCGTCATGCCATCGGTCAACCAAGAAAACATACAAGTGACAACGGTTGACTAATTCGATCGGATTCGAAAATATGGTGAAATTGACTAAATTTTTTACCACACTCATAATTTATTGTAATAATCTCATCCAACGGTCCATTTTTTCATTTTCTTTGAATTGATAGGGGCTGCTTTGTGGAGTGTATGATATATATATATAGGTTTATAAGAGTAACTAAATTTGACCTAATTGATCAAATTCGAAACGAGAATTAAATTAGCTGAATTTTTTACAATCACCATAAAACATTATAATCTCTCAATCGAGCGGTTGATTTCTCTAAATTCATTTTCCACTTCATGGTTGTTTAGAATGAACCTCAACAATTTAAATGCAATATACAAGTCATACAACTTTAGGAGACAAATTGATATAGGCCAACATCTTTGCAATTAAAATTAAAATTTTTATCTTACGTCCACGCACATCCATCGATGGAATATTTACAGACATGATGTGAAAAAATAAGCACGTTTCGTGGTCGGTCAACTAAGAAAACATACAAGTAACGACGATTGACCAATTCGATCGGATTCGAAAATAGGTGAAATTGGCTAAATTTTTTACCACACTCATAATTTATTATAATAATCTCATCCCCATTTTATTTAAGTTGATAGAGGTTTCTCTTTGGAGTGTATGATATATAAATATAAGTTTATAAAAAATATTATCTTTAAAGATTTATTTGTAAATAAAGCCCGCAAAGCCCGCCCCGAAAAAGCCCGCAAAGCTTAGCCCAGCCCTGCCCGGCCCGAAAAAGCCCACGAGGCCCGCATTAAATGGATGGGCTTGGATCCTTCAATTTACAATAAAGCCTGGCCCGCTACTATTTTAAAATGGAGTAAGGCCCGCCCCGGCCCAGCCCAAGCCCGCTACTAATGGACTGAGCTCGGCCCGGCCCGTTGATGAGGCCTATATTGTAGCCTCAAAGTCCAATTACTGTAAATATTTATTTTTGAGTTTTTATAAATTACCTTTTAGTATATGTTTAGAGTTGAGAGTGATCATGATTTCCTGTGATCCTTGAAATTACGTACACATTATTTTATTGATATAAAACTCATGTCAAGAAGACCACTACATATCCTCCCGCTGCCTTGCTATGAATAGATCAATGATTCGTGATGAAGACCACAATGATATATAGGGATAGACCCACTATACTTGAATTGAGCGCTCACTTATATAAAGTAAGCCTATAACTATGTAAAGTACACATAGTATCTAGGCATAGAACAAATAAAAACTATACATTTTCCTTGCCCTTCAAGCTAAGGCTAGGAGTCTTTCCTGAATACAACAAACTCAAAACCTCAGTAGAAGACAACTTCTTTGACTTTGGAGGATTCTTGTTTTTGGAGCCCAGAGGCCTACCTCTTTTGTTTTTTGGTTGCTCCTCTTGCATAGCCTTTGGCAGTATCACCTTAGCTGGAAGCAACATATATCTTCTGGTGTTTCCACAAGTCACAAAGTGGTTGTGAACTCGGCATTGAATTCAAGTACTTTCACATTCTTTGTGGGAGCAGCTGCACTTGGTTTTCCATTAAATACATATGGTATTAAGAACTTTAATTTCTTGGGGGAGGAAAATAGAGAAGCAAGGCGTTCTCACTTAGCAGCTAGTTGTTGGTTTCTACCGGTACCATAGCCAAAGCATCACTCTCACTAGTTATTCTCAAATCGGCACTACAAATGACAATAGACTTTATGGCCTTGTTTGACTCGGCACCACCAAATAAGGTTCTACCCATAAAAAGTAAAATGGGAGTAGTGACACCTTGAAATCAAAAAGTACCCTTCTGAAAATGGTTCTTACCTGTGAAGCTGTGTAGAATGTGTCCAGTTCAAGTCAGCGTGCCACAGGTTTGACGACCTTCATAGTCTGAGCTTTTTTAGGGGTTATAGGACAGAGCCCATCTTGATGGAACACAAGATTCCACTGTTTACATTTACCAATCAGATTTTCAAAAACGAAGTGTACCTCCTGTTCAATACCTTGAGCAAACTTGAGAGTTTTTTCAAGAAGAACGGTTTCAAAATATCATGTGAAAACCCTAAACTAGGCCTCACCGTTTGGCTAGCGAATCAAGTGGGCCGATGGAGGCCCTCAAGGCCCGTAGGGTAAAAGTCCGACCCATTAGGTAGAGGGTCAGGCTTGGTTTAGGGGTATGAAACCCGGTCCGGCCCGCCAAAAATCCGCCAGGCCCGGCTTGTAAAAGCCCATAAATTAATATATAATATATAAAATTATATACAAAACCCGAATAATTGTTGCATTTTTTTATAAAATGACTTTCAAATGGCATGTGAATGGAATGAGAGAAATACCAAGTGCCAGATTATATCAACTAGAGTGGCTATAATATACACTAACAGGTGCTGATATAAAGCAAGAACCTCTGTATAAACGAGTGAAAATTGGTCGACTTCGAATAATGTTGATTGTTAAAGTATTTTCTAGAACTTGCATCTTCTCCTGGTCAATATGCATGGCCGTGAAGTTCAGAAAATCACAAGAACACAAATCGAAAGATGCCTCTTTTGCTTTATTCATAAGACTACTATCTGGGAGAAGAATTGGAATTGATCATGATCAATTTTGGCGACGACAATAGAGAATATACTTCTTCTACACAAACAGTCTTAAGCTACCTAGCAATCCAATTTATAATATCTTATATATATATATATATATATATATATATATATATATATATATATATATATATATATATATATACAGATCCTATCCAGAGCGGAGGTCTGCTTGGAAATTACTGAGTGAACTTCGAGTTTTGGGTCACTTTTAGGTCGCATATCCGCATCTTGACCGTTCAGTTTTTAGGTACTACTATATAGATCCTCTCTGCAAATTTTCAGCCAAATTGATGATCGTTAAGGCATTGATTACTGCCTTAAAGCTAGTACAGTTCGGGTTGACAGATTCAGTCCATCGATTGGTTTAAGTGAGATAGATACTTTAACGATCATCAATTTGGCTAAAAATTTGCAGAGATAATCTATACACTAGTACCTAAAAACTGAACGATCGAGATGTGGATATGCGACCGAAAAGCGACCAAAAACTCGAAATTCAAACTTTAATTTCAGAACGGAACTCCGCTCTGAATAGGATATGTATGTATGTATGTATGTATGTATGTATGTATGTATGTATGTATGTATGTATGTATGTACACGGAGCCGTTCCAAAGAGGATGTATGCACTTTGCAGCCCCGCTCAGGCCACAACTGCGGGCGACACAGCTTTCCGAACGGAGGCTAGGGGTCGGACGGACAGGTCTGCAATCTGGTGGAGTCGCCGGAAACGTGATTGCAGCGTTGCCCAAAACCTACAGTTGCAGGTGAGGTTGCTGCCCAGAAACCTGCAACCTCGATCTCCTCCGACCTCAATCGCTGCCCAGAAGAGGTCTGGGACGCCTCCGGCCTCTGTCCGGCCCAATTCGCGCCTCTGTCGCTGCCTGAAATGCTGCAGAAGATCGACGTCCGCACTTTAGCGATAGTGTGGACGTTCGCTTTGGAACGGACCTGTATATATATATATATATATATATATATATATATATATATATATACACACAGATCCTATCAAGAGCGAGGTTGGAGTTTATGGTCACTTTTCGGTCGCATATCCACATCTCGATCGTTTAGTTTTTAGGTATTAATGTATAGATCATCTCTGAAAAATTTCAGCTAAATTGATAGTCATTAAGGCATTGATAACTGCCTTAAAGCTAGTACGGTTCAGGTTTGACAGATTCAGTTCGTCCATTGGTTTAAGCGAGTTAGATACCTTAACGACTATCAATTTGGCTGAAATTTTATAGAGATGATCTATATATTAGTATTTAAAAACTGAACTGTCGAGATGTGGATATGCAACCGTAAAAAAGTGACCATAAACTCCAACCTCGCACTTTAATTTCAGAGCGAGGCCTCGCTCTGGATAGGATCTGTATATATATATATATCTTGCACAGGTGCGGATATCTGTACCTAAAAGGTACGGATTTCCATATTTGACCCACTTTTCAATCATATTTTCACATCTTAACCGTTCAGTTTTTAGATCCTAATGCATAGATCATCTCTACAAATTTTCAGCGAAATTGATGATCGTTAAGGCATCCAAAACTGCAATTTACACGAACGAACCGAATCTGTCGAACCGGAACCGTTCGTGTTTATAATGGTAAATTATAGTTTTGGATGCCATTCTATTAAGGGATCCCTTTTTTTGGTATTTTCTAGGGATATGGCATTAGACCAACTTTTCTAGCACATTTCAGTATCTCAACCGTTTAGTTTTTAGATCATAATGTGTAGATCATTTCTGCAAATTTTCAGCCAAACCGGTGATCGTTAAGATATTAAACTCGATTAGTTCAATTCACGAACCAAATCTGTCAAATTTGAACCGTTCATACTTATAATCTTAAGTCGCCGTTTTGAATGCCTTAACGATAATCAATTTGGCTGAAAATTTGCAGAACTGATCTACACATTAGGACCTAAAAAATGAACGGTTAAGATGCCAAAATATGATTGAAAAATTGGTCTAATTCCCTATCCCTAGAAAAGGCCAAAAAAAAGGATCCCTTACTATAAGGGCTATATATATATATTAGTGAGATGCCAAAATTACACAATAACTCGGCCTATGATGGGTTAATCAGAAGAGCTACTGCTAAAAGCCCAAGAACCCTAGAACTCTAAGTAAAGATGCCTTGGACATCGATGTAATTCAAGTAATCAAGTAACCTGACACTACTAGGGAATAAACCGAGCCAGTTAAGTTCAAACTCTAATTTATTCATAATCTTCTGGGACAACCCTATGCAAACGGGTTTTTCCAGAAAAATAAAAATCGAACTTGAACCCAAAAATGACCCGAATCCTATGTTTTAATACAAAATTCATCAGGAACCCAAATGCGGGCCCAAGAGTGAGAGAGCGTATGAGCACCAGGCCATAAAGGACTAATCAGACCCAAAAAAAAAAGGCCCATACCCAAGAGGAGTTGCTCTGGGCACGTAGACTAGCAACCTGGTCTCTTCTACAGCTGACAAGGAGTAATGGTGCCGCCACCAGGTACAACCAGAAGAAGGTATAGACCCAGATCTAGGCCGGTGCCCCAGGAGCCCTCCAAACACCCAACCTCGACTACATATAGCCATTTGCAGTAGTAACAGACCGCTACCTCCGACGACATAACCTAAAGATAGAGAAATCTAGAGGATGTCTGCCACCGCACGTAGCACCACACCGTACCGCGACAACAAACACCAACCACCAGTCAAGCATGCAAATCAAGATCCCTGGATTAAACGACGAAAACCCGAACGCTTTGAGCGATCGGTAACTAAGAAGCAAGGCCGCAAACCCTGCTCTAAGAACTCAACCCCAAGAACAAAATCACCGTGCTCTCACACCACCATGAAGGAAGATGCTACAACGGTGCCAAGGAGGCTGCCGCTCTCACTTGCTCTAAAGTTAAAAACTTTGAAAAATTAGGAAATGCCAACCATCTCATTTTCCTAATAACTGACCTAATACTGGGCCCATATCTTGAATTTATGTGTTTAAGCATTTTTGTAGCTAGAATTCATCCACTACACTCAATGGTAGACAGTTAATTTTCTTTATTTATAATTTTGTTGCTTAGTACTAGATTACAATTACTTACTATTTGCAAAGAAAGTAGGGAAAATTGCTAGAAGAACAGAAAAACCATTGAAGAGTATTGGGATGCTCTCTATCTAGTTCAAAAAAGAATGTACAAGATTGAAAATAATATTAGAATAATTACGGAAACTCTTGAAGAGTAATAAGAGCCTCTTGATTACTTGAGCATTGGTTAGATATGTCCCAGTTGGTATCAGAGCTTGTTTTACGTACTCAAAAAACAAGTAAGAAAAAACTTATGCCTAAAAGTTGGCATCTCTTAACAAATAAAAGAGAATCCAAACCTAATCCATATCAAAGCTTTTGTGTAAAAAAAAAAAAAAAAAGTGAGAAGTTGTAAGTATGTTTTCATACAAGACACATCCACAAAAATCAATACTCCATTGAATACGTGTGTAGAGTTCTAAACACTCTTTAAAGGTTACATATATCTAGAGAGAAGAGCTCTGAAAAGGTTACATATAGCAACTTGAAAGGTTTAATCTAAGGATTAACCAACTCGAAGAAATAAATTCAAAGTAGCAAGGCTTGAAGTCAAGCTAGATTATCTTAAAGAAAAGCAATATCTTTCTTATATTAAAAAGAAGTTCGAACTGAAAATCTTGCTTACAACATCCACCAGCAAGTAGTTAAACTAAGAAACACTCAAGAAAACTTTAGAAATCTTTTAGAAACTTTTACATCCAAGATAGGATGAATCAAAGAGTAGATCTAAAAGAAAGACAGGTAGATAACAAACCTTTAGGATTTTGTCTCCCTATCGGAAAACTTGCTGAAAATGTAGAAACAATAATTCATAGGTAGAACTATAATATATTTTATCTTCAAGAGATAGGTAAAAATCTCAAAATCTCAATTCGAGAGCTAAATAACAAAATCTCAAGTCCACAGAAAGCTGTAAAGAATTAAGCATATATTATATTACTAAATAATTAAAGCAACATGTATTTTCAGCATTCAGTTCATATCGGTCATTCTACAAGCTCACAACACTTTTAGTTTTAAGTATATCAAATACTCTTTCACTGTTTTTAATACTCACAGTACTTTTAAAAAATCAGTTTACCAAACACTCAGCTGCTTTGCTTTACTGCCACTATTCTCACAGCAAGCAAAAACCAACTTTTCTTAAAACTATAGCTGTACCACACTAACCCATAAAGCAGTCAATCTAAAGGGGCTATAACGCACGTGGAGTAGAGGCGTTCATGCCATAATTAATTGCTTGAGTGAGAAATTTAGAATCTTACTCCTATTGGAGATAATTATATAAATGATAAAAATATTAGAAATAATATAATTTCTATTGGAGATATCAACTCATATATCCATATATCGAAAAAAAATTTGATATTGATGAACACTATATGAAAATAGCAATGATTTATCAAATTAAATAGGGATTTTGTCCATTTACTCCATTTTTAGAGATTTTTTTCTCACTTACCCCATTAAGTTTTTTTAATTTCGTTTTACCCAAAACACTCTAAGGAGGTATTCTCTAATATCCCATTAAGATTTTTTTTTGTTTTTAAATTTTTTTTAATACCATTTTACCCTCACCCCTTTGTTACTTTAGAGAGAGAAAGAGAGAGAGAGAAACCATAGGAGACTTCGCCGGAGTCCAGTCACGGGCCGCCGGAATCCTTTCACCGACCGCCGCCCACCTGAATTTGCTGAAAATCTTATCGGAAAGGTTTTTTGTTCCCAATAGACATCTATTGCCCCCTAATAGAGGGGCAATAGAGGTCAATTACCCCCCAATAGGCGTCTATTGCACCAATAGTCTATTGCCCCCTAATAGACGTCTATTGCACCATGTATTGCCCCTCAATTGACGTCTTGTAATACCCCAAAAATTCATTATTAATTCCTAAATGCTTCGGGAATTAATTTAGTGGTTGTTGGTACGATTATGTGGTTCATGGATGGAGCGGAAGTGTTTCGGACGAATTTTTATTCAGAAAGTATGGTTTTAGGTGGGGCGCAAAGGTTGACATTTTATACGTTGGGTTTCTCCAAAAACTTCCTTCACGAAAATTGTAGAGTGCGTCGATACGAGTTCGTGGACATGTGGAACGCGAAAATTAGAGTTCGTATGAAGAAGTTATGACCTTTGAAAAAAGTTTCCATTTTGGTTAAATAGGAAAAAAAAATCAGAAGTTTCCAAATCGGGAAACTTTTTCTCTCTCTTCAGCCCGACCCCGTTTCCACCCAGCCAACTTCTCCGGCTTCATTCTCCGACGTCCGGCCACCAAAGGCCGACATTCTTGTCCCTATCTCTTCGCCTCACTCCTATCTACAACCCTGTGAAGTTTCAAGACGTGGGTCCGCCCGTGCACAACGCAGCAAGGCTGGGAAGTTTGGCGGCGAGGCTACAAATCGCCTTGGTCGGAGTTCATGTTTCCAACCACCATAGTCGGTGTTTCTTGAGGGCTTTTGGAGCCCAGAGGATATAGATGCTTTCTCCCAAGGTGGCTTGCAACGATTCAAAGTGTGGAGGTCGAATTTTGAAGATTGGGATTCTAGGGTTCATCGAGTTTCATAGCTTTCGAGGTAAATTCCGGCCATATGGCTTCGATTCAGACTATGTGCTAGTTATAAAAGTTGTAATTGGTGAGATGAAGATGTTTTGTGTTGGAAGTTTTGTCAAATTTTGACTTTGGGTGGGGGGCGGCGCCGCCACTGTGGTGGTGTTTTCTGGCGGCTTCCGGTCAGCCCAGGGACAGTTTCTATTCTTGATTTCGACTTACTCGTCGATACAAGCATTTCGATACGTGGTTTGTAATTTTTGGAGATTGTATATGCATGTTAGGGTTTTAGCATTTTCGATTCGATTGGTTTTCGGTATGTGAGGATTCGGCCGTTCGATTGACTTGTAGTTTTGTTTTATCGATCATAGAAGTGTTCCGAGGTTGTTGGATGGTCTCGGATGATGATCCGACTGTTGGATCGTCGTATAATTGTGTTTTGTGAATTGTGTGATTTGTGTTGTATTGAATGTGACATTGATGTGATTAGGTGATTGACGGAATTGTGTGAGTGGAGTATGGATGATTTTGTGCTTGTCTTGGTTTGTGTGAAGACGCAGCAGGATTTGGAGGTGAGTAAATCTCACGAGGTTCATTTATGAACGAAGTTACTTTATTTTCGGAATTAATGGTTAAATTGTGAAATTGTTTTTCATAAATAAATATTTATTTTAAAATTATATGAACTTGATCGTCAACGGTTCATAGGTAAGTAAAATAAAGTTTTATTATAAAAATAATTTTTCACGGGTTTTGTATTTGTGAACTATAGTTGGTATTAGTGGCATCCCTGAGTGGATGACTATGTATATATATATTTACGTGAAATATATATATATATCTTGGTGGAATTGAGTGGTAGTTTACTATTGTTGTGCAATGTGATGTTGAGAAAAATATATGGTTTTGGAAATAAAATATGGTTTTGTTGGCTTTGAGTTTTGAAAGAAATAGGTATGGTTTTGGTGATGGTTTGAGTTGAGAAACAATATTTGGAAAATGATTTCATTATTGTTTGAGGCTGTTGGAGATAAGGAAACAATATTATGTGATGACCTGTGTGGTGATATGTGTGATGATTTTGTGTAAATGATGTGGGTTGTTGTGAGATGATTTATTTGAAGTTGATGGGTGATCATCGACTTTGGTGTTGATGGGTGATCATCGACTTTGGTGTTGATGGGTGATCATCGACTCTTGTGTGAGTTGTTGACCTGTGTGGTGATCTGTGTGATGATCTGTGTGGTGATCTGTGTGATGAACTGTGTGGTGACCTATGTGGTGATCTGTGTGATGACCTGTGTGGTGATTGACATTATTAATGGATGGTTTTAGTAAATGTTTCTATTTATTTCTATTATTGAAATGTTTGTTTTCTTGGTAATCTCCTGAACTAAATTTTATGCAAGGATTACTATGATTTTTATTATTTGTTTAAATGTAATCTCCTGAACTAAGTTATATGCAGGGATTAGGGCATTTTGAATTGTTTGTTTTAAATATAATCTACTGAACTAAGTTATATGCAGGAGTTGGTATGATTTGAATTGTGTAAATTTGGTGATCTCCTAAACTAAATTTCTATGCAGGGATTACTAATTTTTATTTAGTGTGATTGGATGTTTGGTTGTGTTTGTGGAGTTAAAAGTTGTTGCTTTAATTATCTCACAAGCTGAAAAATTATAAGCATGCGTGACGTGAGTCATTTTATTTGTGTTTACTCATACGAGCTTAAAAAGCTTACCGGGTTTGTCGTTTCAACCCGATGCACTATTCCATGGTGTAGGGTTTATTGTGCAGGTAAGAATATTGATTAATCGTCGTCGAAACTAAGGCATACTTTCTGTAGCTTGGAAGTAGAAGTGTATTGGTTTTAGTCTTCCGCTGTGTAGAGAGTTGGTGAGCGTGTTTACTTATTGAATTGTAACTTAGTTTAATTTGTAAACTCTTTGTAATATATGACTCTAAAGAGCGAGTCTGTATTGCTATCGGTGAGCTCGGATGCTTTATGGTTTAGTTTAAAATGAAAATTTCTCTATGTGTTTTCTTGTGATTGTTATGTTTTCGCGTTTCGGTTTTGAATTTATTTATTCAAAATTCGGGGCGTGACACGTCTATTGCCCCCCAATAGAACTTTCGATTGTCGGAATTGAAACTAATCTCCTTAAAATTAAACAAATAAAACTTCGATTAAGGAAAAAGAGAAAGGAAATTACATCAATTCAAAACATGTATTGCCCTCCAATAGACCTTTAATAAAAGTCTATTGCACTCCAATAGATGTCAAAAATTATATTATACTATAGCTCCGTAATGAACAGTATCATCATCTTGTGGATTAGATATATTATTATACAAAGGCCAATAAGAAGATAGAAATTCTAGACTAGGTCAAACTTGACTGCGACTAAACAAAACCAAGAAAGAAGCAACGTAGCCGTTGTCATTGTCATGAAATAAGCAACGTAGCCATTGTCATGAAAAAAAAGCAACGCAGCCATTTAAAATGACTTCTACAAATAACATGATAATGGTTTTTTGTTTGTTTTTGGAAACGATGATAATATTCTTCTTTATCAATGAGATTAGAGAGAAGGATATGAACCTTCCCTTAGTAAACTAGCAGTAGCATGGTGGTATGGGGCTTCAAATGAAAACTTGCCTACAAACTCGGTGAACCACAAAGGAGAAAAGCTCAAGGAGCCCGACGAACAGACCCTGCATCAACGTCACGGTCATCTTCAGCTTCGAGGAGCTCTTCGCCGCAACCGGAGAAAAGCTTCGATCTCATCGAGTCTCTTCGCCACAACCGGAGAAAGCTCTGATCTCGTCTTATCTCTTCACCGTAACCGGAGAAATCTCTGATCTCGTCCTCCAAGTCCGGAGCCTCCATGGCGCGGTAGTGTCGGCGTCGTGCTAGTGGGGACGGGAGAGAGAGAGAGAGAGAGAGAGAGAGAGAGAGAGAGAGAGAGAGGAGAGTGGAAAGAGTGGGGCAATGTTGTAGTTTGATAATTAGGCTTAGGGCAAAGTGGTATTTTCTCATTAAATTGTGTTAGTTGGAACAAAAATCTCTTATTAGGGTAAGTAAGATAATTTTTCCTCATTTTAATGCTTTGGATCAATGACCCAATTAAATATGTATAAATAACAGAGAATATTGAGTTATATTAAAAACTGAAATTTCAAGAATATTACTGACATTGAAATGCTTTGACCTACAAAGACAAAGTAGTCACAGAAACGAGTACAGATAATAATGTACAAGGATGAATGATGACACTATAAATTTGAGTATAAGCTGTCCCATTCAATCAAAACATGCATTACTTCCATCTTCACAAATGGTTTTCCCCATGCAAAATCCTAGTCACGCTTCCCTTCTACTGATGCTTCCCTCTCACCATTGAGTTGACAGTTTGGTTGGTCGTGCATGTGCAATTCCATAAACATTCTCTTTTTCCCGTTAAACCCCTTCTGACTTTTCAAAACGATCTTCGATCAATTTCGAAACACCCTTACCTAGCTAGTTAGGCCTCTTCAGATTTGATTGCTTGATGATCATCTGCATGTGCAAATCCATCCCCTCCATTCTTTCCCACAGAGCCCTTAGCCTTGAGCCACTCCCTCTCCCAATCTGTCTTGTGCACCACTGTCAATATCGACACGACGCATGTGATTTGAGCCGCTAGAAGCCCGTAACAAAGACCCTTGAACCCTAAACTCCAAACAAATCCCATCACTATGGCCACAGGCGCACCCACCACGTAGAATGAGAAGAAATTGATCCATGCCCCAATTCCAGGCCTAGCACTACCTCTCAATATCCCACAGCTTGTGGTTTGTGGACAATTGGCGAGTTCGCACAGACCGATAATGGGTAGGATAGCCACGGTTAGCTCAAGAACCTCATTATCTTTTGTGAAGATTCTCCCCCATGTCTCTCTTCCTAGTGTTGTAAGTGACAAGCCCGACAATGAGCTCACTAGTGCCATCCCCACCGCCACCACCGCAGCTAAACGGGCCTTCTCGGGTTGGCCTGCCCCAAGCTCGTTTCCTACTCTTGTAGACACCGACGCGCTTAGGGCGGCAGGCAATGTGTACATGAGAGAGGTGGTTTGGATTACTATGGCTGATGTTGCAAGGGCAATATGAGGTTTGTGAAGGTAACCAGCTAGAATTGTCATGAACTCATACCACCACCATTCTAGGCAAACTGCTAGACAACTTTGTATTGATAGTCTGATTAGCATCCCCAATCCGTCTCCGAGTAGTGAACTCTTCAATGAAAGTGGAACTAACGGTTCGGGTAACAATGGTGACAATATGGGTGCTGGTTCAGAATTAGTCCTACTTGTAAGTTCAGGTTTATTTCTTATGTTATAATACAATGCTCGTTCAGAACTAGTAGTGGGTTCACGCTCGTCCGTTACCCAGCAATACAAACGTGCTTTAGTGGTGTAGGTATACAATATGTAACCCAAAAGAAAAAAGAGAGTGAGGAAATTGGTGAGGAAAGTGGAAATGGCTATTCCTTTGACTCCAAGAGAAAGAGTGAAGGTCAAGAAAAAGGTGAGAGGAAGGTGAAGAATGGTAGCTAGTAAAGCGCACCACATCAATGGCCAAGTTATGCTTCGACTGCGCAAGAAAATACGCAAAGGGTGAAGAAGACTATTGGCTAGGAGATCAGGGATGGCAAACCGGCAATACAAGCTTGCGATTCGGGTTATATCCGGGTTCTGATGGAGAATGAGCATGAGAGGTTCGAGATTGACCCAAAGCAAGGAAATGGGAAGAGAAGCGAGTAGTAACAAGAGAATTGTTCTTTGCAAAGTGAGGAAAGCCATGGAGAAGTTGTGGGATCCAAAGGCTTGGCTACAGAGGGGTTCCATACCCATGGCTAAGCCAGAGAGGACCGAGTAGCCTGTGATGTTGGTGAAGCCAATGGCTAAAGCTCCTCCCGCTAGCTCCAAACTTCCTAGTCTTCCCATGCATACAACTAAGACCATGTTTTTAAGGTAGCCAACCAAGCTCATGGCTGCTATGGGGAAGCCAATATCTGTCATCCTGTGAAGCTCCTCCACCACCTACGGAGAATAAGAAAAAGATGTTCAACTTTGGAAAAGAAACGAAAAAATATTTTGAAACTTTGAGAGTTGATAATTGAGATATTTCGTACCTCTGGCATTGTCGGGTACTTTTGGGATTGCTCTGCTGCTTCAGCAACCATTGTCGACTAGGATTTTTTTAGCCTTGTTTTCTTTCCTTGAGAGAGAGGGGGGTTTCTGTTGGAAATTAACAAGCGTTGAAGGTTCTAATTTATAAGGACATGGGAGAACCGGTGGGCGCGAAAATAGCGTTATAGATCCTTTATATATATTGTTGGAAATTATTCTATGCACCGACGGTGTAAGTGACCCAACCCTTATAAAATAATCTCAACCCTTGATATTTATTATCAACTTTATTTTTAATAAACAAAAAGTGTATTTAATGCAATCTAACCATTCATTTATGTTGGTGCAAGTGCACGGCGGTGCTCTGAATAATCTCTCATATATTGTATCGACTTTGTGTATATGTCTAAAATGACATTCGTTTAAAGAATTCAACTTTACATTTTAAATTTAATTAATTCATGTCAAAGCTACTTCTAATTTGGCGTAATTATTAACCAAACAAAGATCAAAATATAAATATCTATGTCATGGAGTTTGATGAATTCAACTAAAGAGAACATAGTGTAGTGTAGGTATGGACCAAACCAGAAAGATCATGCACATGATGAGCCTGGCTAGTTTAACCGGCCGATTGGATATTTGAGAATTAAATGTAACAATTACTAATTCCTAATGCCCACTATCCCTTATTACTCGACCAAACTTTGTCAGTTTTCAAAATAAACTACAAACATATCCACTACCTCTTCCCACAAAAAAAAAAACAAGTCCTAAAGCGTTTTGCTAGTTGATCTTTTCTTCACGTGGAAATATAAATTGGGGCCTAATTTTTTCTTTCAGATTTCTCGAAGGGAAC
Organism: Rosa chinensis; assembly: GCF_002994745.2. Lineage (NCBI taxonomy): Eukaryota > Viridiplantae > Streptophyta > Magnoliopsida > Rosales > Rosaceae > Rosa > Rosa chinensis. Next base: position 48,764,182 of record NC_037091.1, read on the forward strand.
TTGTATTATACTACCTTTCTCAATTGTTAGTCTTGGGTCACTCTCTTCTTCTACCAATGTCGCCTTCATGTGCACATGTATTACTCAGAGAGTCCATGAAGGGATTTAGGTTGTGATGGAAGCAATTTTCTTTTATTTCATGTGCTTTATTATATTTCGTAAGAGATGAAATATCGGTTTACCTAACCAAGCAAAGACCCTCCTCCCACGTTTTGTTATAGAAGCACATACCTAATTTGTTCATTAAAGATGGTGCAACCGACCCTTCCTCTCCATATCAGGTTTCGTTTTCTTCTGTTGCAAGCTCTTGTTTGGTCATTCTAGCTCGAAAAAGAATAGGCTCTTAATTGGTCTCTAAGCGAAAAGAAAAGGAGCTAGTTTAATGTCGCTAAGATGGAACCTACAAGATCAATGAAGCAAGCTTAGAACTAATTAAAAGATTTAGATCGATCTGCTTGTTATATTGTAGTCACATCATTGCCATATTTAAAACATTGACATGAGGTATGGTGAGAAATAACTTAAAAAATGTATTGTGAAACTAACAGGTGAAACTAGTTTTTTTTTTTTTTTTGATAAAAGTATTTTTCTTTGTAACGTAACTAATATTTGGGTCTAGCGCCAATTACCATATGAGAGCAGTTAGATCCTATTGGCCTAAGGTTTTTCACCTAAAATCTCGCAGGCATCCTATAATAGGGTCATGTGATGACCTGGACTTTTTGAAAGCTGACACCTTCACCAGCGTGACATGGATCCCACAAGATTCCAGTACTCAGCAACCTTCTAATGAAGGACTTGTGAATGCTAGGACTCAAATTTGGGTGCGGGTTTCACTCAAACAGGTGCATTGTCATTCCTGTCAACCCTCATTAGCCGTGAAACTAGTTCTTAATTACCACACTTCTAATGTGTGTGTTAAGGCTAAGCGAAATTTATAACACAATTATTATGAGTAATGTGAAATATGTAAAATTGGTAGATTTATACGTTATACGTGAGCTAATTTATGAATGACACTGATTTTAATATCATAATATAGTTTCATCCTATTGAATCAAATCGTAACCAATTAACGGTAAGTAGAGTGTTAAAATGTAATATAGTAATATTGATTGTACATAATCCGTATAACGTCCATCTTTCTCATCTCTAGTAGAAAAAAAAAAAAAAAACCTTTCTTCTCCGAGTGACATATGCACTTGCATAGAACCATGCATGTGCGTCTGGTTACACCAAATAAATAAAGGAACCCGTCTTCCACATCCTCAATAATTACACCCACCTTCACTTCAAATCCATTATTTTTCGCGTCTAGAGGGATTGCATTTCAATCACTGTTTCCCATCATATCAACCCTTTTTCTAGGATGGGATTTTTCACCTTCGCCTCTTATTCCCCATATTCAACCAATATGACCAAAGATCATGGAGTGGTCTGTTGCCTGTTAAGGGGAAAAAATAGCGTTTCCAACGGCTTCTGATGGCTTTTAAGAACTTAATTAATTTGTTTTCTGTAACAATTATTCTTATTCAAGGTCCCAGGCTTGTAGGGAAGAACTCAAACAACCGACACTATCCTCACTTGCCCCGCCATGAGTGACATATTGTTAAGTACTCATTACATTTCCTTTAATTGAGTTTGATCGATTAAAAATCAAGCAACTGTTTATGAATTACATGACTCGTGTGGAGCTCAACGGCCACTTGGTTTTGTCATACAGAACTAATCACTACCCCACGTAGCGATTCAATAACTTAATCTTATTATTGTCAAATTTAAGTATACTCTTTAAAGATCAGTCTTATAAAAAGATCGACTAAATCTCGATCAAACAGTTTATTACTTTATTGTTCACAGATTTTAATAATTTATTGCATGTTCTGGCTTGCATGTTCTTAACTTCGTATGGCACTAATTGTTCTTGGTTCCATCATTTGTATCAGACCACCAACTGTGATACTAGTACTCTCCTGGAAATCCGAGTGGAGAGAACCTGTGATCTGGCAGATTGTGCACATTACTTGGTCTCTTTTAGTGCCTACTGCCTCGTACACATTGAGATGGAGAGTGGAGTAGACAACAAACCCTTTAATTAAAGAAGTCAAATCGGTGGAGCAATTCATGAGTCCCGTTTTCCTGGTCAGTTGGATTATTTGGTCACTTACCGTCTGATTTCAATTTATGAGTCCTGTTCTCCTGATCAACTGCTGACCAGGGATTATTTGGTCACTTACCGTCCGATTGAAATCAGACGGTTGACAGATCTCATTCCAGATTTCATCACTTATCTGTCAACCGTCTGATTTCAATCGGACGGTTAGTGACCAAATAATCTCTGGTCAACTGCTGACCAAGGAAACAGGGCTGAGCAATTCATATCATAATCCGGATCATGAGACACGTATATAAATTTGAAATTTTCTTAAGTAACTGAGTGTTTGCTATACACTCATTCTGTTACATATTTTGGACTATTGAATTAGTAATATATCCAATGGTCTAAAATATTTAAAATTTGGTAACCTGTTTACCCCTTAGCCAATTAATTATCAATTGATAGTTATGTTTTTTCATTTCTAAAAAAAAAAAATTAAAAAAACCTTCTAACTTAGGCTCACCAAATAACAATTAGTTAATAGTCTTTATTACTAATTAATTTTATCATTAGTCAATTAATGTTTGATTAATACTTGATTATCAATTGACAATTACACAATTGACACATAAATATATATATATATATATATATATAAGAATAACAACTTTGGTCGACAATATTTCTGGAATATCGTTCCAAAAAACCCTAAGTTGGGCCTCCGCCCTTCGTTATTTGCGGCTCTGTTTCCGGTGGTCGAAGGGCTATCTTAGTGGCTTTCTGCTGTTAGAGCATCCAGACGCTTTGGTTTCCCTGGTCCGTAAAGTCAACCCCAGTCTAGTCTTCATCTCGGAAACTCTAGCCGGACCTGGTCTTCTCAAGGATTTGAGAGTCGAAATGGGTTTTGTTGGTTGCATCTACTACCCCAAAAAGAAGGTTTCACGAGGTTTAGCCCTATTTTGGTCAACGGACTTGAAAGTCAGTCTGCGTATTTACTCAGCGCACCATATCGATACTAAGGTTGGGTTTCCAGGCATTGTTGGAGCTTGGCGGTTTACCGGCATCTATGGCTTTGCCGCTCATGGTGATAGGGTTCTTACATGGGATTTGTTACGAACTCTAGCTTCATAGGTGAATCTGCCGTGGTTGATTGCCGGTGACTTCAATGAGATTCTATGTGCAGCTGACAAATCCGGCGGTCCACTGCGGAGAACATTTCTAATGACAATGTTCAAGGAAGCTTTGGCCGACTGCAATCTGGAGGACATGGGTTTTGTGGGTTTTCGCTTTACCTGGGTGAATCGATTTACGAAGGAACATCTGGACCGGGGTTGTTGCACTCAGAATTGGCGTGCACTGTATCCGTATTCTAGGGTAGTCACGCTGCCTCCTAACAGATCTGATCATAATCCCATTGTTGTAGAGGTAGCTGCTGCACCGGTTGTCAGAGTGCCAAGGTCTAGGCGTTTTAGGTTTGAGAATATGTGGATGCAACATGAAGAATGTGCTGCTGTTATTCAAAAAAGATGGTCTATTCCCTCTGTGGTGAACCTCTGAAGCAAGTTGGATTGAAAATTGGTTCAACAGGCAAACTTTTGATGGAATGGGATGCGGTAGTTTTTCGTTAGAGAAAAATGGAGATGCTTCTTTTGCAATCTAAGATGGATATGTTGATGAAACTTCCCTTTGATCCTTCTCACTTTGAACAAGAAAAATCTCTTCAATTTCGATATAATGAACTTCTATCTTTGGAAGAAGCTTATTGGCGTCAGCGGTCTAGAGTATTATGGTTGAAAAAGGGGGATCGTAACTCAGCTTTTTTCCACAGGAAAGCTTCTAACAGACGCAGCTGTAATAGGGTGGTTGGTGTCACTGATTTATCAGGGCAATGGCACATTGATCCTTCTCAGGTAGCCTCAGTGTTTGTTGATTATTATGAAAATATCTTTCGTTCAGAGGGTTCTGATCCTGCAACTTTGGAGGTCGTTCTTGAGCAGATACAACCTTGTATTGATAATGATATGAATTCTTCTTTATTAGCTGCATATTCAGATAAGGAAATTAAGAAGGCTCTATTTTAGATGCATCCATCAAAATCACCTTGGCCTAATGGTATGTCTCCTGCTTTTTTTTTTCAGAAGCACTGGGCTATTGTTCAGCATGATGTGTGTTTAGCGGTGAAGACGTTTTTGAACACAGGCATTTTGGATTTTGAGAGCAATTTTACTCATTTGACTCTTATTCCAAAAATTAAAGAGCCTAAAATTGCAGCTGATTTCAGGCCTATTGCTTTATGTAATGTGGTGTATAAAATTGCTTCTAAGGTTCTTGCTAAGAAATTGAAGGTTTTATTACCTACAATCATTTTCCCTCTTCAAAGTGCCTTTGTTCCAGGACGTTTGATATCTGATAATATTTTGGTTGCCTATGAGGTTTCTCATTTTATGCATAAGCTTCAGTATCAGAATCAGGGTTTTTTCTCTCTCAAGTTAGATATCAGTAAAGCTGACAATCGATTGGAGTGGACTTTCTTAACGGCTATTTTATCTAAGATGGGGTTTGCACAAAAGTGGATTGATACAGTTCTGTGTTCCATTAGAACAGTGCTCTATTCTATTCTTCTGCATGGTACACCTACAGGTTATATTACTCCATCCAGAGGAATTAGACAAGGGGACCTCTCTCTCCATACTTATTCATTTTGTGTGTTGAAGGCCTTTCTTCTCTTATTTCTCATGCAGTTTCTCAGGGATCACTGAAAGGGTTACGTATGAGTCTTGGGGCCCCAATTATTCATCATTTGCTATTTGCAGATGAAAGCTTTCTATTTGGAGAAGCATTTATGTCAGATTGTGTTACTCTCAAGTCCATCCTAAATGTTTATGAGCGTGCTTCTAGTCAAAAGATTAACCTGGAGAAGAGCAGTGTTTTTTTTTTTTTTTGAGAATGAAATAGCAGTGTTGTCTTCAGTAAGAAAGTGCATCATGATTTCTTTGGTTGCCATGAATATGGATATCAGTAAGAGATGAAGGAAAGTTTGCTAGTGTTAAATCAAGCCATCCTTCAGTTCACTACAAGAAATCAGGTAATCAGCGAGGAAAGTATTTGCGAGGAACGATAATTCCTCACCCAAAATTACAATTTGCGAGGAATCAATGGTCGTTGCTTAGTTAAAAATCAGTGAGGAAAAATGCCTCACAAATTCTCATAGTTTGTGAGGAAGTTTATGATTCCTTGGTTATGAAGCGGTGAGTATGGCGCCAAAAATATACCCAAAAAACAGGAGCAATAGTTTGCTCGTCCCGCCTAATTTTTTTGTCAAAAGTTAAACTTCCCACATTTTTTTTGCCACACATATTCGCACTTTGGCCTCTATATTTTAGTTGACCTCTCTCTCTCTCTCTCTCTCTCTCTCTCTCTCTCTCTCTCTCTCTCTCTCTCTCTCTCTCGGTGCATCTCTTCGTCGAACAAATTGGAGCTCTGATTCTTTAGCTGGGCAAAACAAATCTCACCACAGAGCTCCAATCTGTCTATAGCCTTTTCTTATCCAGATCTGGTAATTCTCTCTTCTTCTCGATCTGTCTATAGCCTTTTCTTATCCAGATCGAAATTAGATGCTATGCCAGATGGTCTTTGAGCTTAAAGCTGAGCAAAACAAATCTCACCACAGATCGGGTCTTTGAGCTTAAAGTTGGTTTCTTTTTTATGAGTTTCAGATCTGTGATTTCAGGTAAAATGGTAATGTGAAAGGTACATGACCATTTTTAAGAACAGGGACATGGCGAGCACGCCCAGCATGCCAAGGAACACGGCGACCATTAATCCATTCAAAACTGGTATATTTCACTCTTCCATTCTTGTTTCTTTCTATGGATTCTTTCCTACTTTATTTCTTATCTGCTGATTTTTTTTTTTGGGTAAATTTATTGAAATTAGATGAGATTTATAATTGGGTGGTTTTGTTTGTGGACATTTTGATGTGTGTTTCTGCTGCTGTTGAGTGCTAATTTTTGTGTAATTCCTTGTAGTTGGTTGAATTTTGCACTTTGATTTTGGGATTACTTGTTTATGATTTGATTGCGATCTTCTACGTATTGGTTAAGTAGGAGATAATGCAGCGGACATGATTTTCTGTATCATGTACTGTATGGTGGTAGTAGTGGAAGTAGAAACAGAATCAGGCCTTTTTGTTTTTGGCTTCTTAAAAGTGTTGACAATAGGTTATGTAATCCCATTGTGGAGAAGATTGATAATTTGATGTTATAATTCGTAAAGAGGTTGCTTTAGTTTTGCATCTAACTGAGGTTTACCTTGAGTTGAATCAGAGGTATTACGTTACTTGATATCCTAATTGGGTAAGCCTTTATCGTCATACTGCCTGATTGAGCGGTCATTCATTTTGCATATAATGTAGGTTGCATTGTTCTTTAAAATTGCATTTGGGTTAGCCTTTAGGATTGATCCAACTGCTATGATCTAAGGGATCATTAGGTAATAAAGTTTGGCTTGCTATTTGAACAGCAAACTTTAATCACTAAGATTTAAAACTTGCATTTGGTTTAGCATTTAACATAACCTATCCCTAAGATCTAAGGGATGGCCAGGTGATGGAAGTCCATTATGTAGGTGAAGCTTTTCTTGTGTTAAGTTTTGTAACCTTCCCATTGCTTCTGATGCCAATTTGAAGAAAGAGTAGTCCTTTAACATATTACTTAGTAAGTACAAGATAGAAATTAAGAAGAACTCTCTCTCTCTCTCTCTCTCAAACCCACACCCACTTGATGTTTTAAATAAGAAAATCAAAGGCAACGGTTGAGCTGCAGCAGGTGTTAAGGGAGGATGATTTAAGGGATGTTGTGCTGGGATTCATGAGGAGATTGGAGACTAAGATTGTATGTGATCTTAGCACTTTGAATGCACCTAGAAATCCTTCTTTCCAGAAAATACACCGACTTTCTAAGATGAGTGGACAATGACCCGAAACTGCTGACCTATGCATCATTTTTTAAGTTTTTTTTCCCCACACCCTTTCTTATGAATCACCTTGCAAAGTTCAGTAAAATGGAAAAAGTGTTTAGCCTTTTTTCATCATAAATTAGTTTTGTTTTTGTCATTGACTGCTTATTTGTTCACAATTAGATGCCTGAATGGTTTCTTTCACCTGATTTTGTGCAAAGAGAATATTTGAATGATTACCAAACAGTCACTTTCAGATCCTTGAATCACATTGTGTTTTGAGCCTATAGTATTATGCTATCCACTCTTTTTTACAATTAGATGGCTGAATGGTTTCTTTCACTTGATTTTGTGCAAAGATTTAATGTTATGCGGCTAGTATCATACTTATACTTGAGCTTCAGTTGTTTTTCACATCTGGTTTAAGAAGGGATTCAGTTGCTGCAAACTTGAAGATTATCATTAGTACCCTATTCGCATTGGACTCTTCATCTCCCAAAACAAAATAAATTTGAACTCTTAATTCCATCTAAAACAGGGAACAGTTTTACTGAAATTCTGCAGAAACTGCAGCACTGCCCTCTTCAGGATTTATTTTAACCAACTTAGTCCCGTCCAAATGTTCTGTAATTTTGACATGTTTCTGTTCTGCTAGTTAACAAAGGATCTGGAAAGTTTCATCTTATTCCGTTGTAAAGTGAATTTTTGATGTTTTTTCCAAGTTTGTTCTGTAATTTAGAAAGTTCTAGAATTTTGAATGTATCTTCTGATTTTCTGTTGAGATTTGAACTCCCATTTGAATCAATGAACATCTGATTTTTATGTATATTGAATTAGACATTTCAAATGGTTGTTTCAAGACTGATTTTAAGTCAATTGGATTTAAAATGAATTTATGCACAATTTCGAAAGAAGATTGTGTCACAACTCTTTAGTTTTGTCCTTCAGAGATGCTCTAATGAAACTGAGAAATTGTGCATTTCTTGTTGATGTAGTAATATTTTCAGTGAAGAATATAAAGAAGGGGTTATCTAATTGCAAAAGCAAGCAGCTCAGTGCCCCACAAGTTTGAATTCAGGTTCAACTTACATATTCATATTAGAACTTTCATATCTAATATTGTTTCTGGATTATAGAAGTATATTATAGACTACAAAAAACCTTGATCAAGGAGGAGGGTTTTGGTTCATTGTATAAGCTGGACAAGCTGCAGAGTCATGTTCTGCGGTATTCTGTTTTGAAGTTTGCTCCTCTCTTAGGTAAAATCTATCTTCAATACTTATAATTTAGTGTTGCTTTTTATCTCAGAATTGAAGAAAATACCATTATTTGGGAAATAACAGCTAGCTAGTATGTAATATAGTAAGAAGAGTTAAAGGGAGCTGCATCTGTTTGAAATGAGATCAGTTTGAAAGAACTTTAATGAAGTAACTATATAATAGAGTTAGTTAATTTCAACTATCTAGAATTTGTACAAGTATTTTGTTTTTTTGACCTTGATTATGATGACTTTCTTATGTGTTAGTTACTTGTAGTGTTGCTGGAAACTGGAAGGTCACTGGACTTTACTATGTTTTGGTATGCTAATGACTAATTCTATGTTGCTTACGATATCTGTTTTGCTGCTAGTTGTGTGATTATGTTGGTGGCAAGACTCATACTATGCATTAGAGTCATTAAGCTTTATTGGTTATGTAGCTAATGTTCCATTCCACGCTCAGATGCAATACAAGCTCATCCATGTGCTGCTTTCATTTATGCTGAATAGGATTTATTGTTCAAGCTAATATCATCCATAAAGTACTACTTTTTGATAAGTTTTTGGTGGTGGTATAACTTTTGTTGTGGGTTGATCAATGTCAGATTATTACTAAACTTAATTATGATATAAATTTTCTGGATTCGTTTGTCGGCTATGTAGTCATCTCTTTTCATTTTGCTGTAGGAGAAAATGAAGAAGAGGATGAAAGATTTCAGGGCAAAGCTCGTTGAAGAGGCATATCATTGGATACTCATCTTCAATCATACAAGTGACTTTGAGTGACAAGCTTCCAATAATAGTCGAGCAAAATTAAAATCTTTTTAGTGGATGATCTTTTCCAAATTACAGGGGTGTATTTTACTAGCAAAAACAATGGCATGCTTTGCACCAGGATTGATAATGTTGAAGGCATAGATGACTTCCCAGGTGTCTTGGTATGGAGGATTTAAATTGATGCCTTGATTTTCATGGACCTCTACTTAGAGAGTATCTTTTGTATATGTTATTAAGGAACTAAACATCTTCCAAGATCTTTTGTTCTTGCAGTTGAGGAACTATATGTAATAATTATTCTTCATTTAATATAAGTCCAAAAGTGTTATTGATAATTCTTTAGTTATGCCTTTTATTTGTTGTTTATCTTCAAGGTTCCAGCAAGTAAAATAACAACATATAAAAAAAAATTAGAATTGTGAAATGAACAACATATTCTTAACTATGAGGATACAAGAGCCTCACAAATATTAATACGAGAGGAATATGTGTTCCTCGCAATTCTCAATTTGTGAGGAATATGCGTTCCTCGCAATTCTCAATTTGTGAGGAATATGTGTTCCTCGCAATTCTTAATTTGTGAGCAATATGCATTCCTCGCAATTGTTCATTTGTGAGGAAACCAAAAGTCCTCGCATATAGTAATCCATGAGGGGGTTTAGGCAAGGAAAGTTTGCGACGACTTGATTTCCTCGCTCATCATTTTAAGCGAGGAATTTAGACTTTTTGTGAGGAATTCTATTCATCACATTTTTCATTTTCTCTTGCAGTGGTTTTTGTATCAAAGATAACAACTTTTTGTGAATTAATGAAGACTTGATCAGTTCATCAGTTTTTTTATCAAACACTGCTTCACTTTTTGTACCCTCAGTGAGTCAGTGGCTTAGTGCCTCAATGGCTGTGCAATTTCAATTTCAATTAGAGGACACTGAGAATGTGAGTATATGTTGTAATTATTTGTAATCAACTCAACAACTCAGGTTCTGAAATCTCAAGTATTCAGTTTTTTTTTTTTTCTTTTATAGTTATACTCAGCGAAATTTGGTTTTATGTGAGTTAAACAAAAGCCCGGCCTGACCCTATTCTAAAAGGGTGGCCCGGCCCGGCCCTTGCGGAATGGGCCTTAAGGGCGGGTAAGGGCTTGCCTTTTGAAGCCTCGGCCCGGCCCTAACCTTCATTAACTTGGTCAAAGCCCGGCACGGCCCTTCCCTAAGCCCTAAAATTTAGGGTAGGGCTGGCCTTAGCCCGGCCCATGATGAGGCCTAGTCTAATCAACTTCAAACTGAGAAGTTTATCTATCGACCTTAGGAGATTTGGTGTAAATGATTTTTTCTTTCAGTCTATTTGGTATATCTATTATTTTAGGGGGAAAACCATGGTGGCGCAAAATCATCATTTGTTTACACACAATTTAAATAATTTATAATGTTCATATTTTGGTTCAATAACTCAAATTCTTTTTACGTCAACAAGTAGTTTTTGATATTTGAGGAACTTTAGTTTGTGCTAAATTTTATTTGCAAAATTTGTTACGAATTGCCATCTTAGTTTTTAATTTAAACTATTTACGTCTTTCTACATTTGAGCTTTTCCTTGAGTAATGATTTTCTCAAGTATAGAAATATTATCCAAATGATGTTAAGCCCAGCCCATTCTAGACCTTAGAGAAAAACACTTACACCGATCATTCCATCTGATCTCTGATCATTTAAGCCTCATTCCTTCCTTTTTCAGTATTCTCTTACCCATGTTCGTGAACCGATTTGCATGTCCAAATACACCTAGATTCGAGCCTTAGATCAAAAAATGTTATTCATCAAAGTTGTTCAACATCGTCTTGTCTATAACATATCCAAAAATCAGCTCAATCGGATATGTATTGAGGTCTGTACATTAGTCTGAGTAGTGGTTGCTGAGAAATCAGCAATCAGCATATTTCGGGTTCATCTTTTCATCTTCTTTTCCAATTCGAATCTGTCAAAATGTTAAGAAATTGATAGTATAAAGTCTTTGACAGCAAACATGAAAGATAAGCAAGGGGGAAATCAATTGGAGGAAGCTGCTAAGGCCCATGATATTGCAAAAGCCACCTAATAAGCTTGAGGTAGGGGAAAAATTGTTTTTAAGCTATTGGGGTTATGATTCTCTTAAAGGAAATTTATTTGGTGATTTTTGTTCAACTCAGCATTTTTATTTTTAGGAATGTGTCCTACGACAAAGCATTGGAGTCCCCAGATTGAGTCTCGCCCCAAAATGAAGTTGTAGGATGAGGGGCAGTCGACAACGATGAAGTGCGTTGTCATTGTCGCGATAGTTCTGCCTCCACCTAGTGTTATGTGCAAGTTGTCCGACCCCAAGGGTTGTGTGATTTCCCCTACAAACATGATCAAGGGCTCGTGATCCTGGGTGAGTTTCTTTTTGTCTCAATTCAGGCCTTTGTAGCAACTGCGGAACATGACGCTGCTACTGTCAACCAGGACCCCGTGGCATCAATAGTGGTTGATAACCATAGTGATCAAGAAGGGGTCGTTGTGGTGCTTTCTTATGGTGTCTTCCTGGCGATTGAAAGTAATCGAGTCCCAATCCACTTGTGGAGTGTGGCATCCATGACTTTGTCCTAGTATTTCTTGCCTCCGAGGGCATTGGCGCTTTGGTTAGGTGAAGAGTCTCAATGCGGGAGGCACCACCATGTATGGTTAATATCTATCGATTGACCTCAATGGCATTGGCTCCCATTGTGGGAGTGCGATATTGTAGGAGCTTACCATTTCGGATGAAGTGTTCGATGGCATTCTTTAGCGCCCAACGGATGTTGGTGGGATGGCCGACTTCCTCATGGTAGGTGCACTACTTACCGTTGTCTCGCAGCTTCTCTTGTTCGGGTCTGCGTTTTGGTGGGCGTGGGATGATATCTTTGTGGCTGTTCCAGATGTCTTCGTCAGAAGTGGTGAGTGTGGTATATATCTCGTATCTGGGTGCATCATACTTTGGGGTTTCTTTGTATCGATTGCTGCTATATGGTGCGTCGTGGTATCGATTGCTTGATGAAGTGTGCTTGGCTTTCTCGGGGCTTTTGCCATATTGCTTGTCTCTCTTATCGCTGTAAGCAGGCCTATCCCTTGGTGCTCTTTTCATTGTGTTGAGCGGGTTTATCTCTGTTGGCATCCCTGTTCCTACTGTCATCGCGACTGTTAAGGTTATTAGGCTGGGGTACATTAACAAGATTTGTACTGGCGCCGGTGTCGCGACCGAAGGTATCATACTCGACTTAAGCAAAGGCGGTGGCGGCATCGAGTAAGTCATCATATTTTGCAGAAGGTTTGGTGTTGATCTGAAGCAAAAGCATCGTGGTTGGAGGGCTTGCTTGAATGCCGATGCCTCTAGGCAGGGTTAAGAGAATGACAATGCGTAGTGGCAACCTTCGAACAAAGTCTCTTAAGCGCTCATTGGGCCTTTGTTTGAGTCAGAATAGGTCGGGTGTTGTGCGATAACTACTGCCACATAAGATGAACCGTCGGAGGAACTTGTCCCCTAATTCCTGGAAGCTATCAATAGAGTTGGTGGGCAAGTTGAGGAACCAACGTAAGGCCTCGTCCGTTAAAGTTTCCTCAAATGCGTGGAAGGCCATTGTGTCAATGTATCGCGTCCCATGCAGCAGGGACTGGAATACCTCTAGGTGATGGCATGGGTCCTGCATGCCATTGTATTTCTCGATTTTGAAAGGCTTTGCCTCATGGAGGCATTTTTCTACCTGTATCCGAGTTGTGAATGGTCCCATCTTTCCTTAGAATCCCGCCGTTATCGGCTGCCAGTTAGATCTGCTTTCTGCATTCTCGATTCATGCATGTAGGACAGCAATAGTCTCCCTCATTTGGATTGGTAGTGTTGTGTTGGGATTAGGTGGGGGCATAGTGGTGGTGGCCATAGTTATGTTAGTGCCCGATGTACGTGCCTTGTCGAACACAGGTTGAGGTGATGGTGCTGTGCCTAACTGGTTGGGGAAGAGGGATGAGTTTCCGTATACTATCTGTGGCCCTGTGCCCATGCTCCCTGGTGTAGGGCCCGCGAGACTTCCAGAAGTTTATGATGTAGGTGGGATGAAGGTGCCAGCTAGGCCAGTATTCGGATCTGTGGTTAGGATGGCCCCAGGGGTATTAATGCCGCCGATGGTAGATATCAGGGTCTCCTCCTGGCCGTCCCTATCGAGTGCTTCGTTATTCGCGATTCTTCATTGGAGTGCATCACGAAGAATGCGGTTCTGATTGGCCATGTTTTCCACCTCCCTACGGGCTGCTGCAGTTGCCGTGCGCTCGGTCTCTGCTTGTGGAAGCGATTCCATGAGGTCGCGCATTGCGATCTCGAGTACAGTGGTGGTGTCGTTCGTCATGACCGAGGGTGTTTCGTTGTTTAAGCTGAGGAATTCAAGCGTGCGCTGAACCTCGCAGCCCGCTCCTTCTCGGGACTGATCATTGTCACGCATATCGGAGGTACTGGTAGCCATTAGTAGAGTGCGCTATCCTACCAGCAAGGGTCTGAGGGGACTCCTTCTAGCACCAATGTTTCAGCTGTACTGAGGGATGTCTAATCCAACCGAATCATGAGATGTCTTGCTATGCCACTATCACTATAAGGTCCCGTTTATCTATAAAACAAACAGAGGTCACAGGGAAGACCAGGTGTGTCGGTCTTCGACTCTCTGATGCCTAAGTCAGTATCGTTATAAGATAAAGATAATGGAAAGCAATAGTAAATAGTTACCTATTTTGGGTGTTGGAGATGATCCTTATGTAATGGATTTGGGGGAGCATGATTACATTTCATTCGGTGTGGGACAACTTAGCTCCCGATACCGCCCTCGAGGGGTATCAGGATCCCTGCAACTGGGAGTTCCTTTGTTACCCTTTGATAGCTAGATGAGCCTTGTGCTTCCGGTACTTGTGTCTGGGAGGTATATATATATACCAACAATAAGAGTGTAAAAGAGTAAAGGTTTCACACATCTAACTCTTTATATTACTTTCTCTTTAACTTATATTCCTTGGACCTTGTTCAATCAAATATTAAATATAAGCAATGAACAATAAACTTGCTATTTTGATTAATAATAATTACAATAATAACTACTATCAAAATGGTACACCATCAAAGCCATCCAGGACCGAAACCCTGATCTTGATTGCGTCGTCTTCACCGACGACTAAGACTCTTCCCTGATTCATTGACCACTTGAGTCGTCGATTGCTTTGGAGTCCACTTACTTCACCCACAAAATGTACAGTGCTCTCTCTCGCACTCTATCATCATCCCTAATTCAATTTCTAATAATATGTAATCTAATTGGTTAGGTAGTCCATATGTACAAGAGGAAATTGATCAAGGAAACAACGTACCCTACACTATGCCAAAAAAGCTATTAGACGACACGCATCAGATGACAGAAGGTTGATTTTCTGTCGTCTGATTTTTTCAGAAGACAGATAAATTAAATGTGTTGTCTGAATACACAGAGAAACCATACTTGTTTCATTTTGAAGATATGGTCAAATTTAGACAACAGTTAAATGTCGTTTGAAAAGATTGAAATTTTCTATATTGAAGCCTAGCAGAAATTTGAAAATTTCCTCCAACAAGTTTTAGGCTTTTCCCTCTCAAATGTTCAAACCCTATACTGACTAGTCAGTGGGGGTGATATTCAAACAACACAGTTAAGAAATTGTGTTGTCAGAATAAGGTGAGTTAAATCTTTTTTTTTTTTTGGCGTAATTGCGAAAGACTTCACGTTTTTTCCACACTCACTCACTGTCTTTCTCTTTCTCTTTCCCATCTCTGCTCGTTTGCTCTCACATTCTCTTTCTCTCCTTTAGAGATAAAATTCCAGTCCCTTTCTCTTTTTCTCCATCTCTCCCATAATTTTCTTTCTCAAAACCCCGCAACCTCCCCAGATTCTCTCAGAATCCCTATCCTTCATCCAGAAATTCAGGGCCAAGACCATTATAGTAAAGTACCATGGCGATGCCATGAAAGTGAACATCGTCCAGGCCATGGACAGCCTCATCTCTACATCGCCCCTCCTCTTCCTCTTCCTACTTAACCCTTTATTCAATCCAGTCCCTGGAAGGCTTCTTTCTCAAAGACAATGTTTTTTTAATTTGGGCTTTTAGGGTTCTTCTGGTTTCATTTTGCTCATGATTTTTATTTTTGCAGAATTAGTTAAAGAGGTAGTGATGAATCTGTTCATCTTCGACCCGCTTTCAGAACGCGATAAGGCCTCATTCTTTAACAATGGCCTCCTAATTCTGGATGCCTTCGTGATTCCTAAGGTAATATGAAAGCAATTTGCAATAATAATTTGATTCTTTTCTCTCAATTTATAATTAGAAAATGGGATCTTCAATTTTTCTTTAGATTGGTACATGATAACAAAAGTTTGCTTTAAGTATGTTTTGGGTAAAACTAGAAATAAACATTGAAAATGATAAGCTTGGTGTGTGTTTATGCTATTGGATTCTGAGATAGTTATAGGTCTAGACATTTGTATAATAGAAGAATAGAAATGCCATTAGTTTGTTTGTTTGTTGGTTTTTCTTGTTGATTAAAGCAATTGCTACATTTGTTGATGTACCTAGCTATGATGACATTGATTGAAATAAATCATCATATTATGTATTGAGCATTAGAGAATTGCATGTTCAAACATCATGTAACATGTGCATACGCTTTTCAAAGTTTGTGGGCCTGTGAGCAATTGGGTTATTTGAATTTGAGTTGATATATGTGTTTTGTTGGTGGCAGGTTTATGGGAGTGGGGGCTTGGCTCCTTGGCATTATTTCATAGGTTGTATCGCCACAAGTTTTAAACTGATTAGTCTTTGAGGCATTTAACTTTGGTTAAAGTTTTTAAATGAATTATACCATGTAAGTTGGATTGTATAAATTTTTTTTTATTCCCAAAGTTTCAGTGCTGGATTCTATATCCTACATTTCCCTTAACTCTTTGTGTCTTTTGTACAGTCTACTCATAATGGTACTAACTCTAGTAGAACAGCTCTGGTAGCGATTATAGCAATTGATCGCCATTGGGACAAGGTGTATGTTAACAATATTGAATATTGTTTCAGTAATATCTGTAAGGGTTTTCATCCTGCTTGTTTACCCAATAAAGTTAACATGTTTTATCATGCCTGCACGGGATCATCCACTTGACCCAATAGGTGGCCTTGAGAGCTTATAGATTGTGTGTTCTCTTGAGCATTAGTAAGAGACTAAGAGCTGCATCTACTGCATTTGAGGCATGGGATAAGAATCTTTGTTTGTTTGTAATGGTTTATGCTTTGGTTGACATATAATGGATCGTAAATGGCTTGACATATTTGTGCAGGATGACTTTAGGATAAAGGAGATAGCTAAATTTAGCCCTCATTGCCAGGTTTGTCAAACTATCTTTAAACTTGTATGTTGCTCATTGCTTGGTCCAAACCAATGTTTTGTATTTGCCTTTTCATTGTTCTGTATATTTTCTTGAATGGTTCTTCCAACATGTTTCTGATAAGATGTGCATCTATTTAAGTTTTAAATGGCTCAAAGATAAGGTAGCATGGTATGTCTAAGAGAATTTTATCCATATTTTATTTTGAGTACTATCAATTCTTCAATACCTTCTAATGGATGAGTAGGTAGTAAGGCACGGTATTGATACATAAATGTGATGGCTGGACTACCTTACTAATGAAAGTTTTCCTTAGGTACCTTAATGGTAGACCAGCTCCATATCCATTATAGACTAGGCTTATCCAACCCATCACTACATGGAGATGGTCTACCAGTAGTCCCACTACATAGAATGTTTGAAATAAGGTATAGATACATTAATGTACTGCACATTTTTCCATGAAAATTACAAATGTGTCAAGTGTAATAGACTAATAGAAATGGTTATGGCATGTAGTTGAATAGTGACTTGTGCATACTATGAATGTTGTGGATTTCATGAAAATATTAAATACCTTTTATTTTGTAGAATGTAACACAAATTGTTTCCCTTATCTGATGCTTTCATTTTCTGTTTTTTGCTCGTAGGTTAACTGAAAGTGGCTTCCAGTTTATTGTTGCTCCTAGGTAAACAACACATATCTCCTCAACTACTTGCAGGCATGATGTTTCTTATTTTGTTCTAAATAAGTAGATATTATTTTTGACTACGGTTAATTAACCACAACTGATGGATACAAATGCACAACTTTAGTACATCTTCACTAGCTCGGAGGTAGAGAGTATAGACTCATCATATATATTAGAGAAAATTAGATATAAACCCAAAAATATAATCTTCTATTGAGAAAAACCATAGATATTTTTCTTTCAATTTACACCCATTCTACATAAGCAAACCTTCCATATAGAGTATATGTCTATAATTAATAGTTTTTCTCATTCTTTGATATACCTAATATGCCCTTCTGATTATGGAGAGTCAAAAAAAGTATCTTGCTTAATCTTATCATCCATTTGAATTTGAAATATTAAGCTAAAAAATCAATTCATTTGGACTTTAATTATCATAATCAATTACGTCCTTAATTTCTTCCTTACTTTATATTTTGATTACTGACTTCAGTATATATTTCTACATATGCTCATTACAATAGTAGTTCATTTCCAGCACAAATTTCAATTCTTGTTTTCCTTATATGTAGGTATTTTCTTTTCGAAAAGAATTTCAATTTTCTTTTCCTTGATGGGGTCAATTATTGTTTCAAAAGATGGAAAGAGATTTGGATTCAATCACTGGGAGAAAATGTTTTTTTTGCTTGCAAGAAAGGGCGAGGGGCAAGCAGGTACGATACTTCTCGCTTGTGTCTATGAAGAACAACTAAAGAAATGTTCTTAAAGAAAAGAAAAGGATTATATTCAAGATGGGGTCAAGAAATGGGAAAAAAAAAATTTGTTATTGTGTTTTCAGTCTTAGGCTCACATTCGGTGCCTCTCTATATTCTCGAAAGATTTCAATTGAGAGAAAAAAGCCGAGGTTGACTGTGCCTGTCCGGCTGCCTGTCGTCGTTGGCGTTGGCTTCTGGCCTCGCCGGCGTGCGTCGAGTGCGGCCGGACGGGAGTTTGGTGTTTCCGGTGATTGGAGAGGGGGCTTGAGAGACTCCCATTGTCCTAACTTTCAGTTACAGGTGGTTTCTGCACAGATCGGGGCTTGGCAGCTGACGGTGGTGGCCGGATTTGTGGCTGTGATGCGAATCCGATCCGGGTTCTGGATGTGTGATTGGATCCGTTCGGATCTTGTTGCAGATCCACTGGTGATTGGTTGCTGTGTGATTCCGAACCTTGTCCTAGGTGGCTCGACGGCGGCGTTGGCTAGGATTTTTCCTCGGGCGGGCGGCGGTGCGATTGGGGACGGCGACGGAGGGAGTGGTGTCGATCTCCTTTCTGGAAGGGTGCTCACGAGGTGTGGGATGTTGGTGGTGAGTGTGGTGGTGAGGAAGGATCTCTGCCAGTTCCTTGTCGGCGATGATGTCGGGGTCCGAGATAGGCAACGGAGTGGCGGGCATGGTGGTCTGATGGTGGTGGCCGGCCTCCCTGTGCAAGGGCTATCTTGGGCTGGGGTCAGGGCTTGGGCACTTCGGGCCTTGGTCTTGTGGGCCTGTTCTTGGCCTGGCTGTCCTTGGGCCTGGGGCTTCACCCTAGGTCCATTAGGTTTTATTTCATTTACTGTTGTTTTTTATTTATACTATTTAGTTTGTTTGCGCTATTTGCGAGCAATAAGTCCCTACAATTATTGTGTAGGGCTAGTCGGGCTTTGTGTCTGTGTGTGCACTCTAAGTGCCTTGTCTGCTCTAGGTAGGCGGCGAGTTCCTTGCTTCGTCAAATGGTCGCTACCGCCTAGTGGTAGGGTGAGACTAAGTGTCGCCGGGTCTCTCCGGCGGCAACATAGTAGGAAAGCTGTGCTAAAGCTGACAATTATGCTACGTTGTAATCGTGTTACATATCGAGTTATCTTTCCGTTATGTCACCGCTATGTCAAAGCAAATCGAGTAGCCAGTAGAGCACTCTTTGCTAGTTGGTGCTTCTTTGAATACATGTATTATGTAGAGATTCCTGATATCATTTCGGGACATACTCTAGATGCTTATTGTAATCAGGGGTTTAGGCTTAATGTCCCCCCCGTGTATTCGACAGTTTCATTAATTAAGGCGTGAGGGCAGCCGCACCAGCCCTTCATTCAAAAAAAATATTCTCGAAAGATTTCTAATTGTAAGGTATGTATCTTGTTCTTGGATTACTTTCTTCTTTTTTTTAGGTATATTGTCATATTAATCTCATGATAGCTTTTTACTCTCAACTATTACATTTCTAATTTACCTACTAAGTAATTAGATGAAAGTGAGGCTTGAATACCATAAACCTTCAAGCTAAAAAAAGAACGTATCTTCTACAATCATAGGTATAATATAGTAGAAAACCTAATAAAGAGGTATGATACAAAAAAAAAAAAATTGTAATATAGAGATGTCTGTGTCATACAAAAAAAACAAAAAAAAACCTCCTATATATTAGATATATACTTGAAATCAAATTAACTAGAAAAAGTGTTTTGATGATCAGATACCTAGCTTATTATATAGGTATACGCATATAGGTATAATATAGAGACTTTCAACCTAATAAACATGGTCAACTCGCAATGATAGAGTACCTAAGAAAGAGGTTGATGTTAAAAGTGATTCTAATAAATAGGTTGATATGAAAATTTCTAGAAATCAAGTTAGCTAAACATACCTGTCTAACTTTAGGTTGTAATTAAAAAAAAAAAATATATGATCTATTAGTTGGGTTAAAAACTTTAAACTTCTACCTTTAGGTTAGGTTGCAAGTAAAACAGAAAGTTACTTTTAAAATAGAAAGTTTAAATTATCAAAAAGTAAATATTACATTCACTTAAATCTATATAACTTTTGAATTCAGAAAATTATGCATGTAAAAAAAGATCCATAATTCTAGCAATTTATGATGAATTTAATGAAAATTGCGATAATAATGAGACCAATAAAAAAGATCTACAATTAAGGTATTAAAGATGACGTTAATTTTGCTAGTTGATTTATGTTTGTCAGATTTAAATTATGGCAATTTGTATAATTCTTTGAAAAATGAAATCTAATATTTTATCCTAGTTGGCAATAATTGGGTGTAGATTGAAAAGAAATAATAGGTGGGTTTTTTTCATTCAATATTCTAGAAATTGGGTGTATAATGAAATGCCCCTATATATTATTAATTCTGACCTTATTGCTAGAATCAAACTAAATATCAAAAAATGCTGAAATTACAATTACTTAATGTTTTTTTTTTTCATATATGCTTGTCAACCACCATGGTGATGATTTGAAAATGATAAGTACAAGCAGGAGACTCAAGGTTGGTATATGAACTGTCAACTACTTCCCAAGAAGCACTTCTCGTTATTTCTGCCAAATGCTACTATGAGTGTTTTTAGGCTTTAAAGAACTGAGACATGGAGTTACGAGGGCAACCCAAGTAAAAGCTTTTGCAATTTATCCAACTTCTTGTAGCTGCTTTAGGACATGCATCATCCATATCCCAGATTAGTAGAGTTTCTATAGGTAGTGGTTTTTTCCCTCATGAGCTTATTGAACTGATGCTTATTTGGTTTATATATGGAACAATTATGGATATATTTGTTGTCTACAATGACATATTGAATAATATGTGACATTTGTGCAGTTTCAAATTACTTTGTAATTGTCACACAATAGGAATACGTGTCATCTAAAATACCATGCAACAACTGAATCAAAGCCAAAATACGTTGTTGGAGCTATTTAAAAACAACAGAATTCAAGAAAAATCTATTGTTATTTTTCCACTCAAACAATAGAAAATTGTGATCTTACCATAAAAACAAAGACAGAATCTACTGTTATTATTTTCACTCAAACAACAAAAAATTGTAGTCTTACAATAAAGACAAAGACAGAGATGTATAAACTTTTGTTGACTCAAAACAAAAATGACCACATAAAATTGTATTCCCAATAACATACTATCAACAATGATAACTGTTGTCAATTTTAATTTAGTACTCGCAAGTGCACGAATTAAGTGTAGAATAAATGTGCAAGCACGAGGTCATCATTCCCTCAAGGATTGATTGAAACAATTTTGTTACGACAAATGTGCTATACTTAAGTGAAACAAACTGATTTTTATGGTGTGATAGAGTTTTAAACAGAAAATTAAAGAAAGAAAATCTAAAATTAAAGACAAGAATGAGCAATGAGATTCTTTAGAGTTTAAGAACAGATTATGAAGATGCTAAAGCATTGAATCCACCACCTAAATCTCCTATCCTATTCTCTAGTTGATAACAATTGAACACCTAGATTTCATGCTAAAGATTTCCATACATAAGCCTTATTGATCCCAGACATATGCCAAAGTTCTTCTAACCTATGAATTCCAACTTATTTATCTTGTATAGAACTCAAGTAGCCAAACTATAATTTACTCCACTTAATGATCAGGTTCAAGCAAACATGACTCCATTAAGCACAAAAGAACTAGGAAATCATGCAAACAAGAATATCGACTATGATCAAGCACTTGTATTCTTAATTCATAACTCTTTAATCACAGGATTGAATTATCCTTTGGCACCCTAGAGAACATCAACTCATTGATCAAGCATCATGTTCTCCAACCAAATAACTCATAAATAAAACCTAGGTCTTATTGATCCCGAGCAAAGATTTTGAATAAAAGTTCTATTGAAATGGTGATTAAGACTTTAACATGGAAATCCAGAAATTCAACAGCAACCAACTAAACAAGTAGAATAGTCATACTAAGGGCTTCATCACACCCCTAGCTTAGAAGTTTAGCAACCCATAACTATAAAAAAACATGACTAGAATCAAAGAAAACATGAAACAAACAATGGAAGAATTGAGGAACTCGGAACCAGCGTTGGTGAGAGCTTCTCTTCTCCTTTTTCTCTGCGGAATCTGCTACCTCTTGTTGTGTCTAAACGTGCTAGGTTTTCTGCCTTGTATGTTCCTTTCCAATTCCTACTTGACTTTGGCTTCTTAGGTCTTCTAGTCCAACTTGGAATAGCTTTCTTCTCTCCAAAGAAACGCAGGGTTATTAAAGTCAATACAAGCAATTACTCCAAATATGTCAAACACATTTAGCCTTGTTCCATTCAAGTGCTAAGAACAACGAACTTGGGCCTCACAAGTTCGATTCCCAAAAGATATGCGTAATCCGTCAGAATCTGCCGTCCCAAACTAGGTTCACTTAAATCATCATAACTTTCTCCACAAGAATGCGAATCAACTTCCGTAAAATTCCTCACAACGCTAACATCCGTATCTTTCCAATGGTATAAGACTTGCCTGCTAATTCCTTCCAAGAAGATACAGTTTAGTCCTCAAATTTGACGCACAGCAGAGATAATTCTGGACACTCAGGATAGCAAGCATCCTTTCAATCTTGCGTTTTAACTTTAAGCTCCAAATCTTTCTTTTCTCCAATTTAACCTACAAAACACAAACATAAAGTAAACGACTCAAAAATGATAAGAACTAAGCCTAGAATCCTACATTTAAGGGTATAAAAATGTATGAAATTATGAACCTATCAATAACCAAAAATCTATGGTTACATATATATTCAAATGACATATAATTGTATCTTAAATAAATGTAAAACAACAAATAACTGTCTTATGTTGGTAGTTTAACCGACAATTAACTATTATTAGAATACAAAACAAACAACAGAAAATTGTTATTGTAAGTCATTACAAACAATAGATAACTGTTGTCTGAATTCATCAAGCACATATCTTGATTTCATCAGACAACAGATGACTTGAAAACCTTCTGTCACATGAAAAATCAGACAATGGAGGAGATCTGTAATTTAATACCCCCCAAGAGACGACACCATACTAGACAACATAATTTTTTTTTTAATCAAACGATAGACATCTTCTGTCATCTGATAGCTTTTTTGGCATAGTGCTAGATTGATTATGATCGGGCAAAGCCTAGGCTCTATAATCATGGGAAGCAGTGACCAAGTTCACTCCATCTTACTATTTCAACACCAATAGTTTTGAATTGAATAATTGGGGGTAAAATTGACAATTTGATACTTGTTGTTGTTGGAATTGGGGGTTAGGTTTTTCTAGAATATGTAGTAGCTTTCAGTGTTTGTGATAGTATTTTTTGGTGTTGGTGGGACTAGCTTTTTGGTGTTGATGAGAGTAGATTTTTCCTTCTCATTAACAACTCCGTCTCCAAGTTCAAACCTTCTCAGAAAGGTCAGTTCTATTCTTCTGAGCCGTCCACCTCTTCTTCTGCATCTCTCCCCTTCCCTCCCTCGCAGACCTTGAGCTTGGTTTCGGCATTGGTTACTTCCTCGACGATCCTGCCTCCGGTGGAATTTGAGGCCAGTAAAGGAGATGGAGATGAGAATCTGGATGCCAAGGGCTTCGGAGATGAAGAGCTAGGAGACGATGACGAGCAGATGAGAAAGAAGAAGCACGAGGCCACGGAGGAGGCTGCCAGATTTGATTGTCGCAGAGGAGGCTACCGGTGATGAGCATGAGAGAGAGAGAGAGAGAGAGAGAGAGAGAGAGAGAGAGTATGTGTGTGTGTGTGTGATTGGTGATTTTTTACTCTGGAGGAATCTTCGTAAATATGTTGATTTTTGATATCCAAAATTTGAGATAATTTTTATTGTGGTGGCTTTTTGATGGAAAAAAAAAAAAAAAAGAGTTGGTGGCCTTTTGGATAATGTAAGACTAAAAAATGGCTCTACATATAACTGGCCCATTCCAAAATGGGGTGGTTATTAAGAATTTTTAACTAAGAAGAATTTAAAGAGAGAGAGAGAGAGAGAGAGAGAGAGAGAGAGAAATAACTAATAATTTGTCTTTAAGGGTGCATTTAGATGAGAAAACTATAAAATCTGTAGGAATTTTTAAATGATGGAATCTTTAACTCCATCAATCTAAAATTCCATTAATTGCAATTTGTAAAAGTAAATTGAATTGGAATTGGTCTACTCATTTCATTTTATAGCCCCTTTATATAGGGAGAGAATTACAACGAAAATATCAATTACAATGATAATATTAAATGCTGATTGATCCGTAATCGTGCTGATTGATGGTAATCGTTGATTCCTTGATTCCCTCTCCGTCAGTCGTTTTGATGAAGGTACATAATATGTTTTTCCTTTAACACTCCCCCTTGTGCCAAGTCAAAGACGAAATGGTGCATGAGTTATTACCTCACTAAAAACCTTGCCAAGTAACAATAAAAACCCTGTGGGACAAAAAATACACCTTGGTAGAAGGAAAAGTGCACAACTCACCTTTTACATTTGAGGATGACATGTGTGTGTTAGACTCCCCCTGAAGTCTACACCTCCCCCTGATCCTTACATTAATCAAGGGAGCTTGGAAAGTCTTCGCATTCCTATGCTTTTCACATGTTTCTCAAATATGGCCTTAGGCAATGATTTGGTGAACAAATCTGCCACATTCTCCTCAGACCTTACTTGATTCACTTGAATTTTGAGGAGGGCCTGTTGTTGTTGATTGTAGAAAAACTTTGGCGAAATGTGTTTTGTATTATCATCCTTGATATATCCTAGCTTCGTCTGTTTGATGCAAGTTGCATTTTCTTCATAAATACAAATAGGCTCTTCAGTGGTAGAACTCAAACCACTAGTCCCTCGAATATGTGTAATGATATCTCTTAACCATACACACTCATGAACCGCCTCATGTAGAGCAATGATCTTTGAGTGGTTTGAGGAGGTAGCCACAAGGGTTTGCTTAGTTGATCTCCGAGATATTGCCATGTTCCCAATGGTAAATACATAACTAGTTTCAGAACGACCTTTATGTGGGTCAGAGAGGTACTCAGCATCAGCAAAACCAACCAAAACGTCATTTGGTGCTTCAGTGTAGTGAGCGGCGTTTTCGCCATCAACATTTCCTTTAGGGATTGCAGTTCCATCTGTGGTCCCTCTTGTCTCTCTATATGGAAAGAACAGTCCCAAGTCAATGGTTCCTTTTAGGTGTCGAAAAATGTTCTTGATACCATTCCAGTGACGCTGCATTGGCGCTCAGCTAAATCTAGCTAACAAGTTCACTGAGAATGCAATGTATGGTCGAGTACATTGGGCTAAGTATAATAATACGTCTATTGCACTTAGATAGGGAATTTCAGCTCCCAACACCTCTTCGTCATCTTCCTTTGGACGAAATGGATCTTTCCTTGCATCTAAGCTTCGACCGATAATGGGAGTGCTAGCAGGATGCGCTTTGTCCATGTTAAATCGCCTGACTTTTGTACATACGCAGACTGGTGGATTAGTATTCCACAAACTCGGTGTTCTAGTTCAAGGCCTAGATAGAATCGAGTTTTCCCAAGATCCTTCATCTCAAATTAGGATTTCAAGTAGCTTGCGGTTTCTCTTATTTCATCAAGAGTACCCATTATGTTCATATCATTGACATATACAATTACAATTGCAAATCCGGAATTTGTTTTCTTTATGAATACGCAGGGGCATAATTCATCGTTCTTATATCCCTTCCTAATCAAGTAGTCACTTAGACGGGTATACCACATCCACCCGAATTGTTTTAATCCGTAAAGTGAGCATTTCAACCTAATTGCAAACGCACTCCGTGGTTTAGAGTCACTTGACTTGGGTAATGTAAGGCCATCAGGCACTTTCATATATATCTCTGAATCAAGATCCCCATAGAGATATGCAGTAACCACATCCATGAGCTACATTTCCAGTCCTTCGGAAACTACCAAGCTAACTAAGTAGCGGAACGTTATAACGTCAATTATGGGAGAGTATGTCTCCTCGTAGTCAATTCCAGGGCGTTGTGAGAAACCTTGCGCCACAAGGCGAGCCTTGTACCTTAGGACTTCATTATTCTCATTACGCTTTCTGACAAAAACTCATTTATGTCCTACAGGCTTTACACTTAGTGGGGTTAGCACTACCAGACTAAATACCTGTCTCTTTGCCAGAGAATCTAGTTCTACCTGGATTGCTTCTTTCCATTTAGACCAATCTGCTCTTTGTTGACATTCTGCAACAGAGTGTGGTTTGATATCATCGTGCTCTATGATTTCTTGAGCAACAGTGTATGAAAATACATCATCAATGTGTATGGAAGATCTTTCTATCAACTCATACGCACTCTTATAATTAATTGAGATTTCTTTGTTCTCTGGAATCATTTCAAACATCGGATCGTCCTCTAGTATTGATTCATGGACATAACTATAATCAGAGACAATATCATGAGAGGGATTCACATTGATGATTAATGGATCGGTTTGTGCCTTACTCGCCCTCTTCTTCCTTGGGTGAGTTTCAATCGAACCAAGTGGCCTCCCCCTCTTCCTTTGGGGAGCCACGGCCTCAACTACACCTCCACTAAGTGTGGTTGTAGTGCCTCTATCTGTGGCACCGTGCCCCTTGTTGGGGACTTCAAACCTTGCAGGCACATTTGCAGCTGGTATATGTGATCTCGTCACTTTTGCGATATCAGTAAACACATTAGGCATCGAATCTGCTACGTTATGAAGATCGATTATTTTTTTCACTTCACTTTCACTTTGTGAAGTGCGGGAATCAAAATGAGACAGAATGAGGACAAACCATGACAATTCCTGTCATTCCCTTGGAAAATCCTTTTTCCTATCTCCCCTTAATGACGGGAAGACTGTCTCATCAACGTGACAATCCGCAAATCTAGCGGTAAAGAGATCGCCTGTCAAGGGTTCCAAGTAGCGGATAATTGTTGGGAATTCGTATCCAACATATATACTTAATCGTCTATGAAGACTCATTTTGGTGCGCTGTGGGGGCGCAATAGGCACATATACTGCGCAACCAAATATGCGTAAGTGTGAAATGTCAAGCTCATATCCAGTTACTAACTGGTACGCAAAAAATAGTTGGCTAGCAGTGGGTCTGAAACGAATAAGTAAAGCTGCGTGCAATATTGCATAACCCCAGACAGATATAGGCAGGTTGGTGAGCATAACCAATGCCCTAGCCACCATCTGTAGCCTTTTGATGGTGGCTTCTACGAGACCATTTTGTGTATACACATGAGGTACAAGATGCTCTACATAAATCCCAATAAACATGCAATATTCATCAAATGCTTTTGATGTAAACTCTCCAATGTTATCAATCCTTATAGACTTGATAGGGTGATCAGGGTGGTAAGCCCTTAAATGTATAATCTGTGCTAGGAGTTTTGCAAATGCAGCATTTCTTGTGGACAATAAAGTGACATGTGACCAGTGTGTTGAGGCATCCACCAGAACCATAAAGTACTTGAATGGTCCACATTTTGGATGGATAGGTCCACATATATCTCCTTCTATCCTTTGTAAGAATGGAATGTTTTGTTTTGTATCTTTAGCATAGGAAGGTCTCGATCCTGTTTTTGCTAAAGAGCAGGCTTTGCAAAACGAGTGATGTGCCTTTGAAATAGTCAATGAGGCATAATGGGAGGGAGGTAGTGCTTCTGGTACTTCAGAAGGTAGTGGCTGCATTTGACCAGTACTAGGACCGACACCTTGCAGTGTGGCAGATTTTTCTCCTATTTTATTTTTCACTCGAAAGAAGGGATGTCCATAAGAGTTCTTTAAAATATGGATCATCATGCTTAGAAAGATCAATATTATTTAACTAAACATGCTCAAAAGTTATAATTATAAATAATTAATTATAACATTGTATGAAATTAAATAAATAAAAGAGAACATACTTGGTTTGGAGAAAATAAAACAATCCTAGCACACGCACGTGTTGATGCGTAGCGATGTTTTTGGGCTTGAGAAAACTGGGCCGCTTCCTCTCTGTTCAGTAGTGGGCCTTTTTTTTTCTTTTCTTTCTCCTTTTTCTTTGCCTGCTTTTTTTTTTCTTTTTTTTCTTTTCCTTTTTTTATTTTATTTTTTTTATTCTAGGCCACAAGGCCTGCTTCTTTGTTTTTTGTTTTTTTTGTTATTGTTGTTGGGTCGGGTCACACCCTTTTTTTCTTCCCTCTCTCTCTCTCTCTTTCTCTCTTCTTCTTCGCGTTTTCTTCTTCGCGATTTCTAGTTCTCTACTCTGTTCTTCTAAATAGCAGGTGGGCTGGAACGGAGGAGGCCGGAAGGAGGATCTGGCCGGTCTGGACAGTGAGATGAGACCGGTGAGGTGAGGCCCGTGGGTTTGGCCGGCGATAGTGTTGGTATGCAGGAGTAGTGCGCTGCAGGTGGAATCTGCGCATGCGGGTGAGCAAACGCGGGTTGCAAGGATGCTAGGGCTGCTGCAGTGCATTGAAGGCGTGCTGCTGGTAGCTGGAGGCCGTGCAAGGCTAGGCCCGTGTGTGCTGCGTTATAGGCGGGGAGGAAGCCGGTCTGGACTGGGGAGGGGAGGCGCAGACAGGGCTAAGCACTGTGGTGCTTGGCCTAGTGCTCGGCCGGAAAGGCAGAGGTGAGGTCGGTCTGGGCAGGGCCGACCTAGGGAGAATTTTTTTTTTATTGGTGGCGGCAGAAAAAGAAAAAAAATTCTCTAGGGTTTTGAGGGGGTTTTTTTTTTTCGCTAAAGTTTTCTTTTCTATTGGCTTATTTGCTCTGAACGTGCTGATAACGTGTAAAAGTAAATTGAATTGGAATTGGTCTACTCATTTCATTTTATAGCCCCTTTATATAGGGAGAGAATTACAGCTGAAATATCAATTACAATGATAATATTAAATGTTGATTGATCCGTAATCGTGCTGATTGATGGTAATCGCTGATTCTTTGATTCCCTCTCCGTCAGTCGCTTTGACGAAGGCATATAATATTTTTTTCCTTTTAACACAATTTCTATTGTTTGGTTGTATCTATTTAGGATTTGAAATGTGTAATAAATTAAGAAAGTTTAAAATAAATAAAAAATAAAATAGAAAAAAGCCTTGTTTTGGAAATAAAAATTGAATACTGCAAAGGAATTCGTAAAAGACACATATTTTGGTGGAAATTGAAGTGGGGAATTTAAATAATTAATTCCTTTTTCTTTTCTTTTTTCACATGGAAATTTAAAATTTTAATCTGATAATACCAAACAAGGGAATTGGCTTTTAGGAATTATAAAATCCTCATTTTCAATTAAATTCCATCATTTTTTCCCTCATCCAAACACACTAATTTTCTCCACTAGTAGCTAATATAATATATAATATTTATAATATAATTTAAACTATAAAATAGGTTACCATGGATCCTCTTATAGTTTTAGTTATATAATATTTAAGAGATTTATTGGAGATATTTTGATCAATGAGGGTCAATCTATTAATATAAATGAAGGTTACATTACAAAAAGGACTCACCCTACCAGGTTACTACAATATTGAGTCATGAAAGAGCACCCACTACCTAATGACGAAGTGATGTTAGCTCAGTGGTTAGAGCACCCACTACCTAATAAAGAAGTCATGGGTTCGAGTCACCATGGGAGTAGGAGTGAAATCCTTTGATCCTGTTTATTAAAAAGAAAAAAAAAAAGAGTCATGAAAGAAAATTCTAATGTAAAAACCCTAAAGCAATCTATTGGAGATGATTACTAAATATTTAATATATGTCAGCATGGTGAGGACATGAAGTAATCACTAGATATTTGTTATAGGGAAGTGAAATTCACACTTCCCATTTTACAATCTACAGTCCATGTTTCACTTTTCAGTACTTAATATCACATATTTTACAATCCACATAACAAAAAGACAAAATTCAAAATACTAAAAAAGAAATATGAAGCGTAGATTGTGACATGGGGAGTGTGAATTTCACTCTCCTTGTTATAATCATTATACCTACCTACATTAGATAGGTATATAAGCTGCTACCTAACAATTTAAATTAGCACCCTAAGCTAAAACCTTAATACTTACTTTAATTATTGGGGACTATTTTTATGCAACCGGCCTAAAAGTAGTAACTTTATAACCTAATTGATTAATTTGTTGTTGATAATTGAAAACTAGTATCATTTGCTTAGAATTTAGTGTGCTCTACTAAACATATTCTAATTAGCAAACATAAATAGCTTAAAATCATTAATTTAGGCGGCAATCGATAAGTTGTTTGGTTAAATCATTGACCTGAAGGCCAGAGAGTTTAAGAGAAAGTCGAGTTCTAGGTACCTCCTAGCAGGCCACATGGGACAGCTTTTCCATTGAACTTGCCAATTTTCTCACTGCAAACAAAGACTATTTATTACAGTGTATCACAAAATCTAAAATCAGAACTAAAACCCTTAAATGAAACCCTAAATAACTAACATGCTAAATAAAACCGCAATTATCCAATCGTCACTGAGTTATCAACTCACAACTCCAAAATCATAAAAGAGAAAGACAAAAAAAATCAAGAGCTGAAAAAAGAGAAGCGGCATACCTGGGTGTGTTGCTTGCTGATTGGTCAGGCATAGAAGAAGGAGGATGAGGAGATCTTCGACGGAAAGGAGAAGCTCGTCGGTCCCGGCTGTAAGGTCCAAAGCTAATCTCGTCGATCTCAACGGTAGGTTTCGGTTCGAGGTGTTGCGGAGCTTGGGTGAGAGAGCGAACTATGAAGTTTGGGGTTGCAGAGGGATAGATAGATTGAAAAGCGGGGAAAAAAAAAATTAGGGCTGCAGTTTTGTTAATGGAAAATTTGGCATAGAGATCGGTCATCGGGTTTGTTTTTCTTTATGGGCCCTACTATATTTTTATAAACAAACAACGATTTGTGGTTTCGAACATTTTATTATATACATCATTTTTTACTTACTTGCTGGCACCATTGTTTAATTGTTTTCACACCTAGCTGGGTAGAGTATTTTGATCCTAAAGGATGAAAGCTCACCCTTACAATAGTTTGTGGATGCAGGTACTGTGTACGAAGATAGGACATTTGGATGATGTTGGGTGGATTAGTTACTTTGTATTACAAAGTTTGTTTCGCATGACTAGTTTCCTTATTTTCCCTTTTCTCGTATAATTTATTTGACGAGTTTTGATTGGTTGAAAAATATCTCTTTTGTAAATTCATTGTACTTTTGACTTTAAACTAGACTGTTATTTGTTAATGGTTATTTTTCAAGTTTGAAAAATTTTCTACCCGACCTAGCGCTCTGCTAGGGTTTGTGGAGCGGCGCATCTTCCTGATCCGTCACGACCTATACCTACTCCTTCATGGAGAAAATTTTAGGCTTCGCCTCTTCTTGCTCGTTTTTGTTTTCGGAGGCGATTCATTTTTTGAGGGGAGTTTGGGCGCTGTTGCGCCGATGGGCCACCAAATGGTTGGGACGGCATCAGAGGAGGGCGGAAATTGTTGGGAGGAGTGGGATCCGGGTAGAGGCCACGGTGTTGAAGCGGTGGTCAATCAGTGGTTGCGAAGGGTGGATCTTCTCCGGTCGGACTACATGTCTCTGATACTGTCGTGTTCTGTCTATGGGTCTGCTCTTCGTGGAGTAGGCGACATCTTTTGGGCAGACGACACCTCTTCGTGTGGCGGTATGGCAGAGGCATGGTGCGACACCGGCCGCTGGGCTGATTGTCGGGATGTTTTGGGTGCTAGCAGACGACTTCGTGGGCCTTGGGCTCAAGTTGATTTCTTGGATTTTAGCCTGAGTTCGAGTGGGTGGACAATTGCTGGCCTGAGGTTCTGTTTCCATGGGTTTGTGGTTGTAGGCCTTCATTTGTCTGTTACCGGCGTCAGACGGATCCGAATCTGGGATCCGGGTGGGTCTTGCAAAGGGATCCGGATCTGGGATCCGGGAGAGAGTGGGACTTGGGCTGCGTTCCACTATTTTTGTTGGATTGTTGCTCATTTGCTAAAATGGTTTGGGGCTCCTCTGCGGTATTGGTATTGGATTCGGGACCCAAGTCTTTGGTATATGTTCGTGAAAGATCGTCTGCCATCATGGCCATGTTCTGACACCCTTGGCCGGCTTCGATCTTTAGGTGGGAGAGTGCCTTCATTCCGGTGGCAAGTTGATTTTTGTCAGGTTGTGCGTTGGAGTTCAATGGGTAGTCAAACCACTGACTACTCAATTCACTACACAGCTGCAATCCGTAGTGTAAAATCAGCGCTGCGTTTCGACGCTGTTGCTCTTGCATTTTTAATTCTTTGTATTTCAGATGCAATTTTTGCATCTTTTCCTTTCCTATCGTTTATTTTCTTTTTTATGCCTTTTGGCATGGTATCATTGTAATCTTTCAATTTCAATAGAGAGAGAGAGAGAGAGAGAGAGAGATAACTAATAATTTATCTTTAATTTTCACCACTAATATCTAATATAATAGATAATATTTAGAGTATAATTTAAATTACCACTTACCTGCCTCTTATAGTTTTAGTATATATAATATTTAGGAGATTTGCTGGAGTTTTTATTATCAATGATGGGTGTCAATCTATTAACCCTACATTACAAAATATCTCACCCGATTAACTGGGTTACGAGAATATTGAGCCACGAAAGAAAATCCTAAAGTAAAAATAAAAAATTTAAAAAAAAAAACTAAAGCAATCCAACATATGCAATCCTAAAGTGAAGCGTCAAATAATTACATCAAGATCCTTCCCCAATTTATTTACATTCTCAAGTAAACACCTTACACAGAAGGGGCCCCGGACTCAATAAAAAGATAAAAAATAAAAGTAAAACTTACAGGTCCAACCAACCAAGTAACTGAAGCGCAAGTATAATTAAAACAGAGACCCAAGTACAAAGCCTTGAGCCCAAAAACAGCAGCAAGGGGTCCAAACCCATCCAATCCCCAGCTGCAAGAGATTTGATGGAGATGATTCAGGCAAATCCGTTAGGAAATCTAGCTCAATATTCAACTAATATAGGCGAAAATGTGACGTAAGAGAATTCCAAAAAGCAAGGAAATGCTCAAACCGTTATCCATCTCCAGCTGAATCATCCTTTCAAAACAAAAAAAACTCAACTACCCAGTAACACAGATTTATTCGTTTCAGAGTTGTTGAACGGCAACCAAAACCAAAGATGATTGGTAGGAGGATCTGGAGCAAGCGGGCTTGGGTCACCGGCCACCGATGGCTCTGTTCGCGCACTGCTCCGGGCCTATCGCCGGCGACGGTGTGCTCAGATCACACCTCTCTATTTCGTGTATTCTCGTCTTCCACCTCATTTCGATGTGTTGATGGGATACCCAAAGTGAGCCTCTTTCAGCAGATTTTGGTCTGGGTTTTGATCGAATGATTAGTCCAAAGATCGAAAGTTGCCTGATTTTGTATAAATTTTGTAACTTTATCTGTGATCTTGATCGTTTTATGGTATTTGGTTGTGCGGTTGTTGCAGTCTAGCATTGCTCATCATGTGAAGAGGAGCTGGTGTTCGAGTCAGGCTCAGGCGTCCAGTGATGTAACTAGTGGTAGTGGTATAGTTGATGTGCCGTTGGCTCAAACCGGTGAAGGCATTGCTGAGTGTGAACTCCTCAAATGGTTTGTGAAAGAGGTCAGTGCTTGAGCTGCTTTTGCATATGCCTATCTTACCATACATGTCAAAATTAGTGTATATATTGCTGAGGCATCTATGGTTGTGTGAAGGAGGAGACTATATTGTTTTTTGTGATTTTGGCAGGGTGATCAAGTGGAAGCCTTTCAGCCAATTTGTGAGGTTCAAAGTGACAAAGCAACGATTGAGATAACAAGCCGTTATCAAGGAAGAGTTGCTCAGATTCACTACGTTCCTGGTGACATTGTGAAGGTGAGAACATGTAATGCGCCTTAGTTTTCTTTTTCCGCTATTGAGGGATTGTACATCAGACTTTTGTTTCTTCATGGCCATAGAGATATTAGTTTTAGGTATTGCCTCAAGATATTATTACTATCTGTTCTTTGAGAAACAGAAGGGATAGAAGACTGGTTGAGATGTGATATCTAGTGTTTATATACCATGCCAGTATGAATGTGCTAGTTGTGTCGAGTATAAGATAATTGTTTGTCCACAGTCTAACAGCTCAGGTTTTTGGAGTAAGGGGAGAACTAACAAAACTCACCAGAGCAAAAGATGCTGAATTTGAAAATTTGTAATTGCCAACAAGCTAATATAAGTTGCATTACAATCTTGAGTCTTTTGGTAATGAAGAGAGTGTACATATGCAGGAGAGGGTTAATGTATTGTTCGATCACACTAACATCTTTAATCATAGGATAAACTTATAAAACTAGACTTGCTTACGAGGAAGAGTCAGAGTTGTGGGTTACTGGGATGTCTGGCAGAGAGGTTGGCATAGGGCTAATAGCTTTGCTATTGGTTATGCACTTTCTGGGTTTTGCATATGCTGTAGATATGAACATGTAGTAGCAATTACTGTTTTGAAATTTTAAGGAGCGACAGCATGGCATTTTTTATTGGTGACTTAAATCATTTAGCTTTTATCCTAATTTGACATTATTATTTATGCTTTTGAGTTTAATGAATTCTTAGGTTGGAGAAATTCTTTTGAAAATGATGGTTGCGGAATCTGAGGTTCCAAAGCAGACTTGCAATAGTTTGGAGAATACAAAGTCACTAGATTCTGACCTGAACACACAGAACATAGGTGGAGTTCTATCCACACCTCCCGTTAGGAACCTTGCAAAGAAATATGGTATCGATATCAATGAAGTCCATGGAACTGGTGACGATGGGAGAGTACTGAAAGAAGATGTCCTTAAGTTTGCTTTGCAGAAGGGAATTATTGAAGATTCATCTGCCTCTTCGACTTCTAGTTCTGATGAATTTTCCGGATTAGAAGAGAGTTACTCGCATCAATCAGCTAAAGCTGGGTGGATATGTGAAGATAAGACAGTTACCTTGAGGTAGTATGCAAATATGTACTGGAATATCTCCTTTCATTAGTATGATCCATGGCTGGAACTTGCAAATTTTATTATTCGTGTACAGCTTCTGACTTTTAGTGATATTAATCAAAGGGAAGTGAAGTATGCATGCAGCTTACTTCTTTTCTGTTCTTTCAGGGGCTTCCAGCGCGCAATGGTCAAATCAATGACTATGGCTGCAAAAGTTCCACATTTTCATTTTGTTGAGGAGATAAATTGCAATGCACTTGGAAAGCTAAAAGAGTCTTTCCAAAGGAGCAACTCTGATTCAAGTGTTAAGCACACCTTCCTTCCATCATTGATAAAGACACTTTCAATGGCCATAAGCAAATATCCATTAGTGAACAGTTGTTTCACTGAGGAGTCACTTGAGGTCGTCCTAAAAGGTTTGTACATTTGTTTCTGCTTAATCCATTGCAATTATCTATTGAATGTTGGCCACATTTCTACTTGAACTTGATCATTTGGTTTGACAGAGAGAACATGCTAATACTATCTTCTTAGACTCGACTTTCTGGAGTTATATTTTAACTATTGAAAATTTGTATAGGTTCCCACAACATCGGAATCGCCATGGATACTCCATATGGTCTAGTTGTGCCAAACATAAAGAATGTTCAGTCTCTTTCCATATTGGAGGTCAGTTTTATATGACCCCTCATCCCTCACCCCTCTAACTGTTAATCCCACTCTATATCAGAAAATATATACCCTGCTTGGTTCAATTGTAAGAGATCCAGGATTTGAGAATATATTCATGGTTGTAGCTTGAATTCAGGACTTTTAGATGATTGACTCTAGCAAATGTACCTCTATATGCAAGGTTAATGGTCCTCTATGCTTTGTTAAATAGAATGATGACATATGCTTATTATTACAGGACGTCTAATTTTCAGTAGCTTAATGGTGAATGGACTTCATTAATTACATGTATGATGCACACAGATAACAAAGAAACTTTCACGGTTACTACAATTGGCATTGGAAAAGGGTTTAGTTAATGGTCCTCTATGCTTGGTTAAATAGAATGACATATGCTTATAATTAAAGGACGTCTAATTTTCAGTAGCTTAATGGTGAATGGACTTCATTAATTATATGTATGATGCACACAGATAACAAAGGAACTTTCACGGTTACTACAATTGGCATTGGAAAACAAGCTTAGGCCTGAAGATATATCTGGAGGAACAATTACTCTAAGTAATATTGGGGCTATTGGTGGGAAGTATGGTTCCCCTCTTCTCAACTTGCCAGAGGTTGCCATTATTGCAATTGGACGAATTCAGAAGGTTCCACAATATGCAGATGATGGAAGTGTATATCCTGCATCAGTTATGACGGTGAGCATTTAAGATTCTGTATCGATTGCTTTGGATTAATTGAAAACGTCTAAGCTTACAACACCTTCCAAACAAATTATCATGTTCTAAGCACTGCGTGCCAATGCCCTTACTCAATTTGCTGAAGAAGCAACAGAAGAAGGGCCAAGTCCCTCTCCATTACAAATCCCATATCCATATTGCCTATTAGACTTTTGAATGAATCATTCAGCAGAGTGAGTCAAATGTTTATCTGTAATGGTGGAACGTGAGGCTTTGGCCCGTCTAATGTTATGTTTGGTTGTTCTTGTCAGGTTAATATAGGCGCTGATCATAGAGTGCTGGACGGAGCAACTGTTGCCCGATTCTGTAAAGAGTGGAAACAATTAATAGAGAATCCAGAGCTGCTCATGTTGCACATGACATAGAGGACTGGTCATGTGCTTAAATCTAATCTTGTGTTTCTGAGCAGCTGGAGTTGGAAGGAGGATGCACCATTTGCAAAGTTTATTTTCTCAGGCTTTTTACGAAAGCAAGAGGAGGCCGCTCAAGAGAAGTTCTAGTGCTGTAGGTGCAAGTTTAGTAGGCCATCTTTCTCTGGTGCTTCGTCTAATGCAAATCCTCCCTTATTTCAAGCTTGGATACTAATAATGTCGGAAATAGCCGTATCATACCCACGTAAACTTTGTGATGATGCGCCAAAGAAAGCTATTTGTGACGAGGAGTTCGATCAACTGTTTATAAATACATTTTCTGGATAAGTAGATGTGCTCTTCGACTTAGTTTGCAGAAAACTATTACTCAAAAAAAAAAAAAAAAACAACCCTTAAGGTTAAATTTTCAAAATACCTAAAATTGCCCTTCTTTTATTAAATTTCAAAATCTGTAGCTTAATGTATAAAGGTTATAATAGTAACTTGATAGGTATGGAAAACAGAAAACGGGAAAGAAAAAAAAATCACATGGGAGCGGTTCTTTTCCAACTGCATTAGAACTGCAATTGCGGTTTGAAAAGAGTATAATATTTGAAAAAAAAAATTTCAGATTAATTTTACATAAATACTAGTCTTTCTCTACACATGTTCTGCATGTGCAAATTATTATTATTTTTTTTCAGAAAAAAATAAAAATAAATATCGGAGTTAGTTATTGTAGAGAAAACATAATAGGGAGAGAAAAATGACTGTGAAAATTTTATTTATTTATTTATTTTAATAAAAATGTATTTTTTAAATGTCTTAATTACCCTTCTAATTTAATTAATTCTCAAAGTTTATTAATTTTTTAGAGTTTTTTTGGTCAAAATTCTAGATTTTGGCTAACAAACTCTCTATATAAATATGAATGTTTCTGCATGGGTAATGCATGTGTGTGAGCTCTTACCCAATCATCAAAGGGAGCTTTTTTACATGTTATTATGGGCCTTATGGGTGGAATGAAATGCCACAGTCTGGAGGGGGTCTTCTTTCAGACCATTGAACACTGCAGCCTAGGCTTCGAAATTATTGAGTGATTATCAAGCAGTGCATCAGATTCATGTGAAAAGGAAGATGAGACAAAGGACCAATTAGTGGCAGCTTCCACCGAGTGAGAGACTCAAACAGAATACGGATGACGCGTACCATGGCTCAACTGGACAAGGGGGAATTGGTGCCGTTATCAAAGATGAGTTTGGTGTGTGTTTAGCTGCAATTGCACAGCCCTTTTCCCATGTTAGCTCGGCTTTCCAGATGGAGTTGGAGGCTATGAGAGCGGGTCTTCTACTACTTATTCACCAAGGCATGGATGGTGTGGACATTGAGACCGACTGTGCCGTGGTGGTTACAGCACTTAAAGGAAATATGGAAGATCTTTCAGAGGTAGGTTGTATTGTGGATGATTGCAAAGATTATATGAGTGCAATTCCCTCCTACAATTTACAATCTATTTACAGGGAAGCAAATGATGTAGCTCATAGATTGGCGCACCTTGCTAGTGTTAACTATTTAGATTATTACTGGCTAGATGAGGCTGCTGTGATTATCCAGGATGTACTCTATGAGGATTCTTGTACTAGTACTCGAGGTATAGGTATTACGTCCCCCTCGCTGTACAATCATCCTTTCTACTATTATTAATAATAACGGGCGTGGGGCTGAGCCTCTTAGTTAAGCTGGGTTCCAAACCCCTTTTCAAAAAAAAAAAATATAGATATAACAAAAAGAAAATGCAAATTAAGAGGCTAGTAGATGAAGCCAAGGTATTATTGAGTCGTTTTCAGTCTTGTAGTTGGGGTTATATCCTAGGGAGTGTAATAAAGCTACCAATTGTGTGGCAAAAGCCGCTCTTTTTTTACCATTTCCTACATATTGGTGGAGGATGACGCCGGAGTGGCTGAATCCAATCCTAGTTGCAGAGTTAAGTCATTGAGTCTTTAAATGGATAAGACAAAAAAAAAAAGTGTTTAAATGGAGTGTGGTACTCTTTCCTATGATTGTGATAGGTTTTAATGAGGTTACTATATAGGGTCCGGATCAAGGGACACTTCTTTTTACACAAATTTTGACACACCTTGTGATCCATTAGATTTTAAAATATTCAATGGTTCAAATTTATTGTTTGAATTATGTCAACATACAATAAGGTGATGTGGCAAATGACATGACATTACATATTTTTTAATCTAAAATTAAACATTTCTTCATTAAAAGAAAAAATTAAATTAAATTTGAAGAATCAAAATCAACAAAACGAAATAAAAGAAGAAGAAGAATAGCAGAAGATCACGCCATTGAAGGTCTTGACACACCTTCAAAATTGCCGATGTCATATTCTTTCCCCGATGCACCTTCAAAATTGCCAGCTTTCCATCACCAACCTTGAATGTCGCGCCGAAAAGAGGTTGAAGCCTTTGTTGAAGATGAATGCCTCGAATGATGTCGTAGAGGGTTGGTTGCTAGGTTAGTTAATTCAGGTATATGCTATAAACCATGATCCAAGATAATTGAATTATAGAAATTAATGCATGTATTTGAAATTGTATGTAGCAATTAGACTAACGAGATTGCTGCATGGTTTGGTGAATTTTTTGGGTTATGTTTTTTGAACATTGATCGAAATAGGAGAATAGTTTTTTATGAACATCATTTTATGATCCAGACCCTACATATTTTTTTTAACATAGAGTTGGAAGTTTTTTATGGTAGTGGCCACTTTTTCAGAAAAGTAGGTTTTTTTTTCACGTACTTATATGTTTCCCACTTTCACCATTATTTTTTTTTTGTTGTAATTTGACTATATTATCTCCATCTATTTTATTATTAACAGATTATTTTTTTAACATTTCAAGATAGGGTCTGGATCAAGGGACACTTTTTTTAACACAAATTTTGACACACCTTGTAAGCCATTAGATTTTAAAATGTTCAATGGTACAGATTTATTGTTTGAATGATGTCAACATACAACAAGGTGACGTGGCAAATGACATGAGATTACATATTTCTAATCTAAAATTAAACTTTTTTTCATTAAAAGCAAAAACAAAATTAAAATTTGAAGAATCAAAATCAACAAAAACTAAAAAGAAATAAAAGAGGAAGAAGAATAAGGAGTACTATTCTTATCAATACTGTACACGATCAAAAGAAGAAGAAAAAAATAGAAGATCATGTCATTGAATCTCTTGATGCTCTTTAAAATTACCCATGCCAGATCATATTCTTTCCACGATGCACCTTCAAAATTGCCCAACTTTCCATCACCATGAAGCTTGAGTGACAACTCTTTGCCATCATAACTTGGATTTTGATTTTTAGGTCAATATATACTTACTTTGAATTGGAAGGGCACAATAGAATACCTTGCTTGTTGATCTTTCCAACACGAACATAGACAAGTGGTATGCAGAAGCACATCGCTAGCTCCAATTCCAGCCGTCCCAAAATGATGTTCATAAAAAACTATTCTCCTATTTCGATCAATGTTCAAAAAACATAACCCAAAAAATTCACCAAACCATGCAGCAATCTCGTTAGTCTAATTGCTACATACAATTTCAAATACATGCATTAATTTCTATAATTCAATTATCTTGGATCATGGTTTATAGCATATACCTGAATTAACTAACCTAGCAACCAACCCTCTACGACATCATTCGAGGCATTCATCTTCAACAAAGGCTTCAACCTCTTTTCGGCGCGACATTCAAGGTTGGTGATGGAAAGCTGGCAATTTTGAAGGTGCATCGGGGAAAGAATATGACATCGGCAATTTTGAAGGTGTGTCAAGACCTTCAATGGCGTGATCTTCTGCTATTCTTCTTCGTCTTTTATTTCGTTTTGTTGATTTTGATTCTTCAAATTTAATTTAATTTTTTCTTTTAATGAAGAAATGTTTAATTTTAGATTAAAAAATATGTAATGTCATGTCATTTGCCACATCACCTTATTGTATGTTGACATAATTCAAACAATAAATTTGAACCATTGAATATTTTAAAATCTAATGGATCACAAGGTGTGTCAAAATTTGTGTAAAAAGAAGTGTCCCTTGATCCGGACCCTACTATATATATACTCCTTGATGTAGTACTCTATTATTGATGAATGAATTCACTTTCGATCAAAAAATAAATAAATTATGAGGCTAGTTCATAAAAATAGAAACGCTAATGCACGCTGATAGGGTCCGGTTGTTTTTTTTTTTTTTTGAATGGATTGAAGAAAACAGAAGAAAAGAAAGGAGGAGGGAAAAAAATGTTTATTGGTGGACTGACAGGTTTGGCACAGCACCATATAAAACCGTTTTCAACCGTCACTAACCGCTCTTCTTTATCAAATTTCCAGTTTCCTTCACAAAAAGGAAGGTTACTGTTCCTCTGCAGAGCCCAAGCCTCTCACTTTTTCTTCCATGGCATTCAAAATGAACTTGCTCATATTCATCTCACTCTTGGCTTTCTCAGTTGGCTCCAAGCTTTCATATTCAGGTAACTCGCATTCAAAAACTTCTCTTCGTTTCTTCAAATGATTCATCTTTGTCTTTAGCCTTCTGTGTTTGTCTTTGTTTCAGACAACGCAGCGGTGCCGGAGTTCACATTCAGTTGGCTGGACGATAAAGACACATATCAAGCCGGCGAAATCGCCACCATAAGCATCAGAGCACTAAACAACTTTGACAAGCTTGACAAGAATGCGTTCAAGCCCACTCTTACAGTAGATGGAAAGATTGGGAATAGCTCTGTAGTATCTGGGGTTCTTTCAGATTTTGAAGGAGACCCTACTAGTTGGAAGCTTTTCTTTACTACAATAACAGCCGGGTTGTTTAACGTGTTGATCAATGAGGACCACTACAAAGTGTTTGATTCATCTCTGCATTTCCAAGTTCATCCAGGTTTTGGTTTGTTTAATTTCATTAGCTCTTTTAGTCTTTTTGAGGTATGTGTTGAACTAACCCAATTGCTTTTTGCTGTTTTTGATTGAAGGGAAAATATACCCATCTGTCTGTGTTGCTTCGTGGATGGGTTTCGTCCACGAGTTTGAAGCTGGTGCTCAAGCTAGAGTACAGATACTTCCGAAGGATGCATTTGGGAATAAGATCAATGAAACCAGTGAAGATCCAAGGGTACATAATTTTACAGTGTCTGTATTTCATGCAAATGATTCCACAAGCATACCGAACATCACCCACTTTGGTTGGAACCAATTTG
The DNA here is from genome assembly GCF_002994745.2 of Rosa chinensis. Taxonomy (NCBI): domain Eukaryota; kingdom Viridiplantae; phylum Streptophyta; class Magnoliopsida; order Rosales; family Rosaceae; genus Rosa; species Rosa chinensis. The sequence continues at coordinate 48,806,231 of NC_037091.1, forward strand.
GTTATATCATCATGGAATTCATTGTGGTAAAAGCTGGAGACCTCTTGTTGCATGTGGAAGGTGGTAATCAGAGCTTAAATGGCTGTCCACTACCCTTTAAGGTGAACCCAGGTGGCGTACCATAGCAATATTTATAATTATAAGCTCATAATATTTGTCGAGGCAACTGCATAAATTAAGATGAGTTGGATAATCTCCAATTTAGGACTTAAACAGTTCTTTTTATGGTTTATAATGGCAATGAAGAAGCCATTCAATTATGTGATTATTTCACACAGATATGCTCTTTTTCCATAGTAGAGTTATTGTAAGTCGATTTTTACTGCAGGACCTCTTGAAGTTTCCAATTGTGTGGTGAAATGGGATTTTGAACCAAATGCATGGCAATTATATTCCAAGATGGAAATCTTTATATACCAGCAAGATCAATATGGTAACCTTGTTCCAGGACTCTATGAATTTGATGCTGAAGTTGTTGAGACAGAGACGAATTTGTCAATACCTGTTCCAGATTTGCACTTTGAAGAAGTGGCAGCTGGAATTCAGCTGTTTTCTTTTACTAATCTGGAACCAGGCAACTTTTTGCTGACTATATCAGATATGAAGCATGATAAAAGCATCTCTAATATGCCATATGCTTATACCGTCTTTGTTGGTGAGTTTCATCTTGTTTTAGTAACATATTGGTGTTATAAGTTATTCCTCTTCCTTACACATGCCTCTCTTGTGTACATTTGGATAGGCTATTGCAATGGGATAAACAGTGTTGTTAATGGAACTGGTTTAAATAGCTCCGCGGCAGGAGAAAGATCAGAATTTTCAGTTTATTTGAATGATGCTTATCAAAATCCCTCTCCAGTTGAAATCGAAAGGCTTGAAATACAAATTGTAAGGGAAATTGACTCCTACCATGTGCAGTCGAGCATATTTCCTATCCAGATCATCAATGGTACATGCAAGTTAGCAAATATTGAGTTATTTCCCTTGTTAACTATTTTCACTATATTTCACAAAATTTTGTATCTCTATGTTAGGGAGTGGACCTGCACAAGGAATAAGATATGGTACAACCAGCCAAATAGAATTTGCTCCTTCACCATCTATGACCTTGACAAATTCTGTAAGGAGAGTGTGTAGATGCATACACAAACACAGACACAGATGCATTAACTTTTACACATTATTTCCCTAAGCATTTAGATTCTAACTTTATGCAGTTTCTAAATTCAGACTGTCGGGAGCTTCAGTACTCTGGCAATAGCTCTCAATGTGGTATATACACCTGACAAGAGTGGGATTTATAAAATTTATGTGTTTTGTGGAAATATTTTGCTGAATGGAGGCCGTCCCTTTGATAAGGAAGTTATAGCAGGTATGATTTCAGCTAACATTTGTGGAAAGGAACTGCCAGATAGAAATGGAAAATGAACTAAGCCAATGCTAATAGAGCATAACATGAGCTGGCATTTCTCTGGCATTACTGCACAAAGGTCGCATTTGATTTATACAGACTTAGAAAACTTTAACTTCTAATTAAATAGGTAAATGTCAATACCAGAGTCTTAAGATATGCTAGTTTTCCAGCTTGAATCCTCTATCATGTATAAGTCACATCATGTGAAAGGATGTTTATGGAAATGGTTTTGACTTTTGTTATGACCTTGACGACTTTATTACTAATGTTATTTGTAAATTGTAATCTTGTCAGTCGTAAATGATTGCACGAACTACTTCACTGTTTCAGCCTCTTATTTCACCTGAGATGAATAGGTTCCCAAATTTGGTGCAGGGAGTGTTGATCCATCATGCTCAACAGTTGTCAAATTTTCTCCCAAGGTGGCAAGGACGATTAATAATGAAGTAGTAGTGAAGCTCGGGGATTCATTTTTCAATCCCGTCTTGTCACAACAATCTGGGCTGAAACTAGAGATTGTTTCTGTAAACAGTTCTGGCTTTTCAAGTTCCTTGTTTGTGGACAATAATGATGGGTCATACACTGTACAATATCTGGCTAAGGAGGTTGGAACTTATGAGATGTGTGCTTCATTTGATGGCAAACGTATTTCTGCCTGCCCCTTTGGGGTCAATGTCTACAGTAGTAAGTTAAGAGTAACAAGATGTTAAATAAGCATAGCTCCTGTTCTTGATGAGGTCTAATGGTATATCGATTTGATTGCCACTCGTGCTTTTTTTACTTATCTTATAGGTTGATATTTTTGCAAGTTTCACTCATTTTCAATTACTAGTACAATGAATATTAACTTTGCTTCTATTGTCACAGTATAATGGACTGAATGATGTGGTCATCTGCAGGCGAATATTTTCCCAGAGCCGAAAATGATACAATTTCTGTGTGGGAGGATGAGTCAATTGCTTTTGATGTTTTGGCCAATGACTACTTTGCTGGAAATAATGCTAGTGTTGTTGAGTTCTCCAAGGTACAACCATGCATCATGATCCTCCTTTCTATTCTCCCAGATAATTTGTTAGGATGGTGCCTATTATGAGCAACTAAATTGATCTACCATCGATTTCACATAAACACAGCCTAAACTACAAAAGAATTTTCTTGGAAATTTGATTGGTTGATGTTTCTCAGCCAGGTCATGGTTCCCTTATTGAGTATGGAAGGCTCCTCCGGTATACACCTTATAAAGACTATTATGGAAATGATTCCTTTGTGTACACAATGTCTGATATAAACGGCAATCTTGCTACTGCTTTTGTAAACATATCTGTTCTCACCATCCCACCACAATTTGTTTCATTTCCAAGTGAATTGCAAGCTACTGAAGGCGAGATTAATCCAAAATTTGGGTAAGGTACTTGCTATTAATCTATAACACATTCTTAAGGATGGCTGTATAATTATAGCTTTTGGCTATTTGCAGTGGTTTCTCTGGGTTTATGATAAGATATTCCGACATGATGGAGAACATCTCTGTTAATCTTAGTGCGCAATCTGGGACAGTATTTCTGTCTCCGATGCTAATGCAATTCTGGGAGCCCATTTGGAATGGACTTTCTGTGTACAAAGAGGATGGAGGAGTGAAGGGGTTGATATTACAAGGCAGTGTGGAAGTAATCAATTTTGCCCTTAAGTCAATACAGTACTATGGGTACTTTTCACCAATCTTATCCCCCAATCACAAAGACTCCTGTTGAATTTTGTCACCTTTGTTTGCATTCTTGTTTCATATCAGTAACATTATTTTTCACTTTCCGCAAGTCAGTAACGAGAACTTCTGTGGCTATGATACTATTCGGCTCACTACGAGGAATAGGAATGGAGTAAATGACTTGCATATTCCAGTTTTTGTGGAACCTATCAATGATCCTCCCTTTATTCATGCACCTGAGTTTATCATTCTGAAAAGTAATGAAAATGGGTCACTGATATATGACAGAGAAACAGACAAGTTTGAGTTCTATATTGGAGACCCAGATCTTCTTGCGTTCCCTGGTATGGTTAGATAAGATCATACTTTTATGTATTGAAGTAAACTGGAGATGGAAATTTGGAATCATATGCCTCACATGAATAATTCTCATATGGCAAGTTTGATGTTCTGTTGTTGGATTATCTTTCAGGTAATGAATCCCTTTTTTCGGTCATCTTCTCTATGGAAGTTAATGATGGATATTTGGTAACCAGCCTACCAGCTGAGCTCATCACTACAATAGAAGTGAAGACTAAGAATAGCTACCAGTGGCTACCACTTCAGACATATGTTACCATCTCAAAGCATTTCACGGTCAAAGCTAAGGGAATTAGATTTTATGCAACAGTTAATGAATGCAATACTGCCATGCAACAGCTGTTTTATCATGTGTGTGAACTCCCAACTTAATTACACTGTTTGGAATCATTTGTTTTGTTCAAACCAGGAATCATGTATTGTCTTGAGTCCAACATATTTTTTTTTGCACAGGGTGGAGAGCAAGATGCCATTTTGACAGTGACATTGAATGACCTGGGAAACTATGGCTGTTATTGTAACTGTTCCGAAAAGATATCAGTGCCCTTACTTGCTGAGGCTTCTGTTAATCTAATAAGAAGAAGGCAAATGAGTTCACTTGTGTCTCGTGGTAAGTGGCAATCGATTTATGGTGACTTATGAGTACTTCTGTTGGTTACCTTTGGATCTTAACATCAGTAACTTAGAGCTAAAGTGCTTCTGTCGAGACAGCTCGATAGTGCAACTCAATTTGGTTCTTGAAATCTCCCATTTGTAAGCCGTCTGTTGTGTTTGACACAGGCTTAGGATCAGCTATTGTCATCGAGTCCATTATAGTGTTTTCACTGGGAGCAGCACTAATGTTTTTCACATGCAAATGTGCAACTATCCTTGTAAATGAAAGAAGAACCAGAGCTACCAAGACTCCAGCTGACCCAGCAAGTGCACATAGTTTGGGCAAAGGAACTGTAAGTATGCTATGTCATGACTGTAGACAACTTAATATAGCACACTCTTTCTTCTAAAGCACTTATTCAAAAAGCTCAGCTCTCCATTTGTTGATTGGGCAGTCGGGTAAAAGTTTACCAGAGAACGCAACTCACCTTACTGCGTCTTGTTCAAGTCCCCTGCTTGGCAGCCAACGTCCCAACTTTCGACAACGGTAATGAATTGAAATATTCAGGTTAATAATGAACATGACATAGGACTGTGAAGGATATATCTGACATGTAATTTGCTTTGGTTTAGGTCCTGCCGTCAATCTGGAAATAGGGAATCAAGCAAGGCAGCATATACGGCTAGTGGTGAACGCATTCAGCAGAATCTTGCGCCTAGTTTTAAGCCCTTTTGTGTTGAGAAGGAATAAAGTGCAACTGTGTGAGAGTTTATTGACACTGTTATGTATTGTTGAAATTACTCGATGCAAGACCCTGACTAACCTTTCTGGTCATCAGCTTGTAACATAATGGTGTGGTATTTACTATTTGTGCCTATAAACACTTGCACATGTAGAAAAGGAAAGTGCTAGCAACCTTCTTCTTCCTTTTTTTTTTTTTTCTCTTTTCATCTTGTGTGTAAATTTAGTTTCAATTTCTGTTTAGAAGGTCCGTCTTGATTAAATCACTCATATGTAAATGAGAGATACATAATGACGACCAATATTATGTATTTGAAATAAAAGTTAGATTAGCTACCAAATGGGTCTGATTGCGTGCTAGATGTACGATGGAACGCAGAATTATTTAGTGGTCAAACTTCTCTGTTTCCTCTGTATCCACGTTAATGTTAGAATGGTCTTTTTAAATAATTATAATTATGAACTATTGAATATTAGTTATCGGTAATCTATATCTATAATTTTATACGAATGTTGGAAAATCAATAATTTGATATCTCAACTTTGCACTCCTTCATACACTTTCGTTGTTGAATGCACCAAAGTGATAGTTTTGAAAGTTCAAATATAAAAGTGTCAATTTGTCTAAAGTTTGTATACAAAAAAATTGGACACACCTATCCTAAAGACTTGGTCATTAACAAAATTGTTCCTTACATGCGTGCGCGCGTGTGTGTGACGAACACCTTTCTCTAATGAATATCGTCAGTACATTTGGTTTTGTTTTATTTTTTTGTGGGGTTAATAAGGAGCACTTTTACCGACATTGTATATATTAAAAATCAGATTGTCAATGAAGGTTTCATCCAAGCCTTTTCCAACAAATTCTTTGTCGCCAAAAATATAGCGGTCATTCCTAAGCTTATATATTAAAAAAATATTTAATATGTAATGTTTTTTAAATATTTTTTTTTATCGAGAGTGAGTAGTAAGCTATATCTGTTACGTTGGCGAGTTAGTAACACATCAATTCAGTCAGTATTCAAACTGAGGTCCACGAGGATATCCCAACAAATTCAGACTAATCGCCCTCCGCACTCGCACGAACCCAAAGACCCTTCAAACCTGTTGGCCACAAATTGGTGGGAGTTGGGACTCAAACGTTAAATATGGGGTCGGGTTCCATGTTAAGCCGCTCGGCCAATCTTATCAATACTAGGTGGTTTAATATGTAATGTTTTGATGATGAAAATACATAATATTTTATAATAATAATAATAATAATAAAAACCATATTTATTTTGCTTTCGTTGAAAATATGAAAAAATAATTGAATTTTCGACATTGGCTAATACGGCCCGACTCTTCACTTTGAGAAAACGACAGCGGAGAGTATCAGTTTCACATTGTCGTCGTCGGAGTGGAAAGACTGTAAAACATGGCAAGCAGGCTTCTCCAAGTTGGCACTAAGATTATCGGAGTCGGCAGAAACTACGCCGCCCACGCCAAAGAGCTCGGCAACGCCGTCCCCAAGGTCCCCTCTTTTCTTCTCTTTCCACTCTTATCCGCATCTCATTTTCCATTTCAATTTCCAATCTTGATTCTGATGATCCGTGAAGGAGCCTGTGCTGTTCCTCAAACCGACGTCGTCTTACTTGGAAAACGGAGGCACGATCGAAATCCCTCACCCTCTGCAGTCGTTGGACTATGAGGTGGAGCTGGCCGTCATCATATCCAAAAAAGCTCGCGATGTTCCCCAGGCCAAGTCCATGGATTACGTTGGTGGTAATTTTTTTTTTTTTTGATTGATTGGTGTTGTTTACTAATCGATTGATTGTTATATTAATTTGATTTGAAAGAGATGATCTTGTTTGAGTTGGAATCTGATTAGTGACGATCACATTGTTTAAGGTTATGCACTTGCTCTTGATATGACTGCCAGAGAGATTCAAGCTACTGCTAAGGTAATCATCATTTTTATGACGTAATAATTTGTAGTGTGAATTGATGCTGTACTTATAATTCATAGTGTGAGGCTATACTTCAGATAGATATTGAGTTATGATCAATTTATCAATTTATGATGCACAATTTTTCATGTAAATTTTTGTTTCACCAGCTTCTCTTTAAATGTGTAATCAAAGAAGTGTATGCACTAGGATATGCTTGGTAGAGGCAATAAATAGTGGATGAAAAACTTTATTAAACCGAGAGGTACCTCAATCTTTATATAAACTATGTAAAACACCGGTTAGTTAACTCCTTTAGTGTGTTCCTATGAAGTATTTTGGTGCATCAGTTCAAATTTTAGACCTGCAATCTTGTTTGGGATGTCTATGGTTTTTACATGCTTTGCTCTATGTTTCCTGTCCAAATTGATTTAGAGGGTTACTATGTCAGGGCTGTTAATACAAGTTATTACTTTTGGCAGTCTGCAGGTCTTCCATGGACCATTGCAAAAGGGCAGGACACCTTCACACCAATCAGTTCTGTGGTAAAAATTGTGTTGCATTTTGTTGATTTCTCATTGTTATTAGAAATCTGTTATAAACGATATTCCCAGTAGAGGTGTTGTAATATTATTATCATTGATTGTCTTCCTTTCTAAGTTTGGTACAGCTTTAGATAAGTAATTTAGTCTCTATGAGCAGAGCATCCATTTTAGTGTATGTATATTTGTCAGCACATCCAGTAGTTTAACTCTTCAAACTTCGTGCAGCTGTCCCTAGCAACGGTGCCAGACCCTGATGATTTGGAACTTTGGTTGAAGGTTTTTGTTGCTTCCTATTCTTATTAGTAGCCTAGGTATGTATTGGTCACTCCTAATTATTGTGTTCGAATTGAATTGCTTACCCGACAGGTAGATGGAGAAGTGAGGCAGAAAGGCTCAACCAAGGACATGATATTTAAAATCCCATTTCTCATCAGCCACATAAGTTCCATTATGACACTTCTTGAAGGAGATGTAATACTAACAGGTACATAGTTACATCCAACGTTGTCTTCTTAGTTTTCTTCCTCATTTTTGGCATCTGGTCAGGATTGATCAATTTTTTTGATCTTCCAACAAATTATGCTCCTGGAACTGATTCTGCAGGTACTCCCAAAGGTGTTGGTCCAGTAAAAGCAGGCCAAAAGATAACCGCGGGAATAACAAACCTTGTTGATGTAGAATTCAATATTGAAAAACGGAGGCAAGGAAGTTCTTGAGCTATTTGAATTAGCTAGAGTGTTATTGCATTTGACAGTTCCATCAGGAACAGAGAAATAATGTTGATTGAAACTGGAGAACTGACTTAGCTTGGAGGCAGACACGAAGGTACTAGAGTCTTTGCTAGTATAAACTGTCAGTTCAAGGATTGTATAATACATAAATTCAACATGTATGTCTATTTATTTGATTTGGAATAAACAAGAGAATACCAATAAGAATGCCGCTATAGTAGAAAGGAGCAATCAAATAACAAGCACTTTGTCACCGGAAAATAATTGGAGTACCATAGAAATATATCAAAATTGCCGACAATTTCAATTTGTCAGTTGTCACGCCTATAACTGATTGAAGATATCATCATTGACATTATGTAGCCCTACATCCGTCGTCTTTCTTTGTTTTCTTCATCAGGACTTTCTCCTGCTTGTTCTGCTGGACAGAGTCTCACTTCTGTTTGGGTACGTGGCCATCGGTCAATTCTACGACCGTACCAAGCTCTTATGTCTGTTCTTGTTCCAACGTAGGATTTCTATAACTTTAGACGTACTTATAGAAGCGGCCAGAGCAGAACCATAAAGTAGAAACTCCAAGATAATGATTGAAAAGATGAACATTTTTCCCTAAGATAGATCTAGAGGTACAAGGTTAACAACTGCAACTGCACCTAAGAACCAGGGAATGCGCCACAAAGCTTTTTATCTGTGCCTTCCCTTAGTTTTCGTTGCTTCAAATCATACTGATAGTCGAGAAATTCAGTCAATGTAGCAGATTATCCAGCTTCACCTAATGGTATCAGTGCTGCCGCTCCATAGAATAGCAGATTATCCAGCTTCACCTACACATGTAGCAGATTATCCAGCTTCACCTAGACATGTAGCTTTTTATTGGTATTGAATACAAATAACATTGAATGCAAATGAGCAGGTTCTACATCCTCAATCTATGAGACCAGCTAGAGATGGTAAAACGTAACCATGTACTTGTGAAGATTATCATTGTAAAACGTCCCGTGTACTTGTCTGAAATATGAGCTAGATCAATCACAATGTCTCTGATAACCCTTCTTGCACATTTGAAATTATGGCAGCTATAGGTAGACTAGTGTTCGAATCATCATCTCCGGTGAGTTACGTAACCAAGACTGACACTACGTGCGGCATGGTTTAGATAGCTGTGGGCTGTGGCTGAAAGTCAAGCCTGCATAAATACATTTATACAGTAGGTCAGGATCACATTTGAAAGGAAATGGGGAAAGGAGGAAAATTAAAATATATCTAAAGGTAATGCATCTACTTTAGCTAAGAAAAGCCGTGAGTACTGACCCATAATCATGCTCATGGTACTACAGTGAGATAGTAAGGTTTCTGCTGGATAAGATTCCTGATGGGACAATCAAGAAACGTGTATATTGGTCAAATTAAAGAACACAATCTAAAACTAGAAGTGTTGGAATTTTTTATTTTTGGTTACATTTAAAATGGTGGTTATATTCTCAAAAAGGATAAAGCCTAAACTTATCCATATTAAAATAAGCGTAAAGGTTGAAATTGCATCCAAAAATCAAAACAGGTTGATATATAATGCATTGCTCCCTTGTGAATGTTGATACAAGTTATTTCCTTTGGCAGTCTGCAGGCATTCCATGGATCATAGCAAAAGGGCAGGACTCCACACAGATCAGCTCTGTGCCTCTGTGGTAAGACTTGTGTTGCATATCTTTGATGCTTTTCTCTTTGCTTTTGGTAATCTGTTTGATATGGGATTCCGTAGAGGTGTTTTCTTTTTATTTCTGTTTTTGGGTTGTGAGAACTTTTTGAAAATAATTGCTAACTCAGTCCTTATGAGCATCCACTTTCTTGCACCTATATATTTTTGTAAGCAAATTGAATAATTTGACTCTCCAAACTTCATGTAGCTATCCATGGCAATGGTGCCAGACCCTGACTATTTGGAACTGTGGTTGAAGGTACCTGTTGCTTCCTGTTCTTATATGACTTAATTAGTAGCTGAGTTTTGTATTGGTCTGTCCTAATTGTTGTGTTCAAATTGACTTGCTTCCGCCAAAGGTAGATGGAGAAGTGAGGCAAAAAGGCTTAAGCAAGGATATGATATTCGAAATCCCATTCCTCATCAGCCACATAAGCTCCATTATGACTCTTCTCGAAGGAGATAATAATGTAATACTAACAGGTGCATATTTCTCTTCTCATCCTTCTTTTTTGGCATCTGGCCAGGACTCAACAGTATATTGATATGTCAACCAATTGTGCTCCGGGTGTGCAGGCACTCCCAGAGCTGTTGGTCCAGTAAAGCAGGCAAAAAGATGACTGCAGGCATAACAAACCTCGTGGACGTTCAATTCAATGTGGAAAAACGACAGAGGCAAGCAAGTTCTTGTGAGAATTGAATTTGTTACTTGGTGTTATGTATTTGACAGTTCCAACAGGAACAGAAGAAATAGTGTTAATTGAAACCAGAGAACTTGACGGACGAAGATTTTAAACTGTTTATTAAACTGTCCGTTCAAGGATCATACAATACCTAAATTAAACACGTCTGACAATTCATTTTCGAGAGAACAGGAGAGTACGAATAAGAGATCAACAAAGACAAATCATCTTGCTATTTGCATCTTCAAACAATAAAGAGAACACAATAACATTGCAATGCAAATATAGCTTAGAGAAAAAAAGGATCTGATATCATCACTAACGATCTTTATCATGCGCTCTGTTCTTGTTGTTCTTCTCCAATTGCATTTGGTGATCTAGATGTTGCATAATAGCGGGCAACACACAAATAGTAGCCAATGTTAACAAGACTACAGAGTGTTAACACAAAGAAATACAGATCTAGGCGACTCGTGTTTATATTGTCACCAAACCAACTTTTCTTGGACACAAAAAAGGGCACCAGTATATTAAGAGTGGTAAGCAGTCTTATAACGCCAAGGACGAAAGCACTGATGTATTCCCCATACCTCTTCATCAGCTTATCATCGTAATTTATCTGATCATGGAAAAAATCAACCAAACCCGTTCTCAATAGGCCTTGCATGATCCCCAACAGGAAAAACTGGGGAACTAACAGAAAGATGCTCATGGAAACAGTAGTGGCATTATCATTTTCAAGTCCTTTTCTCTTAACAGATTTTAACCTGTATACCTCAACCAGCCAAGCAGCAAAGCAACATAGCTGAGAACATGTCACTGCAGAACCAATATTTACCAACGTAGCATGTCTCCACTTCTTTGGAGCTATAACTTTTTCGTAAAGAAATGAGACTACAGATGCAGTAAATGAGGTGAATCCTGCAAAATACACTGCAGAATTTCCTATGAGATCATCCAAGTTACTCATTTGCCCGAAGAAAAAAGAGCTACCTGCTGCATCCACCATAGTGTATATGACAAAGGCAAACCACATAGGTAACATCTTTTTAAAAAAAGGCAGTTCCTCCTTCAATTTTTCGAGTGTCCAAACTTCTCCTCTTCCTGTTTGTTCTGCTGGATAGCTCACTCGTGTTGCTTCGTTATAATCTGTAATTTGTGCTTGTTCAATTGAACTACAGGGGTCCCGTTTTGTGTTTGTGTCAACTTCAGCTCTTGATAGTGATTCTTCTGCTGAACAGGGGTCCTCTTCTGTGTCTGTGTGAATTTCAGCTCTTGATAGTGATTCTTCTTTTGTACTTGGAGTTTTTTCTGCGCCAATTCCCCTACTTTCTGCTTCGTCCATTACAGAATGAGTGTCAGGCATTCCTGTGTTTTGTGCACAAATCTGTCTTCCTCTTTGATGCGTTTCTTCATCTACTGGGGACGGGATTGTCGCAAGGTCCATTGTTTGTACTCGTTGTACTGTACTGACGTTCCCTCCTGTGGCTATACAAGTTTCCCTTCTTTGTGCTCTGTCTCCCAGACAAGAGGCAGTGCTAGTCTCTTCTGTGTGGTCTTGGCAAATCTGATCTCCTCTTTGATCTCTTTCTTCATCTAGGGGACACGAGGTTTTGCACATTTGAGCTTGTCGGGTTTCATATGTGCCTGCAAGACTTCCATTGTATATGAAGTATTTGGAGCGAGCCCACCAGAAGACGAAAGAAGAGACTCCAATAGAAGCCGCTGAGAAGATGAGGATAGTTGACTGGGATGAAATCACAGGAATAAGGGGAAATAATGAACCGAAAAACCAAGGAACGTCCCACAAAGCTTGTAGACGAGTTTTCAGATTGTTTTCATCTGTGCTTTCTCTTTGATCTAGTTCGCTCAAGTATTGATCCTGCAGAAAACTTTGCAAAGCAGTATTTCGTCCTGCTTCACCCAATGATATTAGCAAACATGCCATATAAACTTCCCAAGCTGCAATATCCTGGTTTAGTCGAGGAGAAATCCATAACAAAGATAACCCCTGCAGCAACAATGATTGCAATCTGAAGTTAGAAAGACGAGAAAAACGATATTTTCCTTACAATGCTATAGGTGTCCATTTATACATTTTAGAATTAATTAGATGTGTTTCAGAACTAAGCAGGTTCAATTTGATTGGTACTAAATAAGGGATGAAATGTTTCCGTACTATACAATATTAAACACGTGGCTCGCTTTTAAAACAAGTTATAGCTAGGAGGCCAGGAGAATAGGAGATTATTAACGAGGTACAAACCATCAGTCCATCACTGATCCCCGCTACAATTGCAATTAGACCTGTAAATAGACCGGAATTTGATCCTGATCTGCTCCAAATCGGTGGCTATTAGACGGGTTTGGATCGAAAATTTTGATCCGTTGATCCGTTAATGATCCGAATCCGTTAACCCGTTTATTTAACGGATCAAATACGGATTAGGTCGATTCGATCCGTTAATGATCCGGCCTGTTTTCGTAATAATAAAATAATATTTTTATTAATATATTATTATTTTAAAAAATATAAAATATGAAGAATTTCTAATACAATTTTTTTTTTTTTCAGAAATCTAAGGGACATTCCATCACCCAAGATTCCAAGAAGCATTAAGAATTTTGATAATGTAATTCTACTTTTGATAATACTTTTCATGTTGTTTTAATAATTTATTAATATCTTATGAGGTATCATGATATAATTTTAATATTACTATTTAAAATTTTAAAATATCTGAAATTATAAACGGGTCGGATTAGCGGATCGGGTATCTGTTAATCTGATTGATACAGATTTGGATCGGGCTATCAATGATCCGCCGGGTTAACGACGGAGCTGGTTTTGGATCGAATTTTTTTTTAAGTAAACGGGTTTGGATTTAGGTCGATCCGATCCAAATCCGGTCCATTTACAGGTCTAATTGCAATATGAAATTACTTTTCTTTGTTTCATGCCGCAAAACCTTGCGAAGAATGTAGGGAATATATGTATGGAAGTAAATAAGGTTCTCATCTTTAAAAGATCGGAAATCCAAAAATTATTGCACTATAATAAGGAAATACTTTTTATAAATAAAATAAGTTTGTAAAAGTGAAAAACTGATGATTTAAATCCGAAAAAACTCTCCCTGTTTTGAGTCAAAACACCTTCAAGGAGTTTTTTACTCTTTTTTTCTTTTTTTTCCGGCAAATGACCTTAACGAAGTTAATAATGTTACTATTATTAGGTGGTAGTGTGGTACTGCAAGATCGGAGGTTTGGCAACGAAAACACTTACAAGAACATAGGCAATACTTGTGGAGATAATCAATTTGTAATGATGATCCATGCAGTACTTGTCTGAGATATGACAAAGGACAAGTATCATCATCATTATTACCGCTTCCACCACATTTGTAATCACGGCAGCTAGGTTAAAATGTTCATGCTTCCAAGAAAACGTGATGTAGGTTATCAACACAGACACTATCGCCTTGTTCGCGTAACTGTGGCTCAAAACCAGATCTAAGCCATCGAAAAGAAATAGAAGAAACCAGAAAGTTAGTTTTGAGTCACCAAATTTGTTTGGTAAAGTTTGCATTGTTGTTAATCTTAGGAGAACTACTGAGAATTAAATACATAAGTGCATGTCTAACACGCGTAGATAATTACACTGAATGCAGACGATAGCCCTGGAAGGGTGCTTCTCAATGGCATTCCAATATTCTCTCACCGCACCAATGGGCCACATAGCGAACAGCCTACGAGGAAGAAAGGACTCAAAGGAGCCTTTGATATTACGGTCCTTTAATTTGTGGCTACTGGCAAAGCATTCAAGCAAACCTGTAAATATATTACCTCATTCATTTAAACTTCCAAACCGAGAAATACTTGGGGAGCAGATATAGTGTGTTGGATTGGTTTAAAATATACTAATAAAACCACGAACACTACGTTAATTTTTTTTAATTAGTTTGAAAGTTTGATGAGTAGAGTAGAATGAATTTGCTCACCATAAACACTTAGGTTGTGATACCAACAGCCAATACGATGTTGCCACACGTAAAGCACTATAACAATGCAATAGGCAAAAAATCACAAATTGTCACTGAGTTATAACCCATTCGACACTTAACTCACTGACTTTTCAAAAATATCACTTAATTCACTTACATAGTTACATTTACCATTATTTTACACTTAATTCACTGCCATTGAATCTCCCGTTAGAAGCAATTAAAATTAAGGGTATTGTCTAAACATTAAAGTATATATTTCTAATTTGAAAGATAATTTTTTCTAAATAAAAATTGACAGTTTTTTTTGCTTTAAATTAAAAATAATTTTTTTAGTTCCTTTTTTTTAGAAATGATCAGAAAGCTATAAAAAGTTTGAAAAAGAAATCTAACTTTCTTCAAAAAAAATATTTTCTAATTTTAATGTTTCTTTTTCAAATATTATATGTAATTTGACAAAAATGACCCTCTCCGTAAGAATTTTTAACGACACAATAGACGAGAGTGAGTTATGTGAAAAACATATATTAAAGTGAGTAAGTTAAGTGATATTTTTGAAAAGTCAGTGAGTTAAGTGTCGAACGGGTCATAACTCAGTGATTATTTGTGATATTTTTCCTAAGTATAGAATATTGTTCATAGATGGATTTTATTTTAAAAATTGAGATTAAAACGTTAAAAATTATTCTTTTTAATTTCAACCCTTAATATTAAATTCAAAAGCAAGTGACCACAAAATTCTTGTCACCATTGACTGTGTAAACATTTCTATAGTAATATATATCAGACATAAAGGCTAAAACCTAGTTAATCTAATGGTGTTAACGTTGCCTATGGGTCATCAATGGGCAGCCCTGCCTAAAATCAATGGGCAGCCCTGCCCAAAATCAATGGGCTTAGGCTAGGGCGGGTAGGGCCACAACATAATTTTTCTTATTTTCAAGCCGGACAAGGCTAGCTTTTTCTAAAATATCAAGGCCCATGTCCGCCCATAGGCCCAGGGCCTAACTGGCTTTTTCGGGCAGGGCTTTTTGGGTGGGTAAGGCCGAGCCCATTATATTTATATGTAATGCTTTTATAAAAATTAAAAAAAATACAAAAAACTATGAAAAAATTATGATTTGTCAGGGCAACTTCAGCTATGGAGGTTCTATCTCATATTTGAAACCCAAATGAGACTTGGGCTCTCTAAGAGCGACTCCAACACCAGATTTTGTTGAATTATAAGACTTTTCATCTCCAACAATGTTTTTTAGAGGGAGTTGGTCCTAAAATTATAAGACTTGGGTTCATCCCAAGTCTCATATTTGAGACTTTTCCAAGACCAAGACTCCGATACTGTTCATGAGGCCCAGCAAATGGGTTATTATTTGCTTTTACTCAAATTGGCCCTATTTAATCTAACGGCTCAGATTTGAGGAAAAAAATGTGATCAATGGCTCTTATTAAATCAAAGGTTATTATTTCTATTTTGTTCCAAAAAAATTTAAAAAATTACCAGAAAATTGAGGGGAAAAAAATATACACATTGGAACAATAAATTGTGGGAAATTCTATAAATACCAACCCATTCTTTTCTATTTCCTCACACCAAATATCCTTCATCTCCTTCACAATTTTTCATTCATTCACCCATCTCCTTCACACCAAATATCCTCCATTCATTTAATAAAAAATTAATTAAATGAAAAGAATAATTTTTAAATATTATGATAAAATTAAAATTAAATTTTTAACTTTATTTAACTACATTAACATACTTTTAATATAATATTCATCAACATTATACTCATATTATATTTTAATCAAAAATAGTGAAAATAGCACCTCATTGTTGGAGATGAGAATTAAGTCATATATGAATAGTACAATAAAGGGGTGCTAAAATGCAAATAGCACCCCCAAATAGAACATATTGTTGGAGTTGCCCTAACAATCCATTTTAGGGGGAGTTGGTCTCAAAAGTATAGGACTTAGTCACAAACCAAGTCTCAAATTTGTGACTTTTCCAGAACCAAGATCATGAACAGTAGCTTGGGGCCACACATTTTTTTTAATTAAATTAATTAACATGTTTTTAACATAATATTGATAAACATTATACTCATATTATATTTTAATCAAGAATAGTGAAAATACCACCCCCATATAGCACCTAATTGGTTGGAGATGAGAATTTGGTGCTATATGAATAGTGCAAGAAGGAGGTGCTAAAATGAGGATAGTACCCCCAAATAAGACTTTATGGTTGGAGTTGCCCTTAATTATTAAACAAGATAAAATACAAAATTAAAGGAAAATATGGCCTAATGCAATAATTAATTTACATATTCAACTAATAATTACATAAAAAAATATTAATACTAGAATTGAATGAGCATTCGGGTTGAGCTTATAAGGCCGGGTGGGGCGGACTTTAATGGGCATATAATGGGCCGGGCTGCGGGCTAGGCTTTGAACCCTCCGCCCTAGCCCTGCTTCATGCCAAACGAGCAAGGCCGAGATGGACTTTGCTGCGAGACGGGCTCGGCAAAACTGGGCTTTTGCCCATTGGGAGGGGTGGGCGCCCATGGGTTTTTGGGCCCGGGGACCAAAAGGTTGGCCTAAGATTAAAATGAAGAAATAACTCGGGTAGAAAGATAAAATTTCCTTTAAAAAAAAAATCAGTAAAAATTGCAAAATTCCATACTAATTAAAAATTCAGCGTGCTACATATTTCACTAAATCCTTATTTATTCAATTCCTTGTGAGGACTAAACAATTTCAGTTTCATTGATTTTGTATGGAGTTGAGTGTGTTCTAAACTTCAATTCAAAGGTGTAGCGTTCCTAATGGGAGAATGAAGACATGTATTACGGTTCGAAATGAACAAAAATCATAGAACTGGTTGAAAAAATTTAAACTAGAGTGGGTCCGAGTGTTATTCACCAACAATTAATTAAGCAGTTCTAGACATGAGTAATAATTAATTCGGTGTTGTACAAATGATAGCCAAAGCCTTACTTTTTAGGGTCCTTGACCAAAAGCCCCAAAATGAGCAAAAGTTATCCCACTTACCCCAACAACAGATTTTTATTCTCACTAACCCAAATTAGAGTATAATGACCAGTCTACCCTCAACCTAATTAAATAACTACATCAATGCCACTCTCTCTCATCTCTCGATCACACACACTCTCTCTCTCTTCTCGCTCTCTCTCTCACGATCTGGCCACATCCCCGTCGGCCTGGTCGCCGGTCGTCGGAAACGAAGTCAACAGTGAGATCGTGCAGAAGTCCTAGCAGAAGTTCGAAACGGATCTTCAAATTTCGCCAACGAAGAAGGGGAGGATGTGAGTGATGGTCGAGATCGACCTCCTCGGCGGTCCAGAGCGACCTTACCGGCGAAGAAGGTTTCCGATCCCCTTGGGTCCTTGCCCTCCGGTTTCTCTCTCCCTCTCTCTCTCTGCCATGAAAGCTCTGTCGCTCTCTCCTCTTCGAACTCAGTCCCGGTGCCATCTGGTTTCTCCCTCTCTCTCTCCAATCTCCAGTTCCGGCGGAGGAGCACTCTGCCTTCTTCCTCTTGCTGCTCCAGCAATGAGCTCGACGACGTCTCCGACTGAAGACGCTGCTTCTGGTCAGCTCGTCAGCTCGCCGGTGACCGGATCTGGACCAAGACGCTGAACGACATCTCCGGCTGAAGACGACGTCTGGTCTTGAGTCTCACGGTTGAACTCCGATAGGGTGCCCAGATCTTTTCTCTTTCTCCGATAGAGACATCAACATTAAGATCCAACATGTCTGCTACTTTGCTACTCTGGTTGTCTTCGAAACCCAGAACCAAGTTGTAAAGACCAGTTTCAAGGATTGGAGGAAGAAAGATGAGGTAGCAAAAATGGCAAGAGAAACTGGTTCAAGAAAGTGAAGGTTTCATTCTCGAAAAAAAAAAAAAAGGTGAAGGCTAAACAGAGAGATATGTGAAGGAATAGACGACTATTGGGGGGCAATAGATGTTTTAAATTGATGTAATCTCTTATTTTTTTTTCGTTAATTAAAGTTTTATTTGTCTAATTTTAGGAAGATTAATTTTCATTCCAGCAAACGAAAATTCTATTGGGGGGCAATAGACGTCTATTGGGGGGCAATACATGGCTGATAGACGTCTATTGGGGGGCAATACATGGCTGATAGTCGTCTATTGGGGGGCAATACATGGCTGATAATTGTCTATTGGGAGGGCAATACATGGTTAATAGACGTCTATTGGGGGGCAATACATGGTTGATAGACATCTATTGCTCCTTTATTGGGGGGCAATACATGGCTGATAGTCGTCTATTGGGGGGCAATAGACGTCTATTGGGGGGCAATAGACGTCTATTGGGGGGCAATAGAGGTCTATTGGGGGGCAATAGATGTCTATTGGGGGCCAAAAAACCTTTCCGGTGAGATTTTCAACAAATTCCGGTGACCGGAATCCGGCGGCCGGCGATCGGAATCCGGCAAAAGTTGGCCGGAATCCGGCGAAAGTTGGCCGGAATCCGGCGGCCGGTGACCGGATTCCGGCGACCGGTGACGGGCTCCGGCGAAGTCTCCTATGGTTTCTCTCTCTTCTATTTTCTCTCTCTCTCTAAGTAAATAAGGGGTGAGGGGTAAAATGGTATTAAAAAAAAATTAAAAACAAAAAAAAATCTTAATGGGGTATTAGGGAAGACTCCCTTAGAGTGTATTGGGTAAGAGGGAATTAAAAAAACTCAATGGGGTTAGTGGGAAAAAATCCCTAGAAATGGGGTAAATGGACAAAAACCCTACTTTTTAATTTGCAGTCGTTTGTTGGACTAAATGAAAATTTCCGACTTTAGATGAAGTACTATTGCGGTCAACTTATGCAGCAGAGGACATCGATCGATAGAGGCTTAATTTTGGGTGGCAGATACAATAGCTGGGATGGTTAAGGAAAGAGTTAGGTTGCAATTACAAAGAAGCTGCCAATATTACATTATTGGGGGGGGGGGGGGGGGGGGGATAAACAACGAGGAGAGAGATACATGCATGTATCATCATATCATTATATACTATTGAAGAAAGCAATGAAGACCAAGACTTAAGACAACTGAGAAGAAACTTTGCACCGGAACCAATCGCAAAGTTTATGTGGGGGAAATATAAAAAAAGAAAGTTTTATTATACACTTCTATCTCTATGTCATACATACATAATCTTTCACATAATGCACTTTTTAGTACTTGTAAATTTTTTAAGAATTCTATTGTTACCTGTACTATCTTTTTGTTAGCCGCTTTAGTACTCCCCTTTAGCCTCTTTCCATACAAATCTGTCCGGTTAAATGCTTCCTCTCTACTATTCTGTGGATTGTATCGATCAATGCGTTCCACCTGCACATGAATTCCATCATTTCAATAATCAAAACGCCTCCTACCAAAAATTGAGGTGCACCAATATTGGTCTTCATAGATCATAGGTAATTAGAAGAATTTTCATTAAAATTGAGTTTTAACAGTAACCACTAAAGATCCATTTGAATTTCAGATATTCAAATGAAACCAAAAGCCAATATATCTCTATCAAATGAATATCTGCAATGTAAGATTCAATCAGAAAACAAATTTTACTTGTACCTTGCGTGGGAAAGAATTCTCAGCAACTTCTTCATCAAGAAACAGTATCTTCAAGGCTGTTGCAATCAATAAAATGCACAAACATACAACTTCAATCCAAATGTCAACTAGTCAACTACAAAACCATAAGGAAAAGACAAACAAAGCAATGTGCATAGGCTCACCTAAGTCACCTTATCATAGGCCTTTTCACCCTTCATGTTCTGTGCAGTAGTTTGGTATTAAAACTTTCAAGAATGAATGGAATGGAAACCAGTGCATAAACTCATCAAACGTTGTTAGATCTCATTTGCAGCTGCTTACTTTCTGCCTCTCCACTCTTCTTTTCTTCCAGCCTATGAAAGAATAGGCATAGAAATTGACATTAACTAACCAAATCAAAAAACCCACAATGCATATGAAGGGACACGATGTAGTATGTTACTGTTTCAAATCTGGATGTAGTATGTTACTGTTTCAAATCTGGTATATAATGTTGTTATTTTTTTTCTTTTTCTTTTTCTTTTTCTTTTTCTTTTTTATTTTCTTTTTCTTTTTCTTTTTCTTTTTCTTTTTCTTTTTCTTTTTCTTTTGATACTTATGTGTTTGCAGTAATTTTAATTTATTCATTACAGCAGCACTCCTAGATAGATCACAGGAACATATATTAATATGCATGCCATACTTTTTCACTTTTTTTTTTATTACTAAGATTTACTGCAGCTCCTCCTTTGTCTGCAATACTAATTGTGTTCATATTTTTCCTTCAATTCATATATATCTTCCTACTGGAATAGATCAATTATTTGTCTTTCCGACAATTATAGCTTTTGTGTTCCTTTTTCATGCAAAACAATTAATTACAGACTCATGAAATGAAAGCTCAAGTCTTTACCTATTGAGGAGTAGCTAAAGCTGCAAACTTTGATTCAGCAACAGCAAGATTTTCACTAAGCTTTATATTTTGTGACTGCAGCTCCAGGTTCAACCCTTGTTCCTTATCCAAGTCTGCCCTCAATCCCAATTCCCAAAACCTCAGTCTGCAAAACTTTGAAATTATCTCTTTGTCAGATACTAAGGATTAATTTAGTTTACCCCCCGAGGTTTGGGTGTGTCATCATGTCACCCCCCCTACTTTCAATTTTGAATTTTTACCCCCAAACTTTCCAATTTCAATCAGCCGTGTCCAATTTCTCTGATTCTGTCCAACTTAGACGTTAACTCTGACGATCTGAACCACTTTGAGGGTTAAAATGGTCATTTCAAGACAAAAAACCAAAAAAAAAAAACTCTCTTTCACTTTCGGGGTCTCTCTCTCTCTCTCTCTCTCTCTCTCTCTCTCTTCTTCAACTCCCTCTTCTGCAAACCATTTTCATCACCATCTCTCTCTTCTGCAAACCTATGACATATATTCCCAAATAAACCCAAAACAGAGCACATGCATAAACCCATCAAACACCCCCAAAATTCCAACCCCAAATCCCACATGCATTATCAAAATCAACCAAACCCGAATCCACTCGCCGCCGCAGCTCCCCGAAAACCGAAACTATCATTGGAATCCCATTCAACTCGATTACAGTCCGAACCCTCTCCTGGTCCGTAGCGATATGAAACAAAGCATTCGCCGCATCAATCTATGCCTCCGCCGAAGACCCCTCTTTCAAAAGCTTGGGCAGCGGCGTCACTCCTCCCTCGCCAACAATTATCTTCTTGTTCCGATCGTTGTCCCTCACCAGCGAGACGAGTGAACTCGCCACCTCGACTCGGTCCCGGAGCTGACCCATCTGAATGGTGGTGATGTAGGACCAGACCCAGCTTAGAATCGGGTCGTTGCTGGCAATGGGTGGCAGGGAGAGGTTGGCGTTGTCAGACTCGAAGACGGAGAGGAGCCACTTCATGTCGCCGATGGAGGACTCGAGCAGGTTGGAGACCTTGCAGAAGTCGGCGGCGGTGGTGATGGAGAAGACCTGGCGGAGGACGCCGCTGTGCTTGCACTTGCCGACAAGGGTGAGGGCGCGGTCGAGGTTTTGGGGGTGTTTGATGGGTTTATGCATGGGCTCTGTTTTGAGTTTATTTGGGAATATATGTCATGGGTTTGCAGAAGAGAGAGATGTGATGAAAATGGTTTGCAGAAGAGAGAGATGGTGATGAAAATGGTTTGCAGAAGAGGGAGTTGAAGAAGAGAGAGTTGCAGAAGAGAGAGAGAGAGAGAGAGACCCCGAAAGTGAAAGAGATTTTTTTTTGGTCTTGAAATGACCATTTTAGCCCTCAAAGTTGGTCAAATCGTCAGAGTTAACGTCCAATTTGGACGGAATCGGAGAAATGGACAAGGCTGATTGAAATTGAAAAGTTTGAGGGTAAAAATTCAAAATTGAAAGTAGAGGGGGTGACATGATAACACCCCCAAACCTCAGGGGGGTAAACTGAAATTAATCTTTTTGTTTATCACCAATTGATTGTCCTCCTTTTGCCTGCACCATTCACCTAAAAATCTTTTTGTTTCATCAGGACCAACCATGCCACCAAAAAAAATATGCATTCACTGCATTTAAAATAGGAATGCAAAAACTAACTTAAATTTGCATTGCTTAATATTCAGATAATGTAACTCATGCTCAATCTAATTTCAAAAGGCATAGCAATCACACACATGAACCAATAACTCAGTTAAGAGATTAGAATAGAAGCAACGAAAACTCAAAGCAAAAGACCAATCCAATACCTTACCTTGAGAAAGCAAAGACCTTTACCCAGAGAAAGAGAGATTTTGATTTCAATGCAAGCTGTCTTGAATCCCTGACACTGATATTGGAAGTAATATCAACTAGGGGTGGGCATAAAATAGGGAAAATTTGGTTACCGCTCGACCCGACCCGAATAAAACAGGTCGGAAACCGATCCAAATGCAAAACGACGTCATTTTGCTTTAAAACCGCACCGACCCGATAGACTCCGGTGCGGGCTCTGTTCCGGATCACGAACCTCCCGAATTAAGCAGCCCGACCCGATTTATTATATATATATATATATATTTATATTTAGCAAATAAAAGGATATTTCTCTCCACCCTCGAACTATCTCTCTCTCGAACTCATGTCGCCGCCTCACAACCGCCACGCCAATCTCTTGCTTTTAGGTTCTCTCTCAGTCCCCCACTTTCTCTCGACATCATCTTATTGGGTGAGTTTCTATCTTGAAATTTTGGGGTTAAGGATTTGGGCTTGGATTTTGGGGTGAAATTTTCATTTGTTTAGGGATTTCAGTTTGAGGATTGTAATTAGGGTTTCGATTTGGAATTTTGGGGTTCTAGTTTGAGGTTTTTGATTGTTGTTTAGTTTCTGCTTAAATTTGATTTTGCTTTCTCTCTTTTTTCTTGACCAACTTTGTCTCATAAGGACATAAGGCATGCAAGAGATCAGCAGAAGCTTTATTGGAAACAAGAGTTTAATACCAGTCATTGTTCCATGAGCTTTTGCATTGGCAGGATCCCAAAATCTCAATTCTCGATCTCTTCTTCTTCTTCTTCTTTTTTTTTTTCTTTTTTTTTTCCTTTCTAGTTCCTGTCTTCAAATCAAGTTGAAGACAAACATGTGATGACTGATGAGAGTGTATATTATAGCCGTAGTTCCTAGTTTGCTGCGTGTTCTTGTTTTGACATCAAGAAATATATATGTGCAGGTTATCAAATTTCTTTTTCTAGTTGCTGTTTAAGGATGAGGTTTGCACCGAAACAGTACCGGCCCGCACCGATGAAACGGCGAAACCGGAAATCCGGTCCAAAACTTGTAAAATGCTGTTGCGGTGCGAAAAATAGGCCTACCGAATGATCCAGTTCGGTTGCGGTTTCAGACCCAAACCGGCCCGACCCGCACCGAGCCCAGCCCTAATATCAACTATTGGTTTAATTGTTCCAACCAGAAATAATTTGATGTTTCTATGTTACAATTTAAGTCAGGACAGACTGAACAGTAAGTTTGAAGCAATATCAACTACTGGTTAAGTTGTTCCATTCTAATTAAGATTTGGTTAGGAGAAAAACTAATGCATATTTTTTTTTTTTTGGAATTAACGGCCCGTGCGGCTGCCCTCAAGCCTTCATTAGTGAAACAGTAGAATACATGAGGAGGACATGGTGCCTAAACCCCAGATTACAAAGCACATCGAGAGAACTTCCTGAGATTGTGAAAAATGGACTAAAAGTCTCCGATTTCAATGTTTCCAAAAATCAGAGATACATAAAATTGAGAAAAAAAAAAACTCAATCAAAACTAAAGCACACGAAAATTAATAAAACAATAGCAGAAAAGGGTGAAAATTGAAGTAGGATGGGTGGGGAAGAACTAATCAATACTATCAATATATTTACGGTCACAAAACAGAAGATAAAAAAAGTAGGGTACGGGTGAACTCAATACCATCAAGGTAAGGACATCCAACTTGTTCTAATCAGTATTATCAATCAAAATCTTGGTATGTACCTTTTCCAAAACAAATGAAATGTCATCTTCTCATTTCTACTCTAGTGTTTGAACTTTTACAAAGACTCCAAATCACAGAAAATCAGTTTGAGATCAATCGATTTTCAGAAAGATAATAATATGGCTAAAATCTAATATCAATGAAAGAGTACAAATCATAGAAAACAAATTTGGGATCAATCAATTTGAAATTCAAAACTTACCGAGCTTTTACCAATGTCGATCTTAATGAAAAAGCTTCAAACTGTACAACAGTTGAAGTATGTGTAAATAGAGGCTTCTCGAACAAATAGAGACTTCGTGGCTTTGGTTATAACCTCTATTACTTCTTCCCTCTCTCTCTCTCTCTCTCTCTCTCTCTACTGAAACCCAGACTGATTGATGTCTCTCTCTCTGTCACTGTTATTCATAGAACAATGGCAGAGCCGTAAGTTGAGAAAAAAGAGAAGGGCAAAATCATCTATTTAACCCCAGATGAACAATATGAACAGTACTACCAACTTTAGTATATAGTTTCAACCCCAGATGAATAGTATGAACAGTGCTACCAACTTTAGTATATTGTATAACAGGCCCGCTCACCTGCGGGATGAAATCATCCCAGCCGTCAGATCTTAATTAAATTGATCAAACGGATAGAATACCAAACCATTAAAACCAAATCTGTTTAGACTGCTAAGACTCCACGCCTAATCTGTTTATCTTCCTCCTCCCTCGTCTCAACTCAATCCATTTACGATCCCTCAGAGCCTCCCCTATACCATTCTTCATTCTTCCGCATCACCATAAGACTGGTCTCTCTTGAAGGTATTTTTCTTAGATTTTATTCTCTCTCTCTCTCTCTCTCGATTTTAGGTTTTTTTTTTCTTTCTTTCTTTTCAGTTTGGTGAATCATGGAGCCATTGTATTTTGTTTGATGATTTCGTTGCTGGTGTTCTGATTTCATTATCGAAATTTTGGTTGTTCCTGTGGAAGTATTGATTTTGGTTGCAAATGGTTCATATTTGGATTCCTGCTCAAAATTCGATTGTCTGGATTTGCTATGTTTGTTTTGGGATTTGAAAGTGTTTCTATTTTTAATTGCTGGGATATAGAGTTGGTCAAAAGAAATTGAAAAAAGGTCAATACTTTTTGTCCATGGAATGGATTGAATCATTGAATAGGAAGCCTCATTGACCAACTTGATTAAGTGGTTAGACTCTTTGCTGATGTTCTGTTTCACCATTGTCGAAATTTTGGTTGTGAAAATGATTTCATTCTCTCTTTGTTTCTCTGTTTCACCGTCAAATTTTTTTTTTTTCAAAGTAAGGCAATATGTTAATTCAAAGCACTAAACTTCAAAAGGTCAACATAGATTTTTTTAATGAGAAGGTCACGGCCTCAAACAATTTTGTCGTTAAAGTGCAAATTCCATACATGAGAACTCAATTATAATATAAGTAAAAGGCTTGACTATTGAAATTTGTTTAGTTTTTAACTTCTTTTTTATTAGTGCCTGTTATTAGTGTTATGTCTTTGAATCTGTTGTAGCGAAATTCTACTTATAGTTGTGTTTGTAATATAATGCTGCAGGTTTATGATGGGTGAACCATCATTACAAGAGCCGAATGAGAATGTTGTTGTAGCATAAAAATCAACCCCACTGAGCAATCAAATGAAGCACCACTTAGCATGTAAGGGATGAAGCTGATCTTTCTTCTATTTTGTTTCAGCATAATCTCTAGCTTTTTGATATGTAATGGATTGTAATATGCATCAGTTGGATTGTCATTCAATGAATGTTTTTTCATTCATCCACTGACAGAACTTGTGTATGTTCTTTTGCATTATGATTATAACTTGTGTTTCAATTTTTATTCACCACAGTATACTGCACAAGGATTCTATAATTGAGCTAATTGAATCATCAGCCACCCATTTTTTGGATCTTTTGATTGATAATTTAATGCAAGGTCGAGGAAAAATGTCCAACTTGGTACTATTATTTTCATTGCAGAATAAGGAGGTAAAGCTCTGTTTAGTAATGATGCAGCAAAAGTCTTTAGCTTAGTGTGTTTTTTTTTTTTTTTTGACCCCAGCATAAGCATGCAGTAATCCATTAACAAAATCACCTGTAATTCAAGCACTGAACAATTAGCAAGAATAACATATAGTAATAGCCAACCAGAACACAAAGATCGATCTCACAAGCATACACCAATTTGTTTACTAGCAACCACATAATACTCCAGTAGCCAGGAAGCACAGTGGTGACAAGCATGCACCAAATTCTGTGCAAGCAAAGACTTGATGCAGTAATGTCATTGCTTTCCATTTGTGAAACACTAGTTCATAAGTAGCACAAGCAACACAATAGAGACTTGTATTTAAGGATAGACAAACTCAGGATAACATGTATACCCGAGCATCACATGACATAATCACCAAGACAATTATTGTGTTGAAACTTGACGACCCCCTCATTAACTATGTCATAGCCGTTTTGTCAACATAACACACAAATCCAAACGTATATCTTAGCTTAGGCACATGCAAGATATATAGAAAAGAAGCCAAGTCTTTAGCTTAGTGTTATTGGCCCGTAGCAGAAGTCTTCACAATTCCAGTACTAAACACCTGAGTAAATAATACATATACAGTAATCCCAGTGGTATATTTCATTCCAGTACTAATAAAAATCTCCATAAATCAGAATAAGACAATCAATTTAACAAGAATTTCAAATTTCCCAACAGAAACATCCAACAAAAATATCACAAAAGAATTTAAGCTAACTAATCAATCTGGTCTAGTAACTAATTGAATCACTATCTCTACAACTTTTATGGTCAAGAGTGAAATCGCAACTACAATTAGCTGTCCTTTCTGACTCCGATCAATCTCCACCTTCATTTGCAGCGGTTGTTGGTGATAATAAATGCAATGCAGTTGAGAAGGATGCTAGCAACCAGAATCAAATGAAGAGTTCCCTACAAAACAACATACCAATATTCAAATTCTATCTAAACAATCCTCATCTGTAGAAAAACTATCATAAGATATAGAACAAAGTGAAACTACATAGCTCATTCAACTTGGTGCAATATGGCCTCTCTCACTCTCATCAACACCAAAACTTTGACTCAAAAATTTTGACTTTGATCACTTCACAAAAGGATGAAGGAAAAGAAACATACCTGTAAAAAGGCAGGACCAAACCCAGCTCGCTTTATGTTCTTCCCAAATGTATAGCACAGATGGCTATAGCATCAATCACACTTTTAGTAATAAAGCAGTCAAACAATTTTCACAACCAAAATTTCGACAATGGTGAAACAGAACATCAGCAAAGAGTCTAACCACTTAATCAAGTTGGTCAATGAGGCTTCCTATTCAATGATTCAATCCATTCCATGGACAAAAAGTATTGACCTTTTTTCAATTTCTTTTGACCAACTCTATATCCCAGCAATTAAAAATAGAAACACTTTCAAATCCCAAAACAAACACAGCAAACCAGACAATCGAATTTTGAGCAGGAATCCAAATACGAACCATTTGCAACCAAAATCAATACTTCCACAGGAACAACCAAAATTTCGACAATGAAATCAGAACACTAGCAACGAAATCATCAAACAAAATACAATGGCTCCATGATTCACCAAACTGAAAAAAAAAAAAGAGAAAAAAAAAAACTAAAATCGAGAGAGAGAGAGAGAGAGTAAAATCTAAGAAAAATACCTGATAAGCTATGAGCAAGCGTATAATTTAACCCTATAAATGTCATCGTTAGTATATAGTAAATAGGGATCGTTCTATTCCGGGGATTGAGGGTATACCTGTCATTGTACAACAAGTAAAGAATTAAAATAAAACAAAGTATAATATTTACAAGAATAATTACAATTCACGAAATTAAGGGGGGATTTAGGTTTTATGTTTCGAAAATTAAAAGAAAGAAATATAATTAAGTAAAAATAAAAACACAAGTACAAGAATGAAACATAAGAAACAAAGATCAAAACCAATTCCATAATCAAATTCGAATCAACCCTACAATTGTTCTTCCAAGTCATGATAAAGAAGTTGATCATGTGAAACATTTGAAGCAAACGATTTCCCATATTTTACTTTCCTTTACTAATTAATCTAAATGAAAGCACCTAGATCAATCCTATTAAACATGCAATCAAAGTCTAGAAAGCTAGCTAATCAAGACATGTTCAACGCAAGAAGCATAGAGAAAGGTTATCAACTTAAGTGCACAACTTAGTATGAAAAAGTTCATCTAATTGCAATCCTCTTCAATTAAATTCGACCTATGTCCAAAGCCTTTACTACTTTTGATTTAGGTTCACAAAACTATTAGGTGAATCGTTTACCTAAATCTAGCACCAATTACATGCAAATCCTATAAGTGTCGACCCAAATAAGATAAACACATAAAAGATATCAATCAAGTAAATTTAATTGAACAAACTCACAAAAGCAACTTAGAATCATAATCATAGGAATCGAAAATATCATTCAATCATAAAATTTCAGAATTAAACTTTGTTCAAATATTATTGTCAACTAGAAACAATTCCACGAAAATCAAACAAGGTTACAAAGAAAGAAGTTGAATTACACCATGAGATGGAGATGGGGATGGAGGTGTTGACGTTGGGTTCTTGAATCTTGGAAGCAAGTCTTCAAGGTGGAGGATGGATGATGATGCTCACGGCTCCTTCTTCTTCTTCTTCTTCCTTGCTTGAAAACCGTGGATTGCACTAGAGAATGGAGAGAGAGCTTGACGTTATGCGAGAGTAATTTCTGAATTGTGGGATCTGTAAAACGTCAAGAATGAGGGTGTATATATAGGAAACGTTGGCCTTGGTCTCCAAGTCTTCATGAATCTTCTATTATTTTCCCAAAGAATTATTTAATAATTCTGCATAGCTTCGACCAATCACGTAGCGCCATGTAAGCCCTGGTGTGTCATCCAACCAATCAAAAGCCTTCAAAATAAGTCCCAAATATATTATTGCTGAATATCCATGAATTAATTCTGATTTTCTTCTTTATTTTCGGCCAAAATTCCTTTAGGAATTGTAGGAACGAATTTGGACTTATTTTTGAACCTTTTCTTCCTTAAATCTCTCCATGGACTACCTTTAACGTCATCCCTTGATTATCTTCATGATTTCCCATGGCAAAATCAGATTTAATTCCCAAAAAATATCTCCATTACGTCCAACAACCCAAATTAATTGGGCTTTTCACCTTTTTGCCGAAATCCATAATTAATCTAGAAGATTCTTGGGCCTTGTTGCGTCATCTTCAAGCCTTGATGATCTCCGACGCCATTTCCATCATTATTTCGATCAAGTTTCTTGGTTGGATTCGGAATCTTGCTTGGTACACTTTCCTCTTTTGAACCGGGTTTTCTGGTTGGAACAGGAAAGCTTATTTCTTCATTTCTGCTCATTTGTGTGGCCCTTTGTGTTTTATTTTTACACCTCTCAACGTTTACTAGCTCCTCTTTCCTTTCGTGAGTTCACTTCCACTTTTGAGCTCCGAGGACCTGAAAATAGAAACTATTACTAAAAATAGAAACTTTCCTAAAACGAAAAATAGAAACTTTCCAAAAATGAAAAATAGAAACTTTCTAAAAGTGAGAAATAGAAACTTTCCTAAACTAAAATGGAAACTTGCAAAAAACCGGAAAAAGAAACTTTCCTAAACTAAAATGGATTCATTTAAGGAAATAACTAAGTAAATATGAGGAAATAGCAGTTAAAACATCGCATTAAAATGCTCCTATCAATACCTTCAAGAGAGACCAGTCTTATGGTGATGAGGAAGAATGAAGAATGGTATGGGGGGGGGCTCTGAGGGATCGTAAATGGATTGAGAATTGAGACGAGGGAGGAGGAAGATAAACAGATTAGGCGTGGAGTCTTAGCAATCTAAACAGGTTTCGTTTTAATGGTTTGGTATTCTATCCGTTTGATCAATTTAATTAAGATCTGACGGCTGGGATGATTTCATCCTATATTGTCCCTTTATTTTCGTCCCGCAGGTGAGCGGGCCTGTATGGTATAATTAATGTAAGTCAAACTATCACCCTTCTCATTAACATGGAAAGGTGATTAATTAGGAACTTTTTTTATGACAGATTAATTAGGAACTTGATTTATCAGTTTTTTCCCCTTTCTACGTGCGTTCTGATGGAGTAGCCAAGCAAGTAAAATGGTATTATTTTGTCTTTGTGCGTTCTGATGGAGTTTCTTTCTCCTTCTGCTCTCTCCTTGATCTTCTCTGCTTCAGTCTCTGTTTTTTTATCTAGATTTAATTTTATAAGTTCCAAATGTCTTTTATATCTTCTTAGCTAAAGTCTCTGTTCTTTATGCTTTTGCTCTCTCCTTATAATTAAGACTGTTGTGAGAATTTGAAGGGAAAATGGGTCATTTTGGAGGGGAATTACTGTTTATTTAGAGGGAATGATGAGTTTGTAAGAGAATGCTTTCTTAGATTAATATATGTAGCTGCAAACACCACTTTGTCACTCCAAATACATGTCACGTCAGTAATTTAACGGAAAAACTAACAGAGGTACCATATTTGGTAACAGAACAATACTTTATGTACCATTTGAGGTAAAAAAAAAAAATCGTAGATACTAAAAAATACATTTCGCAATAATTTAGGTACTATTTGAAGTTTTTACTCTTAAATTAATGATGGATGAATTCCCGCACAAAAAGAGAGTCAAAGAAACAAAAATATTCATACCCACCACAGCTGGGCCTACCTGTAGAGTCAAACCCACCAAAGTCACACTGGCCGCAAACGTACGTACCCACTGCAGTCGAGCGTGGTTGCAAAGTTATACCCACCACAGCATTACTCGCTTCCATATAACCCACAGCTGTACCTAGGGCTGTCACTCGGTCGGTTCAAATTGGTTATACCTATTACCAACTTAGAAACCAAAGCTTTCGGTTTCAAAATTGAGCTACCAATTACCAACAAAAATTTTCGGTTTTTAATTGTATTTACCAAATTCGGTATTTCGATTTTCGGTATTATTAACATTAGAACAAATAATTCTTTGTGATATAAATTCAAAACTGGGTTTTTCAATTTTATAGTTGTAAACTTTGTATTCATCTACTAATTATAGCTTTCTTTTGTATATATGACATCAAGTTTGAGCTAATTCAATAAAACTAGGTTATTTAACCATCTTTGACTAAGTTACTTAAAATACATGTACTATTAATGTAGTATATGTAGTAATGTTCATACTATTATGAAATTTTTTATGTTTATTTCTTAATATACATGTATGTGTATTGAAAATCATAGTATATAAAGCTAATATTTAGATAATCGGTAGATTCGGTATTTGCCAAAACCAAACTAACTTTTTTTGCTAATTTTTTATTTCAATTTTATTGGTCTCGGTTATCAAAAAGTCAATTTACCAAATCTAAAATATCAGTTGATATTCAGTCAGTTAGGTAATTACCAAACCAAACAGCAGGCTGGCAGCCCTAGCTATACCCCACAATAATGCAAATTTCATGCGGCAGTTTGTGGATTTGAATATGAAGAGTCAAGGTGTTGAAATTACTGTTGGATTGGATGCCATTCAGATGGCAATCATGTTTTTCTTCTTTTGTCTTTTAGCCATTAGAGGGTGTACATATAGCTAGGCCTCATCATATGGCCCTTGGGCCCTAAGCCCGCCCGGCCCGGCCCTTCCATTAGGGCGGGCCGGCCCGACCCTTTTTTATTTAGGGTAGGGTATGGGTCACACAAATAAAGCCCGGCCCTACCCTACGACCCGGCCCGATTGAGCCCGTAAGGGCTAGGCCCGGCCCGGCCCTTAAAGCCCGGCCCTAACCCGGCCCTAAAATTTATATTTTATTTTTGTTATTTTCTATTACATGTGTTATATGTATAAAAGTAATAAAACTATGGAAGTGTAGAAAATTATTTCAATATACCATATTAGGAAATGAGTCTTTTAAATTGAGCCATATTTTGAGAAGAAAAAAATAATTTTTTTTAAAGAATTAACCGTTAATTCGGCAAAAACGCCGCCGTTTTAATATAATCTTATGGGTATTTTAATATTTACCAATAATTACTGTTAACTAATTAACTGTAATAATTACAAAGCTATTATTTCAAATTGGACAATATATTCATGTAATACCAATTTTGAAATAAATCAAGTAATCAACATAACTAAAAATAATCAATTGGTCGAGTTGAAACCTATTTACCAATGTAATGTTAACTTCTTAATGAGCAAAATGGGGGACGAAATGGAATTTTTTAAAATGAACCGCTGGATGTTGTTTGCATATGAATATATGTTAGTGGTAGAAATTTCAACAATTTCCGCATTCGGTTGGACCTCGATCTACCCGGTCAACTCAATACCCTAAATAGAACATAAAACAAATATGTTCTTAACCAGTCCTTGGCAATTCACTTTTTTCGATCTTTCAGCTCCCACACTCTCATGGGTAGGGGGTCTACTTATGGATATCAAAATTTTGCAACGTTTGTCCGCGCATGGTGCCGCTCCCCTTAGGGAAGTTTGCTTGTGCAAAGCGTTGACCGCTCCATTAGGTGCCTTATTCACGGCGGATCGGCCTAATTTCTTTACACAATACCTATCACTATTGTATAAACATATAAGAATTTTCAGATTGATCGATTTTCATTTCAAAATTTTTGGATCGCACATAATCCTTATATGTCTTGTAATGTAGTATAACTAGTTTATTAGGCTTGTTACCCTCCATGAGCAAAATGAGGGACGAAATGAAATTTTTTAAAATGAACCGCTGGATGTTGTTTTCATATGAATATATGTTAGTGGTAGAAATTTCAACAATTTCCGCATTCGGTTGGACCTCGATCTACCCGGTCAACTCAATACCCTAAATAGAACATAAAACAAATATGCTCTTAACCGGTCCTTGGCAATTCACTTTTTTCGATCTTTCAGCTCCCACACTCTCATGGGTAGGGGGTCTACTTATGGATGTCAAAATTCCGCAACGTTTGTCCGCGCATGGTGCCGCTCCCCTTAGGGAAGTTTGCTTGTGCAAAGCGTTGACCGCTCCGTTAGGTGCCTTATTCACGGCGGATCGGCCTAATTTCTTTACACAATACCTATCACTATTGTATAAACATATAAGAATTTTCCGATTGATCGATTTTCATTTCAAAATTTTTGGATCGCACATAATCCTTATATGTCTTGTAATGTAGTATAACTAGTTTATTAGGCTTGTTACCCTCCATGAGCAAAATGGGGGACGAAATGGAATTTTTTAAAATGAACCGCTGGATGTTGTTTTCATATGAATATATGTTAGTGGTAGAAATTTCAACAATTTCCGCATTCGGTTGGATCTCGATCTACCCGGTCAACTCAATACCCTTAATAGAACATAAAACAAATATGCTCTTAACCGGTCCTTGGCAATTCACTTTTTTCGATCTTTCAGCTCCCACACTCTCATGGGTAGGGGGTCTACTTATGGATGTCAAAATTCCGCAACGTTTGTCCGCGCATGGTGCCGCTCCCCTTAGGGAAGTTTGCTTGTGCAAAGCGTTGACCGCTACGTTGGACGCCTTATTCACGGCGGATCGGCCTAATTTCTTTACACAATACCTATCAATGTTGTATAAACATATGAGAATTTTCAGATTGGTCGATTTTCATTTCAAAATTTTTGGATCTCACATAATCCTTATATGCCTTGTAATGTAGTATAACTAGTTTATTAGGCTTGTTACCCTCCATGAGCAAAATGGGGGACGAAATGGAATTTTTTAAAATGAACCGCTGGATGTTGTTTTCATATGAATATATGTTAGTGGTAGAAATTTCAGCAATTTCTGCCTTCGGTTGGATCTCGATCTACCCGGTCAACTCAATACCCTAAATATAACATAAAACAAATATGCTCTCAATCGGTCCTTGGCAATTCATTTTTTTTCGATCTTTCAGCTCCCACACTCTCATGGGTAGGGGGTCTACTTACGGATGTCAAAATTCCGCAACGTTTGTCCGCGCATGGTGCCTCTCCCCTTAAGGAAGTTTGCTTGTGCAAAGCGTTGACCGCTACTTTGGACGCCTTATTCACGGCGGATCGGCCTAATTTCTTTACACAATACCTATCACTATTGTATAAACATATAAGAATTTTCAGATTGGTCGATTTTCATTTTAAAATTTTTGGATCGCACATAATCCTTATATGCCTTGTAATGTAGTATAACTAGTTTATTAGGCTTGTTACCCTCCATGAGCATTGTCAGATTGATCAATTTCCATTCGAAATTTTTGGCCCGCCCGAATAAGCCATATTTTTTTTTCTATTTTTTAATTACGTTTCTCTTTTTTCTATAATATGCAATTTATCTCTTTTTTTGTAATTGATTTCATAAGTTTTGTTTTCTTTAATTTCTATTTTCTTTGTTAGACAACAATTAATATTGGGAGATTTATATAGATAGTTAATTGAATATAACCACCTTAAGTAATATTAATAAATGTTATAAGTTACAAGTATTATATTAATATAAAATATGTTCAATAAAAAACAATGAGTCTTATATCACCAACATATACCATTAAGCCATATTTTGAGAAGAAAAAAATAATGTTTTTTTTTTTGTTAAACAAAATAAGGCCCTTTTTGGCCCATTTCAGCCCTATTTGTCCCTATTTGAGGGCCGGCCCGACCCGGCCCTTTTGGCCCTAACGGATCGGGCTTTTTGGGCGGGTAAGGGTTAGCATATTTAAGCCCTGGCCCGACCCTACCCGGCCCTAAATTTTGTTGACTTTGACTAGGCCCGGCCCGGCCCGACCCTAAGCCCTAAAATTTAGGGTAGGGCCGGCCCTAGCCCGGCCCATGATGACCCCTACATATAGCTAGATAATTTAGTTTGAATAAGCTTCAATGCTTTTCCATATGCATGGTGTAGTAAGTCAAGTTGTATCATTGCATTCAATGCTTTGTCTGTTACGTTTTGTAAGAATATCTTACGACCAGCTACGTGGGGCATGCATGCAACCATGCATCCCAATAATGAGAGGAAATCACCTGTTTCCAAACTCTCTATCTCAACCATGTACCACGAATAAGAATTTGACACGTAATCCCTAACCTAACACCCCACTAGCACTCCACAAACTCTAACTCTTACTAAAAAATAAGGGAAAATATCAAGAATGGTCACTTAGTTTTGACATATTCGACACTTAACTCACTGTATTTTCAACAATATCATATAACTCACTCAATTTTGAAACCGTCTATCACATAACTCACTATCGTCTAACAGCGTTTATTATCCGTTAAATCACTGTTTGGGTGTTGTGTTCTCAGTTTTTTTTTTTTTTGGGGGGTTAATTTTCCGTTAAATCACTGTTTGTTTGTTTTTTTTTTTTTTTTCCTTCCTTCCTTTGGGTGTTGTGTCCCCCCCCCCTTATTCATGCTTTCTGGGTTTGGTTTCTGTGCACCAAATAACAACAAATTCATTAGACAAGTATTGTTGTGGGTGTGGGGCGAGACGGAGATGGAGCGGCTGGGGGAGGTAGGGCGGTCGTGGAGAGAGAGAGCCTGACGGACTGAGCCGACGGGGAGGATCTGGCGAGGCTCATGTGCGGGGGAGAGGCGACGTGTGTGAAGAAACCGCCGGCGGAGGGGGTGGAGAAGCTGGAAGTGGAGGAGGCGAAGCCGGAGTGGGAGGTGTAGAACCTTCCGGAGAGTGAGGATGAGTTTTAGAGAGAGAAAGTGAAGCAGTTTCAGAGAGAGAAAAGGTGGGAGGAGAGAGAGGGAAGAAGAAAAAATGTTTAAAGAAAAAAATAAGATAAAGGTTTAAGATAGTGAAGAGACGAAAATACCCTTTAAAATATGACCATGTAGACGGTAGTGAGTTATGTGATAGACGGTTTCAAAATTGAATGAGTTATGTGATATTGTTGAAAATACAGTGAGTTAAGTGTCGAATATGTCAAAACTCTGTAACCATTCCTGACTTTTTCCCAAAAAATAAATAACGATCTTAGAAAAATAATTTTTCTAAGATCCAAGAACGCACCTTCCAGCTTTCCCAGTACTCGGGCACCGATTCCCGTTCCAACTCAGTCCCACCTTTCTTTAGTACCTCCCCAGCTTGCCCCAAATACTCCCCCACCTTCACATTCTTATCCTTCAAATCAAACCCAGTTTCCTTCTGCACCGAGTCACCAAAATTGGACCAAAACTACTCCGAACCGCGGCATATAGACCGAGTCAGACTCACCCAAGAAAATCTATCAGACCCATTTGGGTTTGCAGAGGCTTTAACACTAAAGTTTGAATTTTTCCGTGAAATTTCGGGTCTTTGCTTTGTGGGGAGTTTGAAGAGAACAGTTTTGGCGGTTAATTGGGTGAGTGGAGTTGAAGAACAGAGAAGTGAGTTTGGGCTTGTAGGAAGTATTAGGTCCATTTTTGTGGTGTGCACAGGGGAACCAATGCATCTTATAAAGTTGAAACATGGCGCACTCTTCAATTGAATTTGATCACCTCGATCCTTTCTTCACAATCAAACTCGTGTCGGATTTTCAACATCTATACTTGTTTCTATCTTAAAGCGAAGGGAAGAATATAGAAGAAGGAGGATGGTTTGATTTTTTGTTTCTTTGATTTTGGTCTGGAAACGATAACACGAAGAGGCAACACAGCGAGTCTTTGTATTTCATTTTTTCTTGATTCAGTTAATTGTCATTTAAAATTTTTAATATAAAATAATAATAGATTTAACAGAGTTAATCTCTGCTACCGGGTGATTCACGGTTTCAACTTTCACACGATGGTCCCTTGCAATATGTCGCTCCAGACATGGTGGTAGACGGTAGACTTCGAGTTTTAGATTAATAATGCTTGAATTTCTGCCCCAAGAGTCAATTTTAAAAGACAGAGAACTCTAATCCGCTCCCACAATTTCACGGAAGGAGGAATGTTCTTCTGTCGTCCAAAATTCAGGCCCCATGGCTATGAAAGAATAAATAAATCAATCAATCAATTGAAGTCTGAAAGCTTTGAGCCACGTCGTCAAGGCAGATCCGTAGAAGCTATGGCTGAAGACCAAACCTAAAGATAAACATTAATGTCAACATAAATTCAAAAATATATTGCTACGCGACTATAAGTAACTTGCGGAGATGAATTAGAGCGAGTCTACTCGTTAGATCTTTTAGGGTAGGACTAGGCATCAACCCACGCGATGCTGCGGGTATGTTATATATTTAACTACAACAATTATCTAAAATTTAAAATCAAACTTAAGAACTTGATACATATATTTATGGCACGTTTACTTACTTGGAAGGAAATTGAATGATTACAGGGTAAAAACATTTCTGCGTTTACTTACACATAAAGGAATCGGAATGATTCCGGATAAAAGAATTTATGCGTTTACTAACACATGAAGGAATCGGAATGGATGTAGGTCCCACCTCCTTATCAGGAATCGATTCCTGAATACTCAGGAATTCGAATACGAAGGGGGGGGAGATGAGTTTAGGAATCATTCCTCCGGAATCAATACCGATTCTTTTCTTCTCTCATTCCACTTGTCTCCGATTCATGATTATTTTCCATTCCAAGTAAGTAAACGTACCATTAGCCTTTAAGGGATGCTCATTAACTTGATCATTTATCAAAAGAGTATGTGGCCTTTTCACATTCTTTCGGATTTTCCAGGTTCAATGAAATTCACCATGCCCATATAATTTCATTTTTAAATCTTTGGCAGTAGACCATGAGCAGAAACTTCACTACGATGATCAAGACCATGATAGCAATCATATACTTCTCATGTCCATAATTTATTTATGGTCGGGACTGCAGTAGGATAAGTTTGACATAACTACTGAATAAATAGATTAACAAACTTGGCTGACAAATCCAGTTTCTGACTTATGATTTGCTAATTCATGTTATATATACAATGACAGTGAAAACATATGGATATGCCTCCAAAGAAATGTTAACAATATGCATGCCAAATTGGAACGTCTAAGCTACCAGTTAAAAGGGAGCATATCAGCAATACATTCCACAAAACCAACAGAATCAGAGTCCGGAACCTAGAGATTGGTCGGGTCCAACTTTCCAAAAAAATGGATCGCTTACCTTTGAGATCGATCAGTTCTCGAGCATAATCGAGTAATATTTGTAGTCTAAGATAACATATGCAAAGTCAATGTCACCTTGCATGAGCAAGCATAATGATAGAGATATACAAAGAACCAAAATAGGCTAGGGCTGAGAAACAGTCCATTCATTATGAACAATGTGGACACAGTCAAGAGGAGCAAAGGAACAAGAGATTTGAGATTTTTTGATATGTTATTTACCTTCTCCAAGAACGGAGTATATATATATACAAGTTACATCAAGACCTATTAGGAAACTAATTACAATAGAATAATCCTAATAATACACAATATTCACAATCCTAATTACATGGCATGACTCACGCCAACACTCCCCCTCAAGTTGGTGCATACAGATCACGGATGCCCAACTTGTCAAGTGAGTTACAGAAGACTTTACTCGAGAGAACCTTTATAAGAATATCCGTCAACTGTTCTTCAGTAGGAACGAAGGGAAACATAATGATATGTCCATCCAGCTTCTCTTTAATGAAGTGACGATCTACCTCCACATGCTTCGTGTGATCATGTTGAACAGGATTGTAAGCAATTTCAATTGCAGCCTTAATATCACAATAAAGCGGCATAGCCTTTTTCTTCCTGAACCCCAAATCCCTCAACAAATTTCTCAGTCACAACATCTCACACAGTCTTCGGGCCATTCCTCTATCTCTGCTTCTGCACTAGAACGAGCCACCACCTTCTGTTTCTGCTATTCCAAGTAACCAAGTTACCACCCACAAAGGTGAAGTAGCCCGAAGTAAATCTGCGATTTGTAATATTACCTGCCCAGTTCTCGTCTATGTACCCGAAAACATCCAAGTGACTGTGTTTTGAAAAGAGTAATCCCTTCCCTGGAGCAGACTTTAAATACTGCAAAATACGAAATACAGCATCCATATGAGTCTTACTGGGATTATGCATAAACTGACTTACCACATTAACTGCATAGGCTAAATATGGTCTAGTGTGGGATAAATAAATCAACCGGCCATCTAACCTCTGGTATCTTGCTTTATTCGTAGGTACTTGATCCAAAGACTCTGCTATCCAATGGTTCTGCTCAATAGGAGTATCAACAAGTTGACAGTCAAGCGTACTTGTTTCTACCAGCAAGTCGAGAACATACTTCCTCTGACTCAACACAATACAATCCTTCCCATGAGCAACTTCAATTCCCAAGAAATATTTCAAATTACCCAAATCTTTCATCTCAAATTCAGAAGATAACTGACCTCTTGTAACCTTTGAATCTCCTCAAAGTCATCACTTGTCGCAACCATCTCATCAACATAAATAATTAAGGCAGTCAATTTACCACACCGATGTTTAAGGAACAAGGTGTGATCTGAATTGCTCTGCCGATACTCAATTTTCTTTATGAACTTGGTGAACCTGCTTAACCAAGCTCTGGGAGACTGCTTCAAACAACAAAGAGATTTTTTTCAATTTGCACACCACCTGCTCTCCAGTGGAAGTACCATATCCATGAGCAAATCTATATAAACCTCTTCATGCAGATCACCATGCAAGAATGCATTCTTAATATCAAACTGTTGTAACGGCCAATCAAGATTAGCAACTAATGAAAGAAGTACCTGAATTGTGTTAATTTTGGCCACTGGTGCAAATGTCTCATCATAATCCACTCCATACTTCTGAGTATAGCCTTTACCCACTAGTCTTGCCTTGTAACTGTCCACCGATCCATCCGAATTATGTTTCACGGTATACACCCACCAACAACCAACTGTCTTCTTCTCGGGTGGTAATGATACTAACTCCCACATACAATTCTTCTCAAGAGCATCCATTTCGACTATAATTGCTTGCATCCACTTCTCATCCCTCATTGCATCATGCACTTTATTAGGGAGAGACACAGAAGATAATTGATTCACAAAGGCTACATACGGTTTAGACAGCCTATGGGTCGACACATAACTAGCAATAAGGTATTTAGCTTTTGCACTTAGAGTAGGTTCATAGTGTTTCGGGGGCTGACCACGGATGGAACCACTAGGCAGAGTTTTGGTAGGAACACTATCTGACACATAAGAAGAAACACTAGCTAACACAGAAGGAGTATTAGATAAAGAAGGATTAGAACATACCTCGGGTGATGATTGAGCAGGTGAGACCACTGAAGAAGAGGAAGAGACAGAAGAACTGTTCAAAATGGCATTGGTGGCATTGGGAATTTCATCAGAAACATAATCGAGAATTTCCTCTCCGGTCGGACTGATCTAGTTGACTGGTCGGTAGCTGACTGCCCAAATTTTCTTCTCTGGTCGGTGGGCTGCTGTCCTCTTTTTCAAGTTCCGTTCCCAAACACTCCAGCCTTGAGAACTCCGATGCCAGCAATCTCACACTTGCCCACTAAAAAAATCTTCATAATAACAAGACTTCTCCCCCTGATGAGAAGTCACAGGAAGCAAAAAATAACATACATCTTCACTGAACGTAACATCCACGGTTACATAAAACTTTTGGGATTGAGGATGATAACATTTGTAACCTTTCTGATGAGAACCATACCCTACAAACACACACTTGAGGGCTATAGCATCCAACTTTGACCTTTGATTCTCATATAGATAAACATAAGCAATACAACCAAAGACACGAGCAGGAAGGGTATTAGAAGATGGAATACAATCGTAGTTAGACAGGACCTCAAGTGGGACACAACATTTAAGAGGGGCAGACGAAAGACAA
The DNA here is from genome assembly GCF_002994745.2 of Rosa chinensis. Classification (NCBI taxonomy): domain Eukaryota; kingdom Viridiplantae; phylum Streptophyta; class Magnoliopsida; order Rosales; family Rosaceae; genus Rosa; species Rosa chinensis. The sequence continues at coordinate 48,847,635 of NC_037091.1, forward strand.
TTGATTAGATGAGAAGCAAATAAAACGGCCTTTCCCCAGAGATACTTAAGCATGTTAGCACTAAGTAGAAGAGGCCGAGCCATGTCCAGAAGATGACGATTTTTCCGTTCAGACACCCCATTTTGCTCAGGTGTCTGTGGACATGAAGTTTGATGTATTATGCCATGGTGTTGGAAATATTCATGAAAAGAATGATTGACAAACTCACCCCCATTATCGGAACGAAAGACCTTAAAATGAGCATCATATTGAGTACAAACAAGCTTATGAAATGCTGTAAAAGCATAGAAAATAGAATCTTTGGACTTAAGTAAAACCACCTAAGATAATCGAGTAAAGTCATCAATGAATAAAACAAAATATTTCATTCCAGAAAGGGTAGAATGTTTAGAGGACCCCATACATCTGAATGAATTAACTCAAAAGGCATAGTACTATAATGAAAACTCAAAAGATAACTAGACCTATGACTCTTAGCCAAAGCACAAGTTTCACAATGCAGGCTAGACTCACTAACTCCCAAAAACAACGAAGGCATGGACTTCTTCATAACTTCAAAAGATGGATGACCCAAACACCTGTGCCACAATCATAGCTCACTCAATCTGTCAGAATTCAATGTCAGGGCCAAAGGTTGTTCTGGTCCTTGTGTTGGCTCTGCGTACATGCAATCCACATGAAACAGTCTCCCCCTCAGGTTTCCTTTGCCCATGATCACCCTAGTGCACAGATTCTGAAAAATAACATACATTGGATAAAAGGTTACAAAGCACTTATTTTGTGACCCCAACTAGGATACAGACAAAAGATGATGAGACAATGAGGGTACATAAAACACATCATGCAATACAATGGATGGTGTAACCCAATACCTAAGACCGGAAAGGACGCACCATTCGCATTAGAGACATGGGATATAGAAGGAGATGATATAGACATAAAGAAGGACTTATCATAGGTCATATGGTCAGACGCACCAGAATCAATTATCCATGTATCACTACCAGTAAAGTCAGAAACATGTAAAGCAACACCAATTTTACCTCGAGTTAAGGAAACATTACCCTTTGAGGGATCTTGCCCTGCAATGCCGTAGAAGTCAGGTTCTAGCACCAATTGGATTGCTGCTTTGCCTCATTGACTACCATCACGTCCTCCAGTATTATTACCTCCTCTCCAACCAGAGTTGTTGCAATTAAAGTACCTTCGCAGCTTAGGACATTGATTCTTGAAATGGCCAACTTCCTTGCAATAGTTACAAGTCATTTAGTTATAATTCTGATTCTGCTGATATCCCTGATTCCGTGGTTAATACTGACTCTGAGATGGAACTAGGGTAGAATTCCTAATCTAAGGTTGAGGTGTAGGTGTAGCATGGATTGCTAAACCAGAAATTTTAGTATGAAGGTTCTGAGCGGCAGCCTTATTACCTTCATCTCTTCGGATATAGGCAAACGCTTGTTCTAATATAGGTGGTAGAGGTGGCAAACGGGCCGGCCCGGCCTGGCCCGACCCATTTTAAGCGGGCCTAGTCGTGCTTCGTGCCGTGCTTGGGCCGGCCCATTTATTATCGTGCCGGGCTCGTGCCGGCCCATTTACTTAAATATTAAGCCCGGCCCGGCCCATATCTTGTCGGGCCGTGCTCGTGCCGGGTCAATAACGGGCCGTGCTCGTGCCCACCCACTATAAAACACGATTTTAAAATCTTAATTTGAACAAATAAAAATTAATTTTATTTAACTATTTAGAAAATTTAAATAAATTAAGTTCTACAATGTTTTTCTTAATCTTAGCTTTTTAAGATTAGATTTCTAATAATTTTTTATATTCCACTATAAGAAAGAAAGAAAGAAAAAAACTCAAAATATATTGTTTTTAGTATATTATTGTGAGATTAATCTTTATTAATATACTAAATCATCTATAATTCTTTCCTTCATTCTATAGTTTTTTTCTTTTTCTTTTTCTTTTTTCCCCTTCATTCTATAGTTATATTATTATGAGATTAGTTTTTATTAATAAACATATATTTAATATTTAGAAAAAATACTTATGTCAAAACAAGGATGTAATGTTTTGTTTCATTATTTTGACAATATAAAAGAAAGCATTGGTGAAATTGTCATGAAATTTTAAATAAAAATGTTTCATATTCAAATCTCATCATTGTAGTTTTTAAATATTTTTAAAAACAAAATGAAATTTTGTATTTGTAACGGGCCGGCCCACAATATATCGTGCTCGGGCCGTGCCGGGCCCATTACGGGCTTGGGCCGGGCTGGGCCAATGGGCCAATATTCTTAGGCCCAGCCCGACCCGTTATTCTAACGTCCTCGGGTCGTGCCGGGCCACTAACGGGCTTGGGCCGTGCCGGGCCGCTTTTAAGAGTGCTGGGCCCGTGCCGTGCTCGTGCTTAGTGGCCCGTTTGCCACCTCTAGTAGGTGGAGTTGCAAGACGCAATAACTCATTCTTAGACCCTTCAAAGTGAGGATCCAGGCTAGCAAGAAAAATATGGACATGCATCTTGTCCTGCTCAATCTTATAGGAATTAAAATTAGCTTCACAAGTCATAGGATTAGGGTCTCGCTGATCAAGCTCCTGCCAAATTGTCTACAAATTCGCATAAAAGGTTGCAATAGGCTATCCACTCTGAGTTATTTTGAAAGCTTTGACATTCAATTCATGAAAACGAGCAAAGTCACTCCCATCATAATATGTAACAGCAACAGAATCTCAAATTGCTTTGGGAGAATTATAGTTAGCAAATAATCTCATTACCTCCAGAATAGTCTTGAGAAGAATTTCCATCACATTAGTATTTGCCGTATCCCATTCATCGGCTTTTGGTCCTGTAGCAGGTCTTGTTGCACTACCAGTAACATAGCTCCACTTTCCAATCCCCTGAATATGGATCTTCATAAGTCTTTGCCATAGCTGATAATTGGTACCATCCAGCTTGACACCAAAACTAGAGTTGTCTGTAACATTCTGAACAACAACAATCTCTCGGGCCATATGACTCTTTTCTCCAGATGAACCATGAGATTCTCCATCCTTCCTATCGGTAATCTTCAAATCCACTATCCTTTTTTTCTTTCTTTCTTCCTTCCTTCAGACCCTACAAATTGTAACAAAAGAATACCAAAGAACTAGGAAGGATGAGGATGGACACAAGAACAAAAGGGATGAACTTATGGACAAAGGATGAAATCAACTTGTAGAAGCAAAAGAACCAATTCACGACTTGCAGAAGCAAAAGAACCAATTCCACAAGAAGAACCAAGGCAAGAGAATCAATCGACCAAAAGAACTAATTCAATCAAATCAAGAAGGACAGGATCAAAAGAACCCTATATTCGCAACAGAAAGAGTAAACCGAGTCTGAATGGATCGCGACTCTGATACCAAGTCAAGAAGAACAAAGGAACAAGAGATTTGGGATTTTCTGATATGTTATTTACCTTCTCTAAGAACGGAGTATATATACAAGATACATCAAGACCTATTAGCAAACTAATTACAATAGAATAATCCTAATAATACACAATATTCACAATCCTAATTACATGGCATGACTCACGCCAACAGACACAACTTTGCACTTTCAACACAGTATGCTGATTGTTGCAAGCTAAAGGTGCTCATTCCTATTTACTCAAATTTATACTCCAAATCAAATAAATCAAGAATCTAATGCAAGTAAACATCATATGATCATGTCATACATACCACACATATCGTATCTGTTTCGGATCTTGGTTCTAGAGGCAATTTTTTTTGAAAGCATGACCTGCATGGAAGAAGTAAAGAAAGGCTGACAAATGCATGGAATCCAGAATGACAAAGGGTCAAGATTTGCAATGGTATTTTTCAAAACAAAATGACTTCAGCATATTAGCCTAACTTGATTGACTAACATTACAGGAACAATCTTTTGCCCATTTTCTTCTTTTTATGAGCTGGTATTTTTTTTTTTTTTTTATGGAAGCGGAGAAAGAGCTAACTCATCACTCGAACCCCGAATTTATTAATAATTAAGAAAAAGGAAACATAGCAAGGGAGACCAGACTAGGCCTCATCATGGGCCGGGCTAGGGCCAGCCCTACCCTAAAATTTAGGGCTTAGGGTAGGGTCGGGCCGGGCCTTGACCAAGTCAACAAAAATTAGGGCCGAGCCGAGGCCTCAAAATGCAAACCCTTACCCGCCCTTAAGGCCCATTCCGCAAGGGCCAAAAGGGCCGGGCCGGGCCAGCCCTTCCTAATAGGGTCGGGCCGGGCTTTTGTCTAACTCACATAAAACCAAATTCTGTCAACTATTAAACAAAAAAAAAAAAAAAAACACATTCACCGAACACATTTTAGAACCTGATTTCATAACCTGAGTTAATTACAAATCCCACATAAAAAGTCTGAAACTCACATTCTGACTGATTAATTGCACTTGGGCACTAAGGCTACAAAAACTACAAAAATTAATTTGATACAAGAACTGATCAAGTCCTCATCAATTCTGTAATTCAACACTTCCAAAGCTTTGCACAATCAAGTCTTCACCAAACACAGAACCTGCACAAAAACATATAAATAATTTAGAAATTAGACATATTTCAGTTCACAAAAAAAAACACAAACAAAACATACCAACTGGACACACACACACACACACATATATATATATATACATATTCAATGATTTAACAGAGACTGAAAATAAAGCACAGCAGTCGCAAACCCTTCAAAAAAACCAGAATTTGAAGACAAACAAAACATACCAGAGTCAATTACTCAAAGTCTCAAATACTCAACAGTCAACACATAACATCACCGACATCAACAAGTGTATGACTAAACGGGAATGAGATTATACCTCACCAAGTGGATAGGTGTTGACCACCGACGACGTCACCATTTTTATAGCTTTAAGGAGATCACCGATCTCTGTTTTTGCTCTGAGAATTATTGATCAAGGAAGAACTGTGAGTTTGAGAGAGAGAGAGAGATTCAAACCCAAAACAAACAAAAATCGGGAACGAGGTCCTCAGTCCTCACCTTAGGCATCGGCGGTGGATGCATGCCGAAGACCAGAAACGAAGTCACACCTTGTGCGTCAACGTTGCCTACTCCAAAGTCCACTACATCAGCTCACGTCAAAATCTCGCGTCGCAATAATTCTCACAGCCTTACCCACGGATCTATTCTCATAGCCACGGATCTATTCTCACAGCCTCAGCTCGCGTCGCAATCTCGCATCGCCTACTCCGTCTACTCCTCCTCGATCTTCAATCCGACTCGTCGCAAGCCTACCGGAACAATCTCTACGGCTCTACCCAGTCTACCAGTCTCTGCTGGTCCAAAATCGCAGGAGGTGGTGGCTGAGAGAGAGGCGATCTGGACTCTGAAGGAAGAGACGGGTGTTTGAGTCTGAGAGAGAGAGGCGGCCTTTGAGAGAGACTCGATAGTGGGATGAGTGATGAGTGATGACGTTGTCTAGGTTTTGCTTTTGCCGGTTTGCCCTATTGCTCGATAGTAGCCTACTTGAGTTGGACTTGGTCACTTGGACAGTTGGGCTTCGCCTTTGGGCCTTAAACACACAGACTCAATTTAAGAGACCAATTTTGTAATATGACAGATTCAAACAATTCTTCAAAACTTCTATAGTTTTTCACACATGTAATATTGTAATAGAAAATAAAAAAATATAATATTAAATTTTAGGGCCGGGCTTTTAGGGTCGGGCTAGGGCTAGCCCATACGGGCTCAATAGGGCCGGGCCATAGGGTAGGGCCGGGTTTCATTTGTATGACCCATACCCTACCCTAATTTAAAAAGGGTAGGGTCGACCCGCCCTAATGGAAGGGTCGGGCCGGGCTTTGGCCCTATAGGCCGGGCGAGCTTTGGGCCCGAGGGCCATATGATGAGGCCTAGACCAGACCAAACCTTACCAAGTGAAATACAAAAGTGCAAAGTACAGAAAAGAAATCCCAAAGAGATGGGAGTACAAAGATCTTAGAGAAGCAGTGGACTAGTCCAAAACCGCTTCCAAAACAAACAAGGAAGAACAAGAAAAAAGTTTTCAAAGAACTATGATCGATCCATTAATGACGCGTCATGACCAATATAATTCCTTAAAAAGGATGAAGGTGAGAGCCACCAGATTGAGCCTGCACTTGAAGCACCATATTTAGCTAGAGAGAGCTGCTAGACTATCAGCCGCCCTATTACCTTCCCTGTAAATGTGAGGGACACGCACGGACAATTGGCGAACATGATGTAAACTGTTAAACCAAGCACGCTGAAGGCGTCAGGGAATTAGATTGGGAGCCTGAAATAAATGCAACACTAAAGTAGAATCCGTCTCTAGTCAAACATGTGTCCAACGTCGAACCCAAGCTACACGGATAGCTTCAATTACTGCTAATACTTTTGCATCATGGCACTAGAGACTTCCACCTTGAAAGAAAAGGCACCTATAAACTGACTGTTTGCATCCCTAAAAATACCCCCCAAACCGGCTTCATTCGGGTTAACAAATGAACCATCAGTATTAACTTTCATCCAATTCAGATGAGGCGGGCACCAGGTTACCTGTGTGAAGCTACTTGCTGTGCGTTGCAGTGGTGATAACCCCAAGAAATTTAAAATGGGAAGAACATTCACCGAAGAAGGATAGCTATGGAAGATCAATTGTGCTGATTCCTTGAGAGAGAGAATAAAGCCATGCTTAAAACGGTCAAGATTGAAACCTATGCCATCATTTCTGATCTTGTTTCGCTCCTGCCATATGTACCAAAGAAGAGTGCAGACGGCCAGGCGCCAGAGTTGTTTTGAGGCAGGTGTGAAATGATTCATAACTTGGGGTGAAAGCAAGGAAAGCAGTTCGAGAACTTGAGAGGCCTGAATTCGAAACAAAGAGCAAATCCAACACCAAACTGCATGTGTAATTGTGCAGCCCATAAATAAGTGTGATAGAGATTCTGTACCGACCTTACAGAAAGAGCATTGTGAGCATAAGTGGACCCCAATCTTTTGGAGATACATATCATCTTTGATTCTTCCATGAAACACATGCCAAGCAAGTAGGCTTCTACGAGGTGGCAAAGCTTTGTGCCAAATCAATTTACCCCAGTACACAGGAACAACAGTGGGAGAGAGAAAAGCAAAAGCATCTTTGGAAGATAATGTACCAGATGTGGTGTGCGGCCAGATAACCTTGTCAACCTCCGGGTATAATGGTAACTCTGTGGTCAAGATAAGAGCAGTAGCAGCCGGGAAGAGAGAAGAGAAAATATTTGGTAGGAACCAATGACTATCATAAATAAATTTACTAACCCGATCATGGAGGAGAGAGCGAAAAGCCGGAGCAAGATTGTACAAAGTACATATGGGAACCTCCAGCCAATTATCATTCCAAAAAGAAACATTTTCACCATCTCCAATCAACCAACGCACATTAGAAAGGATAGTTGGCCATAACTTCTTTAGCCCAGTCCAAACTGAGGATTTCTTATAGTAAGAAGAAGGAATTAGGCATGTCTTCATAAACCTATTTCTGAGAAAAACTACCGAAATACTACTGCTAGAAGCTACCTCCCAGCAACGCTTTAAGAGGAGGGCCCTGTTTAAATTTTTTAGGTTTTGAAGACCCAAGCCACCTTGTACCTTCGGTGTACAACATTGCGACCAGGCAATAAGAGTAGCACCCTTCTTTAAAGGATCACCTGTCCAAAAGAAGTTACGTGTCCAACTCTGAACTTTTGAGAGCAACGAACTTGGCCATTCATAAACTTGGAAGCTATAGATTAGTAGGCTCTGAATAGTTGAAGAGATGAGCTGCAACCTGGCTGCTTGAGATAGTTGGAGACCCTTCCAAGCAGAAAGTTTACATCTTACTTTATCTGCAATAGGGCGAAAATAGGTAGACTTTGGACAACCTTGAAAAACTGGCACACCAAGGTACGTAAATGGCAAAGCACCCTCTCGAATACCCAACAGATGTTGTATAATATTCTGCCTAGAGCGAGCATATCGACCAAGGAAGACTGAAGACTTTGCCTTATTTATAACTTGTCCTAAGTTTAAAGCATATTCTTCCAGAAAACTCATTAGAGATCGCAAGCCCCGAGAAGTTCCTTGCATGAAAACCATTACGTCATCCGCAAATAAAACATGAGAAGGAGGGATGAGCTTACTTGGACAAGCGATGCGATTAATCTTTCCACGTTCAACCAAGCCTGTTAAACCTCGACTAAGTACCTCCTCTGCTAGACAAAAAAGTAAAAAGGAGAGTGGGTCACCCTGCCTAACCCCTCTAGAGCAATTAAAGAAACCACATGACTGCCTATTAATAGAGACAGATAAGTAAGCTGATCTCAAGATGGCGTGAATCCAGCTAATGAAATTAGGAGCAAAACCAAAGAGCTGAGAACACTAAGCAAGAAGTCCCAATCTAAGGTGTCAAAGGCCTTACTGATGTCCAACTTGATAGCAATATTACCGCCCTTGCAATTGTTGTCCAGAAGATTAATACATTCAAAGGTTAGAATTATCGGGTCCACAATAGATCTTCCTTTTATAAAAGCACTCTGGTTGGTAGAAATGATTCGAGATGCTACTGAGCTTAGACGATCAGCCACAATTTTGGTGATAGTCTTAAAGACAAAGTTGGCCAAAGCAATTGGTTTGAAATCTGAAATAGTATCAGCTTCCAGCTTCTTCGGGAAGAGAACTATCAAACTAGAATTAAAATGACGTGGAATAAACCCTGTTGTAAAAAAGCTTTGAATTGCCGATTCTACATCTAGAGCAATAACTGACCAGCAATGCCGAAAGAAGGAACCTGAGTAGCCATCGGGGCCTGGTATGAGCTGGTATTGTTGAATCCTTATAGAATCAGAACATTTTTTCTTGCTTTTGTTAGCACCAGACCATCTTACTGTTACATTTTGATCCTCATCATTTGTTTACATGATTCAGTGATACATGCCCTTTAAGAACTAACATGCTAAATTCTCAACCTTTAAGTTGACCAAAATTGAAAACAAATCAAGCAAATTAGAAACATACATAGAGCTCGATCAATCTGTGAAAGATCCTTGATAGCTCGATCAAATCCTCCAATCTCTTCAGACGAACCGATTACTTCTCAATTCTCAAATTACCAACGAAAATACGGAACCATCTCATAACACCAAATGTGATCGTGCTCCAATTGCTCCCCACCTCTCTCTCCTCGTCCTCCTAGCGCAAAACTGATATAACCCATCTCAACTAATTTTGAGAGGTGGTGGCTGGGCAACTCAACAACTGGCTTGAGGAAGTCGTAGGAGAGAGCAAAAGGTGGCAAGGAAAAAATTGGTGTAATTTGAATTAGGAGGGAGGGGCAAAAAAGGGAGTACACTATTCATAAGAGAATTACTGTTCATAAGGAGATAGAGCTTTAGAAGAGAGAATTTTTGGAAGAAAACATTATTTATTATCTTTTTTATGTTTGCTTCCACTCGTTGAGTCAGGATCTATAAGGCACAACACTGTTTTTTCAATTTTCTATAAATTTATTTATTATAAATGTGAAATACATAATATAAATAAATAATAATGAAGAAGATTTCAAAAAGCCATGCGACTATAAGTAAATACTAATTTGTTAGAAAAAATTTATTCTTTTTTAGGGTAACGGAACGAATCCATTGATATAAAATCATACGACTACACTTGGTCAAGCTTGGTAGATCGAGAGATCCCCAAATTACACAATACCTGCTCAGCTAAAAGAGAATAAAACCAAAGGACAAACCAAACTAAGTTTGCATAAGCATGCTTATTGCAACTAACCAAAAAGAAAACAAAACTAAAGTCCAAAAGACATGCAAAGAGAAAACTTTTAAAACTTATAGCCTACAAACCCAAAGTAGAAACCCTGCCTTGACAATCCTTGTCGCCTAAGACCATCCTGATGTACGATACAAACGAACAAAACATAAATGCTATTACTCGAGGTTTGTAGACCACCTACTCCTAACCAGAATGGGGAAGGGATTTCATCTCCGAGGCCACCACCATCTGTAGACCTCCAGATCCTCCCTCAGAGGCAACTGACATTCCTGATTCAGAGCCAACACAAATAGAGGCCGCCGGGGAAGGCTTAGGAGTATTTGTCTTCCCACAGGGCCTTCCTTTCTTCTTGTACACCTTTGGGGCCGAGGTAACAATCACTTCAAACAACCCCTCAGATGAAACATCTGTCATGCCCTAAGTGAATCCTACCCCATCCCAAGCGGCAGGTATGTCAGAGATTGGGCTGGGTTTTGTGTAGGGGTGGACTCGGTTCCATCTGTTCGGTTTTTCACTACTAACTGAAACCGCTGCAAATTCAGTTAAACGACTATATCGGTTAATAGATAAATCGGTTCGGTTCAATTTGGTTTTGGTTTGGGTTAATTTTATCCATGTTAACATTGTTGATTTTATCCTACATTTTGATTTAATCCTTATTGCTAATGGAAATTTGTATTTTTTTCAATTGTAATCGTACATATTTTGAGGTGAAAATGTCACGCATTTATAAATTTCAGCAAGCAGTACAATAACGGCATGCCTATAGGGACTTCAGAAGAAGACATTACATAGAGCACACACTAGCATACCCCTCACATAAGTGTACTACTCAGCACACCCACCTATATGAATTAAGCACCCACAACAAGAAACTAAGTAAACTTCAAAATCAATAAACTACCTATGAAGCCACTTGTTTCTTGTTGATCTTTCCCACTCAAAAAAAAAAAAAAAAAAAAAGGAAAGAAAGAGGTCCATCATCATTTCGTGAAAAAGGATGGAGACCCAAAAACAAAATAAAAAGAGAAAAATTAAAAATCCTACGAGCTAGAAAAGCCAAGCTCATATTAAGCTCATAGTCCACTTAGGTGCCCCAAAAGCCTAGCTTTTAGAAGCCCTAGAAAATTTCTTCAACCCACTGCCGTCAGAACCAGAATCGTCACTTCTATCGCTGCCATCGCTATTCCAGTCGCCACCGCTGTCATGAAAATCACCACAAGGACAGCTCGGCGAATCCGACCAAGACCCTAAGGCCCAGCCTTGAGAAACCCTAGCAAACCTCACCACTGTCATCAATATGCCAGAATCACCAACCGACCAAATCTTGTAGTGTGCTCCCAAAGCACAGGCTAGGAGCAGCGCCACCAATCCCACCAGATCCACTGACACCGCCGTCAGTGCAGCAATCCACCAGGGCTCGAACCTCCCTAATAGTATTCCCAATCTCACCAAACCAACAACGATCCACTTTTAGATCGATCACTACATCACCAGTATTGCCCTCAATGGCAGCAACAACAGTGAAGGAGAAGGAGCAGCGACAAACAAACACGTCGTTGCTACCAATGATTAGCCGAGAGAGAGAGAGGAAAAAAGGAGCCCTGTCTCTATCAGAGGTGCAGGACCGCCTCCAACTAAAGCTAGCCGCCGTCGAGAGTTCTCTCACGCTAGAGTCAGAGGAGAGAGCATTTTTTATGAAGTTTTTATTGTAATCGTACATATAATAATTATCCAAACAACATCATTATCCACAAATTTAATGTAAACTAAAAATATACATAAAAAAAACCAACAAGACAATAGATATGAATATACTCTAGCTTATTCTATAATTTAAGGCTATAAGAAATACAAAAGCAAAGAAGCAAAATAAAATTAACTACAATTCACTACTACAAAAATTGAAACAGACGATGGCTAAAAACTATAGTTTGATATGGAGGCTGACTGTCGTATATCTCGGTGCCGTCTGATGAAGGACGATTTAAGGAACTGTCGTCTGAAGGGATCGGCATATCTGTCGACAGGCTCTCGACATCATCAACTGTCATGCGAACTTTATTCAGACAATGGGCAATTTGAGCACCCGTTGTATGACTGCGATTAAGAAGTCGTTTTCTTTATAACCGTTGTGTGACTTTTATTCACACAGCTATTTTTTAAAAACATCTGTGATTTGTTTTGAATTCAAACGACAGTTTTTATTTTGTGGCCATTGTGAATATTGTATACATATGGCAATTAAATATATTTGTGCTTTGAGACGACACATTGAGCTTTTACCGTTGTGTCATCACATGTTGGACAATACTTTTCATTTATTCTTATTCTCTGATTGTTACAGAAGTTCTAAACAATCAAATTAACTCAAATGCCACCATATGTAAAATGTGTTCACTAAATTAATATAAAAAAGGGAGTATTTCCCTAATATCCATACATAAAAACACTACAGGCATTTGTTCCTTCCATGCATCAAAACCAAGTCTCTTTTATCTAACTCTCATCTTCCTTCCATTTTTGCTGGTTGAAATCAATAGTAATCTACAAAGTAAGGCCTAGAATCCCATTTCTTGACTAAGAGGCATCTCTCTACAACCTTCTGTTGACATCAACAACTTATTTGTAATACATATTCACCATACTTAAAACCAAAGCCTTATGAGTTCCTGCAAAGGAGTACATACTTCAGCTACTTATCTTGCATATAGTCCAAATATTTACCAGGTTTAATTAATTAAAGAAATTGAGCATTAAAAAGAGAGAAGCCTATGAAACAATAAGAATTCAATTCTGTAAACTAAAATTGAATATAGCAATATTACATAATGTCATATTATGAAGAAAATGAGGGAGACTTATCAGAAATAGAATATTAGCATAGGTAGATACTCACTGCAATGTGTATTACAGTATTTTAGTATCCATCAGCTCCATGCACTTCCCTTCATTCCATAATTGATTATCCATATCCACATACATTGACAAACAAACATGATGATACGTTCATGATGATACATTAGAGTAACACGTATAATTTCCTATAATACAAATATAAATTTTACCTAATAATTTTATATAGGTTCGGTTCGGTTCGGTTATTTTTTTGGTTTACTATACACACAAATCTAAAACCGCACCGCAAGCATTGGTATGATTCAGCTTCAATTATTTTTTGTCAGTTTGGTGCGATTTGTCAGTTTTCAGTTCCAAAAGGTCCACCTCAAAATTAGGGTGGAAATGATGTTTTGATAATTTTTCCTTGCTAGGTCATAACCTAGCTAGACGCTTGGCTAGCTATTTAAAGTCGGTGAACTCGCTCTTCTACTTTTTTTTTTTTTTTAAAGATGGCTATTGCATGGCTACCATCAAACCTTGATTAATGAAACTGCAGAAAATAAGTAGGTGACATAAAGCCTGAACCCCAGATTAAAATAAGCACCGAGAGAACATCTTGAAATAATACCAAGAGTCTCTACAAAATCTAAGTAGTCTAACATGCATCAATTAGCAAAGAGTGCATGATTGGCTACTTCATTTGCTTTAACATAGCGGTGACATATAGAAAAAATGGTTAATTACATATAAGTGCATCTTAGAATGTTTTTTTAGCCATAAGGCCACCAACTAGTTTTTTCCTTCATAAGGTCACTAGATTAAAAAAGATGTTATATTTTGGATATTAAAAACTAATATATTTACATAAATGCCACTAGAGTACAAAATCAACATTCATTCTCTCTCTCCTCTCCGGCGAGGTCTTTGGTCAACTCCGGCCGACCTCCGGCCAACTTCCGGCGACCACAAAAGGTACTGTCCCCAGCAAAAAAAGCTACTGTCGCTAGCAACAAAAGCTACTCTTGTAAGATTTCCGGCAACCTCCGGCGATGTCACAAAATCTACTATCACCAGCAACAAAAGCTACTATGATGAGATTTCCGGCAACCTCCAGCAAGGTCACAAAAGCTATTGTCACCAGCAACAAAAGCTACTATAGTGAGATTTCTGGCAACCTCCAGCGAGGTCACAAAAGCTACTATCACCAACAGCAAAAGCTACACTGGTGAGATTTCCGACGAGATAACAAAAACTACTGTCACCAATACCAAAATCTACTGTTACCAACAAAACATATGCTCCCCAAAACCAAAAGCTACTGTCTCCAACACCAAAAGCTACTATAACCAGCAACAGACGCTACTGTCACTAACACCAGAAAGCTACTCTCACCATCACCAAAAGTTACTCTCGTCAACACCAAAAGCTATAACCAAACAGAACAAAAACTACTATCACACAGAATAAAAGCTACTCCCAGAGACTGAGAAAACTATTCTCAGAGACTAACAAAGCTATGGATGGAAAAGTAATAATACAACCAGTAATAAAACATGTATAAAGCTATTGGACCAGTAATAAAAAGATATTGATATAGGTATATAAAGTTACAATAACACATGTACCTTTACTGGATTAGCAACAAAAAGCTACTTACATAGATACAAAAAACTACTATAACACATATACAAAGCTACTGGACAAGTAATAAAAAACTACTGACATAGATACTGATTGCACAAAACAAACTAATTATACATGTTGATAGTGTAACACAATTTCCACCAAGAAATGCTAGAGATATGAAATCACAACAAGAAGAAAATTGAACTCCATTCAAAATCATGTTTTTCCAATTTGATAAACTATTGACAAAAGACCACTTGAAATCAATTAAAATGAAAACAGAAACTACTGACATCAGCTTTAAACGATACTAACATAGACATAGACAACAACTATCACCATATTGAAAAGCCACTATAAGAGTTATAGTAAGCTACTGAATTGAAATCAATCAAAACAAAAATAGAAAAGCTACCGATATCAGCTTGAAAAAATACTAGCATAAGCATAGAAAGCTACCATCACTGTGTTCAAAACCATTATGTAATAGAGAGGTACTAACTTGAAATCAATCAAAACAAAAACATAAAAGCTACTGACATCAACTTGAAAATATATTAATGTAGCCGTAAAAAGCTACTATCACTGTGTTGAGAAGCTACTATAACAGTTATAGAGAGTTACTGTCATCAGCTTAAAAATCTACTAACGTAGCCGTTAAATACTGTGCATTTAATCCAAGTTCCAATTGATCTTTGGAACCGAGACTCTTTTCTTCTTGACAATTATTTCATTTTCCTACCAGGTGATTTCAGCAGGTCCCTCTTCTACATAGTCCCAGTCATCATCACCATCGTCATTTGCATTTTCCATCTGCCACAAGTATCACAAGGAAACATAAAAAAACCATCCTCCTGACAATTTGCTCCTCTCAAAGTATTCCAAAATAAGAAGCAATTGATATTCCCTGTCAATAGGATTCTCTCTTAGTCCTACCAAGCAATTAATGCTTATTTCAAACATGATAGAGTTCTGATGAAGCAATAATTAAGCATCAAAGAACAATATATTTGTGCTTCCAAATTAACATTTAGCCTACCATGGACATGTACACAATCATATGTATATCTATAGTGAAAAATTTAAAAGCTAGAAATAACAGCACAACATGCAATAAACTAAACAAAGCAAGCACTAAATCAAAATATAAAGATAGATGAAAAAAACCTGTTGTGGTAATCTTCCAAAGCCTTAATTATGTGTTCCTCTTCTTCTTCTTCTTCTTCTTCTGCTTCGATTGTTTCTTCTTTTGAATCTCCATGGCTTCAATCTAAGCTCTCTCTTGCATAAACATGATCCTCACACTCTCAAACCTCTTGGATCTTGGAGCCTCGCCTCTTCTTCCTCACCTCACGCTCTTTGAGATCGATCTCATTCCTAGCTCCGATCTTCCACTGCCGTAGTCACCGACCACAGTACAGACCTCTGTATCCGATTAACCAAATCGATCAAGCTCTCCGTCGTCGTAATCTTCCAAAACCCTAGCTTTTCACAACTCATATGAAAGGAAGAGGAGAGGAGAGAAGATCTAGTTCCAGTCGGCCAACGTGATTCAGTTCCACCAAGTTCACCAACATCGTGGCGAACACCGGCGAGCGGGTCCAGTGAGTCGACGAGCACCATGACGAAGGTCGTCGTTTTTCGGCGAGACAGATTAGAGAGAGAGAGAGAGAGAGAGAGAGAGAGAGAGAGAGAGAGAGTTTCGTCGAGACAGATTAGAGAGAGAGAGAGAGAGAGAGAGAGAACTGAGGGCAAAATAGGTATAGCCTAAAAAATGATATTTCTAAGCTCTAAAGTGGCCTTATGAGAACAAAAAATGTTAGGTGGCCTTATTGTTAATTAAAGTTTCAAAATGATACTTATGAGTAATTCTATAGAAAAAATAACTCTATCATGAAAAAGTATCATTACAAATAACACAGCTTTCCCATTATGTTGCCGCATGGAAACAAATCCAGCGACGTACACTCTGTTTTATCCTGGCACTAGGAGGTTGCGTCCATTTGATAAAGTACACGACTCGACTTGAATGCCTAACAATTGGTATCCATGTAGAAATTGTAGATCTAGGGTTTTGGACTTTTGGAAGAGAGAGATAACAGAGAACTAGAGGAAGAAGATGATAGTATTTCTATTAGGATGTGCTCGAATGAATTACACAGTGTTCATTACATTTGCTTTATATAAGACTAGCAGTAACCACTTGCTTAAGGCATAAGCTACAATTAACAACATTCTGTAAGGCTTAACCGATTTCTCTAACAGTCTTTTCTTGGTCACCAATTAAATTACCTTTGGAGATCTGTCAAGTGTAAAGTAGCTGAGTTTGTTGACTCTGATACTTGACTTTGACTTCAGTCATTATTGTCATATAACCTACAAATTTTTCATCAGTCTTTCTCGCGAGAGACTGTTATAACCCAACGATGGTTAGCTATAATGAGCAGTATATAAGCTACTAAACAGCCATGGATAATTAATAGAATCGATCTATCTCACCAAACCTCGTCCATCAGCAGTAATGGTCTACCGAAGACAATTTTTCCGCTTGGTTCTGTCTCTTCTGGGGTAATACTAATTAGGGGTCATCATTTGGCCTGCAGGCCTAAAACCCCATGGGCGTCCACCCGGTCTGGCCTGCAGCAAAGCCCATCTTGGCCCTGCCCATTGGACAAGAGGCAGGGCTAGGGAGGAGGGTTCAAAGCCCATTATATGCCCATTAAAGCCCGCCCAGGCCTGCCTTATAAGATCGCCCGAAAGCCCATTCAATTCTAGAATTAATATCTTTTTATGTAGTTGTATTGAACTAATGATTAGGCCATATTTTCCTTTAATTTTGTATTTTATTTTGTTCAATCATTAACATATCATAATTTTTTCATAGCTTTTTGTATTTTTTTTTTTAACAAAATAATATGACATATAAATATAATTGGCTCGGCCATGCCCACCCAAAAAGCCAGGCCCAGCCCGGCCCTAAAAAGCTTGTAAGTCCCTGGGTCCATGGGAGGCCCTGGGCCTTGATTTTTAAGAGAAGCCCGGCCTGGCCTGGCCCGAAATATAAAAAAATATATATATGTTATGGCCCTGCCCGGCCCATTAATTTTGGGCACGGCTGCCCATTGACGACCCTTCGTGTAGAAGTAGCCCTAGACATGTACAATACGTAGCAATGATATATACCTAGCTAAGGTCTCCGAGTCGAATAAAAAGCTGATATATCAACGTTACAGTACTTCCAGGCATGGGGAAAGGATGGAGAAAGAGATCAGCAGCTCAATCCGATCTTCGTATTTATATTTACTATTTTGACAGAAGTTAATTAAACAGAGAAGAAACCGAGTACGTGAAAGTAAATGCGAGGAGTAAAAACACACCAACAGAGTGAAACACTGTGAGTGGTGGGAAAGATGCAATGCGTATGGAGAAGTTAGCCAGGAAGCAATGAAGACGAAGACGTATTAGAAGGGATTTTCCATTTATTTCATTAGAAAAGGAAGCATACAGAATTACAGATTGAGGATGTGAAGAGTGATGTCTTCCTAACATCAAAAACCCTAATAAAAAAAGAATGAAAACAAAAACAAAACCTACCCCATGCTTTTTAATATGGATACTACCTAGCCTTTCTTTTATCTTTAATCCATCAACTTGATCTGCAGAAAAGTCAATCAACCCATGTGCGTTTAACCCTCTCATGAACCCTAATAGGAAGAATTGCGGAATTAAAAAAGAATGCGCGCGCATGGAAAATATTAAGGTGTAGAGTCACGTTGATCTTATTGTTCGTACGAATCTAAAATAGCCGAGGAGAAACCATTTAAAGTACATTAGCAAAGAGAAAAACAAACTGCAGCCGATGCTAACCATTGTAGTCATTTCGACGAATTTGGAACTAGGGCTGGCTGTGGTACAGTTACCGAGTTTTTTCGGGCTGGCCCGACTACCCACCGGAACCTGGCGGTATGCTCAAACTCAGTACCATTACCGTGCCGAAAAAGTTGGTACCGAAACTTTCGGTTATCGAATTTCCGGTCGATTTAGTTTCAGTTCAGGCCCAACCGAAGTGGATGAAAGGGCCTAATACTAATGGGAGAGGATCCTCTCCTAATCTATTCCCCTCCTAACCTGCCTAAGCTTTCTATGAGATTTTAACACGTGGCTATTGTAAATCTAATGGCCCACATTCCACAACAATGTCAATTTTTCTATTTCTATTTTTTTTTTCTGTCCCCCATTCTTCACTTCCTTCACGCCTGAGAGAAGACTTCTCTCTCCAGTTCTTCTCCTCCTCCTCCTCATTCTTTCTCTATATCAGTAACCTTATACAATACAAATCGATCTGGCCTGACCAATATGACAATAACAATATCTCCAATAAACACTACAAAAGCATAACCCAGACAATTGTTGAAATCCAAACAAATCAATTCAAATCATGGTGGATGGTTCTTCACTTCTTTGAACCTTACAAAAAACCCAAAAATAAATCTTAGTACACCCTCATCCTTAACAATGAACTTTGGCAGGGAAGATTTTTGACGTAGACCAGAAAGGTTTCCTCATCAACTACCCAAATTTTGCTAAATCCCATGAATTACATTTAAATTTAGCAATACCCATTCAGCTCAATCCCAGATTCTTCATTTTCTTCTCCTCTTAATCAGTCAGCATGAACCCATCATGGAAACCAAAAGATGATGGATTTTCTGTTTTGAGAATCAATGGAATTGAAGCATAAAAAAATTGCATTCCATGAGAGGGAGATACAAGATCTGGGAAACTGGCAAAGAAGAAACAGAAAAGGGAGAGAGAGAGGGAGAGGGTTGTCAGACGGGAAAAAAAAAAAAGGGGGAGAGGGTTGGGTGGTGTTGGGGGAGTGTGAGTTTGATTTAAAAAAGAAAAAAGAAAAATAAGTACATATTTATGAAAGTCAATATAAGCCATTGGATTTAGTTTTACACACATGTCGGTTTGTCATAGAAAGCTTAGGCAGGTTAGGAGGGGAATAGATTAGGAGAGGATCCTCTCCCAATACTAAAAATACCAATCCCAATTATTCATTCTTGCCTTTTTTGAGCCCATTTTTTCTGATCAGTTTTTACCCAATGCCTAATACCGAACTCTCTCTGCAATTTTCTGAATAATTCATCAAGTCTATTCCTCACCTTCTTATGGAGATGTGAGTCTAGACTTGATGTTTTCCTCTTTCAGCCTTTCTCCTATATTTAAAAATGTTTCAGTTCTACATGACAATTTACAAGTTTGCAAATCATATGCAACTGATTTCTAAGTCTAAAACTACTTAAATATTACATAACTTGAAATAGGAACTAGAAATAGTGAAGTAAACAAAAATCTGCTTGTGATTTGATGATTCCAAATCACTTAACAAAAAAAGCACAGCAGTATATCTTTGAACTAGAGGTTTGCACTGCAGCATCCAAATCTTCAAGTAGACTCCAATCCCTTAACGAAAAAACATAGCAACTATATCTTCAAACTGATGTTTGCACTTTGCAGCATCCAAATCTTCAGGAAGCAGTTGTTGTAGAATGAGTTCGCACCTCCGAAATGCAGCCTAGCAGTTTCTACAAAGTAAACACCACAAAAAAAAATAAAAAAAAAATCAAGTCACTAATCAGTATAGTCATAAGTTGATGCAAATATAAAAACATACAAGTTAATGTTACTAGATTATAACCTTTCTGCAGTTCTTCTAGATCACTATACAAGGAAAGCTTATCCTTTGTTGGTTCTGAATAGAAATTAGGTTGCTTAACCCTCAACCAATCACTAGTGTATGCTAGTGCCTCAACCATTTGAGGATTTAGTGAACTCCTAAAGGGATCAACTACTCTTTTTCCCAAGCTAAAAGCATTCTCACTTGCCATAGTAGAGCAAGGAATTGCAAAAATGTCTTGCGCAAGCTTGGAAAGAATAGGATATGCAGCTGCATTCTCCCTCCACCATTGTGCAATATCAAAGCCTTTGACTACAGGATTGATATATCTATCTACGAGGTACTTGTCAACCTCGTTGGATATCATTTCATGTTCATTTTCAAGTCTTTCTTGCATGAGATCAGCAAGTATCTCAACTTGTCCATCTTCTAAATCATCAAATTCAACCCCTAGCCTTCCATTGCTGCAACATCATCTGATTGAATAGATTGGCTTAAACCTCCCTCACAGCCCCTATATTCATCATACATTCTCAACAAAATGTTCTTCAAGTCCCTAGTTATCATTTCAATCTTGGCAGGTCTATCTCCCACCCTTGCAAACGCACGCTTTTTTTTTTTATATTGAAGTTTCCAGCGAGGGTCTAGGACATTTGCAATCACCATGATTTATTCATGGTTTCAAATCTGCCCCAATATTTGTCAAATTTTGCTTTCATCCCAACTATCACTCTGTGCAGAACCTCATCAGAGTCATCTTTTGCCTTCTTATCAATCTCTTTTTGAAGGCCAATCATCTCAATGAACTGCAAGTCTGCAGTCACTGATTTCCAAGCACTCAATTTGAGTGTTGACTCGTAAATTTTTTTGAGAAAATGCACAAATGCTTTAGCATTTCTCCAATCTTCCTCTAGGGGGGGTCCTACCCTCTTCCTACCTTTCACATCTTTCTCCTCAAAATAACGCTTGAACTGCAGATCTTCATCAGCCATCCTATGAAACACTTTCTCATATTTTAATGCTGCCTCAAGCATTAAATAAGTGTTATTCCACCTAGTGATCACATCTAGGGGAACGTTAGCATTCTTATTCAAGTGCTCAAGGACAGAAAACTCCCTAAACTTGTCTAATCAACTTGAACTTGACCTAATAAACTTGACACAATGCCAAATTGCATCAATCCCATTCTCTAATTCTTTGATTTCATCCTTGACAATCAAATTTATGATGTGACATGCACATCGCAGGTGCAAAAAATCCCCATCAAAGCTCAAAGTGTTCATGTTCCGAAGCCTTTTTTTCATGTATACAACTGCTAGGTCATTTGCACTAACATTGTCCACTGTGATAGTGAACACCTTATTGATATCCCATTCCCTCAAACACTGCTCCAGAACCCTCCCTATATCTTCCCCTTTGTGACTGGTAATTGAACAAAAGTTAATAATTCTTTTGTGCAACTTCCAGTCGCTGTCCAAGAAATTGGCAGTGACCACCATGTAGTTAATGTTCTGAATTGATGTCCAAGTGTCAGTGGTTACACTAACTCTCTTTGCATGCTATGCAAAGATCGACATCATCTTTCCCTTCTCAGATTGGTACAATTCCCACACTCCTTTGGCCACTGACTTCCTACTTGGTTGAACCCACTGTGGCTGAGCTTCTTGCATAAATTCCTGAAACCCAAAACCCTCTACATGCCTAAAGCGAAGTTCATCCCTTATGATCATTTTGTACAACTTCTCATCTATCCTACCCTGCTTGAATCTGTGATATTGTGGAGCCCTGGTTATATTATCCCTAGATAAGACAGTTTTCCCTTTCTCTATTGGTTTCTCAAAAAGAGGATTAACCTTGCAGTTTCTACCATGGGACCAGCAAGAACTGGTTCCATTTTTGGAACTGGAGGCAGGAACTATTGCCTTACAATAGTTGTGTTGGGCATTATCTGGGTCAGCCTTGCCATCAGGGAGCAAAGGCCTAGTGAAGCAATCCCAGACTTGACTCTTTTTCCTACCCTTTGTGGTCTTTTCTAGTGTTTTCCTTTTCCTAGCCACTGAATTTGGATCTGGATTTGGTGTTTCAGTTAGGGTTGGAATGGGAACTAAGTCAAGGGTACTGTTTTTGGGTGTTGGTATTGGGTTTTGGTTAGTATTTGGGGGAACACTTATTGGTTGAGAACTAGCAGTAACCATTTGAAAAGTTATGGAAGGGGATGAACAACAGTCACTTGTTGACCTACTTGTAGAAGCCATGGTCTACGTACAATGAAAAAATAAATTTTCAGTTTTGATGTGTTTTATGTAAGAGATGTATATTCTGTTTTATATGATGACAATTAGAAAATATAGCAACAGACAATTAAAAGCAAGTTTCTTACTGTATTTGTTCAGTGCAATCATGTTCAATTTAATCATGGTCAATGCTCAAGTAACAGATGTATAACTCTCCTTCATACTTTTTGTTCAATTACAGTTCATCGCAATCATAACTTTCATACTTTCAATAACCAAGCTACACATATTCATAAATTCATACTTTTAGTAACCAAGCTACACATTTTGGTAATAACAGCAACGACAAGTCATTTACGCATAATCACAGTACAAATAATCAAAACACAACCAAGCACATACAAGTTTACTTACCTAATCAAAGACCTCGATCACCTCTATGCCTCTGCACAAACTGATTTGCAATGACCAGCGATAATCGTTGACAGCAAGTTATATTCATGTTGGCAGCAGATGATATACAAGTTAGATTCAGGTAAAAAGCACAAATGATTTAGATATTCCATCAAACAAATCGAAGAACAATGAGTCAAGTTTGAGCATGAGAAAACGGTATCTTCTTTTCAGCAACCAATCTAACAGTTTTCAATAAAACTCATTTGCTGCTAACATATATGATACATAACATTCACCTTAAAATTTCAATCTTTACATAGCTATAAACTGATGACCAAACCGACAGTGTTCTTGATAAGTACATGAGTAATTAGAAAAGTCAATCTTGCATATAAAAACAAACAGATAACAATCAAAATAAACTTGAGCAAACTACATAATCTAATTGTACCGCATGTTGACTAAAGAAAATTAACCTACTCAAGCACAGAGTCTACTGCAAGACCTACTTTTTCAGAGAAGTCATTACACAAATTGTAAAGACTTCCACAACAATCTGGGTTTTTATAAAACTATCTTGTATACTTAGAAATCAGATTCCAGTCACACTAAATAAGCAAGCTGGAAGTGATTGTTTGATTATATACAAAGAACACTAAGCAAGCATATAATCAAGTCATACTAAATGTTGAAGATTACTTACTTCACTCTATCAAAGTTCAGACCCATTCGTTTTCCCCCATCTTGGCCTCTACAAAATCACTTCATAGGTTACCTGTTTTTTCATACAAATTAGACAAGACTAAAAGGAGATAGATTTTACCTAATTCGTTGTGCTCTGAACCACCAGTTGACACCGTATATGCCTTTGAACAACCACTTCAACCAAGAAACGATCTAGGGTTTTTGAAATATTTGGGGATTTTGAAAATGAAAGCATATCTGGGTTGAAATTTATGTTGGTGAGCTTCACATCTTGCTTAGATTGTGTTTTTAGGACTGGATTTGCCAAAAAAAAAAATTGTATAATTAGGGCTGGAATCAAGAAATTGAGGTTAGGTTCAGAGACTCTCTCTGTCGAGGTAGTGAGAGCGGCTGTTTCTTTCGGGAATGAGGTCTGAACCTGACCCCCTTGGGTTTTTCCACCCTCCACTCAGATCCAACGATTGTGATTAATTGCTGCTAGAGATGAACGGCCCATATCACCATATTAATAAAAATAATTACAAAATTATAAAAACCCATCCTACCCGGTCGGTTCGGTAATACCGAACCTCTCTAATTTGCAATATCACTACCGAGTCGTTAACATTTGTTCGGTATGGCAGTACCGCATCATAGCTTCGATAACCATATCTGTCGGCGCCAACTGCAACGGTTCGACCGGTTTCGGCAGGTATGGTATTTCAAGCCAGCCTTATTTGGAACTATAAGTACCTAGAGATAAGAACTGAAGTGATAACTAGCAGGTTAAATAGGTAACCTACAGACAAGATGGCAGCAGCGGATGTGGCCGAACAACGACTTTGCGAACTGGGCATTTAAAATCAAAGGGCCTGGGGGGAAAGCATTTAAAATGTTAGTGTGAGTGGACAAAAATAAATACTGTAATAAATGAAATAAAAGAGTAGTTTATACTTTCCCACAATTTGTATTATTTAAAAACCTCGATGCATGCAACGTCTAGAAAAACCTGTTCCTTTAAACATAAAATCTCGTGAAGACATATCAACCCCGCTGGTTAAGTGTAAACTTAAAGTATGGGAAAGATGAAATCACCATACAATAAAAGAGCCTCTCAGGATCGAGTCAGAGTCCCCCAGGCTCTATCCTCAACTTCAACCACAAACACAAAGTAAGTGAGGACGAGCCTCCACTGCAACTCACGTGAAGTGGAGAACTAAATAAAGCAACTCAAGTATGGTGAAGAAAACATTCCAAAACCAAAAACCAAGAAAACTTCCCCAAAATTTGGCAATAGAAAGCTCGAGTACAATTCTCAACCGTACTCAAAAAAATCTCAAGAGAAAATCAAGTGTCCCACACATCAAGATATTCTTGAATCAATAAACAAATAGGCCAGATTAAAGTAAATTCATAATTCACATAATAACCATTTATCGGAGATAAATCATCGAAAGCTCAAAGTCAAAATAAATGGTAAAGTAAAATCTTTCCCGAAAGTCAACACCGAACTAAATCACAAACAATCTTTGAAAATCATCAATGAAAGCAATACATGAGATAAATTGAAATCAAATTCCAAAAACGAATCATATGCTCAAATTATGATTAAAGTAATTCCTTTAGAAAAAATAATTGCATGCATATAATTGTGTAAAACAAAAGTCCACTCACAGTATACAGCTAAGCCTGCCGTCAAGGTTCGAAAAAATGCTAGGCGCTAGTCGGGCGGAAACCTAGGGACTAACGCCTAGGGGCCTAGGCGATTTTTTTTTTTTAATTTTTAAATAATTTTTTGACATAAAATTATATAAATAAAAGTAGGGATAATGATAAAAGAGGTCATTTTAAAGTGCCTTATTATAATCTAGGTATGACAAATGTTCCCATGATAATTAAGGTCACACATTACCTATCTAACACTAAAACTAACAATATTTACGAAAACTGCCACCGGCAGCTATCTCCCTCCCTCAAGCCCGTCTCAACCCTCATCAACTGCTCCACCTCTCTCTCTCTCTCTCTCTCTCTCTCTCTCTCTCTCTCTCTCTCTCTCTCTCTCTCTCTCTCTCTCTCTCTCTCTCTCTCTCTCCTCCTCCTCCTCCTCCTCCTCCACACATACACAGACCTCGAGAGAGTGTGAAAGGCGAAGAACAACGCGTCGTTGGGATCTACTCTACTCTAAGATCAATGTTGGAGCGTCTCGAGGATCTGAAAACCCAAACTCAAGCTTGGATCTTCATCTCCGACCTCCATAGGCGTCGGCGACTCACAGGTGGTCTGACCGGAATGCCGAGCAACGATGACGGGGAAGGCAAAGCCGAAGAAGCATGTGGCAATGGAGATCCAGGTGAAGATCGACGCGTCTACAACAAATCGCCGAAGCGGGAAGGTCGGAATCGCTGACCGGACCGAGTAGGAAAACGGCGGACACGCCAAGTACGAGTGCCCTCACTCCAAGATAACGGCGTTGGACGTAACGTCGAGGCACCACGACTCGAAGCATCCGAAGAATCTAAGATGTCCAACTGAAAAGAATTGGCCCAAAATGGTACCGTGGTGTTCGCCGGCATGGCTTGATAATGGGGTGTTCTGTAACAGGCGTTAAGCCTGCATTGGGGATTCTCCTTTACAGGTTTGATTTCGAGAGCTCTATTTTGACTTTATTCTGGATAATTATCATTACTCTTCTGAGTTGATTCCTTATTAGTTTATAGCCTTTAGATTTTATGTTTATGGATGCATATAAATATCAACTTTGATGCAATCAGAAGCTGGTGATGGGTATTGGTAGAGGTGTGGACTGGATGGTGGTGATGATGATGTATATTAGTGTTCTTATGCCTATGATAATAAAGATGATGATTAATGTTTCAGCTGCTTTAATCTTCTTTTCCTTGATGCTTTTTGGTATTACAGATTTTGATTGTTAATGAATGAATAGCTCATGGTGGTGTGTACGGCATCATCACATTATAATCATAGTCGTCTCACAGCGTTCTGCTTCCTAAAATTATTGTTATGTTGTTAGCCTAGCATATGAAAATGCATTGTGGTCGTGTTCGATTTTATATGCTTTTTAGCTTTGTAATTCTGTAAAGTAGATCATAGTTATATATACATGCCTGATATGAAGCATGCATCCACTGTTAGTAGACTCTATAATCAACTATCGTCTTGTCAAAGATTATTTGTTGTTTTGTTTTAGTTTTAGTTTTTATGATTCACTGTGTTTGAACCTAAAGTGGGGCTATAGGTATTGAAAGACTGCCTTTCAAACCAGAGGGGTACAATTTTTGGACTTGGAGAGGTCATAAAATTCATTATGTCGTGCAAGGAGAAGGGCATGCTGTTCTTCTTATTCATGGTTTTGGTGCTTCTTCATTTCACTGGAGGTTTGTTTGCTTCTTTAAACCCATCTGCTCCAGTCTTTCCTTTTAGTCTTCATGGTTTATTGAAAGTGCATTGGCATGGTTGCTTGTATATTCCTTTAGCTTCAGTTTATGTGTTTATAGTTGCTTGCATAGTCCTTTAGCTTCGTCCACCATTTGGTTTTTCTTGCTTCTGCAATTGAAAACCAATTGTTGTCAATAAGCATTGAGTTGCAAGAAGTTGGGTTTTTTCTTTTCTTAACCTTATTACTATTTATATGGTTATTCTAATGGTGGCTGTATGTCTAGTATCTTTCATGCTGATATTTTGTCCGATCTCCCATATAACAGGTCTAACATACCAGAGTTGGCTAAAAAATACAAGGTTTATGCTATAGACTTGCTGGGCTTCGGTTGGAGTGAAAAAGCACTGGTTGAATATGATGCCATGATTTGGAAAGATCAAGTAGTGGACTTCTTGAAGGAGATAGTGAAAGAACCAACAGTTTTGGGTTCTGTGTTGGGTTTTTGCAGGGGACGATTACAAGATTAAAGTTTGGAACTACAAGATGCATAGATGTTTTTTTTACTCTTCTCGGGCATCTAGATTATATTCGTCCCGTGCAATCTCACTTTTTTTATGCTTGAAGCTTTGTTGAAAGATTTGTACAATGATGTAAGTTTTATAATGGTCTATGCTACATGTGCTCTATGCACTATAGTCATTCTCATTAAGGTTTATGAACCATTCATTTGAAGGCAATGATTTCTTATTCTTGGTCCCCATACAGAGGATTTCTTTCCAAATCATTGTTAACCTCAAGTCACTGTCAGTGACTGGGATACTGATAGTTACTTGGTTAGTGACATAGTTAGTTACTTAGTGACATGTGATTAACAATGGCTTGACTATTAACTTGTGACTTGGCTACTGACAGTTACTTGGTTAGTGACATGGTCAGTTAATTAGTGACATGTGATTAACAATGACTTGGTTACTGACAGTTACTTGGTTAGTGACATGGTCAGTTACTTAGTTAGTGACATGTGATTAACAGTGACTTGGCTACTTACAGTTACTTAGTCAGTGACATGGTCAGTTAATTAGTTAGTGACATGTGATTAACAATGACTTGGCTACTGACAGTTACTTGATCAGTGACATGGTCAGTTACTTAGTTAGTGACATGTGATTAACAGTGACTTGGCTATTAACTTGTGACTGTCAGTGACATGTAATGTGACATGGTCAGTTACTTAGTTAGTGGCATATGATTAACAGTGACTTGGCTATCAACTTGTGACTTGGCTAGTGACATTGTCAGTGACATGTAATGTGACATGGTCAGTTACTTAGTTAGTGACATGTGATTAACAGTGACTTGGCTATCAACTTGTGACTTGGCTAGTGACATTGTCAGTGACATGTAATGTGACATGGTCAGTTACTTAGTTAGTGATATGTGATTAACAGTGACTTGGCTATCAACTTGTGACTTCGCTACTGACAGTTACTTGGTCAGTGACATGGTCAGTTACTTAGTTAGTGACATGTGATTAACAGTGACTTGGCTATTAACTTGTGACTTGGCTACTGACAGTTACTTGGTTAGTGACATATAATGTGACATGATCAGTTACTTAGTTAGTGACATGTGATTAACAATGACTTGGCTACAGACAGTTACTTGATCAGTGACATAGTCAGTTACTTAGTTAGTGACATGTGATTAACAGTGACTTGGCTATCAACTTGTGACTTCGCTACTGACAGTTACTTTGTTAGTGACATGGTCAGTTACTTAGTTAGTGACATGTGATTAACAGTGACTTGGCTTTTAACTTGTGACTCATCATATAATTAGCCACTGCAAAAGCATGAATTCCATAAAATGATCAGTAACTAAATTTTACAGATGTTAAAATGAAAGCTCATCTACTCATCAGATATCAAGTTGCTAAGAACTCCGGGAAAAAAAAAATGTCATTTTAACCAAAAATAGCTTAAAAGAGACCAAACGAAAAAGGCACCGAGGGCTTTTTCTTATGAGACCATAGCATGATTTGTTCTCACTCTTTGTTCTCACTAAATGCATAGCTCAGTCTGCACAGGCTTCACGTCATACAAAAAGCGGGATATTGTGCCTCAAACTCCTTCAGGAGTCAATGCCACATTCTCATAGTAAAAATAAGGAGGTCTTGTGGCTGCCTCTGGAAGACTTCTGTGGATTTGACAGAGATCAGCTAGAGTCCCAAACCCATTAATTGGATTCGGGAGATGAATTGTACCAGCATCTTCCCCTAGATCTGGTTTCCATGTCCCATAATCCTTTTCCTTTTCAGCAATGAAGATTCACAAAGTTTCCTTTTATTCTTCTCAGGATACTCACTCCGCAGATGGTAGCCAAGAAGCAACTATATATAAGTACCCCTGGTTCTTAGCTCATTACATTAGGTCAATAGCACAAGGGAAAAATTAACGCCAAAGCTTAAAAACCTCAGCATACAACTTAAAAACAAAAAAAGAAAAGAAATTGAACATCTGAAACTTAGACAACAAACTCTTTCAGCCTCACTTTTTATGCATAACCAATTTCACCTAATCACTTCCTATCACCTACCAAATTTAGCTTCCCATAAATTTTAGCTGTAACCAAGTTGCAACTCTTGAGAAAAATATCTGCAATTCAGAGAAATCCCAAATCTATCTACACAACAAATCAGGGATGTGAATTACCTGTTGATAATCGAGTTTGCAGAGAAGGAACGGAAAGAGCTAAATTTCTCGACACGGAGGGTTTTTTCTCCAACTTCGCAGGGCGGTTTGGTTTACAAAACCCACGCTAGCTGCATCTGTATCTGTATATATAAAGCGAAGCGCCTGTTATTGTTGTTCCAAGATGTTCAATAGCAACATCAACGCCTAAATAGAGAGACCACAAAAACATTCTTTTATTAGTCTAACATTTAGCACCACTACAGCCTACAAGTTTCCACAAATAGAGAAAGCACAATAACGGAGCACCAGATCAATCTCAGCTCAAATACAAACAGTGATTGAAAATCAAAGAGTTCAACCTCAACCGAACCCTAGAAATAGTAAGAAATTAAAAACCAATACTACAAAAACTAAAACCTTGATCAATACAAAGCATACACAACTCCAGCAATGAAATTGCTTCCACAGAGATCATTTTGATACTTCTATCACAAATAGAATTGAGCAAAATCAAATTGTACCAGTAGACCTACTGAGATAACGAAGAACTAGCTATTGATAAATCGCATTAGAACCAAACAGATCTATGGCTATTGTAAACCAAATGACCTATAAAAAAAAATACGAACCTCCTGTTCATGTCGACATCGGCCTTCTTGCAGACGATGTTGGCTAAACGGCGACCGATACCCTTGATGGAGGTCAGAGCGAACATGATCTTCTGATTTCCATCCACATTGGTGTTCAGAACACGCAAAATGTGCTGCAACTCTCGTTCGCGACGAGAGACTTCAAAACCAGAAAACTAAAATCAAAATCAAAATTGAGATTTCACGATTAGAAAAGAATCAGAGGAATCGAGATACTTCTCGAAATAGACCGACGCGTGCATCACCTCCATCACCTGCTCGACGGCGTTCATTACGAGCGGTCCGATTCCGTCGCCGGGGGTTATGTTTTGGCACTCAGAGCTCCGTCGTTGGGTCGGGGCATGTAGGTGACCGATCGGGTTTGGGCAATGACGCCAGGTGAAGTTTGAAATTCGTCTTCTACCTTTTGGATTTCTAATCGAAGCTCTGGGAATTCTGATCAAAATGGAGAGAAGATTTGCGCTCTATTTTTGACTATAAAGCTATAAACATATATTTGGCTTTAAGGGCAGAATCGGAATAAAAAAAATTAAAAACTGACCTGTTTTAACATCATCTCATTATTAATAAGGACCAAATTAATATTATTAACAATTCATAATTGACCTTTTTATCAAGTGGGAAACTAGGTGACCTTTTTATCATTTCATACTCTAATGTGATCTTTTCTATCATTTCCCTATAAAAGTATCAAGAGTCTAACAATTAATTAAAATAGTCAAAATAGTTAAATTAAAAAAAAAGATTGAGAATTTAACAATCTTACATATTATTGGCCAAAATATGTCTCAGACTAGTGGGTTTGTTTGTTATATAGTGATTCATTGAACAAAACACACGTCTCCCATATTGTTATATTAGCAAACGACACATTCTTGCTGGGTTCCAATACGACCCTTCTCTCTCTCTCAGAACCAAGACCCTTCTCTCTCTCCCATGACAACCCCATACGCCGTTTTCAACCACCTCCACTCCATTCCCACTCCAATACGACCTGATCATCCTCACTCAACCACTACCCTTGCAGTCGCTTCAGTTGTGCCAGCAAACCCAACCCCAATAACAACTTATCCAGGTCAGAGTCCAATTTGCCACAAAAGCCCAACTCCGATGGAACTTCAAGAACTGGCTGCACCAGAGGCTAAGTGATGATGCAATGGAGAAATCCAAAAGAAGATTACAATAAAAGGAGGAAGTGGATGTACGACAGCGATTCAGAGGAGGAGGAGAGGTTAGTGGAGCTGAAGTTGGAGGTAGTGAGAGAGATATGGGTATAATTTACGTCAGTCCGCCCAGCGCCCAGCCCGCACAAACCGTCTAGGCGCCCTCCCAGATTGCCTGGCGGCCCGCCTAACTGCAAACAATTTTCCTTGTCGCCTAGCCCTTAATCGGGGCGGTCAGTGGACGCCTAGCGCCTAGGAGCCGCCTAGGCGACCCGGGCGGCCTTTTTTAGAACAGTGCCTGCATTTGAATAGCACTCCCCTCGTGTGGGGTCTCCTCTCGTCCTCGAAACGTCAAAAAAAATCGTAGAAATTCAAATCCTCGATTCGTCCTCCACACTTCGATTCGGTTTAAGCCATTTGGAGGGATTGATGTATGTCTCACAAGCTTCAAAACCCAACCGGTGGCGTGGCCAGTGGAGAGCGGAAAACGGAAAACTAACCGTGTATCTGAAATAGCGCCCCCACCACGATCTCTGCCTTGCTGTTCTGTCTACAATTCAAATTGAGCCAACCAACCACCACATAGTTGTAGAGGAAGGAGAGGTGGTTCGAATGGGACAGTTTCCGTCTAAATCCGTCGCCGGACGGAGGAGAAATCGCCAGAAAATGATTTTGGGTCAAGTCGGCAAAAAGGGCTCAGCAGAGAGAGAATTGGCTCGGGCTAAGTTTCCAAAAATGGAAACTTACCGAAGTGAATTCTTCTTTTATAGAAACTTTTCTAAAACTGTAACTTTCACATTTTTAACCATAACTTCCTCATATGAATTCCGATTTAAGCGACCCACGTGTTCACGAATTTTTTTAACATCCTCTTCAACTTTTGTGAAGAAAATTTTCTCAATTTTTATAAAAAATCAAGGAAAATGCTTGAGACACCAAATATTTATACTAAAATTGAGTACCAAATGATGTGGCATACACCACGTCATCAATATCATTCCATAAATTTCAATGACATGGATTTATTTATTTTCAATTTAAAAATAGAATGTTTTTGAGAAAATATTTTGTATATTATCAAAACCCTAATGTTTTACAAAAATCAAAGCAATTACAAATATAATTACACTGCTTCTCGTGAAGAGCAACCAATATTATTCATTGGCTTCATCTTGCTCAAATGGGGAAAAGGATGAAGAATAAAACGGACAAGGAGACCATTGATTCTTATCCAATTCTTTATTTAAAATCTATTATCCATCAGCATTTTCAATTTACGGACAAGCTAGTTGACCTCATCCCAGCTCAGTTCTATTTATCCAATGACGACCAAAATAAGCCATGGTTTCAAGGCCTCAGCAACCTTGCAAAAGCTTTAGGTAAGAATGAAATAAAGAAAGACATTAAAAAAACTCGCAGAGATCGATTCAAAACTCAAACATCAAAGACCCAGTAATAATATTTCATGTGGGAATTGCTTTTTTTCTAATATATGTTTTGATTTGGATATCAAGGTTGCAGAGAGCCAGATTGCTAGAACAACTGCATCTATTCCCCTTCTAAATTAATTCGGTATTTTGTTTAATTGTGACTTTTATTTAATATAAGTTTTCTTAATTCTTAAAAAAACATGAAATTTATTTTATATCCAACAAGGAAATCCATATCAACAGAAATTCCAAAGAAACTAATGATATGGCATATGTCATGTCATTTGGTAAGTAATTTTAGTACAAAGTTTTGGGATTCCTAGCACTACTCAAAAATCAACTCTTTGGACCCCTAATGGGTAAAACAGAAATCGAGAAAAGTAAAACTTAAAGTAATTAACTTATATATAGTAAAAGGGGTGAGACACGGGGCGTATCAGTAGATTTTCTATAGATAAAGTTTTTTTTTTTTTTTTTTTTTTTCTGTAGATAAAGTTTGCTACATGGCTTTTATGCGACGATTTAAATGTTCATACTGAAACTACAATTTCACAAAGAATGTGATAACTCAATGTCCAACTATAAGAGCATCTCCAACAGTGATAGCTATCTTGATAGCTAAAAGTAGCTAAAATTGGAATATAGCTAGTTGAATATTGAGTTATGCTCCAGCAAATACCTAAATCTCAAGTTAAATTTAACTTTTAGTTAAATTCTCTCTCCTCTCTAGCTAAATATAGCTAGGTCTTTTAGCGAAAGCTAAATTTAGCTTTTGTTTAGCTAGTCTGCTGGAGATCAAACTTAGTCTAAAACTAGTTAAATTTCAAAATTTTTTTGAAATAAGTATTCTATTGGAGATGCTCTAATCCACGAGTAAGACCCATTTTTCCTAAACTACTTCTTTTGCTCCGAGTTTTCTGGAGAGACGAAAACAGTTTGCGAGCGGTTCGTGCTTCACTCTTCCTCCTTCCTTCCGGCGGCACATCCTCGGGATGTCATCGTCGGAGGGGTAGGATCTGTTAGTCAGTCCATCAGTAAAGGTCGGAGTCAGAATCGCGGCAGAGACCAAGAGGAGCGACGGTGGAGCACTGTGTTCCTGCAACTGTAGGGATCGAGCAAAGGCCTGCAACCGCTGCTTGGGACCAAAACCAGAAAGGCTTTTAGCAGTCGTCGTTGGTCGGGGACGTACAAGTCTGGGGAAGGGCGGGATGCTCAATAGGTGAGGCCCTCCAGATTCGGCTGCTATCCAAATGCGATGACGCTCAGGCTACAGTCGTTGGGCATACTTCATTCTTGGAGTGTTTTGACGACCATGCTTGGCCGTTTGTGAGGGCGGCGAAGATCTACAATGCTGCGGTCCGGCGTGCTTCGACCGGCAGGGAGCAATCTGCTTGTGCGTGTTTCACCTTCACAGTTCTACCTCGGTGTTCGCCGACTAGAGGTTTCGCCGGTGGCCTTGTTCGGCCATTGATGCCGGTCACGTTTCGATGGAAGCGTGCGTGGTCGGTGAGAAAGCAGGAGGTGCAGGCTGTTGTGCAATATGGGTCATGGGCCTGTTATCTGTTCTTGGGCCTTTTCTGGTGGGCTTATAGTATGTATGTTTTTTCAGTAGTTTGTTTATTGCTTAGGTGTATTTTATTTTCAATAAATCCCTATATAGTTATTGTAGGGAGAGTCGGGCTAAATGTCCATGTCTACACTCAATATGCCTTGTTTGTCCTAGAGAGGAGTCGAGTCGTTATCAAATGGACGAACCCTTCTAGTGGGAAGATGAAACCTAGTGCCGCCAGTTATAGTTCTGATCGGCAGCATAGTGGGAAAGCAGGTTTAATTGCTCTATGGCTTTGTATGAGCTTTATCTTTCCGGTATGTCACCCTTGTGAAGCAAATAGTGTTTCCCAAATATCTAGTTTGTCAGCCCTTGCTACTCGGTGCATGTTTGAGTACATAAGATTAGTAGAGATTCCTGTTATTATTCGAGATGCTCTCTCCGTACTTATTGTATTTCGGGCGGCTGCACCATTGTATTCAACAGTTTCATTAATGAAGCCTTAAGGGCGGCTGTTTCAAAAAAAAAGAAAAAGAATGTGAGAACTCAATTTGCCTCCTAAAGTGACAGTCTTTTCTTCGTTGCTAATCATCAGTAAGACATAAAGGCAAAAACAAAAGTATTGATCAATTATCATATTGATCCTACATGTGTAATTCTGATCATGAATCGATCAGCAAATTTTCTTTTGCTCTTGCGTTTACCACAGAAGTTAGAAGCATGGAGCAAAACATCTCTTCGTTTGTCCCAGGTGATGATTAGAATTTCGAAGTCTGATCAATTGGCTTAGGAACAACTTCATTAACAAGCCATAAGATAAATGTTGCCAGGAGAAGATCTTTATGACTTGCTGGCAACTCTGGAATGTGAGAAATGACTGTATCTTTAGACAAGTGAGACCTGCCAAATTATGTTATTATTCTGTTGTTGCTTTGTGTGCCATATTGGTTAGTTAAGCAATCCTCCGTCCCCAAAGAATGCTTCTGTTCACTATGAAATTCATCGGAAGGCTCTGTTAAATAAGGTAAATTCATAAAGTTTGAAGGCTCTATTAAAAATTCAAATAAAGCTGCTCTTGGCTTCGTTATCAGCAATCATTATTGTACTACTTTTGTTGCTGGTGTTAGACATGTTGGGACTTCGTCTGTTTCTCTTACGGCAGGCCTTGTCTTGAAGAAAGCTCTGATTAAAGCTAATAAGGAGAAAGGTCTCAAGTAAGTTTTGGTGGAAGGTGATTCAATTAAAACTCCTCATAGATTGTGTTAATGACATTTGTAGCATCCCGTGGAAATTAAAGACCGTCATTCGTGATATTCTCCACCCAAGGAACTACTTTGAAGAAATTTTTTTACTCATGTTCTCAGAGAATCAAATTTCACAGCAGATTCTCTTCCGAATCTCTGTCATTCGGTAATTGGATCTAGAAGTTGGAAAGCTAGTCTTTCTTTTAAATCCATTACCAACTTTCGACTTTGATCAATTTGACCAATTTAGTGCTGGTTGCCCGGTCTCATGGCTTTAACTTGTGATTTGTTTTTCTGAAAAAGAAAAAAAAAAGATTGAGAATTATAAACTCATAACAAAGATAAAGAAAATATGTAAAGTATTCCTATAAAAAAACCAACATTTCAGAGTCGTAATAAACACTATACAGTACTCCGTAATCCTAATTGCAAAGTTGAATGACAAGAATACTACCTAGGAAGTGTAACAAACAGAATTGAGATATCAGAGGTTCTGCCGTTGAGATTCGGCTATGGAATGGCTTGTAATGTGCTATGCTGTGTTGCTGCTTGGCACGTTGAGATAGGCAGATTGCATGTAATCAGGAAAGCCGGATGACATCTCAGACATCTTTTGGTTGTCTCCACAGTTCTCGCTCTTAGGACACAAAGAAAGGCTATAGCCACAGATGGATTTCTGTATTTCTCGAGCCGGTGAAAAGCTGACTATTGATTAATTGGATTCAGAGCCATGGACTTAGGTGAAGTTGGTCTTATGGCAAATTAGGAATCATGTAGTAGCCATGGACTGTGCTAGTACTTATCGTTTGTAGCCTTTTACTTTAATACTCATACAAAAGGAAACAATCACAATATTTGGCCGAAAGATTTCAACGATTTAGCACAATGGATGTTGAAAGGCGAGTGAAAATAGGAAATGGTGATGTTGAGATTGTTAGTTTTGATTCTACATATATATGGCTGAGTTTCTCTACACCTAGGCTCGATTGACATTTCAGAATTTCGGTTATCAACAAAGCAGATCGAACCTAGTGAGAGATCAGAGATGTATCACACAAGTTACACAAATGAAATGCCAAATTATATATTCGATTATTACCAAGACACAAACAACTGTAAGAACAAGTCGAGGAATGGTATGAAATTGACCGCAACAGCTTGCAATTAAGCACCAGGCAATAAATGCACAATAGAAACACCAGTCGGAGTACAAGACACACCACACAACACTGACAACACACAACACAGGGAAATGAAATGCATATCTAGATCATCACTAGAATTTCTTGATAAAGTCATGGATGTGTTCACTAATTTCAGTAGGCCTTTCTTCGTTGATAAAATGAGCAACTCCTTCCATTACGACTACCTCTTGCAGAAACGGCACATACTTCTTCAAACCACCTTTGTGTATGAAATCCTTGCCGCCTACTGAATTATAAACTAGGTCTTGGTCTCCCACAATGAACTTAACTGGAACTTTTATTTGAGCCCCAGTCCAGGGTGCAGTCAGTTCCCAGTTTCTGCATTCAATTAAGGGCGGCGAGGAATGGAAACAACAATTAACATAGATTGCATTGGAATTTGGACACCAAAGATAACTCTATCTCAGTAAATCAGCAGCAAAGATTGAATTCAAGCAAAGATTGAATTACATACCGGTCCAAGTTTCGATAGTAGTTTATGCCACCAGTGAAGCCCTTCTTCTCGAAGAAGCTGGCATAGTAGTTAACATCATCCTCAGACAACCAACTTGGCAAGGGAATTGGAGCATCTGGGGGATGTCCAAAGCCTTTACCTTTAGACAGGAAAAGTGGACCAGGATGGCGATATGTTAGGAATTCCTTCATAACTCTTGCAGCACCAATCTGGGCAAACTCGGCTTCAATCTCTCCTGGTTCCTACAACATGAGTACAGAATTGTCTATCACAATCCAATTGATACCATCAAACTCAATAATTAACATTTTAGTCTTCAAATCACAACTCAAAAAGATTATAATCAACTGCAACGTGATGGAAAATGAACTTGCAGTGTTGAAAGGTGGCTAGAGGCCATTATTTATCTTTTTTTTTTTTCATGACTAACCATTATTTATCAATTGCTTTCTTATGTTTCTGGGAAATTCCCAAAATGGAGAACATCCAAGATACAAGTGGTTACTAAAGAAAGTAGAGGAACCAAACCCAAAGCAGGCCTTCAGGGGAAAAACTTACAAACAGTACCTGAATTACGGGTCACTAATAATTTTCGTACCTCAACTTCAAAAACTATCACAATGGTACCCAGATTATCTAACACAACCTAACATTCATACATGCCGTCCACTTTGCCGTTAACGGTGTTAAATTTACAAGGGTAAATCTGTCATTTCACTGTTCATCTCTCTGACCATGGTACTGTTCATTTTAAAAAAAATTTCCTCTCCTCAGGAAGAAGGAAAAAAAAAAACAGTACCATGGTAAGAGAGATGAACAGTGAAATGACAGATTTACCCTTGTAAATTTAACACCGTTAACGGCAAAGTGGACGGCATGTATGAATCTTGGGTCGGGGTGAAAAGTCCAGGTACCAAAATGATAGTTTTTGAAGTTGAGGTACGAAAGTTATTAGTAGCTCATAGTTTGGGTACTGTTTGTATTTTTTTCTCTAAAGTAGAACGAGAATTATCAAAAGTGCTCCTCTGTCATATTTCATCACAGACAAGTAATGGAACAGAGCAAGATTTCTGTCTTTCTGAAGCAATTTCATGCTTAAATTTCTGAATAATTATCCAAAGTGCATTACAACCTCCCTATATCGATCTAGTTCTCATTTTTCATATAAAATAAAAAATAAAAAAAAGTTAAATTCTTCAATGTAGCATTTATGTACATGAATAAAAAGCAATGATACTTCGAAAAGATAGGAATTATGTGGCTCAAATTTATCAAACAAATTAATTAGATAAAAAAACAAAAAAAAACAAAGAACAAAATCAAGGAGGGAGGAAGAAGAAGAACCTGAAATCTGCACATGTAATAGTCATCCCCATAAACAGCTCTCAAGGTTTCAACAGTCTTCCTCTGAGGATTTCTAGGAGTGAACGCCACGCTCATGTTGACCAGAGCCTTAACCCGGTCTGGCCGAAACAGGCAAAAATACCAAGCGATGAGCGCACCCCAGTCGTGCCCGACCACGAACACCTTCTCCTGATCCGCGGCTACCGCGTCCAACAGCGCCACGAGATCGCCCACCACATGGAAGTACGTGTAGCTAGACGGGTCGGCGGGCGCGTCCGTGTCGCCGTAGCCGCGGAGGTCCGGCGCCACGGCTCGGTAGCCGAGCGAGGCCAAGGCCTGGATTTGGTGTCTCCAGGTGTACCACAGCTCCGGGAAGCCGTGGATGAAGAGGATCACCGGGCCTTGACCTTTCTCAGCTACGTGCATGTTGATCCCGTTGACTTTGACCGTCCTGTGCTCTATTCCCTCCATCTCTGCTTCTTCTTTCTCTTGTGCTCTGGTTTATCTAGGTGAATGGGATGGAGACTGAGAATGTATATATAGTGGCGAGGAAAGCAAAAGCTGGAAGAGACAATGATTTAGCAACGTTATCGTCAATTGCGTGCCGCCTCCAAAAGGAAGGGACTATGAAATCAAATCATATGGAAAAGGAAAGAGAGCAACTAAATGCACGGACCGAAAATAGTCATGGGAGAAAAGAAAAAGAACCTTTTGTACGTCAAGGAAGGAAGGGCATTCTTAAAGTAATAACAAAGACGAGAAGGTATCTGCCAAATCTATACTATGCTAGCAATCAAGTTTTGGTTCCTTATCTTAATTCTTAAATGCCGCTCTTGGAAGGGAAATTTCGATTGGTCCTATCTTTTCAGAAATTTACTCAACAATGTTGTTTGAAAATTTTAAATGTGAGTTGAACTTGACAAGAAATTTGGACGAAATTACATAAAAATTAATCTCAGATTGACGATTTGGGGTAAATAGGTAGAATTTGAAAAATGAGGGTGCCACTAATCAAAATTAAGGGTAAATTGACAAACATAAAAAAAAGTCCGGGAAAAAATTAACTATTTTACCGAGTAAAAATGAAGTTTGATAACTAACCAGTCAAACAATTTAGAAATTTCAATTTTGCAAATGTACATTAGCTAACAAAAAGGATGCATTTATATCTAACGATAATTTCAAAGAAAAGAAAGAATTTAACTTCAACGTGTTACACGAAAATACCTGATGTTGGAGACTGATTGAGATCAGGGCCTTTTTGTCCCCATCAACCCTTTTTTCTTGTAATTAATCGTTGTTGTTTACATTCGTGCATCATTTGATTTTGTATATAATGCCTCCCATTGATTGTAATTGGCCTGAATATGTGATGGGGAATAATAGTCAAGTTTTAAGTTCAATGCGTTTAACTTTTATTTACCATTAATGCATGTAGATGCATGTTTTTCATGGGTACCATCACTAGCGGATCTGCATAGAGACCAGTGAGGGCTGCTGCCCTCTTTCTTTTATTAAGTAAAGCATACTCTATAATAACTTGAGTTCCAGAGATTATTCAGAGCACCGCCGTGCACTTGCACCAACATAAATGAATGGTTAGATTGCATTAACTACACTTTTTGTTTATAAAAAATAAAGTTGATAATAAATATCAAGGGTTGAGATTATTTTATAAGGGTTA
Source organism: Rosa chinensis (assembly GCF_002994745.2). NCBI lineage: Eukaryota > Viridiplantae > Streptophyta > Magnoliopsida > Rosales > Rosaceae > Rosa > Rosa chinensis. The sequence goes on from NC_037091.1 coordinate 48,887,742, forward strand.
GGTCACTTACACCGTCGGTGCATAGAATAATTTCCACTTGAGTTCTCTTTAAATGGAAATTATTCTATGCACCGACAGTGTAAGTGACCCAACCCTTATAAAATAATCTCAACCCTTGATATTTATTATTAACTTTATTTTTAATAAACAAAAAGTGTATTTAATGCAATCTAACCATTCATTTATGTTGGTGCAAGTGCACGGCGGTGCTCTGAATAATCTATCCTCTTTAAAAGCTAATGTTTTCTCCCTCACTTTCGATCCGATTTGGCTCATATAAGCATTTTGCCTCCATATAAATAAAATTTTGGGTCCACCATTAGGTACCTACCCCAATATATATGTATCTTCGTATTCATGAATGCGTTGTGGGGGTAGTCAACAAATTTGACCATGCAATCAAAGCAATTAAAGGAAAATAATGGCAATAATAAACGCGGCTATTACTGTAGCAATAAATTCGACAATTAAGGCAGCACTTAGTGTGGCAATCATGGCCGCCAATAAGTGATGGTTATTGCAGGAGTGAATACAACCTTAATGGTGGCTTGCTGTCCAAGTACAAGAGACTTGCCATGCAAGTTTACTTGCAGCCCAAGTTGTAAGTCGCCTATAAAAAGAAAGTAGAACCACCAGGTATGGCATCGAACTCTAATTGAGACTTCTATACTCGAGTCAGACAAATACTAACTTAGGCATCGGAGGGTCTTTTGCAGGTACTTCCCCTCCACTCTCACATCGACGGCAAAGAGGAGTCTCCGCTTCTTCATCAAAGCCAAGAAGCGGAGAGAGATTACGGAGAGGAGCTACGGAGGGAGGTTATGTAGGAAGATTACGGAGGGAGGTTGTGTAGGGAGATTACATAAAGAGGTAACGGAGCGGAGAGAGATTACGGAGAGAAGCTACGAAGGGAGGTTACGGAGGGAGCTCGCATAGGGAGGCTACGGAGGGAGCTTACGTAGGGAGGATACAGAGGGAGGCGACAGTGAGAGGTTACAGAGTGGAGAGGAATCGCGGAGCGGAGACAAGTTACCAAGCCAAGAGCAGTCTTCGCTTCGTCAACATCAAGTCAACGATGAATAGAATCCTCTCGATTGTCCCGGTTCAGCTTCCGCTCCAGTGCATTAATTGTTGGGTCAAATTCCTAATCTTGAATTATTTTTTATTTTATTTTGTTGATTCTCTTCTTCTTCTTCTATCATCTACCTCTCTCTCTCTCTCCTCCTTTTCCTTTATTTTTTTAGAAGGTGGGAAACATCCCAACCTTATTTGTTTCTAAGATGGTGGAATTGAAATTGAATGGAAGATTTTAAATTTATAGAAGAAGAAGATTGGGTTATAGATGTTTGATGACCCTTCTGACCACAAATCACTTCAATTTATGAGTTTTATTTTGCATCTGTGCATCTCTGTATTCAGTTTCAGATTTCAATTCTGCAAAATTTTTAATTTGAAATACAATTTTGTGGTGTACGTCATCGGCAACGACGAGACCATTGTATTTTCAAACAGTTCTATTGCTTAATAACCATTGATCCAACTACTTTTACATAAACAAGAAAAAAGCTTGGGTTAGATGCAATATGTAGAAGGAAGATGATTGAACTAAAGTCGGCAATCACAAGTAAAGAAGAATTAAGCTTGGATAGTATATAGATTTAAAATAGAGAGCACTGATGCAGACGTATTTCTAAGGTAGCTAGCCAAAATGACTTTATAGCTACTTTGACAAAAAATTGATTCAAAAATAGTTACCATTGCTAAAGATGCTCTTAGTGCATTTCTCGTCTTCAATAAAAAAAAAATTCTATAGAAAAGTTTATATATAAAAACTTCCTAGTTTTGCCAACTAATAATAGTACCTTGCACCAAAAATAGAAATAATAATAGGTACTAAACTTGTTACCATATATATTGTTAAATTTACTTTTACTTCTCGGCCCACCCAACTTATAAATTTTACTTCTGCCCCTGCATACCAATATTGTCTTTAACAAAAGCGAATGGTCGGAAGGGATATCATTTTGATTCATCGGTGGCATCTCTCTGTTTTGTCACCTTTCAGTGGGGAATGAGTAGTGGCCAGATGCCCATGACGAAGCTAATACAATCTCAATCCCATCTCACTTATTTAGAATTTTCCATTACCATCTGAAGTAAGTCTCAATCATGTTGTTCTATATCAAGGACAATCCAGCAGGTAAGCACAAACATCACAAGTCTCATGATCCTTCAAAACAAACCGTGCAGGTAATCTCTTCCCAACAATCCATGAAAACCTGTCCAGGTTCAAGACAAAAGGTTTCACGTCCAAGTTTAAGATAAAAGGTCACTAACATTATTATATGAGTTTTTATCACCAACGGTGTCTAAACTATTTTGCATCAGACAGAATGATACCAAACTTTCAAAAATGATCAAAATAATACCTAAACTTTTAAAAACAAATCAACTTGATATCTCGGTTTATTTTCCGTTACTTCTCTATTAAAATTGATCACGTGTGGTGCATGTGAGGTGTTTTCTGGAGTTATAATAGTATTTTCCCACAAAAATTAATTTTTAATTATTTTCTATTTTATTTTGCTGATTCTCTTCTTCTTCTATCGTCTACCTCTCTCAAGAAAAAAGCTTGGGTTAGATGCAATATGTAGAAGGAAGATGATTGAACTAAAGTCGGCAATCACAAGTAAAGAAGAATTAAGCTTGGATAGTATATAGATTTAAAATAGAGAGCACTGATGCAGACGTATTTCTAAGGTGGCTAGCCAAAATGACTTTATAGCTACGTTGACAAAAAATTGATTCAAAAATAGTTACCATTGCTAAAGATGCTCTTAGTGCATTTCTCGTCTTCAATAAAAAAAAATTCTATAGAAAAGTTTATATATAAAAACTTCCTAGTTTTGCCAACTAATAATAGTACCTTGCACCAAAAATAGAAATAATAATAGGTACTAAACTTGTTACCATATATATAGTTAAATTTACTTTTACTTCTCGGCCCACCCAACTTATAAATTTTACTTCTGCCCCTGCATACCAATATTGTCTTTAACAAAAGCGAATGGTCGGAAGGGATATCATTTTGATTCATCGGTGGCATCTCTCTGTTTTGTCACCTTTCAGTGGGGAATGAGTAGTGGCCAGATGCCCATGACGAAGCTAATACAATCTCAATCCCATCTCACTTATTTAGAATTTTCCATTACCATCTGAAGTAAGTCTCAATCATGTTGTTCTATATCAAGGACAATCCAGTAGGTAAGCACAAACATCACAAGTCTCATGATCCTTCAAAACAAACCGCGCAGGTAATCTCTTCCCAACAATCCATGAAAACCTGTCCAGGTTCAAGACAAAAGGTTTCACGTCCAAGTTCAAGATAAAAGGTCACTAACATTATTATATGAGTTTTTATTTTTATCACCAACGGTGTCTAAACTCTTTTGCATCAGACAGAATGATACCTAACTTTCAAAAGTGATCAAAATAATACCTAAACTTTTAAAAACAAATCAACTTGATATCTCGGCTTATTTTCCGTTACTTCTCTATTAAAATTGATCACGTGTGGTGCATGTGAGGTGTTTTTTGGAGTTATAATAGTATTTTCCCACAAAAATTAATTTTTAATTATTTTCTATTTTATTTTGCTGATTCTCTTCTTCTTCTATAGTCTACCTCTCTCTCTCTCTCGCCCCAACCCCCCCCCTCCTTTCCTTTATTTTTAAGAAGGTGGGAAACATCCCAACCTTATTTGTTTCTAACATGGTGGAATTGAAATTGTATGGAAGATTTTAATTCTATAGAAGAAGAAGATTGGGTTATAGATGTTTGATGACCCTTCTGACCACAAATCACTTCAATTTATGGGTTTGATTTTGCATTTGTGCATCTCTTATTCAGTTTCAAATTCCAATTCTGCAAAATTTTTGAATTCGAATTACAATTTTGTGGTGTCATCGGCAGCAGCGAGACCATTGTATTTTCACACAATTCTATTGCTTAATAACCATTGATCCAACTACTTTTACATAAACAAGAAAAAAAACTTGGGTTACAGATGCAATATGCAGAAGGAAGATGATAGAACTAAAGTCGCGCAATCACAACTAAAGAAGAATTAACCTTTGATAGTTTGGTTGTAGATGACTAGAGGCACTATGCAGATTGCAAAAGAATGAGGAAGAACAAGAACATAAAAAGAGAGAGAAAAAAAATTAGAGGATAATATGACATTCCAACTAAAAATTTAGTGAAAGGTTATATATACCCTTAGTTTTAATGGACATGTGACAGAAAATGGACAGATGTATGAAATTGATCAATTTTTATAAGTCAAGGTACCTTTTTGATCACTTTTGAAAGTATGGTATGAAATTGATCAATTTTTATAGGTCTAGGTACCTATTTGATCACTTTTAAAAGTTGGGTATCATTATGTCCGGTGCAAGAAAGTTTTGACCCTGGTGGTGATAAAAACCCACATGTAATTCTCTATATAAAGAGGCCCTGTTATCAATCAAAGCATAGCAAATTCTCTCTCAAATATCATTTCCCTTAAACAGATTCAAGGTTTATCCTAATTGAATATGTACGTATTCTTCTAGGTACACTTGTTCTTCATCAATATGTGGCCTAAAAACTTGAAAGTCATTATTTGAGATTTGAGAAGTCTGTACATGAACCGATGAAAGTCGCTTCTGGTATGATTATTGACCACAACAGCTTGCTAGTAGCTAGCCATCAAAAGTGACAGGCAAGACTCGAATACAGATCATAAACACTGGTAGCAGCGGTGCAAGAACACAACAAACTGACACACAATACACAGGGAGATGCAATGCATTACTCGAATTTCTTGATGAAGTCGTGAATGTGTTCACTGATTTCATCGGCCTTTTCTTGGTTGTTAAAATGGGCAACTCCTTCCATTACAACCACCGCTTCCAAGAACGGCACATATTTCTTGAACCCGCCATTGTGTATGAAATCCTTGGCGCCAAGAGAATTATAAACTAGGTCTTGGTCTCCCACAATGAACTTAACTGGAACTTTCACTTGAGCGCCAGTCCAGGGTGCAAGGAGTTCCCAATTTCTGCCGAGAAATAAAACCAACCATCAACATTACATTGGCATTTGGACATCAAAGAAGGAACTTCTAATCAGTAAACATGTAACCAGGGTTTGAAGTACATACCGGTCAAGGTTTCGGTAGTAGTTTATGCCACCAGTGAAGCCCTTCTTCTCAAATTTGCTGACGTAGTAGTTAACATCATCCTCAGACAACCAACTTGGCAAGGGGATCGGAGCATCTGGGGGATGTCCAAAGAGTTTACCTTTAGGGAGGAAAAGCGGACCAGGGTGGCGAAAGGTCAACAATTCCCTAATAACTCTTGCAGTACCAATTTGGGCGAACTCGGCTTCTATCTCTCCTGGCTCCTACAAGGTGAGTAAGGCGAGTAAGTAATTTGTCTATCATAATCAAATCAATTGCAATCTCAGTTTTTGTTTCTAGAATGAACTAATTTCGATGACTCCAACAAAACTGTGTCGTCAAGTTACTACCCTCTAGAAAAATGGTAATACAACATGATGCAAAATAAGCGGGAATGGGGGTGTTCTTACAGGAATGGAGAATTAAAAAACTATTAACAACTTCATATATAAAGTGCATTTAAAATCCCGCTCCATTTTCATCTAAAATTATTTACTAACTTTTGCATATCAGATGAAACCATGATCTTCTGGAATCTAATTAGACCCGCCTCCACCGCTGGAGAGAGTTGGAATAAACGTTATGTTTAAGGTCGAGACCAATGATACAGAACACTCTTGCACAACATCTTCAATAATCAGTCAACCACTAAGCGAGGTTAGATAGTCTTCCCCCACTATTGGGCTTGTCATGACCACGAAAGCTTTGATTGTATCCTGCATTCCTGCTGGGCCTGATTTCAGGCTAAGCTGTTTGTGCCCTTACGGCGCTCTGAATGATTCTTCTTCACGACTAAAAATAGTATAATACTATAATCCAACTATGCATTGACAAGCAGAAACTGCAGTTAATAATAATTTAATTACCAAAATAATGACCAATCACTATTTATTTTACATCAAAATTGCAGAGAATATCCAATACTTACATTAAATCAATCAATTTCAACAGTAGATCTTTTGTTTTTGACACTGACGTCTTTAAATTTGAAAAGGTGAAACAGCAACATATATATATATATATATATACACACACACACACATACTGATTTTATTCAGAGCGGAGCTCCACTTGAAATTAATTTGTGAAGTTCGAGTTTTTGGTCACTTTTCAGTCGCATATCCACATCTTGACCGTTCAGTTTTTAGGTACTAGTATATAGATCATCTCTGCAAATTTTCAGCCAAATTGATAATCGTTAAGGTATCTAACTCACTTAAACCAATGGACGGACTGAATCTGTCAACCTGAACCGTACTAGCTTTAAGGCAGTTATCAATCTCCTAACGATCATCATTTTATTTGAAAATTTGTAGAGATGATCTATACACTAATACCTAAAAACTGAACGGTCGAGATGTAGATGTGCAACCGAAAAGTGACCCAAAACTCGAACTTCACACGTTAATTTCAAAGCGGAGCTCCGCTCTGGATAGGATCTGTGTGTGTGTGTGTGTCTATATATATATATATATATATATATAACTTTGTTCAGGTGCGGATATCCGCACCTAAGAAAAAAGGTACGGATTTGAGGTTTTGACCCACTTTTCGATCATATTTTCACATATTAACCGTTCAGTTTTTAAGTCCTAATGTATAGATCACCTCTGCAAAATTTCAGCCAGATTGGTGATCGTTAAGGCATCCAAAACTGTAATTTACACGAACGAACAGAATCTACCAAACCGGAACCGTTCGTGTACATTGTTGTAAATTGCAGTTTTGGATCTCTTAACGATCACCAATTTAGCTGAAATTTTGCAGAAATGATCTATACATTAGGACCTAAAAACTGAACGGTTAAGATATGAAAATATGATCAAAAAGTGGGTCAAAACCTCAAATCCGTACCTAAAAAAAACTGCGGACGTCCGCAGTGGAGAAGCGTTGTGTGTACATATATATACATACACACACACACATATATATATATATAGGCAGATTCTATCCAGAGCGGAGCTCCGCTTTGAAATTAACGTGTGAAGTTCGAGTTTTTGGTCACTTTTCGGTCGCATATCCACATCTCGACCGTTCAGTTTTTAGGTACTAGTGTGTAGATCATCTCTGCAAATTTTCAGCCAAATTGATGATCGTTAAGGTATCTAACTCGCTTAAACCAATGGACGGACTGAATCTGTCAACCTAAACCGTACTCGCTTTAAGGCAATTATCAATGCTTTAACGATCATCATTTTGACTGAAAATTTGCAGAGACGATCTATACACTAGTACCTAAAAACTGAACGGTCGAGATGTAGATATGCGACCGAAAAGTGACCCAAAACTCGAACTTCACACGTTAATTTTCAAAGCGGAGCTCCGCTCTCTGTGTATATATATATATATATATATATTTTTTTTTTTTTTTTTTTTTTATTTGATGACCAACGACAACACATATGTGGTGAAATAATATGTTTGACCATAAAAAAATGTTGTGAAATAATGATTGACCCAACAAATCAGAAAACAGAGGAATTCAGATGATTAGATAAAACTGGGAAAGAAGATGCTCAAATTGATCTAAATTCTCAATTCTACTCGGGAAAAAAAAAATGAAAGCTCTTTGCACCCAAAAAAATAAAAATAAAAAAACATATCCATACCAACGGATTAAGGCAAAAACTAAAATCTTATGAACCAAAAAAAAAAAAAATAGGGTTGGGGGAAGAAGATCAAACCTGAAATCTGCAAATATAATAGTCGTTCCCATAAGCAGCTTTCATGGATTCAACAAACTTCATCTGAGGATTTCTAGGAAAGAATTGCACGCTCAAGTTAACCAGAGCCTTGACTCGGTCCGGCCGAAACAGGCAGAGATACCAAGCCATGATTGCCCCCCAGTCGTGCCCGACCACGAACACCTTCTCCTGGTCGCCGGCGACGGCGTCCAATAGCGCCACGAGATCTCCCACCACGTGGAAGCAAGTGTAGCTCGACGAGTCGGCCGGCGCGTCGGTGTCGCCGAAGCCGCGGAGGTCCGGCGCTACGGCTCTGTAGCCTAGCGAGGCCAGGGTCTGGATTTGGTGCCTCCATGAGTACCAGAGCTCCGGGAAGCCGTGGAGGAATAGGACCACCGGGCCTTGGCCTTTCTCGGCTACGTGCATGTTGATTCCGTTGACTTTGATCGATCTGTGCTCTACTCCCTCCATATCTCTTCTTCTTGTTTCTCTCCTTGTTGATGTTCCAGAAATCTGAACTCAGTGAGAACGGTGAGTGATGATGTATATATAGTGGTGGTCCTCTAGCTATTTGAGCCTTTGAGGTATATCTATTAATTTTATATATTATGTCGATGACAGCGAGAGAGTTGTTTTTTTTTTTTTTTTGGCTCTCTAGCTATCTGAGCCTTTGAGGTATACCATATACGGTATATCTATTTTGTATAGGGTGAGTTTAGTTAGACCTCCCAATTTGCTATTTTTGTAAAAATTTAATCACTGTTTTACCTCTTTTATAGAAAATACAAGCTTTTGGTCATGGATAAATTAATGAAGTTATCTATTTTCTCAAAAAAAGTATATCCAAAAAAAAAAACTACAAGTGAATATTGCAACTGTCTGCAATCCCAATAGAGTTCCAATGCGATATGTTTACACTATTTCTTTGCAGATCCAATATGTTTTATCCATGGTCTCTCTATCAAACTTAAGGAACTATGAATTAATTTATATTAATCTTTCATTTAGCAACAAAGGCAATCCAATGGGTTATTTCTGAATAAATCTGAGCAACGGAGGTAGCGAAAATTAGTATTCTACAATCCTTTACTAAAGAAATATAATTTCTATTCTCATTATCAACTTGCAAACTTTGTTTTGCAACCAAACAATTAACTCAAACCAATTCCTCTTTTTTTCTTTCTTTTCTTTGCGAATATTTGTTTGTGGTCTTGTGCCGCCGACCAAATCGTGGAAGCTTTGCGGTGAACTTGGTACCCGGCAACCAACTCGAGCTGAAGATATAAATGAATGGAATAGGAAGTTGATAAAATGGTATTCAAATATGAAAATAAAAATAAGGGTAAGTTAGGAAATTTGATGGACAAAAATAAAGGAGGAGGAGGTATAAAAAACAAATTGGCTGGTCTGAATAGAACCACCATTTTGTATATTATGTCGATAATAGCAAGAGAGAGAGTTTTTTTATTTTTTTATTTTTTTTTAATCAAAGGGGGTGTCAACCCATGGGATGTAAAGTACGAAATATTACAAAATGACTCACCCAAACAGTCGGACTACAACAATATTAAGCCATGAATAAAAAACTTAAAGTAAAGACCTAGACTAATCAAACATAATGTAATCTGAGAAATAAGGTTTCAAGTACCACAGTAACCTGACACTATCAGGGAAGCCTTCGAACATAGCCAAGAGTCTTCCCCAATTTTATTCAAATACCCAAAGAAACATCCTACACTGAAGGCGCTTCCCCGGGCTCAATGAAAAGATAAAAATAAAAAGTGGCTGCCCGCTACCCAACTAGCTGCAAGCTAAGTAAAAAGAGAAAGAAAAAAAACTCAAACTAAAACGTAGGCCCAAAGGCAGGGGGACCAAACTCCAAACCCTAGATGCAGTCCCACCAAGCCTGCTTGATGCTTGAAACCCCAGAACCATCCACCCCTAGAACACCGCCGTTTTTGGAATCCTCCATCAGCAGAGCCCTAGCATTGCTGCCAGCGCTCAAGTCAACACCCCCAACAGCAGACAGAAGAGCTCCGTTGGATAAAAAAACACCGCCTCTCGACCACCCCGGCAATCGAGCCACACCACTTCCTAGACCAAACCCACGTCCAACACCAGGCTGTCTACTCTCAAAACCAGGGTCACCAAAAGATCGAACCAACTGGTCTGACACAGTAGCACCGCCCCAAGCATCGGGAGGAGAGTCTGAAGCCACCACTACGTTGCCAGCGGATGCGATCGCACCAAATGTAACCTTAGGCCCCATAAAGTAGAGAAGCCAAAATCCGATTTCTCTGGTGCTTGAAGCCGGACGATGTCGTCAACACTGTCTGCTTCGCCGCCATCAAGAGGAGAAGCAAGAAATAAGGTGAGAACGAAAAGTCCCGCCATCAGAGAGAGAACGGAAAGAGCCATATTTTCCAATTAAGGTTGAGTGTTTCTTGTTTATTCCAGGAGATGCTAAATTGTAGTATATGATCATAGAAGCTTGAAATTAAGCAACAATGGCGAAGAAACAAAACCCTAACCTGAGGAAGACGAAGCTCAGAGAGAGAGAGGATAGAGAGAAGCAAATGATATTTGATATTGAGGAATTTTACAAAATGATCTCAACTGCAATAACAAAGCCAAAACTAGCTATTATACATATATTATACTAAAGATGGATCTACTATTCATCACGGTTCATGTAACAGTGGAATGACGGTTTTGCCCCCAATGTTTAACTAAAATTACAATCTGTCTTTTTTTTTCTTCTTTTTTTCAATTTTGCCATATCTTTTCTTTTTTTTAAAAAAAAAAATTTATTTTATTTATTATTATTTTTTTGTGAGAGAACAATTCTGTTTTGTATTTGTAAATTTCTACAAATGATACCTAAAGTATATATTTTTTTTTTAAATCTTAAAAATGGAAGAGTTTCATTAATCATATTTCTATAATTGTAGTTCTCGCAAATGTGTAATCTGTTCAAACAGCTTATTAAAACTTGCACTATAGAAACTTTGTTTCTAAAATTGTATTTCTCAAACTTATGTAATTATGATCTATTACATTTTTTATCAGAATTACAAAAAGAATTGTTTAACGACTAAGCACTACATAAAAAATTGTTAACAACTAACAAATCCAATTCCCGCGGCATCGCGCGGTTGCCTTTTCTAGTTTATTACTAGACGGGAAAAACAGAATTATCAAACTAATTAGGCTTAATTGACCTGGACTCTTCTAAACAGCTCACAGGATCATGACACATGGAAGACATGAAACGGTCACGATTGAAGACACATGCAGCTCACTAATTATGGTCAAAGAAATGCTGAGTCATGATTCTAGTGTGAGAGAATTGGTTGTGAAGAAGTCCATCAAGTCCACACATCAAATTATGATTCGTACTAGCTACATGTGCACAAGGACCAGCTTCATTATTGAGCTTTTCACTAGCCTCGTCAGTTTTGCTGTCACATTTGCTTGCAAGTTGCATCATTTGCAGTATTAAGCACATTATTATTAAGCACCATCCTAACAGATATTCACATGCCCTTTTGTGTTATAAATTATTGATTACAGACCCTTCTGTGTGTTAATTAGAACATAAAAGGGTGTGTGATTAGTATTTTTAATGGAAAATAGTGTGCGAATATCACTTTTCCTTCGGTTTAGGATTTGTATTTGAGCTCCTTGGGCCTGCTGTCCTTTTGGGCTTTTATTGAAGTTTCTTACAGACCAAAAAACAACAATGCATGTATAACATATTGTAAGCTTGTAACTAACCCCATGGTCCTATAAGAGAGCTCCGTAGCTAACCACCAAATGCTGTGTGAATTCCAGACTAAAAAGTAGAACAGAAACTTTGACAAAAATAAAATGCAAAAGGAGTTTGAAATTTTGTCCGGAACTTTAAGGAAAAAAATACAATGATTGTTTTTTTAATAAATGTAAATAATATGTTAGAGTTGAAAAAGAAAAGTGACGTGTTGAAATTTTTTAATCATAACAATAGCTTCTGTATTTGATCAAACAAAAAAAAAACAATAGCTTCTGTAATTTTGATGTTTCAAGTCTTGTAATTTCTATGAGCTGTGCTGCTGGTATAACTGAGATCGTATAGATCACGAATTCAAATCTCATTGTCGACGGATGATGGTGAAAAAGTACGAGAAATTGTGGGTTCAAGGTTTATCCTAATTGAATGAGTAGTTATTCTTCTAGTTACGCTTCTGTTCTGCATCAACATGTGGCCCAAAAAATTCGAAGTCACTAGTAGATGAATCTCTATATGAACCAATGAAAGTCAATTCTGGTATGATTATTGACCACAACAGCTAGCTTAGCTAGTCATGAAAAGTCACAGACAAGAATGCTCAAATGCATAACAGAAACACTGGTAGCAGCGGTACAAGAACACAACAAACTGACACACAATACACAGGGAGATGCAATGCATTAGTAGAATTTCTTGATGAAGTCGTGAATGTGTTCACTGATTTCATCGGCCTTTTCTTGGTTGCTAAAATGGGCAACTCCTTCCATTACAACCACCTCTTCCAAGAACGGCACATATTTCTTGAACCTGCCGTTGTGTATGAAATCCTTGGCGCCAAGAGAATTATAAACTAGGTCTTGGTCTCCCACAATGAACTTAACTGGAACTTTCACTTGAGTGCCAGTCCAGGGTGCAAAGAGTTCCCAATTTCTGCCGAGAAATAAAAAACCAACCATCAACATTACATTGGCATTTGGACATCAAAGAAGGAACTTTTAATCAGTAAACATGTAACCAGAGTTTGAAGTACATACCGGTCAAAGTTTCGGTAGTAGTTTAAGCCACCAGTGAAGCCCTTTTTCTCAAATTTGCTGACATAGTAGTTAACATCATCCTCAGACAACCAACTTGGTAAGGCGATCGGGGCATCTGGGGAATGTCCGAAGCCTTTACCTTTAGGGAGGAAAAGCGGACCAGGGTGGCGTAAGGTCAAGAATTCCGTAATAACTCTTGCAGTACCAATTTGGGCGAACTCGGCTTCTATCTCTCCAGGCTCCTACAAGGTGAGTAAGGTGAGTAAGTAATTTCTCTATCATAATCAAATCAATTGCAATCTCAGTTTTTTGTTTCTAGAATGAACTAATTTCGATGACTCCAACAAATTAAAACTGTGTCGTCAAGTTACTACCCTCTAGAAAAATGGTAATACAACATGATGTAAAATGAGCGGGAATGGGGGTGTTCTTACAGGAATGGAGAACTAAAAAACTATTCACAGCTTCATATATAAAGTGCATATCCGCTCCATTTTCATCTAAAATTATTTACTAACTTTTGCATATCAGATGAAGCCATGGTCTTCTGGAATCTAATTAGACCCGCCTCCACCACTGGAGAGAGTTGGAATAAACGTTATGTTTAAAGTCGAGATCAATGATACAGAACGCTCTTGCACAACAAAAGAATCTTCAATAATCAGTCAACCACTTCGCAAGGTTAGCTAGCTTATCTAGTCTTCCCCCACTAGCGGACTTGTGACTACGAAAATTTTGATTGTATCCTGCTAGGCCTGATGTCAGGCTTGGCTGTTTGTGCCCTCATGGGCTTCTCAATGATTCTTCTTCTCGACCAAAAATAGTATAATAATAATTATAATCCAAGTATGTATTGACAAGCAGAAACTGCAGTTAGTAATAATTTAATCACTAGATCCGTGTGGGATCAAGATTCATTAGCGGCATATGGTGATTGGTCATTATTTTACATCAAAATGGCAGAGAATGTCCAATACTTACATTAAATTAATCAACTTCAACAGTAGATCTTTTGTTTTTTTCACTGGCGTCTTTAAATTTGAAAAGCCAACATTGCTACACATATGTTTGTTTTTGTTTTTTTTTTTATGACCTACAGCAACGCATATGTTGTGAAATAATATGTCTGACCAAAAAAAATGGTTGTGAAATAATATGTTTGACCAACAAATCAGAAAACAGAGGAATTCAGATGATTAGATAAAACAGGGGAAGAAAGATCTAAATTCTCAATTCTACTCGGGAAAAAATGAAAACTCTTTGCACCAATAAAAAAAAAAACATATCCACACCAACGGAACAAGGGAAAAACTAAAATCTTATAAATAAAAAAAGGTTTGGGGGAAGATGATCAAACCTGAAATCTGCAAATATAATAGTCGTCCCCATAAGCAGCTTTCATGGATTCAATAGTCTTGCTCCGAGGATTTCTAGGAAAAAATTGCACGCTCAAGCTGACAAGAGCCTTGACTCGGTCCGGCCGAAACAGGCAAAGATACCAAGCCATGACTGCCCCCCAGTCGTGCCCGACAACGAACACCTTCTCCTGGTCGGCGGCGATGGCGTCCAATAGCTCCACGAGATCTCCCACCACGTGTAAGCAAGTGTAGCTCGACGAGTCGGCCGGCGCGTCGGTGTCGCCGAAGCCACGGAGGTCCGGCGCCACGGCTCGGTAGCCGAGCGAGGCCAGGGTCTGGATTTGGTGCCGCCATGAGTACCAGAGCTCCGGGAAGCCGTGGAGGAATAGGACAACCGGGCCTTGGCCTTTCTCGGCTACGTGCATGTTGATGCCGTTGACTTTGATCGTTCTGTGCTCTACTCCCTCCATATCTCTTCTTCTTGTTTCTCTCCTTGATGATGTTTCTGAAATCTGAACTCAGTGAGAACGGTGAGTGATGATATATATAGTGGTGGCCGCCTAGTTATTTGAGCCTTTGAGGTATATCTATTTTGTATATTATGTCGATGACTCTCTTGCTATTTTGTATGGAGAAATTTTTAGGTGGTGGTTTTCTCACCACGTGACTTTAGGGTCAACTAATCAGAAGAAAGAAAATTTTCTCTCTTTTCTAAAACTGCTCTGCTTCTCAAAGTGCAATACCCAAAACACCCCCCATACTAGGCAGTGATTGGTCCGCCCCACCACGTGGCCGTGCGGTCCGCCCCATGCAAGATTCTCTCTTTTGTATATTATGTTGATGATAGCAAGAGTTTTTTTTGTTTTTTTTTTTTAAATCAAAGGGGATGTCAACCCATCGAATGTAAAGTAGGGAATATTACAAAATGACTCACCTAAACAGTCGGGCTACAATAATATTGAGCCATGAATGAAATTTTTCAGTACCATAGTAACCTACACTACCAAGGAAGCCTTCGAACACAGCCAAGAGTCTTCCCTAATATTATTCAAATACCCAAAGAAACATCCTACACCAAAGGTGCTTCCCCAAGCTCAATGAAAAGATAAAAATAAAAAGTGGCAGCCCGCCAACACAACTAGTTGCAAGCTAAGTAAAAAGAGAAAAACTCTAACTAAAACATAGGCCCAAAGTCAGGGGGCCCAAACTCCAAACCCTAGATGCAGTACCACCAAGCCTACTCGATGCTTGCAACCCCAGAACCATCTAAGCTGGAACACTGCCACTTTTGGAATCCTCTATCAGCAAAGCCATAACATTGCTGACAGCGCTCAAGTCAACACCCCCAACAGCAGACAGAGGAGCTCCGCTGGATCGAAAAACACTGCCTCTCGACCACCCCAGCAATTGAGCCACACCACTTCCTAGACCAAACCCACGTCCAACACCAGGCTGTCTACTCTCAAAACTAGGGTCACCAAAAGATCGAACCAACTGGTCCGACACAGCAGCACCGCCCTAGGCATCAGGAGGAGAGCCCGAAGACGTAGCCAGCGGATGCAATCCCACCAAATGTAACCTTATGTCCCCACAAAGTAAAGAAGCCAAAATCCGATTTCTCTGGTGCTTGAAGCCAGGCAATGTCGTCAACACTGTCTACTTTGCCGCTATCAAGAGGAGAAGCAAGAAATAAGGCGAGAATGAAAAAGTCCCGCCATCAGGGAGAAAATGGAAAGAGCCATATTTTGCAATTAAGGTTGAGTGTTTGTTGTTTATTCTAGGAGATGATATTCACACGCCGTTATAAATTACAGATTACATACCCTTTTGTGTGTTAATTAGAACATAAAAAGGTGTGTCATGAGTATTTTTAATGGAAAATAGTGTGTGAATATCACTTTTCCCTCGGTTTAGGATTTGTATTTGGGCTCTTTGGGCCTGCTGTCCTTTTATTGAAGTTGCTTATAGACCAAAAACAACATTGCATGTATAACATATTGTAAGTTTGTAACTAACCCCATAGTACTCCTATAAGAGAGCTCTGTAGCTAACAACCAAATGCTATGTGAATTCCCGACTAAAAAGTAGAACAGAAACTTTGACAAAAATAAAATGCAAAAGGAGTTTGAAATTTTGTCCGGAACTTGAAAAAAAAAATACAATGATTGCTTTTTTAATAAATGCAAAAAATATGTTGGAGTTGGAAAAGAAAAATAATGTGTTTAAATTTTTTAACCAAAACAGTAGCTTCCATAATTTTGATGATTCAAGTCTTAAGAAAAGACAATTTCTATGAGCTGTGCTGCTGGTATAACTGAGATCATATATATCACGAATTCAAATCTCATTATGGATTGCTTTAGGCATTTCGTTTTCGAAGATAAGTAGTGTGAGGCTCCATCGAAACGCACAAATCTGACCTACTGAGTAGTGTGCGGCTGTGAGCTGCTGTGGGAGACTGGGAATACACGCAACTTTTACAGGTAATTTTTTTCTTCTTTGGGCTGGTATGGGCTAAAGATATATATATATATATATATATATATATATATATATATATATATACACATACACACACACACACACACACACACACACACACACTTAGGCCTGACATTTAAACCCGTAACCCGCAAACCCGCACAAACCCGCCCGTTTATTAATCCGAGCTAAAAAAAAGCCCGCACGCAAAAGACCCGCAAATTAACGGGTTTTGCGGGCTAAACCCGTTGGAACCCATTAACTCAAAACCCTTTCCAAAAACTCATTTCTAGCAAACTTTTAGGATTTTTAATTTTTTAAAATTTGATTTACTCTCAAACTTTATCTTATTCTAGCAATCATTACCAAACGAGGCATTAATTGTAAAAATACGTGATCTGTGAGGATTCGACCGTTGGATCGTAGTATAATTTTGTGAGGATGATTCTAAAAGCAACCTGGGACGATCCAACCGTTGGATCTTCACATAATTTTGAGAGGATGATCCTAAGGGTGATCCTTGAGGATCCGACCGTTGGATCGTCATATAATTTTGTGAGGATGATTCTAAGGGCGATCCTGGACTATCCAATCGTTGGATCTTCGTATAATTTTGAGAGGATGAACCTAAAGGCGATCCGTGAGGATCTGACCGTTGGATCATAGTATAATTTTGAGAGGATGAACCTAAGGGAGATCCGTGTGGATCTGATCATTGGATCATAGTATAAATCGGTAAAGATGATCCTCTAGGTGATCCATGAGGATCTGACCGTTGGATCTTCGTATAATTTTGAGAGGATGAACCTAAGGGCGATCCGTGAGGATCCGACCGTTGGATCATCGTATAAATCGGTAAAGATGATCCTCTAGGTGATCTGTAAGGATCTGACCGTTGGATCGTGATATAATTGTGATTTGTGAATTATTTTTTGTCAAAAAAGGAAAGGAAAAAAAATCTAAAAAGATAGAAAATAAAAAATTTCAAAATAGAAAACCAAAAAAGTTCATATAGAGAAAATGGCAAATGTGGGGTTATATACATAAGTCTTAATTGGTTTTAGTTGCTTTGATAAAAAGTTTTAAAAAAATAAATAAATAAATAAATTTACGGGTCTTAACGGGTTCCAACGGATAACCCGCAAAACCCGTTAAGTTAACGGGTTCTTACTGGGTCGACCCGTTAAGAACCCGCACGGTACCCGCACGTTGCCAGGCCTATAATATGCTTAAGGCTTTTTGGCCTAAAATATTGTCTAGGCTTGAGGGCATATAGCCTTCTACATCCTTCCGCCCCTGAATGGAGAGTGATGATATATAGCCGCACAAAGAGTCTGTTTACTGATACAGCTGGAAGCGATAAAAACGAAGTGACAATTTAGGAACTTTGTCGTTGACTGCGAGTCGATCTCCAAAGGAAGGCCAAAATCAAATCAGAAACATGGATGTAGATTTAACAGCACGACATGAGTTGGGCCGTAGATGTCAAGATGACATGAGTTTAATGTAGATGGTCCAAACAAAGGCCCGACAGTTTCAAATTGACCAATCAGAAATAATAGGGAGAATAGTCATTTTGGTCACTCAACTATGACTCATTCGACACTTTGGTCACTCAAGTTTCAAATATATCACTTTGGTCACTAAAGTATTACACTGTCATTCACAAAAGTCACCAAAGTGACTTTTGTGAATGACAGTGTAATACTTTAGTGACCAAAGTGATAGATTTGAAACTTGAGTGACCAAAGTGTCAAATGAGTCATAGTTGAGTGACCATTTGTGGAATTCTCCAAAAATAATAAGTAGATTTGCTCAGATCTAGTTTTCAGTTCTATTCTAAAATTTTTGCCAAAAAAAATAGGGGTCGTGACCACTTACCCAATTTTAGCCTAAAAATTACCCACTTGCTTCACTAAGAGTTCTTTAACCTCATTTACTCAATCTAACATCTATTGACAGTATTGCCCTCAACCTCTCTCTCTCTCTCTGTGAAGCCTCAATGGATCGAGTGAATCAGACCCGAGCCCTCGCCGGAATCTGAATCAGACTCACCAACCACCGCCGTCGGCGATCTAGTCCGCGCCGAGTTTTTGTTCCTCTGAGTCTGCAACCTCCGCTCGCTCCTCAAGTTCCTTCGATCCGCCACGGAGTCCGACTCCACCATCAACAGTCTGCCACAGCCGTCGGCGATCTGGTCCCCGTCGAGTTCTCGTTCCTCCGAGTCTGCGACCTCCACTCACTCCTCAAGTTCCTTCGATCTGTCGCGGAGTCCGACTCCACCATCAACCTCTTGTCCCAAACCCAATCGATTCTGGAGCTTCAAGGTCCGGCAATTTCGCACCTGCAATTTCACAGTTCCGGTCGATCCGAGAGCAATCGCCAGAGTCTTCATCCCCGGTCGATCCGATCTGGTGCCCAGAGCAATTTCTGGGTGCCCAAAGCACCTTTTTTTTCTTTCTTTTTTTGGTATACTATGAACTCCAAGAATGGGAAAGGGAAAAAAAGAAAAGAAAAAAAGTGAACGTGTATAATTGAACATATAAATTGATAAATTGTGTATGTAGTGTATTCATTTTGGTTTTGGGAGTTTATGCAATTCACTTGAGGGTAATAATATGATTATTGGGAGGCAATAATATGATTATTGAGAGGCAATAATATGATTATTAGGAGGCAATAATATGATTATTGGGGGGTAATAATATGGTTATTGGGTATTATTAGGGGGCAATAAATTCAAACGCCGGATCGGTCGTAGGAGTCCGTCACCGGAGTCCGGTAAGGTCTCCGATGACTTCTTTCTCTAAGTGACAAAGAAGGAGAGGGCAAAATTGTCCCAAAAAATAAATAAAATGGAATAAAAAAAATACTTAATTGGGTATTAGGGAAATGATATCTTAGAGTGTTTGGGTAAGTGGGATTAATTAACCCCAAAATTGGGTAAATGATCATTTCCCCAAAAAAAATAAAGATTCTATAACTAAAATAGACGTCATGCAATGATCATATTCGGATTTCTAATTGATATCATTTTCGCATGTCGTTCTATCCCTTGTCTATATTCGGCGGCCATACACATTTGCTTGGCAGCAGTTCGCTGAGTAGTCTTTATGACTTATGAGGAATCAAATGGACGGGAGTTGTTTTGTTGTGGGCAGTGATCCATCTTTGGCTTTCTAGATTTGCTTTCGCAGTGTTTTGAGCCTTGTTAGTGTCTTGGCTCTCTTGCACCGTAGTTTACGCCCCTTGGCATCTTTTCCTCATATTGTTTTTATTACTATCAAGATTTTTATGGGTTACTTTATTTGAATATTTCATGTTCTACAATTTTTTTGCTGGAGTGGTATTTGATTTTGGGTAATTTTATATTGGACTAAATACTGGTTAGTCCTTGAGTTTTTAACCATAAAACACTTCAGTCCCTGACCTTCTAATTTCACACGTTTAGTCCCTGTACTTCAAAATTTCAGACCAATAGGTGTCGCGGCGAAATGTCTATTATGTCCTCTTTTTTTTTTTAATTAATTAATTATTTTATTTTTTTTGAAAAATGATTTTTTTTTCCCTTTCTTTCTTTCTGTTTGAAAAAAAAAAGAATAAATAAAATAAAGAAAAAAGAATAAATAAAAAGAAAAGAAAGGAATAAATTTATTATAAAAAAAGAACTGAGGGCATAATAGACATTTCGTCGCGACTTTTAGACGGCAATGACCTATTGGTCTGAAATTTTGAAGTACAGGGACTGAACGTGTGAAATTAGAAGATCAGAAACTGAAGTGTTTTATTGTCAAAAGCTCAAGGACTAAACAGTATTTAGTTCTTTTATATTTTTTGTTTGTCAAATTATAGATTTGACTACCACTTTTTCTGTGCTTCAGATTTTGTACATACTTTGTCTTTTGTTCTTGTTATTCTCTTAGATATGTAGGCATTCTTCTTACCTATGTTTCTTTGCCTTAGGATTGCCTTTGTTTTGTTATTCGCATAGACGTATTGGTCGATTGTTTCAAATGACATTTTTTTGCTTTTCTTTGCATGGTACATGGGTGAAATATGAGGAAATTAGATCGCATGATGGCCGAGTTCATCGATTAGAGAAATGTTGATGTGGAAATGATATTGGGATAGCAGGAGCGGTTGCAAGTAGTTTCTTTTAAAATATTCTAGCTTCATACATGTGCGATGCACGTGTTATTGGTAAAAGAATGAAACAAGATGAAGTTTGAAATGACTTAATACCTTGAACTCCTTTGTTTTATGAAGCACATCAAAATGCATTTCTTCTATAAACACCATGATCGACAATCACCTTTTGCATTTCTCACCGTTTAATAATTTTTCTTCACCTCCTTTTTGTTGATATAAACATGGGCAAACATAGGTTTGTATATTGCTCTAAACTTCTTAAGCATGTAAACTTATTTGAATGTGATTGAGTCTCTCATGGAACTTCTGAAGCATGGAGATTGACTTTAATGTGGTTAACCCTCTTATGGGATAACTGACGGAAAATGATTTGAACGTGGTCAAGTTTCTCATGAGATAATTGTTCATTTTCTTAATGATCTTAGATATATGTGTACTTTATCTACTTCCAACAAGACTATTTAAATTTAATAATTATTTGAGTTTTATTTCATTTAGGCAAGGGTATATTAGTCAATCACATTGTGGTGAAGCCTTTGACACCAAAAGATGACCTCGCTTTATAGCAGTAGAGATGTGGGTAGTTTTGACATTGGATAAGGTGGTTGTTACCTTATCTGATGATGTTGGATATGTTGGTTATCACATCTTATCTGATAGTTAAAGTGGTTTGAGATGTAAATTTTATGGGCTCAAGTTTCTTTAGTGTATGTTTTATTTGTCGTTGTAGTATTTAATTCAATGGTCCTCATGATTGAAATTGGGTAGTCAACTTCATATTTTTTAAGTTGAAGCTTATGATTCCTGACTTTCATGAGCGTGTGTCTAATGCACCATATGATGTACTATCAATATTGAGGTTTAACCTCGGTGCAATAAAGCTTTTTGTTCTAACAAAAAAAAAATACAAGTTATATGGACTAATAATATCAACTCGAACCACTACGTATATCATGATCTGAGACCATATTATAATTTCCCAATATTACAGTACTCAACATAGTTGGAATCACAAAAATCTCACTCCCTAAACCCATAACCGATCTAATAACTAAATAACCTAACTGTTTACTTCCTCAGGTTCGTTCATCGCTTGATTATACGATGGCCTCCTATGACACGTCATGGGCCTGCATAATTAAAGCCCACAAACTCGAGGCCCGGTCTGCAACCTTGAATGAACTTGTCGAAGTAGTTGTCCTGCTACCAAATCCTACTGACACATGTAGCCACGTTAATGTGGATATGCAAATAACGTGATTCGCAGGTTGAGTAGTACTAGTCATCTTCTTTCTGAAACAGACACACCCAGTGACCCAGAGAGAGACTAGCACATGATCGGCGGCCCGGCCGCTCCTTAAATTATTGGAGCCTTGTGCTTCTTTGGTTTAGTTCTTGTCACTGCTCAGTACGTACGTTGTTGTGTAAATTGACCCATCGAACTGTTGCATTCGGTTTGGTCTGCAGCCTGCTCCTCTTTCTTGGCAATTTGCATCGTAATTACTCTCTGCCCAGATATATATTTTGAACAGCCATTATTTGATCCAATGAACCTTGCTCATCCAACAACTTGGAGTTGTCACACCATTCAACAATGCTCTGCAGTCTGCATGTGTCCTGTGTGCTGTTCCCACAGAGAAAAATCCCTAGTTTTGGATAAGCTATCCCTGCCATTAGCTTAAGCCTCCGGCGTTTAACTGGCATTCTTGTAAGAATGGTAATTAGTAAGGGAAAAATGTACCAACAGTGTCTGGACACTGTGAAGACTGTCAAAGCGATACTTAAAACTTATCAATGTGATACCTGGACTTATATTTTCTTGTTAACATAGTACATACGTTAACTTTCCGTCACGGTGCCGTCAATTATGATCACGTGTGATGCACGTGAGGCCGAAAATGAGGGCAAAAAAGATTTTTACTCCATCAAATCTTAAATAAATAAATTTAAAATTTAAAATAAAAACTGAATAAATTATTATATTGAAAATAAAAGTTGAATAAATCTTTTTGCTTGGTTCTATTAACCAAGATCCCAATCCAATACATCATCAAAAACAAAAACAAAAAAATCTGAATCCAATCATCATGATTGGATATTATCCCCATCAACACGAGCAATTCTTCAGTGAAAGCAACAAAGATAAGTAGTTGAACTAGTTATTGTTCATGTTCATCTTCTTAAACCCAGCAAAAAAGCAACAACAAAAAAAGAATCCCAGTAATTGTTCATGTTCTTAACCCATTCATGTTCATCTTCACAAACTCAACAAACCCATTTTCCCATTTTGGAAGAGAAATGGAAGATCTGGGAACTACTAAGAACCAAAAAGATTGAAAAATCGAAAACCCATTGCTGCTCGAGATCGTTATGCTTCTCATGCTTGGCGAGAAGTGAAGCAGCACTGTCGTCTATGCATCCCCAACAACTCCTTTTTGTTCTTCTCCTCCCCCTTCTTCAAATCCCTATCACAACCACCAATTGCATAAATTCAACAAACACTAAAACAAATTATGACACCATCACAATTTACACTCAAGCAATCAAGCGACTTGATCGATTAACTAGCAGCATAATTAGGAGCAGCTGGAGGAGCATATGCTGCCCTTTCTTCTTCTTCTTAGCCAAGCAGAATAGACCAAGTGCAAGGAATGCGAGGAGAAGAAGGTGGTGGTGAATAAGATGAAGGTGGTGATGGGGAATAATACGGATAACCCATATTGTATGAGAAGATTAGATTACGCACACTTCCGCCACCGATGAGTGAACGAGATAGTTGTGGCGGGATTCTATTTAAAGCTTTCTATCCATGCCACCCATGCCCTCACCATTAGATTCAAACCCACCAACCCCATTATTCCAGCCATACACTTCAATTAAACCCATTCCACCATTAATCACAATTGAATCCATTCCAGCCATTAATCACTATATTCCAAGCCTGCTCTGTTCTCCTCCCACTGCCGCCGCTGGTAGTCTGGTACACCTTCATACTTCGCTCCCTCCCTCCTTCCCCTCACCCCACCAGCCTCCTCTACACATGCACAAGCGCCGTCCATGGCTTCTCCGCCACGCTCTCGGCCTCCCAGGCCCACACGCTCCAATCCCACCCCTCCATCCTCTCCGTCGGCCTCTGGCCTAGCCCCAACTTCGGCCTCCTTCTAGCCCTTCCGCTATATAGCATATATCATCATTTCCCAAACACCAGCCCCAATTCAATTTCAAAGAAACAAGCTTTCAAAGTCCTCGTTCTATTTCCTAATGATGAATGAGGGAGAAGAACTAGTGATGAATGGAGAAAAAAAGAATTTTTTTTTATTATTTTCTTTATTTCTCTATTTTTTATTATAAAATTTATTTTTTTGAGGGCACATTAGTCATTTAGCTCTCTTTTTCGGTCTCACGTGCGTCACACTTGATTAACTTGATGGCACTGTGACGGAAAGTTAATGTAGGTATTATGTTGACAAGAAAATATAAGTCCAGGTATCACATTGATAAGTTTTAAAGTTCAGGTATCACTTTGACAGTCCTCACAGTGTCCGGAAACTGTTGGTGCATTTTTCTCAATTAGTAATTACAAATCTTGAACACAATTGGTGGTCGGGCTCCTTTGTAAGTTGTAACTGCTTTTAGAACTGTCAAAGCCGCTTTAACAAAGCTGATAAAGTTAGTTACAAGCCTTTTTTTTTTTTTTTTAGAGTACGCAAACTTAAGAAATGAATAAATACCATTTTTCAAACGAAAAAATTAAAATTCACTGATCAAATTAACTTAAGAAATGAATGTGTTCTCATTAGAAACATATGTAACGAAAATCATTGTTACTTTTGAAAATGCACTTGATAGCTCTTTACATGAGCCCTATCCGCTAGATTACAAACCAGCACTGAAAACATTTACTTAGATTGCAAGTTATAGAGTCTCTTAATCCTTACAAATTACAATCCAGGATTCCAGGCTTTTCAGCTAAACAATAATGGTGACAAATAGGTTGTTGCCAGCCGAAGAGATTGGCTCCTATAATGGCCTCTTGTGAGCGCTGAGACCAAGAACATAATAAACTAACCTAAATCACATAAGATCCATGAAAAATTATTAATGATCTGCACATGATACAACAAATAACGGGTGAAAGAAAAATTAAAATACACTAGAATGTGTAACACGGTTTGATTCATATTGGAGATTGAAACCAAGAGTAGGCAAAACCAAACTTGCTTCAATTAACTACTATAATTTTTTTTTCTTATATCTAACAACCAAAGGAATTCATTGGCATTTTCAATTTACATTATTGGAGAATATTCTTCTACTTGATATTTACATGCTAATATGCTATACTGGGGAGGATCTAGGTGGTGGAGTTTAAACATTTAAGTATAGTAAGCAACTATTCTTAAAAAAAGTATAGTAAGCAACTGTGTACTTTCTGATTACTTTTTTTTTCTTTTTAGAATTATTGGATTTTTTCGATGTAGACAAGATATTTCTTAAAATGATTCAAACATATTTAGTTGTTAATATATGACATTGACATCGATGTCTCAACGATATTAACTCCTATGTAACACCCAATTTAGCACCCCAAACCCATCTAATAGTTCACATGATCAATAATTTATAGAATCTGCTTCAATTACTAAGATGTGTCTAGATTAATAATAGATATTCATAATGGTTGATATGCCTATGTACCCAATTTAGAATCCCAAACCCATCTAATAGTTCACATGATCACTAATTTATACAATCTGCTAAAACTTTAGTAATTGAAGTTGTGTCTAGATTAATAATAGATATTCATAATGGTTGCTAGACTATCATTGTCATCTTACAAACGGTGCATAACGTTTGATTCGTATTTAAGAGATCTAAAAAATAAAAGATAAACTAGTTAGGAAAAAAAAAGGGGCAAGATGACCAAGTCAAATCCAGATTTCATATTTTCATTAGTTTCAGAACTTAAAGAAAGTGAGCAAAAACAAACACCAAAAGGAGGATATAGCCTTCCTCCAAAAGATCAAATGCCTTCGCCTTTTCCAAAAAAAAAAACAGAAAAGTGCCCAATCCAAACCGCAATTGTAAAATATGAAGAGCTTTTGTAAATATATAATGGCGCTCCCCAAAGACTAAAATATAGTTAAATCTAATGACTAACCCCAAAAGGCCAGAATACTTATCAAGTAACCAAGTAAATGGGCATGGCTGATGAGGTAGACACCCTCTGTTGCTGCTCCATGTTAAGCTCCCTCAGGCTCAGATACGGAATCTCCATCTCTCCCTTACTCACCGGCGACATAGTCCCGGCCAGCGGTCCCGACGACGGCCGGCTCGCTGTCCGGTACGGTGTGCTCGACCCGCTCCTGCTTTCTGTGATATAAACCGGCCCGGAAATGGAAGCCCGGAAAGCCATGGCCCTGGCCTGGTGCACGTCCTCCCGGTCACCACGGCGGTTGTGGCGGTGGGCCGAGTCGTGGTGGTGGTGGTGGGTCCAGCCCCATTTGAAGAAAAGCAAAGCGCTTTTCCACCAGCGCTTCTTCTTGTGAGGCTTCTTGGAGTAGTGGTCGTCCTTGGAAATGGGCTTCTGGAGCTTGAAGTGAATCGAGTCTATGGATCTCGTTCCGTCACGCTTGTGCCTTCTAGCTTCTTCAAGGACCTGAGGGAGATGCAAAGAACATGAAAATGTGTGAGATCGTAAATGATGCTGCGGAGAGTTAAACAGAGCGATCGAAATGTGAGGGAGGAAATGGGGACCTGGAAATAGTCGATTTGGGGGTCAAAGCCGTAGTCGCTGAAGTGTTGGGGCTCCGGCATCGGAAAAATGGGTGACTTGTTCGACATTTCGAAGTGGTTTTTTTTTGGTGGTTCAGTGGGAGACGGGAGCGTTTTAAAGTGGAAAAAGAGAGGTTATGGGGCTCAAGGGAGAGGAAGTGGGTGTTTAGTTTTAGGTGGAGACTGGAGTGATGGCCGTTGGCTTTGGTAAGCCCTAGTAAATGCGATATGCACCTTTTAGGCTACCGAGGATACTTCCTCCGTTAACTGTATTTATTATGTTACCCTCCACTCTCACCTTGGCGCACACGCACATGTATGGGGAGATGGCAATAGAGACAAGCA
This sequence comes from Rosa chinensis, assembly GCF_002994745.2. NCBI lineage: Eukaryota > Viridiplantae > Streptophyta > Magnoliopsida > Rosales > Rosaceae > Rosa > Rosa chinensis. The sequence goes on from NC_037091.1 coordinate 48,914,558, forward strand.
AGGTCCGGTTGGGTCGGGTTTGCCATTTTCCCATTCACTTCTTATACAGTGGTGTTTTCTTAGGAGTGAATGCGAAAATACCAATGTACTAGGTGTTTTCTTGATCATATGGAGTACATGATCGATTACCATTAAATATTAGCTATTGAATTTAGATAACAGTGGAGAATAATAACTAAAAAGTGAAAAGATATGAATTTTTTTTTTTTTTTTTTTAAATCTTCGCTTTGAGATCGTGCAGTGAATGACCACAAATCTCTTGATTATGAGATGATTAGAGGAACTCTACTTTCATATTATTCCTTAATTGATCGATGTGGTCATGATACAATCTACACATAAAAATAAGTGTCATACTTGATTTTCTAATTCCAGTATTTGAAATTGTTTCTACTATTATGTGTAGGGTGGTGTTCACCTAATCAATAAATGACCAAGATAATTATGTCCAATTATCCTTAAACTTACATTCAATGGTGAAAATTAAAACAAATCAACTAAAAAACTGATATTTTCACCGTTAAAATTTACATCAAAGTGTGATTGAGTATAATTTTCTTAGTCAATTATTGACTATATGAATATTATTGTTGCTATGTTTGTCAACGGTAGAGTCTGGAAAACCTGGCAAGTGTACAAGGTTTTGTAGTGGCCAAGCCGGAGCTCTAAATCTTGATGGGATGTGATCGTAACTCATTATCTATTAGGTTTGTTTTGGGCCGGTGTTCCGGTCTACAGATTGGGCTTCAAAGATGGGCATCTCTAGGCTTATGCATATTGAAGTTCTAAAGCATGCGGAATGTGTTTTGCCAATCTCAAGGAGCTTTTAGAGGACAGCCACAGCTTTGTATAGTCAGTAGGGTGTGACGGTAGGCGGCCAAATACAATAAGTCTTCAACGAACCTGAAAAGCTGAAACCGAATCCAATGGAATCTCTTAATCAGAAACATTGGTCAACAGTCAAAGTCTCGAAATGCATGAACATTGAACAAAGTAACATACCACAGAGTGACAGAACAATAGAAGTTACTGTTGCTCTCAATCCCAAGTCACCTTATCATCTCGGAGATCCCCATTTCTACATAGTTTTACCAGTTTAATCGCTAAAATCAAACCACGTGAACACTACAATTCTCTAAACCATAGTTATCACGGGTGCAACAAGACTCGTTGTAATAAGTCATGGAAATTACAAGTTGATTAAGAAATAATGTGTAGCAAAGCCCAGTCGTAGCTCACGGAATTAATATTTCACTAGAAGAGAAAATGTCCGGCCACAATCTAAAGTTGTCGTAAAAAGTTAAAATTTTTCGCTTAATTGAAAATGCGACAATTTTGAGTTGTCGCCTTACATGTCTTATTGATTGTCAAAAGCGATGAAATTATACGATTGTCACTTTTTTAATAGGATGAATACTTCAATGAGGAAGCAAAGAGCGCCCTCACATATAAGAATAGGTGAGACATCCTCTTCAACCTTATCAACAAGTTGTTTCATAAGTTTTGAACACAGCTTGGTTGGTGATCAGTGGCGGAACCAGGATCTAAAAATGGGTTAGGTTAATTTTTAGTACATAGAAATTTTGCGAAGTTCTATTTTTTTGCGATCTGGAATCCAGTGGGAGACTCATCCTCACGCCTTTATTTTTATAATTCAAAACATACAACGAGGGGAACATAAAACCAAAACCCTGTAAATTAAAAGTTACAAGCATAAATCCAAAACTAACTGAATCGTACTCTCCGAGGCCCACTCACTTCAAACTCAGCAATCACAGAATCATTATCAATACTATCGGCGAACTCTTTTTCAATGTAAAGAACCATCAAGTCATCAAGAAATTCATCTTCAATCTTATTTCAAAGTTTGTTTTTTATGATATTCATAGATGAAAATACTCTCTCTGTTGTTGCTATAGAAACTGGCAGAGTCAACACAAGACAAATCAACCTATAAATCATAGGTGTTTGAACCCAAAATTAACATTTTTTCCCAACAAGGGGGACTTGAAGAAATCCGGGCCAATAACTATGGCCCAAGCCATATATTTTCAATAAGTTCTGAATATATTGTTTAGAGGCTAAGTAAAGCTTACTTGAAGACCAAGTGATCTTAAGGAAAATTGTGATCTTATCGGTTTACTATTAATAATCAAGATATTTGATAATTAATAGTGGTTTGCTCGGTTGCGAAGATGGAGCATATGGAAAGATCTTTGCATTAAAGATGGCCTCATGGTTTTGTTTGGTTAGGATTCTAATAGACATATTTGGCAAAAGATCAACAAGGACTCCTCTTGGTTACGTGCATGTCATGGCTTTATCAATTAATGAAGCTTTCATCCATAATTGCATGAATCTATTAATATATATATATATATATATATATATATATATATATATATATATATATATACAGATCCTATCCAGAGCGGAGCTCCGCTTTGAAAATTAACGTGTGAAGTTCGAGTTTTGGGTCACTTTTCGGTCGCATATCCACATCTCGACCGTTCAGTTTTTAGGTACTAGTGTATAGATCATCTCTGCAAATTTTCAGCCAAAATGATGATCGTTAAGGCATTGATAACTTCCTTAAAGCTAGTACGGTTCATGTTGACAGATTCAGTCCGTCCATTGGTTTAAGCGAGTTAGATACCTTAACGATCATCAATTTGGCTGAAAATTTGCAGAGATGATCTATACACTAGTACCTAAAAACTGAACGGTCGAGATGTGGATATGCGATCGAAAAGTAACCCAAAACTCAAACTTCACACGTTAATTTCAAAGCGGAGCTCCGCTCTGGATCGGATCTGTATATATATATATATGGAAGCATGCGGTCAAAAATGAACATATATATATGTGTGTGTGTGTGTGTGTGTGTGTGTGTGATGTGTATATGCAATTAAACATGGCAAACATGTTGTCCTCCTTTACTTCAAGATGGTCCATGCAATTAAGTCTTATGGCAAAGCAAGAAAGGAAGGGCATAATCGTGCTTGATGGCAGTCTACAGAAGACACACACACACACACACACACACACACACACACACACACATACAAGTTAATTGTGCAAGTTGCATGGTCCAAATCGATTACGTGGGCTATATGTATATGCATGCAATTAATGATTGTAGAGTCCCCGCGAGGAGTCCTCACGAAGATACCCCGCGAAGATATATGAACATATATACATGCATATCCTACTGCATCCAAGAGGAAGATTACGTCCAAGACTCTAAGAGGCAATTTATTCTTGCTTACATTCTAGCGGCGACAGAGGAGGAAAATTATTAATTGCCTACGATAGATATCAAAACTATTAAGAGCTTTGATTTGATTCAAGGCCAATAACTGTGGCCTAAAATATAGTATTTCATCCCTATTAGGAAGGAGAATCTACGGACAATCTATATATAGAGGCTACAACAATACAACAAAACACAATTCTCAAATCAACTAATCATACAGATTATCAAAGCCTCTTCGGAGCAAACCTACCTGCAACCTAGTTGCAAACCAGCGAAGCAAGGATAACGCCCTCGTAACCCAGCGAAGCTAAAGTCATGCTTTAGCAAAACCCCTGCTTTCTCCAAACTTTCCAGTGATTGCTCTGCTCAACCTACAACATTGAGTATCGATTCGGTGTCGCGAAGAGATTACAAACAAAGCCCTTATCCGTAAGGCAAGAAGCATTTTTCCGAAAGGCATAGAGAAAAACCTGGTGACCAGGTTGGTGCTCTCCTCGTCCACGGCGTTTGATCAAGAAATCTGGTCAAGGGATTCTCCAACGACTGCACCCCACGGTGCTAGCACGCCTGCGCACACGCTCAAAAGAGACAGTTTGCACCCATACTAGTTTTGGAGCCAAACAATAGGAAAGAATGATTGACCAAACATAGTCATCCAATTTAGTGATTGACCAAAACAAAATTCCCTTTGACAGTTCGACCATTTCTATCTTTTGACTCTTTCATATAATTGATAATCAAACAAGCTGCAAGCCCAAGCATATGAAATTCAAAGTGGTTGACTGCCTGTTTGAAGAATTCCTACCTGTACTGAGTTGAACGAAGTGAGTTCATGAAATTTCATATTGGTTCATGAAATTTTAGATGAGACTTGAGAGAGAGAGAGAGAGAGAGAGAGAGAGAGAGAGAGAGAGAGAGAGAGTGAAGATCGAGGAGTGAAGAACGAAGGCTTGGCTGAGGACTGAGGAGTGAAGAACGGAGGCTTGTTGAGGAGTGAAGGACTGAAGGCCGAAGTCGGGGGAGTCTAAGGACTGAGGAGTGAGAGTGAAGATTGAAGAACGAGGGCTCGGTCAGAAGGTCACCGAATATTTTTTTTTTTTTTCCTATGGGCTTAGGGATAAGAATAGATATACTCATACTTAAGGCATTTTTAGCCCAAATCTCCCTTGGGCTAGCCCAAGGAGCCTATTACACAGATCCGCCACTGAATGGTGATCAATTATGGAGGCATCGGAGTTCTAGCTAATTCATTCTCTCTATCTATTTGCTAGCTAGGGTAACGGAATGAGCATAAACAAAGATGCAAAAGGCTAGGGCTGCTCTCTTTGCAGGGAAATTTATATGATGCATACCATCAAAGATGGTTGATCGATTTCGATTCAATTAACTCGAAGTATATATGTTTTGGTGATTGCCGACCCCTGCAACCCAATATTCGCCCAAAGTGCCAAGGAAGCATTAGGTGAAGTGCCAAAATTTTGAACCTTGTTCTCTTGTTTGGTATGGGGTTTCTTGTTATCGATGGCGCTAGTTAGCGTGGCCTGGATTATGTGTGCGGTACACTCGCGGCAAAACTTCACATTCAAGTAAAACCCTACATCTGCCAGACCAAGCTCCTCAAAAGCCTCATAAATAAAGGTAGATGAACACAAAAGATTAAGCCGTAGTGGTTTTGGAAGTTGAGCAGTAAACACCAATAGAGAGCTCGCTGTGGAATCCAACGTGAAACATATTAGACAAGAAGAGGAGAGCTGACCCAAGAGGCCAAAACAAAGGCATTAATTACAGTAGTGTCAGACGCACTCAAGAGGTTGCAAGAGTTGGCATAAAAAACCACAGTGCGACAACAACTCTGTCAACTCAAATCGATTGCAAAATTGGCTCATGTGAACATCAAGTTCGTCATGCAAAGTAGAAGAATCGACGATTCCGAATTGGTTTATGCACATTGTGAGAGACTGTAGAAGCATAGAGAGGAACAAAAAAAGCTAAAAAGCTAGTTACGTAAGCCTCTAGGGTCTTAATTTTAGGTTATTTATTTAATTCACCTAAGTTAAAAACATAATAAAATACGAAGAGTAATTTTAAATACACATACCTATTTGATAAATACACACCCTAATTTTTTTGTACATTTTTTTTATCCCTACTTAACCCTTCCAACTATTATGGTCGGACTTCTGATCAATTCCACGACAAGCGTGCAATAAAGATAGAGAAGGTGGAGAGAGGTGGGCTGGACTAAGAGAAGATAGATCCAAATTAAGAAGAATTGAAAATCACTACAAATTTAGTTGTTCAAACAAAAGTTGAAGATTGAACAACAAAAAATAAATTTAGGATTGCAAATGATTATAGACATGCTTTAGAAATTAAAAGTAGCAATATTGGAATCAACTTCTACCATATTGGGAGAGTAGATGCATTAGTTCTTTTCCTATGGTCACTTAGAGATTAATATCACTTCAATCCAAGTTAATAACTCAAAATCAACATAAGAGACAAACAAAAAAATCGTAGGACCTTAAGAATTTGCAAAAATAGTAAATCAAAAGAGTAGCAACATTAGTGATTTGACGTGCGAAGAGAGGGGGAAAAAATGAGAGAGGAAGGGTAAACAAGGAAAATTAAGGGGTGTGTATTGATAAAATTGGTCTGTGTATATAAAATTACTCAAATACGAGACATGTATAATATGCAAAAAATACATATGTATATTATTTGGACATTTCATCAAATAGTACATTAAATATACAAGAAATTTAATGAATTCATTTCAAAAATACAAAGTACAAAAATATTTTTTTAAAAAGAGATCAAAATGTATTTTATTTACGTATTATACGATAAATTACTATAGAGGTTAAAAGTGCAGTACTAGTTACAAAATTTTTACAAAATATGTAGAAAAGTAGAGCGTAGACGTGACTGCACACGAATAGGTGTTATGGAATTTTCCAAGGGGATCGTTAAGATTGACATGAGCTATATAGGTGTTATGGAATTTTCCAAGCGGATTATATGATTGACAATTGTGCATGTGACTTTGAACAAAAATTTAGTTTCCCTCACCAGGAAGGATAGACCCAAGCTAGTTCATTATCGATTATCAGATTATTACTTGGTGGCCTTGTAGTACCTAGGCTTAACGTATCGGACCATTCTTTCGTAACCTAAACGGTGTTCTGGTGTTTTACACTTGGGGCACACGACCATGTTTAGTGTGTGGATCGTTGCCCTATTTTCTGTACCTTTGTGCTTAGCATTTTCAACGTTCACTAACAGCCAACTTATCAAATTATGAGCTGGCCTCAGGTTTTCTTATGGATTTTTTTTTTTGTTTTTTTTTAAATTGCTCTCAAACATTCACAAAACAAAACAATAATAGATAATCTCTCTCAAAAAACAAAGAGATATACTCTCTCTCATCCTGCCTTGAACCTTAGCCAGCTTCTAGCCTCCAAACGTTACTCGTCTAGCAGTGGCCTGCATCAGTGTTGATCCTGGTTGTTGCTGCTGGACGAATGGTGAATTCTAAGGTCTGTCCTTGAGATGGCTTGATTTGATGACTTGAACAGTGGTGCTTGGTTTTTATTCTGATCAATGCATCACTGTGGCTGGAGTTCGTGAACACCTACAGGAGGGCACGCGAGCATCATCGATGCGATCAGGTGGCATTTTGGATGCTGATTCGTTACCCGGATGAGTGTTCGGGTTTGGCTCCTTTCCATGGAATCGTTTGTCCTCTCAATGGCGGCCGGTTGAGGCGCAGATCGAGTTGTGCGACGGCTGCGGTGGTTGTTCGTAGTGAGACATACGGCGGTGGCCACCAGACATGCAGCAGTGGTGCGGACTACGGGTTGCACAGGGTGAGAAGATTGGATTATAGCAAACTACAAAGACCCCCCTAGTAGAAGTCCAAAACTCAAAAAACACCTCCACTTTTGATTTTATACATCTAAGGACAAAAGTTTACACTTAAGGACATTTTGTCTTTAGTGAGTCTTTTACTTTCCTTAATAGTTATCTCTTCCTTTGGTAAAAATAAAATTGACGGAGCGTAGTGGGCCCATGCTTTTGAATTTGTTTGTCTAAACATTTGCAGGAATAAACTCATCCTCTATACTCGAAGGTAAACAGTTATTTTACTATTCATAATTTCGATTGTTGACAGATTAGAGTTGATTGCTATCTGCAAAATTACTAGCAAAGAATTGCAAAAAGAAAGAGAAAAATTAAGAAAATTAAAAACCTATAGAGATAGTCTTGATAGAGAATCTCCCGACTATTGGGATATCATCTACAGAATCCAAACCAGAATCCATAAAGTAGAACAAGAGATAGATAATCTTTTGTATGTTCTGGAAGAGGAACAAAAACCTCTTGATTATTTGAGCATTGGTTAGATCCGCACATCACTGGTATCAGAGCTTGTAAAATAGCTCAAGGAGAACCCCTCCTTAATGGGGACAATGTCAGAATTGTTATTAGAGAAAATAAATTCTCTATTGAAATCTTCTGATGAGAAATATCAGAAGTTATTACTAGAAATATCTAGATGTCAAACTCATCTAGAAAAATTACCTGCTATAATCCACCAATTGGAAAGATTGGAAAACAAATTGGATTATATCAAAGAACTTCCAAAAACGGAAGAAGAAAAGCTGACAGTCGTCAGTAGAAAAATCAATGAACAGCAAAAAACGCTGGATTCTATGAAAAATATACTGAAGGACAAGAAAGTGCCTACAGTAAAAAAGAAGACTAATGGATTCAAACCATTAGAAAAACCAGACACAAATCTTGTTCCAAACATGATTTTTCTAGAACCATCTACTAGTCAGACTAGTATCCGGTATGAAAACCCGGAGAAAAGAGATATAAAGATGTTAAGCATCTTTGGAAAAAAGAAAGGAGTACAACTCCTAAATGCTGAAGAGTTCGAATTCAACGAAATCGAACAGGAGGTAAAAACTCCTCAATCCCAAAATTAGATTTTAAACAAATCTACAAGAGGGGAAAATTTGATCTAAGGGATAGCCATTATTTTAAACTATTGGAAATCACAACCCCCGCTACAGCAGGTGGAGAGACTGATCTTCTATTAATCACTCCTTCAGAAGTTGCCAGAGCACAAGCAAAAAAATATCAATTTATGCATATTGGAGCAGTCCAAGTAGGCATAAATCTGCTTGCTCGTGAAGGCATAAACTGTTCAGTCCTATGTGTTCTACAGGACAACAGGTTAACAGACTTCCAAGCTAGTCTGTTGGGAACACTTGAAGCATCTCTGTGCGATCCAGTAGCGTATTTCAACTGCTTCCCCAACTTCACCACCAGCTTGAAAGATGCAGCTCACTGTCTACGATTGAGAGTCAAGACAGACGGCATATCCATGAAAGAAGATATGCAAGAACTCACAATAGTATATAGAATATACTATAAATTGATGAGTACTACAGTAGCCCCCAAGACAAGGATAACAAATATCTCAGGTCTTACTACTGGATTCCTCACCAATCAGAAGAACCATTCGCAGCAGATTCATAAAGTTACTTGGAATGAAGTGACTTTTCCTCTTGAATGGAAATTATCAGGTCCAAAAAGGCAACCGGAAAGAGCAAAAGCAAAAATCTACGAGAGTAGAAAAATTGGAGATATCAGCCTCAACTTCGACAATCACAGAAAAAGTGATGTCTGTCCTGAGAACCTCAGGATAAACAGCAGTCTTATGAGAAGGAGCTACAACACTAGAGAAGCTAGTGTCAGTGGAACAAAACCCACCATTGAAGATCCAATTTCTGAAGAAGAATTGGAAGCTGATCTGAACAGACCAATCAATATGCTCAGAGCTGAGAGGCTCTATGAACTCTATAAAGAAGCTGAAAATTGTGAAAATCCTGAACGATTAAAAAAACTAATCGAGGAAATGAAAGAATTCAAAATCAGAAAGACAAGAAAAGTCTTTCCTTATCAAGATATTGAAATGGAAGAAGGAGAAAGCTCCAGAACTTTCATTAGCAGAGAAAAAGGGAAAGTAAAACTCCCATTACAGAAAGCCCCCACGGGTAAAAAAGGAGAAAGAAATTCCCAAAGATTTGTCCCAGAGGATAATCTGCCTAGAGTTCCTATCACAAACTACGGCATCTGGTTAAATCTAGATAAGAGTCTAGATAAAAGAAAAACCATTGACCAATGGGTAGATAGCCTGATGATGGCTTCTGCTCTTACCCTTGGCAAATTTGAAGCACCAGATTTGCAGGTGTACTATGAAACTACTCTAACTGGAGTAGCAAAAAAGTACTACCTATCTTTCAAAGAGACTGCCAGAGGAAGAGACTGGCTTGAAGAGATAAAAAAATTCAAAATCTCCGTATGATTTTGCAGTACCCTTGTACGATCAGTTCTGTGGAGATCTTTCAAATCTGAGTGAAAAAGCCAAAGAAACGGCAAAATCGAATATCTATGCTCTCAAGATCTGTGACATGAGATATTTCGAAGAATACCTGAATGAGTTTCAGGAATATTACTGTACAATTGGTGAACTAGAGAATACTGATCTAGTTAATCTGTTGCACAGGAAACTCCCTGAACCATGGAGAACAGCTGTGAGAGAAAGCATAGCTGAAAGACCAATTGAAAGATTTTCAGTTGGAGGAATTGCCGACAGAATCCGGCAATTACTGAAGGAGCAATAGCCAATCTTAGAGCTAAGATGGCCAAGAAACAACTCAAAGGCCAAGAAACAACTCAAAGGAGTTGAAAATTTCTGTTATGGAATACTAGATATGCCCACAAACTGGGGATGTCATGAATCCAAATTCCACAGAAAGAAGAAAAAAGAAAAATATTACTCTAAAAAATTCAAAAAGAGTAATCAGAAAAGAGATTGGAAATTCAAGAAGAGTTCCAATTACAAGAAACAAAAGGATGAAAATCCTAAAAAGAAATTTTTCAAGAAAAAGAAGAATACTCATCAGCATAAACAACCAAGCAAGAAAGCTTGCAGATGTTGGTTATGTAAAGCTGAAGGGCACTATGCCAATGAATGCCCTGAAAAGGGTAAAAGATCTACTAAAGCTCTCTTCGAAGAATATGAGCAAATAGTAGAGGTAGCAAACATGAAAGGCTACGAAATAGCCTATTCTGATGATGAAGATGATGACAGTTCAGTCTACTCTGCCTGGTCTGAAGAAGAAATTTCATCAGATGAGTCTGAGATCGATTCTGAAGTAGAGTACTTTCGAATCTAGACAAATAAATGTTTTGAGAATCAAAAATTGGGAAGAAAGCAAGACAGAATCCTTCATGTCTTCTTATCAGGTGAACCCTGGTACATTCGTTTGTGACTACTGCTTATGTCATGAAAAGAATGGTCTCCCTATGTTTTGTGAAGAGTCTAAGAAGACTTATCATAAAGAATGCTTCATAGCTGAAGCAAGAAGAAAAACCAAAAATGGTCTTGTCAGCCAGTTGGTTGAGCAAGAATATGAAGAGTATTTCGCTGAGCAAAAGGCGAAAGAAGTTGAAACTCTGTTCCAGGAAACCATGGAACCATCTTCCTCGAAAAAGGAAGAAATCATCGATGAAGAAAAAATCGATGAAGATATTGAACTGGTTGAAATACCAGAAAATGTAGAACTGGTGAAACCACCAGAAACTGTTCATCTCTTAGAACGACAAGAGGCTACTGAAACATGGGATCTACTTGGCCAACCATCAGGCAAGTTTGATTATAAAGTCAGATATGACCCTCCGTCATGGTTCAGTGACCCAGACATCAAAGAGATAATTCCTACAAACTGGGATGATACAAAACCTTCTAGTTTTGATAAATCACCTCCTCCAGAAAAAGTTCCAAAAGAAGAATGCAAACCATTCATTCCAAAGGAACAAGCTCAGGAAAATGAGCTTCATCAATCGAAAGTCGTCTCTACAAGTAGATATAGCAACTACATAGAGATTGGACTAAAATTCCCTGATCATAAAAAATATCATCTACATGCCTTTGTAGATAACGGATCGGGATTTACTGTTGCAAAGAGATTTGCAATTCCAGAAGAACTCTGGAAAGAAGATAAGAAAAAATCTGCTACTGGTGTTACATTTGATGGGAGCCATCTCACCATGAAGAAAGTCGCAAAAAATGTTCATATCACCATCGGTGGAGGAACATTTATCATCCAGAATGTATGGCAATCTGAAGGCCAAGGATCTGATTTCTTGTTGGGAAATGATTTTATTCTCCAACAACGATTCATTCAGGATGAAGAAGCGATAGGCTTCAGGAAAGGAGAACGAGTGTTCTGGGCAGACCTCCTCACATAAGCCAAAACTGTGGTCGGTCCCGGTTTTACTACTCAGTATCAGAGATCGCAACAGAATAGTGGTGATCTTACCCCCTACAAACCAAAATTCAAACCCATACTCCAAATCAAGCAACAAGAAGAATTACTTGTTGAAGAATCTTCTGAAGAAGAAGAAGAAGAAGAATCTAGTGAAGATGAAGAAGCTAGTTTCATCCATGAGCATAACCTCAAGCACTTTCAGAACAAGCTTGAGTCTCAGCAAATTCCCACTCTTGAAAAAATCAAGAAAATACTAGAGCAAAATGTGGATACAAATCCTCAGAAGTTTTGGGAAAAAGACCCAGTGGTCTGTGAATTAAGATTGCATGACATGAATGCCATCTGTCATGTCAAAGCCATTCCTCAGTACAAAGTGGAAGATCAGAAAGAATTCTGAAGTGATATTGAAGACCTCCTGAAGAAGAGATTAATTCAACCTTCCACTAGCCCTCATCATGCTCCAGCATTCTACGTGAGAAATCATGCAGAAAATCTACGAGGAAAAGCTAGAATGGTTATTGACTACAGAGATGTCAATAAGAAGACTGTCAAAGACGGCTATCAGATTGCTCAAGTAAGAGTACTGATCAACCAGCTCAGAGGAGCTAAAGTCTTTTCGAAATTCGATGCAAAGTCGGGTTTCTGGCAGGTCAAGATGCATCCTGAGAGTATTCCTCTCACTGCATTTGGAACACCACAAGGCCATTACGAATGGTTAGTAATGCCTTTTGGTCTAAAGCAAGCTCCCTCAATCTTCCAAAGAAAGATGGACAACATCTTCAAGCATGTAGCGGAGTTCTGTGTCGTCTACATAGATGACATCCTGGTCTTCTCCAAAAACAAAGAAGAACACATGAAACACCTCCATGAGGTAGTAAAGCTGATAGTTCAGCATGGAATTATCCTAGGAGAAAAGAAAATCTTCTTTATTCTCGATGAAGTTGATTTCCTAGGAATAAACATCAAGAATGGGGTCATAAAACTCCAACCTCATATCCTTGAGAAGATCTGGAAGTTCCCAGATAGAATTCCTGATGCTAAGAGTTTAGAGAGATTCCTTGGTGTCATAAATTATGGGAGAGACTTCATCCCTAAAATCTCGGGGTTAACAGCGATGTTATCTCCTAAGACAAGTTCCAAAAGAAAATGGAACTTCACAGAAGATGATGAAAAAATCGTGAAGCAGATAAAAAATCTCTGCAAGAACCTCCCTCCTCTGCAACAACCAGAAGAGAATGATGAAATTATCCTCCAGACAGATGCGAGCGATAATTATTGGTCCGGTGTGGTTCTGGCAAAGACGCCTGGAACTAACATTGAAAAGATCTGTAAATTTTGTAGTGGCAAGTTCAGCCCTGCAGAACTAAATTATCCCACAGGGGAAAAATAAATTTTGGCTGTCAAGAAAATGATTTTAAATTCTCCAGCTTTTCTTGGAAAACCCTTTACTGTCCGCACCGATTATGCCAGAGTAAAGAATTTCAAAAATTTCAAACTTGATAAAGCTGCTGATAGAGGAAGATTAGCAAACTGGCAATTATTTCTTAACCAATATGATTATAATGTTGAATTAATTGCAGGAAACAAGAATTATCTTCCAGACGCATTGACCAGGGAAATGGCAATGTTCAGCCAGAAAGAAGACGACGAAGGTCGTAATCCCAGAAGAAGAAGGACTGGGAAAGAACATGAGCTTCAAGAAGATCCTATGGAAACCAAAGAAAAGATTCTTAAAAGGTTTCTGCTAAGTCCTAAAGGACTAGCCTCAACTGATCAATCCCAGGGTAAAGGATTGGCTAGCCCGTCTCAAACGGCAGACGGTAAAGGCTCATCAAGACCGTTGACGGCTGCTGCTTTACCAAAAAGCAGACCAACTCCAACTGGAGTCATAAATGTTTTTAATTATGAATTAAGAACTTTTGACACTACTGTGTTCAGAACTGGCAGGAGACTAGCTTATCACCAGAAGGCAATCCTGGATAATCTCTTATTTGCTTTTCAAGAAAGAAGCAGTGGTCTAATGTTCCCGGCACTCTTTGCACTAGCCGAAGAACTATATGAAAACGCCAGACTACAATTTGAAGAAAGTCATATACAGCAGAGTGCTGTAAGAAAAGAAAAAATTCTCTTCCTTGAAAGTCCAGAAAGTGCTAGGGTTCCTGTCATGGCACTTAATGAATCAGACTGGCATGAATTCCATAGTCTGATAGGAAGACATAATCCAGAAGACCTTGTTCCTCCAACTCTCTTTATTGTTTCAGGTCCTTATGTTGGAAGATACCTGGTTAATGTTCAGAGTGAACATCCTCAAGAACACAAGCTCTGGCTTGTTGAAAATGGTTTTGTCCATAATCTGTGGACTAAAACAAATGATGATCTAAAGGGTTTGCCGCCTATCATTGTCAATACAGTCAAAAATGTAAGAAAAAATGACTGTATGCTTCGATTGAAGTTCAGATCCACCCCTCCGGAATGGATCCAGAAGGCAAACGGTGAAGTTGAATATATTCCTCCTTATCATTATGTAAGAATTATTCAAAGAAAATATCTTCAACCAGCCTGTGTAGGGTACAATGGCCAACCAAACTCAAGCATCCCTTGGATGAAGGCCATGACTCTAGAATATATCAAAAAGATCATCTCTGAGGATACCTACAATACCTTCCTGGCAGCAGGAGAGAAAATTATCATCACTGCTTACGATAATCCTGACGTAGTCAGCAGTGACTTATTCCTATCTCTTACCAGAAAGGAGATAGATTCGACACTGGCATGCTTACGATGGGTGGAAAAGCTTGAAACTGACAACCACTACAAGATGTATGTTGATACAGATGTCGAAGACAATGCAACAACAGTAAGGATGGCCCAGGCAGATAACGACTCGTTTGTCCTTGGTCACAATTCAGAAACTGACGATAACATGTGAAGCAGCAGGTGTAGAAAACACCGAAAATCCTTTTGGATTTTTCCCAAAAGTGACTTTTGCTTTTCAAAAAGTAGGTGAAAAACATTTCACCTAAAGGAATCTGCTTTTTCCCCGGCCGACCTCCACCAGCAGGAGCACTAAGGAAAGCAGGAAATCACGGAGTCGTTCTGTACATTTTGTTGTTTTGAATTGTAATTTGAGTTCCGCTCCCTATATAAGGAGCTTTAGCTTCCCTTAGAAGGCATTCGAAGTAGGAAAACATCAGTCTGATATTCGAAAATTGAGCAGAATCAGATTCTCTCAAAAATAAGAAAGCCATAGTAGCAGCAGTAGCAGGTTTTCTATAAGTCTGTCTCTTGATGCAAGTGTGCATCTGATTCCAAGTAAGTATTTGTAATCAAGTTATGAGTAGCTAAGCAGCTTCTAGCTGTTTGCCCAAGAGTGAGGCTCTGGGTTCTGTATCTGTATTTATGTTTGAATAAATAAATTCAATTTGTGCCCAGTACCCTATCACCAAAAAAAAAAAAATTTTGCTTTTTCTGCATTTATGTTTTGGTAACAGTAGCAGTTAGTAAGCAGTAGCAGTCTTTCTGTTTTTCTATAAAGACTGACCCTTATCATACTAAGGCAGCAGTGATTCCGCCCTGGTAGTAGCCGCTTAGACAGGAAGTCGTTAGGTGAAGTTGTGGCATGTTGAAGGCTAGTCCTTAGGCTGATACTGTGTTTAGTCTGGAAAAGTAAAATATAAGCTGATACTGTGTAAAAAAAAACAAAAAGAGGTAAAAGGAGAATAGTGTGTGTCCTTAATTGTATAAGGGAAAAGGTTGTGGACTTTGTTGTCAAAAAATCTTTTGTCTGGTAGTGCTTTGTAGTTAACCCATTGGATTAAGACAAGGCCTTGAATTTGGCTTCCTTTGGGCCTTGGGCAATGTAGTGTAGTTTTGTCTTGTCTAATTAATAATTCCTTACTTTTTTAGAGATCTATATTCCCTAGTTCATAGTAAGTGCTAATGAGTGTTAGTAACTTTGCCTATTTGCCATGTCCTAGTGTTATCATAGCTTATAGGCTCGCTTTTATTAAATGAGCATAAGATGTTTAATGAATGATCTATCACTATGTATCATCATGATATCCCCACAATTTTTTATCTGCTTAGTTAATGACAGTGAAAAAGTATGTACTGACCATCCTGACCTGAGATTAATATATGGTTTATGACCTCGTTCAAACTAATTTCGCCGCCGGTAACCTGTGCTAGGCTCTTGGGTCGTGAGATTGTCGCCATCAAGCTCTTCGACTAACCGATCGTGCATGTGTTTTAGAATTCTTTTCTCCTCCTCTCCTTTTGATTCGACTCCAAAACGGATTGAACTTGAACCAAGTCGAGCCAACACTCATCACAAAACGTGGCACAATTCAAACTCATAAAATCAGGTTTCAATGCACAAAACATCTAAACAAGTCTTAAATAAGTAGATAATAATTCAAAGTTGAAATTAAGTGCATTATTAAGAGGATTGTTACACCAAATAATATAAATTTAGTACTGCCGCGTCAATACACATGATCCATAATTTGGTGGTCTAAGGGAAGCAAATTCCCACTAGCAGACAAGAATTCGGTGAGTCCAAGTCTCCAACTGAGAGAGAACTAGACAGGAAACTAGTAATTTCGACCCGAAGAAGGGCCAGGGAAGTAATTTCCCCTCCTCCGCGTCAACCCTGGTAGGCGTGTGGAGCTTGATTGACCCGTAATAGAATGCAGCAGAGGAAAAGGAGCAGCAGTGAACCATGAAACTAGCAAGAACCTTCCTCACTTCCTTTTCCCACTTTAAATCGTCATTCTTATAATTCCCCCTTCATAAACAGAAAAAAAATCCCAACTTCACAACACTTCCATCTTCAATTTTTCTTCACAGCCGAAGCCGCAGAGGTTCTAAGTTCGAGTCTCCCATGTCTATGTCCGGCATGTCTGGCTTAACCGAGTTACCCCGCCGACCGGATTTTCCTACATACTCCACTCCCCCGTCGGAGCCCTACAAGGGCTACGCTCTCAGCGGCAAGATTATGCTGAGCGCCATCGTCATCCTCTTCTTCGTCGTCATTCTAATGGTGTGTCTCCACCTCTACGCGCGATGGTACCTCCTCCGCGCACGGCGCCGCAACCTCCGCAGAAACCGCCGCAACCGCCGCAACCACTTGATCTTCCACGAGGACGAGGCCACCGCCGCCGTCTCGGACGCCATGCGCGGCCTCGACGAGTCGGTGCTCAAGTCTCTGCCGGTGTTCGTCTACGACTCGAAGACCCACCCGGAGCCGATTCTGGAGTGCGCCGTGTGCTTGTCGGAGTTCGAAGAGAACGAAACGGGTCGGGTTCTCCCGAAATGTAAGCACAGCTTCCATATCGAGTGTATCGACATGTGGTTCCACTCGCACTCCACGTGCCCGCTCTGTCGGTGCGCGGTGGAGCCCCAACCCGAGTCCGAGAACCCGGGAGATGTGGTGTTGAATGTGTGCGAACCCGAGAGTAACGAACCGGGTTCGAGCTCCGGGTTGTGCTCCGAGTGTTCCGGGTCGAGGTCGGTACGGCAGACGTCGTCGTTTGGGCCGAGAAGGAAACCGATGGATATCGCGGTGCCGAGTCGGCACGAGAGCTTTGGGAGGTCGGAGGCGGAGTCGCCGTCGGGTCAGGCGTTTCGGTCGCCGATGAGTCGGATGCTGTCGTTTAAACGGATGCTGAGCAGAGACAAAAGAAACGGCGGCGTTTCGCCTTCCGGGAATGCCAGTTGTAGCTCCGTGGCCGAGTTGGATATTGAGCGAGGACGAGAAGGGGCTGAGTGAACTCAGGGGTAAACTCGGAAATTTAGCAACTTCATCAGATTTTATTATTATTATTTTTTTTTTGGCAGAGACACCCGGCGACGGTCAGTGAGTTAAGAGTCAGGAAAGTGTTGATTGGGGTGGGGGCAAATATGGAAATGCGGATTTATACGTGGAAGAAAGGTAGAAGGCGTGGAATTATCGCTGTTTGGAAACTTGTATATAGTTCAATTTATTTGACTCTTTTTTCTTTCATTTTTTTGTCTCTTATGTTATTTAATACAAATTATGTTGAATATAAAGACTAAAAAGAATTGAGATTGTTTGGTCCGTTTTGAAAATTGGGTGGTTTTTTGAGTCTCAAATCTGTATGAAGACAAAAAATGAATATTTGTCTTTTGTCAGTGACAAAAAATAAATTTAATGGTTGTGGCAGAAGTTTTGAGACGCTCCATTGTTTTGTTCGATTTATCTCTTTCTACTTTTGTTCCTTTATCATAATAATCAGATTCGCATAGGAATGCATTCAATTCCGATCACTTAAGATTGCCTTTGGTAGCTATATTATTTGATCGACTAGCTTAAGTCTCCGATTATAAGTGGTGGGAGGTCGTGAGTTGAATTTACGGAAAATTTGTTGTTATAATTATCATTTATTGATGTTTACAAAATAAACTAAAAAAAAATTGTCTTTGATAATGCATCAATTGCTTTTGACATTTATATGTTTTTAGATGCAAAAACAAATTAAGATGTCATTTATTAAGACAAACACCGGATATAGTTAGAACAGTAGAATTATCAATTTTTATTGTCCTTGAAATAAGTGGCACTATAGTTCCTTTTATTTGTTTGGTAATGTTGTAGCACGACATCTAAGAAAATATAAGTTGTACTAAATTAGTAAATTGAAGTTAAAAAACAGAAAACTAAAGAGATGAGCAAAGAAGATAGGATAAGGATTATTTTCATCGAAATTTATATAGTGAACACTAATGTTTTCATTGAATTATATATTTTTTTCTTATAATATAATTTGATTTTGTGTTTAAGTATTTTATGTAATAAAGAATGACAATATGTTGAATGGATGAACATTAGTTGAATTAAGTATGGTGATTGACGAAATGTCATTATATTGAAACAAAAGAGCATTATGAGTTCCATCATATTATTCGTCGGAATTAAAAAGTGATAAACGAGTTGGTTCATATATATCCTGGATCAAATATTATGGATCCCCAAGCAACAAGCAACAGTTACTTAAGCATGGTACCACTCATAAAAATCCATGGCAAACTTCGCAAACCTTTGATTATGTTGAGACGCCACCAAATTGTCTCTCACTCTGTCTCAAGCAATTAGGAGACCAAATAAAAAAGAACAAATCTTTTAATAAATTCAAAGAATTCAAATCCTATAATAAATATCGTTAAATAACTTTATCATTATATTGATATTGTCCTAACTTTACCACTTAATAGGTGTTGAATTTTAACTCAAAAGATTCAATATAATTAGGTGTGAGTGGGCAGTTGAAATTTGAGAAATTAGGAGAAAGTTTACACTTTAAATGATTTGTCACCAACTCACCATCACTATTCTTTCCGTGAAAGTTTAAAAGTTCCATTAAAACGAATGAAACACGGCAAAGTCTCTGTCGTTGCGTACTGGGATCTCTGTCATGTTTTCCCTTGCTTGACTTGGCCAAAGTGTGAAGTTGACTTGGGTCAAATAATTGGAGTCCCTCTATGCTTTTGCTTCGAAGACGCAAAATTTTTCATGGTGTTCAGACTACAGGTACTTGGTAGTTGAAAACCAGATTACTTGCTGCATTAGATCTCCCATACTGATCTCACAATATTAGATAGGCACCCTATTTCTTGCTACCAAAAGCCAATAACTTCACTTTCTTTGACTAATACCAAGGGATTTTTCAACTTGTTTGGTTTTCTATTCCAAGTGGTTTGCAACTGTGCTTGGTCCATGCTGAAATCGGATCGGATGAACCACAATATATCCATTTTTGCATGGTGTGATCATGATTTTACGATTAATTTCTCATCAATTCATTTTTTGGCATCAGCATTTTGGATCGCCTGTTGCTTTCGAGTCAAAAAGACTTTTGTATTTCTATCGGCCGAACTCGCTACAAATTGCAAACTATGAGGAGCTTACCAAAAAAGAAAACAAAAATTGAGGAGTTAATGTTGGGTTGAAGGGTGCATATCAATCAATTGTTGACTAGACAGAAAAAAGCACGTTGGCGTTATTGACAAATTGGCATCAAAACAAGAATATTTTCTGTCAAATAATGATACATGTGCTACAGATCTTTCACTACTAATGTGTACATTACGTTAATAACTTAAAAATATTACAGGTTCCTACCATTCACTGTTAGTAAACTACAATCGCAACGATCAGGGTTTCTTACCCTGCTTTGAGCCGTCCAGCAAAGCGTTGAATGGCCTCGATCATAAGAGTAGAACCTCTTTCATGACATTCATGTCACCCTGGAGAATATAGGTCATCAAGTGGTTCAACAAATCGAGTACTTTTTCTCCTCTTGGCATCAGGACTGCGCCCTGTGACGCCATTCTTTCCGGCTGACAACTTGCAGTTTGTTGGAGTAGATCTTCTTTTTGATTTACTTGTCTTTGATGATGACTTGACGAAGGGTGATTTCTCAATTCCATTCTTGTCATTGTCGACTTTTCTACATGCTTTCCTCAATGGAGACTTAACTCTCTTTCTCGACAGCCGAAATCCAGTTTCCACTCTTCTTCTGTCATGTCTTAGGAGCCGAACATGGAAAGGATTGGCAGCTGTGAAACAAACAGGCTGACCACCATCAACTACACTCCTATCCAACTCAACATTTCCATTATTTACCTGAAAATTGTAGTATTAAATAGAAATTCCACCATAGTTGGATACCAACAAAACCAAAATTAAGCACCAGTGACTTAAGTCAAACTGATGCAATGTAAAATAGATAGAATCAGGCAAACAGGTGCTTGCTGTAAAAAAGGAGAAATACCAGTTGCAGTAGTGCAGAAAAGCTCCTGGCCACATCATACTTTCCCTGACCTTTGACGACATCAGAAAAGGGCAATACATTTCTATCTTCTGGTTCAAGGGATAGTCTATCAAGAATTCTTTCACCATAGTCTTGAATGTCAAAAGGAGGGTGTGATTCCTATGACACATATAGCTTTCTTTAAACTTGAACAAGCAGAGGAGAAACAGAAGAAAATATTTGATGCAACTAGTGGGTGCTTCAATTTTTTTTTCTTTCCTTTTTACTTGGAAAGTGTTGCACGAAGCAAAACAGCAAAACAGATGGAACTTACTTGCTCTTCCAAGTTGTGCTCAATTTTCTGTTTCCATGTTGAAACACGAGCAGCCAGTTCAGTTTGCTTCTCGTTTTCAGCTATGCTAGCAAGTAGAGCATCCTACATAAGCAAAGATAGGTAGCCAACATTTTAGGTAGCTACTATATATAGATAAGAGTAAATAATTGTCATATTTATGAGGTGGGCCTAGATAATCTTGTGAAATACCAAAAAAAAAAAAAAAGTGGTGAAAGATATAAAACATCAAGAAATATTGGCCACGAAGAAAATTGATCAGAATCTTTCTTCCAAATCTAGACACCTGAAGTGCCTAAAAAAACATTACTCTTTCTTCTAAGTGCTACATGTTCAGATCAAGTATGCAACCATGGTCATGTCAAAAGTGAGAGTAAGTTCCAAAGTCCAGTAGATTGATATAATGCAGCTCAAGGTTTCACTATTACCACAAACCAGGACATTGAGCAAGAAACATATATACTTACTAGGTGAGAACGGCATAAATCTTCCAAGCTTGCATGAGGGTTTGGATCTTCATATCCAAAAGCTTCATCAGTGCCAAAGTGAGGACCACCATCCTCGTGCTGCATAAGATCAACAAGTAGCAAGCAATAAAATTAATTTCCTGAATTTCACTTAAGATTTCCAATAACCAATTCACTGCCTTGTCTAACCTCATCATTGTGAAGAGGTACATCTTCTGGTATGTCAGCATCTGGTTGCCCAAAACCCGGGATGTCATTATCAGATTCGGTGTCGTCATTTCCATTCATAGGATTAGAAGAGCCATCAAAATTTTCATGTTTTCCATCAATAAGTGATTGTCGCAGCTGCAGTTAAAAGAAGAGGTTCAAATAACCAACAAAAGAAAAATGGTTAAATACACCTCAGCAAAACAAACCTTCTCAAATAATGGAGGAGATTGGGACCCCCTTTGCTGTTCTTGAGCATGACGTCGTATCTCCCACATTTCTGTGAGTTCTGGACTAATAGTACCATGCAATTTTGCAGGTGGAAACATTGTTGCCATAGATGCCTGCTTAGAAGAATTAACCCCTTTCCTTTTAAAAGCTTTGACTGGTAGGGAAAAGCACAATAAAAGAGAAGCATGGGTTTAGGTACATGAATGAACAGTGAAAACTAGAAAGCTAAATAAACAAACATTTGAAAACAACCTTTTTTAAAAGGCTTTACTTTCAAATTCCCAGGTTCATGTGGATTCAAAGGCTTCCATGGATCATCGTCGTCATCATCCAATTCATCCAAGTCCCTAGGCTCCGAGTATCTATCATCCATATCATACCCATGAGTGCCGTCATCAAAATTATTGCAGCCAGGAGGATCAGGCCCAATATTACAACCATTGACCTCAAAGTGGGAATCAACCATAGGAGACTGATTGACATTAGCATTCTGGGACTTTTGTGACTTATGTGCAGTCCCTCCTGAACATCCTGTGGGAGACAGAAAGCTTTTTCGAGTTGAGCTGACCCTATAAGCACTACTTTGTCCTCTACTAACTCCATCCACACCCAAATAATCATTAACTGCTACTGAATCACATGGATCTAACAAAATGAAATCCTGGTAAAGATCATTTGTGGCCAACTGCAAACAAAAAAATTTGTATAGAATGAGTTAGATGCATGTGTTTACTAATGACTTAACTAGAAATTAGTAAATGAAAGAAAAGATGGTACCAGATATGACTCTAGTTCTCCGGAATCACCAGTTGTATCTAAGCAATCACCTTCAAGGACAACTAGATTTGCTGGGGGCTTCACAAAGGGATTCGAAGGAACATCTCTGCCTGAAGGACTGTCTAAGCAATTTTTTGCTTCCACTGCGAGGAAAATCAAGTTCAGTGGATGATTGCACAAAAATATTAACAAAGTGAATTAGGGAGTCCTGGCTACCTGCAATGTCATCTAATCCCCAAAACCTATCATTTTCTTCGTCAGCAACTGCATTGGAACTCCCACCTTCTTCAGGTTGAACTGATGTGCCGTCTGATTGGTCATTCTGCCTGCTTAAAACATAGAGTAGAGTAACATGAAAACTACTGCAACATGAACACTTCATTGCAATTCCAAAGCATCATTGGTTGTGCAACATTAACACTTATGCCCAAGTTGGTTGAGATGGTCATCATTACAACCATTATCATCTTTTCCTCAAGAGCAGAAATATTAGATAGAACATAAACTCCACATCAAATTACAAAACTTCCTAAAATAAATCAAAATGGTTCAAAATACACTGTCAAACACCAAAAACCTGATTTGGCACAGCAAATCTGCTTCACTGCTATTTTAAATGTAAGGTATCTGTCTTCTTTATGTTTCTTAGTTTTGAATCCCTGTTGAAGAAGAGTACCTCTTTTCCTTGGTTTTAAGTTTTTAACTAACCAAGTGAATGTTTCTCTTAAATGAGTGTTTGAGTGATGAACTTCTTTCTCTCTTTTCTATTTTTTTGCTGGGACCTCAGTTTAAAGATATAAGGATTGTAGTTTATGACTGAAAAACTCTGTGTGGCAACCTGAATACAACACACCTAATACATATGTTTTGTTAGGATAGACCCAATACCTGATACAAAAATTCTTAAGGACACAGGGTCAGCCACATGAACCACCTAAACCTAGTTTCTCTTATGCTAACACAAGTAACAGACTCCCAGTAGAAGATGCATGTTACTGAGATATGATAGTCAACCATGTTGAACCATTACCCGCGTTTAAAGCAAAGACTTCAGAATCTCGCAAACAGTCATTCTTTGCCCAAAAACCTCAAACAAGGCTGATAACTAGTCTCAAATCGAGTAAAGTTATAGGGAAAGGGCTGATAATTTATGAAAAGCTCAACACACATATGCACATATTCAGTGTCAGCAGACAGAAAGTATGAACCTTTACTCAAATACACCTATACTCTTAAAACGTAATGGCACCCAGCAAGGAAAATTCTCAATTTAAAGCATTACAAATAAAACCCCCCACAGAATTGTAATGAGAAGAAAAAGAACAAACCTTTTTTGGGAAAGAAACTCCAAAGCACGCAAGACCAACGAGTAAAGATATTCCACCTTCCGGCTATACACCTGAACCGAACCCTGAAGTAGCAGAGCAGCTGCACCCAACCAAAACTCTCACAAACCAATCCAATACAAAAAGACCCAGAAGCTTAAAAACGAAGCCAATTAGTTTCAATACAAAACCCACCTTCGGCGAAATTAATAGACACAATGCCGTCGGCTTCGGCGGGCAATTCGCCGGAGCAAATCCTCAGCAAATACTCTTCGAGTTTTGTTCCAAGATCTAGTTCCCAATTGGATTCTAGGTCACGCTCCGCCTGCACCGTGTGGAACCCACCTCCGGCGCCGACGCCACTGCCGCTTGGCTCCGCTCTGGCGTTAGTCATGTCCTCTGAGTCGAATTGGGGGTTGTTGCATCGTGGAGGCACATTTGCTCAAGACTAGGGTTTTTCAATTTGGGGGTTTTTGAGAAAGTGAGAATCTTTCAGAGGCTATCGCAAAATTGGAATCAGGAGTGAAGAAGTCGAAGACTTTGGGTGAGTCTGCAAATCGTCACAGCTTGGTTTTCCAATGAAGAGGGAGTGAGTGGGGAAGAAGGAGCGAGAGAGACAACGAGTCTTCCAAAGAAAACAAAAATTGGTTCAAAAAATTTCGACGGCTGTTTTCCCGCTCCCCAGAGTATTTTACTTTTTTTTTCTTTTCCTTTTTTCCAAATTTTTTTTGGTAAATGATCCAAAATTTGGTGGTGCCCAGTACAGTAAATGGCTAATTACCAGTTTGGTAAAAAGGTAAAATAAATGGAGTTGTGAATGTGCGTCACCCAACACAGCTGGAACAAATTGAGAGAAGCTTCCGAGCACGACTGCAGCAAAAACGATGTTCACAAGGTTTCTCAGAAAAGCTACTGAATCATTACCAGAACAAGGATATCAATTCCGTATATCTTAATAACAAAAAAGTCATTAATGATACATTACACATATTCTTTGTTAGTAGGATAGGTAATTCGTAAGCACATATATGGTCACACCATCAAGATGAGCAAATTTAGTGCATATTGGATGTCAAATGATGATAAGAAGACGTAGGTTCAACCAGATTAGGTATCGCACAAAGGGTTGATTGTGGTCAACATTCATTGCATGGACAAGAGATGGGTAGGGGTATAGTTGGTACAACACTACAACTATACGAGAAAAAAAGCTTTGGTCCAAAAGGGTTTGGACTTTGGATGATGAAGTTCCGAGACTTCCAACTGAGTGTATTAGTTGGTGAATGGATTGATAATTTTTTTGGTGTAGAAAGTTGACATCTAAACTTATTTTTCTCATCAGCGTTGTATCTTTGTCAATTTTCTGTCATCGAGCCATTAATCCGAGCACATGTGACGCATGTGAAGCATCAAATGATGATAGAAAGATTAATGTACCTATTTTTAATCTTATATAATTAAGCCAATTCTCAAAGGAATGATTAAATTTTTGAACTACCATATTTGTCCTCACATAATATAGATATTAATAAATAAATTATTTCTATATGAGGGTAAGATAGTCAATTACTATGTCATATTTCAAAAATTTGCAATACTTCCCATTAAAAAATGAGAAACTTCCTAAATATCAGGAAAGATAACTTTTTTAAATTAAAAAAATAAAAATAAAAGTCAATTGACATGTGCGGAGCACATGTTAAAGGGCTAGTGAAAAATAAAATAAAAACTATTCAAGTAAACCCTAATTTGTGTTTGGCCCAAACTCTAGGTTACTAGACCTAGTGGTAATAAGGTTAAATTAGAAGGATCTAGATTCCTATTCAATGTACGATTACTTTCCTTGTATGATTGAGATTCTATATATTGTAATCCTCTATATAAAGAGACCCCTATTATCAATGAGAATACACAGCGATTTCTTCTCAATTTCAGTTTCTCTACAATACGTTATTAGCACGAAGCCCTAACCCTGAAACAAATAGCCAAACCCTGATTCAAGAAGCTAAAAACCTTGAATCCGAATACAAAACCTTGAAGCCTTTTCTGCCTCCACCTCAGACATTGAAGAACTCGATTCCAGGAATCCAGAACCGGCGGCGGCACCCCAAGAACTGGCCGAAAACCCACCTAACCGGTCACCGGAAACTCCATACATCTCGCAGCAAATATTCCACCGGTTCACCATCTTCCGGACCTCCAATTTCCACCAAATTTTGATAGTAGAAGCCCACTGATATGAAGTTTCAGGAACCGGAAGAAAAAGTTCAAAAACCGGCCTAAAAATAGGTGAACCGGCCACCTGAACATCTGCGTCTTGAACCAGCAGAAAAGAAGAAGAGAAGAAAAGAAAGGAAAAAAACAAAAAAAGGGAAAGGAAAAGAAGCCCAAGGACGTAGGCACACTGCCACGTCAGCATCAGTGCCACGTCAGCCCTCCGGTCAACCCCTGGTCAATGACTTTTCCGGTGACTATCCGACAACTTTTCCGGTGACTTTTTCCTACAGCTTTTTCCGGTCAAATTTTCCGGCGACCTATTTCGGGGTATTTTTTTACTAAACGTTCCCTTTTTTTTAGAGTTTTTAAATTTAATTTCTCTTCTTTTTCGGGGACTTGCAACCTCCCTTCTTCTACCCCCTTTCTTTATCATAGGGAAGACCAAATTAAGCCGAACTGTGGGGATTCGTGCTCACTCCAAGCTTGGAGCTTGTAGAGTTCTCCAAACTTAGAGTTTGTTGAGATAAAACGATCGACCGCAAACATCATTGTTTCAATCTAATCCAACCCCTCTTGGAATCGAATTTATTGGAAGCGACTACGCTCGAAAATTCCTAATTTCTTGGAAACGACTACGCTCATAAATTTTATTTGTTTTCGTGGTAGCCTTTTTCGCTCCGTAACTAACCCTAATTTCTTGTTCTTTTTCAGGATGAGTAACCTGAACAAATTGGACTTTGCTCCATTGGGAACAACTGGCTCTGAATATCACAGGTGGGTTCGTGATATCTGCCAGCATCTTAAGGCCGATGGAATCTTGGATATGATTCTTGAGCCTAGCCAAGACGTGCTAACTGTGTTTAGAATATATACATCCCACATGGGAAAAATGAGACCTTGCTTATGGGTTTATAAGTGTTTGGACCACTCCATTCATTGCCAGTTGGTTTTGGATGTGAACCCCATATTACTTTATCATGGTATCAAAGCCAAGTTATCCCACGAGTGTATGCCTCGCGGCCACACGGGCTCCACGTCACCCAAGGTTGTCCACGTGTATGGCTTAAAAATTCGCCACACGTGCGGGGGCGTGTTGAGAATATATACATCCCAAATGGGAAAAAATGGACCTTGCCTATGAGTTTATAAGGGTTTGGGCCACTCCATCCATTGCCAATTGGTTTTGGATGTGAACCTCAAATTACTTTATCACCTTTGTATAGGACGGTCTTAGTCCTAATTTCCCTAAGAAACGGGCTTCGTAAAACGAGCGAGAGGCTTTAGAAGTAACCAATGAGTATTTTGGTTAGGCCTGAGCGTCTGAAATGCTATTTGAAGCAAGTTGGTGATTGCAGCATCACCTGGGGCGCCATCACCATGATCAGTGGCGGAACTACTATACGGCCTGAGGGGGTTCCAACCCCCCCCCCCCCCCCCCAACATTTGTCCAGATCTTCAGTGATCAGCTAAACCTCATACAATTAAATGGAACTTGCCTTTAATTGAATCATTGGACCCCCCCCCCCCTCCCAAACCAATCAGCAACACAATTTGCAAAATTATAAAGAGAATAATTCAGAATTAATAGTATATTAGTGTAATAACTATCCAAATTTATAATAAGGAAAGATGGAAATGCTTCTTAGAATATATAACTAGGAAATATGGAAATTAATGCTTCTTAGGTTTAAAAGATTTTGCAATTTATTGTAATTAATGTTATTTTTTCAATTGTTTTAGTATAGAGAAAGTTAACTAGGTGCGTTGATTAATATGGAAAACCAGTTTTTTTTTTTCCTTTAAGTTAAATTTAGTATGCTAAAGTTAAAGCTTTATGACTGGACCCCCCCAAGTTTTAAATCCTGGTTCCGCCACTGACCATGATGGACGCTATCCATGGCGTTATGGATAGGGACTGTGCCAACCCTAGGATGGTGGTGGATGGAGGCTGTGCCCTAGGCAGCTGTGTCGGTCACACTTAGTCCAGAAATCAACTTATGATTCATGTTTCGTTTCGCTCGAAAGAAATGATGTCCATGTGAAGTCTTTAGTAGACGGATCATCATATCATGACCAAGATGACCTATCCTGTCGTGACAAAGCCAATATGTGTCTAAATCCAAGAGATTTTCTCTCGTAACTTTATTGGATTTAATAGCTCAAATAGTGACATAAAGTCCACTAGAGAGACACATAAACTTCTCTATGATGCGCCTTTATTCGCAATCATTAGAGCTATTGCAAAGGAACTCATTTCCGTTCTCTACATGCGTTTTCGCATGGAATCCGTCGGCTATTAGGTGTGATTCACCCTAGAAGCGTAGAGAGTTTCTGTGACAGTAATTAAGGTGTCATTTGGCAAGTGGAACTTGGGCTATTCCATGTCCTTGAATTAATACTGATGTCCCAGCCATCGTAGTCACAAAAGTCATATGCTCAGAATCAAAATGGAGTCATAAAGAACTCGAAATTTTATTCATAAGCCAACAGAGTTACATCATTGTCTCTTTGACTAAACAAAATCTAATCCAAAATGATAGCTAATGCAAAACAATGGTAGTCGGCTAACTTCTTTCGGTAATTCCAAAATAAATGTGACCAGGTGAGCAGAGAGATGTCGGTGGAGCAAAGCTCGCTTAAGTACCACTAATCTCATAACCTTCCTAGCCATCACACTTACTTTGAGTGAGCCTACTTTGAAGAAAAGCTAAACCATTGGCATTTACTACAAAAACATATGGCAATTGCCTATTACATCTCTTGGAAAAATAAAGATTTAAACAGAATCGGTGATCTATTGATCTCAGCCAGATTTGTAGTCTTCAACCCTTCACTCTAGATCATCTTCTTGATCTTCTTGTTCCATATAGTGAGCTTCTCTTGCTTCACAATATGTTTTGTAGGCGGTGATAATTTCTTCACGAGCTCTACAAATGTGTGTCCAATGATCAGACACTCCACATCGAGAACATACATATCTTTGCTCAAACTCCATTGATTGAGGCGCTTTGAAAGCGTCATTTAGATGGCTCTTAGTGTTGGTGGCGCCACCAACATGGCTAGAGGCGTTGCCTCCCTCTCTCTTTCCACGTTTACCTCTTCGGTTCCGTGTTCGCCTATTTTGGCGATTACCTTCCCAAGTAGAGCGATTATATGGACCAGAACGTCCAAATGTATTCCTAAGATTAGGGTTTCGCTCTTGGCGCCCTCTCTTTGGGGCGCGACTATAATTGGATTCTGGAATATGCTCTGTTCCCACGGATCTCGAATTACAGTTTTTCACAATGATGTTGTCATGCTTTTCAGTGACATTCATAGCTCCAATGAGCTCATGAAACCTTGTGATTCGTCTTGCAGTAACATCGATTCGATAGTTTTTAGCAACCATCAATGCAGAGACGGGGAAAGTAGAGAGAGTGTTCTCAATCAACATCACATTTGTGATTTCTTTACCACAGAATTCCATTAAGGATTTAATGCGAAGTGCTTCAGAGTTGTAGTCAAGAACTGACTTGCAATCACAAAAGTGGAGGCTATGCCATCTCACTTCTAGGTCAGGAAGCAGGGAGTCACGGACGTTGCCAAATCTATCTTCGAGTGAGACCCACATCCTTCTGGGGTCTTCTTCATTCATACACTCGTACTGGAGCGAATCATCCATATGACGAGTCATTAGGATGATGGCTTTCGCTTTATTTGCACTACTAGAATTTTGGCCTTAGACATCACGACAATTACATCAGTGAGGAATTCACGCGATGTAAAAAAATGTCATTAACATCGATTCCTCAAATACCGATTTCTATACATATTACTGACATCGATTTTTACTGTTGACCGATGTCTACAATTTAATTCTAAAAGTTAAAAAAATGCGGAAAAGATTAAGTTTAAAATTTCGGCACGCGGGGACCAAAATTTTCGTTCACCACACATACTTAGTCAATTTCCCACTCTCTCTAGCAGCCCATTTTCATCCTCACTCACTATCTCTAACAAAACTGGCGACCCGGCTATCTCTCTAGCTCTTCCCCGAAACCCTAGCCCTCTCCTCCTTCCTCTCCCGCTCTCTTTTCATGGCCACCACTACCTCCCTCTCCTCCACTCACTCCCGTTACTATCTCTCCAGCGCCATGCCTCCGCTGGCAAGCTCTCTCTCTCTCTCTCTCACACACACACACACACACTTTCTCTCTCTAAAACCGTCTCAGTCTCTCTCTGGAATTGACAAAGATGAAGTCTATGCAGCCTCCAAGGAGAAAAGCGCCTCCACCTTCAGATCTAACTATACAGCCTTGGATTCAAAGCCTTCGCCGGTGGCTAAGTTGAAGAGTCTGTTGCCGCCAAGGCCGCCGCCTTCAAATCCTCTCAAACGTAAGCTGGGACGCTTCCTAAAAACTCCGTCCATGAAGCCTCTGGATCTCTTCGTCGATGTATTGCTCTGTTTCTTTACCGACCTGGATCTCTTTGTCGGAAACCTTCCTTTCACTGTTGGTGTGTCAATTTGGATTTCATGGATTGCTTAGTTGCTACTCACTCTTAGTGGGTTTTGTCAAAAGATTCAAACTTTGTGAAAAATATTCAAACTTTGTGAAAAAAAAGGTTCAAACTTTAGCTTTTTGTGACATATAGGTCGCAATTGAAGAGGTTGAGGATGAAGAAGGGATCCACAGCTCAGGTTCGCTTTGCTTTCGGTTTTTGTTTATAACATTGGGTTACTGAGATTGTAGATTATTATTGCTAGGTGCTGAAAGTTAGTTGGTAATTGGTGTAATGCAGTGTGTTTGCTTGGTTGATGAGTCTGGTAATTGGATAATGCGTCCATGTCTCTTTAGTGCTGTGAAGCTTCACCCAAAGGTACATGCTTCTATTTGTGTCAATCTGTGTGGTGAGTTATCGCGTTTTCTTTGAATAGTTAGCTATCATTTTATTTGAATACTTTTTTTTGAATGGGCTCGCACTCGTCGTCGGCTTCGTCAAGCTTGAGAACCGCGACTCCAAGGCCAGGTCACAGTTGGCTCAATTCTCACTTGACGAAGATCTGGCTGTATGTAAATGAGGTAATTCCATCTGGGTTTTCTTTGTTTGTATTAAAATTTTTGTCTTTTTTTGAAACCAAGATTGCCAAAGAAGTTTGAATTGGGTTTGTGAATGTGGTGGTGTAGGCAGCTTCTGAGTTGAAAGACATAAACCACATTCACAAACCCAATTCAAACTTCTTTGAATTGGGTTTTTCAACACAGCTTATGAGTTGAAAGACACAAACCCAACGCAGCTTTTGGTTTGTGAATGTGTCTTTCAAATTTTGCTTTGATTTCTAATTGGGTGTGTTCCCTAACTGCAAATTTTTAATCTTTGTGTAACTGGGTGAATGGGGCATTTGGGTTTGTGGTAATGATTGTAAAGTCTTGTGAATCGCATTGGAGTTCTAGTTGAAACATTTCATTTTGTGATAATGATTGTTGAGGTTAATGAGTTGGGATTTTGTGGAACTGTTAAGTAATTGGATCCTTTTGTTCGCATTTCAGGAGGAGATACATGAACTGCTACTGAGTTTTGCTGAAGCTGGAGCTACTGTTGTGAGACTAAAAGGACGAGATCCACTAGTGAGTTCTTAGATTTTATCTTCAAAAAGTTATGGCAATTCCTTACATATCGAATTTGTAACATTATGATGAAGCATATTGTTTGTCTTTTAGGTGTTTGGAAGGGGTGGAGAGGAGATGGATTTTTTACAAAAGCAAGGAATTCAAGTGCAAGTTATTCCAGGTACAATAATGAATGAATATTAGTAAACTCTGTTATTTAGTTGAGCCTTTTAATAAGAATTTTCGAATGTCTCAAGAACTTTAAGTGGCTCCATTAGTTACCTATTTCTTTCAAAGTGAGTATGTTCATTATCTAACCAAAGAAACATCGATAAAAATACAATTATATTGTTGAGAATATCCAACAGTGTCAGCAATGGCAATTGATATCTAAGTGTGACTTTTTTCTTTTCTTTTTTTTTACCCTTCTAGTGGTTCCTTAACACTCTGATGTTTTTATTCAAGTTTAATTTGTCCTAATTGTCTATTCGCTTTTTTAGGTCTATGGTTGTTTGCAGTTTGGTGGTCTCGTACTTTTTGGTTGATGATGTTTGTTGATTATCATGTTTTATGTATCCTGTTAATTGTAAAGAGTTGTAGAGCTTTCATATTCTGTAGATTGCTGGCACATTTTGATGGTACTTCCTGTTTTCAT
The DNA here is from genome assembly GCF_002994745.2 of Rosa chinensis. Taxonomy (NCBI): domain Eukaryota; kingdom Viridiplantae; phylum Streptophyta; class Magnoliopsida; order Rosales; family Rosaceae; genus Rosa; species Rosa chinensis. The sequence continues at coordinate 48,946,752 of NC_037091.1, forward strand.
ATAAGTTTCCTATTAAAAAGGAGTGAAAATCCTAGCCTCTACCTTATACTTTGGTGAGAGATTACAGTAACAACCTGAATTTGAGTGACATTACAGTAAGTCTCCCAACCTGAATTTGGTTTCTACTAGTATCATTTTATACCTTAAGGCTTTGATGCTTATGAATCACTTGTAAAGTTCCATTTTCCACATCAAGATTAAATTCAAAGTTGGCATTTGACTTTGATTATGCAGCAACACAGGAGAGCCGTTATGGAGACCTTTCCTCTACAATGAGAGCTGCCCTGATGCTTTACCGACGGTTAAATCCATTGCTCCTCCAAACCATACAATCTGCTCTGGTTCCTCTACTCTGTGCAAGCTTGTCTCCTAGTGGGAGAATGATGATCCAAATAAAAAATCTGCACTATTGTTGCACCAAGCAGATTGGCTTTTGTGGCTTCTTCATGGAAAACTCGGAGTGTCTGATTATAATAATGCTTTGAAGGTAGTTTCTGTAACCCTTTTCTCTAGTTTATGTTTACATCTTCTAGCTTTGAAGCATTAAATTTCTATGTTTGGATAATGTAGTTCCATTTATATGCTTTAGGTTGGTTATGATCCTGAGCTTGAATCCTATCCACCCTGGCTACTCTCTCAGCCCTATTCACAACTTTTACCTTCTGTTAGAGCTCCTGGAACTTCAATCGGTCATTTGAAAGAGGACAGTAGATCGGATTTTGGTAAAATTTTCTTGCACTTGGCATAATAATAACACTCAAACAAGTTCTTTGAGGCAAATCAGTTGTCCATTTATGTATTGATCATTGACCTTGTATAGTAGCAACTAGCAACTGACTATCAGGAAAGCTTTCGAGAAAAGTTCATGTGAAATTAATTGTAATTATACACTTTTTTTACTTTTTAGCACCAAAAAAAAAAAAAAACCACCATTTAGCTGAGCTGGTGTGCTCCTGATGCGGCTAGTTAAATTAAACATTATACTAAGCGTGGTAGTTGTACAATTGTATACTGAAAAATGCTGCTCAAATTTCTAAGGTCTCTGATAGGGCAATGCATTTTTGTATCTTTTTATTTAGGTTCTATTGTTCAGGTTAAGACTTATGATTTCGAAATATTACAAGCCATGCAGTGCGTATCTTAAGCATGTTTTATAGCAGTTTAACCTTATAACATATAAAATATGTAATTGCACGTTTTCCAAGTACTGATTGTGATGTATGCACAGGAACCACTGATAGTATAGCAGCTTTTTTAGCAGCTCGTGCAACACAACCTGGGAAAGCTGTGAGTTCCTTGTGCTCCTTCTTACTCAGTCAGAAACTTCTTTAGGGCATTGCTTCATGGTTAGGTCATCAAATCATATGACTTCTATCTTCTTCTTTTTTCCCTCAACTCCTTACACCTTATTTTATTTATGCATTTCCCCATCCTGTGCAAACATTGTTGTGTACAATGCAGTCAAAATGTTGTTTTATAAGTTGTCTTGCATTTGTAATTTCCTGAGATCTTGTTGCTTCCAAATGTACACATGCCCACTATTGATTATTTAGCAAATAGTCTAAAAGTTTGTATCCAGGTAACTTCATTGGGTTCAACACTTGCCATAAAACTGCTGAGCGTTACTAGGATTGAGGATGCACGGTTTGGGGTGTATAGTCATCGCCTTGATGATAAGTGGCTTGTTGGAGGTGCTAATTCAAATACTGGTGGAGCAGTTCTTACACAAATTTTCACTGACGAGCAACTGGAGAAATTGAGTGAACAGATTGATCCCATGAAGCTTCTCCTCTAGACTATTACCCACTGCAATCAGTTGGTGAGAGATTTCCAGTGGCAGATCCGAATATGGCTCCAAGATACTTGTTTTTTAAGGGAAGAGGAAATAAATATGAGTGGTGCGTTAGAGTACGTAATATCTTTTGCACATATGATTATATCCTAATTTGTGGAAGCTTGGTCAATCTTTCGCCTAAAAAAAACAGTACACAATGAGATGCCTTATGTAGAAAAGATTGTATATTCAACTAGCCTAGTTGAATATACAATCTTTGTTGTTCTATAATCACAAACCCTTTTACCTGATGATTATGACTTATGTTATTCTATATGTTTTTAGCAGGCAGCAAAGACTGGGAAAGGATACACCCAAGAACAATTTGACGAGGTGCACATTAAAGTAGCTGACTATTTGCAGACTTTGCTATAGATGCTGACTCTACCAAAGTGATTTTGAGTAAGGCTAGCTAGATTTTATAGAACCATTTTGAAGTAGAACGTTGTACAATTGCAGGTGAACTAAACTGCATATAGTTATTGCAATGGTCTGTTTTGGGCTTGCCTTGATGTAGGTTGGGGTGTTTTTGCCTATTTTTGGAACTATTAACAATTCTAATGTTGGACAGAAATTAATGCAATGCCCCATATTCAATTATGGAATTTCATGTTGTCGAATGTGGATTACATTGATTGTAGCAGCAATTACAAATTTTCTGGACATCATCTCATATAAAGGCTATGATGTATATACACCTGTTTCAAATCAGTGTTAAACTACAAAAACGATGTCAATAAAGAGATAATACATCAGTTTCGAAACAAAAATCGATGTCTCGTCTTTCATGGATATCGACGTATTGAGTAAGAAGCGATGTTAAAAAAACTAATGGACGTCGATGTAAACTACAGGGAACGATGTCTAGTATCAATATGGACATCGATTTACAATTTGGAAAACGATGTATAGCATCAATATGGACATCGATTTACAATTTGGGAAACGATGTCTACAATTTGGGAAACGATGTCTAATATTAATATGGACATCGTTGTTAAGCTAAAACATGATGTAATATAGTAAAATGGACATCTCTCCATAAAAAGAAACGATGTTTATTATAATAATGCACATCGTTTATACAATACTAAGGAATGTAGATGGAATCTTAAATAGTATGATATATGGAAAACATGCTTAAACCTCACAACCGGCAGGCAAAATGAAAAGAATCTGATGTCTGATACCATATAAAACATCGTTTCTAATATGAGTAACGATGTTAAAATGAATACTTCTACTATTGGACCTATACTTCATTAAGCATTAAATGCCAAAATATAAAGGTTTAACAATAGCTAAACACACTAATATGTCATCATAATAACGGTTTTACATCGGTTCCATAAGCTTATTCGATGTCTATTGTTGAATTGGACATCGGTTTTTGACCGATGTCTTTTTGTTCGTGATCTTTAACATCACCCACTAAGACATCGGATGGTTTTTTTTTTAACATCGGTTTCTGGCCGATGTCTAAGGCAAAAATCCTAGTAGTGTTGCCTCTAAGGCTGCTCTATTTGCTTCCGAAGCTTGAGCTTGCTCAACAGTTTCTTGAGAATATATACATCCCACATGAGAAAAAAGGGACCTTGCCTATGAGTTTATAAGGGTTTGGGCCACTCCATCCATTGCCAATTGGTTTTGGATGTGAACCTCAAATTACTTTATCATGGTATCAGAGCTAGGTTACCCACGTGTGCATGCCTAACGGCCACACGGGCTCCACGTCACCCAAGTTGTCTACGTGTATGGCTTGAAAATTCGCCACACGTGCGGGGGCGTGTTTAGAATATATACATCCCACATAGGAAAAATGGGACCTTGCCTATGAGTTTATAAGTGTTTGGGCCACTCCATTAATTGCCAATTGGTTTTGAATGTGAAGCCCAAGATTACTTTATCAAAAGGAAATGAACATACTCATTATGTTCTTGCATAGAATCCATGGGGATTTTGTGGATTGATTCAGCTAACTTGCGGACGCTTAAATATTTCATGATGTTGGTTAACACGCAAACACGCTGGTCACGTGTTGTGCCATTGTCCACCTATAAATGCTGCTTATGCTACACTCCTAGCACATATCATATGACAACGGACTCACTCCCCAGATCATCCTATTCAGTCAATTGGATTTGACTATGCTAGAGAGTTTACATCGAAAAACTTTCGATGGATATTGCAATGGGACTAATGTTGGACATCATATTCCCATGTACACACCAAAATGGTCTTGCTGAAACTACTACGATGATAGTCTGGACATTGGTAATGCGCATCAATCTCCTTATATCCGCTTGGGGTGATGCAATATCGCATGCAACTATGCTAATTCGTCTACGACCCACCGCCACTCAATATACCTCTGTGTTACAGTAAGTGACTGGGTACAAGTATCGTACTTACGCATATTTGAGTGAGCCATTTATGTGCCAATTTCGCCGCCACAGCGCTCTATGATGGGTCCTTACAGACGAATGGGCAACTACGTTGGATTTGAGACTCCAACAATCGTCCGCCACTTAATGCCCTTGCAAGGCGATCTCATTACCGCTAGATTTGTGGGTTGTCACTTTGATGAGACAGTCTTCCCGTCGTTAGGGGGAGTGAAAAACACGGATGTTCAGCAGGATCGACAGGAATTATCGTGGCCTGTCCCCACTATGTCTCATCTCGATCCCTGTTAAAGTGACGAGATCACACAATGCTGCAAACAAGCCTATAAGGAAGGACGTTCCTACTAGAGGACGTAGTGCCACCCTACACGGAGGTAGGCATGGCGCCAATGCCAAAGAGAGTGGCACTCTAGCGTTACAGGCCATGGCCCCAGCTAGGATGCGTGGGAGGCCCGTAGGTTCGAATGACACTTTGGCACATTCCAATCCTTTGATCATCAAGACTCAAAATCCATCTCATGAGAATCTTCCGGGTTAGGGTTATCGTTGGGGGACGCCTCAACGTCAGAACCTATTCCCGATAATATAGAACTCTATGAAACTTACACTAGTGTACATGAGACGTGGGATAGAAACTCCATCATAATTGATGATGTAGTTACGCATGAGTTTGTTGAGTCAGATGATATCGAACCACGCTCCGTTGATGAATGAATGCCAACGTAGAGAAATTTGGCCTAAATGGAAATATGCGATCCAGGTTAAGATGGATTCTCTAACAAAGAGGAAGGTTTTCGAGCTAGTGATGCCAACACCTCCTAACATAAAACCTGTTGACTAATAGGTCTTCGTTAGAAAGCGTAGTGAGAAAAAGATATGGTAATCTCGCCTTATGGCGCAAGGCTTCTCATAAAATGCCCTAAAATCGACTACGATGAGACATATTCTCTCGTAATGGACGTCATTGCACTCCACTACCCTGTCAGTTTGGTAGTTTCTGAATAACTGAACATGCAGCTTACAAATGTGGTCACTACGTATCTCTATAGGGATCTAGATACGAAATATACATGAAGGTTCATGGTGAACTTCATTTACCCAAGTCAAGTGGCTCTAGACCACGGAGCTCTTTTACAAAGAGGTTGAAACGCTCACTAAAATGACTACTTGATTGGGAAGGGATATGCCCATGCGTTTCCATAACAAATTTTAGATTCCATCGCGGTTCATGTTGGACATGATCTTCATTAGAAGCCCTTAAAGAGTTAAGGGAAACCGCTGAACACTTGAAATCCAATTTTGAGATGAAGGATTATGGGATAACACGATTATGTCTCAGTTTGGAACTTGAGCATCGTGTCGATAGATGCTTAGACATTTTGACAAGGTCAAACCTTCAAGCACCCCCATGATTGTCCGTAGTCTTGATCTTGAAAAAGATCCTCTTCGTCTGAAGGATGATGACGAAGATGTGCTAGAGGCAGAAGTGCCTTACTTGAGTACAATAGGCGCATTATTGTACTTATCTCAATGCACATGACCAGACATCTCGTTTGCAATGAACTTGTTAGCTAAGGTATAGCTCTGCGCCAACGCGATGCCATTTTGATTAGTGTAAAAGATATCTTTCAGTACTTGAGATGTACGATTGATATGGGCTTGTTCTATCCCTACAGAGAGAAGATTGATTCGGACCCATCACACACCAGAAACGCCGCCAACGCTGGCCTGCATTCTGTATCCCCATCCCAAAACGATATAGGTGTTTCGGAAGGTTTTGCTGATGCTGGGTACCTCTCTGACCTACACAAAGGTCGCTCCCAAACTGGTTAAGTGTTCACCATGGGAAAAGACCGTGATATCTTGGAGGTCTACAGAACAAACCGTAGTCGCTATATCTTCGAACCATGTAGAGATTATTGCTCTTCACGAAGTGGTTCGTGAATGTTTATGGATTAGATCCATAATCACACATGTTCGAACAATTGTGGTTTGAAGTCTACCACAAGATGAGCCTACGAGCATTTAGGATAATGCTGTTTGTTTTGAACAAATGAAGCAAGGCTACATCAAAAGAGACAACACCAAGCATAATCAGCAACAATAGGCTCTCCTCAAATACCAAAGTGAACTAGGTTCGATCTGAGGATAATGTGGCAGACTTGTTTACTAAGTCATTGCCCAAATCCACGTTCGAGAAACATGTGGCAAGAATTGGCTTGCAGAAATTATCTGAACTTCCATGATCGTAGTCATCAGGGGGAGACGCAGACATCAGAGGGAGATGTCTACATGTTCACCTAGAAACGTGAAGGGTGTGTTGTGCTCTTTTTCCCCTTCGACCGAGGTTATTTTTGTCCCACTGGGTTTTTGTTACTCGGCAAGGTTTTTAATGAGACAATGAGAGAAGCACCACGTTTGGGCAACACAAGGGGGAGTGTTCAAGTAAACCCTAATTTGTGTTTGGCTCAAACTCTAGGTTACTTGACCTAGTGGTAATAGGATTAAATTAGAAGGATCTAGATTCCTATTCAATGTACGATTACTTTCTTTGTATGATTGAGATTCTATACATTGTAATCCTCTATATAAAGAGACCCTTATTATCAATGAGAATACACAGCGATTTCCTCTCAATTTCAATTTCTCTACAATACTATTTACTTTTTTCTTTTCTTTTTTTTATCAATTTTTTTCCTACCCTCTCCACCTCTCATCTTCTTCATCCACTTGGATTGGGTTGGGTTTTCTAGTTTCAATTATAAGTGGGAAATCTTGGTTTCTGATTTCGTCTCTCCATACTAAACATGGAGCAATCAATTATTACTTGATGTAGGATCTGAAGAAGGGGATAGACCTTCTTAAAAATTCTTTTATATTCGTCTGTTTGTAGCAACCTGCTGCTCTTTTCTATTCATCAATTTATGAAACCAGTACCAACTTGCTGCTCTCTGTTACTCTTGGTTAACTCTCTGTTTGACTTGATTTGAATTTGATGCAAATCTTAGATATAACATCTACCTGCAAATATCAAACAAAGATAAAGCAATTTCTGAGTCGGTTGCTCTGCCAGACTAGGGGATCTGATCTTTGTTTGTAGTGGGTCAACGGGCATCAGTTAATAAAATCCTAGAACTCATCCGCTCCACGCTCCTCACCAGTGACCACCAACCGGAGTTCTCACCAATCTCGACTCCCCGACCCCGACGTCAGCGCTACCATGACGATCTCGTGACTCTGTGCGACAACAATGTCAATCTGCTTGATAAGGTCTCCAGTTGGTGGGACCGGATCGGCCAGAACACGCTCGGCGGCTCCAACGCCGTTTTGAAGGTCGCGTTCGAGTCGGAGGATGAGGAGTCGTCGTCGTCTGCATTTTTTTTTTTTTGTGTTTTCTTTTGTTGTTGACAGGTTGAGAAGAATTGCTTCAAATTTCTTTTTATTTTATTTTTTAATATCAAGTTGGAATCAAATCACAATTTTAAAAGGGGAGTGAAATTTGCGAAATTTGCACTCCCCTTTTTGCAAACTACTTCAGTTTTTTATTTTATTTTTTCTTTTTCGGGTCTTTTCTTCCTCCCTCTCTCCTCTCTCTCTCTTTCTTTGTTCTCCAAACCAAAGCAAAAAAACAAGCACCAAAAGCAAAACCACACCATTATTCTCTTCTTTCTCACAAAAGCTCCCAACTTTCTTAACCAAAGCCAAAACGAACAAGAACCCATAATTTCTCATGGAAGAAGACGGAGATATGTCTCCACCTTTCTGGCTCTAGCAGCAACCCAACACTCCCCGCCGCCGCCTCCGCCGCTCTACCTCCTCTCTCCTCTTTAGCTCCGGCACCTTCATCCTCCTCCTCCTCGCCATAGCTCTTGCCTTCATATTTATCATAGTCCCATCTGTGCATTCCTTTATTTCTCAGATATTCAAACCCAACATGGTGAAGAAGAGCTGGGACTCCCTCAACGAGTATTCAGATCCGACGGTGTACAATGATCATCTTGTTAACAGAGTGGGCTCTATGAATAGTAATTTCCAACAATCGCCGCTGATACTGGCTTCACCATCACTCCGAAATCAGCGGCGTTGCCAGAATATGAAGAAGGGGAGAAAAAGATAGGGAAGAATGTGAAGAAGAGAGGAGTTGCCACTACTAAAGAGTTCTTGATAACTTCATTGAGGAGGAAGAAGAAGAAGCAGAGACAAAAGATTTGGAAAAAAGAGAGAGGAGAGAGAGAGAGAGAGAGAGAGAGAGAGAGAGAGAGAGAGAGAGAGAGAGAGAGAGAGAGAGAGGGAGGAAGAAAAGAGCCGAAAAATAAAAATAAAATAAAATTTGACTTGAGGGTATTTTGGGAAGTGCAGAAAGACGTGGGAGTAAATATATATTATTAAAAAACAGAAAGGGAGTGTAGTTTGCAAAAAGGGGAGTGCAAATTTCACTCCCCTTTTAAAAATCTAATCATATATATGGTCGTCACATGCTCATATTTAATGACTGTTGTGACGGAAAATGGACATAAGGACGATACTGATAAGAAAAAATGAGTTCAGATATTGAGTAAAAACTCCAAATGGTGAATGAATTATTGTGAAAGGTACTTTTTGGTATCTACAAATTTTTTTTAGTCCTAATAGTACCTGAAGTATTGCACGTACCATTACCAAATATAATACCTCCATTAATTTTTCCGTTAAAATCACCTACATGACATGTACTTTTTTGGATAAAAACTTCAAATGATACCTAAACTATTGCAAAATATATTTTTGTTACTTGTAATTTTTTTTTTACCCAAAATGGTACCTCAAGTATTGCGCATTTACTATTTTTTTCATCATAATATAAAATTCATTCATTAGAAGAAGTGTTACAAATAGGTTTTGTTTTGTTTGTTTGTTTTTTTTTTTTGAGTAAAATGAGGTCAGTCCTCTATTGAAATTGAAAGATTACAACGATATCAAGCCAATAGGCATAAAAAGAAAATAAACAATGCGAAAAGGAAAAAATCAGAAATACAAAGAATTAAAAATGCAAAAGCAGTAGCGTCGAAACGCAGCGCTGATTTTACTCTACGGATTGCAGCCGTGTAGTGATTTGAGTAGTCGGTGGTTTGACTACCCATCGAACTCCAACGCACAATTTGACAAAAATCAACTTGGTGCCGGAATGAAGGCACTCTCCGACCTAAAGATCAAAGCCGGCTAAGGGTGTTAGAACATGGCCATGTTGGCAGACGAGCTTTCACGAACATATACCAAAGACTTGGGTCCCGAATCTAATACCAGTAATGCATAGGAGCCCCAAACCATGGTATCAAATGAGCAATAGTCCAACAAAAATAGTGGGACGCAGCCCAAGCCCAGCTCCCTCTAGGATCCCAGATCCGGAACCCTTGGTAGATTCCGGGTCCTTCTGACGTCGTTAACATATGAAATGGAATCGAAGACCACAAACTCATGGGAGTGGACCACTAGGCCGATAATTGTCCTCCCACTCAAACTCAGGCCCAGATCCAAGATATCAACTTGAGCCCAAGGCCCACTATGTCGTCTGCAAGCACCCAACCCATCTAGACCATCGGCCTTGTCGCCGGTGACGCATCAAGTTTCCGCCATGCCGCCACACAATTGGGAGTCGACTGACCAGAAGAGGTCGCCTGCACCACCAATCGTCGACCCATAGAACTAACGCGCCCGTACCATACACATACGGTCCGACCGGAGTAGATCCACCATTCACAACCACAGATTGAGTCCAGCGTCAACACCGTGGCGGCAACTCGGATCCCACTCCTCCCAACACTCGCCGCCATCCTCCCATGGCATCTCAGCCATTTGTTGGCCCACCGGCGTAGCCCCAGCAACACCCAGACTCCCCGCAAAATACAACTCGCCTCTGAAACCAACGAAAACGAGCATGAAGAGGCCGAAGCCTGAAGTTTTCTCCATGAAAGGAGTAGGTATAGGACACGATGGATCAGGAAGACTCGCCGCTCCACAAACCCTAGCAGAGCGCTAGGTCTTCTTTAACTATTACAAATAGGTTGAAACAATACGAGTTTCGGTATAAAAAAAAATCTAATATTTCATCAAATTAACTATTTATTTTTAGCTAAAAATTTTATCAACAAAAAAGATTTGGGGCAAAACTTGAGGTACATTTGGGGTAAAAAAAAAATTTATAGGTACCAAAAAATATATTTTGCAATAGTTCGGGTACCATTTGAAATTTTTATTTAAAAAATACATGCCACGTAGGCGACTTTAACGGAAAAGTTAATTGAGGTACTATATCTGGTAACGGTGTAATACTTCAAGTATCGTTTGGGGTAAAAAAAATTCATAGATACCAAAAAATACATTTCGTAATAGTTCAGGTACAATTTGAAGTTTTTACCCTCAGATATTACATTGATCACATTGTAAGTTTAGGTATCATCCTAAAGGTCACCTAAGTGTCCAGACATTGTTGGTGAAAAAAACTCATATGTTTATGAACTCTATCTCATAATACAATTCCTGCAAGAGTGACACGTAGATGTGATTTATGTCTTTGATGTGAAATTTGGGTAATATTATCTTATATATTTTAGTATTTTCTAATAAAAAAACTATGATTGTTTCTATCTTGACCATTTACCTAATTTGGACCTAACAAATGCCCACTTACTCCACTAAAAGATATGTGTACTGACTTATCCAATTTAAAGGTAAAAAGACAAGTTTGCCCTTCAAATAATTAAAAAGTCATTAGAGACTTTCGCCTGACTCCGGTCACCTGTCTCTGGAATTCGGCAACGGGACTCCGATCACCGGAGGTTTCCAAAGAGGTCACCAGAGACTTTTATCACCCCCAATAAATTTTTATTGGGGGGACAATAAAGTTTATTAAGAGGCAATAAAATGTTTATTAGATATTATTAGAGGCAATAAAACATGACGCTGAACTCCAGTCATTGGTCCGGAAGTTCACAAGAGGTCATCGGAGACTTTTATTACCCCCAATAAAACCCAATAAATTTTTATTGGGGGGCAATCAAAAGTTTATTGAGAGGCAATAAAACCATATGCTAGACTCCGGGAGCCGGCGACCGGATTCCAGCAAAGTCTCTCTCAAAGTGATAAAAGGAAAGAGGGCAAAATTGTCCCAAAAATAAATAAATAATAATAAAAAATAACTTAATTAGGAATTAGGGCAAAAAATATGTCATTTGTTGGGTGAGTGGGCAATCTTATAAGATTTTTGGGTAAATGAGGTTAGTATAGCTCAAATTTGAGTAAATTGTTGCTTATTAAGTTACTTGAAAATTGTTATCCTATTCCATTTCATTTCTTTAAACCCTCACCCTAAGCCTCATTACATCCAATAAAACTCTTTTTTTATCCAAGATGTGATTTTGTTGATTAGTGGAGATAAGATTGAAGAGTAAGCATATGGCGGTATTGCATGAGATTGTTTTGAATGTAGAATAGTTAAGCCATAAACATTTGTGTGAAAATTAGAGTGAATATCTTGTGAGTTTATGGTTAACATAGTTTGACATGCATTCTCAGTTTTGGTACATTGAAATGACAAATTAGAGACATGTTGCACATTTCAAAATGCAAGCATTTGATCCATGAAGTTTTAAGACCTAACTTGATTTTCATGCCCTATCTATATTGTGTTCTTTGAGGAAATTGTTGGAAGGATTAGGTGGCATTCGGTAACGTTTTCAAGTCATCTTTTTCATTTTATAAAATGAAAATGGTTTGAAAATGCGTTCGTTAGTCTGTTTTCAAAAATGCAGAAAATAATTTTTGAAAATATTTTTTTATTTTACTTGTAAAACAGGAAAACGACAAATAGACGTTTTCACCTTTTCATTATCATATTTTAGAAAACACGGAGATATATTTTCCAAAACAAAGAAAAAAAAGAACGTGCTCTCTTCTTCCATATTCTCACGTCGCTATCTTCTTCTTAGGTCTCTCTCTCATCTCTAGTCGCCATCTTCTCTCATTTTTGAAAATTGTTTTCGGAATAAGCTACCAGACACATTTTTGGATCTCAAAAATCCAATCTTGTTTTCTCGTTTTTATTTTCAAAATCGATTTTTGAAAAATCATTTTTAAAAACGTTACCGGACAAGAGGTACTTGTTGTAGTGTTAGATTTGGGTTAGTTTGCTTGAGGACAAGCAAAGATCAAGTTTGAGGGTATTTGTTGGATCATAATTCATATACATATTTGTGCCCTAAAACATGGAAATTACTTGTTTTAAAGTCCAATTTAATGTTGACTAATCCAATTCCATTATTCCCCTAATCTTGTACTTTTGCTTAACCTTTGTGTTTATTTATATATATTTATTATGTTTTCCTTATCATGCCAGGAAATGATGGAAAAGCATGGAAATGAAATAAAAAGTCAACCTTAGCACATTTTCCTACTCCGGCTAGAAGAAAGCGAGCTAGACAAGGAAGGAGGATTGGCAGCTTGATCAAACGAACTCCCAATGAGTTGAAACTTTTCAGATCGATTCTAGACATCCTAAGGATCATTTATTATGAAGAGTTTAAGAGTTATTTCAGAGTGGAAAACCTTCAAAAGATTGGTCCAAGTTTCTGACTAAAAGAGGAAAACGGTAAAACCAGACCTGTACAGATTTCAGCAGTATTTCCGGACAAAATACTGTGAATTAAGCTCTGAAATTTTGCTAGTATGATCTACACTTATTGAGAAACATTTGATATGAAGAAGTCAAAAGCCAATTCTGAAGTCTCGGTGAAGATTCAATTGAATGAAGTTTCGGAAGCAGAAAATGAATCCTAGTTGATCGAATAAGGGTAACTTAGCCGAGAATCCATTTTGGACGAATTTGTTATGCATTTTTGGAAGGTAATGTTGCTGCAATTCTCAAGGAGAGTTCTAGAAGAATCCTACAAGATTATGACAAGATTAATCCATCATATTATCATTTGGATAATAAGCATGGTGCATAGGGTTCTCTCCATCCTTGTCATTGACTTTGGTGACCCAAAACCACCCCAACACTCTTCAAATTCATGATTTTCATGCACAATAAAGAGAGCTAGCTGCTCCTCTCTTCTCCTAAGTCATCTTTTTCTACTCTACATTCTAATAGCTCATCATTACTTCTATATTTTGTACTCTATCTCTTCCATACCCTTTCCCTTGTTTTTAGGATCTATTACCAAGGTTCTAAAAAACGCTAGGCGCTAGTCGGGCGGTGACTCAGGGACTAGCGCCTAGGGGCCTAGGCGGGGACTAGGCGGTTTTTTTTTTTAAAATTTTAAATTATTTTAATGACATATAATAATATAAATGATAATATTTAAAGTCTAAAAATTAATTATAAATATAAAAATAGTCAAAATATAGAATAAATTAGGGTTTATGACCGCCTAGTCCCCGCCTAGAACCGCCTAGTCCCCGCCTAGCACCGCCTAGCACCGCCTAGCACCACCGCCTAGCCCTCCTAGTCCCCGCCTAGCCGCCTAGGCGCCCAGCGCCTAAGGGAAACGCCTAGGCCAAAATCGGAGCGGTTCCTTGCCGCCTAGCGCCTAGGCGCCACCAAGGCGGCCGCCTAGGCCGATTTTTAGAACATTGTCTATTACCACTCTCATACTCCATCTCCATGCTTCTTATAATACTTGAGCTACTCCTTTTGCTTTCATTCATCATTTCGCTCCTCTCTTTTTTCTCTAAAGGCATCACCCATTCCACCATATTACATCTTTTTTCTCTTGATCTCCACAACAAAACCTCCATCTCCACCTCCCAAAATCCAAACCCATAATATCCATACTCCCCTTACTACTCCATCTCCTCCATCACCACCACAACAACTACCATCTTCCAGCACCACAAACTCTATCACCACCACCATAAACTCCATTACTACCACTCAAAGTTAGCCAAAGAAGCATCATATCTTCATCACCATTCCATTCACCATCAACATCAATAAGTTCATAATTCATTCATTCCACCATAAAGGAGGATCTAAGGGCATTGAAAGATGAAAACCATGGAGAAGCTAGTCATCAATTTATCAATTAAACTTCAACTAGTTCATTCTTTCCTTAACTCTTTAATTTACTTTGATGTATATTATAAATTTGATGTTAATTTGTATGATTATGAGTGAGTAGTTACTTTGTTGGGGCTAGGGTTGAAAGCCCTAGCCAATCTTATATGGATTGATGCTATAATATGATGTTATCCAATTTTCTTTAACATGCCTACATGCTAGTTCAAGAGTTGAATGCATATGCTTAAACTTTACCACTTTAAGTATGTGTGTTTGCTATGTCATGATATAATGTTTAGAGATTGGTTGCCTTTGAATGTTAAAGCATGAAAGTACACTAGGTGTGCATGGAGGGGTTGTGAATTACAATCACTTAGAGATAAGCTTGGTTGGTTTGCATGATTTCTTCATCTCCAAACTTTATGCACTTAGGGTAATGCACTAGATACCTAACCGGATTGAAATGCATTACTTAAGTAGTTAAGTACTACACCCAAGAGGGGTTGCTTGATATTACAAAAGGAGCATGTCCCTTGTCATACCCGAGAGGGATGCAAGGAGAGAAATTTGTTAATTAATTTAGCATCATTCATATAGAAATGCATCAATACTTGCAAGGGAGGTTAGTGGTAGACAATCTAAATCCTAACTTTCATCCATTTGATCACTAGTTTAGTTTAGAGTAATTTAGTTTACATTTGAGCATCTAGTTGTTTTCGATTCAAAACTCTTCATAAACCAAAATCAAATCACTACTCCATCTTGCACATACTCACCATGGCCTAGATTTCCTTGTGAATTTAGGTTTGTGATTGTACATTTGAATATTCTAGCTCTCCTTAGGTTCACACCCTAGCTAGTGAAATGAATCCAATCCTCGTGGGTTCGACAATCTTTCTTAAATCCATATACTATTACTTATACCCCTTATACTTGAGGGTGGCTATTTGGCTAACAGTACGTACTCAAGCTTAAATATGGGCCATGAAGTACATCTTCGACTTCTAGAAATGCTATGACGCTGCGTCTTGCTTGTAGCTCTAAAAATTTGATTGAAAATGCTATTTTTTATTTATTATGTGTCAGTAACGAATGTGTTAGTGCATATGAAATGATTTATAGAATGATGAATGTTACAATTCATTGAGCATTCCTTTTTGTTATATGTTTATCTTGCATTCAAGCTATCTAATATAGGTAGAGTAGAAAACACTAGCTATCCTTTACGGGCTTACTAATTATGTGCTTTCAACTGAAATGTTTTTAACCCGATCCATAAAAGAGTAACTTGCTAATTGTGGTAGTTGGTTATAGCGAGAGGCTAAAATTCTTTTTCTTTTTGTGAGCACATTACTTATGTATTGTTATATGGCACAAAATGATTTGGGTGAGAGACTTTTTTCTACCAAATCATGTAAAAACCTAAATGAAATGAACTCAATAAGGTACCATTGAAAAAAAATTTAATTATTTAACTCAAGGAAATGGAGAAGATGGTACTTCTTTCAGAGAGGCAAGGCCTCAAATTTTTTCCAGAAGAAGAACACGTCCATCTCCTAATTTTCATTTTCCTTAAAAAATTATTTTAATTTAAGTTGTTATTATTTTAATAAAATATAATTGTTTCCACGTTGGGTGGTTCTAGTTGGACCTCCAAATTTGCTATTTGGACCTTTCATACTTAATATACCTCTAATTTACCTTTTAGAATACTTGAAAAGCTAAGTAGACCTCTTTATCTTTACCAAAACACCCTTGAACATGAGATTACTCTACTTTTTATCTGTATCTTTAACCATGAGAAAAATAATGAATTAAAATCATATGATATTGCTTTCTTATAAGTAGGTCTCTCTCCTCTACCAAAATTAATCAGAGAGTTGGTTCTCGATCTTGATATGTTGCTAGAATCCCCTTGAATTTGCTAAAAGAAGGATTTCAAGGGTTTTGGGTTAGAAGATCGAGTAATGACTATATCACAATATTGAATGAATTTAGTTTATGAAAATTTTATATCAAATTATTTTGAATTTACTTTTATATTAAATGATAATTATTATTTTTACTTAATTATTTATGGTAAATTATAAAACTACATAGGCAATATAAAGAAATTTCGGAAAGATTTTTTTTTTAATTTAATGTTATAAGAAGAGTATTTGTTTTTTCTTTTCTTTTCTATTTTTCTCTCTTTGTCCTTATTTGTCTTTTCATATGATTTGAGAAAATCTATTAATAATTAAAAAAAAGTTTGAGGTCCAAATATCAAATTTGGAGGTTCAACTAGAACCACCCTTCCACATTATTTGCCACATCATACTTGAAATTAATCAAAACCATTAAGTGCTAAAAAGAAGTGTAAAAACACATGTAAAATAATTTGTCCCATGATCCTGATCCTTATTATATAGCTCAAATTTATTCATTAAAAATAAAAGAATGAGAAAAAAAAAATTATAACTTTTTGCTAGAAAGTATATATGAAGGGTTTAAGTGGTTAATTTTAACCTACTTTTTGTCCATAATATTAGATTGGAGCTCCACCAGAGATGAAAAACCTACTTGAAGAAATAGATCGGCCAAGCAATGCTTAGAATGTCCACTTTTGAACAATGTAAAAAATACACAAATTATATATATACTAATTGAGGGTTTGATACTATAACTCAGGAATAGTACCGGCTTAGCAACAATGCTGGCTCAAGTCGAGCCGATCATGGAAAATACTATTTTGCCCTTTTTTAATTTTATTTTTAATTTTTTAATTTTTTTATGACACTGGTATTCACTCTTGGTATAAAAAAACCTATCAATCAGCCACAGTTTTTTTTTTTTTCATTCTCTCCTCTCCCTTCTTTTCTTTAATCGTCTCAGAGTTCCTTCTTATAAATCGCCGAAATCAAATCCATTCTTAGCTTTCATCGCAAACCCTAAGACATGTCAGGCGGGAATTTTAAGTTTAGTTTCTGAATTATTTTGATCAGTTGTTTTTGATTGGATTTACACATCAAGTCCATATATGTAAGGTAATGTTTCTTCTGAATTGTGTTCATCAGGGTACATCGGATCATAATAATAATAATTAATCAAACAACCATTTGAGATTTGTTTAATGCTTTGTGCTATCAAAGAGATGCTCATCAGTTTTTTGTAGTAATTTCACAGTGTTCTGCATTTCCTTGGGATTTCAACAAGCAAGAAGAATAGTTAATAGTATTGGTTTGGTCTCTAAGTTTTGGATTGCTGCTTTTTGCTTTCTTGGTAAGTACTAAGTAGTAGCATTTACTCCAATTGCTTTTTGGTTAGTTCCATGAATTGTAGTTAGGCAGAACATCTAAGATTCATATGGTACATACATGAGTGTTATACACACATTTATTAATGTAACAAAAAATTTGTTGTCGTTGTGATAACGTGAGTCATTTTTATGTAATCTTAGTTCTATTAGATGTAATTACTCTATTTACAACTTCACAACAAGTTTGTGAAAATATTTGTTGTCAATGTTGACTTGGTTCAAATATATGTAAATAGTATAAAAATAAATTTGTTATCAATGTTGTAAATTTGATTCAAAATAATTGTAATTTTGGTTCAATTAGATATTAAATAAATATATGATAAACATTCAATTACAATAGGCAACTCCTGTTTATTTACATGAATAACATCATAAGAAAATCCAGCCAAAATCTTTGAGCTATATTACCCCGAGCCAAGTGGGGCATGCATGAAAGGAGTGTCAAATGCTTCTTCTATTCTTTTTTTGTTAAAAAAAAAAAATTTAAAAATAAAAACACCCAAAATCCCATGGTGTAGGTTATCACTTTATCATTAAATGATTCTGATGGAGTACAAATTGTAAGATAAATAATGAGGAAAAGGCAAAGAGAAATTTTAAATACACTCCCTCAATTACTTAATACACATCCCTTATATTTTTTTGTCTCATTTTTTCATCAAACTTCCATCTATGCCCCTCTTTATTAAATAAATAAATGATGAAAACTTTTTTAAAAATTAGATCGGGCTAATGTATCACAGATTTTTATTTAATACATTCTTTTACTATAATTTTTTTATTTATTGTGAAATTAATTGCTAATTAATTCTGCCACATATCAATATGGTAATTATTAATTATATTTCTTTTTTCTCACATTAATAAAGGTTGATATATCGCTGAAAAATTGAATAATTTAATTTTCTTATCTTTGTTTTTCTTCAAGTTGAAAAACTTCATGCCTCTAAGGGCACATTTACTTACTTGGAATGGAATGGAATGATTACGGAGTAAAAACACCCCTGTGTTTACTAACACATAAAGGAATCGGAATGATTCCGGGTAAAAGAATTCTTGTGTTTACTAACACATGAAGGAATCAGAATTGGTGTAGGTCCCACCTATTTATTAGGAATCGATTCCTGAATATTCAGGAATTTGATTACGAAGGGGGGAGATGGGTTTAGGAATCAATCCTCCGGAATCAATACCGATTCCTTTCTTCTCCCATTCCATTTGTCTCCGATTCATGATTGTTTTCCATTCCAAGTAAGTAAACGTGCCATAAGATTTTTAAAGAGTCAATATATGTCAATATCTTCATGATCTATATAGTCATGGTCAATAGTAAAATAGGCAAAGAATAAGGCATGGTGGTTGTTTTGCAAACGAAGTGATTGATGATGAATTGATGTTGTATTCATGTATCCAATATATATTTGATGGTTTTATAACCTCCTTCAGTATGTTTCAACTAATTTGGTTGTTTGTTAATTCTTCATATGGACTACAATTATTTCATCTGTCATTAACGTTCATGTATGATCTTGAAGAGAAGTCGATTATATCATGATCGAAGACGAGAAGAAAATTTAACCTAGAAGAAAATATCTAATTAATATTTAAATATATAAAGCATTTAATTCTTATTTTATTTTTGTAAATTGTTCTTTATTTTTATTTATTTATTAATGAGGAAGGGTAAAGCTGGATGTTTGATGACAAAAAAAATATAGGCGTGTGTATTAAGTAATTAGAGGGGTGTATATAAAACTTCTCAAAGGCAAATAAAAGAAATTAACATGGAATATTGAGAAGTGAATTCACTGAAAGAACTCAGGTTACTTCATTTTTTTTTTTTTGAAAGGAAACTCATGTTACTTCATTAACAATTCCCCAATGGGATAACATTTGCTATAAAATTGGAAATGTTGGAGGGAAAAAATTAGGATGGAGAAATTCTTATCATTCCTTAATTATGCTAAGGGGATGTTTCGGCCTTCCCCAAATCCAATTCAGAACTAAATGTTAAAATAGATGCTAGCTATTAACTAACAGAACTTTTTAGAGGCACTTTACTCATATCCAGTAGTTAAGCTATTAATAAACTCAGGCCATAATAACGCAATAATAATATAATTTATTTGAATTTCAAATGATATTACTTTTTTTTTTTTTTTACGGTGATATTTTTTGTTAGAATACTAGTGTCTATTTGCAGCAGGTGCTATGGATAGTTAGGTTTCTTAGACACGCATCATTCCAGCCTCATACGGCACACCGCTGGGCTTGATCCACCTATCACCAGAAAGAATTCCGCCGGGGGTGAATTCGGCGGCTTGTTCACGGGTGACCAACTTGTACCAATTCACCCTCTTGTTGGTGGCCGCACCACGTCCCCTGTTTGAGAACTCGCCGAACCAGCATGTTTCGTGGTTGGTCTTACCAGTCCACTCCATCCAACCCTCAGGGCTGATAACGTCATCGATCTCGGACTGCATCACGATGGTCCTAGAGTAGGCGTGTTGTGGCCTGCCCAAGTAGGCACCTTTGTTGTTCACATAGTCCTTCTCGCCGCTAATGGTGCAATTTTGGAGGGCGATGGCAGTGGGCTGCCGCTTGTCACTCCTTCCTTGGGAGGTGACAAAGCAGCTCTGATCTGAGTCGGGCTTCTTGATGATCAACTTGCAGTTTTGGAACACGGCGACTGCATCACCGAAGATGAAGTCGATGGTTCCAGAGATGGTGCAGTCTCGGTAGAATTGCCTGTGTGTTTGGGTGAAGAGTGTGTTTTGGTAACCGTCTATCTGGCAGTTGTAGAAGATGGACAGATCAGATTGAACACGCAGTGCCACGGCTTGGTGTCCTTTAGGTCCGGCTGTGTTCTCGAATCCTATGTCCTTAGCAATGAAGTAGTCTCCGATCACAGCTGCATGCGTCACACAAATTTAAAACATACGTTACACAGTCTAATATGTTAGGTTATCGAAAAATGTAAGCATGTCACACGAATTATATAGCGACACTCACCGACAGTTGCGGTTTTGTATGTTTGGACACCATCGGCATAGTTCTTGTTACCCGTGATCTTGGTCTTGGTAGGGCCATCACCGATGAACATGACATTGGTCATATGCTTGTCAACCAACACATTCTCATCATACGTTCCCTCTTTGATGTAGATCACAAACGTTTTTTCACCACCGTTCTTGGGCATATCCTGGAGAGCCTCGTTGATGGTCTTGTAATTTTCACTTCCATCCGCAGCGACTACAACGTCGGGTTTAAGGGTGCTGGGATTGGCGGTAGCGAGGTCGAGCTTGCGTCCATCAATCCATGAGGGGATGATCTTATTTGCCTTCTTTTGGTCTATAGGAGCCTCAGCCTCAGCTAAGAGACGACGTTGGGTTTTAAGGTTGCCATTTACCAAGAGGTTGCCTATTTCAGTGACCATGGCAAGTCCGTTCTTGGTGAGTTCTTGTGATTGCTTTAAGAAGCCCTGCATTTTGGTCCCAGCCTCACCCTTGGTGTCCTCGAATCCATCCAAGCAAGTCTGTTCGTAGCTGATGGAAGCACTAAGCCAAACCTTAAGGTCGTCGACATATGCTTTGAGCTTGCTAACTTCGAAGGGGCCGATATGCTCGACCGACTTCTTCAGATCATTGATGGAGAACTCTAAGAGTTCTTTGCAGTTCTGAAGGGCCTGGTTGCTCCTCGGATCCTTGGCAAGCTCTTTCAAGGTGGGGGAGTTGTTGATCACCTCTTGGATTTTGTCTATGGCGATCTGGAACCCAATCTTGATGAGCTCTTTTGGGTCAGTGACGTTGCTGGCTTTTGAGGAGAGGCTGTTTTGGCAAGTTTCCTTGTAGTCTGTTGGTTGGCAGACGGCTTCAATTGCCTTGGATGTTGTGGCTGGTTTCTTCTCGTCCTTTCCGCCTTTCTGGCTTTTGGTGACCCCAACAGCCACAGCAACCACCATGGCCACCAGAATCAACGCCGACACGCCGAGGATGGCGAACTTCTTCTTCTTGGCGTGACGGTCATCTCCGCTCATGTTGACAGACTGGATAGAAGCTCTCAAAGACAAAAGGTGCGGGGTATCCTGGTGGTGAAAAAGATATAAGAGAGTTTCTTTTTTTCTTTGTTTTTGTTGATCTTTTTTTCTTTTTCAAGTGAGTTGCTGCGTATGTAGAGCCGTTGGGGCTCTTTTTATTCGAACCTTTTTATTCAAGCAGTGCACAATAACAACTTATTGGTGCCCCGCTGATTGGAATGTTTTTGCGAATGGAGGAATTTATAGGGAAAGGAGATCTCCAAATGACAGTTATTGCAGTTATGAAACTTGAGGTGGGGAAAGTCCCGATCCAAATAAAATTAGTGGTGGTTGACGGTTTCCTAATCTGAGATCATCCAAATTAAGCTTGCTATTTTTGGAGACCCATCAATTATGATTGTTTTTTCTTAAGTCGTGGACTACCAATTGGTTGGTGATGGATTAGATCATTGGCTTTTTATTTTGGTAAATGGATCAATGTCTTTGAATAGGTATTCTTTTGCGAAAGCATATTAAAGTACGAATAATTGTTTATCAGACTATTTCAATCTTCGCCAGGTATGTTAAAAAGAATTCATGCTATATGTGAGTAAACCAGTTTGTTGTAATTACGCAAGCTTAACTTAACAAGGTCTTCTTTAAAAAAAAAGAGAGCAAATTATAGAATAGTCCTTGACAAATGATTATTTTGCTACTGCATTCATAAAATATCAAATCATGCTCATAATTAAGGAAAAACTTTTTCACATAAGGATAAACATGTATCAACAACACATTTATAATTTTACTCTTCAGACATGGATAAGTAAATACTAATTATTTTCTTTAATTCAAACTCTTTTCTATTTAAATGAAGAGAGAGAAACGACATCAGACCAAAAAAAGAGAGAGAGAAACCACATCAGACACTCGTCCAGTTCTACTACTGCTTAGCTGGTACTGTTTCAAGATAGAGATAAGTTGAAGGTTAGTTTTGCTACTACTTTTGGGGATGGAGAAGAAATGATAAATTTTTGCTACAGCTTGAAAATACTTTCGCTACTGCTAGAAGATCGAGACTATTGGAGGCAAGGGCGTAGCTAGGGGTGGTTGAGGAAGGTCAATTGACCCCTCTGACTTAGCTTTTTTGTTCAAGTTATGTGATGTTTCTAGTTTCACACAGCTTGTTAACCCTTCATTGACCCTTCTACATTTTTTCAAATTATGTGGCTTTTCATTATTTAATTGTTTACATTTTTGTAAACCATTCAAGTTTCAATAGATTTAAGTCACAAACATATGAAAAAGACATATAACTATAATTTACTGTACTACGAAACTTAAGTTCTTTTGTATACAATGGTACTAAGCTATTTCAATCATATTCTTGACTCTACTTGATAGAATTTCTAACTAGGCCACTGATTTGGAGGTTAACTACTACTGCTTCGAGATGGAGATGAGTACTTCTTTGAAAATGGAGAAGAAATGACAAACTTTTGCTACTGCTTGAAGATCGAGACAATATTGAAAGTTAGCGCTACTACTGTTTCGAGATAGAAATGAGATGAAGGTTAGCTTTGAAATTGATGATACGTCTTTGGGATGGAGAAAGACTTTTGCTATAGCTTGAGAAACATGGAAGAAACCTGTATCTTTTGGCACATTGTTCCTTGTCCTAAATTTGTTATACACAAATTTCTTCCCATGCATTTCCACCGCTAAACTGAACCTATTCATATCATGATCATCATCAAAACTACCAAAAACCGGGAAATTATCACATGGTCCAGAACTATAGTACACGTGGTGATATTATTGGCCCACGTGACTCGTAATTATTTCTGATTGACCTCTTAAATTAATTTTTCTTTTCTTTTTTAAACTCATGCATTGTCCCCATTACATTCAAGTGATATTATTGGTTGGGACCACCACATGACAATGCCACGTGATACTCCAGGACCACAAAATAATTCCCCCAAAAACCAAACCGGCTCTCCTTTATACTTCAAAAGTAAAATGAGCAAAACAATCTTACCTTGGAGAGCATTAACAAGACAGCACGATCCTCCGCACTAAAAGCTAGAACAAAAAACCAAACAACCACTACAAAATCAACACAATTTCAGTAACAAAATGCTAGACAATTTCCAATTAAACCATAGAAAACACATTAAAGTCCATCAAATCACAATTACATTGATAGAACAGCAAACCAAATCAACCACCAGAGCTTTTGTTCAACCTAATCAAAAACTCAAATCAAGAGCATTTGCTCATTCTTTCCCAGCTTGTGCTTTTGCTCGCACTCATTTATATTTTCCACCAACCCATTCATCCAGGCAACGTTGTTGGCAATGATTCTGGTCTGAAGGCCCTCACCCAATGCTCTCTGTCTAAAAGTGTCCTCCTCCACCATGCCAGTTTCTGCTTCTTGGTCGTCGACTCTGAGAGAGATTCCGACAGGAAATGACGGCCACGGGGGAAGACGAAGAGAAGTAGCGAGAGGAAGACGGTGTAGATGACCCATTTATCGATCCGAGTGAAATTGCATCTGGGATGGTGGAATTCAGCGTTATGGGGTTATTCTACCTACAATGGCATAGCAGTAATTTTAATAAAAAATTGTTTGAAGAAATCTTTTTTGAGTTCCCAATCTATTAAACCTCTCTTTTTTGTTAATTTCTTTCTAACGCCCTTATAAATTTTTTAATACAATTTGACTATTTATACCTTTGCAATTCAATTTAGATACGAGCCTTCCCTAAATCCCTCTCAAAGAATTCACGAATTGGAGCTAAAATGGCGGCATCGATCTCCTACGGCGTCTCACATGCTTAGAGTGCTCCGGCAAGCGTCGTGGCCTTGGTGTCCACATGTCTCTAGTCCGAGAAGGAGATTATTAGCTTTTGTGGAATTTTCGGTTATCGAAAAAATCTAGGGTTTTCAAAACCTAATCTGTCACACCCTGACTTGGGAAGTGACTAATGACCAGAACTATCCACTGGTTCATTCAACCACCACAGGTAAATTCATTGGGATTCTAATCCTTGCTCTAATACCATTTTGTCACACCCTGACTTAGGAAGTGACTAATGAATAATCAAGTAAATTATACACCCATATTACTTGAATTGATTATCTTAACTGACTCGAACCATAATATTTTCAGGTCACCATGTTTTTTTTTAAATTAACAAACAACATTTCTTTAGTTTTCTCTTTGCCCCGGTTAGGCCCAATATCTCTCGAATTAAGGCCATTGAGAACACCCCGAACAAGTGGACAACCTCAGATTAAGGCCACCGAGAACACCCCGAACAAGCGGACAACCTCAGATTAAGGCCATCGAGGACACCCCGTGGATTCCTAATTGTGGGTCTTTCACCCTAGGGAGGCACAATCCCTACTTAATTATCCACTCGAATCCACGAGCCCCAATCAGGTTTAGGGTCTTTCGCCCAAGGGAACTTGATCCCTCCTTAATTATATCCCGGGCCTAACCAGATTTAAGTTCATTAGTATTCACAAAAATTCTTTCCATTTCAATTTCATTTCAACTCTCAGAACCTGTTAACATAACAACAATCCTATTTGTAATTTTGTATTTATATAATCATTCTGCAAATGATTCCATACATGAAAATTGTATAATTGTAAGCATAAGGAAAAATACAAACCTTACTAGCCATTAAAATAGAATTGGGTAAACACAAGCAATTACCCAATTCTAATTTTGTAATCGGAGGAGAAGCATAGGCTATGCGTCTCCAATTTCATCGGATCACGCCTAAATAGATCGTCACCTCACCCCTGTTGGGAAGGTTCGATCTCTTCCCTTTCTTGTTTAACCCGAGATAATAAAAAGACATGCATAGAGGTAGATTACAGTGGAGCAAGACGAGAGATCGAAAGAGAGAAGAACACGAGATTCATGTCTCTGTCTCTCTCTCTCTCGTTTTTTCTTCTTCTTCTTTTTCCCTTCCCCCCAATTCTTTACAAATAAAAGAGATAAAGGGGGAATGAGTTGGTTGCGAAAGAGACAAAGAAGTTGAGAAAATTTCTTGGTTTTTCTCCATATTCTATACCTTTCTTGACTCTTCCCTAAAACCTCCTCTTTCTCTAATCTTCCCCTCTCCTCTAGATGCTTCGTTCCCATCCCCTTATTTTTTTGTCGGCAAACATATAGTCTCCCATTTTGCTATTTGTTTCATTTACACTATTTATTTATTACTATTATATTGAAACTAAGTCGATTTTTATTTTTTATTTTTCCCAACTAAATTCTAAATTCAAGAACTTTCTTGAAAGCTATATTATATTTCCTAAAAAGAAATCCAGGTTATCACATAATCGGAGATCACAACCATGGATTTTCTGTTCCCGTACTCACCTATGGAGGTTGTGATGCTGAGCTTGGTCCAGTTCAGCATTCTCACACTACTATAAAAAGTTAATCACACAACACTAATCACACAACGGAATAGAAATTTTTCGTTGTGTGTTTAAGTAAAATCTATTGTACAACGGTATTAATAATGTTCTATTGTGTGAATGTCAACAAAGTAATAACTTTTTTCTCAGAACTACATTGCACAACACAATTAAGTGTTGTCCGTTGTCTGAGTCTTAAAAATTTAGCGGCAGATTTCCCTCCACTCTCGAGTCTTGGTTGCCTCTTGAAATCTGAAATTTGGGGTACTTAGTACAACGTTGCTTGACATTGTCCGTTGTGTGATTGAAAACTAGACACCAAATTTTGAGGAAGCTTGCTTGGATATCTTCCACTAGGCAAACTTTGTGCAAGATGTAAAAATTAGACAACAGAAGTTATACTTTTCTGTTGTGTGAAGTGGGAACATAGGTGGCAGCATTTTGAGCCAAAATGCAGCAGGCGACATATTTCCCTCCATGTTTTGACATTTTGATTTTATGTCATACACTCTTACGACAGTGTGTTGTGTTTCTGTTGTGGGATGGACTTCAGAAGTAATATTTGAAGTTCAAATCATTTCTTTTCCTATCATTCTCTCTCTCCCCTGCATCATGTCCGAAAGAAAAAAAAAGAAAAAAGAAAAAGAAGAGAGCTATAACCACTCAACCTGCTGAGCCTGAGCCTATCTCTCAGTCCGAAAGCCAACTATTTCCTCTCTCTCTCTCTCTCTCTCTCTCTCTCTCTCTTTCTCTCTTTCTCTCTTCTGTCAAAATACTGAGCCTAGGACTCTCTCTCAGTGTAGGTCCTCGCTTATATTTTTTCCTCCTCGATATACCAACCCAAATCCTCTACTCCGATTTACTCTTCTCCTTGAAACCCTAATTCCCCAGTTGTTCTTAGTCTTCAGCGAGAAATTGGGGCTTGCTCTTCACTTCTCCATGAAATCTTAATTCACCTATTGTTACTGATGTGGCGGCAGAGGAGGAGAAGGACGCTGAGGTTTCGGAGGAGGGGGGAACGTTGCAGCCGGTGAGGCTGTGGAATCTGAGGACGAGGAGGGCTCCAATTGGTGGTGGTAGCAGAAAGGGGTTGAAAATTGAGGAGAGAAAGGTGAATTACTTGCCGTCGGAGAGTAACGCTCTAAAGAAGAAGGACGGGTCCAAGTTCTCACTCACTCTCTCCAAGAAGGAGATCGAAGAGGATTTCATACAGATGCTCAGCCACCGCCCTCCCGCTACCCCAAGAAGAGGCCCAGAGTGGTGCAGAAGCAATTGGATATAAGTTGTTAACGTTTGGATCCGTTGGGGATCTCTAGTTAGCTTAAGAGAGAGAGAGAGAGAGTGACACGAGATTTATAGTGGTTCGTCTCCCGCCTTAGCGGGAAACTACGTCCACTTGAATGTGTACTAGTGTGTCGAGCCTTACGGCCTAACAAGATTACAAGAGATGTAATGGGATTGATTTTGAGTTGTGGGAGGAGGCATTCCTTTTATAAGGGAAGGAGGCTCCCTCATTTACATTTTCTTAGATGTGGGACTCAAAGTCACTATTCTAGTCTAGAGAAGCATATTGTGGAGGCAACTTGGCAAGGCCAGGAAGGTGGCTTCCCGGTGACGGATTTGCGACTTCCGGATACCGTAGCGTAGCTTGAACATAGAGCTACAAGATGCAAGTGGCGGTTGGATCCCATGAGGGTGTTGTTTATGCTTGGTGAGGTAGCAAACTAGCCTTGCTAGTAGAGGTATCTACAAGTCCCCGAAGTCCCCGAGTAAGAGGAGCTTCTTGGTTGGGGAGTTATAATCATGAAGTCATCAAGCATAAACAATGTCCGAGAGGCGCCTAGCCCCCACAAGTCCCCGAGCTCCGTAAGCAAGAAGGGACTCCTTTAACCTACACAATGAGACAAAAACGCGCATATGTAGAATGCTTGTTGTATTGGTTATCGCTCGTATTAATGGAATGCTAAAAGAATTCGTTTTGTTGTAAGCAACAAATGGTAGAAGAACTCAATATTCCATTAATGTGTATGAACATGTAAAATATTGGTAGTTGTATATGTGGATCTTATGGCCATACAACACGCACAATAGATAGTGGCAAGTGTAATGGGTGTCCAAAGTAATTTTGTGGGAGTAGTCCCGGTGACATAGAATGAAGCGTTTGTGAACTTGGGGCTTAAGTAAAACATGTTGGACATGATCGAGCAAGTTGGGTTGTTTGAGCAAGTTGGGTGTAGTTGAGTGTGTAGGCGTTGTGCGAGCATGCGAGGCGTGGCCCAAGCGCAAGTCGTGGCCGTACTCGATACCCAAGCGAGTCGTAACCCGGGCAAGTCGTTTATCCGAGCATGTTTAATTAAGTCGTAAGTTTCACTAGCTTCTAGATGCATGTCACATGAAAGTGCATTTAAGCATGTATGTGTGTAGCATGTACTTGTAATGTGGATGCTAATAACATTTTGTAGGCATGCTTAAGGGTCATGAAGACATGTATAATCATGGCATCGGCGGTAGCTCAAATTGTAAGAGCGTAAAGATAAGAGGAAGGCACTTATCTTATGCCGATTTGGAGCTAGTTGGAATTGGATTTGACACAAGTACCCAAATCATGTTGGAGTTGTCCAAGCATGACGCTCCAAAATTGCTTCGGCGAAGTTGCTTAGTAGAAGGATGGTGATTTTGCTAATTTTGAGGGGTGATTGGTGATTGTCTCCTCGCAACAAAAAATAGGTGATTAGCGTGTGTGTAAAATCAACACTAATATTTATGTTTTATTTGTGGTAGATCACGTAGAAGAAGTACAAATAATCAAGTAATGCTAGCGGTTGAGTCGGAGCATGTACTTATGTGTGATAACTACCTCAATAGCATATGCACAGGTGTCCATAAGTTGATAACAAGGCACATGCAGCTAAAACACAACTGGAGGGATATTAATTAGTATGTTTATGTGTAATAGTTCACATAATTAATTGGGCGGTGGGGGCGCAGGCATATATCATGTACAGCTACGTATGTGTGTGTCAACAAGCCAATTACTTTGTGCAATTGTGTGGCAACGTAGTCGTCGTCATGCAATTAGTTGGATTAAGATGAACTATGCATGGGGGCACACACATGGTATATAATATGTAACTGTGTTCAATAAAGCAGCATATATATATATATATATATATATATATATATATATATATATATAACCATGAATCACATTAAACTCTGTGGCGCCCCACACCCATGCATGAAGAGCATGTTGGAAGTGAAGTGATTAAACATGCTTGTGCTGTATGTGTGCATGGCAGACAAGGGTACATGGCATAGCACTTTAGTTATGTCTCTGTTAGGTTTCTGCTTTAACTATGCGCAAGTAGAAAGCACGTGTCGTGCATATCGAAATAACACAACTTATCTTGTTGGTTGGCCCTGCTTCAAGCTCAGTGAAGGGATCAGGGGTGCCAGCCAGTGATTCAAAGTGAACGTGGGGATGAAAGCTCGGCGGATTTGCTGCAAATTTGGTGTTGCCGCTGACCCAGTGTGGCGGTGCCACTGACAGCAGCCCCGGCTGACTGAGCCCAGCCATTTCCACTGACTGCGATGAGCGGGAAAGGTGCCGTACTGGAGTCAGGCGGTGGCTGGCCTTGCTGCCATTGATGGAGCTTAGCAGAGTTTGTAGATGGTTGTTGCTGACGAAGCTCGGCGGAAACGTGGCCGGCGGAGCTTGTTTCCCGCTGATGAAGTTCGGCGGACCTGGAGCTCGGTGGAGGCTCCGAGTTCAGCGGTGATGGCTAGCTAGTTATCCGGCGGAATCGAGCTAGCGGTTGTCCGGCGGAGCGGAGCTTACCCGTGGTACCGCTGATGGTTGGGCTTGGTGACGGAGGATGGTGGTTAGCGGAGTTGAGCGGAAGAGAGGTTCCGCTGAAGTAGAGTAGCGGAGCAGTTGAAGTTGGCGGTGCTGGCTGCCGGTGCTGGTTCCAGCGACCATTGCAACTGATGGAGCCTAGCGGAAGAGAGCTACCGCTGACAATGATTGGCGGAGGATGCCGGCGTTGCCGCTGGCGGAGGTACTCCCTAGCGGTGTCACTGGCGGTGTAGCTGGGAAGCATGCTTTGGCGCTGGTTGGAGCATTCGACAGAGCTCGGTCAGCGGTGCCTGGAGCTCGGCGGAGCTGGAGTGCAGCGGAGGAGGTCCGCTGACGGATATTGGCGGAAGGAGTGGAAGAATATGCCGCTGGATGTGCTTAGCGGAGGATTTCCTGGCGGAAGCTGTTGTTGGACTTGGCAGAGCTGCCAGGCCTGGCGGTGAAACTCAGCGGAGAAGCTCGGCGGAGGTTGCCCAGCGGAAAATTTTCTCCGTCGAAGCCGCTGCTGCTAGCGGTACTCTGTAGCGGAAGATGGTCTCTTGAGTCCTTGACGAAGTGCCGATGATGAAGGTTGGCGGTGCAAGACTTTCTGATCTTGTTGAGCTCGGCGGTGATGAAGGTTGCTGACAGAGAGCTGATGGTGACGAAGAGTTGGGTGCCCATAGTGAATTTCTGGGTGTCCACAGTAAATAGGCACACCAATTTTTTTTTTTTTTTTTTTTGTAGGTCAGCGTTGACCTTTTGAGTTGGGCGTTGACCAACCTTGACTGGCGTTGACCGAATGTTGATCAGCCCCAATGGGCGTTGACCAGCCATGATGGGCGTTGACCAAGCATTGACCGGCCCAAATGGGTCAAAGTTCGTGGTAGGTGACGAAGCCTTTGTGTGTCGGCTTCCCACAGACGGCGCCAATGTTAACGTTTGGATCCGTTGGGGATCTCTAGTTAGCTTAAGAGAGAGAGAGAGAGAGTGACACGAGATGTATAGTGGTTCGTCTCCCGCCTTAGCGGGAAACTACGTCCACTTGAATGTGTACTAGTGTGTCGAGCCTTACGGCCTAACAAGATTACAAGAGATGTAATGGGATTGAGTTTGAGTTGTGGGAGGAGGCATTCCTTTTATAAGGGAAGGAGGCTCCCTCATTTACATTTTCTTAGATGTGGGACTCAAAGTCACTATTCTAGTCTAGAGAAGCATATTGTGGAGGCAACTTGGCAAGGCCGGGAAGGTGGCTTCCCGGCGACGGATTTGCGACTTCCGGATACCGTAGCGTAGCTTGAACATAGGGCTACAAGATGCAAGTAGCGGTTGGATCCCATGAGGGTGTTGTTTATGCTTGGTGAGGTAGCAAACTAGCCTTGCTAGTAGAGGTATCTACATAAGTCAATTCCAAATTATTACTCTTTCTTCACAATTTCACTCATCTTCTTCATCTCTCCTAAATTAACTGTCTTTGCTCTTCTTCTTATTCTTCTTCTTCTTCCTTTGGTTTCTCTGGAAGCAAAGTAATGACATTCATGGTGGTTTGGATTTACAGGCATTGTTTTCCGATATATGGTTGACGGAGTCTTAGCTGATTCGTACAAGGTTGCGGAGTTCCCTGAAAATGTCAAGGTATATGCTTTCGTCGGGGTTCTCTTTGAAAATTTCAAAAGTTTCGTGCTTTCATTGTAACAGAATGATAACAAATAAGGGCCCTAGTAGTTTAGGTCTCTAGCTTCTGGATTATAAAGTTTTGCTTCAATGTAATTGAGTACTTGTGTTGTGGGTTCATAAGAAGAACATGGAATTCGAAGTTCCTGCTCTTCTTCTCTTTTGTCACTAATCTATTTAAGTATCAATGGATGAACAAAATTTGTTTAAGTTGCTTCTTGGTTTTACTTACTTGAGCTTGTTTTCAATGAGTTGGAGTTTTCAGAAGTTTGGCTCCTTAATTTTGAACTTGATTTGTTATGCAGAGGTAGCAATTTGGAGCGAATGTTGGCTTGTTTTGATTGTTTTAAGGCTCGGTTTTCTGACTTCTGGTGCTGCTAGTAGCGCTAACTAGTGGTAGGCCACGACACACATTGTGCAATGGGAATTTGATGAAAGGTATTTAGTTCAAATTTGGTAAAAAAAATGAAGAAGAGGAAGTATACATGCTGTCTCTAGCTCCTTATTTAGATACAAGTCCTATGTTGTTTAGAAAAGAAAGAAGCAAATATATATATATATATATATATATATATATATATATATATATATATGCTATAGGAAAGGATGTGGATAAATGTCAAATTCATTGATTCATCTTCCAAAAGCATTTATCATGAAAAATTACAACATTAACTTTATTCCAGTATACTGCTTTGTATTCTTATATGAGATACCTACAGGTGGACATTGTATGTGGAGGATCATATAGATGCGGGAAAGCTTCTTGTGGGGATCTGGATATTGTAATTACACATCCTGATGGAAACCGGCATGAAAGCTAACTTTTCTTTGCCTTCTTTCCTTTGCAGTAAGAACTGCCAGCCAAATAAATAGAGCAATTAATGATATTTTGTTGTTAGCGTGATTTTTTTTTTTTGGTTATCAATGTTTTTCTTTAATCATTGTATCATATCTTACTTTTCGTCACTACTATAGTTGTTTTCTTTCTATTCACCAATCTAGTTTGTGATTTTAGTTTTGAAAGGCCGACTCACTTTGGTCTTTTGTTCGCAATCATAAAGGCGTTTTACCAAAATATATAAAGCATTTAAAGGATATGAAGTCTCTAAGGGCGGATCTGGTTTTCAGTACACAGTGAGGAGGTAATATGATGTTCTATTTGTTTTAATATTCATTTTCATGAATTTTGTGGATTGCATTTGTCAGTGTTATACATGGGGTCTAATGAATGGAATTCAGGTTTGCAACTAGTGCTTGAATGGATAATTTTAGGAAGCATTTGGTTTATGTTAAGTAGGATTTGATGCTGAAAGTAATCATACATACATAGTTGTTTTAACATCAAAATATATGATTTCCGAATGTATAGCCAATGAAATCCTTTAACTTTCTCTGAATATATTATATTTATTATGTAGATTAACATGCATCTTATTATAATAACATGATCAGGGAACATGCATCTTATTTCAGGGGCAATACTTCATTATGAAGCCAAAAGAAACGTTAACTCGATCATTCAAACTTTACCCAGGAACCGATCAAGCTGCAAAATACATCTGTGCAGGTATGATCTGCCCAAGCCATATAGTGATGATAAAATGGCCTAAAGTAATCATGAATGCAGCTATACTTAAGGACTCCAATTTTATAACCTTCTACAGTTGATTTATATGAGCCACTCAAGTCATTACGTGTTGCAGGGTAATCCCTTTAAGTCACCAAAGACAGGAACAACTGGTTTCTTTGACTCAATTGAAAGCTTTTGGAACCATGTGTGGAAGACTTTTATAGATTTCATCATTGGAAAATCTTGCAAGTACTTGTTGCACAGTGGAATAATCAAAATTCTGGATCATTTCTAACTGATATACTCTAGAGTCAAGATATTCAATACTGGAAGTGGCTATTGAGTCATATTATGTGTAACATGGCTAATGCCTGTTCAATGTGCTGGTTGCATTCAGACCATCCTTTCATGGCTCATAAGTATGATCAGAAACTAATCGTCTCTAAACTATCATTTCTCTCATTCTGTGTGAGAAAGCATGACATATATATATATATATATATATATATTTTCTCTATATACACATAAGCCAAGCCTATGTAATGGCATTTGGAATTGCATCTACTCAGTTATACAAAGTTTCATTCATTTCAGTTCTTCATTTCAGTCATCTGTGAGGGTACCCTTGGCCTGCAGTTATTTGGTTGCTAGTGCACTAGAATTTTTAATCAATGACTCAGTTTATGTTTTACTGCCTTGAATTTGTGATATGAGTCCATGCCTAGCCTGGTTTGATTTGTTTAGTATGCATTGCTCTAGCTCTGTATACATTTGTCTAGGACTTATTTCGGGTGTTATAGAGTTGCTTTGTCTTGCAGGCATTGCTCTTTGGCATCGTTAATTGATCGTTAATTGATAGAGTAAAAACGTACTGCATTGATAGATTCATTTATCTTTTCTTAACTAGACTATTGTTCTTTCTTTGTATGATCGTCTCTGCACTTAAATGACAACGTCTTAAATACTAATGAGCTATTCAAATGGCATAAATGACAGCAACCAATATGATTATGCATCACCACTTAACTCTCTTTAATTCATTCTCTTTCATTTTGCATCAGTTATTGCTGCATATATTGTCATGTAACATTTCATTTAATTTTTTGGTCCTTTTATGTTGCTTATGTCTTTGTTAACATTTTTCTGGTTTTCAACAGTCGTCAATTATTACGGTGAGGACTGGGAAGGAAGACATTAGAGCCATAACAAGGATGCCCACTCTGCGGTAATGATCCAAATCTCGAGAAGCAGCGTAAATGAATTTTGGACTGGGATCTTAGAGCTCGAGAAGCAAGTGCTATGGATTACCTCCTTTCAGCATATGAGCTACCAAGTTTGATTCATGGGTCTAGCGAGCAGCTAGGAATAATGCTTTTGATTCATGTGTAGGTAGTAGCTAGGAAGGCTTTCTTGTTTGGTACATTATCTAATAACTTGAATGTTTGGAAGTTTGAAAAACTTATATGATATGGATTAATTAGTGTAGTTCTATGTGGTAATATGGACCATTATTTATGAAAAGATATTCCAGGTATGGAATACATAATGAACAAACAACAGCTCAAAACAATGTTGTGAGAACCAAGCTCGGACAACAAACCTAATGTTGCTCACACAATGGTTGATAAAAAGAATTTGTTGTGTGAACTAACAACCAACAACAAAAGAAAACAAAATTCTGTTGTGTGAGATTCATAACACACAATGGAAATAAAATCATCTCTGTTGTCTGAGTAACCAACAGACAAAGGAGATAATTTCACTTCGGTTGTGTGTTGCTTACCTCAGACAACAAATAATGAGTTATATCTGTTGTCTGTTATTAGTCTCAGACAACAAAGAATAAGTTATACCCGTTGTGTGTTATGAATCTCACACAACAAAGAATAAGGGATTAATTACAGTTTACCCCCCTGAGGTTTGGGGGTGTCATCATTTCACCCCCTCTACTTTTAATTTTGACTTTTTACCCCCTAAACTTTCCAATTTCAATCAGCCGTGTCCAATGGAATAGTCCAAATTGGACATTTAGTCTGACCCTTGAGGGCTAAAATGGTCATTTCAACATAAAAAATAAAATAAAATAAAAAATTATTATTATTATTCTTTTTTCTGTTTTTTAGTTTTTCAGTTTTTAGTTTTTTTTTTTTTTTTTTTTTTTTTTCTGTTTCTTCGTTTTTTTTTAAAGAGTTTTTTGTCTTCAACTTATACACCACAAGTTATAATAGGTTTATAAAAACAAAAAAAAATACTCTAGGTGGTTGAAAGCCGCCCGTTGGTCTACGATATTTGTGATATATCTCCGATAAAGTGAAGAATTTAGGATATATCCCTAATAAAGTGAAGAAATATCTGTAAAAAAATAATTTTACACTTTATTTGTAAATAAATATGTGTAAAAAATGATTTTACACAGATATTTCTTCACTTTATTGGGGATGTACAAATATTTCTTCACTTTACTGGGGATATAACCTAAAATTCTTCAATTTATTGGAGATATATCACAAATATGTAGACCCAAAATGATTTTACGCAGATATTTCTTCACTTTATTTGGGATATACATATATTTATTTACAGATAAAGTGTAAAATTATTTTTTACAAATATTTCTTCACTTTGTTGGGGATATATCCTAAAATTCTTCACTTTATCGGAAATATATCACAAATATCGTAGACCAACGAGCGGCTTTCAACCACCTAGAGCATTTTTTTTGTTTTTATAAACCTATTATAACTTGTGGTGTATAGGTTGAAGAATAAAAAAAAACGAAAAAAAAAAAAACTAAGAAACAGGAAAAAAAAAAACTAAAAAACAGAAGAAAAAAAAATCTTTTTATTTTATTTTTAAATTTTTTTTATGTTGAAATGACCATTTTAGCCTTCAAGGGTCAGACTTAACGTCCAATTTGGACGGAATAGGATAAATTGGACACGGCTGATTGAAATTGGAAAGTTTAGGGGGTAAAAAGTTAAAATTAAAAGTAGAGGGGGTGAAATGATGACACCCTCAAACCTCAGGGGGGTAAACTGTAATTAACCCAAGAATAAGTTATACCCGTTGTGTGTTATGAATCTCACACAACAAAGAATCAATTATATCCGTTGTGTGTTATGAATCTCACACAACGGCAAATTTCTTTTTCTGTTGTCTGACTGTCCAGAGGCTTCCCTTCACATGATATGCCTGCGCAGAATTCACACAACGAAAAATGGAATTCTGTTGAGAAAAGCATTATCACACAACGGTGAAATCACCGTTGTCTGATTTTTCAATCACACAACACTCACTTAGACCACGGTGAGTTTGGTCATCACACAACACAAATCCACCGTCGTCTGATGGCTTTTTTGTAGTAGTGTCAACCCTGACGAGATCCTAATTCTCCTTTCAATTTTTCTTGTTTTCCTTTTCCTCGATTCTCTTTTTGGTAAAAGAAAATAGTAGATTTTGAAATTTATTTGTGCTCTGCTTGAGTAGAGAGAGTACGTAGTTGTGATTAGTAATTGGAGGAAACCTTAGGGTTTCGGAAGCATTTGTATGTGTATTGTGTGCATAGGCGAATGTCAATGCTAGAGGTCGAAGATGGCTGTTTAATGCTGAATGAGATGCTGGTGAGAGGTACCTTAAGTGATCCTTGGCTCGATCCGATTGACAGGCACAATAGGTGTAAGACTTTTGCCACCTCCGGGACTAGAGATTTCAAGAGTTACGCTGACTCCACCAATGTCCCCAACCTCCAATTCTTGTTTTACTTGAACGATTGCAACGGCAGAGCAGGTACGTACAGTCTCAGCAGGTCAAGGATGTCAATGTGTATGACAATGCCTATGCATTTGGGTTTGACTCAGAATTGATGGCCGAGGCTTCCAAGTTCTGGCATGTTTGGGCTTATACATTTTTTTTTTCAATTTCGTCGTTGCATAATGATATACCCTTGTTTTGTTGTTTGACTTCACTCTTCTTCATCTGAAGAGAGAGATGGATCTTTGATAACAATGAGGTAGTTTGTATTTTGTCTACAATGTAACTTCAGTTTTTATAGAGTTTAAGCTGTTACCACTTTTTCTCTGTTGTTTATATTGAGGGCTCATTTACATGGAAGGAAGTGTTGTTGGTGTATGCAATTTACAGGCTTTGATAAGTAGGTCCAGGCCATGGGGCACTTTCATCAAAATGAAGATCATAGATTTATGGGGAAATATCACCAATAGTCATTGAGTTATGATTTATTCGAAACTTAACTCACTGTATTTTCAACAATATCACTTAACTCACTCAGTTTTACATCCGTCTTTCACTTAACTCACTGCCGTTAATTCTAACGTTAGAAGCCGTTAAAATTGAGGGGATATTTGTCAAAACACTTAAAAATCATTTTTAACTTAAAAAAACTACATTTATTAGACTTTTTTCCAATTTTTTTAAATTTCTGAAATTTCTAATAGAAAATGATTTTTTTAACTTAAATATAATTTGAAAAAAAATTGTCTTTTTTAAAAAAAAAAAAAATTTAGAAATGTATTTTTTTAGTGTTTAGACAAATATACCCTCAATTTACATTTATTAGACTTTTTTCAATTTTTTAAATTTATGAGATTTCTAATAAAAAAAAAAAAAATTTAAATTAAATATAATTTGAAAAAAAAAGAAGTTAGAAATGCCTTTTTTTATTGTTTAGACAAATATACCCTCAATTTTAATAGCTTTTAACGGTAGAATTAACGACAGTGAGTTAAGTGATATTGTTGAAAATACAGTGAGTTAAGTGTCGAATAAGTCATAACTCAGTGGCCATTGGTGATGTTTTCCCTAGATTTATTCATTACTTGTATAAGAGTGGCATCAACTTCTTAAAGCAGTTTCATCTTTAATTTCCTTTGACTGATTATACCCACAAGACTGAAGCATATAGTTGGAGTTGTTTTGCCTCTTTTTACATAAATGTTGACTTATTATATTGGTCAATGAAAATGACACTTAAATAGAAAGGAATGGTGTTTGACAATTGTTTATTTGTGAGGGTGTACTGGTGTAGTTACCTCTTTTTCTTTTAATGAATCGCATGTCAAATAAAATGAAGGGAGAGCTTTTAATGAGGACTACTAAAATGAAGACTAATTGAGGACATTTTGTGAGACCCACTTTTTAATCATATTTCAGCAAATCAATCGTTAGATATTTAGATATTCATGTATAGATCATTTATGCAATGTTTCAACCAAATTGAAAATTGTTAAGGAATTCATAATCATGATTTATCAATTATGAACATTAAGGGCGACAACACCAAACATATAGGTGTTATATTCTTCTATAATCAGCAACAACAAACTCTCCTCAAGATTAAAGTGAACCAAGTTATATATGAGGATAATGTGGCGAACTTATTTACTAAGTCATTGCCTAAATCCACATTTAAGAAACATGTGCAAAGTATTGGTCTACGAAAATTATCCGAACTCCCATAATCTTGGTCATCAAAGACATCAGTCTCTTTTCCCCCTTCGACCGAAGTTATTTTTGTCCTACTGGGTTTTGTTACTCGGCAAGCTTTTTAATGAGGCAACTTGAGGAGCATCAATGTTTGGACGACACAAGGGGAAGTGTTGAAGGAAACCTAATCTGTGTGTGCCTCGCCCAAACATGATTACTTCTTCTAGCTGTAATAGGATAGGATATTCTAGATATCCTAATCCATATTTAGTTAGGATACCTTGTCGTACTCCAATGAATTGTACATGTTCTCTATATAAAGAGGCTCTTATTATCAATGAAAGCATCTTAGAAGTTTTCCATCTATACTATTATTAAGAGAAGAGGTTTTATTAGCCAAAACTGAAAAAAGAACCAATATAACCTTGAAATATTAATAAACTTTAGTACTAAGAAAATATACAGGGATAATATAGTCAAATTACAAAAGAAACAGAAAAAAAAGAAAAAAAATGGTGAGACAGATAATTAAGTGGGAAAAACTATCCACTAAATCTATTTTCTCAGCATATAACATTATTTTTTTTTTGTATTTTTTAAAATAATTTTTTATAAAAATTACAAGATAAGTTGTTAATTAGTTCCATAATTACCTAGTAATTATTCCCTTAATTTTGTACTTTTGCTTGATCTTTGTGTTTATTTAAATATATTTATTATGTTTCCCTTATCATGCTAGGAAATGATGGAGAAGCTTGGAAATGCACTAAAAAGTCAATCTAAGGACCTTTTCCTACTTCGACTAGGAGAAACCGAGCTAGGCAAGGAAGAAAAAGCGGCAGACAAACAAATGATCTGAAATTTTACAAAAAAATTCTAGACATCTTGAGGATTATTTCTTATGAAGAGTATAAGAGCTGGTTTGGAGTGGAAGACTTTCAAAATATCCGTGCAAATTTCTGTACTAGAAGACGAAAACTGCTTAATATGACATATACGGATTCCGTCAGCATTTTCGGCCAAACCACCAGGAACCAAGCTCTGAAATTTTACCAAGATGATCTACACATATGGAAGAGCATTTGGTATGAAGAAAGTAAAGACCAATTCCGAAGTTGTGGTGGACATTGAATTGAAGGAAGATAGGAGAAGAAAGTGAGCAAAAGGACGAAAAAGAGGGTCAACACTGGTCAATGCAGGATTTCGGCCAAGTTGGCTTGTCAAGAACATGTGTGGAGGACAAGGAATAGCTGTTGACTAGGATTAGGGACTTTAGGTGGGAAGATGTATTGTAGGTTGTTTTGAAATTCAAAATTTGAAAGATGACAAGTAGTCTCCCTCTTACATCTTACACTTTTGTATCTCATTTATTACCTTGTTTCCTTACACAATGACCCTCATACCCTTACTTTATCTCCTCCATCAAAATATCTATGAGCTTTAAAGTCATTTTAATGTGGATTTAAAGATTAAATCCATATTTTGTGCTTACACATTTGTCCATCACATCCAACCCTTCACTTGCTTTGATCTCCACCCTCCATTCATCACTTTTGGCCTATATATAGACCCTCCCCTCACTTTGGACTTTTTTCATATATTTCTTCATCCATTTCATCTCCTTTGTATCCGTTTCCTCTCCATTCTCCCTAGTTCTTCATCTTGTAGTTCATAGTTCTTAGCTTTTGTGTAGAGAAAAGTGTATAACTTGTTGGGTTTTGTTCTAAAACCGAAGAGTCTCTACATCTTTAATCAATCACACTGTAGTTCCATATATACAAGCCTTGTTCTTCATAGCTTCTATGAGATTTGTGGATTTGTATGGCAATTTGGGTTTGAGAAAATCAAAATTTCCATACTTTGAAACATCTCTCACTAGTTTTGCATCAAGGGGAGCTGGTTTGGTAACCAACCACTTTCTCCACTCTTCCTATTTTTTGCTTGATGTTATTATGTTTATGGGTTTGACTATGTAACTATGGGTTGTGAGTAGAATAAATTTGGGGTTAGGCCTTAGCCCTAGCCAAACTTATGTATAAAATAATGTGATGCCATGTTTTTGATGAATATGCATGTTTTGAATCTTTTAGCTACTTTACTTTAATGCTTTCTTACATGTGTTTTTGGATTTTTCACCTATAAGCATGTTACAGGAATTAATGAAATCGGCAGCTTAAGCTTGACAATCTTTTGTAACTGAGAAGCATGTGTAGCTAATAGGGTGGTGGTCTAGCTTTTTTTTATTTTTATTTGAAAATGAGGATCAAAGGATTTCACTCCTACCCCCATGGTGACTCGAACCCATGACTTCGTCATTAGGTAGTGGGTGCTTTAACCACTGAGCTAATAGGGTGGTGGTCTAGCTTATTCTTACGGGAAGAATTAGATTGCTTGTGTTTCTTACCTAGAAATTAAAGCATGATGTTGTGAGTTTAGGTTCCTGAAGAATTTAGACTCAAGCACCATAGGTCATTTAGGATTTGGAAGATTTGAATGGTATAAAGGTTGTGTAATTTAGCTTTGCTTCGGAAGAGATTGTTAAATTGCATGACTGGTTGGTTTCTTGGTAGCTTCATCAAAGCACTAAGGGGAAATTTATCAAAGCATATTGTTATTTGAAAATGGGTTACATTATATGCATGAGGAAGGCTAGGTGTACGTGAAACCTATGCTCCTATTTATCTCATTGATCAAAGTCTCTATTATATTTTTATTTGCTTACTTTATTTTTGTGCACTTTAATTTTATTTGCATAAAAATTAAAATCAACCAAGCCGTTCACTACCACAATTGTTAATACCACCCTCATGATCTTTAGTTTCCAAAGGGCTAAGATTGTGAACTTTGTAAAAATGTAGACTTTACATGTGTTTAAGTGTTTTCTAGGTTCTTTTTTTTTTTCTTTTTTTTTTCATGGTAATCTAGCTAGGGTAGAGTTACTCAATCCCTTGGGTACAATACTCTCATTTTCCCTTTACTAAAACTTGACCTCCTATACTTGGGAGTAAGACACATCATCCATAAATTGCATACACATTCATGCTCCATGATGGTCCAACAGAAGTTTCTTACACATGCAGAGTATGTAGTTGCAGCCTATTTTTAAATAAAGTTAAACAATGAAATGAATGAAATTTCAAATTATTGTTGAATAACCAACTATGTATCAGTCCAATGGCATTTCTCTTTACATTTTGAACGAGGTGCTTCGAATCACCCAATTTCAAAGTAGAAAAGAGAGGTTATGAATTTGTTATAAAATATAAGTAATTTGTTTTATGAAGGAGTTATTTATTAATTTGTAATTGGAGTGAAAATGGGCACTTCTACCATGTGTTTACTAACTTTTATAGTAAATTTTATATAAACGATGTTATTGCTTTGCTAAGGTTTTTATGTAATGTAGTGGAGATAACGACACCAAGTTACAGACGTCATTAGGGAAGGCGCCTCACGCACTTAATCTAAATCTAAGTTTCACCCTAATTTTCTTACTCATCTATATTTAAGAGAAGAGGTGTTCTCAACCATAGGAGACTTTTTTTCACTTCTCTAATCGTAAAAAAAAAAAAAAAAAAAAATGGATAACATTTTAATC
This sequence comes from Rosa chinensis, assembly GCF_002994745.2. NCBI lineage: Eukaryota > Viridiplantae > Streptophyta > Magnoliopsida > Rosales > Rosaceae > Rosa > Rosa chinensis. Next base: position 48,988,896 of record NC_037091.1, read on the forward strand.
ATCAGGGACAAAAAGGTTGTTTGGCTCCAAAACCAGTTGGCTTGCAAACTGTCTCTTTTGGGCGAGTGATTGCGCAGGCGTGCCAGCACCGCGGGGTGCAGTCGTTGGGGTAGTCCCTTGACCTGACTTCTTCTTCAAGTGCTGTGGACGAGGAGAGCACCAACCTCGTCACAGGGTTCTTCTCTTGCCTTTCGGAAAAGGACTTCTTGCCTTACGCGGGTAAGGGCTTTGGTTGTGGTCTCTTTGCGTTCACCGTATCGATACTCAACGTTGAAGGTTGAGCAGAGCAATCACTGGGAAGTTGGAGAAAGCACGGGTTTTGCTAAAGCGTGACTTTAGCTTCGCTGGGTTGCGAGGGCGTTACCCTTGCTTCGCTGGTTGTATCGGTGGCAGTAGTACTGGCAGTCGGCTCGCGAGGAGACTAGGACTGTAAGCACAGTCGCCGGGTTGTTCTGGTGATGCTGACAGTCGGCTCGCGAGGAGACTAGGACTGGCGGACGGTCACCGGGTTTCAACGAGGTTGAAGGTTTGCTCCGAGGAGGCTTTGTAATCGCTGGGATCGATTGATTGGAGAGCTGTCCTTAATTTCGTCGCTTAGCCCTGTATTTATACCCTAGGGTTTCGACTGCTCCTTGCCTTAGAAGGACTCTTAATTGGAGTTTCCTGTTTAGTCTCTACTACTCGATTTCAATAAGGTTTCGTCTCCTTATGAAACACGGAATGGGCGAAGCTATAACCCAAACCCGAGTGGTTTTATTTTTGGGCCGCAGGTATCGGCCCGCTGGTTCGAATCCACTAAAGGATTTTTCCTAAAATTGCTTTTGGGCTCAAACATTGCCCCCCAGGCCGCGAAATCAGGCCCGCTGGGGTGTAACTGATTGAAAGGGACTTAGAAAGACGTGCCGGTCGCTTGAAACGATGCCATCAATGAAGATCGCGTCCTTTCGTTTGTGAAACACTTTCTGTCGCATCGTTTCCCTCACAAAATCCTTTATTTAAACTCACAGCAGCAACCTTGTCACTTCAGAAACCCTTCCAGTCTCCTAAGCCCAGAAAAACCATTTCTGCCAACATATTCTCTGCAAACTAACCAGAAATGGCTCCCCCTAAGAAAATCATCATCGATCAGGAAGAAGAACTAAATGAAAACGCCGCTCGGACTTGGGGCACCAGCATCGGTGCCCGCATTCATCTTGAAACCTCAATTCATCGGCCCCTACTCCTTCGTTTTCCCGACCATCACACCGGGTTGGGCCCAGCACCGCAAGGCGTTATTCCGGACGATGCCATCGCTCTATACGGCCTTCCTATTCGCCGGCCCATTCCAGTCCTCCGAAGGACTCCTGGAGACTTTAGCGGTTGGGGTGCCCAGAACCATCGAGCCAAGATAGGGAATTGGCCATCTTCCGTTAGTGCACAGGAGATTTCCTGGTATCGCGAGACGCGGGCACGAGATCTAGCTCGCTGGAACGCGGCAGGTATCACCCACACTATCGATTTGTGTTTCCATCTTCCTCGCGGTGGTAATCGCTCGCCGCTCGCTGCTTTCCTCTGTTTTTGGAATACCGCCACCAACACATTTGACTTTAGATTTGGTCAAATGAGCATCACTCTGTTGGATATTCTCGCCATCACTGGCCTACCCATCGATGGCGAGCCTTATGTGCACGGCCAATTCGACTCTGTCAACTTCACCTCGACTATGGCCCAACACGGTCGCAGGGCTCACAGTGGCTCCTACCCGCGATGGTTGGCGTATTACAGCCGGGAACACAACGCGACCGGTGGAATCGCTTTTCTTGAGTATTGGCTGTGTAAGTTCATATTCTGCACCTCTTCCTGTAAGCCCACTGGCACCTGGACCTTCTTAGCAATGGCCCTCTACAACGGCCGCAACATTGGGCTCGGACAACCGGTTCTGGGAGCCCTCTATCGCATGGTGTACCAAGCGACGATGCATCCATTTGAGACCAACATATCTAGTCCTTTCTGGATTTTAGATTTTTGGATCCAGACTTACTTTCAACTCTTCCGCCGCGAAGATATCCCGCTACTTCCACCGGCCGACCAACTCTTAGGTCGATGGTTCTGCCGCGAGGACAAGTACTCATCTCCCCCTTATTCTGAATGTTTTTCTTATCTGTACTTGCTAGATGATATGCCGTACTGTGACCTAATTCTGAGCAGAAGATTCCCATCTTTGCTCGAATATAGTTTTCTTCCTGGCGATCCTCGCTATTCCGACCGCGCTCGCCTGGCTTTTCGCCCCGCGGTCTCCTGTTTGGATATCAGGATCGCCGCTGAAGAACTCAGCTACGAGCTCTATGCTCCTAATCACTTTGCCCGTCAGTTCGGCCTTGTCCAATTGGTACCAGTCCCCCTATACGACGCCTGGAACTACAACACCTCTTGGCGCAGATTCGGGCCCCCCTCAGGGCCCCCGCCGGCACAGAGCACGCTCGCGCTAGTCGATCTCCCTGATTGGGCCCAGGTCATTGACGCTGTAGACGGAACTGAAGAAGGCTATGAGATTTGGTGGGCGGAAGTCTCCGTCAATTGCTGGACCCCACCAGACGACGAACTCTTTGCAACTATCTTTGGCGAGCTGAGGAATCCTTATCCTGTCGATGTTGACATGCTCGCTTGCTTCTCTGAAGACATTACTGGGCCCCGGCCGCTTCAAGTGATCCGACCGGCGCGAGTTCCTCGCCCGGCCCAGGCTGGAATCGTAATTTGCGAACCTCCGCCGGAGGTAAGTATTATAACTTTACCCTCTGCAAGTTCCTTCACTGTTCTCTCCGTTTACTCACACTTCTTTGTACTAGGGGAGTGCGCCGTGCCCTGGCCGCCGCACAACCAGTGCTTCCCCGGCCGCCGGACAATCTGGAAAACAGAAAGCAGTGCTCGCTGAACCTGCAGCCGAAGATTCTTCTTCTTCTGATGACGACGATCCACAAACCGTAAGAAATCCTCTATCCTCAGGATCACGTTCTGTGGGTTAAGTCCTAACTCCTTGATTTTGACAGGTCGCAGCTGCTCTAGCTCGCAAGCGCAGTCGCTCGGACCCTCGCGCTGACCCCTGGGCAGAAGATGAACCACCGGCTGATTGGTTGGTAAGAAGCGATAAGCTCATACTAAGCATTATCCACACCTTCGCCCAAACTTCCATAACCTTCTCTTTTGCAGGTTCGTCGCTGGCGGTCTGGAATCGCTGGGGAGGGCTCTTCAGCTGCTAGTCAAGGAACAACTGCTTCACAAGCGCCGGCGCCCGTGGGCCCTGAAAACCTTCCACCTCCTATCAACACCGTTGGCGACTCGGCCTCAATTCCTGTGCAGATCATAGAGGACAGTTCACCCGAGCCGGAAGAGAATGCACCCCTGCCAGATGCACCGCCCGAGGAGCTGATCGCTGTACAACCCCCGGCAGACGTATCGCTCAATCTTGACCCCAACGCGGCAGTTGGAGAACCTGCAACAACACCAACTACAGACGAGCCTTTAGTTGCACAGGTAACCCCCATTCCAAAATCCCTGCCTCATCTCTTGATTGACTCTGTATATCTTGATAAACTTTCCCCAATCATAGAGTAACGTCCCTACTGAGGAGGTCGCTGTCGTTGATCCTGCTGGGCCCGCTGGTGAAGGCATGGTGGCTCAAGAACCTGCCCCCCAGGTTCTAGAAGTAGGAGCTGAGATAAAGGTAGCACCGGAACCAGTCGCGGCCACAATCGTCGAGGCCCAAGAAGTCCCTGCCGCGGCCGCTGTTGACGCTAATGCTATTGCCATTGTTCCTCCTCCCGAACCTCCTAACAGGCTGGAAAGGCTTGTTCGCGTACTCGAAGTGGCTCCTCCAGGAGTCATAGACGAAGCGAGGTACGGTCTACAACGACTTCTGGGTCCTGACATTTTACTGCCGGGCGCGCCTGCCAGAGCTCAAGAATATTTGACAGTGCTTCGCCACGAGCGCACTATCACCGATGCTGAATTTGTTGAGGTATACGAGCTCCTACAAAACCTCCCTGCGCGGATTAATGAGAGAGCGACCTCGTCCGCGCAGGCTAGGCAGGTTCAGGCTCACTATCGTGGCCTTTCGCAACAAGCAGAGGCATCTCGCGACTCCTTAGGTGATCGAGCTATTCGCGTCAGGGACCTACGGATCTCGCAGAACCACCTTCAGACCCACATTCAGGACCTGCAAGCCCAACTGATCGAAGCAAAGGCCCAGTTGGTGGTGGTGACGGCCCAACTCGAGCAAGAAGAACCTCAGATAGAGCAACCCTTAGCAGCCTTCGAAGCGATGACTCAGAACTTGGCTCAATCACTCGAAGCAGTCCGACAAGCGGAGCGAGCTGCTGCTGACGCTAGCTTTCGTCTAGATGAACACTTACTTCGCTTGACCCATGCAGGTCGTAAACTTTAGACCCACGCGACCCATTTTGCTTTGTATGAACAAACTTAATATTTACTGTGTAATATTTAGCCCGCTTCGCTCGGCCCAAATATCACTTACAGTCTGACAATTAATGATAAGTAAAACCATTGAAAAGATAACCCCAATTTGGGCGGTTACCTCCTTGGAGACTGCCCTGCTTCCCACGCGTTTTCAATATCTTCCATTTCCGAGATTATAGCATTTAACTGCATTGATTCTCTCATTGATGGCGTTGAAAGTGCCTCAACTGCTTATCGCGTGGTGTAGAGTTGGTCCTATAAATACCGGTTTCCAAAGAACAACGATAACCAAACCACCATGTCTTTCCCACAGATACCCTCGCAAGACCTGTTGCTCTTTCTTCAGTTTCTAAAATCTTCCCTTCATGATTTCAACCTTAGCCACAAATTCTTAGGCTTCATGGCTTAATCTCAAGACCTGGGTAGGCCTCATGGCCTAATCTCAGGTCCAGTGGCATGTCTTTGGTTTCTGAAAATCTGGATGAACTTGCCAGTCTCAGTTAAACCGAAGAACACGCCACGCTCCTAACGCGGCAGAATCAGATTCTGAAGAGGCTGTCTCTTCAGACTGTCCGCGAGGAGCATGGGGCAGAAGGGCGGAAGGCCACCTTGAGGTCGCCTGTTCTTCTCCCGCGGTCTACCTCCTTGGCCTGGTTACGAGGCTTCTGTTTTTCCCCAGGAGGTAGATGTAGTTGTGAGTCGTGCTTGCTCCGGACCCCAACTCCTGCCTGGAAGAAAGGCTCAGGGAAGGAATATGATGGATTGTTTCCTTCCCCTTTCCTCTAGTACCGATGACAGCAGTGGCGACTCAGATCGGAGGAGGATCTAAGTAAAGGGGGGAAGAGTGCTCTGAGGTAGCGCCTAGATCCTTCTCCTTGCAACCAGATCCGGTCACTTTTAAACTTTACGTTCCTGTCAAAGCCACTTTTGGCCTTGTAATTGCATGTGAAATTGTATTGCTCTATTCTGTTGTATGCTTCTGGCCGCAAAGCCACTTTATGTATGAAATTCCTGCTTTAAACAGAAATCTGCAAAAAATTTGTTAGTTGTTAGTCTAAAACAAAGCCTCTTGTATAGGCTTTTCACATCTATTCTTCACACACTTTGTCAAGAACGCTTTCAAATTGAATTGAAAAAATTGAGGTTAACTGGGATAACTTGGATAATGAATACAATAATGATAAAACAAAGCCTCATGTATAGGCTGTTACATAATAAAGCCTCAGATAAGGCCTATTAGATATGGAGTTGCCCCCCAATGTTCATCGGGGAAGCAGAGACAAGAACTATAGGCCACAGAGAAAAGGCCGAATGATGCGAGCCGCTGAAGATTAAGGTTGCCCCCCAGCCTGGGCAAGAACAGGATCAGGTGGATCTTCGAACTCCCAGACACTTGGGTAATATTTCTTCAGGAAACGGCCGTTAATAGGGTTGCGATGGATGTCGCCATCTACGTCTCTGAGGTGAAAGCCTCCGCGCTCCAAGATCCGGTGGATAACAAAGGGTCCCTCCCATCGCGGCGTCCATTTACCGCGACCGGTTAACTTTTCACCGAAGGGTAAAATGGCCTTCCAGACGAGGTCACCTTCTTTGTAACTACGACCACGCGTCCGCTTATCATAGGCGCGGGCGATACATTGTTTTTCCATCACCAAATTGTCCAAAGCTGCCAAGCGCTGCTCGCTTAAATCTTCGTGCTCCTGCCACATTGCTTGAACGTAATCCTCGCCAATCAAATGAAGCTGTTCTTGCACGCGTAGAGAATGAACGTTAATTTCTAACGGTAAGACAGCGTTGTGACCGAACATAAGTGCATACTGCGTTGTGGCGGTGGGGTTCCGTTTAGAAGTGCGATAGGCCCAAAGTGTCTCATACAGAGTGGCATGCCATTGTCGAGGGTTTTCTACCAACATCTTCTTTAGTAAGGTGATGATTGTCTTGTTGCTAGCTTCCGCTTGGCCATTAGATTGAGCATAATACGGAGTGCTATGTATGAATTGAATACCAAAATCATTGACCAGTTCCTCGACGGGGCCTCCCATGAACGCTGCCCCCCTGTCCGAAACCAGCACCTCAGGGATACCAAACCTGCAGAGAATGTTACGGAAAATAAACTGGCGAATGGTGGCACCGGAAGCCTCCTTCAAAGGCTCTGCTTCAACCCATTTAGTAAAGTAGTCAGTGGCGACGATGATAAACTTGTGCTGAAGGGAAGAATGAGGATGGATCATCCCAATCAAGTCCAGCTCCCAGCCTCGCGCAGGCCAAGGCTTAATAATAGGCTGCATCGGAATGTTAGGAACATGCTGGACTGGACCATGCACTTGACAGTCCTCACAACCTTTGGCAAATGCGATACAATCCTTCAAAATGCTGGGCCAATAATAACCATGACGTCGCAGAAGCCAGCGCATCTTAGGTCCAGCTTGATGGGCTCCACATATCCCCGTGTGCACCTCGCGCATCAATCGTTTAGCTTCGCGACCATAGACACATCGAAAATCTATACCATCCTCCCCAAGTAGCCGCAATTCATCGCCTCGAAGGAAGTAGTTCAGTGCGAGGAAGCGAATCCTCCTGTCAGCTCCGGGGTCCGGTTGTTTGGGGTACTCAATCAGCGGGATTCGCCAATCCACATCAATAGGTTCTAGTACCTCGACTACGGGATCCTCTGGTGGATCAGGTTGGGCAAGCCACGAAGGTAATGTGCGACGCTCAACTTTCAAAATGCGCTCGCGCACTCCATACTTCAATGTGATTCCTATGGCCAACTGAGCGAGCTCATTAGCTGCAAAGTTACGCTCGCGTGGTATATGTTCCAGATCGACATTGGTAAATTGGTCCAGAAGCTCGATGGCGCGATTCAGATATGGCACGAGCAACCAACTCGCACAGCGATATTTTTCCTGGAGCTGGTTTATAACGAGCTGAGAATCGCCGCGAATCTGAACGTCCCGTACACCCATTTCCAGTAAGACTTCGAGTCCAATGATAAGAGCTTCATATTCAGCCTGATTATTAGTACATTGGAATGTTAGCTGGAAAGAATAAGAGAAGCGGTCACCAGTCAGGTTTTCCAGAACAATCCCCGCGCCAGCCAGTGTGTCCGTTCTTGAGCCATCAAAGAATAATACCCAAGGCTGCAGGGAGACCGTAGCTTGGTACCAAACCGCGTACTCAGGGATGCACGCCAAATCTGGTCGAGTTGTATTGGTGCAGGCAATCTCTAACTCCTTTAGTGCGGGTATCTCTAACGTAGGATGATGTGCGAGAAAGTCTGCGATGGCCTGCCCTTTGACAGCTTTCTGTGGTACATATTGGAGCGAAAACTCGGAGAGAGCCAATACCCATTTGCCAATGCGACCTCTCAAGATAGGCCGGGACAACATGTATTTAACCAGGTCGGTATGAGCGATGATGCACGTAGTAAAGGATAGCATGTAGTGTCGTAACTTGCACGCTGAAAAGTACAGAGTGAGGCACAGCTTCTCCATAGGGGTATACCTTGTCTCGCAGTCTGTCAATGTGCGGCTAAGGTAAAATATAGCATGCTCGACACCTCCCTCATCGTCCTGAGCGAGCAGGCTGCCAATGGAGGCCTCAGCTGCTGAAATGTATAGCTTTAATGGGATCCCGGCTCTGGGTGGAACCAGGACTGGTGGGCTTGCCAAATAGGCCTTGATACTGTCGAAAGCCTCTTGATGTTTAGCCTCCCACACAAACTCATTCTGCCCTTGTAACCTTAGTAATGGCGAGAACGGTTGGATTTTGCCTGCAGAGTTAGAGATAAAGCGTCTTAGGAAATTGATCTTACCCAACAGACGCTGTAATTCCTTTTTCGTCAGCGGGGGAGACGCGTTGATAACTGCGCTCGCCTTGTCGTTGGGGACCTCAATCCCTCGCTGATGAACTATGAACCCCAGAAAGTCTCCTGCCTGGACCCCAAACACGCATTTGGCCGGATTCATCTTGAGTCTATGTCTTCGCATGCGCTCAAATACTTTCCTGAGATCCGCGATATGGTCCTCCTTCTTCTGAGACTTGACGACTACGTCATCGATATATATCTCTAAAACCTTTCCCAGTATGTCGTGGAAGATCAAGTTCATGGCTCTTTGATACGTCGCACCAGCATTCTTCAGGCCAAACGGCATGACCACATATTCAAAAACTCCCGCGAAGCCAGGGCAGCGGAAAGCAGTCTTATGTCTGTCTTCTTCAGTGACCGGAATCTGGTGATATCCTGCAGTACCGTCCATGAAGGATAACAACACATGTCCTGCCACAGCATCTACCAACATATCCGTGACCGGCATGGGGTAAACATCCTTAGGTGTAGCGAGATTCAAGTCTCTATAATCGACGCAGACTCTCATCTTGCCATTCTTTTTCCGGACAGGCACTATATTAGATAGCCACTGATTATACTTGGCGACTCTTATAATACCCGACTTGTGCATTTTCTCTACCTCCTCCTTAACGAGAATCTGGGTCTCCGAATTCATTCGTCGAGGTTCCTGCTTGACCGGCCTCTTGTCAGGGAGTGTTGGTAGTTGATGACAAACCAAATCTGGTGACAGGCCGGGCATGTCTTCATACTTCTCCGCGAAGCAATCCTTGAATTCTAGTAATAAGTCAGTGAGCCTCTGTTTCTCGCTAGGCTCTAGGTAAGCGCTGATAGATACCTCCATAGGCTCGCTCACTGTGCCCAGATTGACCTTCTCAGTAGGGTCTCTAACTTTAGGAGGTGTATCATCCAGCGCTGCCGGGGCAAGTTGAATGCGGACTTCATCTTCGTCCTCCGGATCAGAAAGTTCTTCATTAACGACCTCTAAGGTCGCGATGCGATCATAAGCCTCTTTTTCCACCATGTATGATGACAGTCGTTCATGTATCGAGTGGAAGGCCTCTATCCCCTCCTCCGAGAGGTCGTAATCCATTAATCGGTTAAGGGTTTGGGCACAGCGTGGCCAGGCCTTTCCAAGCCTTCTTTTGCGAGCGTGAGCCCCCACTGTGCCAGTTCAGAGGCCGTCACCCCTGTGGGGCGGCCCTTATCATCGATGCCACTAACCTGCAATGGAGTGATAGGCTCCAAGTAGTATCTGGCATCTACATAATTTGTGGAGACCGGGAATGGACGGGGGTCTGCTTTGACCACCTCCGCCGTATCTGTTCCCCTATTCCACATAACCAGCTCTTGATGAAGTGTCGAGGGTACACAGTAACTCCTGTGGATCCAGTCTCTGCCCAAAATGGCACTGTAGGCCGCATAGCAATCCGTCACGAAGAAGGCATAGACCCCTTCTGCTGGGCCGACCTTAATGGGCAAGAACAATAGCCCTAAGGTTTTTGTCACTGTGCCTGCGAAATTTTTGAGTGCAAGAGACGTGGACTGGATTTTCTCCCGCTTAATCCCAAGCAAGTGCATGGTCCGAGTAGTGACGACATTAACGGCTGCTCCGGTGTCAATCATGATTTTGCTAACTTTGATACCGCTGATGTCTGCCGTAATGTATAATGGTCGCACGTGCTGGACCATAGCTGGCGTTGGCTTGGAGAAGTGCATGAGTGACCCCTCGTTCGGAATCTCTTCTGTTTCCTGCTGGACTCCATCTTCTGCAGGCGTTGCCGCTGCTGAAGTAACCTGCAATGGCTGTACACCCTCTTCTTCTGTCCCCACGCAATCCTGAGCAGCGACTGGCAATGCATATCTCGTGGGGAGTACATAAACCATGTTGCAAGAAACGTCAGCTGTCTCGGTCCCTTCCATGTCATCGTCCAACTCAAGCTTGGGCTCTTCGACCGGGATATCAGTTTGGAATTGCTTAGCCAAACGATCTACCAATGACTCTTCCGTGAGGCCTTTTACCTCGCAATGTTCAAGCTCTTGTGATTCCAGTTCCTGCTCCACAACCACCGGCTTAGCGCTTTCCGGTTCCAAGCGCTCCTCTGAGGCAGAGATGACTATACTTTGGATTTTCTTAGGTCGCCACTGCAAGGTGTCACCAGTCCTGTCCTTGCCCCCCAGCCTCTCAAAGACTGAAGCTTTGACCACTGATGCTTCACGGAATAGCCGGCGCCTGACATGCGGACGCCGAGTTGGCGAGCTCTCCGTTCGCGCAAGAGGTGGTGAGCGCTCCTCTGTAATCCTGCAAAACACATTGGGCTTTGAGGCCCCTGTTAGTGAATCTGTTTGTTTGTTAAAACCACGGGGAGGTCTTAATGGTTTCGCAGCCAGCGCTTCCATCTCTTTCTGGTATTGTTCGGGCGACTTGACCAGTTGGGAAGGTTTGATTAGGCCCTGATCTAAAGCCTCTAGAGCGCGTTTGGCTTCTCCAAACCTGCGCTGCAGTTTCCGTTTCCTGGACGAGCTAATCTCCACCGCCTTCCCCTTTTCCCTGGTGTACCATCTGCCCTCCTTGATAGGGTTAGCTGACGCAGGTGGTATATAGGGCTTGGTCAGCATATCTTTGCAATCGCTCCTGGACTCGTCCTGTTTCGGACCAACCGCGGCTGCTTTTAGTTTCATGAATAAGTTGGAGTCTCTGGGGGATGGTGGTGATTTTGTCTTCTCCCTTTCTCTTGGACTGGAAGGTTGATAGTTCCGTGACGAGGAAGCCCACTTGATTGGTGGTAGGGAGCCAAAGTGAAACGTCTGCTCGACCTCCTCGTGCGGTATTTGGATACCGCACTCCTCTTTACATCGCGAGCATAGGATCACGGGTGAAGCCTGATTGGTTGATTCAATTCTACCCTTGGCTGGCGTTTCATCCGTGATAGACCTATCAGTCTGCTTGCTCGGAACCAAATCCAGAGTTGTTTTCCGTCGCTGCTGCTTGTTCCAATCCACATTGACCATATTGATCCCGGTGTCAGGAAAGGGATCCACGTCAACTAGCGCAGCCGCTGTGATTGGAGCCTCTACCTGCAAACTACCGTTATTAAGCCATACCTGAATCTGGTCTTTGAGTTTTACACAGTCCGCGGTATTGTGGTTCCACAGATTATGGAACTTGCAGTACTTCTTTCCTTTCAACTGCTCTGGCCGCGGAAAAGGCCCAAAATCAGTCTTCACCATCTTCGCAGCGATCATCTCGTCGAGGATCTCGTGAGCTTTATTGGCATCATAAGTATATGTCGCGAACTCCGGCTTGGTGAAGGCCATTGATTTGAGCTTAACAGGCTCCTTTGAAATCTTCAACTGCTTCAAGGACGGGTTCTTCTTCTTGGTTAGCTCATAGGCTGCTATATCATTATCCTCGTCCTCTTCATCATCCTGGACCGTTTCTCCAGTATTGTGATGGTAATAAGGGTCGTAGGTGGCCGGCTGGTAACTCAGGGCCGCTACAGTACGGTGTTTACCTGGCACATAAGTCCCTCTGGAAGCATTCTTCCTTGCATCTGTTTCTCTGAGGAGATGCTCGAAACTGTCCACCTCTGTGATGAGCTCCCCCATCGACTGAATCATGCTGCCATGCTGCTTCTTTCGTTGTCGGGGCTCCAAACCTTTGACCGCCAACTGGACTAACTCCTTTTCGGGCAGAATGACATTCAGTTTGGCTTTCTAGATTTGAAAGCGCTGAAGATAAGCGACTGCCGATTCTGTAGGCTGTTGGGCCATCTGAGTGAGAGAGGCTAGGTCTACTTCAGGTTCAATAGTCCCAAATGTCTCACGGAAAAGTAGTTCCATTGCCGGCCAATCCGCCACTGTCCCTGGTCTGAGTTTAGAAAACCATCTGAAGGCAGCGCCCGACAGCGAAGTGCCAAAGATCCTGCACTTGAGGACATCATCATTCTGGTATTGGCCACATTGTACCCTAAACCTGGCCAGATGTGTTGCCGCATCTTCAGTGTCCTCCCCTAAAAAAGTAGAGAAAATAATGTTCTTATAACCTCGGGGGAAAGGTGCGAGCATGATGTGTGGCGGGAAAGGTCCTTCATAGACCCCATCCGGCTAGGCTCTAGGGTTTGCCAATCTGATCATCTCCTCTACCTCATCACGTCTCACATAATCTGGTCCCGGAGGCGGAGGAGGTGCCATCGTGGCTCGATGGGTAGCTTGCCCAGAGGCTGCCTGGTTTGCTGTTGCTGATCCTTCCCCGACATGCACAATGCGGGTAGTAGCCTGTTGCTGGAGAGTTACTGCAGGTGCAACCTCTTCCTTCGACAAGGCTGTTATCTTGATCGGGGCGCCAGTCTGGTCGAGCGCATAATAACTCCCCGGCAGTTCTTGATAAACTACTTCTGCCCCGTCGCTGTCGTACTGGACGAAAGTCACAGGTTCCGACGCAGTTCCTGCGCCCTTCGAGACTTGGTGTTTCTTGGTGGCATGTCCGCTTGATGAAGCAGTCTTTTCTTTGCTACCATTAATAACCAAGGCTTGTTCTTTGTTCTTCGACGGAGCAGTAGCAACAGTAGCTGAGGAAGAAACAGCATTCTGGTTAGTCTTCTCGTGCTGATTTGGTGGCACGTACTTGCCTGAACCGGATGGCTGGCCAAGAGAGCCAAGGATAGCATTAGGATCCCCTAGGGCTTTGTTCAGTACATCTCTCACCTGGTTCAATTCGGCTCTCTGCATAGCCACCTCAGTTGCCAGGTTGGCCCCGTCCTTGCGAAGATCTGTTATATTCGACGCGGTCTGCTTGGTATGATCCGCTATAGCGTCCAAAATTGCCTTATGACGCTGATCCTGTTCTCTAGCGATACCTGCAGCGTGTGCCTTCAAGGCACTTTCTGATTGTGTGATCTGCTGTCTGGTACTCTCCGTATGTAGAGTCATCCGCTGCTCAATTTCGCAAAGAAGCTTTTCCGATTTTGCGGTTTCCCTGGCAAAGTCAGCGTCCATCTTCTTGCGATGGTTTTCGACATTCTCCATGATGATCGCGAACTTGACCTCAGCGGTCGCTCCTTCCGGAATAGGCTTCAAGACAAAAGCCTCTTCTTCTCCACCTTCCACTGTGGTGTCGACAGTGGCGGGGATAACAGACTTGCTGGCCTGGTTAACATTGACGCTCTGACCCTCAGTAGCGGTCGAGCGATTCTCATCTTGTGCAGTTGACATACCGGGTGATTGGGGCTGATGAGAGAATCGTTGCATCACTTGTTCTTCAGAGAGACCACGACAGTCCGCGCAAGAATGCGGTCTGTAACTGGAGGTCTTATGCTTTGAGCAGTTAGCGTAGCCCTTTTGGTAAGGGTTATCGCTAGACTTCCCAATGGTTGCGTTCACAAAGAAACACTATTGTGGTCCCACTGGGCGTGCCAAAATGTTTGGCTCCAAAACCAGTTGGCTTGCAAACTGTCTCTTTTGGGCGAGTGATTGCGCAGGCGTGCCAGCACCGCTGGGTGCAGTCTTTGGGGTAGTCCCTTGACCTGACTTCTTCTTCAAGCGCTGTGGACGAGGAGAGCACCAACCTCGTCACAGGGTTCTTCTCTTGCCTTTCGGAAAAGGACTTCTTGCCTTACGCGGGTAAGGGCTTTGGTTGTGGTCTCTTTGCGTTCACCTTATCGATACTCAACGTTGAAGGTTGAGCAGAGCAATCACTGGGAAGTTGGAGAAAGCACGGATTTTGCTAAAGCGTGACTTTAGCTTCGCTGGGTTGCGAGGGCGTTACCCTTGCTTTGCTGGTTGTATCGGTGGCAGTAGTACTGGCAGTCGGCTCGCGAGGAGACTAGGACTGGAAGCACAGTCGCCGGGTTGTTCTGGTGATGCTGACAGTCGGCTCGCGAGGAGACTAGGACTGGCGGACGGTCACCGGGTTTCAACGAGGTTGAAGGTTTGCTCTGAGGAGGCTTTGTAATCGCTGGGATCGATTGATTGGAGAGCTGTCTTTAATTTCGTCGCTTAGCCCTGTATTTATACCCTAGGGTTTCGACTGCTCCTTGCCTCAGAAGGACTCTTAATTGGAGTTTCCTGTTTAGTCTCTACTACTCGATTTCAATAAGGTTTCGTCTCCTTATGAAACACGGAATGGGCGAAGCTATAACCCAAACCCGAGTGGTTTTATTTTTGGGCCGCAGGTATCGGCCCGCTGGTTCGAATCCACTAAAGGATTTTGCCTAAAATTGCTTTTGGGCTCAAACAAAGGTCAAAACAAAATAAAAAAATAAATTAAAGAATAGGCGCCTTTAACTACTCACTCACATAAGCATAATCACCCACAACTCCCACACTCATCAGGTATATAGGCAATTTCTAGTAATAATGGCTTCACTAATCACATTGGTAGAGTTGTAAGTGTGTGGGTATCAAATTAGCCTTAATACCAAAGTTAAGAGATTGATGGTGAATTTTTCTCAAGATAAAATGGTTCTAAAAAAATTAACAAAAAAGTGCATGGAACTATAATATCATTGACTCATTGTAGAAAAGAATTGGGCTTACATTAGATTGGAAAACCTAATAATAATAATCAATTTATAGGCAAAATGGTATTTATGGGTAATTTTCCTAAAAACAAATTATCGAGCTACAGTATCTAAACTTACATGATGCCAGAAACAAAAGGGACCCCGCTGGGCTGAACCCACCTATCACCCTCAAACCACTTTTTACCGCTGTAGGCTTTAGCTTGTTTATCATCAAGCTTTTTGATGCTAGGCCATCCGGCTCTGCTGGACATGTCAGCGCCAGGTCCCCTGTTGTCGTACTCCCCGAAAAATGACGTCATGTGGAACTTGGCGCCGTCCCAAGGCATGTACCCTTCAGGTTGAATCACATCATCAATCTGTGACTGCATGACGACGGTTTTTGCGAAATTCTTCCATGGCCGACCTAGGTATCCCTTGTTCTCGTACTCTTGGTCGCCTCTGATGGTGCAGTTTTGGAGCACGATGCCGGTGACCTCATTCTTGTCTGTCTTTCCTTGGGCAGTGACGATGCAGGTCTGATTGTCCATTGGCTTCCTCACCACAATCTCGCAGTTCTGGAAGAGCGAGACAGCGTCACCGAAGATGAAGTCAATGGTGCCAGTGATGTTGCAGTCGCGGAAGTAATTCCTGTAGGCTTGGACGTATAGGGTGTTTTGGTACCCGTCAATGTGGCAGTTGTAGAAGATGGAGAAGTCCGATTGAACACGCAGTGCCACCGCTTGGTGCCCTTTCGCTCCGGCTGTGTTCTCAAACCCTATGTCCTTGGCAACAAAAAAATTTCCAACTACAGCTGCATGTACGCATGGATGAAATCTAGTTAATAATGCATGCATACCAGCACTAGGGCATGAAATATGAATTCAGTAAGGGTTAGGGTTAGGGTTTATGTACCAACTGTTGCAGTGTACATAGTTCTGGTTCCGCTAGCAAAGTTATTGTCACCGGAGATCCTGGACCTAGTAGGGCCATCACCAATCATCACAACATTTTCCATCATACCTGCAACCGTCACACGTTCTTTGTACACTCCCTCCTTCACGTAAATCACAAACAAGTCGTTGCTCTTCTTTGGGACCAGTTTCAAAGCTTCGTTGATGGTTTTATACTTACTGTTCCCATCTTGAGCCACCGTCACGTTGGGCTTAAGGGTTTCAGGCGTAGCTGTCAGAAGATCCAACTTACGACCAGTGAGCCAAGAAGGGAGACCCTGATTACTTTTGTTGCCATTCTGCTTGTGTTGATTATTCTTATTATTGTTGTTATTCTTGGATGGCGGCGATGAGGCCAGGAGCCGGCGTCGGTTCGATTTAAAATGAAGGGAGTTCAAGGCGTTAGTGATTTCGGTGACCATGGCAAGTGCATTGCTAGTGCTTTCATGAGCGGACTTCAAAATTTCCTTCATTTTCTTGCCGACATCTTCGGTTGTGTTTTGAGATTCATCAATGCAAGTTGCTTGGTGACTAACAGCCCCACTCAGCCAAACCTCAACATCTTTCGCGTATTCATCAACCTTTTCGAGATCTAATGCACCCATTTTATTGAAAGAAATTTTCAAATCGTACATAGAAGCATTCAACAGCTGGTTGCAGATATGGAGAGCTTGTTTGGTCATGGGATCTTTGGCCTGATCTGGCAAGGTTTTGGAGTTCCTTATAGCCTCATCCAGTTTGTTAATGGCCACCTGTATCCCCACTCTTGCGAGATCTTTCGGGTCTCTTTTGTCTCCGGCCTCCTTTTGCAGACTATTCTCACATTCTTGTTTGTAGTTGGTGGGCTGGCAAATGGCTACAATTGGCTTTGAAGTACGGACGGCGTTTTTATCTCCGGGTTTAGAGTCTCCGACTCCGTCTCCGTCTCCGTCTCCGCTTCCTCCTCCGTGTTGCTCCTGTTTTTTGTATTGGATCACACCAACCACCGCACCGACCACCATGGCCACCAGAAGCGCCGAAGAGACCGTAATGATTATGATCCTCTTATTACCACCAGGGACGCCCATCTTGAGTAATTCTCCAAGTTAAAACCACAGCTTAATTAGTGGCTTGAGGGATCAACACTACCCTAGCTAGTAGGGTAGGAGATCGAGAAAGAATCAGGGAATAAACCAAAGTGTGTTTTTCCTTTTCTTCGTTTCGTTTCTTTTTCCGGTGAGGGGAAGAGAGCTCTTAGGGCTAGCTGATATGAGCCTTTGTTTGGAACCCTAGGCTCTGCTCACCTTCGGAAGGGCCTTTTCTGATTTACAGTTAATTCTGTTAGGAAATGTCAGGTTGGAGATCAGTCATTTGGTCCCAACAAAATTGAGGGTCGACAATTTTAGACACACTGTTCATTGGGAGCATCCACACAATTACGATATAGATAGTGGTAAAAGGTCTACAATTAGGTGTCTAATTTTAGAGATTGGACAGGTCTTTTACGAGGTGCCAGCTATATAAGAGGAAGATGAATATCACCTTTATCTAGGGGAGGTCGGCAAAAATCTAGTTGATCTAGTGATATCAGTCCAAGGGAACAAATCTCTATTTTCGATGATAAAAAAATGAAAAATAAATATTAACAGATTAGCGGTTTATGTTCCACATATCTATTGCTACTGAGAAATTGGAGTTATCTAACCATCTTTCCTTTAGTTTAGTTCCAGACTTCCAGCAATTCAATTTCAAATTGAATCATTTGGTTTCTGAGAATGAGAGTTAATACATAGATATTAACATAAAATCTAATGAAGTTGAAATTGCATTTGTAATCTTTATTAGCACATTATATATATCTCTTCTAACACGTATACCGATTATCACAGTTGTATCATCACATGATCATTTTAACTGCTTTTCAACATTGAAAGAGTAGTAACCATTAATTGGACAAGATACAGAGTAGGGGCTTACTTTCAACACGTACATTGTGGACTTCCTCTTCGAATTGTTACATTTTCTTTTGTTTACAGCATATTTCTTTTGATATCAACATTATTGATCTTATCTCTCAACTGTATGTTTGAAGTATGTCGTATTGATCTTATTAACTTATTAAGATTTAACTAGGGCAAAATGCTTTCAATGAAATAAGCACTTGGACTTTCACGAACTCAACTGCTAAAAGTTCCTTGTTTCCTGGTTGATATATTCTCTGAAAGTTTCAGAGTTTGGCTTTAGCTGTCTGTAGTTCTAACTTGGCAATGGTACCCAAGTGAACTTCATCCGGACCATCTGCTATTCTCAATGTTCTTGCTGTGGCCCAAAGATGAGCCAGACAAGTGTCAGAAGACAAGCCAGCGCCGCCATGGACTTGCATTGCCATGTCCAGCACCATCAGAGCCATGTTTGGGGTTGCTACCTGCTCCACATACCAGCAAGAAGAATTTGATTGACAGTTAAATGAGCGCCAGATCAGAAATTGAATCCTGCAGTTATAAGTGCAAACAGTAATCATATACCTTTGCCATTGCTAGAGTTCCGCGGGCCTTTTTGTTTCCAAGTCTATCAAGCTGGTCGGCTGCCTCCAGAACCAACAATCTGGTTTTCTCTAGCTCTATTCGACACTGAAAACAGAGAGCCAATTTAGAAGATTCAATTCAGATCAAGAGATTTGAATGGCTGAAGAGCCTGGAAGAATTCTAAATGAAGCTAATAATGGTGTATTTTATCATTACCTTTGCTATATCAGAACGAAAAGAGCCTTGTTCAGCAATCAACTTCCCAAAAACTCTTCTACTAAGAGCCCTTTCAGCCATTATCTCCATGCCTCGCTCAGCAGCTCCTATCAGTCTCATGCAATGGTGTAACCTTCCTGGGCCTAACCTACCCTGCAAGAATATTAATTAAAGTTAATATCCAAACTGAACGATGAACCTCAAGTACCTGAGTTGATAAAACCAACCAGAACTCAGAACTCACTCATTACTGCTCTCTAATTGAAGTCCCCAAAAATGAACAATTATCTTAAATTCCCTACAAAAATCTCAGAATTTCTTTTTGCTCAACATGAAGCATGTGGTGCTGCACGTACTATAATTTTTTTGAGGACATTGTGGCAGATCAAAGTTCATCATGGGAGGAAGTAATCATAATCTTCTCATTATACAACTTAAATTTTAAATTTTTGATTTTGTAACCAACAAGAAAAAAAGGAAAAAAAAAAAAAAAAGAGCTCAAATTTCCAAGTAAAATCTGGAATTCAGTCCATATAAAATTTTGAATAAGAACCAAACAAATTAGAATACTGATCTAGAAACTGCACTAGGTTACACAAAAAGCAGTGCAGAATACCTGTGCAATCTCAAACCCACGTCCTTCTCCCAGTAGAATATTCTTTGCTGGGACGTGTACATTGTCAAATAAAACTTCTGCATGCCCATGAGGTGCATCATCAAAGCCAAAAACTGTAAGTGCTCTCTTTATATGTACACCTGGAGTCCGGATATCCACTAAGATCATAGACTGTTGTTTATGCATAGCAGCATTGAAGTCGGTTTTTCCCTACTCAGAAAACATTGGTTAGTTATATTAACAACAAACTGAAATTACTTAAATGACATACAAGAAGAAGAACAAACCATGACTATAAGAAGTCTACATCTTGGATCCATAGCCCCACTTGTCCACCATTTTTTTCCATTGATAATATATGAATCTCCTTGTCTATACATATAGTTGAGTGACAATCATAAATATACATTATCTATAAATATATCCAGCAGAAAACAGTAGGAAAAGGCATAAAACACATCCAATGCAAGTATCTGTTAAAAGAAGCTTGGATGAAAATACTGAGATAGGCTTCCTATATAATTGCAGTGAAAGCTGCTGTTCTGTTAATGACAGAAATAGCACACCACCTTGCACCATAGAAAGAGGAATCCCCATCAGGAAGATATTGCACAAGCTTACCTACTAATAGAACACTCGATGTTAGTTGCATCAGAGGATGCAACTTGGGGTTCTGTCATTGCAAATCCTGACCGGATTCTCCCCTCAAGTAAAGGAATAAGCCATTCAAGTAGTTGTTCTTTGTTCCCATAACGCAACAAGACCTAAAATGCAAAGGCATGGAACCAGATCAATAATCATGCAAAATGACAGACATATCTTACAAGTAAATTATATGATCCATTGCTATTAAAACATATATGTAAATATCCTATGAAATTATATCAGTAATTTATTCCTTAACCCAGCTTACGAAAAGTGTTTCCCTTAGATTTGCAATTTGAAGATTTCAAGAAGAATCCCCAAGATAAATAACTCATTAGGATCAAGAGACTCATATCTGGATAGGGAAGGCCGGATGGATGATAGACAGAGGAACTGATAACACTGGTTGATCATTCATAGTCAGTAACTGATAAAAAAAACTTTCATACCTCCATATTTCCTGTATCAGGTGCGCCACAGTTGAACACTTGTGGAGCCCAAATAGAACGACCCATAATCTCACAAAGATATCCGTATTCAAGGTTTGAAAGACCAGCGCCCAATAACTGATTGTAGGTATCATCTGACTGAAGTTGATTGGTCCCATCAAAAATTAATTTTTTTGCCCTGGCAGCACTATCAAACTGCACACAAGTACAAAGGCAGGAGCCAATTACGTTACTGATCTGTATGTGCAGCATAAAGTAATTTTCAAATTGGGAAGTGAAGATCAGACACTTACAGGTATAAATAAGTTCCATAGGCCTTCTTTCTTTGCGAGCTCCTTTAACTTCTCCTCCTCTGGATGCACTGTCCAACGTGAGGTAGACTGAGCAAGTTTGTAGAATTCTTTTTCCATGGGATATATGTGATCTTCCATGAACTTGACCAACCTTTTTCTCAATTCTAAAATCCTTTTACTGGGGACAAACTTTCCTCCCCCTTCTGAAAATCCTTGATCTTCACTCTCTTGTCCCAATCTTTTCAAGCAGTTTTGAGCAACAAAAGACCCTTACGAAAAAATTTTGTATATCAATACTCTTGCAAGCCATAATTCAAAATGAGAAAAGTAATCAATCAATATGCAGAAAACACGTACGACAAGGCAAGCATCATTCTTAGATAGTGTAACTACCTGATGGAGGATGCTCAGGAAGCACAGATTCTCGTCTAACAAATGCCCATGCATAGTCTATAAGAAAATTAGCTTTGTCACCTGCATGCTGGGCACTCTCACCTCCTGCAGCATTACCCTGCATTTGATGGTTAATTAAATTACGTTGCTACATCCAATGACAAGCTTTTTGCACTGAACTGAAAAATTAATATTAACAATTGCTTCAGAAGATACCATGGTCCATCTACTATAGATGCCCGCATAAATTGATGCGCCACGGAATAAAGAAAATGCTATATAAAACTTCCACTGAGCAAAAGGCCATGGCTTTCCCTGCAATGCAATATTTTCAACGCAAGTCTGTCACTCAGCAGAATTTGGTCAAAAACTGAAAGTATACTATCTACAGAACCATCAGGTGGAAAATAGTTGCTTCACTAGAAGTCTCTTCTTAAGCCCAATGTCTATCTCAGAGATATGCCCACAACATTGCTAAACAGCATTCACAGCATCATGATATAATTAATTTATTCCTAATACTGAAATTTAACCCAACTAACATATGTGGGTCAAAAGTTCATCACATAACTTTAACAATGGGCAATGATAAAGCATCAGCACCATCTCTTAGTACTGCCTTTGATAACCAATACGTGTCTTATTATTCAAAGATATACTAAAATTCTTAGATGAGGAAATGAATACATGGATCAATAATTCACTATTGTTTCAGTAGGATTGTACAGCTAACTTACAGATGAAGAGCAGTATTCTGCCACATATTCTGCCTGAGAAGGAATCCCTTCTGGAAGCCCAGTATGTTCCATACCTTTACCAAGTTGATCTTTGTCAACCCCCAAGTCTGTGATGTAAGGCTGCAAAACAGGAAAGTAGCAATCAATGAGATGCCCATGATTTTACAATTATTTACACTATCTAGTTTCAAACCAAAAAGTTAAGTTTGAAAAGAGTTGGACACTGCAAAATACCAAAGAACAGTAAGCAACATCACACATTTGGTTTCCAAGAGTAGACAATTCCCAGTCAAGAATGCCAACCACTCGATCCTGCACATTGAGAGTTTTGCATCAGATATGCACTCAGACTGTTAAGCTTTATAATTACTGTAATATTAAGATCCATTTACAGTATGCCGTAGAAAAATGAGGTCGGCATGCATTTTATTGTTGAACATAAATTCAACGATTAAAATGCATCATTCTCAAAGACTAGAGTCCAGAAGCAGCAGTAGACTGCTTAGGAAATTTTCTATATTTGACATGAAGACTGCAAGCAGGTAAATGCATATAGGTACATGTAAGTATCAAATCAATTATTCGAAAAAAAAGAAGAAGTATCAAATCAATTAAGGGTATCTGGAGTGCCAAACCTCAATAGGATGAAACACAAGATTATCGAGGCGAAAGTCCCCATGCACTAAGCCGGTTGCACCTCCTGAAGAATCTTCAAGCGGAATATGCTGCTGTAACCAATCAATCAGCTCAAACATCTTCGGATTTCTCTCAGGCTTGCCTTCACCAGTGGAGGCAATATATTGTTTTGCCCACCTCTCTACCTAAGAACAGCATAGAAGTGTAATCCCCCAAGTAAGCTTTAACAAAATTGGATTCTAATTAATAGAACCTTCAAGCCCAGTTTAAAATGTCTGCACAGCCATATTAAATTTCCTCTCTTTCAATTCTAATTAAATGGTATACTATTCAACTATCTACAGCATACAAAGACATAGAATTGTCTGAGACACTAAAGTGTGTAAAATTTCATGCACCTGCCGTTTACAATAGTTTTCACGACGCCCATAGTTTCCTAGTCCAATGGCATCAACGTCAGCAGAATGCAGCGATGCTAAAGCTTTTGCAGTCGCTTGGTAAATAGCCCTCCTGCTCGCAGGCTCTACACCCTGATCAAACAGAGTAATAACATATCTCAACCCCAAAAGCAGAACATTATTTACCATAAAAAAAAATAAAAAATCAGCACACTGTGCTAAACGAAACCAAATTTGAAGAGATATATATTAAGAACACTCCAGCTATACTAAACAAGTACATCAATGATAAAGGAAGAACTAATACCGGTAGCCTGGGGTCGACAAAAATGCGCCCTTCCAAAAACTCCATGATGTAAAAAGCGGTTCCAATCACGCTTGGATCAGTACACAAACAGAAAACTTTCGGAACCGGAACTACAGTATGATTACCCAATGCTTGAAGAACCTGTAGCTCCGAGATTAAAAAATTACAATACTCTCAGCTCAGCATATGATCTTGATTTCAAATTCAAACGAGCATCAGGAAGTAAATTACATGCTTTTCACACATCTTTCTCAAGCAACCCAAAGCCAAAATCAAATTGGCACAAAAATAAGAACAATCAGAGAGAGAGAGAGAGAGACTTAACCTGGAATTCTCTCTCCACAGCATGAGCAGACTGAAGCAGCTTCCCCGGCGGCTTCTTTCTCAAAACGTAGCGTTTCACCGACGCTCCCGATCCTACTTGCATCAGATAAGTCGGATTCGATTGTCCATGCCCGAACTACAAGTTCATTCACAAACAACACAAAATCCAATTCTCAAATTCCAGAAATACACACACACATATAAAACTTTAGAGAGATAGCTAACCTTAGAGACGGTGAAATTGGACGGCGAGGGAGGAAAGCCGGTGACGTTAGCGGCGGCGTAGCGGAGCAAGGCGTCGAGGTCGAGCTCGTTAGCCATTTCGATTCTCGCCAAAACGAAGACGGAGCCGTTTTAGCTCGAGTTCTTCTGGATGTTTCACTCCTTCTCGATTCCTACAGTTCGCATTGGATTTGGCGAGGCCAAAATCGATGTCAAACTTGTATTATGAAAATGAAAGACGAGGGAATACGCGCCAGAGTGGGGAGGTAACAACTACTCGCGGCAATTTTGGGTAAGCCCATAAAAGTCCGCCAAAAAACAAAAAAAACAAAAAAAAAAGACCCATAAAAGAGACGGACTAATTTGGCGTATTATCTGGCCTAACTTGATCCTAACGTCTCGTTTGGTTCATGGAAGAGAAATTAATTTCCTTATTTTTCTCATGGGGAAGAGAAACTAAAGACACTTTGTCAGATTTCTTTTCTATTGTTTGGTAAAGCAAGGAAAGTATTTAGGAAAAACCATTTGATTTCTCTTCCGGTGTTTGGTTGGGGCAGGAAAGGAGAGTAAAAATATATTAATATTTCAATAATACCCTTGTATTTTAAAATAAAACAACATCATAAAAATTCAAAAGTGTGTGTATTTTTATGCAAGAGAGGGTATTGTTGTCCAAAACTTTTGTAATAAATGCTGGGAAATAGGAAGAGAAGATCAATCCCATGGGGTCTGAGTGAAATGATTTTCCCCCTTACTTTCCCCTCTGTCAGGAAGTATTTCCGAAGTTTGTGGTTACCAAACAAAGGAAAGTAATGACTTTCCTTCCTGAGTCCTCAATTCTGCGAACTAAACGAGGCCTTAGCAGACGGCTTTGGTGCCAAACCAAGGTAACAATATATAATCTCACATGAAAACATGAGAACGTGGTTTATGAGTGGTCTATGAGTTTATAAAGATTTGATTCATCCACATCGATTGATTTTAGTCGTGAAGTTTAAATTACTTATCAAGCTTAACATGATATTTTTTTTGGGCTAGGTGTTAGGACCAAACTAGGTGTTAGGACACCCCTATTCTATAATTCCTTATTGTTTTGGGCTACTGTCTTCAGTTACCTAAATGGGTTGTTTATCCATTTTGGGATCTATAATTATATGGTAACTGGACTTGGGTCGGGTTATCTTGTAAACGGGTATCTAGCGTTGGTTAGTAGAGGTATATAAGGCAATCTGTCTCCATTGTAAGAAGCTATCAATGACTATGAATCTTATTTGAATTATTTTCTTTAAATTTCCTTTAATTTCCAGTTCCAATTTCTTTTATGGATTCTTATCCTAACACTAGGCTAAAGGTTCGGTCCTAATAATTACATTTCATATAGGTAGAGGTCGAGAGCCTGAGACACTCAGTTAGGACTATATTAGCTGTTTTTTTTTCTTTTTTTTTTTTAAAAGAGGATCAAAGGGTTTTACCCCTGCCCCATGATGACTCGAACCCATGATATATTATCTGTTTAATCTAATAGTTACGTCTAAATGCCCATTTACTCATATAGGTAGAGCCGCAGAGGTCAATTTATGGTCATCTCTAAATCTGGATTAACTCATATAAGTAGAGGTTGGTAACCACTGCAAGTGGCCTAGTAGTTCTTGCCTAGTTGAGTGTGCTCCCCAACCTAGGTTCGAACCCCGAAGCTGTCAAAATAGTCATGCACAGTTGGAGCATTTCACATGCGCCGAATGGGTTTATCTTGGGTTTAGGAAGCCTTTGGGTTCCCCTTGACAAAGTCAAAAAAAGTAGAGGTTGGTCAACTTAGTATAGACTACTTCCAGTCATTGACTCTGGCCAATAAAAAGGAGCTCTTTATAGGCCATAAATAACTAGTCATTTGGCCGAAAATTCCCAAATATCACTACTTTTACCATATATCTTCAATCAATTAACGGGTCAAACCAATTCATTGTTTAGACCGTCTAACCCAAGATCTTCTCCTGAGGTAAATAGCCGAAGATAGATGTTACAAGCAGAATGATTTAAAACACCTAGAAAGATGTGTAATTAGTGAAGCCACATGCCACATTCGAGGCTATCAAGGGTAGGCCTCGACGCCTCGTGGGTTCAGGCAAGCGATAGGTTTATAAATAGCCTGAGCCTTTATCTTGCCAAACCTTTGTTTCTTCTTCAGAGATGTCAGTGCCCGGTTGTTTGCGATGGACCTTGCTCACTTTAACCTCGAGTACCAGACATTCAGATTCAAAAAGCTTCGGTGAATCCTAAAGCTACGATTCTCTCAAATGTGGCATCTTAAATACAATGATTATCTGTCTCTAGGCCTTGATTGACCATTTTTCTCTATCATAACACACTGATCATGAGTTAAACCCCAAATACATGCAGCTAGTGTTGAAAGGGGGAGTGTCAAAGTCACTCGCTTAAGCTCGGGTCTAGCAATGACCCTGAGATATGATTCCTACCCAGTTCATTTTGATCCTCGGTTTTACGACTTGGTTGGACACATCAATCTCAAATACAGATTTCACATGTCCATAAAACTCGAACATCAACTTATTTAATGTAGATTAGCATGAAGTTCGAGCAGGCTTCTAACACAGTCTAGTGAATTAGGAATAACAACACATGCTTAAACCAAACGAAAAGAAAGCACAAGTGCACAACATGTTCTGCATATGGCAGTTGGGCAAGTTCAACAACACACATGCATATACCAAGGGGTGCCAAGGAGACGGCTTCAATTCTTTGGCATGTTACCGTAGTTCAGTGCTGCTCATCAACAGCCAGCGGAATGTTCTTCACCTGAAAGATGATCAGAATGACAGCAACATAAGAGCTAGCTAGACTGAACAAGACATGATTTGCAGTCACTAATTACCAGGACACATGTAGAGTGGGTTGAAGAAAAATCACCAAGGAATGCACGTGCTATTATGTGGATAATAGTTTTAACTCAAAAGGATATATAACTAACCAGACTTCGGTACTTGAGAATGTAAAACATTTCCAGATATCGCCTTGCCTCTCGCCTCTCAAGCTTAGACACGTGCTTCCAGAAGCCATAAACCCCAGCTAATGTGAGCAGCCTCTCAGAATATATCTTCCATGTGTACCTTGAGAGATGAACTCAAAATTAGTTAACAGAGCTTGACAAAGATTGTCCAAGACTCCAAGATGGTCTATCTGAAAGTCGGCCAAGAATATGATACCTTTCATAAATTCGTTTAAGCCCGGCTCCAGATATCTTTTCCCAGTGGCTAGGATCCTTTTGGCACTGACCAAAGAAGTCGATCAGAGTTTCAGCCACTTGATCAGGGTGATAGGGATCAATATGGAACCCTGAGACACCATGCTCAATGATCTCAGCAGGGCCACCATGACAAGTGGCAAAAGTAGGAAGGCCGCAAGTCATGGCTTCCACAACAGTGAGGCCAAAAGCTTCGTAGAAAGCAGGCTGCAACAGATAAGAGGATATTTTAAATGCGGTATGTTGATATATAGTGGAACCATTTTAAAGCATTCCATATCTACACCACATACCTGCACAAAGACGCCTCTTGTGTCTGCAATGTAGCGGTACAGCTCACCATTACGGGCACGGTTCATTTGGGCCGCTATCCATCGAAACTGGCCATTCAAGTTGTACTTCTTAATGAGGTCATGCATCTTTTCAATCTCTTCCATTTCTTCTCTATCCCTAGAG
This sequence comes from Rosa chinensis, assembly GCF_002994745.2. Taxonomy (NCBI): domain Eukaryota; kingdom Viridiplantae; phylum Streptophyta; class Magnoliopsida; order Rosales; family Rosaceae; genus Rosa; species Rosa chinensis. Next base: position 49,016,103 of record NC_037091.1, read on the forward strand.
TTCTTGGCGTCCATGTAACCACCAACCACAACAAGATTTACCGTTTCTCTTAGTTTGGTGCTCTTACCATAGCACCCAACGAGTCCAGTTAAATTTTTCACTCTATCAAGTCTTGCCATGGAAAACACAGTAGGCTTTGATCGATCAGCCAAGAACCCACTGTATCATCATAGAAGAAGTATCAGAAATTGTACCAGGAAAATGAAGTAAATGTAACACTAACATTTATGTAAATTAATTACACAAGAGGACACAAAAATCCACAGAAATTAACTAATAACATTCGAAGATACTCACATATGCTCATCATTCTGCTCAGCCCCATAAATAAGTTCTTCAATTGTGCCATGCAGTGCTGTAAGTCTTTTTTCCCTGTCAGAATATGAAAAATATATGCACATATCTGCTCCTGGAGACACAATATTAAACTTAGGATCAAAAACATCAACCCCGTGAACAACTCGATACAGCCCAGGAAGAGTGAAAGCTGTGTGGCTCTCATACTGTCCAACATTGTTCTGGCTGAGAAAAAGAACAAGAATATCAGCTTTCTTGAGAAAAAATTTACACAAAAATTCGTAGTTTGAAGGCAGAAATGTGCCACATGCAGCCCACTTAGTTGTAACAGAGAAGTATTCGAATTTGTTATCATAAATATGCACCAAATTGTATTACTAGATTACAAGTGAAAATGCAGAAAGAAGATTAGAAATACTGAGATGCTCTTTTGTGAAAGATTACCATGCAGTCAATTCACATTCAAAACAACTAGACAAGTAAGCTAACCTTCCCGCAATCTCTTGGTATGTACTGGTGACTATGAAATCTGCATTGTTCATTGCAATGAGATCGGCAGTGAATTGACTTGAGAAATGGTACTTGTCCTCGTAACTTTTCCAAAATATATCAGAATCTGGGTACTTTGTCTTCTCCAATGCATGAGCAATGTTGCACTGCTTTGAGAATTCAATATTGAAATATATAAACCACTATAAGACCTTTGTTCTTTCACATTTCGCGAAATAAATGATTGAAAAATCAAAGTTCACCTGTGTGATTCCTAGTTTATAAGATAACAAAGTTGAAACAAGATTTCCATCACTGTAGTTTCCAATGATCAGATCTGGAACACCCTGTAGCTCAGCGGCAATTTCGTTTGATGCATCCTAAAAATAGCCAGAAGAAGAGATAAGACTGATTATGACCAAGTATTAAAACCCCAAAAACATGCATGGTAAAGTTTGATAGGAACCCTGTTTCTGCTTGATTGCTTACCTCTGCAAAGGTCTCCAAGTAAGGCCAGACATCAAACCTTGAAATCCATTTCCGGAGAATTCCATTCTTAGTCCTGAAGGGTACCCGCAAGATATATGTGTTTTCTGTACCACTAACTCTTTCCAATCTCTGGTTGCATGTTGTTCCTTTTGCATCAGGTAGCAGTCGAGTAACCTTAAACCATTATTGAGTGAAAGGTACGGTCAATATATAATTAAAATACCTTATGTCAACTTGACAACTAATATCACTTAAACTTTGACTTAGCATGCTTACAATCAGAATCTTTGGAATAACATCCAGTCCTTGCTTCTGTATTCTAAGAAGCATCTCATTCTCCAGGGCCCGCACTTGATCCAGTATATAAACAACCTGTTATTAGTAAGAAGCAATATAGATGTTTAGTGGTTCTAGGAGAAAAAAAAAATGTAAACTACTAGATCTATTATATCATATAAAGCAATTACTATATGAAAAAAAGAATTAAAAACAAACACAAGAAAATGACAGTGAAATGTAAGCAATACCTGCCCACCCGTGTCCGGCAAACCCAATACATTTGCTTGGCCAAAGTAGCCGTGTGGAGACACAATGACAACATTGAACACCATAGGAATCCTGCCAAGAAATGTTTCGAGTGTAGAAGGATCTGGAGCCTGAAGAATTTCCAAGAGTAGATGCACCATCTCTGACATCCGTCCTACAGTGTCACCCCACCCTCTCTCAAATCCCATTCCTTGTAACCTACACTTAGAGTGAAGAGGATAATGGTAATGTCTAAAGAAATCAAGTCGCCTCTTTAAGTTACAGGACATCAATTTATTTGAAAATAGATGAATTGCATACTCAAACTCAAACTCAGAATATGGTGTCATTGGGGGGAACTTAGAAAGATATTCCTCTGCCTTGGCTAAAGCAGACTGAAGCTTGGGTATGCTCTGAATTCGATCATTCAGCATCATTGCCTATACAAGATAGCAGAGCTATTGTCATTCAGTCCATATATGGAACCTCAGAAGATTTCAAAACGTTAGATTCATATTAACATTGGTTATATGGCTCGAGGAAAGAACATATACTACTAAAAAACTGAGGTTGAAAATAGCTTACACTAAATTCGAAAGCAAGAAAAGAGAAGTCAGTAAAAATACACTAAAGAACCAAAAGATTATCATGATAATTGTAAAAAAAGGAATGCATATCCAGCAAAACCCATGCTTTTCAAACTTACATGGCCATCATGTTTATGCGTACGAAGGAAATCAAGAAGAGGCTCCAAACTTTCTTTGTTACGGAACATAATTGAAGATAAGTGACGGTTAAGGAATTGAACCCCATTCCCAATGGATGATGAACGGGTTGGCCGAGGGAATGTTGCATTAAACGGCTCCAAATCAAGTTCAAGCACATAATTGTCATTGCACCTAGGAAAATCATTTCAAATTTATATTCATTGATAGGTAAAGGAATAGAAAGAGTAACCAAAAACCCAGTAACAATACAGTTCACATATACAGTTTAACATAGAAAATTCAATAACAAAGATTTGGATTGAGATCTCTTACTCTCCATCCAGAAGTTCTTCTTTGAACAGGAGATACTCTGCAACACTCAGATGATCCACACTGAGTTCATATACATTGACACGGACATATTCCCATACACCAGGTCTTGGACGAAGAGCAAAAGCCACAAAAGGAGGCAGAACAATTGCTTCCTAAAAAGGACAAATAAGACTGAAATCAGAACACCAAAACAGCAAAGACAACTTTCACAAGTGTCCCCCTCCATTGGACAAATCATGCAACTCATAAGACAATGCTTCTTTAGTTTCGGGGACTTATTGAAAGCCTATGTGTTCAATGGCTTAACGATAATGCATGTACACTAAAGAGAAGCCATAAATTATGATGACTGAATTGCCACCGAGTGTTTTTTACTTATTTTGCATATCACTTGCGCAACAAAAGTAGAAACACGAAGTTAGTTCTTTACAATCCAAAGAAAAAAAAAATCCACTGCATGGCAAATCAATTCACCATATGAAATATTACAGCGCTACCTCTGTCCAAGATTCTACAAAAGCGAGGGAAAATAAACTGAATCCGATTCACCTGTTCCTCAAATCAAAAGTTTACACCAACCAATTTACAACTAACAAGCCATGCAGACTGAAGATCACAACTTTCTGAAAAAGAAAAGGAAGGTCTTAAATAATTCGATCAGTTCTCAAAGTAAACAAACAGGTAGATCAGCATTCAGCAACACACTAAAATTCCAATATCTAAACAGTATAAAGAAATATAAACAGTAAAACTCTCCTCAAATCATAACATCAGAAACTAATATATATGTAGCTAATTGATTGACCTGTGCAGACTGTAGAACTTTGCTGAAGGGGCTATCCTTTAGCTTCTTCATCTTCTCATCCTCTTCGATAACCTTTTCGAGCTCGTTGATTATCTGATGAGGCTGTAGTATCCCATTTCCTCGAGCAACATACCTTCCAACACATCACAAAATCCCCATTTTCACAGAAGACCCTCAAAAATAAAAAATTCAACTAGACCAGAACATTCAAGATCTGCGACATGCAAGCTCAAACATTCAACTTACGAAGACATGCAAGTACAGATTGAGAAAGAGAAAGAGAGACCTGGAGAGAAGAGAAACAAGTTCGTTCCGGTGTGCGGCGAGCGTGTCCTGAATCCTCTCCCGCATTGTGGAAGCTTAGGGTAAAATCGACAGAAAAGTAAAGGAGAAGCAAGGAGAAGCGAAGAGAAAGTGAGCTGAAGCAAAGAGGAAGAGAAAGAGGAATGGGGAGGAAGAGAAATGGATGGGGATGCATTAATTTATGGGACGAAAGAAACGGTAGTGAAGCAAGCATCGATAAGGGAGATGAGAATGGGGACAAAAACGGCCATTGTCTGGTCTCCGTGAGTGAGTGAGAGAGAGAGAGACCTGAGATGGTGATTAATGTTGAATGGGGGCACTTGGCGATGATTGAATGAAGCTAATTTCAGAAAATGGGGGGCTGCTAGCTGTTATGCTACACAGCAGCCTTTCCCTCGCTTTTTCAAGTCCAAACGGTGGGGGAGAGGCGGAGATCTCTAGAAACTTCAGGGTGCAATTGGGCTCGAATAATTAGACCGAGAGAGAGAACCAATTTTCTTGGCCCAAAAAACAAAGGACGGTCAACTTATACGACTCTACTGGGGATCAAACCCAGAATCTCTGGTTTCGTAGACCTGCGCCTTATCCATTGAGCCATGGAGTCGCTTTTTCTATAAAAGAAAATTTCACAAATGATCTCTCAACTATAACTCATTCGATACTTTGGTTACTGAAGTTTCAAATATATCACTTTGGTCACTCAACTATTACACTGTCAATCACTTAAGTCACCCAAAGAGTATTTTTTATAATGAAAAAAAATTAACAAAGTGACTTAAGTGATTGACAATATAATAGTTGAGTGACCGAAGTGATATATTTGAAACTTCAGTGACCAAAGTGTCGAATGAGTCATAGTTGAGTAACAATTTGTGCAATTCTCCCTTTCTGAAAATAAAAACTTCTACAACTTTGGCCACTCTCAAGAGTCCTTTCGTTCAATTAGCTATAAGGTTTTTCTTGAGGATTGACACTCCCATTTTATAATGGGGCCGTGAACACTTACCAAATTTTAGCCTAAAAATTGCTCACTTACTCCACTAAGAGTTTTTTAACCCCATTTACTCAATCCGATAGTGTTTGATAGTATTACCCCTATTAATTAACTCTCTCTCTCCCCCCTCCCTCTTCCATCCATTTTCTCTCTCCTCCCCCTCATCTCTCTCTCTCTCTCTCCCTCTCCCTCCATGTCTGCAGATCCGACGCCGAATTCTGGATCGGATGCACACCTATAGTAACGATGCACACCTCTCTCGCTCTCTCTCTACCCCCACCCCGGAGACGGATTTCGAACCCGACGTCTCTGACCCCAGCTCACTCCACGAAGGAGGCTCCGGTGAGCTCGCGACAGCGTTGCAGGTCGTCGTTCGTCTGGGCTGAGCAAGGCGGAGCGCTGAAGCACCGACGATCTGATCCCCTCACTACTACAAAAATCGAAACACACAACACTCATCACACAACAGAACCAAAATCTGCTATTGTGTGTTAACACTAACTCCATCATACAACGAAACAAATCTGCATTTGTTGTGTGAATACAAGGAAATTGAAAACTTTTTTTTTAGGAAGACATTGCACAACTGAGTTAAGGATTTTATGTTGTGTAAGTGTGAGGCCTAGAATGGAGGGAAATGAGCATATGATTCCCTCCTAGAACGAGCTCAACAAAATGCAATTTGAACTATACACACAACAGTTTTTTGTTATCTGTTGTACAATGAACTGTTGTATAAATTTTGAAAAATCCCACTAGGCACACCTAGTGCAAGATGCACAAATTTGTACAACAGATTGTCATTGTTCTGTTGTCTGAACATGGAAGAAAATTGCACAGCGCGGCAAAGTTTCAATTTGATGAGACCTATGTAGGCACAAGCGCCAAATTTTCCCTCCTAGCCTGCTTTGTCATTATATTGTCACACAACAGTCATTTTCATCTGTTGTTGGAGAAACTTAAGACAAATTGGACTCTCCCACCAAACAACTTAATTGAAGCCCGACAACCACTCTTATTCCTTTACTTTCCCCCAATTACTCCCACCAAACCCACAATTGCGTGCTCTTACTTAGCTCTTTCCAATTCAAAACAGCAACCCATGCGTGTACTCTTACTCGAAACCGAATCCAAAATAGCCCGCAACCAAAGGGAAGAATTAAACCCTTGAAATCAAACCCCAGGAATCAAACCCATTTCTCTACTAAGATCCCTACTACAATTTGGATATCGATTTGGAAAATTAGGGCTTCGATACAATGTTTTTCAGGTTCGTAGATCTAAGGTCTGTTTCAGTTTTCTATGTTTTTTGAATGAAAGAGTTAGTGATTATAACGGATTGAGGGTTTGTTTCAGGGTTCGGTTCTAATGGTGGACTGAGGTTTACTCGTTGTTGCTTTGGAATTTCTTTCCCCAAGAAGGTTTGCTCTTCTTCCTGGGTTTGTTCTTCTTTCTGGTTTCTTCTTCTTCTTCTTTCTGGTTTCTGCTTTGGATAATGTAAGTGGATTTGTGCAGATTTCAGTCTGTCTTGACCATCAACCACCATTATCTCTCTTTGTCGGACTGTTACTTCGTCGGTCGACGTTATCAAGCTGATTCCAGGTCTGCTTTACTTCTCTGGTGAAATTTGGGCTTTTTTTTTTGCAAGAACGTTCTCGGGTTTGTTCTTCTTTCAACTGGGTTTCTCTGGGTTTACAGGAAAAAGTTTAAGAGGTTGTTATCCTCTCTCAGTCCTCTCTCACAGTCTCTCGTGGCAGATTTGGGATTTGGATCTCTCTCACTCTGACAAAAGGTTTGTTTACAAAAAAGACTTTATCTTTGTTCAAATGATTCCTGGGTTTAGTGGGTATAGTGCTAAAGGTTGAAACTTTACGTATTGTTCTTCGATTTTCTTGTTTCTCTGTGTAATTTGAAGTACAAATTGTGGGTAATTGCAGTTTTGTTTCTCTGGGTTTATAGGAAAAAGTTTAAGCTTATTCTTTTAGTTAAGTCTTTACCAGAATTATGGGTAATGCTGTGAGCAATGGGAAGTTTCTGGTTCAGCCTCACCTTATGTTTCTCTAATTACTAAAATATAATTCAATTAGCTGTAGTTGGTTGTTGAAGTTTGAAACTTTAGATATGGCATTGGTCAATGGGTTTCTAAGCAGGATAAAGGAGAATGAAATAAATGTCTTATATATTGATTATGTTCTGAAGAGTAATCATATAGTTTGAAATGTGTAGTTTGTGATATGCTGCTGAGAAAATTAGTCAAATTCTGGATGTGCATAGGCTTTATGAACATTGTGTATGCTCAAATCATCCATATTTATGGTTCGACATTGCTTTCTGACGTTATTGCATATTTGGAATAGCAAATTTAATAGTGATTAATATAGGCTTCATATTATTCTCACAATTACCTTTAAGTTTGTGTTGGTATTAAAGCTTTAAGCTATTGAATAGTTGCTGCAGATTTGGTACAGAAGTGTATGTTATGTGTTTCTTTGTGAAAACCAAAAAATTGATGTATTGCTTGAGATTACTCAATTGTTTAATAGTGTTTATCCACGGCATTATGTTTACAATAAGTTGATGACATACAGCAATCTTCCTGTTGATATTATATATACCTACTTATTTGTTCTGATTGTCTTTACGTCTTCCTTTCAGATTACGTACCATATCTTTCACTGGAAGAAGGAACACCATTTGCTGATGACCAGCTCACTTGAAACAGAAACTTTCTAACTGTCGTGCCTGTTGTGTTGTAAGTACTTTAAGCTTTCAAGTATTTTGAGCTTTCATGTATGTTTCGAAAGTACTTTAAGCTTTCAAGTATTTTCAGCTTTCATGTATATTTCGAAAGTACTTTAAGCTTTCAAGTATGTGATTAACTTTAAGCTTTCCAAGATTTTTTGCTATTAACTAGCTTTATCCAATCAAATGTGTGAATAACTTGGCTCTGTATTAGTGGATGATTGACTAAGCATAAAGAAGATTATACTGTTGAAGATACATCTGAAATTGAATTATCTTTGTGTGAATTTTTTCCTTCAATGTTCTGATCTTCTTCTATGTTTTTATTTCAATTATTTCATCTTAAATGAAAGACTGGGTTTCTGCTCTGTTACTTTTGTTTTTGTTCTAAGTTTAATATTAGACGTTGTAGGAAACTTAATTATAATTGTTAATGGATTCTGATTCTGCTGTGAAGTTAATTTCTTCATTTTGGGTTGGACAAGCTTAGCTTCCTTTAGTCGGAAATAGTGAGAATCTAACTCAAATTATTGTGAGTTTCAGTGTTTCAGTCACCTCTCAATTGTCGGAGTTGCGTCGACCTTATTTCTCCTATTGGAAGAGAAGCAACAAAGAAAAGGTTCAATTTTCTTTTTTTTTTTCTGGGTCATCGCTAATTTCTTCCTCCTATACTCTATGATTTTCAGTTCTTTTCTAATTTCTGGAATTTCAGGAAGTTTCGTGTGTGAACCCAAGCACAATCACATGAAACAATTATCAGCTTTTGATTCATGCATGCATTGGTCTAGCTAGACTAGGAATGCTTTCTTTGTTTGTTTGGTAGTTTAATTATCTACTTTGGATGTTTAGTTGTACTCAACAAATTCAACTTATATAGTTACACTAATGATATGGATCAATGTGGCTTTATATGTATTGTTCATTCGGTAATGTACTGTTTTTGTGGTAATATACATGCAGCATTGTTTCTGGAAAATTGTTCCAGCTAGTTAGGTCATGATTGAACAAACAACATTTCACAACCAAGTTGTGAGAACCAAGCTCATACAACAGACCCTAAAATAATCACACAACTGGTTTATAATGCTCACACAATGGTTGATAAAAAGAATATGTTGTCTGAGTTCTCCTCACACAATTCGATAAGGCAATCTCAGTTGTCCAAGGTTCAGTCATACAACACAATGTAGAATAATATGTTGTCTGACTGTAAAAGGATTCAAAATTAAGGCTTCTCGTACAACAGTTACTAGATGTTAACCAATTCGATTACAATATTCACACCACAGTTAAGACAATATAGCTGTTGTGTGAACAAACAACCAACAACAAAAAATAACAAAATTCTGTTGTGTGAGATTCATAACACACAACAGAAATAAAATTATCCCTGTTGTCTGAATCAATCAACAGACAACAGATATCATTTCATTGAGTTGTTTGTTACTTATCTCAGACAACAAAGAAAAAATTCTATCTGTTGTGTGTTATGAATCTCAGACAACAAATAAACAATATAGTTGTTGTGTGTTATGAATCTCAGACAACAAAGAAATCACAACTGTTGTGTGTTATGAATCTCAGACAACAGCTAAATTTCATTTTCTGTTGTCTGAATGGCCATGTCAATGCCGAGGCATCCCCGCGCATGCCATGCCAGGCACATGCCTGCGTAGAATTCGCACAACAGAACTAAATATCTGTTGAGGAAATGAATATTGGACAACAGTGAAATCACCGTTGTGTGATTTTTCAATCACACAGCACTCGTTTAGACCACAGTGAGGCTGGTCATCACACAACTACAAATACCCGTCGTCTGATTAACTTATTGTAGTAGTGCCTTCAACGAACCAATGTTGACAAGAGGTTTGAAGGAGGAGAAGGATCTTCTCCGACCGGTGCCCAGAGCTTTTTTTTTTTTTTTTGGGTAAACTGTGGGCAGAAGAATGAAATAAAAAAAAAAAAATGGAAAGTCGTGACTGGGCTTGGAGTCGAGTCGCCTGAAGAATGGGTGCATGTTTATTGCCCCAATAATATGTTTATTGGAGGGCAGTAATATTATTATTGGGGAGCAGTAATTTGACTATTGAGGGTAATAATATGATTATTAGGGGGCAATAATATGATTATTGGGAGGCAATAATATGGTTATTGGGGGGCAATAATATAGTTACTGGGTATTATTAGGGGGCAATAAATTCAAATGCTGGAATCCAATCATTAGTCCGATCGCCGGATTCGGGATTCCGATGAACTGTCGCCGGATTCCGGTCACCGGAGTTGGCGGCCGGCCACTGGTCATTGGAGTCCGGCAAGGTCTCTGATGACTTCTCCCTCTAAGTGAGAAAGAAGGAGAGGGCAAAAAAGTCCCAAAAATAAATAAAAAAGAATAAAAAAAGAATTAATTGGGTATTAGGGAAATAATCTCTTAGAGTGTTTGGGTAAGTGGGCAATCTCTTAGAGTGTTTGGATAATTGGGCAATTTTTATCCTAAAATTGTGTAAATGGGCATTATCCCTTTTATCCCTTTCATGCTTTCTTTTTTAGGATCTTAAATTTTTTTTCTTTTTTTTTTATAGTATGGATTGTAAAATGTAATATTAAGATACCAAGAAAAATAAAACATTAAGTGTGAATTGTAAAAATAAAGAGAGTGAATTTCACTCACATTTTTCTTTCACTGTTATCTATCTAAGGCTACACTAAAATATGGATTAACCCAAATATCATTTAGTCGCTCATGATGAAATCATCTAAATACTGTAGTATTTGTAATAAATAAAAGGGATTTTGTCCATTTACCCCATTTCTAGGGATTTTTTTCCCACTTACCCCATTAAGTTTTTTTAATTCTCTCTTACCCAATACACTCTAAGGGAGTCTTCCCTAATACCTTTTTTTTTGTTTTTAATTTTTTTTTAATACCATTTTACCCTCACCCCCTTGTTACTTAGAGAGAGAGAGAGAAAAAATAGAAGAGAGAGAAACCATGGGAGACTTCGCCGGAGCCCGTCACCGGTCGCCGGAATCCGGTCACCGGTCGCCGGATTCCGGTCACCGGCCAACGTTCGCCGGATTCCGGCCAACGTTCGCCGGATTCCGGCCAACGTTCGCCGGATTCCGGCCAACTTTCGCCGGAATCCGGTCACCGGCCGCCGCCCACCGGAATTTGCTGAAAATCTCACTAGACAGTTTTTTTGCCCCCAATAGACATCTATTGCCCCCCAATAGATGACTATCAACCATGTAGTGCCCCCCAATAGATGACTATCAACCATGTATTGCCCCCCAATAGACGACTATCAGCCATGTATTGCCCCCCAATAGACGACCATCAGCCATGTATTGCCCCCAATAGACGTCTATTACCCCCAATAGGACTTTCAGTTGCTAAAATGAGAACTAATCTCCCTAAATTTAGACAAATAAAACTTTGATTACAGAAAAAAACAAGGAGATTACATAAATTCAAAACGTCTATTGCCCCCAATAGACGTCTATTACCCCCCAATAGGACTTTCAGTTGCTAAAATGAGAACTAATCTCCCTAAATTTAGACAAATAAAACTTTGATTACAGAAAAAAAACAAGGAGATTACATAAATTCAAAACGTCTACTGCCCCCTGATAATTTTTTTCTTTGTTCTTTCCTTCCTTCTACCCCACTTTACCAAAATTAATTAATTAATTAAATTCTGCACTCATTTTACAAAAAAAAAAAAAAAAAAAACGATTTGGGCACCTAAATCAAAAGCCGGAAAACTCTTCTCAACAGTTACATTACTTGCATCTTTCTCCAACTCAAACTCCTCTAACTCTAAACCACCAGTAGCATTAACCACTATCCCCACTACACCAACAACATCAAACTTCCCAGACTCCGAATCATTTGAACTAGTAACATTACCCAACAATGTGACCACTGAAGCTGAACCAGTATCAACAGGTGAAAAGTAAACATTTTTACCAAAGGGAAGCTCAAAACACTGATTCACAACTACAATAACAACCGCCACACTGATTATCAACACCAGTCTCCGGATTTCAAAGTTGCATAGTCTCTGGGTTAGAGCAGCAACACCCATTTTTGTATGTACAATTCAAACAGCTGAAAAAAAAAAATAAAAAAAAATCAAGACTTTACATCATTATTCCCCATTACATCTCCTAAATCTTAACCCATTTTCCAGACAAGGAATTATATTTAGCCAAATAAGAAAATCAAATGAAGAACTACTAGAGAGAGTACCTTGAAATGGGTTTTGGGTGAGCCCAGAAGAGACCTCGTTACGTTTCTCGTCGGTGTTCGGAGCTCCGACTCCAAAGTAGTTGCATCTGGTCGAGCTGGTCCAAAGTAGATCATTCAATCAATCACAGCCTTAGAGACGACGACGCCGGTGATGCCGAAGACGAAGTCGGTGCTGGAAAACAACGGGAAGAAGGCCGACGGAGGGATTAGTGTGGGGAAGAAGGTTCAGATCGGACTCGGAGCTTTTGTAATTAAGATCCTCCTCCTCCTCGTCGACGACGTCCTTGCATATAGAGAGAGAGAGAGAGAGAGAGATGGATCCTCGTCGTCGTCGTCGGCGTCTCCTTGCAGAGAGAGAGATGGATCCTCGGGTCGTCGTCAACGTCCTTGCAGAGAAAGAGATCGGTGATGAGAGAGAAAGTGAGAGAGAGGGTCGTCGACGTCTTCCTTGCAGAGAGAGAGAGATCGGTCGTCAACGGCGTCCTTGCAGAGAGAGAGAGAGTCGACGTCGTCCTTGCAGAGAGAGATTGATGATGAGAGAGAGTCGGCGAGGGAGATAAGGGTGGCAACCTGTGATTTTTAATTTTTTGGAGCCCAAAATCGTCATTTAGCTATCAAGTAGGGTTAGTGGGAACAAAATTTTGTTGGTGGTGTAAGTGGACTAATTTTAGTCTATTTTTGGGCTATGGGTCAAGGACCCTAAATAAAAAATACATGCATGTAAAAAAATTTAAAGAAATGCGGTAACGAGGCTAGTTTCCTATAAAGCGTTAAGTACTTTTTTAGCACTCAACAAGTTCTTCTAATTTGCCAATATATATTCGTTTTACTTCTATATTTATAAACCTCTAATACTCGATCAAATTACCCAACTGCAATTCCAAAGTTAAAAGAAATAGTAAGTAAAAAAGATGTAATTAAATATAGAAACAAGATTCTGAAAATATAATTTCTTTTTTGTCAAGCAACTTTGATAGTGGAAAGTATCTTTGACTGTTCTAGAAGAAATATAAACCTAATTAGCTCGACAACATATCAAACATATTAGGCTACATTAATCTGTTCCAATCCCAATGCAAAGGAATATAAAGAGTTATTAAACTAGCAGGTTAGGAATGATCCACATTGGTAGATTGGAGTTGGATAGTGAGGAACTCAATTACTTACACATACCTGATTCTTTATTGTTTATTGAGAATAAAATCCAGATACTAACTAATTAATGATCATAATTAATCTAAACCGAAAAGTACTAAAGCAAAGAAGCTGATACGTGACACAAATTGCTTGAAAGAAGGCCTTTCTTTCATTATTTATTTGATTGATAGTATGAAAAAATTAGTTATTGATTCTCAAACGTTTAACAGATCAGTACTCGTTATGGAATTGATGTATAAGTCCACTTTACCTTAAACAATTAATGAACCCTAGAGCCTAGTTGACATATATATATATACAGATCATATCCAGAGCGGAGCTCCGCTTTGAAATTAACATATAAAGTTCGAGTTTTGGGTCACTTTTCGGTCGCATATCCACATCTCGACCGTTTAGTTTCAAGGTACTAGTGTATAGATCGTCTCTGCAAATTTTCAGCCAAATTGATGATCGTTAAGGTATCTAACTCGTTTAAACCAATGGACGGACTGAATCTGTCAACCTGAACCGTACTAGCTTTAAGGCAATTATCAATGCCTTAACGATCATCATTTTGGCTGAAAATTTGCAGAGATGATCTATACATTAGTACCTAAAAGTTGAAAGGTCGGGATGTGGATATAAGCCTGAAAAGTGACCCTAAACTCTAACCTCACACGTTAGAGTGAGGTCTCGCTCTGAAAATTAACGTGTGAGGTTAGAGTTTAGGGTCACTTTTCAGTCTTATATCCACATCCCGACCTTTCAACTTTTAGGTACTAATGTATAGATCATCTCTGCAAATTTTCAGCCAAAATGATGATCGTTAAGGCATTGATAATTGCCTTAAAGCTAATACGGTTCATGTTGGACAGATTCAGTTCGTCCATTGATTTAACCGAGAATTGCCCTGAACCGCGCTAGCTTTATGACAGTTATCAATGCCTTACTGACCATCAATTTGGCTGAAATTTTGCAGAGATGATCTATACATTAGTACCTAAAAACTGAACAGTTGAGATGTGGATATGAGACCGAAAAGTGACCCTAAACTCCAACCTCACACATTAATTTCAAAGTAAGGCCTCACTCTAGATAGAATCTGATATATAGATTCTATCTAGAGTGAGGCCTCACTCTGAAATTAACGTGTGAGGTTGGAGTTTATGATCACTTTTAGGTCTCATATCCACATCTCGTCTATTCAGTTTTTAGGTACTAATGTATAGATCATCTGTGCAAAATTTCAGCCAAATTGATGATCTTTAAGGTATCGAACTCACTTAAACCAATGAACGAACTGAATTTGTCCACCCTGAACCGCACTACCTTTATGACAGTTATCAATGCCTTACCGACCATCAATTTGGCTGAAATTTTGCAGAGATGATCTATACATTAGTACCTAAAAACTGAACAGTTGAGATGTGAATATGAGACCGAAAAGTGACCCTAAACTCCAACCTCGCACTTTAATTTCAGAGTGAGACTTCGCTCTGGATAGGATGTGTGTGTGTGTGTGTGTACACACACACATATAATTAAGGAATTGAGGATGGGGATGTGCATTAGAATCTTCATTTCATCAAAGCAGTTTTCATAGTCAAAATAAATGTCCAATGAGCCCTAAATTATTGAGGAATCTAACTATATTTTGCTTATTATTTAACAAATTATGTTACATCAATCTGTTGATATAATCCAAATGGAAAGGAATATAATGAGCTATTAATTATTTGTTAGGTTGATGGTCATTCCTTAAAAATTGAAAGGAACCTGCTGATATTTATAGATTGGAAGTGGATGGAGACCAACTCGAGTGTGATTAATTAAATCAATAATTTACCACCTTTTCTTGATTCGTTATTGTTAATTGAGAATAAAATCTAAACATAATTGTGGTGTTGAATACTTCTGTATATTACTCAAACAAGATTACAAAGCATATATATACAACTACTGTTTTTCTGATATTCTCACATCTAGGAGTAATTCTAGGTAAGCAAAACAAAGATAATAACTACAAAAGATTACAAAAGATTATCTACTCAATACAAGATAATTACAGAATCAGTTGGGATCCTTTCCTTCAATACTCCCCCTCAAGTTAGGAGTGTAAATGTTGATCACTCGTAACTAGCGCAGCAACACAGTGAACTGATTCGAACTGAGGGGCTTGGTGAGGATATCCGCTGGTTGCTCCTTCGTCTTGACATGCATTGTTCGAACCAATCCCCTTTGCAGCTTCTCTCATACAACATGGCAATCGATCTCAATGTGTTTGGTCCTTTCATGAAACACGGGATTAGATGCTATGTGTATGGCTGCCTTGTTGTCACAAAACAACGTGACCGGTTGCACCTGTTTAACATTCAGATCATTGAAGAGATATAACAACCAAGTAATCTCACAACAAGTGGTGGCCATAGACCGATACTCAGCTTCCGCACTCGAACGCGAAACTGTTGTTTGTTTCTTAGTCTTCCATGAAATGGGAGCATCTCCAACAAAGATGCAATACCATGTTGTCGACCTCCTTGTGTTCTTGCAACGCGCCCAATCCGCATCACAATATGCCTTTAATTCCAATGGTCCTGTAGAAGGTAGAAAAATCCCCTGACCCTGGGTTTACTTGAGATATCGCAGCACTTTGTAAGTTGCGTCCAAATGAGGCTGTCTTGGTTTGTCCATGAACTGACTAAGAATATGGACTGCGTACACAAGATCTGGCCGTGTGATGGTTAGATAAATGAGGCATCCAACAAGCCTCCTGAACTGAGATGCATCTTCTATCAATTCCCCTTCTGCCTTCGTGAGAACGGTATTCTGATCAACTGGAAACTTTGAGGGTTTCGAGCCAAGAAAACCTGTGTCTTCAAGTATCTCCAGTGCATATTTTCTTTGACTCAACATAATGCCTTGTTTAGACCTTGCTACTTCCAATCTGAGGAAGTACTTCAGCTGCCCCATATCTTTTAACATAAAACGACTTGATAAAAAATTCTTGGTTCTGGTGATGTCATCTATATTACTTGCTAGAATCACATCATCTACATAAACCAACAAAGCTGTAAAGATACTTTCATGGTTTCGGACGAACAAAGAATAGTCAGACCATGATTGGCGAAAACCAGCGGACTTGAGGGCTAAGGAGAGCTTCAAGAACCATTGTCTGGAGGCTTGCTTCAAGCCGTATAACAACTTGTGTAATTTACAGACTCTGTACTCTCGCTTTCGTTCGAAACTAGGTGGAAGTTGCATGTACACATCTTCATGAAGGTCCCCATTAAGAAAGGCATTGTTCACGTCTAATTGGTGGAGATGCCAATTCTGTTGAGCTGCAAGGCTAAGTAATAACCGGATTGTGGTGAGTTTGGCAACTGGAGCAAATGTTTCCCGATAATCAAGACCTTCGACTTGGCTGTATCCTTTTGCAACTAACCGCACTTTATACTGTTCAATGGTGCCATCAGGATTATACTTGATCTTGTACAACCATTTACAACCAATTGGTTGTTTGTGGGCTGGAGGAGGAACTAGACTCCACGTATGATTAGCTTGTAGCGCTTGAATCTCAAGTTGCATAGCTTTTCTCCATTTAGGATCTTTAACTACCTGAGAAAAGGAAGTGGATTCTCTTTGCAGAGAAAGATTAGTAGCAAAGGTTATGTGAGAAGAAGAAAGGTTGGCATAAGAAAGAACCTGAGAGATACTATGAGCCGTACTAGGAGAGTGAACCTCATCCGAAGAAGATGACGGAGCGGGTCGTGAGGAAAGGGCTGCTTCAATGTGGAAGTCTTGCAATGCAGAGGGGATTTTGGTGGCATGAGTGGACTTGTGGAGATGTGCTATAGCTAAAGTTGGAGGAGAAGGTGAGAAATGTTGTTCCGAGAGAATGGGAGAAGCATAATCTGTGGCGGTGGTAGAAGGAGAAGAGAGGAGATCAGTTGCAGCGGAAGTTTGGGAATTTGGAGAAAGAGAATTATGTTTGGCAAAACTGGGAGAACTTGGAGGAGAAACTGACGTCAAAGACTCTTGTGTGGGATTTGAAGGAGAGATTGCAGGAGGTGGAGTGTGAAAAACATCATAATGAGGGGAATAAGTCAAAGAAGGAAACGAATTATTTTGAGGTGAAGAAGAAACAGAATTTGTTTGGAAAGAAAACTCTTGTTCAACGAAGAGCACATCTCTTGAAACTAGGGATTGCTTGGTTGTCAAATCATACACCTTATATCCCTTTTTCCCATTTGGATAGCCAACAAAAACACATTCAGTTGACCTTGGATCAAATTTGGAAGGATGTGTAGGATGGGTGGACACAAAACATTTACAGCCAAAAACTTTTAAATGAGAATAATTAGGCTCTTTGTTAAAAAGCTTTTCAAATGGTGTCTTACCTTGAAGATTTGGAGTTGGTGTCCTATTGATCAAGTAAGTCGCAGTGAGGATTGCATCCCCCAAAAAAGATTTTGGCAAATGCATGTGCTTGGAAAAGAAGAGCCCTAGCAATGTTTAACAGATGTCGATGTTTGCACTCAGCCACACCATTTTGTTGAGGTGTGTTGACGCAACTAGTTTGGTGAATGATCCCCTTAGAAGAATAAAAATAAGGGATGTTGAATTTGGGACCATTATCACTTCTAACGACCTTAACAATTTTACCAAACTGAGTTTCAGCTAAATGGATGAAATGGATGAGCAAAGTGCGTGCTTCTAATTTTTGTGCCATCAAATACACCCAAGTGCTACGTGAATGATCATCAACAATTGTCAAAAAATACTTTGCACCCGAATAAGTTGGAACACGATAACCACCCCAAATATCAACATGAATTAAATCAAAACAAGATACACTACGATTGACACTCAAAGGAAAGGGTTGCCTAGTAAGTTTGGTTAAAGGACAAATAGAACAAGAGTTTGAATCACAAGCTTTATTTGTAAGAAAAGAAAACAATGACGAAACTTTATTCGAAGGATGGCCAAGTCGTTGGTGCCACAAGGCATCCGAGCTCGCATGAACCACATTGCATGTTCATTCCCTTTGCAGATTGAGGTGGTAGAGTCCCTCCTTCTCAGTTCCCATCCCAATCATCCTCCCCGATCGTAGGTCCTGTATGAAACAGAGGTGTCTGAGAAAAATGGTAATATAGAAAGAGTCGAATGCTAGCTTGCTCACTGAAATCAGATTAAGATAAAATAGCGGAACACAAAGAACGTTATGAAGAACAAAATGGGGAGAGAAAACAACAGTGCCAATATGAGTGACATGCGTTGTGGTTCCATCAGGGAGTTTAACTTTTCGATTAGGTACTGATTTAAATGAGGTAAGCAAACTAGGACTGCAAACAATATGATCGCTAGCCCTACTATCTAGGATCCAAATTGGCTCTTTACTGTTTTGTGCAAGATAGTAGATTTTACCTGAAAGTTCCTCATAGTTTGAGATGTTACCAACCAAATTGACAAATGCAGGCTTTGTTTGAGTTATGAGTTGGTTGAGGAGACGTTGACACTCTTCTTTTGTGAATGGAAAATTGACAGAAGCAGCTTCCTTATCATCCTTCTGTGCTTCAACATGATTTGCCTTGGATCGAATTTGTCCACCTTTAGTAGCAACATTATCATTCTTCCTTCTGCGACAGTATGCATAGGTGTGCCCTTTGGCCTAGCAGTATGTGCACTTCAAATGTGCCCTGCAATACCCTGCAATGTGATTATCCATCCCACACTTCTCACAAAATCTTAATGTTCCCGCACTAGGATTGAAGTTGCGGTTCTCTCCTTCTTTAGGATTGTAGGCTCTGTTCACTCGCTTGACTGCAAAGGTAGAAGATTCTGATGGAAGTGTGGATTTGTTAGCGGCAGTTTCAGCCTGCTTTTCTTAGCGTAACACCATTGCATAAGCTTTCTTGAGATTGGGAAGAGGATCCATTCCTATTATGGTGCTTCGGGTTTGTGCGAAACTCTCATTTAGCCCCATAAGAAATTTCATGGTCTTTTGATTTTCAATGAAAGTCTTGAACTCCGTTGCAGCCTCACAGGTACAAGGAGGAAAGGAACAAAGAGCGTCCTTTTCATCCCAAAGACCTTTGAATTTTGTGTAAAAGGAATTGACTGAGCTTGATCCTTGTTCACATCCATGTATAGAATTCTCTATATTGAACAACAAAACTGTATTAGTCTGAGAGAATCTATCTTGCAATTCTAGCCACATACCTCGAGCATCCTTGCGGTGAACAACGCTACTTTGATTCTCCTTTGACATGGCTGCCAGAAGCCAAGTTTTGACTAGAGTGTGACATCGATCCCATTGGTTTTGTTCATCCGCGTTGTGTGCCGGTCGTTGTGAGCGCCATGTTCATTGATTGTGCCCACGTTGTGTAGTTATCTTCCATCAATGGTTGTGAGACAAGAACTGCCCCTGGTTGATCCGAATGATGGAGAAAGAGCGGGTGATTGGAATTCTCCCATGGTTCTGCAGTCCTGGAAGTGTTCGAACCCTTGTCTTATTTGATGATCGAATGATCTTCGTCACCGGCCATGAGGTAATGGTTGTATTATGTTCTAAGGTCTCAAGAGCGGTGCTCTGGTACCATAAACAGAATTGTGGTGTTGAATACTTCTGTATATTACTCAAACAAGATTACAAGGCATATATATATACAACTACTGTTATTCTTATATCCTCACATCTAGGAGCTATTCTAGGTAAGCAAAACAAAGATAATAACTACAGAAGATTACAAAAGATTATCTACTCAATACAAGATAATTACAGAATCAGTTGGGATCCTTTCCTTCAATAAAATCCAAAAATACTAATGAAGTAAATAATAATTTTTCTCTATACCGGAAAAAAAAGCGAAGAATCAAGATTAGGTTTTGATAACGACCACATGTGGTCAAGTTGAGAAGAGTCTTAATTAAATGTTGAAACCTCACACCTAAATTCAAATTCTGCCGACTGTGATTGAAGTTTAAATCTCAATATATTCTTGGTGGCCGGAGGGGAAACATTTTGACATAAATACATAACTCCCCAACATGAATTAGTCTCTAAATCCAAAAAGTCTTTAAAGATACTGTGTGATCGATCACGATAAAAAAAAAAAAAAAAAAAAAGGTTTTGATTCACAAACTCATCACGGAATACATGCATGTACAGTTATACTCTGCTTCAGACAACTTATGTTGCCACACCCCGATCGCTGGCAGAAATATATTGCCCTACAGCCTAATTGAGGAGACACAATTATTGAAAATTAACTATAAGTTAACATGATCGATCTCCGTCAGTTCAGACAACTAACTAAAGACGTACGTTTTGGATGGATTCTTGTCTTTTTTTTTTTTTTTGGGGGGGGGGGGGGGGGGTGTGGATTCATTGTTTATGAATCACTAAATTTGTGATGTTATGCTATAATCGACCCACCATTCACATAGATATATTCACACACGATTCATTGCTCCATCGAGTTCAATTATGATTATTAATGGCGGTACTAATTTATAACAGTGAACCAACTAAACATATCAAATTGTGCATAATGTATAAGACTAAACCTAACCCTACATTGATCACCGGCCTGTTCCTTTAATACAATCTAGAAGAAAAAGTGATCCAGGAATCAAATCTCATATACTTGTAATACGTTCTTAATTATGCTAGATGTATGCAGAAGAATATATAAAGCATGCCAATTAATTATAAAAAAGAAGAAGATGTTTATCAAGTGAGCAAAAGTGAGCGTACTGTTTAAGCTTCCGAGAATGCTTCTATATAATGGAGCTTTGGCCGCCAACAACATTTGTCAAAAAAGTAAGCAGATCTACTACTACGAAGAGCTAGATTGCTTCCTATATTTTCTCCAATTTCTTTTAACATGGGGAATGTTCAAGTTTCTGTTCCTCCTCCTACACGGCCTCCTCCAAGAGCTGTTCCTAATTACACTCGTGGGGGACATGATACCGATCGGCATGCATATGCCAACACGAACATGGAGAATCGTGACCAAATTCCAGGAGTAGGAGTGCAGAAGCAAAGACCCGTCATCAACTCTGATGAGGCTGCGCGACGCTACGGTGGGGTAGTCATTACTGAAATATACGGTACTGCTACGAATAAAACTGCGATCACTCGTAATTGGCGTTATTAAAAGCATGCAGGTGATGATCACGATATACGAATGAATGAATGATAGTCCCTAGTCCTTTTGTACGTTAAGCTTTTCCGCGGCTTTATAAAGCTGTTTAAAAGGAAGTTGTTTAATTAATATCATATATATGTTGAAGCAAATTGAAGACTAGCTTAGCTTCTAGTCTTTGATTATATATAAATCTGTGTGTGTACTACTTGATCCACTCTTAGTTAATTGGTATTTGTTTTTCTAGTCTAGTGAATGCATGTCCATCTCTCTCTTTTCATTCAATTGACATGGCCGCCTTGAATGCATGCGCTTCTAAGGAGTTTCAAAGAACCCTATACATACATACAAAATTAAATTAGTCAAATTATAAATCAACGCAAAATCATGCAAGCAGGAACTCATTAAGTAACCCATGCCAAAAGAAAACAGGATTTGGTTGAATAGTACTGAAGCAATTAATCGTATGCTCATTTCTGGCTTTCTGCAATCCTGATGAACAGCTATCCGTCAAATGGTTTAGTAAAATTAATAACTTGATCTCAGAACTTTCCACTTTCTTAATTTCTGAAATGCAAACTACAAAGACCATCACGACAGATATGATACAAACATTAATTAATTACTAATAACATTTTACCTATTACCCAACTAGCATGTTCTATTTCCTAAAAATAGATGAAGGATTGAATATCCCAAAATTTATTTAAATGCGACTTGGTATTTATCTGAGACGACAAGATGGCCAACCATACAAGGTATTTCATCTTGGGCCTAGGAAACCTTTGGGTTCCTTTTGACAAAGTCAAAAAAAAAAAATGTTAATTTGTGTGTGTGGAAGAAAGTTCTTTATTTGTTATCTATTAACATGCAGTTTTTCTACCTTGTTGCGTTCGAAGATACAATTCTTCACTTATTATTGGATCTTAACCGATGTGCAAAAATGCACTTGAAAAAGGTTGAAAACATCATTCGAGAAAAAAGCGAACAATGGCACCAACGATGAATCCTTAGCTTTAGATCAAATTACGGTGACTGATAGCAAACTTAAACATCCTGTCAATCACTTACAAGAGATTTAGAACCTCCCAAGAAGGATTACATTGTAAAAATTTCTTTCATTGCCTTCAAATAATTTGCAAAAGAAATCTTTTTATCCTACAATGTAATCCTTGTGCTTCCATTGTTGTCTCATTGAAGTTTAGTTTTTCAATCAATCGCTTAAATTTGACCTAAAGTTACGGATCCATTGTTAATATGTTGGTCTTTCTTGAAGGGACGCTTTTCAATGAAATATGTTTTATACTCCTTTCTTAGTTTACCCTTTCAGATTGGTTAAATAGTATATGTAAGTTTAGAAGAAATGAAGAATGGTATTTTTGAAAGCAACAAAGTAGAAAAACCATTTTTCGATGGACAACAAAATTTTCAAATTGTTTGTCCGGGGAAGGGGTATATATAGTGAGATTAGATATATATTTACAATAGGAAAGTAAATCCCTAATTAATCTATGATACATGGAACCTAATACAAAAATCCTACTTAATCAGGAAACATAGCTCTAGTCAAATACAAGATGCCATATTAACAACGAAAACTGAGTTTTTTTTTTTTTTTGGTCTGAACGAAAAGTGAAGTTTGGATTTTTCTTTATAAACTGAAATAGGGTTTACTGCTCTATAAAACACTAATTTTGGGACACCTAATTAGTACTATTAATTCCTAATTACACTGCAATTGTTTCATTATCTTGGTGTGGTTAAAATGATCATTTACTTCATTTGATTAAAAAAATTAAGAATTGAGATTAAAATCATTAAATCACATTTATTTAATTTTAACCCTTGAAATAAAATATGGTGGATTTGGTCATTAGGTGATCAACTGCTAAGCGTCTCCGTAGTCCCAAAGATATTAGCCAGATCTATATTAAATACTGAATCGGTCAATATCTTTATACGAACGTACATCTTTGTACTTGCTTTACATCTTTGTACTTGCTTTAGTTAACTGTAATTAATTTACTTGAAATTAAGGATTATTGCCAGCCCCCTTATTATGTTTCAACAATATAATATAGAGCCAAATGGAGGATCAACTTTTGCTCAATTAATGTGATCCTCAACTTTTCCTACAGCAGCATAGCTTGTGTTTGTAGAAGCACTGTTTATAAGATATATTTAAATTATAAAGTAGCCATAAGTCACCGAACGGAGAACCAGATAACATATCTTGATTCCTTTCAATCAAGATATGTTATCTTGATTCCTTTCAATCATTTAAGGGAATCTGGTAGTTAATATCTTCGGTCCAACTGTCCACGTTCAGTTCTGAGAATCAGCTAGATGGTAATCCTAGTCTTATTCATTATTAATTTTTGGAAATGCCACGAAACTTGTAGTGCTATGATCAAGAATCTACCATTTTGACACTTGAATCTAGTTGTAATTATGTAATTATATGCATGCATTATATATCCCAAAATTACGTCAAATAACCCCAACAACCCCCCCCCCCCCCCCCCCCCCCCCAACAAAAGATAAGAACATTCAAAAGTGTAGGTGTTCGGATAGGGAATCACCAAAAGGTCGAAAGAAGATATATATTAAGCATTCCAAGATAATGTTGTTGGATTCATTATCCATTCCGGGTCACATTTTAACTCCTATATAAATGGGGCTTGGCGCCAACCCTTTAACCAGATATCGAAACAGCAAAACAAACTAACATATTTGGTGCATCTGTAATTTTGCCATTTAAACTTGAGCATCATATGCCAAGGCAAGAAGACCTAGCAAAGCTTGCGA
Source organism: Rosa chinensis (assembly GCF_002994745.2). Lineage (NCBI taxonomy): Eukaryota > Viridiplantae > Streptophyta > Magnoliopsida > Rosales > Rosaceae > Rosa > Rosa chinensis. Next base: position 49,040,131 of record NC_037091.1, read on the forward strand.
TGGAGGCTTTTGCTATATATGATAGACAAGCAATATGGCCGGCCCGCCACTGGAAGGGGAACCAGTTATTCTCATGAAGATCATCACCAACCTCGAGCTCATCCTCAGGCCGGTGTTATTAACAGCAAGGATGCAGCTCGGGCCTTTGGAGGGTTAGAGATCAGAGAATATGACCAAAAACTGTTTGGACGTTAGTAGCCTCGCTAGCTAGCTTATACTTCGGTGTAAATTAGGAGCTATATAATTAATAAAGCTGATCATGCATGTACCATATGTGTAAAGGTCATCGGTGGTTCAGATCAATAATATATGTACAAATGATTTGAATATCCTCCTTATATATAATCTAGAAAGTTTATAATTAATAGTATGGGGTGTATATTTATACATGTCATGACTACATAAATTATATGTATATGGACAATTCTCAGATTCACCTCTTGGGTGATGAATTAACATATTCACCATCTTTTGTGATTAACGCATAATAACTTTATAATTTTCTAATTCAACCATTCATACTGTATAATGTAATACAAATATTAGCTCTGTAAAAAATCAATCAAATTGAAGACTTTTTAGTTATTTATTTCTATAAAATACATGGACGGTTCATCATAATAGCAGTAAGTGTTGTTAGAACCGTCCATTTGTTTGACTCAATTAGATAATTAAACGGTTTCCAATTCGATTGATTTTTTTTTACAGAGATGATCTTTAAAGGCTAATTTAAGATATGGACAGTTTGATTATAAATTTATTAAGTAAAAGTGAGCTAATCGACAATGGGGTGAATACGCTTGTTCACCCTAGAAGTGAACCTAAAAATTGTTCTATATATATTATGTAAGCTTTGTTCACTAAGGTTAACTTTACCTGCCTGAGAAAACTGCAAATCACCCTCCCTTGAAAAATTAGTGAAAGCTTTACAGAGAAACTTGAAGAAAATTGCAGAAGAAAGGTAAAGAGAGAGAAGAGGAAGGGAGAGAAAGCACAAAACGTGTGAGGCTACATTTTTACTCATTGGTATTGAATTACAGAGTGAAAAGCTTTTACACTATTCTAAAATAATCAACACCTGACTCGTTTCTTTCCTATGGAGACCCGATCCATTCTCTGTCTTTCAGCAACGACTGGACGTCTGGCCGGTGGGCTTCTCATAATCTCGACGCGATGAAGCAGGGCCTGGTGTTCTTTGGTCCAAATGGCTAGAGATGACTGCGGTTCGAAGCTCAATCAATTTCTAAGTTATTTAGTGGGTAGGTCAGTGAACCAAGTGGACATCTGGCCTCTACTAGCCCACATTGGATGTAGGGGGTATCTGTGATAAGCTCGGGCAAGTTTCCTCAGATTCAAGCCATGCCATGGCGTCTCAACGGTGGCCAAAGCTTCGTCTTGACGTTTCCATTGTGTCTGTAATCTTGGTTTCATCAAGTGATCAAACAAACTCCCATGAGTGAGAATCAAAGGAGATGAGGTTTTGGGGTTCCAGCGAGCTTTTATTTGTTTTCTGGCGATTCTAGTCACCGTGTGCGAGAAATGGCTGGGTCCGTGATATGGATTTTTATCCCAAATTGAGGTCATTTTCGTATGCGAGAAATGGCTAGGTTCTTCGGTAGCTTAGGGGGAAGAGATCAAGGGTTTAGAATCAAACAAGATTGAGACAATGAAAGAGGAGGAAATTTACTATATACTAATTCTCAGTTAACTGTTCATCGACTTAGTAACAGTGCCGGCTAGAGCTGAGCCATCATTGTGAAATTATGATTTTGCCCTGCTCTTCTGCTCTAGGTATAAACGCCTTCTTCTGCGACCGCTGATCTTCTCTCTTCTCGACTCTCGCTCTCTTCGATATGGACATGGGGACGGGAAGAGCACGAACAAGGTGAATATCGGTTCTTAGGTTTTGATTTGAGGAAGAACACTAATCTGGGTATTTTGTTTTTTTTTGTTTTTAGGTTTCTTTTGATCGATTACACTGCTTTTGGGTTTTTTTTTTTTGCTCCAGAGAGAGCGAAGATAGCAGAGGAAGAAGGGAAAGAAGAAGAAATTCTAGAGAAGACAGAAAAGGGAAGGTAAGCTTGAATTTTGGGTGCAATTGATTGGGTTTGAATTCCGGTGCATGCAAGTTTGGATGGTGCATATGAATGTGGGTTTATCTATTTGGATTTTTTTGGTATTTGAGTTTGGTTTTGCGGGTGATTGTTTGTGCTGCTGTGTTCAATTTTTGTCTAGATTTTCAAGTTGTGTAGATCTCTTGGTTTCTTGATTAAATTCGTCTATGATGTTCGTAGGTGTTCTTCAAAGGTTGATGATGCCATAAGCAAGAAGTGATGTGCTTCCAAATTTTTGTATTCATGGACCAACAGTGATGTTGAATGTGTAGAAGAGGCCATGGTCAAGGTGCTGCATACACTTACTGGGTCAAATTGGGTAAATAAGCTTTATCCTTTTTAATGTTCTAATCTCTTTACTTGCTAGGTATTTACAAGAATCAATCTTTTACAAGCATTCACAGAAATTCAAGGTTGCATGATCGACCTCACTGCCAAACTGAAGCAATTTTTTTCCCACTTAAGTACGAATATAACAAATCAATATGATGAAATCGTAAACTTATTAGCTTCTTTTTTACTCCCTTCACAATAACCCTTTTCATGTTTTCCCACATTTTATGTAAAGGTTGAGTCTTTATAGCTTCATTTTGATATTGGGTTTTTCTATTACTGTGTTTGTTTCACTTTCTGCAATCATGTTTATGTTTTTGCTGCTAATAGGGCTGGGCGCGGGCATGGTCCAACTTAATTTTCACCGGGCCCAGGCCCGACCTATTTTTTACAGTTAGGGCCCAATGCTCGTTTTGCCACAAACAGGGACCGGTCCGTTTCATTTTGGGCCGAGCTTCCGGGCCCAAATACCTGTATTTCACCTTTGCTATATGTCTATATATATCCATATCTACTTTGCCATATATAGATTTCATTCATATCAACCTGTTGAAGATTTGAATCAAAACACTATCAAGATCCAAAGTTCAAGCTGCAAATTCGAATATCCATAATACATAATATCCAAATTCAAATACTCATCAAGAACAATTGAAGCTACAATTCAAATATAAAGTGTCCAAATTTAAATAGGAAGTCCAAATTCAAATACAAATATGCAATGAAATAGAAAGTCCTAATTCAAATACAGAAATTTAGCTGCCATTTTTCCAGTCTTCTATCTAGCAGCAATGCAGCCATCCATCAATTGGCTTGCACAGTTTTCCCTACAATATCCATCATAAATAGATTTAGATAGCAAAGAATAATGCACGAAATAATAGCAAGGCAGTTGGCAAAATAGCAAAATGCAGCAAGAAAGCAAGACAGCAAAATGCAGCAAGCAAAGAATAATCCACCAAATAACATCAAGGCAGCACGCAAAATAGCAAAATGCAGCAAGCAACCAAAATAGCAATATGCAGCAAGCAACCAAAAATTAATGCAGCAAGCAATAAATCAAATACCAGCAGCTGTCTTCGATTTTTTTGCCCTACAAGCAGCCTTTTTTGCTAATTGGCAACAGCCTTCTCCTTCTCATAATCTGCCATTTCATTCAAAAACATTAAATTAACACTAATTCACATCAAAAAGTGAAAAACAATAGCATAGAAGACTTAATAAACATGTAAATATTAAACATACCATGTTCACACAACTCATAGAACTCCATCTCATCAATTGTTGGATAAAACTCAATACTTTGAACGTTCTCCGATTTGATTCAATTCTGTAAGTATATTAATGGTTCAACAGATTTAGGAGTTAGAGAACTCCTATAAGGATAAATTACTCTATTCCTGATGCTGAAAGATGATTCGGAAGCAACGGTTGACAGTTGAATAGCAAGAACATCCCTTGCTACAAGCTAGAGATTAGGATACTTGGAGCCATTAAGCTTCCACCATAGTAAGATGCTAAATTCAGCTGCTCTTGGAGGCTTTTCAAAAGGATCCAACAAATACCTATCAACCTCACTCTCCACGACAACTTCACAGTTGTTTTCAAGCTCCCTCTCCCAATCATCGAGCATTTTTGCCATTTTGCCTGTCATATTCTTTGCTGCAGAAATACTAATGCCATTGCTACTGTTCACAGACTCTGTTCCTCGATTTTTTGACTATTTTAAGCAACAGCTGATGATGCATACAAATCTATCAAAGATACCAACAACTCCTTCACTTCGGTAGATTTTCTTTTCACACTTTCATTGTTAAAATGTAGCATTTTCACACAAATATGCTCAACATTCCTAAGTTTGTATCTAGGGTCCAAAACCAATGCAACTAACAGCAACTGATTCACATCATCTATGCTATCAAAATATTTCCAGAAATTTGTCTTCATTTTCACAGCCATCTGAACCATAAGCTTCTCACCTTCACTTCCATCTTGCATTCCGGCATCCTAAATAATGCATTAATCTCTGCATTTACAGCAACAATATCATGAAATGTTCTATGAGCAGGAGGCTTAGTAGATGCACTAATCTGGAGTGTGACAGAATAGAAGACTTTAAAAAACCCCACAAACAATTCAGTCCTCTCCCAATCTTCATCCTTTGGAGGCTCTATCCTCTTCATCGGTTTTCTGCGTTTTGCCTCTTCAAGAGTAGTTTCTTCTTCTAATAGTTCCTCATCCTCATCAAAATAGCTTGTAAATTTCACATCTTCTTCTTCTGCCAGTCTAACAAATGCCTTCTTTAACTGAATTGCAGTCTCTAACATCAATATGTAGAGTTCCATCTTATTGGAACATCAAGTATACACACCTTCGTGCATTCAGGCACTTCTCTTTCAACACACAACTTAAATACATCTAATCTAGATGAAGAGCTCCGTACATATTTCACCGCATTCCTTATACTAGCTATTGCTCTATCTAATATAGTCAAACCAGATTTCACAATCAAGTTCAAAATATGTGCAAGACATCTAACATGCAAATGCTTGCCTCCCAAAATAGGGGGTACAGCCCAATTGGCAATCTTTCTCCTCAAATAATCAATAGCAACCTTATTTGCTGATGCATTATCAACACTTTATCAATTTTCCATTGGACCAAACACATTTCAAGCATTTTTCCTATGGTTGTGCCTTGGTGATTGGAAATGATACAAAAGTTCAAGATTATTTTGTGCATTTTCCACCCACTATCTATGAAATGGGCAATCAACACCATGTAGTTCACATTTTGTACCGATGTATCGGTAGTGAGACAGACCCTATGCTTGCTTAATTCTATTTTTAGCTCCTTTTTTTTTCATCATACAATTCTAAAAAATTTATTACAATGGCACGTCTAGATGGGACTGTCCAATGGGGGATAACTACTTCACAAAAATGCCTAAACCCGGGTTTCTCTATATGACTAAATGGTAGTTCATCGACTACTATCATTTTACAGGCAGCTAAAGTACATGATTCTTCTGTCCAAGTTCTAGACACTAGACTACAGGAAGCCATCCCATATTGCTAGTCAAAACCTGCTGCCCCTCTATATCAGCCCTACCTGGGTATTTTTTGCATACAATCTCAATGTGCCTTCTTAATGTGCTAGTGCCACTAAAAGAAGAATCTCCAGCAAGATCAGTTTCACAATACCTGCACTTTGCTCTTGCCTCACGTCTAACTTTCTGCTTCTTTCCATCCATCAGTTCCACTATAGGCCTATCAAACTTCTCGAAGTGTACCCATATGTCGGACCAAATCTGGACATTCAGGGACTTGAGTAGCTTCTTCTCAGCCCTCTTCCTCTTACCTTTGACTGGTCTGGGAGGACGAGCAGATGTTGGAGCTGTTGGTGCAATTAGAGCTGCATGGTCTGGTTCAACTGGAGCTATCGACGATGAAACAATAGCCTTCACATCAGTAGCCATGCTGCAATCACAAAGTACAAGCTACATTAAAATCCATTTCCAGAAACCACAGCTCACAAGCATATTTGCAATCACTAATCGACCTTATTAATTTTCTCAGCAAACAGTCAAAATACAAAAACCAGTTAACTGAACAAAATACAACAGCCAATGAACTGAACAAAAACCCAAATCCTAATTTAGCTACAAACCAAATAAGCACAAAAAAGAGGCCAATCAAATTTATCAATAAACTGAGGAACCCATGAAGCTAAAAAGAGAGTGGCTGACCTGAAAAACAACAGGCTCCTATTCTCTGGCTTCGAGTTGGCTTATGATGTGGATTATGGAGTCTCGATCTGTGAGGGAGAAAGAAGGAGTCGCCGTGCAGGTGAAGTGAAGAGAGAAAGAGAGAGAGAGAGAGAGCAGTCATGGGCGGCGTCTTGATCGGTTCTCGATCTAGTAGGGAGAAAGAAGGAGATGCCATGCAGGTGAAGTGAAGAGAGAGAGAGAGAGAGAGAGAGAGAGAGAGAGAGAGAGAGAGAGAGAGAGAGAGAGAGAGAGAGAGAGAGAGAGAGAGCAGTCTTGGGCGGTGTCTCAATCGGCGTCTCAGCCTCACAGCTATGGCGGAGGAGAGGGAAAAATTGAGAAAGACGGAGGAGGCCTCAGGAGTATGTGTGATGCCCCAGAAATTCGTATTTATTTTCCGAGGATTTTCCGGAATTAATTTTATAACTATTGGACGGTTTCGTGGCTCGTGGATGGAGCGAAAGTGTTTCGGGCGAATAATTAATTGAAGAATATGGTTTTAGGGGGTTGCCAAAGGTTGACTTTTTATTCGTTGGGATTCTCTAAAAACTTCCTTCACGAAAGTTGTAGAGCGCGTCGATACGAGTTCGTGGACATATGGAACGCGAGAATCGGAGTTCGTATGAGAAAGTTATGGCCATTGGAAGGAATTTCCATTTTGGTATAAATAGAAGTTTCCCGAAGGAGAAACTTACTATTTTCATAAGTTTCCTTTTCCGGAAAACCATTTCATTTCCTCTCTCTTCTCTCTCGGCTGCTACCTTCAGTATCGAAATAATCCGACTGACCCGACCCGGACCTGGTCGATCCGACCCGACTTTTCCAGCGAACTGCGGCGGTCTCCGGCGACGAAACTTTCCAGATAGGATCGTCTCCTCCGTCTGGTCGTCCCTCTGGTGTCCTCTAGCGCCGATTCTCCTCCACGGCGGCGCTGCAAGGCAGTTCAGTTTGTGGATTTCGGACCCAGTCGGAATTCCTTGTTCCGACGTCGGCAAGGCTTCAAGTCTTCTTGGTTGAACTCAGAGCGGCCTCGTCGATCGATCCTTGGTGGTTGTTTGGATCGATTCACTTGAAACTTCGATCAACTCGGATTGGATTACTGTTCACGGCTTGTGAGGTAGTTTTCGACCCCTTATGCTTGTTTTCTGACTTCGAGCTAGTTATGAGAATTCACAAGCATGCTTAGATGAAGAACTTTGATGTTGGGAGTTTTGTGAAATAATGTGTTTTTGGCCGGCGGCGGTGCACCACCGTCTGTGGTGGCGTTCCGGCGGTGTTCCGGCCACTTAAGGAACTGTTTTTGGTATTATATATGTTCTACTCGTTGATACGAGCGTTTCGAGATATAATATGTAAATTTTGGAGTTCGTATGGAATTGTTATGATTTTTGCAGTTTCATACCGATCGATTTATTCGATCCTTGAGGATTTGAGCGTCCGATCGACATGTGGTTTGGTCACATCGATCGTGGACGTATTCCGGGGACTTTAGGAGGTCTCGGATGTGGTTTCGCCTCATTTGGCGTCACCTTGGGAATTTTGGTTCGATTTAGGGTTTCGAACGTTATCTCTTGTGATTTGTTGACTGAATCAGAGCTGTAATTCCTTAGGTACGTGACGTAGTACTCCTCGGACGGCTATTTTGTGGATTGGCTGCCTTGTTCTGTATTGAAGACGCAGCGGGATTCTGAGGTGAGTAATCTCACGAAGTTCATTCACGAACGGGAATACCCTTATCGTTTTGAGAGTTAATTAGTTAACTGCAAACTATAGATGGTATTAGTGGCATTTCTGAGTAGATGACTATGTGTGTGTATATATATATATATTATGGGATGTATATATATACATACGTATTCATGTATTTGTAGATATATGTTTACAAGAAATATATATATGTTTTGGTGGTTTGTGGATTTGTGAAACAATATGCATGAAATGATGCTTTTTATTGTTTTGGGTTGTGGCTTTTGGAAAACAAATGGTGGGAAATGGTATTTCTATTGTTTTGAAAAGTGTTTGAGGATTTGAGAGTCACAGGTTGTGATTTCTCCTTTTGATTTGATTTAACGTTTTGATCTGAGGGTCAGGTTGGCCTAAGGATCCGGGGTTACAGGTTGTATCCTCATGGCAATATTACATCGTAAGATTGAACCTTGGCCGGGTGACAGGTTACGATTCAGTTAGAGCTCTAGTCTGTCTGCCATCGTACTTCAGGGATCTAAGTAGGTTGCTTAAGACTCCTGGGTACATATTTTGTCCAGGTTGGACCTATTTGCTGTTTTGTCCAGGTTGGACCTAATTATTGTTTTATCCAGGTTGGATTGATTTATCATATTCTACTTGTTAGGTTAACAATAGGTATGATTTATTTGTGTTGATGTTTTGTCCAGGTTGGACCTAATTATTGTTTTATCCAGGTTGGATCGATTTATCATATTTGAATTGTTAGGTTAACGATTTATATGATTTTGTCACGGTGTGACTTTCGTTGTTCCTTTTGGGAAAAGAGTATTGTTTTTGGAAGCATGGTATGTTTTCTTTATTCGCGAGTTGAAAGGTTTTCCTCGTTTCTGGCGTGAGTTGTGCATATGTGTTTTGAGTTACTCATACGGGCTTGCAAAAGCTTACCGGGTTTGTTGTGTGGCAACCCGGTGCACCATTCCAACGGTGTAGGGGTTAATCCTGCAGGTTAGGATAATCGAGGTTGAGGCAGCGAGTTAGCAGCTTTACGGTAGGAAGCCATCTTTGTGACTTTACCTTTGATAAGGACTTCCGTTGTATAGTTACTCTGAGCAGCCTTTACGTTTTATTTTGTTGTTGACAATTTAATTCGTAAGCTTGTGTAATATATAACTCTATGGAGCGAGTGTATATTAACTTTGAGGGTTCAGGGCATCAATATCTGTGTAAGTTAAAGGGAAAAAAAGATTTCAGGTATTTTGTATTGATGATTGAACATTCACGCATGTATAATTATGGGATTATATATATCGATTTTCTTGTGTGTAAAATCAGGGGCGTGACAGTATGGACCTCTATCTTCTTGTGCGTTCAGATCGTGTAGAAATTAGAAATGAAGGCTGAAGATTAGGTATTTGAGTGAAGAGTATAATCTTGTGTGTTCAATCCTATGATTAGGATTTTACTCTCTATATTAGGACCAATAATACATGGACATCCGTCTTTTTATCTCTAATACGGGCCTGACGGGCCTTTTCAACTTTGAAACACAAGGCCCGGCCCGAACCGTACGGGTCGGGTTTTGACAGGCCGGTCCAGATTTGCGGATTTGCGGGCTTAAACGCCCAAACCTAGCTGCTAAGGCTTGGAATTGTCAGCAGTGTATATTATGGATTCCTAAATCCATGTCTTTTGACTTAGATCTTACTGGAACATGTTGTGCATTTCAATTCCTGAATCCATGGCCTTTGTAAGAAAACTATTGCCAATTTTTTCAACTGATATTACCGTACCATTTAGTTAGCATGGCTCCTTTTTTGTGCAGGAATCGATCTTTTTTTAGACTCAAGGTTGTTCATGAAATCTTTTTTCATCTTATTTATGGTTTGAAGGTTGTTGATGAACTCTGTTTTCTTTTTAGGGTTTATTTATTGGGTTTTCCTTTGATTTGGGGTTCGTCAAATTCGTTTGGATTCTTTGCATGTGACTGATTTGGGGTTTCGGTGATGTAGGAGTTTACCATTGTCAAATTGGGTTTGTCATCAACAAGGAGAAGGAAGGCAATTTTTGGAATTGCGTTGAGGAAAGCAGGAGAGTTGCAGGTCGGATACTCTTTTCTAGATTATCTTTCCCCTATTTTGGTTTCTGAAATTAGTTCAATTTGCATATGAGTTAGAACTTGCTTAAAGTATTTAAGAAATACTACAAACAGAAGTGGCAAATGGTTAAGCATGTCTTCATTAACTGAGAGTAGGTTTTCAATTCAACAGTAGAAATGTGGTTGTATATTTTGATATTTGTTCAGAACAGTAGTGCAAGAAAATTTAAGTGGTATAACTATTTGTTCTAGCTTTTCTTATTGGCAGGATGGTGTCACTCTATCTGATGCTGATGATCTGTCTTTAACTTTTGAAAAGGTGAGTCTACTACATATGTGATGATACATGTGGTAAAGATCGATGATTTTGTAAAATTCTGGATTAGGATGAAGCACTTTTTAAATTATCATTTCTTTTATTTTCAATGGGTGTTGGTCTATAAGTGTACGATCAAATACTGTAAGATACAACATGATTAGGGACTCCATTCTTTCTTCCAAAGATCTACACCTTATATTTCTTAAAATATTTTATATCATGCCTGTTATAAGGAAAAAAAATTCCTTCTACTTTCCTTGGCTTGGTCAGACTGAAGGGAGGGGTGTTGACGTAGGTAGGCTTTATGTTTAGTCTGTCGGAGAGGTGTGTTATCTTCTGTATCCTATTATAGCATGATTTACTATTGGTTAAAATACCATATTCTTGACATACTGCTACTTAATTTGTTTCCTGGTACTAGAAACTAACATGTAATTTTCTTGATTGGTTTTGCCTGTTTCTCTATTCATTAGTGTATCTAGAGTATCCTTTTTTGTCTTCTAAGTCGCTGTTTTGTTGCAGGTGAACAAGGATGTAAATGGAACTAGGAGCTAGCACTGGAATAATTGGTGATAGAGGATCCAAAGAAAGTTAGTGCTCATGTTGCATATCTCTTTTTAGTGATGTTGCTATAGTTATTGACCAGTAGCTTTACATGTTTGCACGTTGCTCTTTGCTCTTTTCTCTTGGAAATATAATATAGTTATTGGTATCATTCCAAAAATGAAAATCAGTCTTTTAATTTTTTTCTTCATTATTTTGGTGCTTGAACAGGATGTAGTACTCGGAGAGATGCAAACTATGTTATTATCTTATTTAAGTTTTGTGAATTCTTGATATCTAAACTACAAAATTATTAAGGCGAAAGCTCATATGATCTAATCCTCAGTTGACCCTTCTAGCTTCCTATGTGAAGTCCCTGTTATTTCTAACATGTGTTGCCATTTGAAGTCTGTTTCCGTTAACAAAGTAAGGATGCAGATTATTTAGCAAACTTTGAATCTATCACTGTACTCTGCATGCAATGATTTCTACCAAACTATTATTATCTTAAAGTTCATTTGATTATAATTAGATGTTATGGTTGGCTAAGTAAGACTGATACTTAAACAATGAAGAAGTTCATCTCTATACATGTGTGTGTGTACTTTTTTTTTTTGCGTTAAACATTAAAACATTAATTCTTGGTGAACTCAAGGAAACCTTTTGCTTTATCACTGACTTAATAAAAGAAAAATATATGAACTCTGCACTACTTCCAGAACAGCCAATTTCGAATCATTCTTCCATAACTATTTCTTTTATTTCTATGAATACAGCAATTTAAATGACTCTAAAATCTCTTCCAGACTTATTACAACATTTTTCTTCATTCAACTTCATTTTTCTTGACAGCTCAAGTGTATGGAAAAAAAAAAACAATAACTACGTTTTCTTTTTTCACAATGATAGGAAAGCTAACAGTGAACCAACAATGTCATCAATAGATGCTGTGCAGAAAACTGACTGAAGCAACGTATCATTGCAACCAGAGGCGGAGCCATATAGGGGCACAGTGGGTCCCGTGACCCACTGACTTTTTAACATACAAATAAAATTTAGTTACCTTTGATCACCAAGTGCTAGCTTGGTGTAGTGGTTGGGATTTATTCTTGCTAGTAAGGAGGTCTAGGGTTCAATTCTCTTTAGCAGCATTATTACTATTTTTTTTCTGGTATGTTGTGTTGTTGTTGAAAGTACCTCCTTGAAGTAATTATTTCCTTTTTAAATTTCTGTTGTTGTTTGTTTCTAGTTTGTGTTGTTTTATGCTTAGTTAATTATAAAAAAAAAATTTATTAAATAATTATAGATGTTTTTCTTTACTTAATATATTCATTTAAAAGAAAATCAAATATTATTGCATTCTGTTAATTGATTGCTGGATTTTATTTACTAAGAAAATATTTTACTAATATAGATAAGAATACTATTTTGAAACGATTTTAAAATATGAAATCACGTCGATGACAATAATCAAGTTAATAGATAGAAATTTTATTTAGAGATTTTGTATGTTTTTATATATCCATTTGTGCCCCAGTAAACTTAACGTTCTGGCTCCGCCACTGATTGCAACTCTTGCACCACTTTTTGTATATATAGAACTGGAGCAAGCAATTTTTTGATAGGCTAACACCTTTTGCATATATACACCTAGAACAACTAGACCATTTTTTTTAAAAAATATTCCAGCAGCAACTGTTACTATAGATAGCCTATTTTATGAACACTCTACTATGACAAGATAATCCTTTAAGTTTAACGAGTAAGAAAAGACATTATGGTTACGATTCACATCCCACAGCAAAACGCGGGCGCTGTTGCTAGTTTAAATATGTTTCTGTACATAAACGAAGAGAGAAAGAGAGATGGAGAGAGAAGGAAGGAGGTGATGTTGAATGCTGAGGGTTATTTCTATCATTTTGCTTCTTTTTTCCCACATGTTTGCCATGTCATCATTTTTTACGGAGACGTCACGAAAAATTGACGGAAGTACTGCAATGATAGCAAAATAGGAGTTCATGTATCACAGTGTTGTAGTGTTATGAGTCAGGATATCACATTGGCCTTGGCACCAAAAGGTTGAGGGACTAATGGTGAATTTTTCTCATAATCAAAAGGTGATGAAGCTTTGAACGATGAGAGGTATAGAGAGTTCCGACCATAGGCTCGGGACAAAAAAGAAGACAAACAAGCTCATCATATTCGCTTACATGGTTAGTATCCCATGAAAATTGGGTGCACACTGTTAGGCTAAATCTTTAATTCATGACCACCCATGAGTATTTGTAGCAGATTCTCTAACTTGGCTCCATAGCTATTTTGGAGATAGTGTTTTATTTTTTTAAATTATTTTTTTAATCAATTTTAGCAGCTACACTAGACTCTTAAGTGGCTCTTCATTTTAACTGTTAGTTATCTTGCTCCTAAATACATAGAGCGCGACAACGCTGCTCACCTAAGGGACAGTTTTTGAGAGACCGTGAGGGACAAGTGCATCTAACGGCTGATGATAAATGCACAATTTAGGGTGCGGCTATTTCCACCCTACTAACTACTTTGTTCACCCTACGTTCTCTTCTCACCCTACACATATTTTTTTTAATTTTATGTTTACTTTGTTCACCCATTTTCAGTACCCCAAAATACCCTTTTTAATGTAGGGTTTAACTCAAATTCTTTTTCTATTTCGCTTTCCTCCGCATCTCTATCAGTTATTTTTGGCTGTCTCAAGCTCAGAAAGTCTTTGTTAATCAGTCTCATCAGGTTTCACGATGAATGAAAAGATTAAGAATGAAGTTTAAATACGTTTTCTGTAGGGATAATAAGAAAAACTAATTGTAATTTTTAATAAGATATTGTTTTTTATTGTAATTTCATATTAGGATATGTTAGCATTTTGATAAATCAGAAACTTGTATGGTGAACAAAGTAGTTAGTAGGGTGGCAACGGTCACATCCTTAAATTATTGTAATTTCAGGATTTAAATTTAATACATGTGATTGAGATCTACTTGTCCCTTACAATCCCTTAAAACTGTCCCTTGGGTGAGTAAGTCTTTAGAGCGAGATAAGGCTCTATACTATTATTGTTAATTTAAAACATTCCTTTTAAGTTATTATATGTAATTTATAAATATATTTAAACTATTTTTTTCGTTATTCTATAAATAATGTAAGGGTAAAAGTTATAAATAGTCCTTGTAATTTGGGATGATACTCAATATTAACTTTGTGGTTTTAAAATGTTTAATTTTACCCTTGTGATTTGCGAAATTGATCAAAGTTGGTCCAAAAGCTAATTTTGACAAAAAAAAATCCATGTGCAAGGATAAGTTTGTCATCAATAAAAAAAATAAAACGAAAAAAATAAATTAAAATTTTTATAGGAAATGAAATTAAAAATAAATAAAAACCAGAATTCCACAACCTCCTTCTTTTTTTTTAGTTTCATTTTTCAAATGCTTTTAGGGTAGTGCTATTCACACACCCCCTATCAACCATCATTATACACACTACAGCAAAACTAGTCTTTTACGACACACAATGTATGCCGTAAAAAAGAACTTTACGACACAAAGAAGCGTGTCGTAAAAGACCATGTCGTAAAAGATAGATTTCTCTTATGGCACACAAAATGTGCGCCGTAAAAAACATTTTTTGCGTGTCGTAAAATACTCTTTTGCGCGCCGTGAAAGATATTTTACAACTTTAATTGCGTGCCATAAAAGATCATTTTGCCTGTCGTAAAAGACCATTTTGCATGTCTTAAAAGACCCTTTTGCTTGTCTCAAAAGGCCCATTTGCATGTCGTAAAATACCATTTCGCTTGTCATAGAAGATGTCTTCATTCACTCTTCTAATAGACAATACTTTCAATTAAACCCTTTCATTCAAGCATAGTAAACAAAAGCATTCATGTAGTAAATTATATCAATTAAGTAACTTCATATTACAAAATCATAGTACAGTTAAACTTGTTTTCAAATATAGAACATGCTAGCTAGATTAGAATTGTCTTCAGATTGATTACATGAGTACTTGAAGGGGCTGAGGATAGCTTGATATGATGCCACATGCCAACCATTTCCCATAAAGAAGTCGAACATCATAGAGCCTACAAAGACAAGCAATGACAAACATTAGTGAAGTTGGATCTTCAATCAGTCCATCTCTCTGCTAAAATGAAAGCACATCAACGTAAAACGCAAAACCAACTACAACTTAAGCACAAGCAAATTCGGCGCCAAAATCAACAAATTATGACGAGTACCAAAGCATGAAATTGTGGAGGCTTTGAACATATAAAGTTCTTCCCTGATATTATATAGTTGCAAAAAACAAGTAAAAACCAAGCAGGTACAATTTAAAATGCAAACAATGATGACATGTATAATATTTAGGGATAATGACCATTTACACAATTTTAGGATAAGATTTGCCCACTTACTCCACTAAGAGATTATTGTGCCCACTTACTCCATTTAAAAGTAACAAGACTATTTTAGACAAACTTTCATTATAAAATTAAAATCATGCCATCCACGATTCTCTCTCTCTCTCTCTCTCTCTCTCTCTCTCTCATCAGCGACGCCTCTCTTCTGCCGCAATCCACGGCTCAGATTCCCTAGTCACATCTCCTCATGGTTCGATTGCAGTGGCTCTTGATGATCACAGAGCCGAAATCGCCGCTGTTGTCGTCCTCGTCTTTGAAGTAGTTGAGGGAGGCTCCGCCGCCGAAGTCCTTGGGAGGCGTTTGAGGAGCGGAGGGAGGGAGGAGTTGCTGTCATAGACGAAGGTGGAGTACAGGTCGGGTTCTTAGTCCGTGGAGCTCTTGAAATTGCCGCGTCGCTGTTGTTTCTGGTCTTGGTGGAATTCAGAGTTAGAATCATCGTCTCCGGCAAGGAGTGCCTGTCGAATCCATTTATGAGAAGAAAACACAGTGGGCCATTGAGTCATCATCGTGAGAAAGGCTTCTTGGAAATTCACAGAGAAGAAAACCCAGTGGGCCATTGGTTTGGTAATTTTTGAAGTGCTGACTAGGACGGTGATCAGTCAAAAGAGTTGTTATATGAATACTTGTTATAAGCTTCTCTCACTATATGAATACTTGTTATATGCTTGGTTTGGTAATTTTTTGACTTGCCCAGCAAGCTTTTTCAAAATTGACTTGGCAATAATAACATTATTGAGGGGCAATAATGTTTCTACTGGGGGCAATAATCATATTACTGGGGGCAATAATATGTTTATTGGGAGACTAATATGATTACTGGGTATTGTTAGGGAGAAATAAAATCATACGCCAGAATCCGGTCACCAGTCCGGTAGCCAGATTCGAGAATCCAGTGATTA
This sequence comes from Rosa chinensis, assembly GCF_002994745.2. NCBI lineage: Eukaryota > Viridiplantae > Streptophyta > Magnoliopsida > Rosales > Rosaceae > Rosa > Rosa chinensis. The sequence continues at coordinate 49,056,339 of NC_037091.1, forward strand.
TTAGGAGGCAATAATATGATTATTGAACAGCAATAATATGGTTACTGGGTATTATTAGGGGGCAATAAATTCAGACGCCGAAAATCCGGTCACTAGTCTGGTAGCCGGATTCGGGATTCCGGTGACCGGTCGCCGGAGTTTCGTCACTGGAGTCCTCGGCTGGCCACTGGTCGCCAGAGTCCGGCAATGTCTCCGATGACTTTTCTCTCTAAGTGACAAAGAAGGAGATGGTAAAATTGTCCCAAACATAAATAAAAATGAATAAAAAATACTTAATTGAGTATTAGGGAAATAATCTCTTAGAGTGTTTGGGTAAGTGGACAATTTTTATCCTAAAATTGTGTAAATGGTCATTCAGATCCTATCCAGAGCGGAGCTCCGCTTTGAAAATTAACGTGTGAAGTTCGAGTTTTAGGTCAATTTTCGGTTGCATATCCATATCTCGACCGTTCAGTTTTTAGGTACTAGTGTATAGATCATCTATACAAATTTTCAGCCAAAATGTTGATCGTTAAGGCATTGATAATTGCCTTAAAGCTAGTACGGTTCAGGTTGACAGATTCAGTCCGTCCATTTGTTTAAGCGAGTTAGATACCTTAACGATCATCATTTTGGCTGAAAATTTACAGAGATGATCTATACACTAGTACCTAAAAACTGAACGGTGGAGATGTGGATATGCGACTGAGAAGTGACCCAAAACTCGAACTTCACACATTAATTTCAAAGCGGAGCTCCGCTCTGGATAGGATCTGAATGGTCATTATCCCTAATATTTATGCATTAAAAACAAAGAAATGCATACACAATAAAAAAGGAATGAAAAGAGCATCTGGAATGACATCTAAGAGGCTTTGTCCTTCCACACAGCCAACCCCAGTAAGCAAAGAAGCAAATTCAACTTAACCAAAATGGCCCTGTACCATTACATAATTTATGTGATTTCCATAGTAAGAAATAAAATAAACAGGCCTATGTATATTAAAAAAATAAAAAATAAAAATAATAATAATAATAAACAAACACATGTACATACCAATTCAACCAAGAAATATTACTTCAATATCATAATGAACGAAAAGAATCCGAATTTATACCAGACATACTCAAATTGGCAGCCACACTTGCCGGGAACAATCCCAAATTTATAACAGACATACTCAAAATATAATACCTATGCTGGAATTGCGGCTGCTTTTTGATTTTGCAAAAGTCACAATCGGGAAAAATACTTTTAGCTGCAACAAAAGGAAATTGGATCAAAATGTAGTTCTCACCACAACAACATGCAGAAATATAATTTGTAACAAGTCTATTAGGCACCCAAATTTGGGAGGTCCAAAGCTACCTGACAATAAAGAAGATTAGTATCTTTTCCAAGGAATATCTTCACAATAAATTTACTACCTTCTTTAATTACATGAGTAACAATTGTTAAGCCCTGAAAGTAAGATCCACCAACTGTCAATATAATGCAATGTTCAAGAGCACATACAAAATACACGTAAGCTAACAAGCATAAACAACATGATTAACTCTAGAATTTAGCGCTACAAAGAAAAGAGTTTTGAAGCTCTCAAAGCAAAGAAACATGAATGATGCAAGTAAAATTTGCTCCAAAGCCCCAAAAAAGCAGCACAAGGAGCCATGACAGACTCAAAACCATTCATTTGAGCATTGTTACAAATCCTTTGTGGCTCCTAATCATCAGTGAAATCAAGAGGAAAAAACAATGCTGTTGTCGAAAGAAAACTGAAGCTAAAATGGGAACTATGCTGTTGAAAAAAAAAAAAAAAAATGAACTGAAATGTGAGAGAACTTTCAAAGCTCCAGAGCCCAAAATGCAGCACAAGGAGCCAAGACAGGCTCCAAATATTTGAGCATTGTACCAATCCCTCATGGCCTATTGAGGGATTAAATTCACCAAAGAAATTAAATCCAGGTTATCTTATGAACCCATCTGTTCCATGTGAAACTTTGTCTCAATCATGATTTCAGTTCATAAATTGTCTCAACCATCTCCTTCCACATTCCTAAATAAACATTAGACCATCTCATGTTTTCCACTTAAGTACAATATAAATCAGTTATAGCTGTCAAATATCAACTTTGAGAGAGCATCATCAATAAATACCTGCACTTGGACATCACAGTATCAAGAATTTTCTCAAGCTGCTGCTCCATGTGGCCTAGCTGAAAAACAGAAAGAACTTCAGTTCAGATGTAAACCATTGTTTTATTCGTAGACAGCTTATATGCAAAGTTAATCAAGCCTACCAGCTTCTATCACCTCCTCCTCAATAATATACCTCACTACTTGCTCTTTCTTCTTCTGATATCCTCATACTTGCAGACTTCAAAAGGAAATATACCTCTCTGTATTTGGAATTGGTGGGACTAGAAAGTGCAGAGAAACTATAAAAGACAAATTGAATGCAAAACTTATTAAAGCTATAAAACATATTCATGTGACATAAAAATGGCATCCAACTACTTGTAACATTTGGTTTAAATACCAATGCTTATAATTATGTAAGGTTCATGAACTTCAGCATCCATGAACCTTCTTCCTCCAAAACTCTAACCATTTCTTAGGCTGGAAACTCTTTATCCCCCATTGATGAACTAACTACTCCCAAATCATTGCATGTCTCTCCTAACATAACCACATATATGAATTTCATCACACTCAAAAACAACTTCAACTTGAAAATGAATTTTAAGCTTAAATTTCTTCAATTAACTACAAGTTCCAATTGAATGTTGGCCTTAAGCCCTAAACCTTCCCACATTACCGTAACCGTAAACATTGCTCTTCATTGAAGGCAATAATAGCTATACATTGAACCTTCCAACACACGAATTGACTTCTACTCTTTCAAAACTCTATCAATCCCAAATTGCTATAGTCTCACAGTTTCCACTGAACTAAATCTAGATATACCTTATATGATACCGAAAACTAGGTTAACCTTCACACGCAAGTTCCAGCATTTCATAACCAATAATCGGTAACCAAAACCAAATGCTCAACACCAATTCATGTACCAAATTCAAATCTTAGTCTACACATAAACATTGCTTATTTGCATATAACAATCACAGATTCACAAGCAAAGATCAAGGTCTCGAAATCCATTTCCGACTGAAATTAAACCACATATGTACGATCTTTGATTCAACCTAACCTGAATTGGTTTGGGGCCGTACTTGAAGAGAGCCCCTCGGAATTGATTCTTCCACACGACGGAGCCGACACGGTTAGACCGACCCCGGACAACGCCGGAGAACCAGGAACTGACGAAAGCTGAAGAAGTAGAAGAAGGAGGAGAGGAAGAAGACAACGAGGGATTCATTTTAGAGTCTCCAATTGAATCTCATCGATTTCTTGGGCTGCGATTCTTTTGTTATAGAGAGAGAGAGAGAGAGGAGGGGTGATTTAATACTAGAAAAAGGTAAGCCGTAAAATAATAGTAAAATAACTCATTTACGACACACATATTGTGCACGGCGAAAATAAATAATTAAATTTACGACACACATGAAATGCACGCCGTAAATGACCGGAATAAAGACATTCTGACGGCACAAATGAGATGTGCGCAGTAAATGACAGTCTTTTACGGCGCACTTCAAATGTGGGCCGTAAAAGACTGATTTTGTTGTGGGGACAATAAATCAATTTTTTTGCTACTAAGATATTATGATACTAAGATCTTCTAAGTAACACTAATTTTCAGCAGTAAATATGGTTTTGCTCTCCACATTGTTGGGTAAAAAGGTACTAGACCTAATTCAACATTGTGAAGAGAATGCCAAGACAATAACTAGTTGGTTATTTAGAGTAGTAGTTATAGTTACTGAACTGAAATGTATAGATGACAAAAAGTTGGTATGTATATAAAAATGAAATGCATAAACCATAGTTGGGGCTGCAAAACCAAAGAGTAAAAAGTTACACATGAACTTACAGTAGCAAAGAGCAAGCTATCCTTATCTCAACACATTTAATTCCTTTCAACTAGAAGCAATGATAAAATTGTCAGCACAAATACTTCAATAATGTATATTGAAGCATGAATTACCCAAATAATTTGGTAGAAAATAACAAAAATCAATGTACCAGTCCATAACATTGCTTCGTAAAAATAAAAGCTAATAAACAATAGCAACTAGAAGCATCAAAACCAATCAACCCTCAATAAAAAATACAAACCCTTGCTCAAACCCACCCCCACCCCACAAGCAACCACTCCTTATCTCTAAAACCCCCCTCAACTCATATTTGTATAATTTTCCTATGGCAAAATCTTTCGTATTCTAGCATAATATAATAGAACAAACCATGTCTATAATCATAAGGCTATCATAATTAGGCTGTTGTAAAATTAGATAGTTGCTCAATGGATTCAAATACACCAAATATTTTCAGTTAGAATCTTACCAGGAATGATAGATTCAAAGGGACTCGAATGATTACTGAACTCATTATTTTTCTCACATGTCGATCTCCATTGCCAATTAAGTGTAAAATTTTCTCTAAAGATGGGTCTAAGGTTGCTTGTTCTGCTTTGATTGACTTCAAAGCATCACATTAGAGAGATAGAATGACTATGCTAGAGAAGTTTTGATGGGAAAAAAAGAAAGAAAAAAAGGGAATTGAAAAGAGTTTTGAAGCCCTCTATGCCTACAGGAAAATAAGGGTTTAGGATTTGGGAATGATTGAATTGCCAAATAGAAAAAGAAAAAAGAAAAGAAAATTAATTGCAAGAGAGGGTAATTAGGGTAATTTGTAAAAAAAAAAATTGATTTAAAGTAATAGAAAAATAGAGGGGGTGTGTGAATTGAGAAAAATGGTGTGTGAATAGCACCACCCTAATTTTATTTCTTTTACTACTTTAAATTGAAATGAAAAATTTATCCTTGCACATGTGGGATTTTTTGTCAAAAATAGCATTTGGACCAATACTAATTAGTTGCAAACCACAGGGGTAAAATTAAATATTTTTAAACCACAAGGTTAATTTTGAGTATCACTTCAAACTAAATTTATAACTTTTACCCATAATATAAATACAAAACTAGCTAAAATAGAGAGAATTGATGCAAACATACTAGTTAAAATGACTTACTAGCTATTTTGACTAAAATTTAATTAAAAAGTGACATTGGTAAAGTTGCTCCAAGTCTTTGTGTGTGTGTTTTTTTTTTTTTTTTGACAATTTTTCATTCTATTTTCATAGAGGGGTTTTGGTGCCAAGTCTTTGTGGCATCTTTGTTGTCAAAACCATTGATTTGATACCATGTATGAACATATTCCAAGTCTAACATCAATTAAAAAAAAAATTTCAATTTATCGATCAGTATTTAAAATTTGGTGCAAGCTTGTTATCATTTTCCATGACTTGGACTTACCGACTGATTTACAAATAGATCGAGGTGTGAATCACTGATAATAGCTTTAGTTAATGATTAACTTGATGTTACTGATGATTTTTTTTTTCCTTTTTTGCCCAGTTTAATTGTTTGTCTTGTATAATGCCATAGAGTTGAATGAAAGTGAAAATTAGGCAGGGTATCAGATTCACCGAGGACAAAACACTATATTTGTGATCAAGAAACAAATCTCGAAAGAGTTCTTGGTGTTGGTTAAAGATCTAAACAATGGTAAAAAAAAAGTTGGGACGAAATTATACGTACAATTATTGAGCTTTATTTTTATATATCTTGAATTCGATCCTTCCCGAAATCAAGTTTGTACATAAGCAAGTTGGGAATTAATAGCTTTCCATTTGCCCTAAGATTGTTCTTCTTGTTATTCCGACTTTTAAGTTAAACTTAATTGGCATGTGGATCCATGTGTATGTGTACTAACCCCATTGGGTAAGACATTAACATCAGTGAAAAAAAAGATGCACATACAAAGAATATATATGATCCTCTAAAGAAGTAAATATCTAACTGATGATATCCCAACTAGCCTATTAAGCATATATTGCTAAGCCACAAATAGGAAGCATGAAACCACTGGTAGGAGGAGCCGAGGAGTACTGCCGGTTGTGGTATAACTCTATTGGAATAAAAGCCAATTTCAGAGACTTTATTTGTATATGTATTTATAAATGCTCTAAACCCTACTTTTTCAGGGCCACTAGGCAACAAAGATGCTCCTTTCCATTATTGAGATAGATTTTCTCAAATCCTGCAACGAACCGATCGATAGACATATCTCACAGACCTTGCATTGCATCCCAACCCCTAGCTGAGTGATGAAGCAGAATAATTTTCTTGCGTAAGCTTGCCATCGTAAGCAGCATACTTTGGCCATACGCATTTTGTTGTAATTATTTTCTTCTTATTAGCAAAAAAGATCAATTCACACTTGCAAAATATTTTTTCCAATAAGCGTTCCAGATGTAACTAGGAAATTTTGTTAAACAAAAAATTAAATTGCTTATCAAAAAAAGGATGTTACATACTAATTTTAATCCATGTATTAGTCTCATCACCCACTTAAATCTGTGTGTTATGATCATTGTTCACCCTATACTCACATATTAGGTTTTTGTCCCATTTGAGTGGGGTGGCCGTTGGCTTTTGCACATAGATTTTAGTGAGAGTTTTCTATGGGACCCACTCATATTTCATTTTGGGATTTTGTCTAATTTCCCCATTTCTAGAGTTTTTTTTTTCCCATTAAATTTTTTTAATTCCCCTTTACCTAAACACTCTAAGGAAGTCTTTCCTTATGGCCTTTATACCTCATTAAGATTTTTTTTTTGGGAGACTTTTTTACCCTTATTCCCTTTGTTACTTAGAGAGAGAGAGAGAGAGAGAGAGAGAGAGAGAATGGAAGAGAGAGAAACCATAAGAGACTTTGCCGGAGCCCGGTCACCGACTGCAGGATTCTAACCAACTTTGGCTGGATTCCCGTCACCGGTCACCGAATTCCGGACAACTTTCACCAGAATTCGGTCACCGGCCGCCGCTTGCTGGATTTTTCTGAAAACCTCGCCGGAGGTCTCCAAAGAGGTTGTCAAAGATTTCATAGGTCGTCGGAAATGTTTTTTACTCCCAATAGACGTCTATTGCCCCTCAATAGAGGGGTAATTAAGTATAGTATGTCCGGCGCGAATCAGCATATGTTTTATGCCCCGTAATGCTTCCTCAGCCAGGCTGGGGCAAAATAACAGAGCAAGTACAAGTATTATATTAGTAGCAAAAATGCGTTCCTCATCATTCACCGAGGTATTGATGGTGATTGCCCCCAAATAGACATTCAAAACTTTTTTTTTTCCTTTCCTTCTACCCCATTACTTAAAAAAAAAAAACTGATTTGGGCACCCATTTCCTCTTCTCCTTTCCGGTTGCAGTCGAACTCGAACCAGGTAGTCAGAGTTGAATTCAGTCCAGCAAGGCGTAGAAGACCGGGATTTCTTTGAGGCCGTGGAGCATGGATCAGTGGCGATTGGAATTGGACGCTGGAGAGTAGGGCCCATGACTTCCAGCCTTGCATCGAGATCCGAGTTCTCCATCGACGAGGTAGCTCCGATCAGAGTTTCTTCTTGTCTTCAGGCAAGCCGGCACAGAGAGAGAGAGAGAGAGAGAGAGAGAGAGAGAGAGAGAGTGAAGAGAGAGAGAGAGTGAGAGAGAGAGAGGGGAGAGAGAGAGAGAGAGAAGAAGTTGCCGGCAGAGAGAGGGAGGAGAGAGAGAGCACTGCCGGAGTGAAGAGAGAGAGAGAGATAGCTACCAGAGTGAAGAGAGAGAGAGAGCATTGTCAGAGTGAAGAGAGAATGCATCGTGCTGGTTAGAGAGAGGACTTGAGTGGCATTTGTGTAATTATTTAATTAGACTGAGGGTAAATTTGTCATTTCTCTCTAAATTGGATTAGTGGGAATAAAAATATGTTGATGGGGTAAGTATGATATCTGAAACTTGCGGAGCGACTCGGACAGGCAAAACCTAGGTTTTGTGATGGCTACGGGGAGCGTCTTGTTCTCCAGACCAGATAGAGGCGAGTGGAGGGCGAAGTGGGTATGGAGAGGCCATGTCTCTTCTGCAACGGTGTTGGAATCTCGACCAATTTTTTCAAAGGCACCAGTTGAGTCAATTCTCAGCTAAGGGTGGTTCTGTGAAAATGGATTACTGGATCGGGTCGGAGCCACAACATTGGTGTCGACGCGACAGGTTTCGGAAATCCAAAGCAACTACTGATGTCCAAAATCCACCTCTGTGTGTTCCCCCTGAATTAGAGACTGAATAAGATATTCTCTTTCACATTGCATCTTCTTGATAGTCTCCAATAAGATGTTGTTGTCAATACCCTGCACATATGTAGACCCAAAACAACGTATATATACATAAAAAAATATAAAAAATAAAAATCCCAAAGCAGGCATGGATACAAAATAAAAGAGAACAAGAATATAAAGAAATTCTGAAATTATTAAGGCTATGCACCGACCTGATCAGAAATGCCATGAGGATCATTTAAGAACATTTGATCCCCACCTTGAAACCATCTATGGTTCTTGATTTCTTGAAACCATCATCCCACTCCCAGAGATAACATGACTTTCAGATATTTCATCAAACGACTTCTGTGCACTTTCCATGTCATTTCCGCATACAGACTCAAAGAAGAGTTTTGAACTGAGGATATTAGAATAGAACCCATAAGATCTTTAATAACATGGCCTTGTTGGAAGTTAATGAGATAACAATAACATCACCAACATAGTTTATCATCCAGAACCAACATAGTTTATCATCCCAATTCAAAGTTTTTATTAAATCTATCAAAACCATCTGGGCATCTCAAAGCTTAAACTTTTAGCTATAGATACTGGCCTGAGTTGGTATTTAGAGAATCTGAGATACCAATTGCAACAGATGCTTAACCCCAAAGTCCTCAATTAACAACAGAAGACATCAATTGCAGCATTGCCATATCAATTTTAACAAAATTGCAGGCCCCTTTCAGAATCATTATACAAATTACTAACAAAGCAAAAACCATGCATTCATGAAATACTAACCCTGGGCTAACTCAAAACAGACATAAATTCCCAGCAGATATCAATTCCAAATGGCTCTAGCAATTGAATTTGGAGGAGACCCATGGGTTAATTCAATATTGACGACAAAGGAGAAGAAAGAAATCATCCAAAAATTGCAAAATACATATAGAATTGACGAAGAATGATTCATCTTGCTTTAACTTTTGCACCTGGATCTAGAGGATGAGAGGCCTACCTTTGACGATATGGGTTGGCTCCTTGCCAGTCAGAGAGAAGAAGCAGTGAAAGAGAGAAGGATGTGGACGTGAAAGAAGAAACAAGAAAACCAGAAGGACAATTTCGCCAATATCAAAAATTTCATTAACCACTTCCGCGTCTTCAACTTGATTCCCACAGAAGCAGATTTTCAAAGCTAAGAAATTGAGCTTCCTGATTTCTGCGGTTCAAGGAAGCGCTTCCGCATGGAAGCTGATTCTACAGGTTTTACCAAACAGCCCAACTAAATTGTAAAAGCAATTTGACTCCCAAAAGCAGCTCCAAAATCAATCCCAAACTGGGCCTTAGTCGCTCATGATGAAATCATCTAAATACTGTAGTATTTTTAATAAATAAAAAAAGGAAAAAAAATACATATAAAAAATTTAAAGAAATAGGTGACAATTGAAATGTTTTTACCAATCACACGTATATCACGCATGTACGAGGGTAATTACGATGCTAGTTTCTAATAAAGCATTAAATACTTTTTAATTTAGAAAATTACTCATAAGTGTCATTCTAAAACTTTAATTAGCCAGAAGGCCACCAAATATTTTTTGTACATATAAGGCCACTTGCATTCACAAAATATTTTATTCCTGACAATTATTCCCCTCTACGGTTCTACCTCAGAAAACCAATTGGATCCGCCCCTTACATTGATCACAGATCTCTCTCTCTCTCTCTCTCTCTCTCTCTCTCTCTCTCTCTCTCTCTCTCTCTCTCTCTCTCTCTCTCTCTCTCTCTCTGTGGAGCGACCTCTATGCTCTTCTCCAGTGGTGAAGATGTCGGTGATGCCGTTTGGACGAGGCGGCAAGCCAATCTTCTCTCTCTCCTCTCTAATTTCAACAAAGCCGTCTCCAATTTCAACGAGAAAGCTCCCCTTATGTTTCTCTGCTGCACCAATTCGAGCACCACTGCCTTCACGTCTTGGTCTAGGCCTCTGATCCCGACGACCACTGGCATGGCGCTACCATACCTTGCACCGCCGTCGTTACCTATTACAGATCGAATGAAAACAAGAGAGGAACATGCAGATCTGGAAATTGTCGGCAGTTGTCTGATTTCTGGTTGATGATCGTGATCGTAGAGGTGAGAGAAGAATCACGACGATGATGAAGATGCACGGTGAGGCGAGGCAGCCCAGGCATCGGCGACATCGTCTAGGGCTCACTTTGGTATCGACTCCTTCACTCATTCTTCCATTCTCCACTAATGCTCGCCGGATTTCATTCTCTCACCCTTGCAATGGATGGCAGCAGATAACAAAAATGGATGGTAGAAGATGACCTATACAAAGCGCCAGAGGAAGAACAAGGTCGCAGATTCCATCAACAATCACAATAGTCTTATTCCGGCACTGTGATCTCTGACAGAGACAACGTTTTCCGCGGTGTGGAGAAAGAGGCAGAGGAGCGAGTATGGAGGCGGCAAAAAGCTCAGAAGGTGGATGAGGCAGCCAATGCCGACGCCATCGAAGCATTGGTCAGATTGAGTTGAGCTACAGTGAGGTTGGTTATGTCGATTTTTTCATCATTTTACAAATGGTTGGTAACAGTTTGAAAATTTTTGATTGTTTCGAGTTTTAGTTAATATTGATTGCTTTCCATTACTTCAATTTCAATTTTTGATTCAGCAAATAGTTTTATGCTTGTGGACTGTTCTTGTTTTGAAGCTTTGGATATGAAACAAATAGATATTAGTTTTGCTTATTATGACTTGAAGATTGAGATTTCCTATTTAAGTTCTAGGTCTATGATTCCCTGAATGATCCTGCTGGTGATTCTTCTTCTGCAGTTTTTAGATTTTGTGTGATTTTTGGACTATTATTTTCACTGGCTTCATCAGGAGATAATAGAAAACCTTGATCCGGTGGTTGAGATAACACATGCCTCCACAGCGCGTTGCAAAGGTCGTCGGCGGCGGCGGCAGAATCGTCCACATTCATGTACAGCCTCAAATCTAGCTTCCGTTGCTTCAGCTCATCGATGACAACATGGATGTGCTGCAAATACGGCGGCAGAATCACGCCGCTTTTCGACAACTTGGATCTGGAAATTTCACACATTCAAAACCCGGAATTATGTATTGTTACAGTTTTTGGATTAGGTAGGAAGTTCATTTGTTGATATTTGTCATCCAATTTGATAGCTTTGGTTTGATTTTGGTAATTCTTATGGATTTTACGGCTCACTCTAGTGAATGATGTTCATGGATACAAGTTATGTTGATGGATTATGATATGTGCAATACATGCAAGTTTGAGCATTGCAAGCCTTCGACATTGTAAATTTATCGTTGTTTGAATGTTTCATAGTAGTTTTTGTGTTGGTTGGTAATAGCTTTCTCAGTCGCTGATAGTAGCATTGTTATTCTCGGGTTATAGTTTTTTCAATCTTGCGAATAGATTTTGTTTTGCATGGTAGTAGTTTTTAGTGTTGGTATGAGTAGTTTTTACTATTAGTTAAAGTAGTTTTTGGTATTGGTGAGAGTAGCTTTTTTTATGTTGGTGGGAGTAGTTTTTGTTGCTGGTGACAGTAGTTTTTATTTCTGGTGATAGTAGTTTTTGTTGCTAGTGATAATAATAGCTTTCTGGTGATAGTAGTTTTTGTTGCTGGTGATAATAATAGCTTTCTGATATGCAACTGCCTTCTCTCAATTTTTGAAATCCAAATGGTGGAGGAGGCAAAGATCTCTAGAACTTTGATCTTGGGCTACATATGGGCTCAAATAATTAGACTATAAGACGTGATCCATTTATCTTGGCCAACTTTTTTTTTAGTCCCCACGCTAACTCATCATGATGCCAGTGAGATTCACTCAAAGTCATTTTGAAAATTTTCTTTCTTCTTATGTTTTTGTTCTCCACTTTACTTTGTTGGAAGCCAAGTCTTCTTCCACTAATTTTTGTTTCAAAAGTGCTTATATCATGCAGTGCTTTCATTGGAAGTGGTTTTATATGAAGCACATGGATTTTTTATAAAAATATTCAAGTATTTTTTTTTCAAGAATAATGTTAGGTAAACCACATTATGTTGTTCCATGCAGAATTAAGCTTATATTGCAGGGAAGTTGCATAACTTTTTTCATATCATAAATTTTCATCAAAGGATGTAACCATCCACGTCTGCTGCAACATAATATGGACTCTATGTGGTATATCAAAATGTAATTCACTTAGCATTATTCTTTTTGTAACAACATACACTTACACTACACCAAAAATCGCATCAGACAACGGCAAAAAACCGATGTGGGATTTGGAGTCCCACCGTTGTAGAGTGAGCCGTTGTCTGATGAAAAATCAGACAACGGTGGAGCACAGTTGTGTGATAAACATTCAGACAACAGGTATGTGTTATAACTGTTGTGTGATAGCTCGGCAGATGCGAAGCGCAGCTGCGCAGCAGTTGAGGAGCTGTCTTCAGACAACAGTGCCAGTTTTAAGCTGTTGTATGTTAAGCGTGTCAGACAACATATTTTTATTTTGTCTATTGTCTGATTGATCTTCAAACTTCAGTTCTTGGACTATATCTATTGTGTGATTAACTTTAGAACAACAGAGTTCAATTGATTCTGTTGTGTGATTAACTTTTAGGACAACAAAGTTCAATTAATTCTGTTGTCTAAGTATAAATTAGAAGACACTGATTTGTTAAAAACCGATGTATGATATGATTGATTACAATGTGTTTTTGTCCTATTTTTGTTACCTGATCATTGTGTGATCAGAATTAGGCAAAATTAATGCTCCATTATTACCTAAATAATGGTACGTTTAGATCGTTGATCAATTGGAAAGAAAACACATTGCAAATGCTCAAATGAGGAATCAAACCTATTTCAAATATCTCTTAATGTTAAAAGCATTTCCCAAAATCTGATACAACTACGTAAAACATGCCACATATAGAGTTTGTGCAGGAACTTGGTTTCAATAGCCAACATATTGATACAAACTCGTCTTCCCACTATTCCAGGAACTTAGTCTGTGCAGCCATGGTGTCAAACCTTTAAAGTTGAAGCGAGTGGTTTGCAATTTCTGTCCAAATGTCCAACCAAAGACACCTCAGCCAAAAAAGCTAGTCCAGAACCTATATACAAACAAATAAGCTTCAGAAAGTTGAAATTCCTTTCTATCCATCAGAACACAACCTTCTGCCTGCCATCCAAAAGTGCATATATCCAATTGTTATGCTTATGATTTAAATATTGAAAGTTGCAAGTCAAGTTGTCCAAATAGAAGTCATATACATCTCTGAGCTGTATATTAGTCATTTGCTACACTCTTAATATGATTTGATTGATACATGCTAATATATACTAACCAATGTCACTTACAAACTTCGAATCGATATAGTGATCATTTATGTATGAAACAAAAGAAGTATATAGAGTTAACCATTCTGACCACAGACATCAATCTTCAGAAATTTCTCATAAAGAAGTATATAGAGTTATTTTAATAATTGGAACACATACTGATATTATACAGCATATCTCATTATCAATCATTTGAACTCAAAGATAATATACATTCAAGAACTACTAAAGTACTATCAAACATAGGGGTTTGGGTAATGTCTAAAGGTCCTTCACAAGATGAATAACATATATCATTCATAATGTTATATCAGAAGTAAATATTATCTCAGAAAATAACTAAAAGGCATCTGTTCAAAACCGGGTGATCCTGTCAGAATACAGAGATGAATAAAAAGATAATCTTCACAAGGATATCATTATACAACTACGCAGCCAAATTTCCTGGAGAATCTGAAAAGCGAGCACTTTTTTGCTATATTCAACCTCATAGTACTCAGAATGGCAACCTTGGGTCGAACAATGACCAGAAAGTGAATATTCCAACCCAACATCCTCACACAATCTTCATACAGTTTAAAATTTGCCATTTCATCAATAACTTTTATTGGACTCATTACCAATCTCATTCCAAACAAACAAGGCATACAAGAAAATAGCACGAGTTACACAACGGAGAACTACAGGAAATGAAAAAGGCCAGAGCATTCACATCACAGATGAAAGAATACTTCATCAGGCTATGAAAGAAGAAGACACATTCACCGAGTAATTAAATGAAATTTAGGAACGATACCAAGTTTATCTTCCCTTGCACAAGCGAAAAATCCCAAGCAACAAGCAATATACGAATTTATCGAGTCCATAGATAGAGAAACCTAAAAGAGTGATGAAATTACAAAATGCCATAAGTTTGGAGCAGTATTGCAATAATATTTGACAGAGAAACTGAATAGGATAATTGCAGGATTGTTTCTATACCACAAACCAGCTAGTTAAGAAGGCTGTTTCTGAACCTATATTACTTACTAAGTTTCTTCACTACCTACTCGACTAAGCTTGAGTAAATCTTATAACACATTACTCAGTTTAGATGGACAAGTTTTCAGATTTTCCTTACTCTCAATGTACTAGAATTGAAAACTTGTAGTTTTTTTTTTTTTTTTTACAAACACCAACAAATCATAAATCAAATAACACATTACCTAGTTACTTGGGGTTTCAGTCACACATTCAAACTGATCCCTCAATCACATCTGGACTAGATAAAGGGTGATGCTGATCCGAATGAATATAAGTAGCATCCACCCAAAATTAAAGGAGTCCAATAGATATGAAACATACCCCATGTGTTTTACCGGCAGGAACATTTGTCTCTTTGTAATCATCATTATTCCTATACAGGAAGCGAATAAATATTATATATTATATATGTATATACATATTTTGAATGTAGAGAAGTGAAGCATGATAAGGAGAAAAAGAAAAGGAAAGAAACAAAAAGAACAGAATCTAACCCTCCATCTAATGCACTAGCAACCTCTGCTGAAATAAAGAAGGGCGAATTCGCAAAAACCTCACTGAAAAAATGCATATTACATTAATTGATATAGAAATAAGCAGCTGAAAGTCTAGCGGCAGTGGGCAGTACATTTGAAGTCAGATTTGCGGCCCAAGAAGACAACACAACTTCATTTTGGCATTTAGCTATCTCAGTTCATGCAAACTTAAATGATGCATGATTAGAAATAGCATACCATGAAATCTATTTGTCAATTTTCACTTTTACGCATTTTTGGGATGAAAGGGTGTAAAGAAATAATCAAACACTAGCTAAAAGGAAAGGGTAGATAAATTGAAACTTTGAAAGTAATATGCTTTTTTTAAGAAGAGATGGTGAAAAGAATCATTACCATAAATAATAACATCAACGTCTAATGTTACCAAGTCAACAGAGGAAATAGCATTAATACCTAATAAACCTAATAAACTTTCAAACTCAGTGGTGTAGACGTCAACAGATTATTCCAAGACAGCTACCTCTTGCTTGTTTCTGCTCATTATATGAAACAAAAAGTCAATGCAAACAAAAGTGCAACATGAAAGATAAATAGGAATATGGTTTGGATAGAAAAACTAGAGATAAAAATTATGCAAAGTGTCTCACAATTTTCTAGTTTCAAACCGCCCCCGAGACAGCAAAATAGCCAGACGTATAAGAAGCACCAAAGTTGTAAGGCTGTACAAAGGTGGTCCATAATGTTGTCGTTGCTCTTCCATGGGCCTATTAATAAAGGATGCAGTAAGCCATTATGTTCCTATCGAAGATGCTATAAACTCTACTCCCCCAAAAGAACTTACCCATCATCATCATTTATTTGGTGAACAAAATCTAGTAAAACCTGCATCGAAAAGCAAGTGTGCCAGAACAATTACAAATTATCATAGTCTCAATGTGTAATATTATTGAGGTAAAGCATGCATTTAAAAAATATCTCAGAATAATGTACACTCTGAAACTGCATCAAAAATCACCCTCTCACTAGATAAATACACGGACAACATGAGAGAACCACAAAGGGAACCCTAATAGTTGGCACACCAAATCGTGAAGTGCTAATCAGACATTAAGAACAGGTAACTATTGCAATGGACAAAATAGGAACTAAAAATAAAGGTCCAAACAAGGATAGAGTAATGACCAGCCAAAATAAAAGTGGCAGGCAAATGCCACAAGAGCATACCTGTGGAACCCCAACCAAGTACTTGACAAGGGTTTTGTAGACACCAGTAGCAGAAACAAGCTGTGCCAACAGTCTCCTCCTGGAAGGGCTGTGAATAACTAGTATGTAAGGTGGATCACAAGCAGCAACCTGACTCGGTAAACAAAAATAAAAAAGCGAGGAGTCTCACCTCTCCATTTGTTGTTTCCACAGGAGAGCATAACGATCACGTATACTTGCCCCAGAACTAATCATAGCATCAATCTCCGCTAGCTTGCTTATTCCTCTCAGATCACTCACATTCCTCTCGGATCGCTCCCTCTGCAGTCTAATAAGCCTCTCTCGAAAATCTTGAGGAATGTAAGTCATAACTGCAAACATATTCACAATCCCATCCCAACTCCAAAACCTCAACATTAACAACATGGATCAAACAAACCTGTATTGAACACACACTCAGAGTTCTTAGCTTGAATCGATTCCAATGACTTCAAGGTCATATTGAACTTATGATGCAGGCGAGTGAAAACAGTAGCAAGCTGAGCATCCTTAGGACTCGATCGAGAGGGAATGACATTTCTTTTAGCTTTAGCTGCTGAATCCCGTTGGTAGCATTTCCTTAGTTTTCCTTGATCTCATTGATAAGTTTCCTTCTTGAAGCTCTGATGCTTCACAATAATTCTAGCTTATTTTTCTTAACAAGTCAACTGTCTTCCTAAATTTTAATAACTTCCTACAAGACCCTAAGCATATCCTAGTGAGTGCAATGTCTCAAAAGTATACTAAATCAAAAATGGGGTGTGTATTCACTAAATATAACTCTAGCATAAGTTCAAGTACTTACAGGAGCTCCTGAGCTGGATGCTCCCTGCAAGCCAAACAATTTGGTTTTGATGATCATACACAAAGCAACAAAAGGTTCAAATCTAGAACAAAGTAAGCACCAAGTCATCACTAACCTTCCAAACAAGCATGGCATCTTGATTGGTTCCCTTCTTGCCCTACTAAGTATACAAGTAAGCAACTTTGCTGCCGCCATTGCTAATCAACCTGCCAGGAATCTCAACTGATAACCTACATCTCCTCTATCACCCACCTTTTCACCTCTGGTTTTCTTCCTCGTAATCCATCTCTTTGAGCTCTTTGGAGGAGAAGAAGTACCAACATCCTTCATAATGCTCAACTCCAGAGTATCAATCCTCTTCCCTAAATAAACAAGTACAAATTCTGGGTACCTGGAAATAGCCAAGCACTTAAATCAAACCTTCAAAATCAATAGTTTGCATCGATTCAATAAATTTCAAACAAACCCCAAATTTTCTAATCTAACCCATTGACCTAGTATTGCATTTATCCGCAAATTTCAACATTTTCCATTTCAATCCCAAATCCATAGCTCCATATCTAACTCCGATACTCAAAACCAAAAAAAATCCAAATCCCAACCCCAATAGCTGATTTCTGCAATCAAAATTACTTACCAGAATGTTATCTCGCCCTGAATCGCTATCGAAATCGGGAAGCCTTGTAAAAACTGAAGCGAATCCCAAACCCTAATTTTATCCGACTCTGATTACAAACCCCAGGCAATCGATTAAGAGCAATTTCAAGGGAGGAAAATGAATGCGAAGCGATGAGAATCGAGAGGAGAGTCGAGTTTGCCAGCCTTAACCGTAAAAACTAGGTTGGGGGTTTCCATAGAGCTCTTTTGATTTAGGGATCCTTCGGGTTAACGCGTTCCAACGGAGAATCCCGACCCAATCACCAGACCAACGAATTGAAATTGAGTTTCTAGAGAAAAACTATAAAACTGGGAGAGTGAGAAGATGGTGATGGCCGAGTGTTTTGACTTTTGAGAAGAGGGTGTTTTCAGAATGATAGTGTTTTGCTAGAAGAAAAGGCTGAGTGTTTTGTTCTAGTGCTTGGAAATAAATCAAGTGGGAGACAAAAGTCACAAAACTCTCTAAGCCTAGCCTAGATAAGTTGTCAAAGGCGCGAGCAGCTGACTCCTTTTATTTTGTATTCATGAATCAGACAACACATAAATGAAGTTATGTTGTCTGATTCTGAAGACATTTAATTTGAGCTGAGGCAGTAAGGAGGGAACATCGCCGCCTGTGTGCAATCAAAAAATCAATTTTGGCGCTAGGGATAAACATTTCTCATTCAGACAACACAAATAAGTAATTACGTTGTAGAAGTACATATATGTAACTTACATTTCAATCAAAATTTGCTCGTTTTGGAGGGAAATGAATGACAATTTAGAAGCACCTTCCTCACTTGGACAACAGAAAGAAAAAAACGGTTGTGTGACATTTTATAATCTACATTCATACAACATATATAACTATTATATTGTACTATGTAGCAAAAAATCAGTGCATGTGAGGTAGAATTTGGAGCTAAATTTGAGTGAAGGTAGGAGGAAAATGTGCCTCTCATTTTTCTTTTCATTCACACAACGAACCATCCTTATAAGTGTTGTACAATGTTCTTCTATCTAAAAAATTATGAATTGTAACATCTTCGCACAACGGAAGCTCCTTAAACATGTTGTATGAAGCAATTTCCATCAACACACAACAGAAAATTTTTTTTCGTTGTGTGAAAAGCGTAGTCTGTTGAGGTTTTTGGCGTAGTGTTATCAAGAGCTATATAAAAGTATTTTTGATAGCTTGAAAGTATTATTTTTTTCTTTTTGAAATGGGGCTAGTACGGCTACCCTCAAGTCTTGATTAATGAAATTGCAGAATATAAAGGGAGGACGTAGAGCCTGAATCTCAGATTACAATAAGCATAAAGAGAACATTCTGAATAATACTAAGACTCTCCACAAGATCTATGTATTCTAACAAGCACCAATTAGTAAAGAGTACATAAATGACTACTCAATTTGCTTTGACATAGCAGTGACATACCGGAATGATAACTCTATAACGAAGAAGCATCATTACAAATAACACAGCTTTCTTATTATGTTGCCTTATGTAAATAAATCCGGTGGCACTCAATTTCATCCTGCCACTAGGAGGTTGCGTCCATTTGATCAAGCAAATACCTCACTGCCTCACTAGGCTAGACAAGGCACACTAAGTATGTATATCGGGACAATGCCCACATCGCCCTGCCCTAAAATGACAGGGACTTATTGCCGGCATATAACCACAATTAAGTAATTAACTAAAAACCATAAAAAGTAATAAAGCATAAAATAAAAGGAGTTTGGGTCCAGAGCCCATGACCCATTTAGCCCAAACCAAAACAATGCACTGCTGCTGGCACCCTACCACCAATCCGCAAGACAAAGCCCCATCATCCACCCACCGGCGGCCAACCCAACCATCGCATCGGGCAACCTCAGGCCGACAGCCCCTCTCTCCGCCAACCCTAACCAGCCATCATGCATCGCCGCCACCACTCTCCACAAGGTGACTCCAAACGACTCAAACCAACATGGGTCACCCTGATCCAATCTGGATCCCTTGGAATCCGCCATCGTATCACCAAGCGACTCTCCCATCTCTCCGCCTATTGCTCGTTGTGAGATCGACCCCAGCCCCACCCTCCAGCCGCTGTACCCACTATGATCTTAATTCCCAGGCAAAGCCTCCTCTCTTTTTCAACAGCGAAACCACCAAGCAGCCACCCCTCCGACTGGGATCATTCCATGAACACTCTGTTGGAATTCTAAGTATGAATCTAAAGGAGGAAGAAGATGAACAAGGAAGAAAGATTTGAGAGAAAAGACGAAGAAATTACAGTTGTATTGACACAGTAAAAAATGTTTCTACAAGGCTGAGAATTAACATGATAGAAGAGAATCAATTTTTTTGTACTAACAGAGACTTAAGACCCTTAAGACTATTCTAGCTAAACACGTGTCCACTTCTGGATCATATTCTTCATTACCAATTATACTCTTTAGTCTTTACATCCCCCCTCAAACTAGTGCTTGGGGAACCAAGAACTAGGTTGCAGCAGAGATATAAGTTGTGCAATGAGAAGGCCTTTGGTAAAAGTGCAGAAGTTGATCAAGCAAGGAACGGTCCAAAATTTGTCTCAACCAGGAGGAATGAGTGGTAGTGCCTGACATAGCTCCATAGAACAATAAGCCTGCCTACAATTCAGTAGAGGTCTTTCATGAGGAGTACAGGGAAGCTGCCAAGTGCCTTGTCTCAACAAAGTGTCAATTTCTTTCAGTGTCACATTGTTTCCTCCCTTCTTCTTGTCAACTGTACGAAATTCATAATTGTTTCCCTTTGCCAAGGCTTGCATTTTCTCTCTTTCTAACCTGTACACATTATTAAGCATGATCTTATCCAAACTACCTTGAGCCCCTTTGGTTCCAGCCTTCTTATTTGTTTCCGTCGCACTAGCATTTTTCTTCATGTTTTCTGCAGCATTCTTATTCAAGTCAATAGCAGATGTTCCTACAAAGTTCTTCTTGGCCTCTTCAAATTCCTTGTCAAGTTTTGAAGAATGTTTAATCAACATACGTTCCAAGCTGTGAATAGTCTCAGATGATGTTTTGTTTCTCTCAGAATTCTTCCGAGGTGTTTCACAATCTCCTCTTGACTTTTCCTTTGCCTCCTCGATCTGCTTCTCAAACTTTGAACCATGCTTCAAAATGATAGTTCCCAATCCTAGAATAGTCTCTGAGGTAATTTTGCTTTTATCTGAATTGGCATTCTCATCGACAATTCTATTGGAATTTCCCACAGTTTGTTCCTTAGAATCATTCCTTCTATTCTTGGTTTCTTGCACTTCTTTTTCAAGCTTAGTCATGTCCTCAACCAAAAACTTGTCTAAACGTGGGAGTTCAGATTTAATTTCCTTCCTTCTTATCTGCCCATCTGAGAAGTATTCAGGCTTCCCTGCCACTTGGGGTGTTTGGGAAAAAGTTCCAGCAAGGATATCATTACCAATACCGTTATTCAACACATATCTAGGATTAGGAGCTGAAGGAGCACTAGATGTAGGAATAAGTATACCAGTGTTGTATGAAGAATGACAATTTGCAGGAACATTGGGAATAGCAAATCCAAAGCTTGACGACATAGATTTTTGTGGTAGAGCATATCCAAAGTGTGTAGTGGAGGCAGTAGGTGATGTATTGTAGGGATGCACACTTGACACTCCAGGAACCATATTAACATTATGATGTATAGGAGCAGATACAACACAATTACTAAGGTACGGTGATGAAAGCAATTCATGAGCTTGTGCAATAGAATTAGGTAAGCCATACTGCATGTTTTGATGTGTTGGATTTGATACACCATTATGTGCAATCATAGCAGTAAAGGGAGATAAATGGTGTGCCTTGTGTTCAACTTCAAACTCAAACTCAGCAGAGAGCAGCAAACACCTAACTTCTTCCATAGTAATAAAATTCTTGCTTCTGATAATTTGCCTTGTATGAGCATATTCACTAGGAAGGCCAGCTAAAATCAATGGTTTGATATCCTCATCTGACATACTAACACCAATAACAGCTAACTGATTTCTGACATGTTTAAACCGCAGCAAATATTTATCTATACAATCTGATCCTTTTCGAATTGCTTGCAAATTAGATTTCAACTGCATAATATGGAACTCAGAAACAGTAGCATATCGTTGTTTAAGGGTGAGCCATACCTCCATCGATGTCTGACATCCAATAACCAGAGTAAGTGCATCAGCAGAAAGCGAAGCTGTAATCAAACAAATCACATAACTATCTTGTTGCAGCCACTTTTCATAAGCTTCAGTGTTGTCAACAGAGAGAGAATCATAATCGGCCCTCTGAAACTGCGAAGGGCAAGAATAAGAACCATCTACAAACTTGAGCAATCCAAGACCACGAAGGTAGTGCTGCATCAGAAAATGCCAAGTGGGGTAATTTTTATCATCAAGACGAACAGAGATTGCACTACAAAGTTGATTCAAGGTCGCCATATCAGATCTTGAGGTGAATCAGCTGTGAGCAACTTCTTGGATCTTGAAGATGGAACAATTTTTCTGGAACTTGAAGATGAACAGCTACAAATCTTGCGACTATTGTATGATGCAAAAGACTGAATCTTCGAACTGAGAAATTGAGAATGAATAGCTACGTACAAATCTTCTTGAAACTTTGAGATATACAAATCGGGCTTTGGTTGATGATTTTGCTTTGTAATTGTACAGAAAATTGGTATTTGATTTGGTAATTGTACAAATCTGAATCAATCTAGGGTTTTGAAATTGGGCTATTTCTTGGATATCAAAAGAAAATCGCAGCAGAATAAGAGTGACAGAGCAATGGTCGGGCCACCATGGGCTTTGATACCATGTTGGAATTCTAAGTATGAATCTAAAGGAGGAAGAAGATGAACAAGGAAGAAAGATTTGAGAGAAAAGACGAAGAAATTACAGTTGTATTGACACAGTAAAAAATGTTTCTACAAGGCTGAGAATTAACATGATAGAAGAGAATCAATTTTTTTGTACTAACAGAGACTTAAGACCCTTAAGACTATTCTAGCTAAACACGTGTCCACTTCTGGATCATATTCTTCATTACCAATTATACTCTTTAGTCTTTACACACTCAACACTGGACACTAGGTCCACTCTAAACCTGTCTAATGATGCCGCCACGAGGGCGTGCCGCCGGAGGGTTCTTCCTTTTTTTCTTTTGCCTCCCTAGGTTTTCTCTCGTTTTTAGACTGCCAACTGAATTTGATAACTAGCTTGAAAGTATTTTTATTATGAAGTAACAGAGATAGATATTGTAATTGTTTCCTAACCTATAGAAGCACTTTTAAATATATGAGCATCTACATTGCTTTTTGAGAAAGTAAACAACGAGTTCCTTTTCATAACCACCAACGCTCTGCACTCGTCTAATTTTTGATTTCCTTGAAGCTAGTCGATTCCCTTCCCTCACTAAACAACCAAAGTAAGTGTAGGAGAAATAAAATAAAATTACAGCACTGAACGATATATATAATTAAGGAATTGAGGATGGTGATGTGCATTAGAATCTTCATTTCATCAAAGCAGTTTTCATAGTCAAAATAAATGTCCAATGAGCCCTAAATTATTGAGGAATCTAACTACATTTTGCTTATGATTTAACAAATTATGTTACATCAATCTGTAGTTATAATCCAAATGGAAGGGAATATAATGAGCTATTAATTAATTAGTTAGGTCTGATGGTCATTCCTTAAAAATTGAAAGGAACCTGCTGATATGTTTAGATTGGAAGTGGATGGAGACCAACTCGAGTGTGATTAAATCAATAAAATACCACCTTTTCTTGATTCTTTATTGTTAATTGAGAATAAAATCCAGATACTAATGAAGTAATTAATGATTTTTATTTATACCGAAAACAAAAGTGAAGAATCAAGATTATATTTTGACAATGATCACATGTGGTCGAGTTGATATATAAGAGCTTCTAAATGTGGAAGCCTCACATCAGTGTCCAAGTCCCGCCGACAGTTTAAATCTCAATCTATTCTTGGTGCCTCGAGGGGAAATAACATAACTCCCTGACACGGACCGGTCTCTGAATCCAATATGTTTATGAAGATACTGTGTTCGATCTCGATTAAAAAATAAATAAAAAAGGTTTTGATTCACAAACTAATCATGGAATACGTTCATGTACAGTTATACTCTGCTTCAGACAACTTATATGTTGCCACACCCCGATCGCTGGCAGAAATATATTGCCCTAGAGCCTCAATTAGCGAAAAATTAACTATAAGTTAACATGATCTCCGCCAGTTCAGACAACTGACTAATGACGTACGTTTTTGATCGATAAATTGTCTATGAAGCACTAAATTTGTGATGTTATGCTAATCGAGACACCATTCACTTTCATATATTCACACATGATTCATTGCTCCGTCGGGTTCAATTATGATTATTAATGGCGGTACTAATTTAAACCAACTAAACATATCAAATTGTGCATGGTGTATAAGACTAAACCAATATACGTGTTCTAATCCTAACCCTAGATTGATCACCGGCCTATTCCTTTAATATATACAACAATCTAGAAGAAAAAGTGATCCAGGAATCAAATCCCATATACTTGTAATACGTTCTTAATTATGCTAGATGTATGCAGAAGAATATATAAAGCATGACAATTAATGAAAAAAATATCTTTAATATATTGGATTAACAGTGTTGTGGAGAGAATATTGGAGCAGAATGTGCAATAATATTCAAGTGAGCGTACTGCATAAGCTTCCGAGACTGTTTCTATATAATGGAGCTTTGGCCGCCAACAATATTTGTCAAAAAACTAAGCAGATCTACTACTACGCAGAGCTAGATTGCTTCCTATATATATTTTCTCCAATTCCTTGTAACATGGGGAATGCTCAAGTTTCTGTTCCTCCTCCTACACGGCCTCCTCCAAGAACTGGTCCTAATTACACTCGTGGGGGACATGATACCGATCGACATGCATATGCCAACATGAACAAGGATAATCGTGACCAAATTCCAGGAGTAGGAGGGCAGAAGCAAAGGCCCGTCATCACCTCTGATGAGGCTGCGCGACGCTACGGTGGGGTAGTCGTTACTGAAATATACGGTACTGCTACGAATAAAACTGTGATCAATCGTAATTGGCGTTATTAAAAGCATGCAGGTGATGATCACGATATATGAATGAATGACGGTGCCTAGTCCTTTTGTACGGTAAGCTCTTCCGTGGCTTTATAAAGCTGTTTACAAAGGAAGTTGTTTAATTAATTTATATATATATATATATATATATATATGTTGAAGGAAAATTGAAGACTAGCTTAGCTTCTAGTCTTTGATTATATATAAATCTGCGTGTGTATTACTTGATCCGCTCTTAGTTAATTGGTATATGTTTTCAAGTCTAGTGGATGCATGTCCATCTATCACTATTCATTTCGATTCACATGGCCGCCT
The DNA here is from genome assembly GCF_002994745.2 of Rosa chinensis. Lineage (NCBI taxonomy): Eukaryota > Viridiplantae > Streptophyta > Magnoliopsida > Rosales > Rosaceae > Rosa > Rosa chinensis. The sequence continues at coordinate 49,081,606 of NC_037091.1, forward strand.
TGAATGCGTTTCTAAGGGGTTTCAAAGAACTCTATACATACAAAATTAAATTAGTCAAATAATTATGCAACGCAAAATCATGCAAGCTGGAACTCTTTAAGTAACCCATGCCAAAAGAAAACAGGCTTTGGTTGAATTACTTGAATAGTACTGGATTAATTAATCCTATGTTCATCTCTGGCTCTCTGCAATCCTGATAAACAGCTGTGCGTCAAATGGTTTAGTAAAATTAACTTGATCTTAGCACTTTCCATTTTCTTGATTTCTAAAATACAAACTACAAAAACCGGCCATCACGACGGATCCGATACAAATATTAATTACAAATAACATAATACATCACTAAACAAAAATTGAATCAGACGACGGCTAAAAACTGTCGTCTGATACAGAGCTCATGATTGTCGTATATCTCGCTGCCGTATGATAAAACATGATTTAAAGAACCGTCGTCTGAAGAACTCGGCATCCATGTCGACAGCATTAATTGTTGTGTGAATGTTACTCAGACAACAGGCAACTTAAGAATCCGTTGTGCCCTTTTGTGTGATTGCAATTCAGAAGTCGTTTTTTTTAATAACTGTTGTGTGACTGTTATTCAGACGACAGTTTTTAGTTTGTATCCATTGTGACTATCATATACATGCGACAATTCTTTTGGCAAAAAGTGTGATGTGAAGAATAACAATTAAATGTATTTATGCGACGACACATTGAGCTTTTACCATTGTGCTATAACATCTTGGACAATTCTTTCCATTCATTCTTGTTGTCTAATTGTTACAAATTATATAAAATTAATTCAAATCCCACCATATATAAAATGAATTCAGTAAATTGATATCAAAAGGAAGTATATATATATTTCCCAAATATTCACACAAATTACATTTGCCTTCTCCTCCAGCTTGTTGTAATCAATATACCCTGTAGAGGAGAAAAAGGAGAAAACAAAAACTAAACTAAGAACCCCAGCTTGACTTGATTGAGATTACATGAACTGTATCTTTTCCCTCCTGCACAATCTATATATGAAGCAGCTTTGCACCCAACATTCTGTGATTGAGTCTGCAATTTGATAATATCAATCAATTTTAGCACCAGCTCAATTACACATGATCGCACAAATTCAGTACTTTCTTTTTAGAACTGAAAGTAAGTAAAGAAGGAAGGACAACATACTAGAAATAATCACTGAGAACAAATTCTCAAGACCAAAATTATTGAGAAACAAGGATAATATCACTTAAACAGAAGCACATTCAAAATTACCACAAGCTAAACAAAGCAATTGAAAAAGAAATACTCATACAACCAACACAAATTTATCTGCATAAAGAAATTTTATAATCAAGGAAGGATGAAGGCATTTCAACATGATGATCCATTCCTAGTTAAAGCATATGTACTGGAGTTTTTCATAAGCAGCACATCTTGAATGTGTGTGTGTGTGTGTGTATGGATAACTAGGAGGTTCTATACTCACGGAAGAACAGATTCACATCCTAGTTGAAGGTCATATCATGAGAATATAAGATGGACCACAGAATTCCACCTGAAAGCCGCCCTTACAGATGTTGATAGCTCAACAAACTTAAAGCAGGAAAATTTAAAAAATAAATATTTAAATGCATTGCCTACAAATACAAATGAGTATGGATTTGTATATTGAGCATGTTACAAACATAAATATCCTTTTGCATTCGTGTAGCCATTAAAAACATTCTGCTAACATAGCATTTAGCACGTACCCTTTCTCTGAAATGACCAGGGGAGAATTGCAGTGATAATAGCTGGCAAAAAATTTTGAGAGATATTATCAAAATCTTTTGTCAAAATCGAGAGATACAAATTCCAACAAACATAAACATAGTTAATTTCTCAAGTTCATTCAAGTAGCTACCAAGAAGTGAACAATCCAAATTCCAGCAAATTCAAAATTTTACCACGATGATGATGAGTAATGCTATAAGAATATATGCCTTCAACTATTTCAGTGTACAAATTAGCCTCCTTGGCACCACGTCCTGCACAATTAACCAAGTTGCAAATGTTACTATACAAAAGTAGGACGAAAAATATATATGGCCATATTTTGCATAGAAAGGTAAGAAACAGTTGGCGCATCCTAACCTGCTCCACTAACACCCGATTTTGAGTCAATAATAATATTTTAGATTGAATGAGATTAACCTGCAAAGGAAGTCCATTAAGAAAACCAGGATGTTGTGATTGACTAATATGGCTAATCAAAACAAACTCAAGATATAAAGCATGTGCCAGGACCATAGAAAATAAAAAAAATCCTAACTAGCATCAGGTCAGTGACTCGAAACTGACATTTTTATGATTATAGCGACTCATGAAGACTAATTCAAAAAAGAAAAAGAAAAATGCATAACTAAACTTCAAAAGAATTTATACTTCATGACACCTAGCTACCTTACATATTCATCATCATGATGCAATTTGCAGAGAACTAATAAATAACATACACACCTCAAACAATGGAACAAGGGGAAGCTGAACAGATCGAAGTTGGATAGCAGCCAGTGTTAGCAACTAGACGCACTCTAGAAACTAAGAATGCAAGAGTTTTTATTAGAAGCAATTTATTTCAAAAGTGATGCTAGCTAGGTGGACTTAGTATACCGATAAAGTTTAGATATGCATATACAATAATCAACATACCAGCAAATCTGGGGCTCTATGTGCCTGACCATACCATTCTTCATACTCAGATATACCTTGTAGACGGAAGTCCTGAACCATCCCATAAATTTTATGATGAGAAAAACTTCAAGTTTCAAACATATTGTAAAATATGAACAACCAAATCATAGATGTAGTGACGTTACTCAAAGCATACACGGTTAAAACACTTCCCTAACAAAAGGACTACCCTTTTCAACAAATAGACATTTTTTATGGAAGAACACTAGGCCAATAACCTCAACATACAACACTTTTTGCACAACGAAAAAAAAAATTTGTTGTGTGATGAGGGAAAGTGAATCATACAACACGTTTAAAAAACTTGCGTCGTATAAGGCTGTTAAAATTCAAAAGTTTTTAGCTAAAAGGTAATTGCACAACACTTATAATAATGGTCTATTGTGTGAATGAAATAAAATTGAGCGGCACATTTCCCTCCTACCTTGACTCAAATCTAGCTCTAAATTTGTACTACATAGTACATCAGAATAGTTATATCCGTTGTATGAGTGTAACTTACAAAATGTCATACAACAGTTTTTTACTTTGTGTTGTATGATCAAGGAAGATATTTTGGGAATGTTTGGATGTGCCTTCAAATGCCACTCTTCTCCCCCAAACATAAAAATTTTGATTGACAATATGTGATGATTGTAAGCTCCTACAACATAAATTACTTATTTATGTTGTCTGAATGAGAAATGCTCATTCTAGCGCCAAAACTGATACTTTAAATCACATAGTGGGAACTTTTCCTCTTTGAAGCCTCAGCTCAAATTTAATGTATACATTATCAGACAACCTAACCTAATCTATGTATTGTCTGATTATGAATACAAAAGAAAAAGGAGCGCACCTTTGACATTTTAACTAAGGCTAGACTTTGTCTCCAGCCCACTTAAACAAAAATAGTCGTTTCCTCAAAACCATCTCTCCTCAAAACATCGTCTCCTTTGGTGTTTTACTCTCTCTCTTCCCAAATCACTCTTCTCTTGCTATCATCTCCACAATCCTTTCCTCCATCTACATCTACATCATGACCTTATCCTACACACATCACCGCCGAGATTAGGGTTCTATTATCTTGACTCAGCCGTCACTTAGGTTCCATTTGTGAAGGAGGAGGATTCTCCGCACTGGAAAGAAGGAGGAGGTTCTTCGATCTACTGATGAAGATTAGGGTTCTTCGATCTCTGGGTTTACAACGTCGATTTGGGGATTTGTGGTCTACTCGATTTGGGGGGTTTCACGGCTATTCGATTTGTGGGCTACCGGATTTGGGGATTGTGGGTACTCGATTTGTCGACGTAGTGAGGTCCTGGGTTAGAAAATAAAGAAGAAATTCAAAATGAGGAAGAAATTTTAGTTTTCTTCAACCCATTCTCTCAATCCCCTCTAGGGTTCTCTCATTCCTCTCTCAGCCTCAACAAACCAAATAAGTGAAAGAAGTACAGATCGACCTCCTCGGCTCCTCCTTGACCCCAGCGGGCTAGCGACACTCCTCCTCTCACTCTTTCCTTGCCCTCTCGTCATCTCACAGAGGCACAGCCTGAGCCTAGGCGCTCTCTCTCGTTCCCTCCCAAAGTCCCAATCTTTGCTTGTAATTTGTAACTTTGTAAGTCTCCCAATGACCCAATTTGAAATTTGCAGTTTCAAAATTATGAATTGTTTCACTGTTCGAAATCTGAAATTTGTGGCTTTATTTTTTATTTATTATTATTATTATTTTTTTTGCAACTCGAAGGCTTGAACTTGAAATTTGAAATTGCCGCAAGGCTCGAACTTGAAATTTGGATTCTTTCTGCTTCAATTTGGTGAGTTGCGAAACAGGCCAGCCTCTGCTTCAATTCGGTTCTGACTTTTTGAAGTTGACACGAGTTGTTTTGTTAATTCACTTAATTGTTGGATTATATTCAACTATTTGACTGATTGTTAGTTGGTTTTGACTGATGATTGGATTAATTGTTAATTATTAGCATCATCTGCTTACTTACTTTAGTTACTGATTGTTAATTGATTCTTAGTACTTACTAAGTTCCTAATTGTTAATAACTTAATTGTTATATATAGAACACAGAAGCATACTTAATTGGTTAGTTTGTGAAGATGTCACGGTGTTTTTATTGTGGTTTGTTATGGTTAGGTTGTGTGGAAGAAGCATAGGTACTTGCAGGTTCATTGTGGAGTGGATTAGTGGTCCAGACATTGGGATTCTAAGCTGCCTACTAATGATGAGGAAATAAGCCCAGTGTTGAGCTCATTTCTTGAAAGAGCCCAGGAGAACATAAAAAGCACTTGCTCTAATCTGAATACGACTTTTGTTGAGAAAGGTGCTTGTAGTTCAGGGACTAGTAGGCTCAGTAAAAGGTTCTAGGCAAGCTCTGCACAACGATTCAACAAGGCAAGTGTGTTAACTTTTGGTATTGCTTAATTTTGATAATTATTAATTGGGAATTGTAATGCCTTATCTCATTGCTTATTGATTTTAATATCATGATTTGGTGTCTTCTGCAGTCAGGAGCATTCAAATTGTCGAGTGAAGGCTTTGTGCTACTTCAGTTTTCTCCTACAGCAAGTGTTTGAATGTATGATTGGAGCAGAAAGTAGGTGATGTTTTGTTAGTACGAACACTGAATAGTTTGTGGAATTGTAGAATTTGAAGAGTAATTGTGAAGGTTCAGTATGGCTATATGTTTACTTTGGAAAGTCCTATTTTCAGACATTGGAATCCTATAGGCTATAATTTTGATCGTTCACTTTTCATTTCCTAATATTGAATTGAAAGGTGATTTGACTTATATAATGAATGTATAAATATATGAAAACTTTACTTTGTGTAGGTATTTTCACTATCAGTGACAAAAATTGGAAGCATAGTAAGCCTTGGTACGAGGAAGTCTTGTGAATTTTTCCATGACCCTTTTAAGGGGAAAAGGTGTCATGTCTACTCTATTAGTTCATTTATGCTTATGAATGGGAGTTTAAACTCCCTCATGACATGTTACCTGGGGTTTACATATCTATGAGTACAAATTTAGAGCATGTAGAATAGTACATGTCTAAGATGCAGAACATGAAGGCAGAGAGAGGCTGCATCTCAGTAACTGTCATCTTCTTTGGTTTTACAATGGTAACTGTCCAACTCCCTGAGGTGGTTTTTACTGCTAATTGAAGAACATGTTTTTGCATTGAAATGAGCTAATATTGCTTTTTTGGGATAAGATATCTAAAGGGCTATACCAGAACATAACAGTAGCTGTTATCCGTAAATTTTTGTCTACCAAACAAAACAATGGAATTGTGAAGTAAAATATCATTCACATTTTTTTACTGTACAGATTTTGTTTAGAGTGAATCTTGATCTGGATGTTATTTGCTTGTGTCTGAGATTCGTTTCTTGAAGAAAATGGATGTGAATTTGGTTTTTGATACTAATGTCTTGAAATAAGGTATATGCATGTGATTATTATTGCCATCAGTTCTCCTTGGTAATCTTAACTGATGTTTCTTCTTGACTTTCAGCAACTTCCATTTTGTTTTCTGACCTTACTTATGGACTCAGCAATTTTGTTCTATAAATTTTGCCATGGTTTTGGAAGGTTATTAATAATAGGGATTCTTTCTATGGAAAACTGGAGATCTTCTTGATGATGCACTGTCACTGTTTAATAAGTTTTGTATTGCAGAAATCAGGAGATTTTCTTGTCTTAACTGGCCTGAATGCCAACAATGAAATATAGCATAAGCTTTCTTTTTTACATTGTGTGATGATTTGGGAACAGGTACATACATGAATACTAATAGATTTATAACTTCTGAGAATTTATGAGCAATCCCTTTGGTATTTTCAGTGCAATAATTTCCTACGTAGATCATACATATATCTATATTCTTATCGGATTACAAAGGTAATGAAAGTTCGCATCTTTGGACCAAATCACAGATTTACCATTTTCTTTCTACTCCATATTTGTGATCGAGGCCCGTCATGGTTTCAATGAGGTACGTATTACTACGCAGACCTTATCATGTTTTATTCCCATCTTTTATTTCATCTCTTGTTATGTGTGTAAGAGACAGACTTAGGTGTTTCTAAAAAGCACTTGCTAACATTTGAGCCTTTAGGATTAGAGAAATTTATAATTTACTTTGTATAGTAGTTTTATGTATTGCACGTATATATGGAGTTGTTTGAGAGATCAGTCTTCTAGGCTCATCCTTTTTTATTTCATGATAGAACAAGGATATGTTATGGTCATTAAGCTATATCTATTACACCTGCACCATGTAGCTTAGTCTTTGAGTAACTTCAAAGTGAACTAAGAAGCAACAGTGGACTATCTCTTCTTAAAATGTTGCATTCAGCAATATATTTTTTCATTCTTCCCTGAATATTATTGAATGTTGTTCTCTGATAGTTGGTTTACATTTCTTTCTTAGTAGCAGTGAAGTTTTATGAACTAAAGGCCATGAAGCCATGAGTATCTTCTTTGAATCCTAATTTTTTGAAGCCATGACTTGTATGTTGATAAGTATACCAAATTTTTTGTCTTGCTTTTCTGTTGTCATTGTGATTCCATTACTCTAATGGGTACGATTAGGCCTAACTACTTGCATAATTTTTTGGGATGTTTATAAAGCTGTGCACTTTCTTGTATAGTTGCATAATGTACTCTTCCTATATGTTTTGTAGATAGCATTGGAGGGCAGAACTTCAAATAGCAATGAGTTAAAGGTTATCATTTTTGGTAATTGAGAATACAGGAAAGCAAAGATGCTAAAGAATTTGTTCAAGGAATTTGCCAACCATCAATGCAGACTTTATTAGAGGCATGTTTTGAAACAATATGTATTTGTATCAGCTTTTGATGTCCCAATTAGATCAGCATGTATGAGAATACTTTTCTTCTTTGAATGTTGGCTTGGATGATTGGGAAATGCTCCCTTTTGACATTTGAGGTATATAGAATGGGTTGGATCACTCATTTGATTGATTTATAATGTGTTTTCATTCCAATTGATCAATGTTCATTAGGTAAATTGGAGCATTATTATGCATCGTACAACAGTTTTATATAATGGCAATCCAACATTGTTTGAACACACAAAATTGGGTCATATACTCAATGCATTTTTACATATCACACAATGGTTTTACAAAAACTATGTCTTCTCATTTACGATCAGACAACTGTAAAAACTGAATTCTGTTGTCCAAAATCCAGTCACACAACAATCATACTCTACAACTGAAGTGTGAGGAGAAATCAGACGACAGTGAAATTAAAAAATACGTTGTCTGACTAGGCTTTCCAACAACAGTTTGAAACAAGTTTTGTTGTCTGACGCATGCACCCGCCATGCTGCGCATGGCTGCGTGGCAGATGTGCCTGGCATCTGTTGAGGAAAGGTACAACGCTGATAACAAAGAAACTGTTGACTGTTTGTGTTTCATACAACGGTTTTCCACCGTTGTGCCATTTTTCATCACACAACGCTCCGATACACAACGGAAATCGTCCAAATCACACAACGATTTTGGTCCGTTGTCTGTTAGCTTTTTTGGCCTAGTGGAAGCAAATCTCCACTAATCATATCAGTTGCCAAGTAACAAAAAAACCGATCCAAAACTACATCTACAAGCAATTCATCCATATCCAACAACGACATAAAATCAATGCCTCCAAGTTCCAACCTCAAATGAACTAGTCAACCGGAATTGGGTATCTGGGTCAAGCTCAAAACTTGGTAACACAAACCAAAGAAAGATAACAAACTCACACTGCAATAAGCACCAAGACGAGACCTCAAACAAGGAAGCAGCTTCTTCCAATCCTTACCAGTCCTATCATTAGCCCCTGCTCCAATTCCCTACTTTCAGTACTCACCAATCCTAAAAAAAAAAACAAGAACCCAAGCCTCTTCATTTTCAAAGACAAAAAAAATTAAGAAAAATTCAAAAATATATAAAAAAAAAAAATCTAACTTCGGTCGAAGATTAGCTTAAGCTAAATGAAACTGAAACACGAATAGCTTGACAATTACCAAGAGAATCAATGAATTCGAGAAGCTTCTGGCAGCAGAAACTCTTGGAGTCCTCTTATAAAGGCTCGAACACCAAGTCCTCCCTAACCAGAGCTCCTCCGCTGCTCCCTACCAAAGCAGATTCCACCTCCGCCGTCGACCAGAGCTCCGATTCTGATCTCCGGACCCTCCACTTTAAGCCTGATGACCTCCCTCTTGGTCCTCTTCTTGCAACAAAGAAACCAATTGCATCAGAAATCAAAATCCCCAAAATTCAGAAAATTAAAAAGTTAGGTCAAAATAGAAAAGAAGAGAAATTGGATACCCGTTGATGCTGGAAATTGAAGGCTCGATTTGAGCCAAGAGGGTTTGGCCGCAGGTGACGACGTCATCTTTGAGGCTAGAGAGGCTCCTCGCAGATTTGGTTGATGCGAAAACAGGTTTGGTTGTCAGAGAGATGGATTTGGGGTATAGGTGTAGAAGATAAGAAGGAGAGAGCAGAGAAGTCTAAGTTTTGGATCCGATGGATTTGGTGTCGGTGTAGAAAAGATGTCTTAGATCTGATGGATTTGAAGTGTAGGTAGTGATGGTTGTAGGTTTTGCCATTTTGGTTTTGGGGAGATGCTGTAGGGAGAGTGAGGAGATTTTGGTTTTGGTTTTGGCCTTTTGAGTCTGTGTTGAGAGAGAGTGAGGAGGTTTGATATTTTTTGGCTCAAGTGTTAGGGTTTCAAGCCCAGCCTATATCAATTTTGGACATGCCCCATCAATTTGAGCAAGGACTCACATAACAGAAATTCATGACAATGTGGTCTGAATGCATCAGTTTTAATTTATTGGGGTTTGTTTCCTATCAATTTGACTTCGCCCTTTGAAGAGTTGGAGAAAAATTGTAGTGGGAAATATTCCTCTTTTATGTCAAACTATTTGATCAAACCATAGTTATATTATTTCTCGTCATATGATCAATACATGTTAGGGAGAAATTGGGGTTCCATATAGGGTTTGGCACCACTAACGAGGTGGGAAAGTTGGCGCTCAATTTTTTTTGGCGTCACACAACAGTTTTTATCTTAAACGTCTTCTGAACTAATTCCTAAGTCCCTATCAGATGACAGCTCTTACAAAAACGATGTCTGAAAAAAAAAAAATCATTTACACGATAGATAATTGCATAGCGTCGTCTGATTCAATTTCTATAGTAGTGCATATTACCCAACTAACGTGTTCTATTTGCATAAAATAGATGAAGGATTGAATATCCCAAAATTTATTGAAATTGAGACATAATATTCTTTTGAGACGATAAGAATAATACAAGGTATTTCAATTTAATTTTTGTGTATGTGAAAGAAATTTATTTGTTTGTTGCCTGTATATTAACATGTAGTTTTTCTACTTTGTTGCTTTCGAAGATACAGTTCCTTCACCTATTATTGGATCATAATCGATGTGTAAAAATGAACTTGATCAAAAAGGATTTTGCAAAATATTTCATTGAGAACATCCATTCAAGAAAAAAAGAACAACGTACATCACCAATGATGGATCCTTAGCTTTATATCAAATTACAGTGATTGAAGTTTAGTTTTTCAATAATCAATTGCTTAAATTTGACCTAAAGTTATGGATCCATTGTTAATATGTTGGTCTTTCTTGAATGGACGCTTTCAATGACATATATTGCATACTCCTTTCTTAGTTTACCCTTTCAGATTGGTTAAATAGTGAATGTAAGTTTTAGAAGTATGGTATTTTCGAAAGCAATAAAGTGAAAAAAAAAAAAAAAACATATTTTGATGGACAACAAAATTTTCATATATTTTTTTGAATGAAAATAGATCAGCCCTTTCATTAAATTCAGCAAGCAGTACAAGAACGAAACACCCCAATGAGGTCGACAGAAAGCAATCGTTCCTTAGAACCTCAAAAAACCTTATTCTAAACGAATAGCATGCCAGAAAGCCCCTACACCCACCTTTTTGGAAATCCACGCACCATTATTCTAACAAAAACTAGAAATCTCGAAGCAGGCATCAAAAGTTAACAACTAAGACACTGATTTTTGCGACCCGAAAACATAATTAAATTAAAGTAATTGTAGGAGGTGATGCCTCACCTTCCACTCCTCCCTCTACAACCAGGGACACCCAACTAGGCCCCCATGAAATCCAATATTCCTTCAGCAGCCCAATAAGCCCATTTGGAAAAGTCTTAGCAGATTCCATCGAGCCTGAATCCTCACATCCGCCTCCGCCGCCGTCTGCAACTCCACCATCAACAAACTGGACAACCCTAAAAACATCCAACTTGCTAGGACAAATCAATGGACCACTGACGGTAATAGGGACTCCACCATTAGAAGCCATTATGGAGCACCTAGCGGTCAACCAAGTAGGAGCAGATCCACCTCCGCCCAGACAACGTACAATCACACCAGCAAACCAGGCCCAGACCAGATCCATCCCAGCCTAGCAGAAGCCAAATCCATGGCCCTACGCCGAGAACTCAGCCTCTCAAACACGCGGTTGACCACCTCTAAAACCACCAAGTCAGCCTTGCTGAGACCCGCAGCCGTGCCACCATCGCGTCCGGGAAAAGTCCCACCAAACAGAGCACTCCCTACATCAAAAATCGAAAACAAACCAGAAGCAACACCACTCAGACAAAAGAAGAAAAGGACGAGCAAACCAAGATTTGCCATAGTCTCCAAAGAATGAAGAAGATTTTGAGAAACGAATCGCCGCGGGGGACCGTTCTTAAACCCTAGCAGAGCGCTAGGTCAGATAACACAGGTACTTAATTGTATTTTTAGTACATGATTTTGAGTAAATACAGAGTTAACAAAATTTTCATATTGTTTGTCCTTTGAAGGGGTATATCTATATATAGTGAGATAAGATATTTACAATTGGAAAGTAAATCTCTAATTGATCTACGATAAATGGAACCACTAATACAAAAAATCCTACTTAATCAGGAAACATAGTCCTAGTCAAATACAAGATGTTCATAACGAAAACTAAGTTTTTTAATTATTTTTTTTGGTCTGAACGAAAACTGAGGTTTGGATTTTACTTTCTAAACTGAAATAGGGGTTAGTGCTACACTAATTTTTTTTTGTTTTTTTGAAAAGATTTTTTTTTTTTTGACTTTGTCAAGGGGAACCCAAAGGCTTCCTAGGCCCAAGATAAACTCCTTCGGCGCATGTGAAATGCTCCAACTGTGCATTGCAGCACAGTGCCTGGTCACTTTGACAGCGTCGGGGGTTCGAACCTAGGTTGGGGAGCACACCCAACTAGGCAAGAACCACTAGGCCACTTGCAGTGATTTTTTTTTTTTTTTTTTGAAAAGATAAAAACACTAATTTTAGGACAACTAATTAGTATTATTAATTCCTAACTAGACAGCACTTCTTTCATTATCTTGGTGTGGTCTAATCGATCATTTACTTCATTTGACTAAAAAAATTAAGAGTTGACACTACTACAAAAATTGAATCAGACGACGGCTAAAAACCGTCGTCTGATACGGAGGCAAAGCGTCGTCTATTGAGGCGCCGTCTGATGAAGATCGATTGTAGGGAACCGTCGTGTGAAGGGCTCGGCAGCATGGCGCGCAGCATGCCGGCAGCCTGTCGATAGCATTAGCTGTTGCGTGACTATTCTTCAGACGACGGGCGACTTTAGAAACTGTTGTGTGAAGGCAATTCAGAGGTCGCTTTATTTTATGCCCGTTGTGTGACTTTCATTCAGACGACAGTTTTTCAAAGTATCCATTATCTATTTTACATTCAGACGACAGTTTTTATTTTTGGGTCATTGTGACTATTGTGCACATACGATAGTTTTTTTTGTGGTTATTGTTGTCCTAATAGAATGATTCAATGCATTATATTTGCTGGATGTGGAATAAAAAAAAGATCAAATTAACTGATCAATATATATATATATATATATAGAAGAAATTGTTATAATTCACATCATGCACCAAAATGGATTGTGCAAAGTTAATCTTTTATCCCCAAAATGAGTACATCTAATAGTACTCTCCTAGCAAAATACATCCAGAAATTTACTTGTGTCTAGTTTTGCTGCTCTCATGGCCTCATTGGAGTCTAGCTTTGGAAGTTTCCAAGCACTAACTCTATAGGATTTGCAAGTAATACCCTGATCCTCTGAGATATCCATAACCCAATGTCTTTAAGTTGCTTGTTTCTTGAAGCATCTTGCTGGTTCATGGATTACAAGCTCTCTAAAAGAAGATCATGTCCTGCTCCCTCAGCAATCACAATAACCATATGTTCATTTTCTGAGTCATTTTTCAATGAACTCAAAAAGTCCACCTCGTCCTTTTAAGAAAGAAAGAAAGGGGGAATCTGGAATCAAACAATAGTCCACATCGCGACTGGCAAGTGTAGCATACATAGCGATGAAACCTGCAACATGAATATATAGGTGCTATGTACAACTGCAAGCAGTCAACAACAAAATTAGCATGACACAACCAAATTCATTTAGCATCCAATGTCGTACAAAAATATATTGACGAAGCTGCATACGTATTCTAGTTCATAATCCACAAGTTAACGACATATGAGGTTGATATGATTGTCAATTCAATGACATTAAAGCAACAACCGTGTATTTATAACTAAAGATGTACATGCCACAACAATTGAAAGACCAAAGAGATAGAAAATTACCATTGCATTTGAAGGAATTACCAAAGAGACAGAAAATTACCAAAGAGACAGATCTATTTTTACTTTATTAGTGTCTGTATTAGCTAGCTAGTAATTTTCACAATGAACTTACCAAAAGACAAACAGTCTTTCTAAGTTTCATGCTTGGTAGAACAAACCAAACGAAAGCTATGTTATTTTATGCTTCTGGCATTTCAGTTTTGTGGTTAGCAGCTTCAGTGCAAAATCAACAATTCCAAACCTAGATTAATTAGATATAGACAATGGAAATGTTTAAATGAGTTTTGTGTCAATATAAAGCAGGTGAGATAATTGAATTTGGAAAGGTACACCAAGCTAAGCATATAGGTATGTAGGAGACTTGTAGAAAGTTATTAGTTAGAGGAATACATAGAAAGGTACATATAATATTTCATGACCAGCCCATGGCTATATTTAAAACCGTTTTAGATTCAATGTTTAAGATGAGCATTCATTTTCTACTATGGAAACAGAGTACATACCAGTTTGAATTATTCAATCCCTATACAATATACATATCTCATTTAAACCTTCACTCTCAGTTGATTGAGCAGCTTCAAATTTCTAGAAATACACACACACACACACACACACACACACTATGTACTATTAGCTATATTGTTATATCTATGTCTTGGTTTTCAAGTCCATGGTCAATTTGTCCTAAAGCTGTTTTGTGGATTAATAGGTGTTTTATAGATGATAATTTGAAACATGCGGCCTAGCTAATTGCCTGATGGAGTGGTTCTGTAATCCTAATATAAATCCTACTACAATAGGGTTGATCTGTCATCTCTAGATTGATTCATATACATATATATATATTGACAACAAAAAATCAGAAATATATAGTTAAATCATTGTTCAGGAAAGTCTGCAAATAGACTAAAATAACAAAGCAAATAAAAACAGAAGTATCACAACTCTGCAGCCCCCTTTAACTGAAGAAATCACATTGAGTGCTGCTTTGAAGCCAATCAAAAAATTTGTATGCCCTTAAATTTAAAATTACAACAAGCAACTCCAACATATGCCTCCTCCATTACAGAAAAATTTATCAAATTCAATCAATTCAAGTCGCAAGAATGCTTACCATTAATGATGTTTACAGCACGACATATATCATCCAGCGATGGTGCAAAGCAGTAGTCTCTGGTAGGGATCACCAGATGGCTAATGCCATTGGACTGCAAAATTTAAGCAAAAAGTTGAAAATAAGGAGGTGCCAAATAAAACGCCAGCAAGCATACCATATGGAGTGTATGTGAAACTAACCTGATAAAGAGATGTTGGAACCAGTCTCATATGGCTCATTAAGTGTGATGACTCCACGAATTCCGACCTCCTTTAAGTGAGGCACCTAACAATACAAAAAGAAAACAGAATTGTTAGAATTTAAACAAAATCTAGATAGTCCAACATTTCACACACATAAAGACCGACATAAAATTAAACTAAATAAGATGCTGCAGGTCTAATACAAAAGAACAGCAGTTTAATCAACAGAACACCTCATCAGTCACATAACACACTCAGCATGCAAAAGCCACATACATTTCATACCCAAAAAATTCGGTTTATTCACAAGTAGCACATCTCCATTACATGTCCAATCGACTAATAAGCAAAAGATTTTCACAATAACATCAGCTAACCCATGTATAAAGCTCCCATATTTACAAAGCAATTCACAATTGCAAAAAAAGCATTAGAGAAATAAATTCACATTCGATCAAAATTCAAATCAACGATACACAAAAAACTATGAGAAAGAGCATATTGTACCTCACCACTTAGCTTGAAGCTTATTCCTGATAACATTGTAAAGCAGAGTCGGGTAAAATAGCGCATGAGTCCCCGCGCTGATCAAGACCCGTTTCCCATCCGAACCCACGATGCCCCTGCCATCACTTCCATGCCCTGAATCCACTTCCTCTCAACCTTCCCCACCTTTCAATTCCTCAATATACATAGCACCCCATGAAATCAAATATTCAAATCTGCTTCTCATTATCATCACCCCATGTATATACATATAAACAAAATTTTAAGCAACCCATAAGATAATTAAAGAAAATCAACGTGAAGGAACATGATCAAACATATTCACAGATTATTAAAAAGCCAAAAGCTTAGCCATGATAATTACAACAAAAAGATCAAAACTTGAGAGGACCCAAGTGAAAGAAAATACGGAAGTGGGGAACCCGTAGTGCCCCAACCTCTTGAACATGCCCTGCAATCTGTTGCCAATCCGAAACTTTATCAAAGAAATCACTCTAGCAAACAAATAAATAAATAATAAATAAAGTTTCATGCCATCGAGTGGAATTGGCATCAAGCCACCCACAAAAATTCCCAGGTAGAATAATTATATGCCCAATTGAAACTGTGATATATTACAAGCCATTGCTCTGCTAGAGGTCTCTCACACCAACACTTGCTCAAGTGGTGATAACTGATGAATTCCAAAACGACATGAAGGCAGAAAGGAGGAGCCAAAAGGGAAGCTATAAGTTTTGAATGGCAGGCCATAGCACACAACATAGCTTATTGGATGGTAGTGGTGGAGGAGAAATGAGAATGGAGATGGTGAAATGAAATTGGGGATGGAGATGGAGTGGGTCAGACCAATGTGACAGACCGACCACCATCGTTCTGATAGGCCCGAGTGGATGTCTCAGTTCGCTTCATATCAACCTTAACAGCCAAAATAACCCAACCACAACAACAAAACCAACATACTCACAATCACATAACACCACCTATCCCCCTCGCCCCCCACCCCAAAGAAATTGAAAACGATTTTGAAGAGCATCGAGACCCAGTTACAGAATCGAAGACAATCAACCAAAAGAAATGATTTTGATACCTGAGGCGACGGGAACAAGTTCGGCTAAACTGGCCAGCGGTGCTTCGCTCCAAGGGAATCGGCTCGATCTGGAGAGGCTCAATCTCAGTTCACCAGCTCAATCCAATTCGCAGAGAGATGAGATTGGTTAGAGAGAAGAATAGGGTTTGGGAGAGTGAGCTTTCGGCTAGAGAGTGAGGATTTTCGTTTTGGTATGGGTCTATCGAGATAGAGAGAAGAATTAATGAGGGTTTGGGAGAGTGAGGTTTAGGGTAGAGGGTGAGGATTCTAGTTTTCGTCTGGGTCTGTCGACAGTGAGGCGACCAAGAGGAGGGCTTTGTTTTTGGGTGTGTCAATCGACAGTGAGACGAGTCAATTAAGATAGAGCGAGGCGCTAGCTGTCGAGAGAGGGTTTTGCTATTTTGTTATGTTTTTTGCTCCAAGTACGTGTTAGGGTTTCAACTAGATTTGTGAGGCCCTAATATATGCCCTATCAATTTGGAAAAGGACTCACACAACAGAATTGTGTAAGAAAGTGGTCTGAATGAAGCCATTTAAATTTGGGGGTTGTATCCTATTAATTGGACTTCCCTCCTTCGGGAGTTGGAGAAAAATTGTGGCGTGGGAAATCTCCCTCCTTCAGCCAAACATACTGATCACACCACAGTTTTATTATTTTTCGTCGTCGGATTAATACATGTTAGGGGAAAATTTGGGGTTTCAGATGGGGTTTGGCACCACTTACATGGTGGGAAAGTTGCCGCTCAATTTTTTAAGCGTCACACAACGGTTTTTTCCTTAAACGCCGTCTGAACTAATTCACAAGTCCATATCAGATGACAAATTTTGTAAAAACGACGTCTGAAAAAATAAAAATCAATTAGACGACGGAAAATTATGATACGTCGTGTGATAGGCGTCGTCTGATTGAGTTTTTGTAGTAGTGTGAGATTAAAATACTTAAATCACATTTATACCTTGGATATAAAATATGATGGGTTAGGTGAACCAGTAAAAATCTCTGCGGTCCCAAAGAGATTGGCCAGGTCTGTATTACACAGTGAATCGGTCAATATATATACGAAAGTACATCTTTGTACTTGCTTTAGTGAACTATAATTTACATGAAATTAAGGATTAATTATTGCTAGCCTTATTATGTTTCAACAATATAATTAGATAGTGCCAAATGGAGGAACAACTTTTGCTGAACTAATGTGATCCTCAATCTGTGCTATAGCAGCAGCATAGCTTGTGTTTGTAGAAGCACTGTTTATAAGATACCAGATATATAAATTATAAAGTATCCATAAGCCACCTGAGGGAAAACCAGATAACATATCTTGATTCCTTTCAATCATTTCGGGGAATCTGGTAGTTGATATCTTCGCTCCAACTTTCCACGTTCAGTTTAGAAAATCAGCTCGATAGTAATCCTAGTATTATTCATTATTAATTTTTGGCCAAACCATGTGTGCCACCAAACTTGTAGTATTGTGAGCGAGAATCTAACAGTACTTGCACCTAGTTGTAATTATATGCATTATTAAATATCCCAAACTTTAACAGAAAAAACCCCCCAGATATTAATTATAAAGAACATTCAAAAGTCTAGGTGTTCAGATAGAGAATCACAAAAAGGTCGAAAGAAGATATATGTTATCCATTCACTCATCTTTCAGCCAATATATATGTATCCCAAACTTCAACAGAAAAAACCCCCCAGATATTAATTATAAAGAACATTCAAAAGTCTAGGTGTTCAGATAGAGAATCACCAAAAGGTCGAAAGAAGATATATGTTATCCATTCACTCATAATATATATATATATATATATATATATCCTATCCAGAGCGGAGCTCCGCTTTGAAATTAACTTGTGAAGTTCGAGTTTTTGGTCACTTTTCGGTCGCATATCCACATCTCGACCGTTCAGTTTTTAGGTACTAGTGTATAGATCATCTCTGCAAATTTTCAGCCAAGTTGATGATTGTTAAGGTATCTAACTCGCTTAAACAAATAGACGGACTGAATCTGTCAACCTGAACCGTACTAGTTTTAAGGTAGTTAACAATGCCTTAACGATCATCATTTTGGCTGAAAATTTGCAGAGATGATCTATAAACTAGTACCTAAAAACTGAATGGTCGAGATGTGGATGTGCGACCGAAAAGTGACCCAAAACTCGAACTTCACACGTTAATTTTCAAAGCGGAGCTCCGCTCTGGATAGGATCTGTATATATATATATATGTTATCCATTCCAAGATAGTGTTGATGGATTCATCATCCATTCAGGGTCATCTTTTAACTCCTATATAAATGGGGCTTGGTGCCAACCCTTTTACCAGATATCGAAACAGCAAAGAAAACTAACATATTTGTGCATCTCTATATTTTCCAATTATACTAGAGCATCATCTATGGCAACGCAAGAAGACCTAGCAAAGCTTGGGATGGAGGCTTTTGCTATGCTAGACAAGTACTATGGCCGGCCCATTGCCGGAGGGGGAATCAGGACTCCATTTCCTTATTCTCATGAAGATCATCACCAACCTCGAGCTCATCCTCATCACATACTAGCCGGAAGACCACGTCCTCAGCAGGCCGGTGTTATTAACAGCAAGGATGCAGCTCTGGCCTTTGGAGGGTTTGAGATCAAAGAATATGACCAAAAACGGTTTCGATGTTAGTAGCCTCGCTAGCTAGCTTATACTATTCGGTGTAAATTAGTAGCTAATAAATAAAGCTGTTCATGCATGTACCGTATATGTTTAAAGGTGATCGGTGGTTCAGATCAAAAATATATGCACAAGTGATTTGAATCTGCACTTTATATATAATCTAGATATTCATAATTAATAATGTGTAATCACCCTCACTAACAAAATTAGTAGTCTATGTATGCTTCTATAATGAAAATTGCTGAAGCTTTGAATGATGAGAGGTTTAGAATTCCGACAATAGGCTCAGAACAAAAAAGAAGACGAACACGCTCATCATATTCGCTTACAGGGTCAGTATCCCATGAGAAATAGGGTGCAGACTGTTAGGCTGAATCAATTTATGACCACCAAAGTCTCTGTGTCTTCTCTTATTTTTATTTTTTTTGACAATTTTTCATTATATTTTCATACACGGGTTTCGGTGCCCAAGTATTTGTGGCATCTTTGTTGCCAAAACCGTTAATTTCATACAATGTATGAACACATTCCTAGTCTAACATCAACTAAAAAAAATCAATTTATTAATCAGTATTTATAGTTTTGTGCAAGCTTGTTATCATTTTCCGTGACTTGGACTTACTGACTGATCAAATTAATTTTTACAAATAGATCGAGGTGTGAGTCACTGATAATAGCTTTAGTTAACGACTGACATGTTACCGATGATTTTTTCTTTTTCTTTTTTGCCCACTTTAATTGTTTGTCTTGTACTATTATGCCATAGAGTTGAACGAAAGATTAGGCAGGGTATCAGATTCAGCGAGGACAAAACACAACATGTTTGTGATCAAGAAACAAATCTCGAAAGAGTTCTTGGTGTTGGTCAAAGATCTAAACAATGGTAAAAAAAAGTTGGGACTCTTTAAGGAAAACTAAAATTGGGAGAGAATTGAGTCGTGCTTTCATCCTCTTTATATAGAGGATTACAAGACATAGAATCAAAGTTGTATAAAGAAAGATAATCGTACAATTAATCGGATATCTATGAATATTTCCGAGAATATCTTTAATTCTAAACCCTATTACAACTAGGTCAAGTAACCTAGAGTTTGGGCCAGACACATATTCTTGATTTACTTGAACACTCCCCCTTGTTTCACCCTAACGTGGTGCTCCTCTCATTGCCTCATTAAAAACCTTGTTTAGTAACAAAAACCCAATGGGACAAAAATAACCTCGGTCGAAGGGGAAAAAGAGCACAACATACCCTTCACATTTCGAGACCATACATGTAGACATCTCCCTCTAATGTCTGCATCTCCCCCTGATGACTACAGTCATGGGAGTTCGGATAACTTCCGCAAATGATACTACCAACATGTTTCCCGAAAGTGGAATTTAGGCAATGACTTAGTGAGCAAGCCTGCCGCACTGTCCTCAAATTGAACCTAGTTCACTTTAATCTTGAGAAGAGTCTGTTGTTACTGATTATACTTGTTGTTGTCGCTTTTGATGTAGCCTTGCTTCAAAACAAGCAGCATTATCCTATATGCTCGTAGGCTCATCTGTGGTAGACTTCAAACCAAAATTATTCGAACATGCGAATCTATGGATCCAATCCATATACATTCACAAACCACTTTGTGAAGAGCAATAATCTCTGCATTGTTCGAAGATATAGCGACTAGGGTCTGTTCTGTAGACCTCCAAGATATCATGGTCTTTACCCATGGTGAACACTTAACCAATTTGGGAATGACCTTTGTGTGGGTCAGAGAGATACCCAATATCAGCAAAACCTTCCAAAACACATGTCATTTTGGAATGGGGATAGTGGATGCAGGCCAGCGTTGGCGGCGTTCTTGGTGTGTGATGGGTCCGAATCCATCATCTCTCTGTAGGGATAGAACAAGCCCATATCAATCGTACATCTCAAGTACCGAAAGATATCCTTTACACCAATCTAATGGTGTCGCGTTGGCGCAAAACTATATCTAGCTAACAAGTTCATGGCAAATGAGATGTCCGGTCTTGTGCATTGAGCTAAGAACAATAATGCGCCTATTGTACTCAAGTAAGGCACTTCTGCCTCTAGCACATCTTCGTCATCATCATTCGGACGAAGAGGACCCTTTTTCAGGATCAAGACTATGGACAATCATGAGGGTGCTTGAAGGTTTGACCTTGTCAAAATGCCTAAGCATCTATCAACTCAAGTTCCAAACCGAGACATAATCATGTTCTCCCAAAATCCTTCATCTCAAAATCGGATTTCAAGTGTTCAGCGGTTTCCCTTAACTCTTTAAGGGCTTCCAATGAAGATCATGTCCAACATGAACAGCGATAGAATCCGAAACTTGTTATGGAAACGCGCGGGAATATCCCTTCCCAATCAAGTAGTCACTTTAGTGAGCGTTTCAACCTTATTATAAACGCTGTAAACACGAAAATCCTGCAACGAATGAAAGAAGGACACGTGTACAAAATAATATATTTTTTATTAATGAATTTGAGGGTTACAATCTCTGTAGATGCTCTTTCAGAAGAATCTCCACTTATTCAATCTCTGACGTTGATTTGATCCAAAGGTGGCGAGCACTTGATCTTAAATCAAACGGTTGCAGTGTGAACTTCTTGTTATGTTGACAATTTGAGGAAGATGATTGACCAAGGGCTGTAGATTGATCTTGATCTGATTTAGGACATGAGTTGTGTCACGTAGTGAGCGTTCTTCGGCTTTTGTAGGGGACGAACCAGCACGTGTGTTTGGTGCTTGTTGATTCTCCACGAGCTTGATGAAGAACTTGTAGAGGATTTACTAGAGGATTTACTTTGTTGAAGACGAAGGATGATCAAGTGCTATAGAGGCTTGATCTTGATAAGACTTGAACCACGAGAAGTGTCACATGGATAGTATGGCTTTGATGGCGGATGAATCGGCACATTTGCTTGGTGCTTGTTGATTCTCCACAAGTTTGACAACTTCTGAGCTTGCAGGTGATTTCCCTTGTTTGTCTGAAGTTGATAATGTGAAGAGACCAGCTATTTGGCAGCTTGATGGTTCTTCACGAGCTTGGGAGACTTCTGAGCTTTGGAGAGGTTTCTTCCGTTTGCTTGAGTCCCTTTGTCTGTCGTCCTTCTCAGTCATTTGTCGTCGTCCTATTTTGATTTGAGAGGGGGTATTTATAGTGTTGTCACCTCCCTCAACTTGGAAGACATTGATGACACAACATTAATCACATTCCTTAATTGTGTAATTAAATCAATCAGTTTTAATTGATTGATTTAATTCCCTTTTATTTAAGGAATATGTCAATCAATTTCGATTTGATTTAATGCCTGATTTCAATCAGAATTAAACAATTTAATCTGATTGATATTTGAATTTAATACTTGATTTCAATCAGAATTAAACAATTTAACTTGATTGATATTTGAATTTATTACTTGATTTCAATCAAAATTAAATAATTTAATCTGATCGATATTTGTATTTCATACTTGTTTTCAATCAGAATCAAACAATTTAATCTGATTGATATTTGTATTTGATGCTTGATTTTCATCGAGATCAATCAGTTTAATACAATTGATCTGCTTTAAATGTTTAACTCGAGAAACAATCAATTAGCGACAAATTGATGCTTCCACAATTGATGCTTCCACATCATTCAATCGATAGATCACTCGTATTTTGACATGCGTCATCCTTGAAGCTCACATAATTTTGGTGACGTATGAGCCACGTGTACCTTTTGTAAGACCCATGTGAGCCCCGGAAAACTGTATCGAGCTTAGTTGATCGTGCGAGGAATTGTTTAATGATCTCGATAATCATCTAAGTGCTCGAGGAAATTTTCAGAAATTTTCATAAAGTGAAATCCTCAAATTCGGAGTTGGATAATAAAGTACACGTCACGACGAGTTCGTGGAAATTTTTGAAGTTTTCGGATACTCGAGCTATTTATCGTGATTTTCCAAAGTTTTGGGATTTTGGAAATTAATTCAAGAAATAGAAAATAGGTGGAGCAATCCCAGCCATCCATCATTCCATCGATTGATCACAACCGTTGGATTTTAAGAAGAGGAGGCTTATATAGCTGCTAGACCACCTGATCTGGGAGCGCGAGAGAGAGAGAGAGAGAGAGAGAGAGAGAGAGAGAGAGAGAGAGAGCTGGGAGCTCTCTGACCCGACACCTCAACTCGGTCGGCGCTCCACCATCAGGCCACCTACGGCCGGCGCAAGGACACCATCGCCTTCGTCTCGTCGTCGCTGTCATGACTGTGGTCTTTGATCACCCATGCACCGGATGAGGAGGGAGAAACGACAGTGAGAAGATCTGACTGCTCCGGTGAAGTTCAGCCATTTCCGGCCACCGTCTGGGCCGCATTCGGTATAGAAATTCCTCCTCTCGCCTTTCTCTACACGTTAGGTTAATTAGTCTTTGAAATTGATGAAGTTTTGATGGTTTTGTTTCTGGGTTCATCTCGGTTCCGGCGCTGTTCTTCGACGCCGGCGATTTCTCTGGCTTTTCTTGGTTCGTTCTAGCTTCGCTGCTCCTGTTAATGAAGGCTGACAACGATTTGGAATTGGGTTTAGGAACTCGCTGAGTTGTGGGCATCAAATCAACAGCTTGTCATCGGCTTTGTCCCAGAGAACCGAGTTTGAGCATCGAAGCAACAGTTTACGAATCAAAGCTCTCAAAGGTATAATGCAGAACCTCAAATCAAAGTTCTGTTCTCTAAAGTTGTTGGGATTTTGAGTGTATGGGAAATTGAAAGCTTCTTGATTATGTGTTGATGAATCTGTTACTGGTATCGAAACTTTGGATTGGGATTGATTGCTTTGTTGTATACTCATTGTGAAATGGTTGACCGGTGATGCATGAGTTAAGTGTATTGTGTTGACTATGAGATGTTGTTTGCATGTGCAGAATGGGTTGGTAGTGACTTGATTTGAATTGATGTGTGGTTGGGTGATTTGGGATTGTTTCTGGTTTTGTAAGTTAAATCTTGTTAGTGTTGCTAAGGCAGGTTAATCGAAATGATTGGGAAAAGTTTGAGAAATGGGTAAGTTAGGGTCTTAATTGGGTGTCCTTAGTGTTTTGAGTAAACCATATTTGACATTAAAATTGTGAACTGGGTGTCCATAGTAAATTTCGTCGAATTACTATGCAACAAAAGGTGAATTGGAAGTAAAAGACCAAGTGTCGGATGAATTGAGATAAATCGTTGATGAAAACGGAAACATGATTTTTTTTGCTTGTGCATATGTTAAATTGATAGTGAGTAAATAAAAGAAATTATATATATATATATATATATATATATTGGGTGGCCTTAGTAATCGGGTGCACTCAATATAGGTTTGGTCGATATCGTAATTTCAAGTGAATGTTCGATAATCTAAGTTAATTATTGAACCTATCTCGATGGGTCAAACATGGTCAAATTGGTCAACTCCTGGTCAAACCAGGAAAAGTTGGTTGGATGATTTGTTAATCGTCGAGATTTCATATAATTGTTGAATGAGATATTAACTATCAAAATGTCAGAATCTAGGATTTCCAGTTACCCGAGGAACGTAAGGTTCGTGAATCTCGGACAACGTAAAAGGTTAAAGCATCGGAATCCAGGTAGGGGACTCGGGACTCATTCGGTTAGTTGTTTTCCATTTTGAATTAAATGTTTATGCATATTTGAGTTGCATGGTTTGGTTATTGATGGCTTGAGAGTGAGTGGAACATAGCGATTCCTTGGGCTTCGATCCCCTAAACCTCCGAAGGGGCCGTATGGACGGAATGGTGTCTGACATCCTCTGAGGTGTGGCACTATTTCTAGGTGATATGGCGTAAGTGGACACTCTCACTACGCTTACCTGGTGATGATTTTATTTGAGGTAAGGCCGTGTAGTTGGTCCATGGGACCGGCCATAAGGTATTATACATTTCTTTGAGTTTCGTGCATCGGATTTTGAGTCCGAAAGATATTTAAAGTTTGTCATTCTTTAAAGAAATGGTTTAACTTTTTCATACTGGGATCCCAAATTATTATCTTATGTGTCGGTTTTCAAACCTAGTCGGGTGAAGCCCCTATTGAGCAGCAAGGACGAAAGCTCACCCCTGCAACAGTGTGGATGCATGTACTGTGCACTGGTAATGGAATCAGAGCGGATGGAGCTGGGTGTGCAGATATCAATAGAAGTCAGGTTATGGGTTCCAATCTTATTCATGTTCCTTAAAATTGTATTTTCGGAACTGGTCACAATTTGTTTGTTAGATGCTAAGTCCTTTATTCCTCGGTTGTTTGCAACGTTAAGTTCTGGACGAACATTTGATTTTAAAGTTTAGAAAGGTTTTCACCTCAAAAGAATTTAAAAGCTTCCGTTGCAAATTTTTGTCAAAATTTATTTCGAACAAATGCCTAGCGAATTTCTAGAAGGTAAATTGAATTTTTTGGTTTATGTTTTAGAGACTCGCGGCACTGTAACGTACTCAAGCTGGTGAGGTGCAGTTTGGGGCGTTACAACCCATGTGCCAACTAAGCCTGTTTAGTCAAAATTTCAAAGATTGACCGATTTATTTAATGAATTTTATTTTCATTAAATTTCTTGTGTCTACAAACGCACTCCGTGGTCTAGAGCCACTTGACTTGGGTAAATGAAGTTCACCATGAACTTTCATGTACATTTCGTATCTACATCCCTATAGAGATACGTAGTGAGCACATTTGTAAGCTGCATGATCAGTTATTTGGAAACTACCAAACTGACAGGGTAGTGGAGTGCAATGACTTCCATGACGAGAGAATATGTCTCATCGTAGTTGATTCCAGGGAGTTTTATGAGAAGCCTTGTGCCATAAGGTGAGATTACCATCTCTTTTTCTCACCACGCTTTCTAACGAAGACCTATTAGTCAACATGTTTTATGTTAGGAGGTGTTGGCATCATTGACTCAAAAACCTTCCTCTTCGTTAGAGAATCCATCTTAACCTGGATCGCATCTTTCCATTTAGGCCAAATTTCTCTACGTTGGCATTCATTCATCAATGGAGCGTGGTTCAATATCATCGGAATCAACAAACTCATGCGAAACGAAATGCGCGACTACATCATCAATTATGATGGAGTTTTTATCCCACGTCTTATGTACACTAGTGTAAGTTTCATAGAGCTCTATATTCTGAGGAATAGGTTATGACGTTGAGGCGTCCCCCAACGATAACCATAATTCGGAAGATACTCATGAGATGGATTTTGAGTGTCGATGATCCAAGCATTGGGTTGTGCCAAAGTATCATTCGAACCCACGGGCCTCCCATGCATTCTAGCTGGGGCCATGGCCTGTAACGCCAGAGTGCCACTTTCTATGGTGTTGGCGCCATGCCTACCTCCATGTAGGGTGGCGCTACGTCCTCTCATAGGGACATCCATCCTTGTAGGCATGTTTGCAGCTCTCATAAGGACATCCATCCTTGTAGGCATGTTTGCAGCAGATATAGTAGGGATAGAGATGAGACATAGTGGGGACAGACCACGACAATTTCTGTCGTTCCTGCTGAACATTCATGTTCTTATCTCCCTCTAACAATGGGAAGACTGTCTCATCAAAGTGACAACCTGCAAATCTAGCGGTAATAAGATCGCCTTGCAAGTGCATTAAGTGGCAGACAATTGTTGGAGTCTCAAATCCAATGAAATTGCCTATTCGTCTGTAAGGACCTGTCATAGTGCGCTGTGGCAGTGCAATTGGCACATAAATGGCTCACCCAAATGTGCTTAAGTATGAAATACTTGTACCCAGTCACTAGCTGTACGTAACGCAGAGATACATTGAGTGGCGGTAGGTCGTAGACGAATTAGCATAGCTGCATGTGATATTGCATCACCCCAAGCTGATATAAGGAAAGTGGTGCGCATTACCAATGTCCTGACTACCATCGTAGTCGTTTCTGAGAGACCATTTGGGTGTGTTCATGAGAATATGATGTTCAACATCAGCCCCATTGCAATATCCATCGAAAGTGTTCAATGTAAACTCTCTAGCATAGTCAAATCCAATTGACTAAATAAGATGATTCGGGGAGTGAGCCCGTTGTCATATGATATGTGCTAGGAGTGTAACATAAGCAGCATTTATAGGTGGACAATGGCACAACACGTGACCAGCGTGTTTGCGTGTCAACCAACATCATGAGATATTTAAACGTTCGCAGGTTGGTTGAACTAGTCCACAGAATCCCTACGGACTTTATGTAGGAACAGCATTAGTATTTTCATATCATTTGCATAGGATGGTCTCAGTCCTAATTTCCCTAAGGAACAGGCTTTGTAAAACGAGCGAGAGGCTTTATAAGCAACCATTGAGGATTTTGGTTGGGCCTGAGCGTCTGAAACGCTATTTGAAGAAAAGTTGGTGATTGCAGTATCACCTAGGGTCCCATCACCATGATGGACGCCATCCATGGAGTCATGGATAGGGACTGTGCCAGCCCTAGGCTGGTGGTGGACGGCGGCGGCGCCAGAGGCTGCGGCGGCGATCACACTTAGTCCAAGAATCAACTTTTGATTTATGCTTCTTTTCGCTCGAGAGAATGGATGTCCGTGCGAAGTCTTTAGTGGACGGATCATAATATCAAGACCAGGATGACCTATCCTGTCATGACAAAGCCAATATCTGTCAAAATCCAAGAGATCTTCTCTTATAACTTTATTGGATTTAATAGCTCGAATAGTGACATAGAGTCCACTAGAGAGACACATAAACTTCTCTAAGATGCGTATTTGTTCGCAATTATTAGAGGTATTGCAAAGGAAATCATTTCCGTTCTCTACATGCGTTTTCGCATGGAATCCGTTGGCTATTCATAGGTGCGATTTGCCCTAGGAGCGTAGAGAGATTCTGTGATTGTAATCAATGTGCCATTTGGCAAGGGGAACTTGGGCTATTTCATGTCCTTGAATTAATACTGATGGCCCAGCCATTGTAGTCACAAAGTAATATGCTTAGAATCAAAATGGAGTCATGAAAGGAACTCGAGATTTTATTTATAAGCCAAAGGAGTACATCATTATCTCTTAACCATTAGGAGAATCTAATTCAAATGCTAGCTAATGCAAAAAAAAAAGGTAGTCGTTTGACTTCTTTTGGTAACTCCAAAATAAATATGACCAGGTGAGTAGAGAGATGTCGGTGCAGTAAAGCTCGCTTAAGTACCACTTATCTCAAAACCTTCCTAGACATCATATTTATTTTGGATGAGCCTATGTGAAGAAAAACTAAACCAATGGCATTTACAACAAAGTTTATGGCAATTGCTTATTACATCTCTTGGAAAAATAAAGACTTACACAGAATTGGCGATCTATTGATCCCAGCCAGATTTGTAGTCTTCAACCCTTCACTCTAGATCATCTTCTTGATCTTCTTGTTCCACATAGTGAGCTTTTCTTACTTCACAATATGCTTTGTAGGCGGTGACAATTTCTTCACGAGCTCTACAAATATGTGCCCAATGACCGGATACTCCACATCGAGAACATACATCTCTTCGCTCAGACTCCATTGATTGAGGCGATTTGAAAGCGTCATTTAGATGGCTCCTAGTGTTGGTGGCGCCACCAACATGGCCAGAGGCGTTGCCTTCCTCTCTCTTTCCACGTTGACCTCTTCGGTTCTGTGTTCGCCTATTTTGGAGGTTACCTTCCCAGGTAGAGCGATTATATGGACCAGAACATCCAGAAGTATTCCTAAGATTAGGGTTTCGCTCTTGGCGGCCTCTCTTAGGAGCACGACTATAATTAAATTCCAAAATATGCTATGTTTCCACATATCTCAAATTATAGTTATTCATAAGGATGTTGTCATGCTTTTCAGCGACATTCATAGCTCCAACAAGCTCATGAAACTTTGTGATCCGTCCTGCAGTAACATCAATTCGATAGTTCTTAGCAACCATCAATGCAGAGACTGGGAAGGTAGAGAGAGTCTTCTCAATCAACATCGCATTTGCAATCTCTTTACCACAGAATTCCATTAAGGATTTAATGAGAAGTGCTTCCGAGTTGTAGTCAAGAATTGACTTGAAATCACAGAAGCGGAGGCTATGCCATCTTACTTCTATGTCAGGAAGCAGGGAGTCATGGACGTTGCCAAATCTTTCTTCGAGTGACACCCACATCCTTCTGGGGTCTTATTCATTCATACACTCATACTTGAGCGAATCATCCATATGACGAGTCATTAGGATGATGGCTTTCGCCTTATTTTCCTCTAAGGTTGCTCTATTTGCTTTCAAACCTTGAGTTTGCTTAACAGTTAGCATGTCCTGGCTATGCTTGAGAATCATATCCAGGATTCCATCGACCTTGAGATGCTGGCAGACATCACGAACCCACCTGTGATATCCAGAGCCAGTTGTTCCCAATGGAGCAAAGTCCAATTTGTTCAGGTTACTCATCCTGAAAGAGAACAAGAAAAAAGGTTAGTTTCAGAGCGAAAAAGCTACCACGAAAACATATAAAATTCCTGAGCGTAATCGCTTCCAAGAAATTCAATTCCAAGAGGTATTGGATTAGATCGAAACAATGACGTAAGTGGTTGATCATAAATTCTGTACAAACTCTAAGTTTGGAGATCTCAACAAGCTCCAAGTTTGGAGTGAGCACGAACTCCCACAGTTCGGCTTAATTAGGTCTCCCCTATGATGAAGAAAGGGGGGTAGAAGAAGGAAGTTTGCAAGTCCCCTAGAAAAAGAAGAGAAAAGAAATAAAAACTTCAAAAAGGGAACTTTTAGTAAAAAAATACCTCGAAATAGGTCGCCGGAAAATTTGACATGAAAAAGTCGCCGGCAAAGTGCCCGAAAAAATCGCTGGATTGACTGTGCTGGGGTCCGGCTGCTGACGTGGCAGTGGGTCCCTATGATGACGTGGTAGTGGGGTCGAGTTGCTGACATGGTAGTGGATTCGGTGATGACGTGGCAGTGGATCTCGGTGATGCTTGGTAGTAGGTCCCTGTGCTGACGTGGCAGTGGGGCCCGGTGATGACGTGGTAGTGGGCGCGTCTGTGGGCCTTTGGGCTTGTAGGCTTCTGGGCTACCTTTTTTTTTTTTTTTTCCTTTCTTCTGCTGGTTTTTCTGCAGGCCGGTTCAACAGCTTTTAGACTGGTTTTTAGAGTTCTGTTTCCAGTTCCTGGATCCTGGGATCGAGGCGCTGCTGGTGGTAAAATTTGGTAGCAATATATGAGGCGGTGGTTGCTAGGGTTTGAAGGCTACGAATTTTAGGGTTTCAGGGTTAGGCCTTCATGCTGATCACGTGTTTAAGGAAATCCAAAATTGGGAGAGAATTGAGTCATGCTTTCATTGATAATAGGGGCCTCTTTATATAGAGGATTACAAGACATAGTATCAGAGTTGTCCAAGGAAAGATAATCGTACAATTAATCGGATATCTATGAATATTTCCGATGATATCTTTAATTCTAAACTCTATTACAACTAGGTCAAGTAACCTAGAGTTTGGGCCAGACACATATTCTGAATTTACTTGAACATGGACGAATTTATACGTACAATTATTGAGCTTTCTTTTTATCTTGAATTCGATCCTTCCCGAAATCAAGTTTGTATATAAGCAAGCTGGGATTCTAGGAATAATTAATACCTTTCCATTTTCCCGAAGATTTTTCTTCCGACTTTTAAGTTAAACTTGGCATGTGGATCCATGTGCATGTGTCTAGGTAAGACATTAATATCAGTGAAAGGAAAGATGCACATACAGAGAATATGCTCTGCTAAAGAAGTAAATATCTAGCTGATGATAATTAGGAGTTCTATTCATACTCTCAACTACTCCATTTTGCTGTATCCCATCTAGCCTATTAAGCATATATTGCTAAGCCACAAATAGGAAGCATGAAACCACTGGTAGGTCAGTTGTGGTATAACTCTATGGGAATAAAATCCAATTTCAGACACTTTATTTAGGGTTGTGCTATTCCACACCATTTTTTTTATTCACACACCCCCTCTATTTTTGTATTACTTTAAATCAATTTTTTTTGTTGACAAATTACTCTAATTACCCTCTCTTGTAATTAAGTTTTTTTTCTTTTTTCTTTTTCTATTTGGCAATTCAATCATCCCCAAATCCTAAACCTTTTTTTTCCTGTAGGCACAGAGGACTTCAAAACTCTTTTCAATTCCTTTGTTTTTTTTTCCATAAAAACTTCTCTAGCATAGTCATTCTATCTCTCTAATGTGATGCTCTGAAGTTCAATCAAAGTAGAACAAGCAACTTTAGACCCATTTTAGAGAAAATTTTACACTTGATTGGCAATGGAGACATGTGAGAAAAATATGAGTTAAGTGATCATTCGAGTCCCTTTGAATCCATCAATCCTGGTACGATTCTAACTGAAAATATTTGGTGTATTTGTATCCATTGAGCAACTATATAACTTTACAACAACCTAATTATGATAGCCTTATGATTATGGACATGATTTGTTCTACTATATTATGCTAGAATACAAAATATTTTGCCATAGGAAAATTATACAAATATGAGTTGAGGGGGGTTTCAGAGATAAGGGGTGGTTGTTTGTGGGGGTCGGGTTGTGTATTTTATTGAAGGTTGATTGGTTTTGATGCTTCTAATTACTCTTGTTTATTGGCTTTTATTTTTATGAAGCAATGTCGTGGACTGGTACATTGGTTTTTGTTATTTTCTACCAAATTATTTGGGTAATTCATGCTCCAATATACATTATTGAAGTATTTGTGCTGCAATTTTATCATTGCTTCTAGTTGAAAGGAATTAAATGTGTTGAGATAAGGATAGCTTGCTCTTTGCTACTGTAAGTTCATGTGCAACTTTTTACTCTTTGATTTTGCAGCCCCAACTATGGTTTATGCATTTCATTTTTATATACGTACCAACTTTTTACCATCTATACATTTCAGTTCAGTAACTATAACTACTACTCTAAATAACCAACAAGTTATTGTATTGGCATTCTCTTCACAATGTTGAATTAGATCAGGTACCTTTTTATCTAACAATGTGGAGAGCAAAACTATATTTACCGCTGAAAATTAGTGTTACTTGGAAGATCTTAGTATCATAATATCTTAGTAGAAAAAAAAATTGATTTATTGTAAAATGATGGTTGATTCATGACTGACTTGCCAAATAAAAAAAAGCAATAAGAAAAGAAAACATAATTGCAAGGAAGGGTAGTTAGGGTAATTTGTAAAAGAATATTAAATTATAGTAATAGAACAATAGATGGGGTGTGTGAATAGAGAAAATATGTGTGTAAATAGCACCACCTTTTATTTATATAAGTATTTATAAATGCTCTAAACCCTACTTTTTCAGGGCCAATAGGCAATAAAGATGCTCCTTTCCACTACTGAAATAGATTTTCTCAAATCCTCCCAACCCTAATTGAGTGATGAAGCAGAATAATTTTCTTGCATAAGCTTGCCACCGTAAGCAGCTTACCTTGGCCATACGCATTTTGTTGTAATTATTTTCTTCTTATTAGCAAAAAAGATCAATTCACAATCTTACGCTTCCAAAATATTTCTTTCAATTTACACCACAAAAAAAAAATATTTCTTTCAATAAGCGCTCTAGATGTAACTAAAGAAAATGTTAAAAACCAACAAAAAATTAAATTGCTTATCAAAAAAATAAGAGAATTTCTATTCAGATTTCTGAAATTGACCTCTGGACATTCTGTGTTCTAATTTTTCACATTAAACTAATTTTGCCCTTTTGCCCAGAGAGAGAGAAAATCCAATTGAGAATGAACTCAATACTTCCCAATTGTAGAGGAAGAATTTTATTGCAATCAACACTTCAATTAGTTGATTGCAATAAAATTCTTCAATAACTGAAGCTAGCGTAGGTAACAAAGGAAGGAAGGGGGGTGGGAGGAGAAGGCGTTGTTGTCTGCAATCGCATACTGTTTTTAAAAAGGTGAAGTTTGAATTAAAATATTTTAAAAATTATATAAGATTTATTTACCAATAAAAGAGGTATGAATATAAATTTTTAAAATGAGGGGGGGGGGGGGGGGGGGGGGGGGTGGGTTGATGATAAACTGTAAGGCGTTGTTTGTAATCACTACATAAAGTTAGAACCATAAGATTCATTTATCAATATATGAGGTATATTTTCAAAGATTGGGGGGGTGGTGGGGGCGGGCTCTAAAGATCAACACTGACATGAAGCTAACAGGGGGCCTCCACCATAAAGAGTAAAGAAAGACTTTGGGTTCAAACGTACTGGTTAAGCTTCCAAGATGTCTATATAATGGGGCTTGGCGTGCCTCCAACAATAAAACAAAGCAAAACTAGCTAGCTACTAGATCCGGGCGTGTACTTGTTTCTGCTAATCTCTACCATGGGAAATACTCAAGCACCTCCGACACGGCCTCAACCAAGGAATACTATTACTCCTCCTAACTACCCTTGTCCAGGAGCACCGAAGAAGCAGCCCATCAACTCTGACGAGGCAGCGCGACGCTACGGTGGGATTGTCATTACTGAATATGGTACTACTACGAATAATCCCACCGTCAATAGGCGTTCTTAAGTTTTATATACAGAAGCATGCAGAGTGATTATCAGATGAATCTCTCAGTACTATCTCATCAGAGTAATAACTGATACCCTTATGTAGTAGCACTTCCACGGCTTTATGTTATAACTTATAAGCTGTTTACAATGGAAAGAAGCTATTTATCTAGCCAGTCTTTTTAAGTACGTACGTTTTTATAAATTTACTAAAATTATAACAATGCTTACTAATTGTGTATCCATCAAAACATTATGAGAATTTCGGCGCAGTAGAAAAAGTAAATAAGTTTTATAACTTAATAAATAACTATAAAATATTGAATATAAAGTTCATTGTTGTTGAGTTTCAGTTTTTCCTATTTGTTATAAGGCCTACGTCCTCCAATTTGGTAATTTTTTTTTAATTGAGAAAGGAAAGAGAAGAAAAAAAAACTAGATAAGGATAAACAGCAAAAAATGAGAGGTGATAAAAGGGAAGAAAGAAAAGAAGAAGAAGAAAATAAATGCCCACCAAATGAGAGATGAAAAAAGGAGAGAGAAAAAAGAAAGAAAAGTAAACAAAATTAATCGAACCCACCACCAGAAGCCATTTCCATCAAATTAATTATAAGATTGGAGGCCTCCAAGTTTCGGAGGCCTTGTGCAGCTGCACCAGTTGAACTACCCCAAGGCCAGCTCTGAGCGCATGTATTGTATATATTTTAATCAGGTTTCTTGCATATGCTATTGAAATATGTGTACATTCTTGCTTGGTTTACCATTTATGGCTTCAAATTTGATGCGGGAAGCGTGAACACGATAGTAAAAGGCTCCGTCAAACGTCGAAAGCCATATGAGATGAACTAGAATCCACTAGCAATTACGGACACAGCCGTAAGAAACATAGAGAAACTTCTCTAATATTTGGTTTTCTTATTAATAACTTGAATGAAAATTTCAATCTAAGAGGTGCCTTATATATGGCACGTAGCATAAACCTAATGCAACTAGAAAACAAAAACAACAATTTATTATAGACTAAAACTAGGAAACCTAATTACACCTCATTAAATAAATAT
This sequence comes from Rosa chinensis, assembly GCF_002994745.2. NCBI lineage: Eukaryota > Viridiplantae > Streptophyta > Magnoliopsida > Rosales > Rosaceae > Rosa > Rosa chinensis. The sequence goes on from NC_037091.1 coordinate 49,116,233, forward strand.
TGGAAATAGAATCCTATATACTAAAGAATATTACTCAAATAAGTATTTGGAATCCCAACCAAGATTTTGCTCGAAAATCCCGATATATCCAAAAGAGTAATTTATGATTAATTTCATCATTAAGAAGCCTATTTGAATACCAATTTCCAATATTCAAATCATTCTTCTTAATGTAGAGATGCTTCTTTCTTTTCGAGATTTTTTGTTGAAATTGGTTGAAATCTTGTCCTACATCAAAATTAAGGAATGCTAGAGAGATATTTCAACTTTACTGCTCCCAAACAGATCAAGGAAAGCAAATTTGTACAACGGGACGCATGTTGCGATTGCATTACTTCAACCACAAACCCGCTTGTGGTGGCAGGTTCAAGCTCCTCGTCTAAATCTGAGTTTCTCCGTTTCAGGAGATCTGAAAAGATGAAACGATACAATAATAATTAGCATAAATTATAAGACAACATGCATAATTCGAGAAACATGCACTCTAAATTTTTTTAACATTATCTTATGGGTCTTTGACCCAAAACAACAAAATCAATCAAAATTGTCTCATTTACCCCAACAATAAATTTTTATTCCCACTTAGGGGTCATTATGGTCCTACCCTAAATTTTAGGGCTTAGGGTCGGGCCGGGCCTAGTCAAAGTCAACAAAATTTAGGGTCGGGTAGGGTCAGGCTGGGGCTTAAATATGTTAACCTTTACTTGCCCGAAAAGCCCGATCCGCTAGGGTCTAAAGGGCTGGGTCGGGCCGACCTTCCGAATAGGGCCGGGTCTGGCCAACCTTCTGAATAGGGCCGAAATGGGCCTTATTTTGTTTAACAAAATAAAATAAAAAAATACATTATTTTTTTTTTCCTCAAAATGTGGCTCAATGGTTATATAGGTAATACAAGACTCATTATTTTTTGTTGATCATATATAATATAGATATATATATAGGAATTAACTTATAACATTTATTAATATTAGTTAAGGTGGTTATATTCAATTAACTATCTCTCTAAATCTCCCAATACTAATTGTTGTGTAACAAAGAAAATAAAAAATAAAGAAAACAAAGCTTATGAAATCAATTACAAAGAAAGAGATAAATTGCATATTGTAGGAAAAAGAGAAAAATAATTAAAAAATATAAAATTATTAGGACTTATTCGGGCGGGCTTGGCCCTAACGGGCTCAAATGGGCTGGGCCGGACTTCATTTTCATGGCCCATGCCCTACCCTATTTTAGAAGGGGTCTGGCCGGCCCGCCCTAATGCAACCGGGTAGGGCTTCGGCCCTACGGGCCCAACGGGCTTAAGGCCGAAGGGTCAAATGTTGTCCCATATTCCCACTAATCCAATTTGAAGCAAAATCACTACTAGAATTATGCTCATAGACATCATGACAATTAAATCGGTGAGAAATACACTCGATGTAAAACAACGTTATTAACATCGATTCCTCAAAAACCGATTTGTATGCATATAACTGACATCGGTTTTGAAATTAGCCAGTGACAAAACTTTCATTTGAATTTTCAGAAAAACGGGGAGCGGCTAAGTTAAAAAATTTTAAAGAGGCGCGAGAGAGGAAAAGCTCATTCTCACACTTAGACATATTTGGACTGACTTCAGCTTGCCCTAACACTATTCGACCAAACCTCCCTTTCCTCCTTCGTTCTCCTCCTTCGACCAAACCTCCCTTTCCTCCTTCGTTCTCCTCCTCCGACCACAACCCTCCTCCTCGTCTTCGATCTCCGGCTACAATCACAACCCGACCCTCCTCGTCGTCCTCCTTTTCCGCCTCGGACCAACTCCTCTGCTCGAAGACGGTGAAGAGAATCAGCCTCTTCGTTCTCCGCCTCCGACAAAAATCATCTTCCTTTTCATTCTCCGCCTCCGACCACAACCCTCCTCCTTGTCTTCGTTCTCCGGCTACAATCACAACCCGACCCGCCTCGTCCTCCTCTTTTTCTGCCTCAGACCAGCTTCTCTGCTCAAAGACGGTGAAGAGAATCAGAGATCGAGGCCGGCCTTTTGGAGAAAATTTGAGCTTTTTGTCATAGGTAATTGACGAATTTGTTCAATGCATGTCTTCGAAGGATTTGTGAGTCCTTAATTCACTGATCTGATTTTGTTTCTTATTTTGCTTCCAAGGATTTGTGTTTCATCTACCGAAGCTTTGTGGGCTGCATTCGAGTTTTCTGGGCATTCATGTTATGAGCTTTCTGGGCATTCTCCATATCTGGTTTGCTCTCTCTCGATTCTTCTCATTGTTTGTGATTGATTTTGGGAAATTTTTGCGCTTTTGTTGAGTTATAGGTTTTGGGTTTTGCAGAGGAGACTTCAAACTGTGTTATCTAGTCATGAAGGTTTCTTTAGCTTGGAAGTTTTAAGCTTGGGCCAACAAGTGAAAACAGTAACTACTCATTCTGCTTGTTACTTCATTGTAATCAATTCATGGTTTCTGATGTTGCAACTGTTTGTGTGTGTGTGTGTGTCATTGTGGCAATATGTATGTGTGTGTGTCTTTTTACGCCGAGTTTATGCACCTCCCGAGGAAGAGGTTCACTGATTTTGGTACATTTCTCTATCTTCTTTTTTTTTTCTTGCTATTGCAAATTGTTTCAGACTTGCAGTTTGCGTTTTACTTGTGGATGTTGATATTGTTTTCAATGTATAGCTGCTGTTAGACAGGAGATATCTGATGAGACTGATAGAGAGACCGGCAGGACCAAGGCGATTTCGAGTGTGCCAATCCATCTTAGCATCTACTCCCCTAATGGTGAGACAGAATTGTTGCTCATATTGTGCAATTTTTCCTAGGATTGTGCTGACTTGAATAACTTAACAAATCCGGTATATAGGATCACATGTTTATATAATTGGATGAATAGGACTTTCAGTACTAAAAATTTAGATCTAAAATTTGGATGAATAGTACTTTCAGTAGATCTAAATTAAATTTTAGATCATGAGCTATTTTAGACCACAACATTGGAGATGACTGTTTACATTATATGGTAATTGCACAATTTTTTTGTGGTTGTTGCTTGTACCTAGAGTTCATTATTTCAAGTACTTTCACAATGCTATAATTTTATCTGTTTTTTTTTTTTTTTTTTTTTTCGTTTTTATGATTTACTTGCACTTGGCAGTTGTGAACTTGGCACTAATAGATCTTCCTGGACTCACAAAGGTAGCTGTAGGGTGAGTTACATTCCTTAAGACCTTTGCAAACGCTATCATTGTCAAGCTCTCTGGGCACCTTACAGGAATTAAACTAACGTTGTGTTAATTTGGTGGTCTTGTAGAGGGTCAGGCAAAGAGCATAGTGGAGGACATTGAGAACATGGTTAGGGGCTTCATTGAGAAGGTAATTTAAGCAAACAGTTGAGAATATCTACAAGAAACTAGGTTATGAGATTTCATAATAATGAATGATGTTGATTAGATTCCTATGTGATTTTGTGCGAGTTTGGTGTTTCATATGTATGATAAATATGCTAATGGGAAAGATGGAGATAAAAAGAAGTTAGACCAAAAGTTAAAATGAACAATAGAGTAAAAATGAACAGGTGATAGATTTTTACAGTAAAAATGTACAACGTAATATAAGCATCAGCTGCCTGGCTTGTCACTTATCTACGTGTTAAGGCAACTGACAGGTGATAGATTTTTGCTATATGGCTTCTCTTGCAGCCCAACTGTATCATTATGGCTATTTCCCCTGCCAACCAAGATCTTGCTACGTCTGATGCAATTAAGATCTCTTGTGAAGTAGATCCCAAAGGTAAGATTATGAACAATGTTCTTATAGACAATATGCTAGATTTTCAGATATGTGGTAGCTAAAAGAATATGGTGGGTGGAGTAATATACCTCCTCAGATTAACAGATTACAAAAACAAGATAATAGGGAGAAGTTAAGGAAACTGAAAAGTTGTAAATTGGAAGGTAAAAGCTATCGAGGAAGTAAAAGGTTATCTTCAGCGGTGAGGTGAAAGCAAGCTGAACACTACAGAGTTGGAAAATATTGTAGCCGTTTCTAATGGCTAAATTAAATTGCTAATGCTGGGGATAATTTCTAAAACAGTTATTTGCATAAAGAATTATTACGTGAAACGGTGAAAGGTGATTACTACTGTAATCTTAGTTCTGGCGGTTCTCATTTTCATTGGTTTTATACATATTTCCCACTACATCACATTTGTCCTTGACCTTGGTAAAAAGAAAAGTCAGAGTGAGTTATAATCTTATAACTTGTTACACGCTTTTGTTCAAATAATAGTGTGTATGTTATTTGAGAGTCGCAAGCTGCTCTTATTAGGACAAGTCTTCCATTTATGCACATTGACTTTAAGTTGTTTGTATACCAAATGATCAGGTGAGAGGACATTTGGAGTTCTCACAAAGATTGATCTTATGGACCAAGGTACAAATGCAGTCGATGTAAGTTTGCTTCGGTGATTTTCTGTTAGCTTAATTTTCATTTCCAAAAAGAATTGCGATTTTGAATGCAATTTCATAGCCATAAGGAGAGGGGGGAAGAGAAATACTGGTTGCTTTTAAAGGATGTGGAATTAATTAATTTAATGACTTGGGTGGCACTTTTTTGTTCATTTTGAGAGTGTTGTACAGGTATTCTGTTATGAGTCAATTATATTATAGGTATTATTGGATTATGATTTATGAATGATGCTTGTTTTTTCCTCGCTTTTTGAAGTTTTCAATTCTCGGTTTGATTTCACTGTTGCTTGACTTGTTAGATAGGTCAAAGTTGTTGGTAGCTTTACACCCTTTACCCTTGGTATTAGCTTAATTAATTATTGCATCCAATGGATCTTAGGTCTTGTGATGTGCATTGCTTGCAAATGAAACAGTTTAGTTCCTTTGGATGACTTGAAACCTAAGTAAATTTTTATTGTCAACTGCGAGCAGCTTTTGGGATGACATTGCAGTTAAACACTGAATCTCTTTTGGCTATCATCATCTGTTATACTCCATATTCTCCTTACAGTATCATTTTGGTTGCCATCTTTGGAGTTTCTCATTTTTAATCAATCTCTTTACCTTTACTTTCTAGATTTTGGAAGGAAGATCATATAGACTTCAGTTCCCTTGGATTGGTGTTGTGAATCGCTCCCAAGCTGATATAAACAAGAGTGTTGATATGATTGCTGCTAGGCGCAGGGAGCGTGAATATTTTGCTAATAGCCCCGAGTAGAAGCATCTTGCAAGCAAGATGGGATCTGAGCATTTAGGAAGGTATATGCATTATAGTTGATATAAACTTTAATATAAATTTTAGTTTAATTATAAATAGCGCGTTTACCCGATGATTATGACTTACATTATGAAATACATTCCTAGTGGGCAGCAAAGACTCGAAAATGATACACCTAACAGCAACTTGACGAGGTGTGCATTGAGGTGGCTAACTATTTGCAAACTTTGCTATAGATGTTGACTAGCAAAGTGATTTTGAGTAAGGCTAGCTAGATTTTTCGTGAACCATTTTGGAGTAGTACGTTGTACTGTTGCAGCAACTGTGAACAAAACTACATGTACACTTATTGCAATGGTATGTTTTAGGCTAGCCTTGAAGTAGGTTGGGGTCTTTTTGCCTATTTTTTGAACTATTAACATCTTTGATGTTGGATACAAATTAATGCAATGCCCCATATTAAATTATTTGGGATTTCATGTTGTCAAATGTGGATTAGATCAATTTTATAGCAGCAATTACAAAGTTAGTGGACATCATGCTCATGTAAAGGACATGATGTATATACGTCTATTTCAAATCAGTATTACACTTCAAAAACGATGTCATTAAAGAGATGATACATCAGATTGGAAACAAAAATCGATGTCTCTTTCTTCAGTGCACATCGAGTTATTAAGTAAGAAACGATGTAAAACAACTCAATGGACATTGACTTAATAAGTAAGAAACGATGTAAAACAATCCAATGGACATTGATTTATTAAATGATAAACGATGTCTAGTATAAGTATGAACATCGGTGCCAATCTCAAAAACCGATGTTTAATAGAAAAATGGACATCGCTTCATAAAAGGAAACAATATTTAATAGATTAATTAACATCGGTCGCGTAATACAAAAGAATGTAGATTCAATATTAAATAGTGTGATATATGGCAAGTACCCGTAAAACTTATAAACAGCAGGCAAACTTCAAAAACATCGATGTGTAAGAGAATATAACACATCGTTTCTAGAATGAGTAACGATGTTAAAATTCTTACTAGTGCTGTTGGACCTATATTTCGTTAAGCATTAAATGCATAAATATGAAGGTTTAACAATATCTAAAAACACCAATTTGTGATCATAATAGCAGTTTAACATCGATTCTGGAACATAATCCGATGTTTATTATTATATGAGACATCGGTTTTTAACCGATGTCTATTTTTTTCCGATCTTTTACATCACTCACTAACACGTGTACAAATTTTTTTTTACATCGGTTTTTGGCCGATGTATATGAGGAAAATTCTAGTAGTGAATGATAACTCGGTCCTCAACTAAATTAATAAACCCCTCGATATCTCTCCTTCAAATAGCTCTCTCTCTTATCCCTCTCTGATTTCAGATCTCTCTCTCTCTCTCTCTCTCTCTCTCTCTCTCTCTCTCTCTCCCCCCCCCCTCTATCTCTCTGATAGCTCGGTTTCCAGATTTGTCATGGCCTTGGGGATGAGAACTGCAAGAGCGAAAGATCGGAGAAGTCCTCGTCGGAGGAGAGATTCTGAGGACATTCATGTTGCTCTTCTTCTTCCTTATTTAATATTCACTCTCTGTTGGTTGTCAGGAACGGCCTCGCGTGGATTCCAAAGTCATGACCTTTTTGCTGGTGTGTTGTCTTGCTCTTCTTCTTCTTCAATCTCTAATAATAAATACATTGCCTAGTGTTTTGATGGTGCCCATATCGTTCACTAGAGGCCAAAAGATCTGTCAATGTGTGGGATGCGTCTTCCTTTCTTTTTTTTTTTCTTTAGATTGATTCAAAAATATAAAAATATAAAACGAAGAGGAGCCTTGGTTGTCCTTTCCACTTTTACTTAAATAGATGATGTATATTACTAACATCATGTGTTCAAGAAAGTCAAGTTTGGTGATATTGATATTTGACCATCAAGATATTTTTTGGGGTTTTGACCATTTACTCTAAAAAATATTAGGGGCAATAAAGGGCTATTGGGGGAAATAGACGTTTGTCAAAGGTCTATTGAGGGACAATAAATGTTTTGAATTGATGTAATCTCCTCTTTTTTTCCTTAATTAAAATTTTATTTGTCTAATTTTAGGGAAATTAGTTCCCATTCCGGTGATCGAAGGTTCTATTAGGGGGCAATAAAGTTTTTTTTTTTTTTTGGAGGGGGGGGGGGGGGGCAATAAACCTCTCGGGCCCCCTATAAGATCTTCGAAAACCTCTTTAAGGACATCCGGCGAGATTTCATAAACTTTTATTGCCACCCCATAAAGGTCTATTGGGGGCAATAAAAGTTTATCGGGGGAGGGGGCAATAAACGTCTCAAGTGACCTATGAGATCTCCAACGACCTCTTTGGGGACCTCCGGCTAGGTTTTCAAAGAAGTCCGAAGGCAGGTGACCGGATTCCAACTGTCAATGACCAGAATTTGGCTGTCGGTGACGGGACTCCAGCGAAGTCTCCTATGACTTCTTTCTCTTCCATTCTCTCTCTCTCTCTCTCTCTCTCTCTCTCTCTCTCTCTCTATGTAACAAAGGGGTGAGGATAAAATAGTCTCAAAAATAAACAAAAAAAAATTAATTGGGTATCAGGGAACACCTTTAATTTATGGGTAAGGGGAAATTAAAAAAACTTAATGGGATAAGTGGGATAAATGACCCTAGAATTAGGGTAAATGGACAAAAACCCTTATCTTATTGTGTGAATTTAGTAGTATGTAACATGAAACATATCATTTTACTAGAGGTGGCAAATGGTGTCGCGCCCCTGATTTTAACACAAATAAAAATCGATATATAATCTCATAATTACATATGCGTGAACGTTCAGTCATCAATACAAAATACCTAGAAACTTTTTTCCTTTTAACCCAAGTACATATTGATGCCCTGAACCCACTATGTCAATATTGACCCGCTCCACAGAGTCATATATTACATAAACTTACGAATTAAATTGTCAACAACAAAATAAAACGTAAATACTCCTCAGAGTTTACTACAACGGAAGTCCTTATCAATGGTAAAGTTACAAAAATGGTTTCCTACCTTAAAGCTGCAAAGGCGCTACCTCAGCTTCAGCCCCGATTATCCTAACCTGCAAGATTAACCCCTACACTGTTTGAATAGTGTACCGGGTTGCCACACAACAAACCCAGTAAGCTTTTGCAACCCACGTGAATCATGAGATAAACTCACACGTTTAAATCAAGAAACAACTCACACAAATCACTGGATAAACCCACACGAATCACGAGATAAACTCACACATTTCAACCAAGAAACAACTCACACAAATCACGGGATAACCCCACACGAATCACGAGATAAACTCACACGTTTCAATCAAGAAACAATTCACACAAACCACGGGATAAACCCACACGAATCACGAAATAAACTCACACGTTTAAATCAAGAAACAACTCACACAAATCACATTTAAATCAATAAACAAATCACGTTTCAATCAAGAAACAAAGCACGAGATAAACTCACACGAATCACGTTTAAATCAATAAACAAATCACGTTTCAATCAAGAAACAAAGCACGGCGGACAGACAAGAGCTCTAACTTATCGTATTCACTAACCCGGCCAAAGGAGTGAATTCCCGATTTTCCCACCCACGATCACATTTCGTGATCCACGATCCTCAAATCGTAAGTCTTTGGATCCACGGTATAAATGCCAAAACATTTAAAGGAGTCACAGTAGACCCAAAATGTTACACGAATCTAAAATGAAAGATTCCCCGTAATTGACCCCTATCAATTACTCCCGATATAATACCCATATTTAAATAACCCACCGTGAACTAAAATGTTTCACAAATAGACAAATCTCAACGCTTTTCCCAAATCTCAATACTTTTAAAAACAAATCGAAATCAACATTTCCACAATCATTTGTTTTCCAAAAGCCACAACCTAAAACAATAAAAAGCATCATTTCATGCATATTGTTTCCATAAATCCACAAATCCACCAAAACATATATATATATATATATATATATATATATATATAAATATATATATATATATATAAATATATATATATATATAGAGGACTGTTCTGAAGAGGACATCCGCAACCCAGAAAAAGTGCAGACGTCCCTCCTTTCTCCACGATCAAGCTCCGACGACGGCGCGCCTCTTGCCGGACAGAGGCTACATGCATCCCAAACCAGTTTGCAGTGAAGACGAAGGCCAAAGAGATCGAGGTCGGAGGTCTGGGCAGCGTGGTCTACTGCAAAGTGGTAGTCCGATCAAGGTTGACTGGAAAGTGGTTACCGGCGAGTCCACCCGACTGGAAAGTGGTCTGGGATGTTCAGAGGGTTCGTCCGGTAACTACAGCGGAGCCATCGCCGCCTTCTCGACGCCGGAGGAGGGACGTCCGCACTTTTTCTGGGTTGCGGACGTCCTCTTCAAAACATATTTGTGTATATATATATATATATATATATATATATATATATTTCACGTAAATATATAATTACGTAGTCATCCACTCAGGAATGCCTACTAATACCAACTATAGTTTGCAGTTAAATCAATAACTCTCAAAACGATAAAGTTAATCCGTTCATTAATGAACCTTGTGAGATTACTCACCTCGAAACTCCCGCAGTGTCTTCAATACAGAACAAAGTAGCCAAACCACCCAAAATAGCTGTCCAAAGAATACCTCGTCATGTACCTAAGGAATTACAGCTCTGATTCAGTTAACGAATCACAATTTAATAAAGTTCGAATCCCCAAATCGAACCAAAATCTCAAGGTAACGCCAAATTTAGGCGAAACCACTTCCGAGACCTCCCAAAGTCTCCAGAACACTTCCATGATCGATGTGTCCAAACCACAAGTCGATCGGATGCTTAGATCCTCACAGATCAAATAAATCAACCGGTATGAAACCGTAAAAATCATAACAAATCCATACGAACTCCAAAATTTACATATTATATATCGAAACGCTCGTATCGACGAATAGAAGATATATAATACCAGAAACAGTTCCTAATATGGCCGGAACGGTGGTGCACCACTGCCGTCCAAAACTCATTATTTCCCAAAACTCCCAACACCAAAAAGTTTCATCTAAGCATGCTTGTTAATTTTCATAACTAGCTCGAAGTCAGAAAACAAGCATAAAGGGTCGAAAACTACCTCACAATCCGTGGATTACATCTGAGTTGAACCAAGTTTCATGTGAATCAATCCAAACAACCACCACAGATCGATCAAGGAGGCTCCTCTGAACTCACCCAAGGAAACTTGAAGCCCCGCCGTCGTCAGAGATCGGAGAACCGATCGGGTCCGACTGCACCAAAGTTAATTGCCTTGCTGCACCGTCGCCGCTGCGAATCGATGCTAGAGAACACCACGAAGAGGAGCGCACGGTGGAGACGAGCCTATCTGGAGAGTTTCACCGGTAGAGGTCGCCGGAATCGGAAATGGCGGCCGGGTCTTGGTCGGGTCACGCTCAAAGAAGAGAGATAACAGAGCTTCTGATTTCTAGAAAAGAAAAAGTGAAAAAACGAAAATAGTAAGTTTCCGAAAATGGAAACTCCTATTTATAGAACTTTCCCAAAACTTCAAATGCTCATAACTTTTACATACGAACTCCGATTTTCACGTTCCACATGTCCACGAACTCGTATTGACGCACTGTATGACTTTTATGAAGGAAGTTTTCAGAGAATCTCAACATATCAAAAGTCAACCTTGAACCCCCCCCCCCTAAATCCACAGTTTTCAAATCAAAACTCGTCCGAAACACTTCCGCTCTGTCCACGAGCCACGAAACTGTCCAATAACCATAAATTAGATTCTGAAAAATCCTCGAAAAATAAATACGAATTTCCGGGGCATCACAAATGGGCTATATTGGCTAAATACAGTACGAGTCGAACCCACTTAAGGTTAGTCCAACACGGCCAAATACAAACGAGCCAAGACGGCTAATTCATCAATGTAGGTCTGGTCCAAGAAAATTAGTCCAATGCGCCAATCCAATATGAGCACAGGGGATGGGCTTGATCTATACATGATTAGTCAAAACACGGCTTTTTAGATATGTAATTTCTTTTAAACATACTTTAAAATTCTTATACAAAGATATGTAAGTAATAATATATTAACTTGTGAGTACATAGTGAGTAAAATGCGAATAACATAGTGGCAAGGGATTTATGATCTTCAGTGTTGGAGTTCTGGGGAAGGATAGTTGCTCATGACAATTTCAAAAACCAGCATTTGGGGTTTTAGTTTTTATTGGTTTAGGTTTAATAACTCATTACTCTATTCAGCTAGGGTGAGGAACTTGGTGTCGATTTGGTGTCGAAGCGGTTCCATATCTAAGAGCAGCTCCAATAGCTTCCCCATATTTTGATTTTTCTCTATTTTAGGGAAAAATGAGTCTCTTTTATAACTATCCCCATTTTAGGGCTAGTGAGGAAATAGAAAACAAAATTCCCTAAATTTACAGCAATCTCTAAAATTTTAAGGCAGATTATGGAGATTTTAGAGATTGCGGTAAAATAAAGAATCTGTTAGAGTTGGCCGGGGATGAAAAATTGTTTAAAGTTTTAACTTTTGCTTCCCTATAGTACAAAAATTATAAGGAAGTTGTTGGAGTTGCTCTAAGAAGTTATTCTCTAAGAATATGGGCTTTAATTTCGATACTCTCTAGTTATCAACTTGATGGTGAATTGTCCTTGCACATACTGGTTTGACAATCTTTTGACATGGTGCCAAAGATGGCAAAGTGGTTTGTCTTGATGTTTGTGATGGGATCGTTTCATGACACTCGAAACTGGTTATTTTTATTGTAACCTGTGTCTGTGGGATAAAAATTTGGTCAGGAATTGGGTATTTTCAGCTCATGAATGTTATTAATAGTGATGGACCCATAACTATTGATATTCATTCATAGAAATGTGTGTCGTGATGTTAGGGTACAACCAATCATTTAGCTATAATATCTTTGGTTATAATGAAATTTACTTCTTCTAAACAAATTTTTAATAACAACTCATTTATCATACAATACCATATTTCCAAAAATTAAACAGAACCCACCCGAAATATCTAAGTGATTCAAACTTAATATGTAATTTAAAGATACACACACATCGTAGTGTGTGTGTGTATTTTAATAATTAAATCATAAAAGTGATAATTATATTATGTACATATATATTATAGTATATAATACACACACACACACACACACACACACACACACACACACACATATATATATATATATATATATATATATCTCGGCACACACACTATATCTATACTATTAAAAGAAGAGGATTTGTTAGCCAAAATGCATATGAAATTACATATGGATCCTTACATCATATATTAATTTGAAATTATAATTTAATAACTAAGGGATAAGAAGGTAAATAATAAAATCAAAATTGAAAAAAATAAGAAAACAATAATTTACTTATCTGCAGATAACTTCTCACTTACCCACTATGTGCATTTCCATCTCTAAAACAAAACTTCCCACTATCTGTAATAACTCCTGTGATGCCCCGGAAATTCGTAATTATTTTCCGAAGATTTTCCGGAATTAATTTTATGTTTATTGGACGGTTTCGTGGCTCGTGGATGGAGCGGAAGTGTTTCGGACGAATTTCTATTCGGAAAGTGTGACTTTAGGGATGGCGCAAAGGTTGACTTTTTATTTGTTGGGATTCTCCAAAAACTTCCTTCACAAAAGTTGTAGAGCGCGTCGATACGAGTTCGTGGATATGTGGAACGCAAGAATCGGAGTTCGTATGAGGAAGTTATGGCCATTGGAAAGAATTTCCATTTTGGTATAAATAGAAGTTTCCCAAGTTGGAAACTTACTATTTTCATAATTTCCTTTTCTGAAAACCATTCCTTTCTCTCTCTTCTCTCTCGTTCGCACCTTCAGAATCGAAATTATCCGGCTGACCCGATCCGACCCGACTTTTCCGGCGAACTGCGGCGGTCTCCGGCGACGAAACTTTCCAGATCAGTTCGTCTCCTCCGTCTGGTCGTCCCTGTGGTGTCCTCTAGCACCGATTCTCGGTGGTGGCGGCGGTAGAAGGCGGTGCAGGTTGGCGTTTTCAGATCCGGTCGGAAATCCTTGTTCCGACGTCGGCGAGGCTTCAAGTTTTCTTGGTTGAGCTTAGAGCAGCCTCGTTGATCGATCCTTGGTGGTTGTTTGGATCGATTCACGTGAAACTTCGATCAACTCGGATTGGATTACTGTTCACGGCTTGTGAGGTAGTTTTCGATCCCTTAAGCTTGTTTTCTGACTTCGAGCTAGTTATAAGAATTCACAAGCATACTTAGATGAAGAACTTTGATGTTGGGAGTTTTGTGAAATATTGAGTTTTGGCCGGCGGTGGTGCGCCACCGCCTGTGGCAGCGTTCCGGCCACTTAAGGAACTGTTTTTGGTATTATATATGTTCTACTCGTTGATACGAGCGTTTCGATATATAATATGCAAATTTTGGAGTTCGTATGGAATTGTTATGATTTTTGCAGTTTCATACCGATCGATTTATTCTATCCGTGAGGATTTGAGCGTCCGATCGACTTGTGGTTTGGTCACATCGATTGTGGACGTATTCCGGAGACTTTGGGAGGTCTCAGATGTGGTTTCGCCTCGATTGGCACCACTTTGGGGATTTTAGTTCAAAACAGGGGTTTCGGACTTAAATCGTTTGTGAATTATTGCTAAGTGGAAACCAATTGTGATTAGGTACTTGACGAAGTATTTGGACGGCTATTATGTGGGTTGGCAGCATTGTTCTGTATTGAAGACGCAGCAGGAGTTTCGAGGTGAGTAATCTCACGAAGTTCATTCACTAACGGGTTGACCTTATTGTTTTGAGAGTTATTTAGTTAACTGCAAACTATAGTTGGTATTAGTGGCCTTCCTGAGTGAATGACCACTTATATATATATTTACGTGGAATATGTATATTCTTGTGGGTTGATGAGTGAATTGAAGCAATAGGTATTGATGGGTTTCATTCTATTGTTTTGGGGCTTGACTTTTCGGGAAACATTGTGTGGGAATTGGGAATTTCTATTGTTTTGAAAAGTGTCAAGATTTGGTGTGAGTTGCTTTGATGTGATTTGAATGTTTTGATCTAACGACCGGGGGTCGGAAGATCTGAGAGTCGCAAATTTTGATTTCTCCTTTTTGTTTGATTTAAGGTTTTGATCTGACGACCGGGGAGGTCTGATGATTGGAGGTCACGGTGTCACGCCCCTGATTTTTACAACAATAAAAATCGATATATATAATCCCATAATTATACATGCGTGAATATTCAGTCATCAATACAAATACCTGGAACATCTTTCCCATAAAACAAGTACTTACTGATACACTGAATCATCCAAGATAACATACACTCGCTCCACAGAGTTATATATTATACAAATTTACGAATTTAATTGTCATCACAATAAAACGTAAATGCTCCTCAGAGCTTACTGCATAGCGGAAGTCATAACAATGGCAAAGCCAACAAAATTTGCTTCCTACCCGTTCAGCTGCCAACAAGCTGCCTCTGCTTCAGCCACGATTTTCCTGACCTGCAGGATTAACCCCTACACCAAAAGAATGGTGCACCGGGGTTGCCAAACAACAAACCCGGTAAGCTTCTTCAAGCTCGTATGAGTAACTCATGAACATCAATCAACAACTCACATCAATCTACTTAAGGAAACATGCAGCCATGATTCCTTCTAACATTCCATATCCTTTCCAAAGAAAGGACAACATGAGTCACCGCTATGACCATGCTCTATTTGCTAACTTAACCATCAAGTAGCAATTCAAGTCTCATCTAGACAATTAAAGGAGAATGCCGTCGAAACTCTCCTTTAAGCTGCATACCTATGAGTCTCAAGCAACCTCGACCGTTACTCCCATAAGCTATCATGGCAGATAAACTAGAATTCTATTGAAATTGTAACCACTCGTCCTAACCAGAACGTGATTACCTATTTCCTGCCTTGATCACCATCTGTGATCTATCACCATCTGTGATCTGTCACCATCTGAGACATATGATTTCAGACTCCGTCTAGTCAGGGAATCAACATCAAGGTCGCCATCTGCAACCTGTCACCATCTGTGACCTATAATCTTTAGACCCCATCTGGTCTCAGCTCAACCATTTATCACCATCTGTGACTCATAATCTTCAGACCCCATCTGGTCATGAAGTCAAACATCAAGGTTACCGTCTGCAACCTGTTGCTATCTATGATCTATCACCATCTGTGACGTAAGATCTTCCTAGACCCTATCTGGTCTTGAGATCAAACATCAAGGTTACCGTCTGCAACCTGTTACTATCTATGATCTATCACCATCTGTGACATAAGATCATTAGACCCATCTGGTCTCAAGGTCAGCCATTGATCACCAATTGTCACCATCTGTGACTAATGATCTTCAGACCCCATCTGGTCATGAAATCAACATCAAGGTCACCATCTGCAACCTGTCACTATCTATGATCTATCACCATCTGTGACATAAGATCTTCTTAGACCCTATCTGGTCTTAAGGTCAACGTTAAGTAAGTCGCCACCGACTTAAAAACGTTACAACATCTAGTTTCGGTTTTCCTAATCCCTGCTCACCATCTGTGACCCTTGATTTTAAAACCAATACATCTAAAATGAGTCACGCTTGACTCAAAATGTAACATCAAGCTCAATACTTCCCAAACAATAGAAAACATCTTTTTCTATAATATCGTTTCTTGAAAAGTCGCATTTAACAATAATATGAACACCATCATGCATATTATTATTCATCATAATCATTCACAAGGATATATATATATTTCATCTAAACATATATATGTAGTCATTCACTCAGGAATGCCTACTAATACCAACTATAGTTTGCAGTTAAATAATTAACGCCAAAACAATAATGGTACTCCTGTTCATAAAGGTCCTTGTGAGATTTACTCACCTTGAACTCCTGCTGCGTCTTCAATACAGAACCGAACCAAAACTATCACCAACCACTCGTCTGAATACTTCGTCAAGTACCTAATCACATATGGTTCCAACTTAGTAATGATTCACATTTGATTTAGTTCGAAACCCCTGTTTTTGAACTAAAATCCCCAAAGTGGCGCCAATCGAGGCAAAACCACATCCGAGACCTCCCAAAGTCTTCGGAATACGTCCACGATCGATGTGACCAAACCACAAGTCGATCGGACGCTCGTATCCTCACGGATCGAATAAATTCACCGATATGAAACTGCAAAAATCATAACAAATCCAATCGAACTCCAAAATTTGCATATTATATATCGAAACGCTCGTATCGACGAGTAGAAGACATATAATACCAGAAAAAGTTCCATACATGGCCGGAACACCGCCGGAACGCCGCCACAGACGGTGGCGCACCGCCGCCGGCCAACACTCAATATTTCACAAAACTCCCAACATCAAAAAGCTTCATCTAAGCATGCTTGTGAACTTTCATAACTGGATCGAAGTCAGAAAACAAGCTTAAGGGATCGAAAACTACCTCACAAGCCGTGAATAGTAATCCAATCCGAGTTGATCGAATTTTCACGTGAATCGATCCAAACAACCACCAAGGATCGATCGGCGAGGCAGCTCTGAGCTCAACCAAGAAAACTCGAAGCCGTGCCGACGTCGGAGCTGTGTTTTCCGGCCGGGTCCGAAAACACAAGGCTGCACCGCCTTGCAGCGCCGCCGTGGAGAAGAATCGGCGATAGAGACCACCAGAGGGACGACCAGACGGAAGAGGCGACCCTGCTGGCCAAGTTTCAAGGCCGGAGACCGCCGCAGTTGGCCGGAAAAGTCGGGTCGGATCGGCCGGGTTCGGGTCGGGTCAGTCGAAAATCTTCGATACTGAGGGAGCGGACGAGAGAGAAGAGAGAGAGAGGGTATGGTTTCCGGAAATGGAAAGGGAAATAATGAAATAAAATTCTAATTTTCCCTTTATATACTAAAATGGAAACTTCTTTCCATAGCCATAACTTCCTCATACGAACTCCGATTTACGCGTTCCACATGTCCACGAACTCGTATCGACGCGCTCTACAACTTTCGTGAAGGAAATTTTCCGAGAATCCCAACATATAAAAAGTCAAACTTCACACGACCCCCTAAACTGTGAAATTCAAATATTTATACGTACGAAAATCATTCTACTCCATATAAAATCTACGAATAAAGCATTATAACAATTATTCGTACAACTGGTCCATTATTAAATACCAAATTTAAATAACAGAAAACCAGGTCATCACACACGGGGTGACATCTCCTTTTGTGTGAGTTGAGTAACTTTTGGGTCCTGAGTGACCATTTTGAAAGGTTTTGATCTGACGACCGGGGAGGTCTGAGGATTGGGGTTGCTGGGAGTAACCTCAGGCATATATATTGGGACTTCACACCTTTGGCTGGGTTTGTGGATACGATCAGTTAGAGCTCTAGTCTGTTGCCATAGTACATCATGGGGGGTAGCGGGGAGCTATCTGATGCTCATGAGTACGTGTTTTTAAAAGGGAGTTTCGGGGATTCTTTCTTTTAAATGTCCTGGGAGGACTTGTTTATCATATTTAATTGTCAGAGTTTCAATTATTATGATTTTGTCACGGGGTGACTTGTGTTGATTTGAGAATGTGTTTTAAAAGGGAGTTTCGGGGATTCTTTCTTTTAAATGTCCTTGGAGGACTTGTTTATCATATTTAATTGTCAGAGTTTCAATTATTATGATTTTGTCACGGGGTGACTTGTGTTGATTTGAGAATGTGTTTTAAAAGGGAGTTTCGGGGATTCTTTCTTTTAAATGTCCTGGGAGGACTTGGTTATCATATTTAATTGTCAAAGTTTCAATTTATATGATTTGGTCACGGTGTGACCTTTATTGTTTCTTTTGGGAAAAGAATGTGTTGTTTTGGGAAAACAGGGTGTGTGTTTCTTTTACGAGTTAATGGGTTTCCTCGTTAGGTGAGTTGTGCATGTGTGGTTTTGAGTTACTCATACGGGCTTGCAAAAGCTTACCGGGTTTGTTATGTGACAACCCGGTACACCATTCCAACGGTGTAGGGGTTAATCCTACAGGTCAGGGTAATCGTGGCTGAAACCGAGGTAGCGAGCTAGCAGCTTTACGGTAGGAAGCTAATTTTGTGACTTTACCGTTATTTGGACTTCCGTTGTAGTGAGCTCTGAGGAGCATTTACTTTTATCTTGTTGTTGACAATTTAATTCGTAAGCTTGTGTAATATATAACTCTATGGAGCGAGTGTATATTAACTTTGAGGGTTCAGGGCATCAATATGTGTGTAAGTTAAGGGGAAATAGATTTCAGGTATTTTGTATTGATGACTGAACGTTCACGCATGTATAATTATGGGATTATATATATCAATTTTCATGTGGGTAAAATCAGGGGCGTGACAACTCCCCACTTATTTTGAAAAAAAAATTTCCATAACTATTTAATTAATAATTATTCACACCCATCGAGTGTGTTTTGTTCTAGTATATTCTAACATAATGCCGTTGAATTCATTATACTTAAATAAGGTCGATTTCATTTTATTCTCCAAAAAAAAAAAAAGGACGATCACATTTTAACTCCAATATTGAAACTAACTTAGGTATGGTACGTATCTGAGCTATATGTGATCTTAGATAGCTGCTACAGATGGCTTCTTCTGCTTGAGTCCACTATGTGTGCCGGAATGCCAATTTAGTGGCTCATACTCTTGCACAAGAAGCTAATATGCTTTCTTTTTTATGAATCTTTTCAATATGACTCCAAATGTGGAGGAGCTTTGTGTATATCTCGATTGATGTAATGACCCTTAAGTCAATAAAAATACTTTCATTCCCCTCAAAAAACTTAAGTAAGGTATCTGATTCACCAAGGACTAATACACTCCTCTTGACTAGGTTTACGAACGAGTCAAATATGCTGAAGTTGGAAAGTGTGTTAAAAATCTGAAATAATTAATGGTCGAAAGTAGGGAGGAATTGTTTTTCTTTCTTTGGAAAAAGTAGGGAGGAATTTATACGGACGAGTGTTATGTAGGTTCTTGCATTTCAATTCTCCCCCAGATATGAAGCTAATTACGTGGAAGCCCGCAAGGTAAGGAATTGATGCTTTCCCATGTCCCCCTAGAATGTTCTTCTCACTTCTATGTTTACACCGTACGTGGCATGCACGCCATGTGTGTACTGGTAAAACTTCAAAAACAATTCCAACAGGTTCTTTATGATGGTTCTCCTGTCTTTCAAATTTAGATTAACCACATTAGTTAACTAGCTAAGAGGCCCTTAATATTAGTGAATGGGATATGCCATATTATATCCCCTAGCTCCTTCAAATATCTTGTCCCAGAGATCCAATTAAGCATCTATTATGAGAGTTGAGACCACTGGTAGGGGCCAAGGATCAATTATGCTTATGGATACTTTGTCGAAAAAATTATGTTTATGCATGGGGACACTGGCTAGCTAGCTTTGGTATCATTTGAAATTTGTGGGAATCAATCGATAGATTCCTTTCATACCTTTAGCTCTTCCCTCAATTGTTTGGGCAGATTTAGATCGACATGCCAATAGGCCAAGAGGCATAGCAAATTATATCAAGGGGTCCATGCAAGTCAGTAATTACAGTTTCTAGCTTATCCTGCCACATTTCTTCCAGATCGATCTTCCTTATCCTTAGTCGATAAGCCAGAATAATAATGTTGTTGCGTAAGCAGCACGGCGTAAGCAGCACGGCGTAAGCAGCTCGTAATTAAATTAGCTGATTGTCGAAAAATAGATTATGAGCAGCTAATTATCTAGCTTGCTATTACATTAAAATAAATTGGTTGTATGTAGTACTTGATTTTCTAGTAAGTAAACACAACACACACACACACACACATATATATGGATTTTTGTCCATTTATCATAATTCTAGGGTCATTTATCCCACTTATCTCATTAATTTTTTTTAATTTCTTCTTAGCCATAAAAAACTCTAATAAGGTCTTCCCTAATACCCAATTAAATTTTTTTAAAGACTATTTTACCCTCACCTCTTTGTTACATAGAGAGAGAGAGAGAGAGAGAGAAGTCATAGGAGATTTTGCCGGAGTTCGGTCACCGGCCACTTGATTTCGGCCAACGATCGCTGGCCTCCAGAATCAGGTCACCGGCCGCCGCCCACGGAACTTCTCTGAAAACCGCCGGAGGTCCCCAAAGTAGTCGTCGGAGATCTCATATGTCACGGGAAAAGTTTATTGTCCCCAAATAGACCTCTATTGCCCCCCAATGGACCTTTATTGGGGGGCAAAAAAAGTTTATGAAACCTCTATATATGGAGGCCCCCAAAGAGGTCTTCGGAGATCTCATAAGGGGACGGAGAGATTTATTGCCCTCCCAATAAACCTTTATTGCTCCCAATACAAGTTTATTACCCCCTAATAGAACTTTTGGTAACCGAAATGGGAACTAATCTCCCTAAAATTAGACAAATAAAACTTTGATTAAGAAAAAAATGGAGGAGATTACATCAATTCAAAACATTTATTGCCCCCCAATAGACCTTTATTGGGGGGCAATAATTTTTTTTTCTTTCTTTCTGGACCTTCTGCCCCCCATTTTACCAAAAAATAAAAAACAAACAAAGAGGAGATGAGGCCTGAATTCGACTGGCTTCAACCCTTAGGTGACAGACCTTCCGGCGTCGGACTTGGTCATGAGCTACTAAGACTAATTGTAAAATCTGAGTAACAATCAAAATGAATTGGACCGTTGAATAGGCTTGACTCAATTGTGCCGAGGGTGCTATCATTGAAGTCAGTAAACCTTGCATCTCTTAGGCATAGAAGGATAGAGGCATTAATTGAGACCTTTGAGACCTATTTGGACTAAGCCTATATGTAGAAAATTGTGACCATCTTTTTTGTGTTTTTTAATTGACTCAGGACTAAAAATTTGGCATGTTTCATGTTGTTTACTAAGAGCATAATCTTGTTCTACTGTTTTAAATGATGTTCACTTTTAAACGAAGAAAGGGACCATTTTTTATTATAAATTTCACTACTAGGAACTTCGGGTATATTCCAATCATTCATATCTGTATTATCATTTGATTGATATTCAATTTGTTCTTCATTAACTATGTCGGGGATCCTATTAAGGGAAGATCTAGAAGAACTAGAGGTAACTGAGTTGGATCTAAACAATCTACTCATAATGGGAAGTGACAGGGAAGATTGGGTTAAAAATGTTAAATTTGGAAGGTTTATTTAATACCTCAATTTTCTACCTTAGGGGCTAGAATTCTCTCTTCTCCACTCATGCCGCATCTGCTCATGCCTCACTCGGGACTCATTGTTTGGATCTGGACTTATTGTTTGGTTGGAGAAAATTTAGACAAAAGATCGATAAGAAGAGGTAAATAAGTACTTACAAATTTAAGCAAGAGAACCAGGTACACAGCCACTTAGCAATCAGGTAGAATATGAGAGATCAACTCAAATACCTCACCTGGGTGGTAGTCCGCCTCCTGGAGTTTGAGAAGTTTTAATATCTACAATCAACTCTTAAGGCTCTCTCTCTCTCTCTCTCTCTCTCTCTCTCTCTATATATATATATATATCAACAAGAAGTTTGAACGAACTCATTACGTTATTCACTTGTAAATTTTTCTTTATTTCTTTCTTTCTTTCATGTACAGTTCTAACTTCTGAGAAATTGGAAACGAGTGGAAAGAGAAAGAAAAAAAAAAACCATATTAGCATTGTTAGTATTTTTTTTTTTTTTGAGTGAGTAATGAGAAATTTATCCATTAATTAACGATAATCTATTAGACCAAAAAAGAAAATAATACATTAATCTAAGTTACATCTCTGACCTAACAAAACCAACCATGAGAGCAAGTCCACCCATAATCAAGAAATGTCAAGGTCGAAAAGTCAAGAATTCGACCAGTCAAGTTACTGTTCACTGCCACTGGACATGAGTTTCCACCCGTTTTTTTTTCTTGACTGGTCAAGACTGTTCATCGTGGCACTGTTCATTGAGTTTTTAGTCTGAATTCTGCACTGTTCATTTTTTACTGTTCATTGTTCATTTTTTTGAGTTTTTTTTTTTTAATAAAATATATTTGATGCTACTAACAGAGATTTATGGATAATTAATGTCATAATTATGCACTTTTATTTTTTCAAAAATATTTTCGGTGGACAGGTTATGTTTGTGTGCTTTGAATTTGGCTTGTATTATGTTTTGGGAAGTTTGTGTGCTTTTAATTTGGCTAATGTCTATGTTTTTTTATGTCAGTGTGATTTTAATTTGGTTTGTATTATGTTTATTAAGTGCTATGATTTTGATAAGAGGAATGTGCTTTAATAAGAGGAATTTTAAAATACAACTTTTATTTCATTAAATAGTAGCTTACATAAATGAAAAACTATGAATAAGTACAATACAATTAACAATATGCATAATCAACTAATTATTCAAATCATAATCATAATCCTCATCTTCTCTAGACATCCAATTTGCGTTTGAAGGGTCATCATGAGGGTTAGGGTTGGTGGAATCATCCGTAGAGAAAGGTGAAAATTGTGGTTGTGTAGGATATCCCCTGGGGTAAGGTGGTTGCGGATAGTATCCACCCATAGAAGCAGAGGGTTGTGGGAATCCACCCATAGAAGCAGAGGGTTGTGGGAATCCACCGGTGAAGGGAGGTGGTGGGAATCCACCGGTTAAGGGAGGTTGTGGGAATCCATCGGGGCAAGGTGGTTGTGGGTATGCACTGGGGTAAGGTGCTTGTGAGTATGCACCGGGGTAAGGTGCTTGTGGGTATGCACCAGGGTAAGGAGGTTGTGGGTATGCACCACCAAAATTTGGTTGCGGATAGTATCCACCCATAGAAGGTGGCGGCTGCTCGTCAAGATCTTCTTTCTCCGCTATCTTATTTTGTTTTCTTGACCAATAACGCTTTTTATTTGGCTTCATTTTACTTGTATCAATCTCCATAATACGCTCTTCCCTCTCTTTATTTCGCTCTTCCCTCTCTTTAATTCGATCTTGCCTTTCTTGAAATAGGAGTTGCTCTTTTCGTATTTCGATTTGCAAGAGGATACATGCTCTTTTCTCTTCCTCTTGGAGATTTCGAGCGAATTCGTCATCGAGTTTTTTCTTTCCCTTGGTTGCCTCTATTTGGTTGTTCGCTATACTCTCGAGACTGTTTGACAAAGGACTTTGATCTTTCGCTGCCTTCTTTCCTTTCCGTATTGCTTCTTTGGCAGCCTTCCTTCCTTGAGGCCTCACATTGGGATTTGCAGTTTCACCTGCAATTACCTCATCTACATCCATGTCCAAGTTGATGAGAGAATTTCCAGGAATTGTTTGTGTAGGCGTATGTTGATTTCCTTCATTTGAAGTTCCTCGAGATGTATGACTAGGAATGTCTTTAAATTGTGCAAAACCCTCCACAACAGCGTAACTAGCAAAACTCTGAAAATTGTGTTTTTTTGGCTTCTTTTTTCTCTTCATCCTGGCATGCCACAATTTATGTGCTTCATCTCGCTATGAAATAAAAATAAAAAAAAGGATAACAGAAAATTACAATTACTACAAATATAAACCCTATTATGAATGGTCATCTATTATAAAAGTCATAATTTTAATGAAGACATATTTTAATTATAACGAAAAACAATTACTACAATTAAAATGATATTATAATTATTACATTATTTATCAAGACATATTTTACTATAATGTATCAATAAGATTTATCAACAAATATAAATGTCATAATTTTAATAAAAAAGTATCTATCCCGTTTTACAATAAAAATCAATTAGTACAAATATAAACATCGTTGTAATTACATCATTATTTATCAACTACATTATTTATCATGTAATATTTTAATTTAATGTATCAACAAATTAAATGATTTATCAAAAAATACATACCTCATCAACCGCATTCGAACCGCTCTTGTACCAATTTTTCGCTTTCCTTAATGCACAATGCCACTCATAGAGTTCAACCTTCAAAATTTTCCACCTTCCTTGCAAAGAGGAAGCTGATCGGCTCTGGGGCCAATTTGCGACAAAGTGTCGCCTCACACGCATCCATAAGTTGTTGTTTTTCTGATTTGTGCCCACAGCCGGATCTTGCCCAACAATTTTCCAAGACTTGCACAATTGAACATCTTCCTCATCCGTCCATCTCCTTTTGTCTTGGATATTATCATCTTCATTTTGATCTCCCTCTTGTCCGGCCACTGGACCTGTGTTTCCCCTTTCTTCAGCCATATTGGATATAAATAAATTTGGAAGATGAGAGCTATATGAAGAGGAGGAAGCACAAAATTGGGTTACTATGAAAGATAATTTTTTGGGTGTGAGATGTAAAATAAATTGTAGGTATTTATAGAGAAATGTTTAGAATTTTTTAAAATTTACTTTGTTACCGTTTTTTACCGTTACAAATATATATATATATATATATATGTATATATACATGTTAATTGTAAGCCGTAGGATTGCAAATTTGATTGAAATGAAGGGCTCAGATTTCTTGACCGTTAGGCCCAGAATTCAAAACCCACCAACGGGAAGAATCCACGTGGCATGCCGGCCCACTATCACTGTCGCTACGCGACAAAGCGTCTGCCTCCACTTTATTTCCGTTGCGGCACCACTCGTCGATGCCCAGTCCTCCACTGCCTCCATTTGGTGCGTCAACAATTGCTGACCTCCTCCTCACGTCAGCCACGATCAGGCTTGGAAACCGCTGGCATCTGGGCTTGATCGGTCAGGAAAATAGTCATGGCTGTGACTTATTTCTTGGCTATAGTCAAGAAAGGCAAAACCCACCCCAGTCAAAAAACCACCGGTGGAAGCATCAGAATCCATCTCAAGGTCATATAGTCAGATTTTTCTTGACTATGCCCAGTCAAGAGCAAACCAGTGGACTTGCTCTGAAGGCAATGGCGTAGCTGAAAAAGAGGGCAAGAATATAATATATAAAATTATATACAAGTAACAAACCAAGGAGAATAAGTAGACCTAATCCTTGAGATCTCATGTGTAAATACGAATTAATATAATTTTTTGTGAAAATTACCGCGATGCCATTGTGAAAAGGTTATGACTGTTTTCTCAACTCCCTCTCTTCATTGATCGAGACCCAAACTTTTCTTTCTCCCACTCAACCATGTCTGGTCAAATCTCTCAGTCTATTCACTCCTCACCCCAATCAGTTTCAGGATTGGTCTGAGCCTCTGGGCTTCGTCAGAATTTTGTTTTCTGTTTGAAAGAATCAAATATGAAAGATGATGGTGGGAATGTGGTGATGCTCATGCTCTTTGCAACAGTGATTGCTCATAGCCACCTTGAAGTTGCTGGAACACAACGAAAATGGCAGAGAGCAGCGGCAACCTCTCAAATCTGAGATGGTCCCTCAGGGGAACCACTGCCCTCGTCGCCGGCGACACTCGTGGAATTGGGTACGCAGCAGTGGAGGAGCTAGCTGCGCTTGGTGTGTTTGTGTTTGCCTGTTCTTGGAACTCGGCAGAACTTGCAGAAAGGTGTCTTAAGGAATGGTCGGCTAAGGAGTTCTGTGTCACTGGGGTTATCTTCGATGTTTTGATTAAATTCGATAAAGAGAAAAACTAATAGAGCAAGTGGGTGTTTCTTTCACCAGGAAGTTCAACATATTTGTAAGCTAAAAACCTTGGCTCACTACTATTTTATATAAATGTATCAAACAATTGATTATGGGTGTCACTTCAGTTCTGAATTGGTGTGTGGTGTCATGGTGGAACTAGGTGAACAATGTTGGGACAAACATAAGGAAGCCAACTACTGGGTACACTTCTGAAGAGTATTCAAAACTAATGGCTACTAATTTGGAATCTGCTACATCTTTAGTATGATTTGCAAGCTGGTTGCTTTTATTAACTAATTGAGACTAAGTATGAACATGAGTACAAGCAATATGCAGTAGCAGAACACAAGCACAAGTGTAGTAGCAGAACTGGACGATTATGAGTGCAGTAGCAGGATTGGATTAGTGCAGTAGCAGGATTAGACGATGAAGAGTGCAATAGCAGAACACGAGTGCAAGTGTAGTAGCAACTGGATGAGTATAAGTGCAACAAATGCAGTAGCAGGGTTGGACGAGTGCAGTAGCAAAACATGAGTACAACTATAGTAGCATAACTGGACGAGTATGAGTGCAGTAGCAGGATTAGGCGATGATGAGTGCAGTAGCATAACACGAGTACATGGGCAGTAGTAGAACTGAACGAGTATGAGTACGGCGAGTGCAGTTGCAGAACACAAGTACGAGTGCAGCAGCAGGATTGGACTAGTGCAGCAGCAGGATTTGGGAAAAAAAAATTTGGATTAAAGAAAATAATTAAGATTTAGTTATCCATGCATGAAGGTTAGAATAGTAAATGTCTTATTGACACATAGCAACAAAGTAACATAAAGGGATTAGAAGTCAAAAAAAAGTAGTTAAGGGTAAAAAGTAAATTAATTCATGACATGTGGCAAGTGGAGATTAGATTGTCCTTATTTGTAAGATTTAATCCTTATAAAGGGATTAGAAGTCAAAAGAAGTTGTTAAGGGTAAAAAAATAAATTAACTCATGACATGTGGTAAGTGGAAAGGACATTGTCCTTATTTGTAAGATTTAGTCCTTATATGTTTAATTCAATCTTTAAAGGATATATTTGTTAAGTCATTTTTTGTCAATAACTTATATGTGATTTGTTGAATATAATAAAAATAGCTTCTATATTAATTACTACATGTACAAAATAATTGAGTTTTAGTAGTAAACAATATATCATGGTTTTATCACTTTTTATTATCATATCAAATCAGATAAAACAAAAGTTAACAGGTCAATTTTCATTCATATATTTTTCATTCATTAATATTTGTGGATTAAATCTATTGAAACTCGGAGATTTTAGTAAAAATTAAGCAAAAATTTGGAAAGAGATAGAGGGTTAATGAAGACTTTACAAGGTGTATGGAACTAGCTAGACATATCATATAATAGATCGTTTGACTCGAATCCTTTTATCCATATACAAAGTCATATATTCAATGTGAAAGTTATGATTTCACCTTCTCAACAATAACTTCATAAGTTTAATACACCAGTTTTAGAAATTATCCACAAGCTAGCTTTTGTCACTGATTGACATGTAGTTCTCTCTTATGGCAATCAGATCGATCTACGTCTTAACTGATTATGGCAATATGGTCCACGGTTGGTGCAAGGCATATGTTAATTTAAGGTGTCCTAGCTAGAAACTCTAAAGATCTTATGAGTGTGCTTAATCGAACAAAATTTAGCCAAAAGGAGAACAAGACAAAGACAAGACATCCCTTCCAGATTCCAGAGCGTATGCTTCATAATCCATCCACTACATCACCGGCTGTTTAGGCTAGGGTGGTAATAACGAAGGAAAGGATCCATCTGGGGATTTCACACACGACTAATTTATTCACATAATTATTACAAACTAAATTTTGATGGAGCAGTTAATGTCGATGATACAACTTTCGTAGATTTTGTTATCAGATATCAAAATGGAATTGTCATTTGTGCATGTTCGATTCCGATTGGCTTTGCTTCAGTACTTCAAGCAGAGGCTATTGGATTGAAGACGGGATTACTCTGGGCAAGTCGACTCCGAATATCAAATCTTCAAGTTGAAGGTGACTCTTTATTACTAATTAAGATGATCAAACATATCTACATGGTGCCCTGCAGAGTCTTGACTTTTTTGGAGGATATCTATTATCTTTCTACTCATTTCGCCAATATTTACTTCACTCATGTTTATCGAGAGGCAAATATGGTTGTTGACCATATTGCGCATCTAGGTAAGAAATTATCTCAAAATAGTATATGGTGTAATCAGTTCCCCTCTTCAATCCTTCAGCTTTTACATTTTCATCAGAGGAAATTATTACATGGTCCCAGATATAGTACACGTGGTGGTCCGAGGTAATATTATTGGCTCATGTGACTCGTAGTGATATCTGATTGGTCTCTTTTTCTTTTTCTTTTTCTTTTTTCACCCTCTTGCATGGTCTCCACCACATTCGAGTGATATTATTGGTTGAGACCACTACATGGCAATGCCACGTGGTACTCTAGGACCAAAAAATAATTCCTCTTTGACCAGTGTTTATATATGATCCCAAATAAATATGCTCTTAAATGTATTTATCTTTCAAAAAAAAATTACTTTATTCCCTTTGTACTGCATTAGCTGCATG
Source organism: Rosa chinensis (assembly GCF_002994745.2). NCBI lineage: Eukaryota > Viridiplantae > Streptophyta > Magnoliopsida > Rosales > Rosaceae > Rosa > Rosa chinensis. Next base: position 49,144,813 of record NC_037091.1, read on the forward strand.
CAATCTGTGTAAGAATTATTTTTTGGATAAAGTAGGTTTTTTTTTTTTTTTTTTTGGTGAGTTTCTTCAGATACCTAATGTATATTTACTTTATGAGAGGTTTTAAATACACACCCCTAATTACTTAATACGCATACTATACTCAATACACTACCCATTTAATATCTCATTCTAATATTTTACTAAATACACAACCCAAAGTACCCAAAATATCCTCAATCTCAAAAACCATTAAATATCATATTATTTGACTATATTAAGGTCATGATTTTATATATTGACGTTTTGTAAATTGTAAATGACCATATTGATTACTTGTTTTAATTATTAGAAAGTCCATAAGGATTTATTATCGCGTAGAAACAGGTTTTGTACTATTTGAGTTCTCATCCACCAAACACCCTAATGATCAAGTATAAAAATTTTAGTTGAACATTCAACAAAATTATATCAATAGTTTGTCAACAGTGGCAGAACTACGAAATTGTCATTGGAGGGGCCAAACAAGTTAAAAATTACAGAGTTTTCTACCTCTGATGTATCATATATATTAGATAATAATAAATTGACTAAGCATAAGTTTTAGAACAAAAAATGAAAATTAACTAAAAAAATGGGAGTTAAACGATATATTTTAAAAATATTTAATGCCATTGATTCCAAAGTTCTAAATTATATGGTCTCTCACTCCATTTAATTACTATCTGTTTAAGGAAAAATTAAATTAGATGGTTTCTAACTTTATTCTTGTTTATTGTGTTTATCTAACTATTTATTTATAATTATAGAATAATAGAAAGAAAATATGACTTTTTTTTCTTCTAATAATGTCTGTTTTGGACATTTAATGTACCTATAAAATTTGATTTGAAATATAAAATTAAAGGCATGTGTATTAAGAAGTTAGGAGTGTGTATTTAAAATTTCTCTTACTTTATTCCCTAAAAAATGTATATTTTTAGGTGTGTCGTATTTTCCTAATGAAATATATGAGCAGCTTAACTAGCAGCTAGCTTAAGCTTAATTAATTACTAGTTCCATAGACCCTGCTTCCAAGCACTTGAAAGATGTTACGGACACAAAAACAAAAAAATAGGAGGGAAAAAGTGGTTTTACTATACAAAAGAAAATTTTTAACTGTTTCTCCTGCATTAGGTGCTTTCTTTACAGTGTTGTAAATAAAAGCACTGCAAACAAATCCTAGGTTCTCTACCTATGTGCGAAGTCATGGGTTCGAGTCACCATGGAAGCAGGAGTGAAACTCTTTAATCCTTTTTTTTACAAAAAAAAAAAAAAAAAAATCCCTAGGTCCACACATGATCGATCAGGTCCAACAGAATTATTTGTATTCCCACTACTAGGTACATTATTGGATTCCTTTCTATCATATTCCTACTAAAGAGATCTGAGAGCTTTGTAGAGAATCACAAGAACGTGCCTGGTGGCCGGGAAGCCCTTTTGAAGTTTCTGACACCACTCCTATATAATGGGGCTTGAGTTTTAAAAATTTTACCAGCAAGACAAAGCAAACCTAGCTAACTAGCTCGTTCATTTTCACTTCTAATTATTTCTTAAGCATGGCTTTTGAGCGCTTTGCTATGAGAGACGAGAGCTACGATGAGCGCTTTGTTATGAGAGACGAGAGCTACGGTGTTTTCTTGAACTGCAAGGCACCACCAGTCGTATCCGAGCGCCGTACCATAATAGAGGACTGCCATGGCGTGCAGTTCCTTTGTAGCCCCCCCGTGGCAGCGCAAAAAGTCATTGTCACCCCAGCAAATCAATACTTATACGCTACGAAAGATGAGTACCATGGCAATAGCTGGCCCAAGACTACCAGTACTTCTAGGCCTCCTCTTCCTCATCCTCTTAGAGGCTACTATCCCCAAGCGGTTAGCATGGGAAATCAAGTTCCTAATCTGACCAAAAGGCTTGAAGTTCCTCAGACGGCGAGAAAGCCCATCACGAGCGACGAGGCAGCCAAACTGTTCGGGGGTATTTTGATAACTGAATATCGTACCAAGAAACAGCATCGCGCTTGATTGATTCACTGGTACATGCAGAAGGGCAATGATGAATCTCGCTCCTAGAGTTTTCAGTTAGAGATGCGCTAGTATATATCTATCTATATGTGCATATGTATGTATCTTTCTTTTCTAACTTTTACTTTTCTCTTGAGTTCCAATGGAAGGACTGAACCTGTGAAAGTCGCCGGTGAATCTTCCACCGAGCTAGTTGTCTCGTAAAATCTGTAATATTTCATCATGCAATAATATAGTATAGTTGTGTATTATGTAGTTAATTTACAGTATGTAGAAAGATGGGATCAATCTCAAGTTATATATTATATTTGGAAAATGGGATCAATCTTAAAAATGTGTATGCATGTTATAGCACGCAAGATAATTTGACTCAACAAAAAAGCAAAACTCAAAATTTGTGTGAAAATAATTTGTTCGATTTTTGTTGCAAAATCAGGTGGCTCAGACTCAACTAAGACATTAATTAAGAAAAGGGCAATGATATAGGGCCTCAATGAGGCCTAAGATTTATGGCCTCAAATCCTAGGTGTCATGCCATGTAAGCAAATACTAATTTTATTTTTAATTTCACATAATATATCTTGCCACATCATACTATTGCAACACCAACGTTACTCATTTTATATTTCCTTTTAGATGTTAGGAGTGAATGAATTTAATTAGGTGACGAAAAAAAAATTCAGCTATTAATTATGCATTAATTTAAGAGATATGTCAACAAATTCTTTAACCAATATTTTTCTTCATTTATTTAAATTCTTTCCTATAATTTTTCTTTCCAAATAGCATAAATATATTGAATTAGGTGTCAAGAAATAGGTAATAACAATAATCCAAAAAAAATAGCATTAATAAATTGAATTTGGAAAATACATATGTCTAAATTGAGAGGTAAGAAAAAAAAATTCATGTTAGTAGCATTCATTAATTATCATCTACAATCTAAATATAAGAAAAATAAACAAACAGAAAATAATAAACTAAAATATAACGTTTAAACCCTAGCTACATAAAGAGAAAAGAATGAACATAAGAACATATATAATGATATAACTATGTATTTTTCAGATTATATTTTCAAAATTTACAGAAACGCAACAAAGGTTGAACTCATATACATGTATTATGCAAATCTATTGATCAAATGTATGTGCAAATCTATTGATCAAATGTATGTGCAAATCTATTGATTGAATTACATGAAATTTTTTCTATTCTTGACATTGTTATTTAAATCTAAGCATGAGTGTAATGAAAAGAAAAAAAAAAGACAAAATAATTTTTTCTTTTAGAAAAAAAATCAAAATAACTTGGAGTTATTAGATTTTGGAAGGCTAAAATTGTATTTTTCTCAATAATTACATTGCATGATTTGACAAATAGGTGATGTGTGTAGGTGACATGACATGACACCTAATATTGAGGCCATAAATCTTAGGCCTCATTGAGGCCACAAATCATTTTCCTTAAGGAAACTATCGAAAATTTATGTGCCGGCTATCCTTGTGTTTACTCTAGCAAAACCATACATATTTTTAGCAAAAATGATTTGTAGTGTAAGGAAGAAAAAAAAAATCGTAGTTTTAGGCACATCACTTTCTACACTAGTTGTGAAACAATATGTGCTTTTATGCAACACAATTTCAACCAACTGACAAAAACCATTCCTACTATGTATTAGGTAAAACTCTTCATAGGTTTAGCGAGAGTTGCTACGTACTTTTAGATGGAAGTATTATTTCTTTTCCGAAGACATTAAAACATATACAAAACTTTGAGACCAAATATGCCCTTACCTCAACACATTTCTCAGGGCTACCTACAGTCGGAGCAGCGGGGGAAAAGGCAGAGGCAGGCTGTGTGGGCGCGCGGCGTAACAAGTTGATGACCGTTAGCAATGATAGTACATGAGTCAGCTATCCCATCCTCTTCTTACTCCACCTCATTTCCAGGTTCTTTGGAAAAGGGGAGAGGCAAGATGTACGGTGTTGGACACACACGTTCTAGGATTTCTATGCTTGGTGGCAGATTCAAAAGTTGATCTAGTAACGACTTCTACAACAATTGCCTTCATAGGGGGTGTTGTATTTGTGTTTTTTCTTTGAGTTGTGTAGTGGTCTGAGACATGTATTCTTTCCTCTCTTGTTAAGTTTTATTTTAGTCGCTCTGAATAAGAGAGCAGAGCCATTCTCTATTGGACTTTGTTTGGTAGGAATTTTCTCCCCATGTAACGCTGAAAATGCATGGCAATATGTTGCTTGAGGGGTTTAGGCTTAGTGTATGTAATTTTCTGATTGTGGCTCAATGTAATCGTGAGTATATATGAACATTCAATCTCCTGAAAAAATAATATATATACCAGAGCGAGGCCTCGCTCTGAAATTAAAGTGTGAGGTTGGAGTTTAGGGTCACTTTTAGGTCTCATATCCATATCTCGACCGTTCAGTTTTTAGGTACGAATGTATAAATCATCTTTGCCAACTTTCAGCCAAACTAATGATTTTTAAGGTATCTAACTCGCTTAAACCAATGGACGAACTGAATCTGTCTAACCTGAACCGTACTAGCTTTAAGGCAGTTATCAATGCCTTAACGACCATTAATTTGGCTGAAATTTTGCAGAGATGATCTATACATTAGTACCTAAAAACTGAACGGTCGAGATGTGAATATGAGACCGAAAAGTGACCATAAACTCCAACCTGACACTTTAATTTCAGAGCGAGGCCTCGCTCTGGATATCATCTGTGTGTGTGTGTGTATATATATATATATATTCATTAAGGGATCTTTTTTTTTTTTGTCATTTTAAGGAATCCTTAGGACTCACTTTTTTATCGCATTTCGACATCTTGACAGTTCAGTTTTTAGGTATATATGAATAGATCATTTTTGCAATTTTTCATCCAAATTGATGATCATTACTGTATCGAACTAGATTAAATCAATTGACGAACTAAATCTGTCCAACCTGAACCGTTTGTGTTCATAATTTTAAATCGCAGTTATGAATGTCTTAAGGATTATCAATTTGGCTGAAAATTTGTAGAGGTGATCTACTCATATATACCTAAAAACTGAACAATTGAGATGTGGATATGTGATCGAAAAGTGGGTCTAATAAGCTATCATTTAAAATTGCCAAAAAAATGGATCCCTTACTAGAAGGGCCCTGTATGTATGTATGCATGCATGCTACCTCTTTTTGCAACTAAAGTCAAAGAAAACATATATACATATGACTTAGGTATTACCAATTTTCTGTCAAAATGTCTTACTATAACGCACACGCGTAAAAATTTTCAGTACTTATTTTGTCATTGAATGGTAGATGGCTACCAACTAGTGGGAGATTCATTTCAAAACTTTGCGCACGTGTGTGTTTATATATAGAGAAAAATGCACCAACAGTCTCTCAACTCTGGTGCACTGGCTAGTTTAATACTCAAACTCAAAATGTTATCAATGTGATATACCTGGAGTCTTATATTGCCATCAACTGCATACTTCCGTTAAATTTCCGTGATGGCTCCGTTAATAAAGTGACGTGTACGTCAAACACGTGGGTCCCAAAAAAGGTAAATTGACCCTCCGCTACTACCACCAACTAATTTCCTGCCCTTTTCAATAGAGAATGATCGTTGCATTTCCTCCAAAATTCATTGTACCACACAAATTTTCCTCTAAATTAACTATTTAGCACATAACTTGATTTCAATCCTTTTAATTTTGCATCCTTACCCAACATAAACATATCATTTCTACTCATCACTACTAATTGTTAAATTAACTCAGCAGTCATATAGATCCAAATAAAGGTAAAATTTCAACCGCGTGAGATGATATTCCAACAACCCAGATGAAGAATTTATAAACATAACCAAACCAAACCAAACCAAAATCAACAATAAGGCTAGAATTCGAAGGAAGGAGAAGGAGAAATAAACTAGGTCACGGACGCTTTCTTTGAAATTTCCAGCGGAAACAACAACCACATGATTAGTGGGTGATTTGCTTGGTTTAGTTTCAGAAGATAAAGGCTATAAACAGAGCATAACGTGAAAGAAACTAGGAAGGAATGATTGGATGATTATTATTTGGTTTGCAATTGGATTTAAAAAGAAAATCGATTTTCTTCATGAAACTTAAAAGTACCAGAAAGCTATAAGAACAAATTTTTTCAATCAGTGGGTCAAAGGCAAAGAATGAGATGCTTAGCCACTTATTGGCTTCTTGATCTTTAAACTTCTGACACTAGACGTACTCAATTGTAGAACAAAAGGAATAGCTAGAGAAGCTTGGCCTCCTTCTGCCAGAGGCCTAGAGATGCGAGGACGCCGTAGAACTAGTTGAACAAGAACATTTTAGATCGGAGAAGAAGAGTAACAAATCAAAATCGCAGCAATCAAATCGGAGGGTTTTGTCGCTTTGGTGTGCCAATAGAGCGAGGGAGCGTTACTGATGGAATGAGTGCCGTTCCCCTGATCAGCTAATGACCAGGGATGATATGGTCAACTACCGTCCGATTGAAATCGGACGGTTAACAGATCTCATCTTTTAAAAAGCTAGAGAGCTGTCAACCGTCCGATTTCAATCAGACGGTAGTTGACCATATCATCCCTGGTCAGTAGCTGACCAGGGGAACATCCCTGCTGATGGAATTGAGTGTTTTGGCGTTTTGCAGAGGTTTAGGAAGAAGAAAAGAGGGCTATTGGGTTTTTATATTTTTGTCAATAAAAAAATAAAAATAAAAAGCGATTAGGTAAATCCATTTGGGTAAAAGGGCATGTTTGCCCTTTTTTTTTCTCCACATGCTTGACTTGACACGTCACTTTTTTAACAGAGTCATCACTGAAATTTAATAGAAGTATGTCGATGATGACAATATAAGACTTCAGGTATCATATTGATAGCTTTATGAGTCTAGGTATCAAACTAACCAGTGCACCAGAGTTAAAAGACTATTGGTGCATTTTTCTCTTATAGAGCCCTTCCAGTGAAATTTTTTTTTTTTTTTTCATTTGAAGAAATTCTTTTTCAGCCAATTGATGACTGTTAAGGTATCTAACTAGATTAAATAAATCAATGGATAAACCAAATCTGTCCAACATGAACCGTTCATGTTTATAATTGTAAATTACAGTTATAAACGGCTTAACGATTATCAATTTGGCTGAAAATTTTAGAAGTAATATACTCATATAGATCTAAAACTGAACGGTCAAAATGCTGATATGTAATTAAAAAGTTAGTCTAATAAGCGATCTCTTAAAATAGCCACAAAAAAAAAAAAAAAAAAAAAAAAAAATCCCTCACTAGATTATATATATACAACCAATTTGCTTGGGCCGGCAACAGATGTTTCTACCACTGTTTTTTTTTCTTTCTTTTTTGGGTGAAGATGCTTCTACCACTGTTACAGTATGACTGAATTTGACTCACAGGGATAACATGCCAGTCAACAAAGAGTACCTTATCCCGCAATCAACATCTCACAGACCATCTCGATCAGAACAATGTTGTTGCATATGGACATAATTCTAGTCACCCCTAAACTTTCGGTGCCACTTGAAGTCTTGAACTAATGGTCTTGAGCTATGCGTCCATCCTCATAAGTTGGAAGGGATAGTTCAGCAAATTCGATCTGTTTTAATTTAGGATTCGTACGTAATTAATGGTAGCTTGACTAGCTTCATCTTAGTTTGATTTATCACTTTCACACTTTAATCAAGCACACTGCCGTTTCACCTGTTTGTCAAATGAGTAAGAACACATCCAATTTCTCCTTATCATCCCCACCAAAATATATATATATATATATTAGAAAACTCAACTCGATTGGTTCAAAAACTGAGACGAGCAATACACTAGGGGCAGATTGATTTCACCACATAAAATTTTGAGTCATTCGTTGTCCGGTATCATCGTTATCGATCACCTGCATTTTCCTTTTCTAAAAATGTGATGAAAGAAAATAGTCGTTGTAAAGTTGGAACAAAGATAATTGATATCATCAAGTATAGAAAGCCTTGATCATCTTAATAACAAGTTTTGAATCTTCTTCCACCTGAATTTGAAGCCTTTTAGCCCAAATATATTGTTTTTGAAGTTATTGTTTTCACTTGCAAAACCTATTAGAACATAGCCTGCAATAACATATATGTCATTATGATATTTTATAACCAAATTAGCCGAAATTTTACCTTCTGCATTTACAGCACCATCAAAATTTAATTTTTAATAAGGAGGACTCCAACTTATAATAATCTTTCTTTTTGTTTGAATTTTCTCAAAACAATTAGCACTTCCAATAATCAAAAAAGAAATTGTTTAACATGACAAACAACATCATGTGAGTCTTATTTTGAACGATTAATTTATTCCTCTGATTCTAAATTTTTCAACAAATTGTTACTACTTTATCCATATTTAAGAATGAACGGGGACGTACGTGTTGCAAATGGAGGATAATCATGTTTTTTTTCCTAATCATCGGGGTAATTTGGCAACTGGAGCTACCTCTCACTGATCGATTATGGTCCAAAGTTGGTGCAAGGCACAAAGTGCGTATGGTCATGTGCTTAATCGAATAATATTTTTCCCAAGGAGATGGAGAAAAGGACAAGACATCCACACTCCTCATTATTCTATTTATGTTACATTGTTACCCGCTACTTGTGGAATGATTAGACATCCCATTAGAACGATTAGAGCCCAGAAATGGGGTCCTTAATTCAGAATTAGTTATATGCCGCGTGATTAAGAAGCACTTTGAAAATTCAAAAAGAGAAAAAAGAAAAACACTTTATAATTTTTTATAGTATTGGATTCGTTTCTATCATATTCCTACTAAAGATCAAAGAGGCATCGTGGAGGATCACAAGAACATTATCCAAACCCCGACCTTTTCTCAGAGGCTTCGGAGATTCTATATAAGCTGCTGGGTTCTTAACCTTTGATTCAGCAAGACAAGGCAAACCTAGCTAGCTAGCTACTTGATCTTTGCATTCATTTCCCAGTTCTATTTCTTCTCTTTCTTACGCATATATGGCTTTTGAACGCCTTCCCAAGAGCCATGGTGTGTTCTTGAATTGCAAGGCACCCCAAGTATTATCCGAAAGCCACACCATAATAGAGGACTGCCGTTATAGTACCTCTTCCATGACACCACAAAAAGTCTTTCTCCCTTCAGATCAATACTTCAATGCTACAAAAGACGAGTACCGTGGAAGCAGCTGGCCCAACACTACCAGTCACGCCACCATAGTAAAGGACTGCCGTTATAGTACCTCTCCCATGACACCACAAAATGTCTTTCTCCCTTCAGAAGAATACTTCAACGCTACAAAAGACGAGTACCGTGGAAGCAGCTGGCCCAACACGACCAGTCACGCCAGTACTAGTCCTCCTCTTCCTCGTCCTTCTCAAGGCTACTATCATCCACAAGTAGTCAAAATGGAATATCATCAAGTTCCTAATCACATCAAGAGGTATGGCAACATCGAATATCCTCCGTCTGCGGAAAGGCCCATCAACAGCACCGAAGCAGCCAAAAAATACGGAGGATATGTGATCACTGAATTCCGTAACAAAAATTCGCGCTAAATTAGTTCACTGGTACACGCAGAAGGAAAGTGGTTGAATCTCCTAGTCTTTACTGTTAGATATGCGTTCGTACTTGGTATATATCTAGCTATATGCGCACGTATCTTCTTATGTATGTTTGTTGTCTAGTTTTTACTCATCTTTTAGTTTCCGTGCCTCCAAGAAGGATGGACTCTGAGAAAGTCTCCGGTGAATGAATCACCAAGCTAGTTGTCCTGCAAAATCTGTATACTCCATCTTTCACTGTGAAATATAATGTGTATGTATTTCATGTATATAACTGACATATACAAAAATGCAATAAAATCAAGAAGTACAACAGAAAAATGAAACGATTTAAAAAAAAAAAACTGTGAATTATATCTAGCGAGGTTTCAAAATATATGAACTCCAATGAGACCTAAGGACAAAGCCGTAACTATCGGAATGTAGGCTAGGTCCATACTTCTAGGCAAAAGATTCTTTCTTTGAAGCAAAAATCTAGTCTTATCCAAACCAAAACATTACTACTTTTAGGCCCTGTTTGTTTCATAGGACTATTATACCCCACCTTAATAAATTTCTATAATAATCCAGGACTCCTCTAACCTGACCTATGCTATACTAATACCTTATCTATGTTTGGTATTGTGTAGGACTAAAGAGCAGAATAATCACAATAGTGATATCCCATGTTTGATAGTGTACTGAACTAAATTAATTTTGAATACCACAATATTTTTATTTTTGAGCAAAATATCTATTAATAAGAGACAATATTTCTAATGTAATAAAAGATCATTTTCATTGAACATTTTAACATACATTGATCGACAGTTTGGTGACTCAACTTTACAAAATATAAAACTGATAGTAAAATGTTCATATATCCGAAAGGCAAGGGCTCATGTTCTTCCTCTTCCCTTTGAACTGAAATGGTGAGACCTCTGCCTCTTCTTTTGCACTTCAGTTATAGGGTCAATCTCTCTGAATGGCATCCCTATTAGAGCCAAAAGCGTCTGAGCTTCTTAATCTGTTTTAGCAGTTGTTTTGATGCATAAAACCCAAGTCAATGAGTCGAACAAGGAATGCATACTTCATCTGCAAAAATCAACAGTTGGTGCATGAGATTTTATGAATTTGGGATTATGCATGAGATGACATATACATTATCAATGGATCTGATCAAGCATACAAATAAGGATTGAAGGAAAAAGATTTATCATATCCATTATTGCTCTCTTTCTTTCTAAAAACCATACATATAAAATATAATCATATCCATATTGACCAAGTATTCATATATACAGAACTAGAAATTGTTACAGGCAATCTACAGGGCATGCATGCGGGTGGAACACCGCTGCTTTATCACGAGATGCAAAGTGTTGAGATGCATTATGGAAATATGTTTAACCTTTATAATCCATCAGCAGAATATGTGCCCGGTCATGACAGGCAGCAGTCTCAGATTGGCATGAATGAACGGCAAATTGTACCAGCAGATGAGTCCCTATACAAACAGTAAGAAATGGAAATGACATTACTGGAGGAGATATACCATTCTATGCAACCCATTTCAGAGTGAGCAAGACAGAACGATCGATGCTACCTTGATGGGATTTTAATACACATAGCTTAGATAGTAAGACATATTTCTCTCTTATATGCAACCTTTTATAAATTTGTGTTGAAATTGTTATAAGCATAAGGCCATTAGTTTTTGCAATCTAGAGGATGGGATCATAGGTTCAGTAAATTAATGTGTTTCCAACAATGAGAGCTTTATCAATACGAAATTGGCAACACAACAGACTTCTTAAGCAACAATACAACCAGTCAACCATAGAATTATTCAAGGAGGACTCTAAATTGTAATCAGTATATAGCAATAAGTTGAAAAAATATATATATATATATATAGCAATTCTAACTCAACAACATACATCAATTCTAACATTCAAATCAATGAACAACAAAAAGAGAAAAGCCCAGTCATGAAATTGATCAAAATTCTTAACAGATCAAGCTACCCAGACACCAAATCCTTAATCAATCAGTATAATAATCATAACCCATAAACAAATTACAATAGATAATCAATCCATAGTCTTTGATAAAACAAATCACAGTAGACAGAGAAAGAAGAAGGTGAAGGGATCACTGAACAATGATCTACGCAAGAGAGAGTGTGAGAAAGGATAGAAATTGAACCTGAACAAGAGCAATCGAAGGAGACTGAAGCGAAAAAAAAATGAGGGAGGGACAAGGCTGAAGCTAAGAATAACTGAGGAGAGTTTGCGTTGTATAAGACTGGCTTCGAGAGTCCGGTGAATTTTGGTGTCATTGTGTAAGAAGGTGCGGAGGCAGATTAAAGGGACTGCATAGTCTCATTTAAGTGAGTCCTTATTTCAGCCAAACATGGGATAACTCTTATATTCTAATAAATATAGAAAATTACACACAAGTGATCTTTTGAAACTTTAATTATTGATAAGGCCACTTAATTTTTTTTATACACATAAGGCCACTTGTTTCCACAAAGTAATTCATTCCTGACAATTTTACCCTCCCTCTTAAGAAACCCAATTAGTTCCCATCGGTCTACGCCCTTACCCCCCCCCCTCTCTTTCTCCGATCACAGTTTCTCTCTCTCTCTCCTTGACCACAGAATTTCACGCCTTTGGTCTTCGGCTCTCCGCCTCCGATTCCTGCAACCACCGGAACGACGCTCCTCTCTCTTTGATTCCGGCGACCACCGCTTCCGATCTGGTGAGATTTCAATCGATCTAAGCTTTCGAAACCTCAAAACGACGCCGCCTTACCTGTGTCTGACCTGCGACTCAAAGATCCATGGTGCCAATAAGCTCGCGTCGCTCCACCAGTGCGTGTAGATGTTCAAGGATTGCGAGCAAGCTTCGGTCGTCGTCACTAACAAGGCCGACGTCGCTGTTCTCTGAATTTGGTGTTGGAGTGCTTCTGGATCTCATTCTCGGTGTAAATCTGAGCGTTGTAGGCGTTTCTCGGTGTTCGGCCATCGACATTCCTAGCGTTCTTGTGCTCCCATACCTCACCGCCATTGCTCTCACCTCGATTCAGACACCTGCAATTTCAGCTCGCCTCCGACGGCGGCCACTGAACCGGTCTCAATCCACGGCTGCGATTGCGTTTTTTCTAGAAGCTCTAGCAATGGGAGCTTCCGTGGAGGCTAGGGTTTCGGCAGGGAAGGCTCGATTGAGTCGTTGCTATTGCGCATGGAGAGGATGATTGTCGATCAAGCGAAGGCGGGCCCACTCGAAAGGGACATTCACTTGGTAAAGTTTCCTTCTCTCTCGAGCTCAATTTCACTTTTCGAGTTGAAATTGGTGGTGATTGTTGACTGAGAAGCTTCGGATACCATTGTTTTTTACTCTTCGTCATATAGCTTTAGTAGTTTTCCAGTGCTGCTTAGTTTTGTTTGAGTTTGGACTAGAGCTGTATTGATGAAATAGGTGAGTAGATATGTTAAAATAGCTTATGCTGGCATTAGTGTTCACAATAAGTTAAAATTATAGTAGATTATTGAACAACGAGCTTTGGATATTATCATTTTTATAGCTTAAGCTGCATTGATGAAATAGGTTACTCAAATTTGCTTCACATGACTTATCTTCATATATAAGCAAGTAATTGCACTCTTAATAGCATTTCCTGGACAAACTGTATGGTTTCAGTGTGCCTTATTGGATTCTAGTAGTGAATTTTTTGGGAGCCCTCTATACACCTAGGAGATAACTCAGGTTTTTCTGTCTACATTTCTGTATGAAATTTATGGCTGCATGGTTCGTTTCTACGCTGCTTCCTTCTACTATGTGTACATGGTTGTGTGTGTGTGTAAAGAGATAAGGAAAGAAAAAAAGTAAAAGAAAGTTCAATGAATGGAAAAAAAAAATTGATAGTATAAGACTGCAACCACTTTGCAGCCAATGAAGTGATTGACTAATATCTAGTGAACTTAGGTGAAGTTGCTTGATGGCCGGAATAAAATTAAACTCGATGAACAGTTGTGTATATATCCATAAATGGAAAGGCTTCACATATGATCAAATGAAACTTAGTTTTCTTTTGTTTGTGATTTCGTATCTCTACCATTTCTTGGTTGAGATTTGTGTTGCACTATCAACATGGACAAACATGGACAATCATCATATGATGTTGTGCAATAAATTTCTTTGTCAGTAGCTTTTTATTACTGGTCAAGTAGCTTTGTACATGTGTCATAGTAGGTTTATGTACCTATATCAGTAGCTTTTTAGATTACTTGTTTTTGATTATCTAGTTAATAAAGAGTACCACATTTACAGTGCAGCTGCACGCTGCTGATTTTAGTTTGCATTTCAAATATTAATATTTTGTAGTATCTTTGTTCCTGAATTCTTTCCCTTTGCATTTGCAGTGCCAGATTACGAAAATCATGTCAATTTTGGATAGTGAAGGCTCCATTGACCAAGAGGTCATTCGGTCAGCTAAGAAATGTTGCAATGAAGTCTAGTGTTGAAGGTGGCAAAAAAGGTCTAAGGTTAGCGTAGAGTGGTAGAGCTTGACAAGAAGAAACATCAATGGTGGCCATTTGAAATATGACACTAGCATTACCACATTGACAGTAGCTTTCTACAACTATTGTAATAGATTTTCACAACTATGGTTGTGGCATTTTACAACTATGAAAGTAGCTGTATCATTTACATTTCCATAACTTTGTTAGTCTCTGAGAATAGTTTTCTCATTATCTGGGAGTAGCTTTTGTTCTACTTGTTTATTGTTTTTGGCGTTGTTGAGAGTAACTTTTGATGATGGTTATAGTAGCTTTTGTTATTGTGAGAGTAGTTTTCTGGTGTTGGTGACAGTAGTATTTGTTCCTGGTGAGAGTAGGTTTTGGTGTTGGGGACAGTAACTTTTGTTGATATGGATAGTAGCTTTTGGTTTTAGAGAGCGTAGCTTTTGTTAGTGACAGTAGTTTTTGTTGCTAGTGACAGTAGTTTTTGTGACCTTGTTGGAAATCTTACCAGCGTAGCTTTTTGTTTGTGATAGTAGCTATTGTTACTGATGATAGTAGTTTTTGTGACCTCGTCAGAAATTCCACCAGCGTAGCTTTTGTTGCTAGTGACAGTAGTTTTTATTGCTAGTGATAGTAGCTTTTGTGACCTCACCGGAGGTTGCCGAAAATCTCATCAGAGTAGTTTTTGTTGCTAACCACAGTAGCTTTTGGCGGTAGTGACAGTAGCTTTTGTGACCTCGCCGGAGGTGGCTAGAAATCTCATAAGAGTAGCTTTTGTTGCTAGCCACAGTAGCTTTTGGTGTCAGTGACAGTAGCTTTTGTGGTCGCCGGAGTTCGCCGGAAGTTGGCCGGAGATCCGCCGGAAGTTGGCCGGAGGTCGACCGGAGACCCGCCTGAGTTGGTCGGCGACCTCGCCGGAGAGGAGAGAGAATAATTGTTGATTTTGTACTCTAGTAGTATTTATGTAAATATGTTGGTTTTTAATATCCAAAATATAACACTTTTTTTAGTCTAGTGGCCTTATGAGGGAAAAAAACTAGTTGGTGACCTTATGGCTAAAAAAACAATCAAAGATGCACTTATATGTAATTAACCCTCCCATATAACAAACACCACCTTATACTAGCTGCTTTCCTAGAACCAACTGTAGTTTTGAGGCACTAGACAAGGTTACTTAACAGAGAATTACTTTATGCACGTCAACACAGTTTCGATAAGCAAGATTAAAAATAATAATAATAACACATAGTCTTAGCTTGCGTAGATCCTATAATATTAGATATGCACCCCAAACGGACACCCGGCCCAAATTAGTGTTCAACCTTATCGGGAACTGTTCTTAGCTAAGAGTTTATCCTTCGTCTCTGATTATATTTCTTTTGAATTTCAAAATCTGTCAAAATAAAAAATATCGTTTTCCGTGGAAATGATATCCAACTGCAAGAAGAAACAATAAGAATCGTCAAAATATGTAGGACAATAAGGCCTAACTGCTGTTTGAACCCAAAATAACATTTTTTCCGACATGGGGGACTTGAAGAAGACCGGGCCAATATCCGTGGCCCAAACTATATATTTTCGATAAACTCGGAATATATTGTTTAGAGGCTAAATAAAGCCTACTTGGAGGCCAAGCAATCTTGGAGCAAATCTGAATATTCTCAAGATATCTGATAATTAATGGTGATTTGTTTGCTTGATTGCCAAATACTGTGCAAGCGAGTAGATTGGGTTGATCAATTAAGGAAGGAAACAATGATCCTTCGTTGTCCTTTAGTACCAATATACATGCAAATAGTTAAGATTCTCATGCAATTGATGGCATGGTGGACGTGTATAAGGAGCATGCAATGGCAATAATCAAGGAATATATATACAAGCTACATGAATCAAGGCCAATACGTGGCTATTTCACATATATACACATGCATGGTAGAAGACAATCAAGGAAGAGATAGCATGGTGGGCCATCAACTATTTGCAGCCAATAAGATGCAAGGAACCAAGTTTTCCCATGTAGTCAAGCAATTAAGGTGGACGTGAAACACTTCAAGGGGATTGCAATAAATAAGGGTGATATAATTATACATGATTGCATAGCTACAAAGTCCCTGCGAGAATATATACATATAATTAATGCATATCCTGCCACATTCAAGAGGAAGATTATGTCTGAGACTCTAAGAGGCAATTAATCCTTGCCTACATTCTAGCGGCGACAGAGGAGGATAATTATTAATTATCGCTTACGATAATATCAAAACTATTAAGAGTTTTGATTTGATTCAAGGCCAATAACTGTGGCCTAAAATATAGTATTTCATTCCTATTTGGAAATAAAATCTGCAGCAGCCTATATATAGAGGCTAAAGACGATACAGAAAAGGACTTCTCGCTTAGCAATCGATCCCAGCGATTACAAAGCCTCCCCGGAGCAAACCCTCAACCTCGTTGAAACCCGGTGACCGCCCGCCAGTCCTAGTCTCCTCGCGAGCCGACTGTCAGCCTCACCAGATCAACCCGGCGACCGTACTTCCAGTCCCAGTCTCCCCAGGAGCCGACTGCGAGCACAACCGCCACTGTTACTTCCAGCGAAGCAAGGGTAACGCCCTCGCAACCCAGCGAAGCTAAAGTCACGCTTTAGCAAACCCGTGCTTCTCTCAACTTCCCAGTGATTGCTCTGCTTAGTCTACAACACTAAGTATCGATTCGGTGAACGCAAAGAGACCACAACCAAAGCCCTTACCCGCGTAAGGCAAAGAAGTCCTTTTCCGAAAGGCAGGAAAAGAACCCTGTGACGAGGTTGGTGCTCTCCTCGTCCACAGCGCTTGAAGAAGAAGTCAGGTCACGGGACTACCCCAACGACTGCACCCCGCGGTGCTGGCACGCCTGCGCAATCACTCGCTCAAAAGAGACTGTTTGCACACCAGCTGGTTTTGGAGCCAAACAACTGCTTAGTTAAGGACATTTTTAATCAGAATTTTAGAGATAATATTTCAGACCAAAAAAATAATTAAAATTTTAGAGATAATATTTGAATTGCAGGAATCTTATGTTTAGGAGGACAGCAGTATGTAGTTACCAACTGAGCTTATGTTGACAGTACAGGTCATTGAGTAGAATGCTGCGGCAGAATTCGAGGGATGCACGGCTTCATTAGTTAATCAGTTCATGAATCTTTGTCCCTGGACAACATAATTTGTTATTTTTCTTAAAATTCTGTTAATTGTGAATTTGGTGGGTAACGCAAAGATCATTAAGGAAGATGATGGAATGCATGGAGAAGAAGTAAGCCTCTACTATGGTTGGAGTGAATAGGACAATGTACACATGCACCACCTTAAACATAGGAAATTCATGCACACAAAGCAAACCCTTGACCAACTAATCAAAACCAATTAAGCAGCAGTTGTAACAATGTCTTTAATTAGATCAAAACAGAGCTATATAACAAAGAGGCGCAAAGAGGATTAGTTCATCCACATTTTAATAGTTAGGCCTCCCTTGGAGGTTTCCAATGAATATATCTCATAAAACATTATAAAATCTTATACAATTCCTCACTAGCACCTGTCTTTTATTGAAGGGTGGCCATGGCTATCAATGCAGGAATGTCTTGGCGGAGCCACGCCTTTCTTATCGTGTGCTTAGTTCCACTAGCCCATCTTGCGACCGCCCGTGAAAGACAGATAATTCCTCCGGTATTACCCGATGTTTTCCGCGGCAACAATTTGGCTCGCCATGGTAGAGCTGATCCCACTGAGAAAATCTTCAACGTTCTAGATTTTGGCGCCGTGGCCGATGGAAAGAAAGATTCAGCCATTGTAAGTGTTTTTAAAGTGTTAAAACAAGAATTTTGTAAACGAGCTTAGAATGTGATCATAACATTTGTCTGTAAATATGTGTCATTGTTACACTCTATTAAGTACTTGCATGATGAAATTATATCTACTTTGGGTCTGATATATGGTGAAATTAATTCACTGCAGTATTTCATACGAACATGGATTGCGGCGTGCCGGGGTACTCACACTGGGAAATCAAGGGTTGTGATTCCGGAAGGGACGTTCAAAGCAGGGCCAGTTATATTTCAGGGTCCATGCACCTGCGCGAAACCTATAATTGTTGAAATTAAAGGGACCGTATTAGGAGCCAATGACTTATCCTTATATGAAGAACCATACTGGATTTTATTTGAAAAGGTGGACGGAGTGATAGTTACAGGCAAGGGTACTCTTAATGGCCAAGGTTCAAGTGTCTGGAAAAACGTTGAGAGCTGCAGCGGTAGCGACTGCAGTCCACTCCCATCGGTAGGTATTGTTGAGAATTCTAAGCATTGCTAGACAATATAAAACATCCTGAGTCTCTGGAAACTAATCCGACTTAACTAATGGATGCAGAACCTAAAATTTAACGGAGTCACAAACGGGCTCATCCGCGGCATCAATTCGATAAACCCTAAGGGAGTGCACATTTTCATCACGGACAGCCAGAACATTAGGGTGCGAGCAGTCTATATCGAAGCGCCCGGAACTAGCCCTAACACCGATGGCATACACATAAGTGACTCGAACAACGTGAGGATCGCCAGAACTCACATTTCTACCGGGGATGACTGCGTCGGTATGATTCAGGGATCCACCAACATTGCCATCAACAAAGTCTTTTGCGGACCTGGACATGGAATCAGCGTTGGTAGCCTTGGCAAATACGAGACTGAAAATGATGTGAGAGGGATCATTGTCAAGAACTGCACTTTTGCCAACACGGACAACGGTATCAGAATCAAGTCGTGGCCCGGATCGCAGCCAAGTCAAGCTACCGGCATGATTTTCCAGGACCTAATCATGCAAAATGTTAGGAACCCCATCATAATCGACCAGGAGTATGGTTGTAACGGCAAATGCAACAAAGCGGTACGTACAAGAAATCAATAAATCTAGCTAACACTAGGGCTAAATTAAAATCAAATGTTCTAATTTGTGCACGAATGCAGCCATCGAAAGTGAAGATCAGTAATGTGCATTATATCAACGTTAAGGGAACCACATCATCGGATATTGCAGTGGACCTGATTTGCAGCAGCCAGTCTCCTTGTGAAAACATTGAGCTTCGTGACATTGATTTGAAGTATGTGGGTCCGAAGAAAGTTCGGTCTACCTCTCTGTGCAAGCATGCGAAAATCGGTTATGGTGGCATTCAAAACCCACCAGCTTGCCGTTGAAGAGTGGCCGCGGCCTGATCAACTACTACATATACGATTACATAGTCAGTACTGGAAAGGGGATGATGGAGAGAGGAAGAAACTGCAATTTGGGACAAGTAGAAAGGTTTGTTGGGGCTTCTATCATGTATATACATTAATTTTACGTTTTGTAATGGGGGATTATAGCTTGATTTGTGTAGTATTTATGTCTCAGAGTAGCCCTAAAAAAAATTAACTACTCTTTTTATTACTTAAGTAGTTGTACTGCAGATATACAAGAAGATAGAAAATTCTATCGTACTGGGCTATTTGCAATAGAAAATCTTAATTTAATAGCTCTTTAAAAGCCAAGTTGAGATCAATTAAATCAAACTTTTCTCTTTGATTCAAATATGTATGCTATATGATAGACCAAGAGTCTTTCCGCACTTTCAGAAGTGAGAGCTACTTACGTTTTACCAGATGGTTTGGCTAATTACAGAACCTTATAAAGTTATTAATTTAGGCGGTTTTTTTTAAGCCGTGGGTTTTGAATGTGCTCAGTGTGACTTCAACGAAGATAACAAACCATTACCAAGATCATTAGATCATACATAATGGAAAAATCACTACAAATCAACCACATGAAAACATCTGAGAATTGGCAAAGACATGCAAATTAATGGTTAATTGTCAGCACAAGTAAGAACTATCTCAGTCCCTTCTCTCCAGTGAGGGTTAGGGTTTAGAGTGATGGACAAGGGTTTTGAGTCACTCCCTGCCGGCTGGTAATTGGCTTCGCTTATGCAGTGGTGGTTGAGTGGGGTGGCGTGGGGGTGGTTTTTCTTCACAAGGTGGCTGTGTAGGATGGAAGAAGTTATTACCAACTTGACAAGACGTTTAGCAATTGTGGATGAAGAGGAGGTGAATGTCATCCAGATCGAGGAACCGAAGGAGTTTGCTTCAGGAGGTTTTGGCTGGTGGGTAGGTTGTTAACCAATAGGCCTTTCTGTTTCGAGGCGTTGTGGAGCACTATGAGACGTTATGGGTGGTGAGGGAGAAAGTGACAATTTTCCAGTGGAAAGACTCTGATCGCATTCTCTTTTCGTTTGGATCTGATGTTGATAGGAGGAAGGCGTTGGGGGGAAGTCCTTGGACTTTCGACCATGCTCTATTACTGCTTTCTGCATTCGATGGTTTGATTGATCCAAGGCTGGTCCCACTGGAATCACAGGCGTTCTGGATCCGGGTTCGAGGCATCAAACCAGATTTCATGACTCCCAAACTGGCGGAGAGAATTGGGCGTCAGTTGGGCACCTACTACCCAATAGGTGGAGGTTATAGTGATGATGGCAGCGGGAGATTTCTTCGTATACGAGTTGGATTGTCAGTTAATAGGCCACTCCACAGATGGCTAATGATTTCTTTGGCTACAGAACTTACACCGGAGAAATTCCAGCTAGAATATGAACATCTGCCCTATCTTTGTTTCTTTTGTGGTAGGCTTGATCATGTGAGCTCTGGTTGTGCCCTACATAAAGAAGGGATCATCACAGAAGAGAGGTTTGGTAGGTGGAGAACTTTGGCCAGGGATGTCTAGTCGATTGATCCGGAGGGCCAATTGAAGGGGAACCGCTTTGGATTATTCCCAAAACCAAAGCAGTGGTCCTTGAGGGCGGAGGAGAATGAAGTTGTTGGAAGGATGCGGTCTCGACAAACTTTTGAGGAGATAGGTGGAAGTCTGCAGACAGAGATGGAAGTTGATGAACGAGCTGCAGAGTGATTACACACATTTTTATGCGTGTAATTACGTTCTAAACACTAGAATTAAGCTAATCTCCAAAGTAATTATTATATAATTAATCTATTTTTATTTATATTGTAATAAATAAGCGGATTTGTGGATTTCGGAAGAAGTGGCGCAAAATTGGAGTAATTTGAGATTTTTGACAAAATGACGAATCAATGATGAGTCGGTACCTCAACTAGAAAAGGTGGATGATGATAGCTAATAAAGAAAAGAGTCGAGGAAGGAATTGGGAGCATATTTAATTAATCTAATTAGAGATTGGTATTAGCTTAATTAATAATTAAACCAAGTTGGTTTAATTACAAGGGGAGCTGCGTGCATGCATGGACAGGTTTCTATGGGTTTAATTAAGTTTCCAAAATCAGCTGCACCATCTTTTTAGTCTTCCTCTTCCAGCGACACGTGCCACCTCCACCTCCATCACTCATACTTTCTTTCTACCCTACCACAGCATGCCACATGTCCAAACCTAATCTCCATCCACTCATCCTCTCATTGAAGCAGACCAATACGACCCATATATATAACACATTCCCTATCCTCTCTCTGGATTCTCTCTCACAATAGCCGCACCACACCAAACAGAGGCAGCCCCTTTGGGCTGCTCTCTCTCTCTCCTCTCCTTCTTCTCCTCCATTTTTTTCATAGTAGTTTTAGTTTTCATTTGGGTATTTGTAGAATTTCTCACACAAGCTTCAAGGATTCATCAACCTCTACTAGATTCGAGATTTGGGTAATTGTGGGAGCTATAATTCAAAACTAGTCACGCTAGCTTCCTAGCTAATTGTGATTATCTTTGTTTTCTCCTACACTTCTCTTCTCTTTTGTATTTGAATTTTGTAATTTTGATGTCTATAATTATGAGTTGTGAGT
Organism: Rosa chinensis; assembly: GCF_002994745.2. NCBI lineage: Eukaryota > Viridiplantae > Streptophyta > Magnoliopsida > Rosales > Rosaceae > Rosa > Rosa chinensis. Next base: position 49,166,844 of record NC_037091.1, read on the forward strand.
AATTTCTTTGTTGGGGGTTAGGGTTGTGTCCCTAACCCAAATTTTGTGTAAAAGATGTTTAATTTAATGTAATGATGCAATTTTCATATGATGGATGCTTATATCTATTTTTGTTGGGTTAAAATGCATGTTTAGGAGCCTAGTCAACTCTAGGGTGTGTATTTTGAGCATGTCTAGGATGAAGTTAGAGGCTTGACCCCCTCTAATTCCTAAGCTAGAAACCTTCAATTTCGTATTCGAGGGGTTATAAGCATGGTGATTTACACCCGTTGTGTGATTGCGCGGGCGGGTCGCTTAGTAGTCTAATTCCTCGATCTCTACGCCTCTTGATGTGAATTAGTGACCCTTGAACCGGCTCTAATTCATGCCAAGTGAGTCCCTACGGCCCATGAACCGGAGTAGGAATACCATGAAAGGGAATTTCGGTCCTTGAGCCTTGAACCGCCTTGGATACGACTACCGCCAAAGTAGGGATTTGCATCCACATTATATTAGCTTCCGACACATAGAATTTGGGTGAAGGAATCTCCCTAACACCCGACATTCCCATTTATTTGGTTACACTTTTATTAATTTCTTTGCATTTTTATTAGTTGCTTTACATTTCATTACTTTTTGTTATGTTAAAATCAATTCACAAACATTGAACTATTCCACTCATTTGTGCATATCCACCACTAGGTTCTTAGTTTTGATTAGGCTTTGGTGAAAATCAAAGCCGAGCATTGCTAAGGCTTGGTGCCTTAGATTAGTTTTATTTTATTTTATTTGTTTTATCTCCTTTATTTGCTTAGTGACTTTAGTTCCGACCACCCAAGGATTGTGGGTTAGCCACTAATCCCCGTGGTACGATAACTTTGGGCATTATATTTCCCTATCTTGACAATGATACGTACGGTTGCGTAAATGTGTATCAAGTCAATGAAATGTAAAGCAATAAAAAAATAAAAATGAAATGTAAACAATAAAAATGAGAATGCCGGGTGTTAGGGAGGTTCCTTCACCCAAATCTCATGTGTCGGAAGCTAATCTAATATAGATGCATATTTCCTATTTTGGCGGTAGTCGTATCCAAGGCGGTTCAAGGCTCAAGGACCGAAATTCCCTTTCATGGTATTCCTACTCCGGTTCAAGGGCCGTAGGGACTCATTTGGCCTGAATTAGAGCCGGTTTAAGGGTCACTAATTCACATCAAGAGGCGTAGAGATCGAGGAATTAGACTACTAAGCTACCCGCCCGCGCAATCACACAACGGGTGTAAATCACCATGCTTATAACCCCTCGAATACGAAAGTGAAGGTTTCTAGCTTAGGAATTAGAGGGGGTCAAGCCTCTAACTCCATCCTAGACATGCTCAAAATACACACCCTAGAGTTGACTAGGCTCCTGGACATGCATTTTAACCCAATAAAAATAGATATAAACATCCATCATATGAAAATTGCATCACTACATTAAATTAAATATCTTTTACACAAAATTTGGGTTAGGGACACAACCCTAAAACCCAACAAGAAAATTACTCACAACCCATTATTATAGAAATCAAAACTACAAAATTCAAAGAGAAAAGAAAAGAGAAGTGTAGGAGAAAACAATGATAGCCACAATTAGCTAGAAAGCCAACATGACTACTCTTGAATTATAACTCCCACAAGGGAGGGGATCCTCTCCTGAGCTTAGTTTTCACCTGACCTACCTGAGCTTCATAGGAGATGATGACACGTGGATATTATTAAATCCAATAGTCTATAAGTACTTCATTATTTCATTCTTTCCGATATTACCCTTATCTTCAACCCTCGAATTGAGAAACTCAGCAGTTAGCAGCTTCTCTCTCATCTGTACATTTTTTTTTTGAATAACTCTCATCTGTACTTTGAAAACCGAAAACAATCTCTCTCCTCTCATATTCTCATATTCTCTTTACCTCTCTCTCTCTCTCTTCCCTTTCTATACTGTTGCATTTCCATTCAAATCCAAGACTGGAGAGGATACACTTGATAGTCATGGACAAATTCTTTTAGCTTCCATGAATGGATACACTTGATAACAAACAAAAAGATGGAAAAAAAAATGAAAGATTTGAGGTCAGGAGTGGGGAGGATGGAAAAAAGAAGACGGGTGATAAGAATTGAAATGAGGTTTCAAAGAAAAGGATAAGATTGAAAAGAATGAAATAGTGGGTTTATTTCGGTAATTAATATTGCTAATTTCAGATTTATCCAATTTAAACCCAGTTTTTTTTTCCCCTCATTCGAATACCAACAATCACTGCTTTCTCCAATCAACAAATTGAATCAGTTTCTCTCTCTGAATGAGAGAGAGAGAGAGAGAGAGAGAGCTCTAAATAGATTCCCCATCTCCCAGTCCCCTTTGCTGAGCTGCACTTTCAGAAGTCAGAAAGATCAGGAAAGAGCGAAAGAGGGATTGTAGTGTAGGGCTCCTCCAAAGTAGAGTAGGGACTATACATCGAAGATCATGGCCGGCATCATACCCAACTTCTTCTACACAGACTGAGGAAGAGAAGAACGGTAGACAGGGAGGAAAAATAGAAAGAGAAAAGCCAAGTCTGCTGCAGACCATTAGATCTAATAATATCCACGTGTCGCCATCTCCTTTAAAGCTTACGTAGGTCAGGTGAAAACTTAGCTCAGGAGAGGATCTTCTCCCCTCCCACAATTACCCAAATCTTGAATCTTGTAGAGATTGAGCACTTGAAGCTTGTGTGAGAAATTCTCTAAATATCCAAAAGAAATTATAAAGAAAAGAGGAAAAATGGAGGAGAATGAGGAGAGAGAGCAGCCCAAAGGGGCTGCCTCTGTTTGGTGCGGCTACTGAGGGTGCCTCTGTTTAGATTTCTTCTCAGTTAGAGATAGGTAGCCATTGACTTGATACACATTTACACAAGCGTACGTATCATTGTCAAGATAGGGAAATATAATGCCCAAAGTTATCGTACCACGGAGATTAGTGGCTAACTCACAATCCTTGGGTGGTCGGAACTAAAGTCACTAAGCAAATAAAGGAGATAAAACAAATAAAATAAAATAAAACTAATCTAAGGCACCAAGCCTTAGCAATGCTCGGCTTTGATTTTCACCAAAGCCTAATCAAAACTAAGAACCTAGTGGTGGATATGCACAAATGAGTGGAATAGTTCAATGTTTGTGAATTGATTTTAACATAACAAAAAGTAATGAAATGTAAAGCAACTAATAAAAATGCAAAGAAATTAATAAAAGTGTAACCAAATAAATGGGAATGTCGGGTGTTAGGGAGATTCCTTCACCCAAATTCTATGTGTCGGAAGCTAATATAATGTGGATGCAAATCCCTACTTTGGCGGTAGTCGTATCCAAGGCGGTTCAAGGCTCAAGGACCGAAATTCCCTTTCATGGTATTCCTACTCCGGTTCAAGGGCCGTAGGGACTCACTTGGCATGAATTAGAGCCGGTTCAAGGGTCACTAATTCACATCAAGAGGCGTAGAGATCGAGGAATTAGACTACTAAGCGACCCGCCCGCGCAATCACACAACGGGTGTAAATCACCATGCTTATAACCCCTCGAATACGAAATTGAAGGTTTCTAGCTTAGGAATTAGAGGGGGTCAAGCCTCTAACTTCATCCTAGACATGCTCAAAATACACACCCTAGAGTTGACTAGGCTCCTAAACATGCATTTTAACCCAACAAAAATAGATATAAGCATCCATCATATGAAAATTGCATCATTACATTAAATTAAACATCTTTTACACAAAATTTGGGTTAGGGACACAACCCTAACCCCCAACCAAGAAATTACTCACAACTCATAATTATAGACATCAAAATTACAAAATTCAAATACAAAAGAGAAGAGAAGTGTAGGAGAAAACAAAGATAATCACAATTAACTAGGAAGCTAGCGTGACTAGTTTTGAATTATAGCTCCCACAATTACCCAAATCTCGAATTTAGTAGAGGTTGATGAATCCTTGAAGCTTGTGTGAGAAATTCTACAAATACCCAAATGAAAACTAAAACTACTATGAAAAAAATGGAGGAGAAGAAGGAGAGGAGAGAGAGAACAGCCCAAAGGGGCTGCCTCTGTTTGGTGTGGTGCGGCTATTGTGAGAGAGAATCCAGAGAGAGGATAGGGAATGTGTTATATATATGGGTCGTATATATATGGGTCGTATTGGTCTGCTTCAATGAGAGGATGAGTGGATGGAGATTAGGTTTGGACATGTGGCATGCTGTGGTAGGGTAGAAAGAAAGTATGAGTGATAGAGGTGGAGGTGGCACGTGTCGCTGGAAATGGAAGACTAAAAAGATGGTGCAGCTGATTTTGGAAACTTAATTAAACCCATAGAAACTTGTCCATGCATGCACGCAGCTCCCCTTGTAATTAAACCAACTTGGTTTAATTATTAATTAAGCTAATACCAATCTCTAATTAGATTAATTAAATATGCTCCCAATTCCTTCCTCGACTCTTTTCTTTATTAGCGATCATCATCCACCTTTTCTAGTTGAGGTACCGACTCATCATTGATTCGTCATTTTGTCAAAAATCTCAAATTACTCCAATTTTGCACCACTTCTTCCGAAATCCACAAATCCGCTTATTTACTACAATATAAATAAAAATAGATTAATTACATAATAATTACTTTGGAGATTAGCTTAATTCTAGTGTTTAGAACGTAATTACACGCATAAAAATGTGTGTAATCACACCCCCACACTTGAACTTTGCTTGTCCCCAAGCAAACTAAATGTAAACATAATCCGAAAATCTACTAATTAACAAACAGAAAAGAAATGTAGCATTAACCTTTCCAACCATAACCCTCGGAGAACTAATTATGTATATGACCATGAAGTTGACAAATCACAACATAATAATTTTGAATTTGTAAGGTAATTGGGATGCACATGTGAGAAATGCTCAAGTATATGCATGTGATATCCATACATCAAATCAATCCACCATAGTCAAATAGGCACATAGAAGACTCGATATAACTCACTAAACTCACAAAGTTTCACTAAATATTACCGCTCAAGTGTTTAGAGGTTACATGTATTTCACTCAAAAGCAATTTCACAATACGCGTCGCCATATGCTTGCTCTTCGATCTCATCTCCGCTAGGTAACCCACAACATTCAAGATTAAGGGGTCTTTTATTTGGTTGTAATGGGGCTAAGGGAAAGTGGCTATAAGAAATAAAGGATAGGGAAAGACAAAGTCCTTGAAAATCGGTGAAGCAACTCTCTCTTGTAGAGATTTAAGACTTTGCTTACAAATGCTAACTCACTCACTCTAATCCCAATGTACAACCCACGCTAAACTACGTAATACTTTTTTTTTTTCTTTACACAACTTTCTTCTTCTTTTTTTTTTTTTTTTTCTTTTTTTTTTTGTTCTACTTTTCTTTTCCTTGAACTTTCTTTCTATTTTCACAAACTTTTTTTTTTTTTTATAACTTTCTTTTCTATACAAATCACTCACCCCCACACTTATTCTTTTGTAACTTCACACTTTTGACTTTTTCTTTCTTTTGAAGCACTCAAACATAAAGTCATTCTCTCGAATCGCTTCACCAACTACCATGGAAGGGTAGGATAAAAGTGTTTAGGCTAGGTAGGGATTTGTGGTGCAAATGAATAAAAGGGCTAAATAAATAAATAGGCTCAAAGTGGCAATCTAGTGGTAAATATCTTTGGGCACATGCTTCTTTGGCCATGGTGATATATAGTCCTAATGCCTCAATCCTTTCTATCATGTCGCAAGCTAAAAGTAGCCTTGAGAGGTCTCAAGCAAGTTCTAGATACGCAATGTCATGAAATTGTACACACATGAAAGAATAAGTGAATGAACGATGCATACACTATAGATATAGGCACAAAAGCTCACAAATAAGGCATGCAAGTTAATCGAATAATCTATATGCTTCTCTAATTATGATGAACGAACCTAACATAGGCTATGTGCACACATATAGTCAAGCATAGACCACATATACACTTAATCACAAAACAAATTCAAAGTCCTAGATCATGCTCAATCTATCCACAATCATAACAAGTTAAGTTCATGTCTCATCATTGGGGTTGGAAAAAGGGCATTAACCACTAATATATAATTACAAAAAGCTAATCTAAAAAAAATAATTCCTTTTTTTTTTTTTCATAGGCGCCCGAGCCCTCACCCCCACACTTAAAACCAACATTGTCCTCAATGTTGTAAAGTGAGCTCGAAAGCTAAATCCGTGTTGGATTTAGGCATGAGAGTGAAGTCCAGGTGAAAGCACAAAAATTAACATGAAAATAAAAATCTAAATGCGGAGTAAAGTTACGGAAAACCCCCTTTGTAGACACCTCCATTGCTCACAACCTTCGGAGAAGAAAATATGAGACACCAACCTCAAGGCACAAGGCCTTGACTTCCTTAATGTATGCTCCAAGCTAGCTCTAGGTGCTCCTGAAAGATCGACTCATTTGAGAAATATAGTGTCCAAAGAGCAATGCGTCACAAGTAGCCCATCAAAGAATAAGGACAAAGATCCTCCATTAAAATCGTAGGCTTGGTCACCCTCAATACACCTCACAACATCCCTATAATGACCTCCATTGAAGAATTGAAGTGCAATAAGTCCAACCACCCCGAGTGAACACAAACTAGTGAGTGCGGAAAACTTCCAGCAATGACCTTTCTGTCTTCAAATGTCCATATCTCATACTCAGAAAGTGATAATCAGGTGAGGCCACTTGAAATGGAAAGTAAACTCAGAGAGCTTTCTATCCATATAAAGTTAGCCACCCATCTCCAATTGAAATGAAAATTAAAGCTGGTCAAACTTGCCAATCTGTCATGAAGTTTTCTGCTGACCCTTAGTCACCAAAACTGTAATATCTGAAGCTCCAGAGGTGCAAAGAGCGTGAACCAACTGGATACGAAAGTAGACTCATGAATATATCTGAAGATAAAATTTCACTAAAGTATCATATCTGAGTCAAACATCGTTGGCCTCCAAACTCACTGATCTGTTCTGTAGTTTCTGCTGTACCCTGTTTCTGACCTCTGTTACTTGGAACACTATATCTGAAGCTAAGAAGGTTCAAATCAAAAACTGTTTCTTCTACATATAGAAGACATGAGAAAATACATCTCTGAAAATTTTTAGCTCCAAATTGCTTAGGATGTAGAAGGTGTAGCTTCCCAAAGTCACTCTACAGTAGCTGCCTCTGTTCTGAACTTCATGCATCGACCATTAAATAAATAGAGCTCCAGTGACTGAAAGTGGTTCAAATTTTGGCACAAGACAGTAGACATATAGAATAATAGCGCCAAAAAATTTCAGCTCAAAATAACATGTATAATGGAATCTATAGTCACCCAAATTCAACTGAATTTCAGGACAGAAACTGCTCACTACCAAAATAATTCTCCTTCACATTTCCAACTCCGGATACCTCCCATCCTCCCAAAAATGACCAAAAAGCTTTATTCACCATAAAAGTAAACTACTAAAGGAAGAAATAATACCGATGATGTGCTAGAGTTGCCTCCCTAGCGAGCGCTTTGTTTAAGGACTTCATTGCCGGTCCATAGAACGTGAACTTTGTCAAGGTGGATACTTCTCAAGTACGACCACCCTATTGTTTGGGGCTAAGGGACTCCTAGACATGTCATAGAGGCAAGACCAAGAGCTAACTATGAATATTCCAATTGGTGGCCAAAAGTGTAGCTTCTTAATCTTCCCCTTCTTCTCAATTATTCTTGTAGGAGCCAACCTTGCCTTCTCCTTCAAAAGTGGTGTAGAAATGATGCTCATAGGAAAAATAGGTGGTAGAAGCTCTTGAGAGTGATGGGAAAGGGTGAGTGCAAGTGCTCCATTTCCTTTGCAATCCATCACCTCATTGTAGAAACATTGACCACTTAATGGTGGATTGGGAGGTAAAAGTACCTTGATCCCAATCCTCTCATTAAGAATGTAAGTGCTCAATGTCCTACTCTCCACCTTGGGAAGCTCATGATGGATCTTCTTGGATGTAGGAGGAGAGAAAGTCCTTAACTCTTCAATTTCTTCATCATCACAAAGTATTGAAGGACTATCTTCCTCAATGGGAATATCAACCTCAACAAATAAGGGATTATGGTGTATGACTTGAAGCTCCGCATCCTCCTCAATGAATAAGGGATTATGGTGTAGGACTTCAAACTCCGCATCCTCCTCATTAGACAAGCCATCCTCTTCTTCGGAATCATCTTCAAGTATCTCCCCTTCATTTGGAAGCTTAGATTGTACCCATTCCGCCGAAGAGTAGTCTCTCACCCCACTTGCATTGGAACTTTCATAACCAAGCCCACTTTCTTGTACATCAACATCACTATAATCATCTTCAATTTGCATAAACGACTCTTGCTCAAGATGCTTGACATGTACATTTTCTCTTAAAATAGGCTTCACTTGGTCAAAGAAAGATTCATGCTCATGAAAAATTGTGAAGGGTAGCTCTTGTGCAAGACTCGCCTCAAGTTGCTCATTGGTATGTATAAGTATTTCTTGAGAAGCTTGCAATCGAGCTTGGGACGCTTGCAATTGAGCTAGAAATTCTTCAAGAGAAGGCTTCCTAGACTCATACGCTTGCTCATGAGGATATCCTTCAGACACCATGGTTTCTTGTGAAATCCTAACTTGAGAGGCTTGTAATAGAGCTTGGGAGGCGTGCAATTGAGCTAGTAGTCCGTCAACAAATTCCTTACTAGGCTCATAAGCTTCTTCTTGTGGATATGCATTGGGTATAAATGTCTCTTGATACATGTCCATCTTGTACTCACACTCTTGCATAAAATCCGGGCACTCAAATCTCGAAGAGCACTCAAAAGGTGAATGCCACGGAGAATTACACAAAGCACAAGGTTGGTTGTAAAAAGGCATTGGGCTCTCGATATAGGGATTCCACTCCATCGATCCATAGCTCAATGTGATCAGAAAATCAGTACCTATGAATTCCCAAGAATGAGATAAGTAACCAAGAATTAAAAAGAAAATAGAAAAATAACTACACAATAAAAACTAAATTAATTAAACTACAATTTTTTTTTTTAAACAAATAAATAAAAATATGCTAGTGACCTAGAACCGATTTACCAAGGGATTAAGGCTATTAAACCCTAATCCCCGGCAACGGCGCCATTGACTTGATACACATTTACGCAAGCGTACGTATCATTGTCAAGATAGGGAAATATAATGCCCAAAGTTACCGTACCACGGGGATTAGTGGCTAACCCACAATCCTTGGGTGGTCGGAACTAAAGTCACTAAGCAAATAAAGGAGATAAAACAAATAAAATAAAATAAAACTAATCTAAGGCACCAAGCCTTAGCAATGCTCGGCTTTGATTTTCACCAAAGCCTAATCAAAACTAAGAACCTAGTGGTGGATATGCACAAATGAGTGGAATAGTTCAATGTTTGTGAATTGATTTTAACATAACAAAAAGTAATGAAATGTAAAGCAACTAATAAAAATGCAAAGAAATTAATAAAAGTGTAACCAAATAAATGGGAATGTCGGGTGTTAGGGAGATTCCTTCACCCAAATTCTATGTGTCGGAAGCTAATATAATGTGGATGCAAATCCCTACTTTGGCGGTAGTCGTATCCAAGGCGGTTCAAGGCTCAAGGACCGAAATTCCCTTTCATGGTATTCCTACTCCGGTTCAAGGGCCGTAGGACTTCACTTGGCATGAATTAGAGCCGGTTCAAGGGTCACTAATTCACATCAAGAGGCGTAGAGATCGAGGAATTAGACTACTAAGCGACCCGCCCGCGCAATCACACAACGGGTGTAAATCACCATGCTTATAACCCCTCGAATACGAAATTGAAGGTTTCTAGCTTAGGAATTAGAGGGGGTCAAGCCTCTAACTCCATCCTAGACATGCTCAAAATACACACCCTAGAGTTGACTAGGCTCCTAAACATGCATTTTAACCCAACAAAAATAGATATAAGCATCCATCATATGAAAATTGCATCATTACATTAAATTAAACATCTTTTACACAAAATTTGGGTTAGGGACACAATCCTAACCCCCAACAAAGAAATTACTCACAACTCATAATTATAGACATCAAAATTACAAAATTCAAATACAAAAGAGAAGAGAAGTGTAGGAGAAAACAAAGATAATCACAATTAGCTAGGAAGCTAGCGTGACTAGTTTTGAATTATAGCTCCCACAATTACCCAAATCTCGAATCTAGTAGAGGTTGATGAATCCTTGAAGCTTGTGTGAGAAATTCTACAAATACCCAAATGAAAACTAAAACTACTATGAAAAAAATGGAGGAGAAGAAGGAGAGGAGAGAGAGAGAGCAGCCCAAAGGGGCTGCCTCTGTTTGGTGTGGTGCGGCTATTGTGAGAGAGAATCCAGAGAGAGGATAGGGAATGTGTTATATATATGGGTCGTATATATATGGGTCGTATTGGTCTGCTTCAATGAGAGGATGAGTGGATGGAGATTAGGTTTGGACATGTGGCATGCTGTGGTATGGTAGAAAGAAAGTATGAGTGATGGAGGTGGAGGTGGCACGTGTCGCTGGAAGAGGAAGACTAAAAAGATGGTGCAGCTGATATTGGAAACTTAATTAAACCCATAGAAACTTGTCCATGCATGCACGCAGCTCCCCTTGTAATTAAACCAACTTGGTTTAATTATTAATTAAGCCAACTTGGTTTAATTATTAATTAAGCTAATACCAATCTCTAATTAGATTAATTAAATATGCTCCCAATTCCTTCCTCCACTCTTTTCTTTATTAGTGATCATCATCCACCTTTTCTAGTTGAGGTACTGACTCATCATTGATTCGTCATTTTGTCAAAAATCTCAAATTACTCCAATTTTGCGCCACTTCTTCCGAAATCCACAAATCCGCTTATTTACTACAATATAAATAAAAATAGATTAATCACATAATAATTACTTTGGAGATTAGCTTAATTCTAGTGTTTAGAACGTAATTACATGCATAAAAATGTGTGTAATCACAGAGCTACCGACGCAGCCCCCATTCAAACACCGTCGTGGAATTCCGGTAGTGAAGGCTCCTGATCTTTCTCTGCCATTAAGTTTGAGTGATTCTCGGGCTTTGATTGAAATTGATGGAGAGAAATTAGTGGAGCATGATTATCGGGACAAAGGGGCAGAAAATCTGGGAGTCGGGGCTGGCATCTGTGATTTAGGGTGCGTTTGGGGGGGGGGGGGGGGGGGGGTTGGGTTTTCTCCCCCGCTTATAAGCACCTTGTTAGTGTGAGTCATCATTCCCTATTAGGAATAGACTATAAGAGAATATATTGTTGTAACCACTTACCTTGTATATGTTGTGTAGTACAGTCTTGTTATCTTTGACTTGGTATCAGAGCAAAGATCCGAGAGGACTTTGTCTCTTTCTATTTTTTGTTTTAGTTTGAGGAATTTAATTCAAAAACCCCATTGTTAGGGTTATTCTGCCCAAGAACGATCAAAGCATCTTCTTCTTGGACGTCATTCAGACCGTCCTCGTCTCTCCAAGACCGCCTGCGTCTTCCTCCGGCGCCGAAGGTCAGCTTGTCCAGTTCGTCCTTCTCCGCTCCACCTGTTGACTACCCAGACCGCCATCGCTCCTCCTTCTTACCGTAGTTTTCAGTTCGCAGCCCTGATCGTCGTCGCTTCTCTTCGACAAAATTCTGCAGTCAACCCAGATCGCCGTCTCCTCTCTTCGACTAGATTCTTCAGTTTGCAGCCTAAGTCCGACTAAATCCTGCATTTCGTCGCAGCCCACAGATTGACCAGTTTCGACTCAGTCCTGCATCACGATCTCCCAGTCAACTCGCCTCCATCTCTGTCAACTCGCCTCAACTCGATCAACTCACCTCAGTCAACCCTAAGCCAACAGGTTCCAAAAAAAATAAATTTATTATTCTTATTTATGCTGCGTACTTCGGAATTTGTGTTCTTTCCTATTTGTATTATTGCAATGGGTGGTGATGACAGTGAAGGTCAGAGTTCCAGGATCAATGAGGTCCAGAAAGTTGAGGAATCTGTCCGCAGTTCATATGGAGATTCTTTTGGAGGTACGAAACTCAATGGTACCAACATTCGAACGTGGAAGAAGATTATGTTTGTCCATCTTCGTGGCATACACAAGATGGGGCATGTGACTGGAACAACCAAAGCTCCTAGTGAGGAGGATGTGGATGACTATACTAGGTGGGAGGATGATGATGGATCTGTGATGGCAATCTTATTCAAAGCTATGACTGAAGATGTGCTACAGTTGGTAGAAGAGTGTGAGACTGCTGAAGCAATATGGAAAACATTGGGGGATCTGTATACAAATGAATCTGATTTTATACAGGTTCATGAATTGATATGCAAAGCTGCCAGTATGCAACAGAATGGGCAACTAGTAGTTGTGTATTTCACTAAGCTGAAGAATGTATGGGCTGAGATTGATCAGAAGCATCCTTGCAAGATCAAGAATCAGGAAGATCTTGTGTAGTATCAGAAAGAGAAGGAACTTGAAAGGGTTCATGTATTCTTGAGAGGACTTGATGAGAAGCATAGCAGTGCCAAGGGAGAATTACTCAGAATGACAGACCCTCCTAATCTGAACACAACTTTTACATACATTCGTAAGGATGAGTCTCAGCAGGAAAGTGTCAAACATGAACAGGTTGAAGTATCTAGCCTAGCCATTCAGGCCAAGTCACCGGCACCTTTCCTTCAGCAACAGAGTGTTCAGCCCCACTTCATCAGCAAGGTTTCCCACAAAGCTTCACCAACCGCTCCCGTCCTCAATGTTCTTATTGCAACGACCTTGGGCATGTTCGAGAGACTTGTTGGAAGTTGAATCCACACCTTAAACCTAAAAAGCAAGGTTATCGTCCTAAGGCAAAAGCAGTTGTTGTTCAATTGGTTCAAGAACCAGATTTCTATGGAGTGGCTGGCCAAGATCATCATACAGCAGGTGGAGGTACTCCTACAGCCTCTATAGCTGGTCGAGGTAAAATTGGTATGGCTTTAAAGGTTTCTCACTTTGTTGGTTCTGATACATGGATTATTGATTCTGGTGCCTCCGATCATATGACTTATGACAAATCATATTTTACTGAATTGTCTTCCCCACCAGTGTCCTATGTAACAAATGCCAATGGTGAGGCCTTTCCTGTGTTAGGGTCAGGGCCAGGGCCAGTTCGTATTACTCCCACCTTAGAACTTCATAATGTGTTATATGTGCCTGACTTGTCTCACCATTTGATATCTGTTCCCCAGTTGAATACTGAATCTAAATGCTCCGTAACCTTTTATCCTATGTATGTGATTTTTCAGGATCTTCTCACCAGGGATATAATCGGTCGGGGGTATCTGAGGGGCAGGTTGTTCCATCTGGATCAGACATGCGCAGGAGAGAAACTAGGAGAACAGTCTCGTGCCGCTTTGACTTCGAGTTCTGATAAGCTAAGTGAAATTTGGTTGTGGCATCGCCGTTTAGGGCATCCCTCTTTTAGTCTTATGTGAAAAACCATGCCTACTTTGTTTATTGGTGTGGATGAGTCTATTTTACATTGTGAAACATGTGTTTTGGCAAAGAGTCATCGTGCTACTTATTCTCCTAGTATTTCTAATAAAAGTGTTACTCCTTTTGAGTTGATTCATTTTGATGTTTGGGGACCTTCTAGAGAACCCACTGTATCGAGTATGAGATACTTTGTGTTGTTTATTGATGATTGTAGGAGATTGTCATGGGTTGCTCTTCTTAAAACCAAAGATGAAGTATTTCCAGCTTTTCAAATCTTTCGCACTCTTGTTCAAACACAATACCGTAGCACCATTAAAGTCCTTCGTTCTGACAATGGGGGAGAATATGTTAATCATGTTTTCCAGGAGTTTTTCAAAACCCATGGGATTGTTCACCAAACTACATGTCCACAAACACCATAACAAAATGGAGTGTCTGAAAGGAAAAACCGTCATTTACTTGATATGGCTTGTGCCCTTCTCTTTAGTGCTCATATGCCTAAGTATCTTTGGGGCGATGCTATACATGCTTCCTCCCATCTTATCAATCGTCTCCCATCCAGTGTTCTTCAGGGAAAAATTCCATTTGAGGTTCTTGCAACTCATGTCTCCTTACCTTCATTTCATAATCTTCTAGCTCGTGTCTTTGGTTGTGTTGCTTTTGTCCATGTCCCTAAAAATCAAAGGTCTAAGTTGAATGGCCGGGCACTTAAGTGTGTGTTTGTTGGTTACGGAGGCTATCAGAAGGGGTACAAATGTTATCATCCACCTACCAGAAAGTACTATATCACTATGGATGTTACTTTCTTTGAAGATATGAGTTATTTTTCCTCTTCGGATACAGCTCTTCAGGGGGAGAATTCATATTTTGAAGAGCTGTATCATGGAGAGGGGGAGGAATAAGAAGAAGAAGGAGAAGTCAGACAGCCAGGAGGTATTTTGACTGATCCGGTTGAGACTATTAGCACACCGCCTCCAGCAGCAGAAGCTCCAGACATCCAAGCACCAGTCTCCATCACTCAGAATGATGTTGAAGACACATCTGCCCCTCCTGCCATTGCTTCTACCCCTGACCCACAACTTCCTGGTACTGAAGATCACCAATTTGAGGTATGTCCATCCACTGATACTAGTAGTAGTGAGTCTAATATTGAGCAATATGTGTTACCACATAGGACCACTCGAGGTCAATCAACCAAAAGATATGAACCTACTCTTACAGCCAAATCAAAATACCCAATAGCCAACTATATGTCCACTAGGAGGTTGTCTAAGTCATATGAATCATTTTTGAATCAAATATCTGCTGTATCAGTACCTAACAAAGTGCAGGATGCATTGGGAGATCCAAAGTGGAGGAAGGCAATGGATGAAGAGATGGAGGCGTTGCAGAAGAACAATACTTGGCAACTTGTGCCTCCACCACAAGGCAAGAAGGCTGTAGGTTGTCATTGGGTGTTTACCGTGAAGCATAATGCAGATGGATTAGTGAATCGGTACAAAGCACGCCTTGTAGCAAATAGGTTCACTCAGACATATGGTATAGACTATGACGAAACTTTTGCTCCTGTTGCCGAGATGAATACTATTCGGGTTCTGCTCTCGTTCGCTGCTAGTTTAAACTGGCCACTCTGACAGTTTGATGTCAAGAATGCATTTCTTCATGGAGAGTTAGCCGAGGAAGTGTACATGAGCCTTCCACTGGGGTATGTAGTTACTTCTCCTGGTGAGTTTGTATGCAAATTGAGAAAATCTCTGTATGGTCTCAAACAGTCACCTCGTGCTTGGTTTGGAAGATTTTCACAGTTCATGCGGAAGGTTGGTTACAGGCAGAGCAACTCAGACCATACCTTATTCCTCAAGCATCAACAAGGGAAGGTAACAGCTCTAATTATTTATGTGGATGATATGGTAATCACTGGTAATGATACTGTTGAGATGGATAGACTGCAGAGACAGCTAGCTTCTGAGTTTGAGATGAAGGACTTGGGTGAGCTTAAGTACTTCTTAGGAATTGAGGTAGCCAGGGGGAGAGAAGGAATCTATCTGTGCCAAAGAAAGTATGTCCTTGACTTGCTGACAGAGATAGGTTTGTTGGATTGCAGACCTATTGATACTCCTATTGAGCAGAATCATTGTTTAGCAGAGTATCCAGATCAGGTACCTACTGATCGAGCTCGCTATTAGAGGTTAGTTGAGCGCTTGATTTATTTGGCTTATACTAGACCAGATGTGGCATATGCAGTAAGTGTGGTGAGTCAGTTCATGCATAATCTGAGTGAGAGTCACATGGATGCTGTTATGCGAATTCTGAAGTACTTGAAGTCAGCTCCAAGAAGGGGAGTACTGTTTTCTAAACACAACAACATTCTTAAGGTTTGTGGCTTCACAGATGCAGATTGGGCTGGAAATATCACAGACAGGGGGTCGACATCAGGTTACTTTACTTTTGTGGGAGGTAATTTGGTTACATGGAAGAGTAAGAAACAGAAAGTTGTGGCTCGTTCTAGTGCTGAGGCTGAGTATAGAGGTATGTCTCATAGAGTATGTGAATTGTTATGGCTGAGAAATCTGTTACGTGATCTGGGTTGAAACTCAAAAATACCATGCAGTTGTATTGTGACAACAAGACAGCTATTGACATATCATAGAATCCAGTACAACATGATCGTACTAAGCATGTGGAGGTTGATCGTCACTTTATAAAGGAGAAGGTAGATGCCAAAATTATTAGCTTTCCTTTTGTTCCAACTGAAGAGCAACTTGCAGATGTACTTACCAAAAGAGTTTATAGGAATGCGTTTTATGACTCACTAAGCAAGTTGGGCATGGTTGATGTATATGCGCCAACTTGAGGGGGAGTGTTAATGTGAGTCATCGTCCCCTATTAGGAATAGACTATAAGAGAATATATTGTTGCAACTACTTACTTTGTATATGTTGTGTAGTACAATAGTACACAATAGTTGTAGTACGATTGTAGTCTGTTTATATACCCCACAGAATGGGTGTAATAATATATCAAACAATTCATTCTCTCAATCTTGTTATCTTTGACTCACCTGAAGCATATATGTTTGGTAAACTTGCTTTTGCCCGGCTTTTCCCAGAAGCCATTGCTTCTTTGGACGAAAAGCAGAAGGCAGCAACCCCTTGCTTTTAGAAGCAGGCAGCAACTTTTCTCACTGTAGCGGTATGCACTGTAGTTTAATGAAATTTTCAAAATACCGGGATATATCCTCTCTTCCTTTCATCAATTACACCACAATGCCATAAAACCTTTCTCTGCACAAACGACCATCTCGCTGACTGCCTCCTCTCATTCGTGGTCTTCAATCGAAGCCTCAATCCAATCCACAGAATTTCGTACTAGGCTCTGAAAATCGAAAGCTCTCCAGGTATTAATAACGCCTCTCTTTTCCATTTTAGTTCCAATTTCATCTTTCATTTCGCACTCTATGATTCCCTTTCTGGGTTCTTCTTTGTTTCACTTGATGCTTCTCTGGCTTTTATATTCAAATCCTTGAATTTGTTGATCAAGGTACTGGTATAACTGATCTTTACCTAGAAATTTTGGCTTTGGCTTAGAAAAGGAAATACTTTGCTTAGTTTTTTTGTTCGTTTGTTAAGTTTTCCTCCGGTATAAGTCTAATATCAGTTTCTTATTATAATTATGAAATGGTCTTATTCATGTTAGGGCAGCATAAGAAACTATTACCTATGTAGAAAGGAAAAAAAAGACATGGTCAAGGCACTGATCATCTTTATGCGTTGTATTTTTTGCTTGGATAAATAGGTAGTCTCCTAGTTCATTTTTGAGTGCAGAAGCATGATGTATTTGAAACCGACCTAGTTCTAACCAAGGATTCAAAGTTTGGATCTTTGTGTAGGTTGAGTTACTTGATGACATTGCTTGTTTGTGTTGTCATATGGCCTTTATTTCTTGTATGACTAGTGAACAAATCTAATACCGTAAAATGAGTAGGCTGGATTGAAAGCAATCTAATACCCTCTGGATTGGGAGTCTGTAATTGCCTAATCTGACTCCTATATATGAAAATTTTGATCTCTTCAATTGCTCGTGATTCGAATGGTCTGTTGGTTGCGGGCAGAGCAATAAAGACGATGGCCCCTTTTGCAATGGCTGTAGAAGCTTTGGCTATTAGAGAAGCTATGCATCTTGCCAACACTTTTCTGTTGCAGGATATTTTCATTTCTTCTGACTCTCAAGATATTATTAACTCTCTTAGACAAAATAGCCCTGCTTCGGATTCGACAGCAGCTAATATTCTCTCTCAAGTCCAGTATCTCCTTTCAACCCGGCATTTTAACTGGTTGTGGACCAGTAGAAAGGCAAACAAAGCGGCACATATTGTTGCTTCGTTAGTCTACAGTGGGAGGTGTCCTTCTAACTGGGTTCAGCACCCTCCTTCTCCTTTAGCTGCAGTTCTTGTTTTTGACAGTTTACCTGGTCCTCCTCACTTGTAGAGGCTGTTGTTTGTATCATTCTATTTGTTGTTTCTCTTAAGGGTTCTTTTCCCCTTGTGTTTTTAATGATATTCCCCTTTGCCAAAAAAAAAAAAAAAAAAAAAAAGGTTTTCAGATCATGAAAATACCCATTCTTGGTTTGTCATTTTTACTAGCAGCTTTGTTCAGAGAAGAGAGGGAACTGTCATACTTTTGTCTTCATGTTATGTTGCAATAAAACAAAATGCAGATTCATTGTGTTATGTTGTCCTTTCATGCTGTTCTAACCATGCAAGGATTCATAAATGTCTAATACTAGAAAATTAACTCGCGCTTTGCCGCGGATTTTGTTCTTGTAAAGAAATTAGAAGGATCAAATAAGAAACAGAAATTATCATACATCATTTATATAGTAAAAGAGTTTTTATATATGTTACATTTTAGCTAAAGTTTGTTTAATTGGAGCTAGTACAAAAATGCTACTGTTACAAAAGTGTTATAAGTTAAGCTAACAAAGGCCAGGTGGAGGTTTTTCAACAATTGCTCCAGTAGTTCAAAAGTCATAGCTGCAGGAGATACTGGAGTTGGTTACCAAAAATTGTTTCTGGAGTTTGTTCAAAAAGCTGATAACTCCAGTTATAACTGTACAAAGCACTCCACTTCATTTATTTACTGCACTTGTACAAAAAGTGAAATTGCTATAGCTACGTACAACTACATAAAATGGATCAGTTTAGCATAGGTTATAGTTGCACAACATAGTTATTTACATTCAGTCAGTTTTTTATTTCTGATATTGTTTCTTAATTGCTGATGATGATGTTGATGATGGTGGCATTTTTGTTGCATGTTTGGCCTCCTTATCACTTTAAACCAAAGAAAATATAGTTAGAATTGTGAGGAGAATTGAAAACAATAGCATATAAGCCACCAGATAATGCACCACCAAAACTGATTCCATCTCTCTTTTCTTTCTAATTTTTGGTTTATTCATTGATGACTTGTATGCAATAGCAAAATATCACAGATGGCACAAACCAAAACCAATAACAGGAGCAATTACTTTATGAATCCAGGAAGCAAGTAGGATAAATCAAAAAATTGAGGAATTTCAATAGTGATATGAAAATCGAAATGAAAAGTAGAAAGATTGAGAACTTAGTTGTTATAATTGCACAATTTGTTACTCAAAGATAACCATACAGTTCAATCTAAAGTGAATTACTGTGAAAATGCACAGAAAAAAGCTAATTACAAATGGTACTTTATGCAAGTTAATATTGTAAGCTGTACGTATGCTTTTATCAAGTGTAAATACATGGATTCTATGGTGTTCTAAGTTGTGCAAGAGTTAGAGAGGACAGAATGATAAATTCAATTTCTTTCTTTTAGTCTAGTGGAATTGCCATTTTCAAAAAAGTAAAATGATTTTTATGTTCAGACAGGGCTGCGGTCCATTTAATTATACAGTGGACTATCTAGTAGCATTTTAGAATGTTTGGTAATGTGTTAACTAGGGCATCTTGTTCAATCTTCTGCAACCTTTTTCTTGTCCCATTCTTTAGCATTCACATTTGTAGGAAAGGCTTTCGCAGATAAAAAGATTAGTGAATTGTGAACAACCAAAATGTGTTATTATATGTAATTGTTGCAAGTTGGCATTTAATTTTGCTGATTTACGATTTTTATGTTTGATTTCATTTTTCTTCCATAGGTACTAAAACTTGGAGTTATAGAACGCACATTTGGAGTTTGGAAAAAAAAAGGGAAGATTTTAAAGGACATGCAAGGCTTTTCATTTGAGAAGCAAGTGAAGATTGTCATTGCCACCATGAGTCCATGACACTTCATAATTATATTCGGCGACATGCACAACGTGATAGACATTATGTCCACAGTGAAGAAAGAGAAGGTGATGGATCAAGTGGTGGGATAGAGATGGATGATGATGTAGAAGAAGAATATCATGGTCATGATGCAGAAGAAATGGAAACAATAAGAAATAGCATTACTCAAAATTTGATGAATGCGCGTAATAATGGACGTTTGAATATGATATGATTTTTTTGTGGTTACTTGATGCTAATCACAAACCAACTGTTATTAATGTTACTAAGATATTTGTAGAAGTTATTTTATTCATTGTCTAATATTAATCATATTTTTTTTAATTTTTTTTGAAAGTAAATTTCATTAAAACATTAGTGATTACAATCACTTAGAAGGGCATCCCTTATAAATTCGGGAGCAACAACAAACCACACTTGACTTTCTAACGCTTGACAAGCATGTTTTGCAAGCTGATGTGCGACTACATTAGCTTCACGAGGTGTATAGCAAACCTTAAATTCCAGATTACTACGCAACAAATCTCTGACTTCTCCAAGTAACAAACGCAAGCTAGATATGTTTGGTTCTTCTTTGGCTAAAGCTTGTATTAAAAGCAAACAATCAGATTCAAATACGACGCTCTTATAATGGAGAATTTCTGCAAGACGCATGCTCTCCAACATAGCCATGACTTCCGTGTGAAAGGGAGACGACATTTGCCTCAAAGGGGCAGCTGCAGCTGCCAGAAAGTTCCCAGTCTCATTACGGAAAACCAGACCATAGGCTGCCCTTCTTGAGTCTACCACAAAAGCTCCGTCAGCATTGCATTTCAAAACTCCCGAGAGTGGCGTAGACCAGCGTTTTGATTGCTGATGTTGAGGCTGTGACGCATTCACATTGGCAGACTGGTATTCTTGCAACCAACCCAAACTGAAAACTGCAGCATCAGTAGGCTGTTGCAATTTATCATCCCACAGTTGCATATTCCTGTTCTTCCAAATGGACCACAACACAACTAAAGTTTTTGCAAATTGTTCTTTAGTCTGGGTTCGAACTAACCTCAACAACAACTCTCGGAATTCAGCAACTCCATTACGCTCAATCTAAATGTCGGCTTCAAACCACACTCTATTTGCATACGGGCAGTCGACGAACAAATGAAGTGAGTCTTCACAAGTAGAGGGGCATAACAAACAGCCTAGATCCCCAACATACCCTTTTCTACTCAAAGCCGATCTCGTAGGCAAGATACTAGTACAACACTTCCATGCATGTATGGCTACTTTGCCAGGTACCGTAGCCCCCCATATCGCTTTCCATAAAGGCCGGAACGGATCAAGGGGTGGAGCCGGGGCAAGAACATTACCCAGTCTAATATTAATCATATGGTCACCATGATATTTATAAAAATTGAAAGTTAACCAAAATTTATAAGGACATAATAAAGAATAAAAATGATAACAAGATCATTTGAATCACATTGTATTATCAAACAGGCAAAATAATCTTTCATGTCCAAATTGGTCATTCCATAAACAAAAAGCACAAGCCAATTTTGAGTTTACCAAACACTTTGCTACTGACAACACTTATAAAAAGCCAGTTTACCAAACCCTCACTGTATTGCTTTTCAGTTGCTTATTCTAAAAAATAAGCAGAAATCAGCTTTTTTTAAAAAGCACGGCCATACCAAACACACTTTAAGGCAGTAAGATGTGCCTTTCAAATTCTGAAATGGCACGTGTGCGGGGGTGGACTTAATAAAAAGTGGGTTGGGTTTTAATAGTTCAAGGCCCAAGTTTGTTTTACGTGTAAAGGGCACTGAGGCCCAGAATTAAAAAGTCAGCTGGCCTATCTTTTGAAGTTAATGAAACTGAAAAGGGAGGTCGTTCAATCCTTAATTTGGAGCTGGTTAGCTCGAAGATTTCTATTAATCAAGATTCTATGTTTCTAGAGTGGGAGAGGGGAGCAGTTGTTGGGCACGATGGGCAAGAGTTGGGAAGGAAGGAAGACGCACAGAAAAGTGAAGGTAGAGGCGGTGGTGGGAGTGGTGCTGCACGACAAAAGAAAGCAAAGTCTGCGGTGAAAAAGTCAGTGGCCGACAGGGATGGTGGGTCGGAAAGAAGCGGAAATGGAGGGAAAGAAAGCCGAGGTGGTCGGAGCATGAAGGGCTTCGCTATGGGAGTAGGCGGACGGGGCAAGTCACGCAGGTTAGCTTCATCTCAAAATTCTGACTTGTTGATGTTTGTTATCAAGGATAAAACCATGATGGGCTTCGGTAAATTGGGCCCATCACGAGAAATGATCGGAGTAAGTTGGAATGTGAGGGTATTTGGGGAACCCGCACATGTTCCGAGCCTTGAAGAAATTTATTCGAGCAAAAGACCCCGATTTGGTTTTCTTGATGGAAACCAAAAAGGAAAAGGAGAAGATGGCTGATATTTGTTTCAATTTGAGGTTTAGTGGATGCAATGTGGTAGGGAAAGTGGCTCGAAGTAGTAGGGGGCTAGCTTTGTGTTGGAAGAGTCAGTTGTTGGTGAGACCAATAGGTTCGTCACAGGGGTGTATTGATGTTGAAGTTTTGTGTAATGGGAAAGCTATTTGAGTTACTGGTTTTTATGGAATCTTGATACTCACCTTAGACATTTCTCTTGGGATTTATTGTGTTGAATTGCTGTAACGGTTGAGGGACCATGGATCATCTTTGAGGATTTCAATGAGTTGCTTAGTAGTTCTGAGAAAAATGGAAGCCGTGAGAGGTCTGAGGCCCAGATTCAGAAGTTTCGTGAGGTTGTGGATGAATGCGGACTGCCGGAGGTTGAGGTTTTGGGTCCATTGTTTAGGTGGAGGCTGGGATCTTTAGTTGAGACTTGACAGGTGCTTTGTCAATTTGGAGGCTACTGAATTGTTCCCTCATTTTCATGAAGCTTATATTGATGTAGGGACGGAGCTGATCAGCTCCCATTGTTATTGATGACAGATGGATTATAAAGGGGTTTGTCAGGACAAAGGAGGGGGTAAGAAGATTTCAGTTTGAGGCCTTCTGGGCGAAGGAGATTGAGACTAGGCAGGTGGTGTTGGACCATTGGCAGGGGAGTAATAGTGTGGATTCTGTGAGAGCTAATCTGGTTAATGTCGCTCAAGCATTACAGAATTGGAATCCAAACAAAGTGGGGCACATCCCATGAAAAATACGGCAATTAAATAAGGATTTAGAGGCCTTGCCCTTTGATAGCTAGGATATGGGGGTGCAAGCTAAAAGGAGTGAAATCGTTGGAGAATTGAATAAGTTAATGGAGATGGAAGAGTCGATTTGGAAGCGCAGCGGCCTATAGTTACATGGCTTCAGGAAGGTGATCAGAATACTATTTTTTTTCATGGTTATGCAAAAGGGAGAGGGAGGAAAAATAGAGTATTAGGGATTAACAATGGTAAGGGGGTATGGCAGGAGTCACAGGAGGGCATTCAGAGAGCTTTTAATGACTTTCAAACAATTGTCTACTTTTGAGAGTTGTCATCATATGGACCTAGTTCTAGATGCAGTTCTGCGGAAAGTTACAGAGGTTATGAATGCTAAACTTGACATGCCTTTTACCATGTTAGAAATTGAAGAAGCTTTGAAACAGATGGGGCCCAATAAGTCACCAGGGGAAGATGGGTTTTCTGCTAGATTTTTTCAGACGTATTGGGAAGTGGTGGGGAATGATGTTAGTAAAATATGTTTGCAGATTTTGAATGAAAGTACAAGTGTTGGGGATTTAAATCATACTTTGTTGGCTCTTATCCCAAAATTAGATAACCCACAGCATGTTACTAATTGTATACCAATTAGTTTATGTAATGTTCTCTATAAGCTAGTGTCTAAAGCCATAGTCAACTGAATGAAGGCTTTGTTACTGGAGGTGATTTCCAGCTATCAGAGTGTGTTTGTACCTGGGAGATGCATCCATGATAATGTGATTACAGCATTTGAATTGGTCCATTCTATTAGAAGCAGGCAAATCGGAGAGGATCCTTTAATTTTGTGTGCTTAAACTTGACATCAGCAAGGCTTATGACAGAGTAGAATGAATTTTTCTTCAGAATATTATGATCAGATTGGGCTTTAGTGAAAGGTGGGTGTCCCTGGTTATGAGGTGTGTAGAATATGTTTCTTTCAGTATTTTGTGGAATGGGAATGCATAAGGGATGATCAAACCGTCAAGAGGGTTGAGGTAAGGTGATTCACTTTCACCTACCTATTTTTGTTGTGTTGCGTTTACTGGTTTGTTCCAACAAGCTAATCGTGATGGTTACATTCATCGGGCTAGTGTGGCTGAAGGGCTCTAGCAATTTCACACCTGTTATTTGGGGTTGATAGCCTTTTGTTTGGCAAAGCTGACATCCATGAGGTCACACATCTAAAGCAATGTCTTCTTCTCTATAAAAGTGCGGTAGGGCAAAAAATCAATTTCCAGAAGTCTGCAATTGCTTTTGGGTCAGGTATCTTACTGTCTCAAGAGAGTTCTATTACTGATATGCTTGGGGTGCCGGTGGTTCCGTTCCATGAAAGGTACTTGGGACTGCCAACGGTGGGGGAGAAAAGAAATGTTTAAGAAGATACATGAGCGTCTTGATCATCATTTACAGGGCTGGCAATCAAAGTTGTTGTCTAAGGCAGGAAAAACGGTGTTAATCAAAGCCGTCGCACAAGCCATCCCCTCTTATACTATGTCTGTATTCAGGTTGTCAAACAGGGTTTGCCGAACTTATTAGTTCAAGGTAGCCAAGATATTGGTGGGGATCGGGGGAGGTGGGGGAGCGGGAAGAAAGATATTCATTGGTGCAAATAGGATAATCTATGTAGAAATAAAATGGCAGAAAGCTTGGGTTTTAGGGATATTGAATGTTTTAATCAAGCTCTGCTGGAAAATACCCTTTGGAGGATTGTGCTTCACCCTAAGTCTTTAGTGAATCGTGTGTTACAACTTACAAGTCAAATATGTTACTGCGGGTAATTGGGCAGCTGCGCAGGTTGGTCCAAAACCTTCATTTATTTGGAGGAGTATTGTATGGGGGAAAGAGTTACTTTGTGCTGGTATTTGTTGGTGGATTGGGAATGGAGAATCAACAAAAATCTGGGAGGATAAGTGGCTGCCCTCTCCTTGGACTTTTCATGTCGTTACACCATGCTTTTTAAATAGAGAAGCCACTGTGTGTCAACTGATGGAAAGGCCAGGTATGTGGAATGTTAACTTTATTCGAACCAATTTTCTACCTGTGGATGTGGAGCAAAATTCTTTCAATTCCTCTATGTGAAATGAGTGGGGGAGATGTTGCAATTTGGCACTACACCAATGATGGGTATTATACTGTGAAGTCAAGTTACTGGTTGGGTATGGAGTTAAAACAAATTGGCTTGAGTGCAGGCTATAATGGTGAGAATGATGTATCTATCTCCAACAATGTCTAGAGTATCATTTTGGGTCTTGTGATTCCTAACAAAGTCAAGATTTTGTTGTGGAGAGCTTGCCATGCATTCTTACCTTGTGCTGAGTCTTTGATTAAACGCAAAGTGGGCTCCTCTGATGTTTGTAATAGATGTGGTTGCTCAACGGAGTATGTAATTCATTGCTTGTGGGATTGCCAGAAAGTAAGAAAGGTTTGGAAGCATACTTGGCTAGGAGGTATTGTGAACGGTCGGAGGGAGCAGTCCTTTAGTGATCTAGTTATCTGAGTGGTAGATGCGGGTACAAGTAAGGAAATGGAGTTATTTGCGTATGTTAGTTGGTGGATCTAGAAGAACAGGAACGATGTCCTGCATGGGAAGCAAGAGTTTGATTCTTTACAGATTGTTCAGAAGTGTTCGGATTGGCAAGTGGAATTTTCTAGAACTTTGAGAGGCTCCACGTCAAATCAAGTAGGTTTGATCAGCGAGGTGGTTACTGCAAACCAGGTTAGTAGTAATTCTGTTCCTTTTTTGTTTTTTGATGGAGATGTGGACAAGGAGAATGGGATGGTTGGTCTGGGGGTTGTTCTGTTGAGCACGACAGGAAGGCTGATGGGTGCTCTATCCTTGCCTTTGTCGTGTCCTCTTAACCCTACAGCAACGGAAGCTCTTGCCTTATGGCATGGGTTGATGTACTGTAGGCAATTGCGGGTTAGTAGTGTTGGGGTGAAAGAGGATGCTCTGAACAGTTTGAATGGATTGGTTTTCCACAGCTGGGATCTGAGCGAAATTGGAGGTGTACTTGATGCAGTCAGATTGACAATTAAAGAGTTTGAGTTAGTATCTTGGAAGCACGTGAAGAAGCGTTTTAATCTAGTAGTTCACAAGCTTGCTAGATCTGCGTTGTCATTAGCATAAGCTATGTATTGCAAGGATCAGGGCCCTATGTAGCTCCATGATTTAGTTGATGGTAACTAGGTTGGTTGATGTTGGGGGTTCTCATTTAGAGAACAGCGTATCCCCATCTTAATGTAACCTCATTGAGTTAATAAATTACCATTTCAATCAAAAAAAAATGTCAACACGAGTACAAACTTGACAAAAAGGAGAACCGAGTAGGTAACCTATTGTATGAAACTCCACAAAAAAGAAGACGATAGTACATACCGCCTATCAATGATGATCATCAACTTACACACAAATTGCACTCCTTACGTATCACAAAAGACGAGTGTTAATTTTTATAAGAAAATAGACTTGAAGAAAGAAAATGATAAATAATTTTAGGTGGGGGTAATTTTTTTTTATTTTTTTTATTTTTATAGTCGTGACTGGAAATTGGTACGTTAATTTCAAGTTGGTTTGAAAAAAGAAAACATTCCTAGACGGAAAACATCATGTCTTTTATATCTTTTTTTTTTTTAGAGAAAAAGAACATTCATTCAATTACCAAAACCATACATTTGGGGGGGACATAGACCAAAACCCCAAGAGAAGACAGTTACAGGTACCATGAACCGATAGAGGCTCAACTATAACTGCAATACGCCAATTTCCAAGGCTACTTAGACCAAATTTACCCAAGTTTCTCAGTAAACTCTTGTATTCAACAGCATAAGAGACTACGTCCTCTTCAACACCGTGTCTCAAAAAGCTAAGACCACGTGCAAGGATCGCATGTCAACATATTGACACCAAGAATAAACCGAACATAAACCTAATTGTCCCCGGGTATGACACCATAACCATGGCACCACAAAATAACCCAACCCCAGCTCAAGAGAGTGGGGACTTATTAACCCTAACCAAAAAACCTTAACAAAACCTAAAGCCCTAATAAAGAAAACGAACCAGCCGCATCCCTCTCCTTCCTTTCCCCAAAGCTCCGACATCAGCCTAAGAGCAAACATCAGAAAGCCAAGAATTGCCTAGCTGATCTTCTCATCTCCAGGCCACCACCCACCTCCACTCACCCAGCCATCAACCCTATGCCATAGGGCCTAACTACCACCACCCCCCTCCACTGTCCCCATCCATGGTCAACTGACCATTGACACTGATCACCGCTCCACCAGCCATTGCCACCACACATCAAAATCAGAGAAACCCAGCGTTTGAATCCTTGTCTCCCTGCCCACCATCGTGCTCCATGAACCGCCGCAGTCACCATCTGGAAGCAAAAGAGATGCTGCACGAAACCACGCCCAAAGATACTACATCCCCGCCCGGCTGCAACCACCATACTCCGACTAGGCCGAGCCGTCATCCGCGCTGGGGCGCCGCCGGACGAGAGAAACCACCGCACGAAAAAACCCAAGTTTTGACTCCGACTTTTTTAGAGCAAAACCTAATTCCTGAATTGTCATGTACATACGTTTGTCATTCTATCATGTCTTTTATATCACACACCAAGATCGATGAGAAGACATTATGATTTCTTATATATGATATATCGCGGGTGATGTTAATTGAGTTGACAAATATTTGGTGATGGGGGGGCTTCAAATAACATGAGATCGCTTCCAAAGAAGTTGAGCAATTTGGACAAAAAACAGAGAGTATTAGTAAACCAAAGGCCAGTAGTCTTAATGATTACTGGAACAAGAAGTGCTGCACCTATATTTAACCCCAAGGACTAAAATATCGAATATCGATAGTCCAAAAAATAAAATTTTCAATGGCCTAAGTAAATTTTTGAAAAAAAATTATGGAAATTTAGAAAGTAACATGAAAATCAGTAATGAATTTTCATGAAATATTTACAAGATCGGTTATCTATTGTATTTCAAAAAAAATGTTTGATAAACTTAATTGTATAATGACTGTAGTAATTTAGATTATAACAAGATACACTGACATGACAAAGAAATAAAATTCTACATGAGAAATCTCAAAATGACTTAAATAGGAGATTGGAGAGTTAATTATCAATATTTTACGATTAAATAGATATGTTAAAATGAATATCGGTCTTCAAACAAACAGGAAAAGAAGTAGAAAATGGTCCATAGAAATACCTAGAAAAGCTTTTTTTTTAAATAGAGCCAAATGTTTACTAGTTAGCAAATTAGATAATCAGAAGATTTATAAGCATGGAGGGAAAAGACTCAAAGCATGATACATGACCCTATAAATTTTTAATGTTTTCTTTTTTAGATGTTATACAGTCTAGTCGGATTGGATAAGGACAATGGCTAGTTTTCATGAGGTATCTGGGTCGAACCCCAACCTCGTCAAAATTTGGCTTCAATTTTAGTCAAAATATTTTTTGACCAACCCACATATCTCGAGAATGACAATAATCTCAGAATTTTTCGAGAATATCAGGAATTTCGCGAAAATTTCCAATATTTCTTGAGATATCGCGAAATTTCAAAAATTTCTCACGATATTCTCTTGGTAAGTCAAAGATATATCGAGACCCTAAAAAACGGAAATATTGAAGAAATTGCGAGGATATTATCAATTTTTCAATCCTTGTTTAACCCACAGAACACAGTCAAGGTGCCATTGACTTCAAACATCATCTTAAAAGGTACAGCTTAGCTAGTGTGATCCCACATCAGTGGGCACTCGATTAGTTCATTATTACATCTAATTAAGAGACAACATTAATTACGAAAGATTTGCATGCTGCTACTCTCTCTCTCTCTCTCTCTCTCTCTCTCTCTCTCTCTCTCTCTCTCTCTCTCTCTCTCTCTCTCTCTCTCTCTCTCTCTCTCTCTCTCTCTCTCTCTCTCTCTCTCTCTCTCTCGGAAACCCTAAGAAGGTCGGCGGAGGCTTCACCTAAGAGAGCGCTCTTGTCTGGCGGCAGCTATGGCATTCGGCAGGCACTTTGGCCTCACCAATGACACATGATCTGCTGCCTGACCGGACTCGATGCTAGGTGTTTTGGAGGCTCCGGTGTGGGGGTTTGCTCGAAAGTTTTGCAGGTGGTTTTTAGGCTCCGAATAGATGGAAGTCTCTGGGGTGCATGCGGTGCAGTATGGTGGGTCTCGTTTTGCAGATCGACGATGTTCTAGATTGGGGGCACTGGGTCGGGGCAGTTTTCTGCTTCAGGAGGCGTTGGGTCGTGGCGTCGTGGCTATTTCGACTTCGGCGGCTGAATCGTGGAGCACTGGGTCGTGGCGGGGTCTGTGGCGGTGTTCACGTCATGACGAGGGAATCTTGCTGGAGCAGGCGTGGGTACTGTGGCAGCTGAGGGCTGCTGTGCTTGCTGCACGAGTTTGGAGATGGAAGTTGGTTTGGGCCAATCTCGGCCTGTTGGGCTTTGGGTGGGCCTGTTTTGGAGCCTCTTGGGACATTTTTTAGTTGTATTTTTCACCTTGTTCTAGAACCCTAGGTTTGTACTCTCTAAGTTTGTTTAGGGAATTACGCATGTGCCTCTAGCAAATCCTCTAGAGTGGTAACGACGGAGGATTCTCGAGATAAGGGCTTAGGAAAGTTTTTCACTTTCCTGGTTTTCTTGCCTATTACTCGAAATCTGGTCTTTTACTACTTTCATCTCAGTCTTGTCTAGTTGTACACCAATTGAGGTCTCTAGGCGACTAGGTTTACTATTCAAAGAGAGGTTAGTAGTGAGGATTTGATCTCTTGTAGTTAGGCTCAATAAGTGAGCGCATGTGTTAACAGTGAGGGTCACCTGTCTTTTGCTTGGCGGCTTGTGCTATCTAGACTCTTGGTATGAGACAACATCTTATGTACGTGCCTTCTGGCCATGGATGAGTAATGAAGCTATCTATTTTCTCAAAAAAAAAAAAAAAACATTAATAGAATGGCCTAATTAGCAGTTATGTATAATTACTTGAAAGAAAACTCCTCCCATATACAATGCTAAACGTCCAACAAATTTTATCTCTACATTAAGTGCAGGAGTGAGGCGTCGGTGAGCCGTGACCTGTTGGTTAGCTAGCCTAACTAACACTGTGGAGGTCACGGATTCAAATCTCACTAATATCAGGGATGGAGTATGTGGGGTGGGGAGTTACATTGTCGTCCAGAGTAAAAAAAAAAAAAAAGTGCAGGAGTGAAGCCAAGTTACTTGAAGCTTCTTCAGATTATATAACTCTCAAACATTAGGAAGGCACAATATTTGAGTGATAGAGCTACCCAGAGAGTTTTCCCTGGTCATGATCTTAGCTAGTTTCAGAAAAAATGAGGGAAATGGCAGTATATAATAATCATCCTGTTATTGCAGCTGTTTATATGGCTTTTCTGCCTTTTCCTAAGTGGCATATCTGTGCTTCAGTACTACACCTGCAGGCTCAAGAATTTGAAGCCGAATCACATATACTGGATCCGATGCCTCTCCCAGATTCTGTCCCAGCTGAGCCCCCTCAACCATTTGATAAAGAACCTCCAAAAGCAGGACTAATAAACGATGTCACTGACTATGGAGCGCTTGCTAACGAGGTCACCACTAATACCTTGGTTTGTTGTCCACTTGTCCACTGTTCTTATATCACCAAGTCAACAGATTTGTGTCAAAAAAATTTAAAAATAGAATAGACCAGAAAAATAATTATATGTGTCAGTTATATATAGTTTTCTTTGATCTCATTATATGCGAGATAGATTAAATGGTTAGTGGTGGAATGTGTATGTATGTTGTGATATAAATCTTAATGAAAAACTGATACATATCTTTAAAGGACCAGTGATCGATAGGAAATAAATTACAAATGTTGAAATGTAAGCTTAGTTAGCATATTACCCAGGAATTTTATTCGAATTTGGTTCTTTATAACCCATCTTCCTTCTAATTTTTCGTATTTCTTAGCCGCATGGGAAGATGCATGTACCTTGCAGGCTGGAAATCCCACTTGTTCATTCCAAATGGGACATTCTTTGTTGGTCCAATCTTATTTAATGGCCCTTGCCATAATATATAATCACCCAATAAGGGTAGAGATCAGAGGGACTCTGAAGGCTCTTAGCAATGTCACTACCTTCCACTCTCATGATTGGATTGTGTTCAAACATTTGAACAGGTTCACTCTCACAGGATCAGGAACTTTCGATGGCCCAAGGTTCAGAAACTTGGCCTCTAAGGCCACCTGCCACAAAAAGGAAAAGTACAGCCACAACTTCCCAACTGTAAGTTCTAACTTGTATCACTGTATCAAACACATGAAAATTCTGAATATCTAATTTGGGTCATGTATGTATATATGTGAGTGTGGTTTAACTAATGCAGTTACTGAAACTCAATAATGTGTCATATGGGACGATAAGCAGCATTGGTTAGTAAAGCCTTCCATGTTGATCTCCATGGCTGCCACAACATGAGCATCTATAATGTTGACATTACTGCTCCGTGGGATAGTTCCAACACTGACGGCATCCATGTTAGTCTGTCCAGCAACATCAACATTACTTCTTCGACCATCGGAGTTGTTGACGATTGTATTTCTATCGGAGAAGGCAGCATCGATCAATGTTTCAATTTCTAACATTACTTGTGGTCCGGGACACGGTATCGATCAGTCATCCATTCCTATATATAATTGAGTAGTTGTCTATGGCTCAATGCATGTGTTCTCTTACTAGATATCCAGCATTGTTTATGTCGCTAAACTATGGATCAGGTTCATACATCTACAATTGATTCTAGCTGATTAATGGTTCTGATTAACAATAATTTAACATTCTGACAAGAAAAAATTAATGTCTTTCTACTTATTGCAGTGCGGGGATCCTCGGCAAGTACCAAAATGAGAAACATGCATGTAGTTGGGATCAGTGTTAGAAACTGCACTATCAATTAATGGCACTGAGAATGGCGTTGGAATCAAGACATGGTCTGGATCTAAAGTAGCAAGGCGTTTAATTTGGTGTTTGAGGACATTTTAATGTCTCAAAGCCTATTGTAATAGACCAAGAATATTGTACTCATGGTACTTGCACCAATCAAGATCAGTAAGTAGCACACTACTGGTTGCAAAGGAATTTTGGCCGCCAAAACCCTAATGATGTTTCGTTGTTTATGCTTATCAGGCATCTCTAGTGAAGCTGAGTGGCATTTACAAGAAGAAGAAGAAGAAGAACATTTGGGGAACTGATAACAACAAGTTTGCAGTGATACTGGTGTGCAGCTCCGTGTTCCTTTGCGAGAACATCCAGCTTCTTGACATAGTCTCAGCTACACAAAAACAATAAATAAAACTCGGACACCCAATAACTTCCTTGTAAAGGGTAGCATTCGTGGCCCGGAAGTTGTAATCCTCTCTATAGCTAAATGGAGAGCCTGGTTAGCATTCTTGGCTAGATTCTAGTTAGGCACAGCCGCTCTTACATCATAGCAATGACTCTTGAATACTTGGGGATGACTAGCAAATGTTTGGTATCATCACGACTTGCCAGATTCAATATAGTAGCTTGTTATTAGGGTTCACGCGCATGTCCTATATATGCATTGCACTACCACTCGGCCTGGCGCACCCTGCCAAATTTAGTTCAAATTTCCCAGTCGCTTTTGTAGGCTATGGACTGGTGACAGTAATCAAAAGTAAACGGAAGAGCACACCCTAGTGTCACTGCTGCGTTATTTGTATGTTCTAGCTAGTTAGCCACATACGTTGTACGTAGTCCACTATGCCAATGTGGCAATGAGTGACCCTCATCGACATTGGCCTAGTTGTTCTCGCAGTCATAGAGATGGTTTCAGGCTTTAAAAACTAGTTAGACTACTACTAGTTTGCCATTGTTAGAACTTGGGTCATCCAGATCAAGAACTCGCATGGATAAACTGAACGAGCGAGAGAGACTGCAGATCAGAGCAGGCCATCACTTATAATTACAGCTGGCCATCAGCCTTGCTTCCTTGATATAAACAATCTTTGGCTTCTACAGAATATCTGAACATGCATGCACAGATTAATTCTGCTCTCTTTTTGTGATAGTGCTGGTAGGAGTGTATAAATCTCAACTCTCAGCCCTCGTCACAAGATATGAGATTAATTCATCTATAAAGCTATAAATAAAGTAGCTAGGTACTAGTCATTCGTCACTTATTTTTCATGAGGGAAACCAAGTTCAGAATGCGCTTAAGTTGGTGTCTTATTGAGCCCAAAAAAAAATAAAAATTAGTGTCTTGTGATAATTTATTAATTTGTTAATTTATTATAGGGGATTCTTAATTTTTATTTTTACAACATGACACAAATACATTCCAACATGATATGTCGCAAAAATATTATGAGTTCAAGTTAGCCATTGCAATAAAGACAATTAGCAAGGACCAAAATATAGCCATCGCAAGCCGCAGCCGTCTCTCTCTCCCTCTTTAAACTAGGGTTAGGGTTTCTTGACTGCGTAGCCTCTCTCTCACATCAATGGCAGCCCGCTTTGCCTCCTCCCCTAGCGCTGGCTGATGGCAAGCAACCGGTGGATTTGCGTCCATCAAAAGGATTGAGACAACCTGAAGCATTCATGGTAGGGAAGCTGCTCACGGCACGGGAATATTCTTGTCGCTTTTTCCTTGGCCTGTTTCGATCTGCATGGAGAATCAATGGCAGACTGAATGTTGAAGAACTCGGAGAAGATGATAGGATCTTGTTCACTTTTACAGATCCTTCGGATGTGAATAGGGTTTGGAAAGGAGGACCATGGGGATACAACGGGCTCCTATAGCTTTAGCACCGTATGACGGTGTCAATCCAGCAAGGGAGATCCCACTGAAGAAATCATCATATTGGATGACACTGCAAGGAGTGCCACCGGCCTTCAGATCTGAACGGATTATGCGACTGATTGGGAGTACCCTAGGCGAGTTCATGGAACTTGATCGCCCCGCCTTTTTGCGCATCAGGGTTGAGATCGATTATGTCAAACCTCTCCTGTTTCGTCGACGTTTCAGGGTGGAAGATGAAGTCCAGTTCATGGTGCAGTTTCGATATGACAAGATGTTTGGCAGGTGTGGCACCTGCGGCCTCGTTACCCATGTTGGCCTCCCTTGTTCAGGGCCGGATCTGGACGAAGACCGTGACATACCTATTGGCACGGTGGAGCAACCCACGGCTTTAGCCGTGTTACGGGGACAGGAAAACCCTAATGTCAATAGGGTAATAGTAAACAATCAAACTCTGATTTTCAAGGCCCAAATACCTAATAGCATACCCGAAGCTATCCTACCTCAATCTGTGATGGCCATGCGTCGACATCGAAGACAAGTGCAGATTAGAGAATTGAGTGAACCAAGACTCAATGAAGATCCAATCACAGGACAACGCCGTAGTAGGGAACATGATGAGGTAATTATCTCTCCAAAAAAATTGCGTTTAAGTCTTGCTATTGGAAAGAAAAATTTGGATGCAGTGACTATGGGCTTGTTGGAGGGACCTCCGAACAACAATGATCAACCTAAGAGAAAGAGAGGACGTCCTGTTGGAAGTGTGAACAAACTGCCATATGGAACAGCAGGAAAAGGAAGAAAAAAGGATGGAGAACAAGAAAAGACAAAGAGCAAAAAGACCAACCTGATGCCGAGGTTGTTAGCTGCTGATGAGCCTGAAACAAGCACTACTTCTAACCCTAAGGGAAAAGAGCAAGTGCTTGCTTAAGGTACAAAATTTCAAGACATTCTGAACATCAAGACTTCTTGAAGTGGGAGTGATTTCTATAATTTTTTTTTTTTTTGACTTTGTCAAGGGGAACCCAAAGGCTTCCTAGGCCCAAGATAAACCCCTTCGGCGCATGTGAAATGCTCCAACTGTGCATTGCAGCACAGTGCCTGGCCACTTTGACAGTTTCGGGATTCGAACCTAGGTTGGGGAGCACACCCAACTAGGCAAGAACCACTAGACCACTTGCAGTGGTTGGAGTGATTTCTATATATTTTTTAAGATGTTTCTAGTTGATATGTGTACCACAATTGAGTGCTGGCAGATTAGACTAGATGAATTGATTTTGCCTTAGGAATTGAGATTACTTTTTACTTAGTTTGTTGGTTTGTTGTTTCAGCGAGAGACCATTTTAGCTTTAATGAGTTTAGGTGTGACTTAAATAGGACGCCCGATTAAATTCCGGCTCTTTTTATGTAAGTTCTGTTAGACTCTGGCCTGTTTTCATGGCTTTGATATCTAATAAAATCAAATCCTTTCAAAAAAAAAAAATATAGCCATCACAATAAGTTAACCAAAAGAAAACAATTATGACTGAATTTAATTCTGAAGTGTTAGTCAACTTCCTTAATTAATTGCAATGATACTGGTTTAGACCCTCTTGATACCTTATTTTCAAGCTGCAAAACTCTTTTATTGTCCTTTGATTCTTACTCTATCTATCATGTTCATAGAGAGAGGAACATGGTGGCTGATTGCTAAGCAAAGAGAAGCAAAGAGATGGATTTTGGCCTTCTGCATTTACCAAACCGTCCTATCTTTGTCAATCAAATAGTTTTGGATGACATTGACAGCCTAGATCTTTTACAACAGCTACATAGTTAGGTTTTTCTTTTTCTATCTGGGCCTTCTGCAGTTCTGCTTCCACTGTACCCATAAAAACAAGGAAGTTAACCAGAAACACTAGACAAAAAAAGAAATAAGTGCTACCAAACGACAGGTCGTAACTGCTCGGGTTTAAGGGGTTATCTCAAACGACGTCGTGGAAATCACCGTCACTCGCTAACTCGTTCAGCCTCGAATTTCAGAGGTTCTCTCACCCCAGAGACTAGCGAAAATGGCGTACTCCGCCGCCAGGCGCACATTAGCTTCCGCCCTCACGCGAACCCTAACCTCAACTTCCACTCGTTCAAACCCCTCGTTCTCCTCCCGCTCTCGCTTCGCTTTGGCTCTTCTCAGCAACCAACAACCCCAGCTCGTTCCCGACCCGGTTCACCTCGCGACCCGCTCTAAGCATTCCGGGTCGGGTTACTCGCCCCTCAACGACGCCGCTCCCAACTGGAACAACCGCCCGCCCAAGGAGACCATCCTCCTCGACGGCTGCGACTACGAGCACTGGCTCATCATCCTCGAGTTCAACGACCCAAAGCCCTCGGAGGAGGAGATGATCAACAGCTACGTCAAAACCCTAGCTTCGGTAGTCGGAAGGTTCGGTTTTTGACCCGTTTTCTTCAATTCGGGTTTTTATCGGTTTTGAATTTTGTTGATTTTGATATTGGGGGTTTTGTTGTTGTAGTGAGGAGGAGGCCAAGAAGAAGATATACTCGGTTTCGACGTCGACGTATACTGGATTTGGGGCTTTGATTTCTGAAGAGCTTTCTCTCAAGGTTAAAGGTAATGGTTGCTGGGTTCTGTGTGCTTGGATTAGGGTTTAAGGTCTGGGAATATGCTTGAATTGCTTTGAATTTTAGATTTTTTTTTCTTTTTTTCTTTTCTGGAGCTAACATTGTATGGAATTTGAGTGTTTGATTGATTCATTCGCAATGTGATGGTTTAGGGTTTAAGATTTCAAGTATAGTTCTTTGTATGAATTATGGCTATTTGTTAGAATTGCATTGCATGTCGGGTGTTTTTGACTTGTATTGGTTTCAAATTGTGATGTTTATGATTGAAAATGATGGCTTTGTGGCTTGTTTATTCAGTCTCTCGAATTCATGTGAGTAATATATAATTGGCTTTGATTTCTTATTGCATATTCTGTGCTGTTTAAATAGAGCTGCCGGGTGTTCTCTGGGTTTTGCCGGATTCGTACCTTGATGTGCCCAACAAAGATTATGGAGGTTGGTATTGTCTAAAACTTGAAACGCATTGAGAAGATTTTAGTTTGAATATAATAATAGCTTTGCAAATTTTGGTTCTTTTTCATGTATCTTAAGTTTTGTTTCTTTGACCGATTTTAGGGGATCTATATATCGATGGGAAAGTCATCCCTAGGCCCCAGTATAGGTACACTGAGAGGCAAAACAACAGTCGAAACAGGCCTCGCCCACGACATGATAGGCGCCGAGAAACAATGCAGGTTGAAAGAAGACAGCCGGTGCAAAGACAGAACATGGTTCAGGATCAGAGAGGGCCTGTGCAGCAACCATCTCAAGAAGAGTTCAACAAGAGGGATGTTTAAGAATTCAAAATCTAGTCTCAGAATTCTGTCTTATTTCTACTGATGAATTTGCATGTTGGTGTATTTACACCTGAACCATATTTCATGAGAGGCTTATGCATATCACCATCATCACTATGAAAATAAGACTTGTGAATATTTGTGTCGAATCTTCCAAAATTTTCTACTTCACGAGTCTTGGAACTACTCTATGATGATTGATGATCTATTGAGTTGATTTTTCGATTATCTAACATTCTATTGCGTAGTCTGAACCTGCTGCCTTGCTTTCTTTCCATTCATTAGTCTTCCATATAAAATATATGTTTGCATTGAGCTCTTCAGCAGCAGGCAGTGTGGTGAGTCTTAGTTGTTGGGGAAGAGGAATCTTAGTTGGTGGGTTGTTTTAGACGAGAAGTTTCCATCTGATCGGCGCGTTGGTAGAAATGGAGGATATGCGCTCCTTGTTTTTTGGGGTTGGTAGATGTGAAAAGGCACTTGTTTCATTTCCTAGTAGGTGCAAGGTCCACGAAATCTACGAGATTCCAATTTCTTTTAAAGGACATGGAAGGGCAGTAGTAGTAAGATAAAAGATTTGGGATTATAATATGTAGCTCAGCTGTGTAGCTTAGCATTTCATAGCACAGTCTGGTTCTCAAGTTACGAAGGTCTTCTTCTTCGTGCTTCATTCATCTAGGTAGGATCGGATCGTAAGGCACTAGGTATTTTTTTTCACCTTCTCTTTGGATAGAGACAATGATGGACCTAGGTAGACTAAGAGGTACTACTGAATTGCAAGAATGTGGCACAAAACTTTGTACATGGGTTGCGACTGTTTTGAGTTATGAACTTCAGAGGTTTGAGTTGCTAATCAATTTTACAATTTCATGATGCTTATTCAAGATGTTTATGCCCCTCATTTAAACGTGAATATGCAAGTCGGACACACTTGAAGTGATCGGACACAATGGCATTACTTGATAATCTTTCATATTGCATAGAATAATACCCCTCTTTCAAACCAAGTTTTGTTACTGACGACCATTTAGTCTAGAAACATGAATCTCTCGTTTATAAACGAAAGGTCCTGATTGTGTTCAAAGTTTAAATCTAATTATATTGCGACCATTTGTTAAGCGAAACAAATCTCTTGTCCGTAAGTGAGAAATTGTAATTGTAACAACTAACAACTAGCTCGTAGAATAGCCTGAATTCTAACAAGTAACAACGCCCATGTAACTCGTAAGAAAAATAAAAATTGTTATCCCAATTGATCCGACCCAAAATAGAAAGGTGACAATCGGCACTGTATAAGTATAATTGGCACCACCGCGCCTCCATATTATGACAAGCAAGCTCCTGCGTGTTTCCGTTCCGATTCCCTCGTCAATTAGGCACCTCTATCTTCCTCTGTGATCTACAGCCTCTGCTTTCTCAGATCTCAGGTACTCTCATCCGATCCCGATCTCATTCAAAGTTTTGTTCTTGATTTCTTTTCTGATCCCAAACCAAAACACCATGAATTCCAACTTCGATTTCGATCTGGGTCTCGGATCCAACCGACCCAGATCCCTCAACGACCAAAAGAACAAAACTTCCTCCTTCTCCACCGCCCCGCAGCCATCCAAACCCGCCTGGCAGCCCAACAAGACCACCTCATGGACCCACCAGCCCGCTCCGGCCCAGACCCCTCTCAACGGCCCGACTTCCATGGTCGGAGATATCTTCGGCAAGAGTTGGGCCTCCACCGGCTCATCGGTTTCGGCCACTCCGATTGGGGTCGTCAACAAGAACCCCAATCTGTTCGGCGATTTGGTCAGCTCTGCTATGGGCGGTAAGGTTAATGGTAGCAGCAATGTTCCTTTAAAGAATGCAACTCCTGCTTCGAATAAGAGCTCGTTTTCGATGGGGAATGTGGCTGATTCGTTGCCCAAAACCACCGCCGGTACTAGTTCTGTCCAGAGTGGTATAAATTGGGGTGGTTCTGGAAGTTCTGGGGGTTTCTCTGGTGGGTTTAATAATAGTAGTAAGATCAGTAGTGGGGTTAATGCTAATACTACTAAGAGTCCGAGCCTCGGAGGCCCGTCGCTGCGAAATATGGGCAGTGCTGGTGGTGTTGGTGTTGGTGGAGGTAGTGGAATTGGTTCTAAGAAAGACCCATTTGGTTCTTTGGTTGATCTTGCATCGAAACCATCGGGTGGGATTAACACGGCGAGTAAAGGCAGCAATAAGAGTAGTGTTGCTGATGATCCATTTGGGGATTTTCAGAATGCTCCAAAACCAAGTACCACTACTGCAGCATCTGCATTTCCAGCTAGCGGCTTCTCCTCAAATGGTAACAGTTTCATGGGGTCGGATTCATTTTCGGGCTTTGGTGATTTTGGGACCCCGGCTAAGCAGAATCCTGTTCAGTCTACTAGCAGTGATCCGCTTGACATGTTCTATCCCACATCCTCGGCTTCTGGGGCTGGTATTGCAGCAGCGAGTAATGGAGTTGGAGTACAGCAATCCTCTGGAATTGATGATTGGGGGACGGAGTTTGGAGGTGGAGTAGATGATGTGGGTGGTTCCACAACTGAGCTTGAGGGCCTTCCACCTCCTCCAGCTGGGGTATCTGCTTCTGCAGCAAAGAGTAAGGGAATGGATAATTACAAGCAAGGGCAGTATCCAGATGCTATTAAGTGGCTATCTTGGGCTGTAGTGCTTCTTGAGAAAGCAGCTGATAGGTCTGCCCTTTCAGACGTATTGTCGAGCAGAGCTTCATGTTACAAAGAAGTAGGAGAGTACAAGAAAGCGGTGGCAGACTGCACAAAGGTATCTTGATAGCTTTCCTTCAAGAGGTTTATGCATTTTAGAAGTGTTATCTAATAGTTTACCTTCCCATAAATGATTGTGATTATGGTGTTCAGATTTTTTGTTGATTTTGTTTGCCTAAAGTTATATCACTGCAAAATGGTCTAATCTACTTGAGTAAGCTGTCTTTTCCTTAACTGGCAATTAGATCAGAGAAGTAAGGTAATGTAATGTTAGCAACTTAGCACGAAAGGACACAATTGCAATGCCCCTGATTTTGCTGCAGGTTTTGAATCAGATCCTAGGTTTAATTCCTCTGGTAGTGAAAAAAAACAAAAAAAGTAGAGAACAAAGAGAGCCTTAGTCCATTAGTTGCTGGAGTTTGCATAATAACCATCTCTTCTTATAGACCAATAAAGTCCAAGTTTTGCTGTTTTGGCCTTGTGGTGGAATGTAAAGTTTCCCCATACAAAAATGGCATTTTCATTTTCTCTAGCTATTGGCCTGAACATGTTTGATTCGTTTAGTTAAAGAATTATTGCCAATTCTTTCTTTGGTAAGACATTGCTCCTTCAAAGCGTCACATTCAGAGTAGTCAGCTCAGCAGTGCACACATGTGTGGTTCTTTTACAGTGTTGATGAGCTTAATTAAATCAAATTATGGCTTTTCATGTCCTTTGTTTCTCTATAGAAGGGAGAGGTCACAGAATGTTCGTCTTGTGCAGGTTCTAGAACAAGATGATGCAAACGTATCTGTTCTCGTACAGCGTGCACTCTTGTATGAAAGTATGGAAAAGTACAAACT
This sequence comes from Rosa chinensis, assembly GCF_002994745.2. Taxonomy (NCBI): domain Eukaryota; kingdom Viridiplantae; phylum Streptophyta; class Magnoliopsida; order Rosales; family Rosaceae; genus Rosa; species Rosa chinensis. The sequence continues at coordinate 49,207,739 of NC_037091.1, forward strand.
TGGGGCAGAAGATTTGAGGAGTGTTCTGAAGATTGATCCTGGTAACAGGGTTGCAAGAGGCACCATTCACCGCCTGACACAGTTGGCAGACTAGAGGATTTCCAAAATCTCATAATGCTAGCATTAATTCATTTTGGTTGATACCCCTTCCCTTCTTACCATCATAGATTTATGGGGAATGATAGCGTTTTACTTGAATACTTGCCATGTTGGATTGTTCACTTGTATGTGGTAATCTTGGTTCTTCTATTGCTTATGACTGGAAATGATTCTTTATTACTTCGGACTTGAGAGTGGCGGTGGAATATAGAGACTGAATTACACTGTACTTTATTTCCCTAATGTGTGGGAAAGCAGCTCTTGTTGTTCTGTGTTTGTCAATCTTTTGATCAAAGCCATGTCTGCTGGCTTGTTAGACATGAGATATTAATGAGGACATAAGTTTTTGTTGTTGATATTTCCTCAACATCGTGTACCCCCTATGTATATTATGAGGCGCCATAGGTATTGATATGAATTTTCATTAGCTATGTTATTCTTTAGGATTTGATAAAGGAAAATTAGTCTTCAATAGGCTGATCAAGTCTAAAATTTTCTTCAATTTGAGAATCAAAGACTAAATCAGTAAAAATGACCCTTTTATAGGACAAAACTCACAAAAGTCTTAAAATATTTTCCTACGAGTTGAGAGGGTCTAAAGAAGAACACTAGACCTAAAACTGATACAAAAGTATATTATTACCTCTGAACTATCTCATACAGTTTTACACTCAGATTCAAATTCAATATCTTTCTCTCTCTACAATTCAGACTGTATCTCGCTCTCTCGCAATCGATCAAACGACATCAAGAGCTTATCAGTAAAAAGGTTGTCATAATCGTAATTAAAATAACCTTCTAAGACATCAACTCGTATTTTCTGGTTTTATACGCTTGTAAATGTGTTTCTATTCTTAATTGCTTCTGGGGCTCCTGCTGATGGACCAACTAATTTTAATTGAAATGCGAAACATTTAGATCATTTAAACACATTCATTACTCCATTATTGATTCTTCATTCTTATCTATCTCTGCCTCTGCATCTTTTTTATTGTTCCTTGCTCATATAACAATCTCATTAACTATCTACTTCCTTTCATTGTTAGTGCTAATATATATTGGTTACTATATATGTCATAAAATTTCATCCCCTCCAATATCTCAGTGACGGAAAAATGCTTCGAATATGGGGTATTTTGATGGATGCATGTACTAACTTAGTACTAATATATATTGGTTACTATATATGTCATAAAATTTCATCTCCTCTAATATCTCAGTGACGGCAAAATGCTTCGAATATAGGGTATTTTGATGGAGGCATGTACTAACTTAGTGCTAATACATATTGGTTACTATATATGTCATAAAATTTTATCTCCTCCAATATCACAGTGATGGCAAAATGCTTCGAATAGGGGGTATTTTGATGGACGCATGCACTAACTAACTTCTACTGAACACCTGTGATACTTATTCTCATGGAAGGACATGACTTTCATAGCATAAATAAAGGTAGTTCACTAGTTTGTGTGGTGTGCATAGACAACTTGCTCATGATGGATGTGCAATGGATGTTCAACTTCAATCCCAGTGGACATGCAATATTCATCAAAAAATTTTGATGTAAACTCCCCAGCGTTATCTAGTCTTATAGACTTAATAGGATGATCATGGTGGTGAGCCCTTAACTTAATAATTTAGACTAGGAGTTTAGCTAATGCTAGGCTTGGGACTTTAGACCCAAAAAACCGTGGAACCGTCCCAAACTAAACCGAAACCGACTGTTCGGTGCGGTTCTTTAAAAAAAAAAGCTGTTTTCTGTTAAAACTGAACCGCACCATTTTTTACGGTTTGGTTTCTGTTCTTGTCATTCGAAACAAAAAAAATCCAAACCGGACACTTGTCCTACTACTATTGGCTTATGGGTTATGAGTTTAGGGCTTTAGTGTGGCAATTGCTTAACGCGTTTAGCCTCAGACCTCTATTCTTCGACTCCTTCAAGCCTTCGACCCAATTCATCAGTTAATTCAGTTCTTCTTACTCTCAGCCTAAAAATTCTTACCCAATTAGCCAATTCATCAGTTCTTCTTCCTCATTTCTTAACCCCAAAACGGAAAAACCCCTTTTCAGTTTGAAAACCCTAATTTCTCCGAAAACCCCAAATCCCCAATCGCAGAAATGGAATCCGATTCTACTCATTCTAGTCATTCAACTCATTCTCCGGAAACCGGCAATGAGATTGTGGCTGCAGAAGAAGGTGAACAACCTGGAGTTGATGAAAATCCTGTTGAAGTACCATCTCCCAGTCCAATGGCGATGGCAGCAACTCGTTCTTCGAAACAGAAAGGGAAGAAAAAGGTTGCGAACAATGCGAAAAGAAAAAGGGAGAAGAAGATGAAGGCAGAGAGGTCATCTGTTTGGGAGCACTTTACCAAATTCGACCAGCCATTAGTGGAGATTGTTGATGGAAAGGAGACAGTAGTCGGCAATACGAAGCAAGCTCAATGTAAGTACTGCCCGACTCGTTTGGCTTGTGATTCTAGGGACAATGGTACTAGTTCACTTAGGAAGCATATAGAGCTGGTTTGCAAAGGGTACCCTGGTAGGAATAACCTAGAAGAGAGTCAACAAATCTTAAGTAGTGATGTGTTCAATCACAAATCTACTTTAGTTTCAAGGCAATGGTCAAAAGAAGCATGTCTAGATGCTGCTTGTGTGATGATTGTGTTAGATGAGTTGCCTTTCAGTGCTATTGAAAGGCCAGGGTTTAGGCATTTCTGTAAAGTGGCAGTACCAAGGTGGGATGTACCTTGTAGGAAGGTGGTGGTTAAGAACTTTTTGCGAATGTATGATGCAAAAAAGGAGACACTTAAGAGAGAGTTGATAGGACATTTTGTCTGTTTGACAACAGACACATGGACCTCATGTCAAAACATAAATTATATGGTAGTCACTGCCCATTTCATAGACTCTGGGTGGAATATGCACAAAAGAGTGCTTAATTTTTGTGTTGTTCCAAACCACACAGGCAATACCATAGGAAAAATTCTTGAAAGTTGCTTGATTCAATGGAACTTAGATAGGGTTTTGACTATATCGGTGGACAATGCTTCAGCAAACAAGGTTGCCATAGAGTACCTTCAGGAAAAAAATGAGTGGATGGCCAAGGAAACCACCATTTGATGGGAAGTTTATGCATGTGAGATGCTTAGCTCACATTGTAAACCTTATTGTGAGGTCTGGTCTACATATAATGGATAGGGCAGTGGCTAGCATTAGAAATGTTGTTCAATATGTGAGGAGTTCAGGCCAAAGACTTGATGTATTCAAACTATGTGTTGAGAAAGAGATATTAGATTGTAACAAAGTCTGTGTTTTAGATGTGCCTACAAGGTGGAATTCCACCTTCATCATGTTGGACACAGCTTTAGAATTGAAGAAGGGTTTTGACAGAATGGCAAATGAGGAGGATACAAAATATAAGTCATATTTTGATCTAGATGAAGAACTTGATGAAGCTGAAAATACTAGGGTAGGAAGACACCCTAGGAAGAGGGTAGGGCCCCTCGTTCAATCTGATTGGGAGAAAGCAGCAGTTTTTGTAAAGTTTTTGAAGGTGTTCTATGATGTTACAGTTGAAGTGAGTGCACAACTCAAGCCTACAGCACACAAAGCCTTCCATGACATAGTTACAATTAGGGAAGAGCTGGATCAGCTGTTTCACAAGCCCATTGACAGTTTATCATCTGAGTCTGACAAGATTTTGTTTGGAATGGCTAATAAAATGAGGAACAAGTTCAGAAAATACTTTGGATCCATAGAAGACATCAATCAGCTTTTTTTGGTGGCACTTGTCTTGGATCCAAGGTACAAGTTGAAGAATGTTGAGAGAGTGTGTGAAATGTACCTTGGCATGGAGTCGATTGATATTAAGAAGAAATCAGATGAATTAAAGGAGCTTGTGGTCACTCTATGTGACATTTATGCATGTTCTAGTGGTGATAACAGATCAGTGAGTGCACAAAAGAAGAAACAGGGCAGCAGCAGCGCACCAAGACCAAAAGCTAACAAAGGAGGAGTGAGGGCTGCAATGCTAGCAGATTGGAACAAGCAGCTTGAAGGTGAAGCAGTGGTGGTTGGAGGAGAGGTTGATCGATACTTGCTAGATCCTATTGAGAAGCCTGGAGATGATAAAAATTGGAAGATTTTGGATTGGTGGAAATTGAATGGTGATAAATATCCTAACTTGCAAGCTGTGGCAAAGGATGTTTTAGCAATCCAAGTCTCCACGGTGGCTAGTGAGAGTAGTTTCAGCACGGGGAAGAGGGTGATTGATCCACATAGGAGTTCTTTAACTCCTAGAACAGTGGAAGCCCTCATCTGCCTCCAAAACTGGCTCAAGTCTGATGCAATTATGGGATTGGAATATATTCCAACCATTGAGGAAATGCAATTCTTTGAAGAGGTTGAAAAAGGTATGCTTGTTGTTGTTATAATGTTATGGGCTTATTTACCCAAGTTAATATTTTTTTCAGCTTTCATTATGTGTAAAACTTGTGTTTTTCTATTTTCTGTGCAGAACAAGCAGATGAAGATAGAATAGCAAAGGAGCGAGCAGCTGCATCGGCTGAACAGACTGCTACCACTCAACAAAGCAAAAAGGCCACAAAGGTTTCCAAAGTTTCAAAGGCTAGTGATGCTTCAAAAAGTTCAAGAACTGGAAACACTAACAAAAATAAATGAGCTCAGGTTTGTTTTGTTTATGTCCTTTAAGTCTTTAACTCAGATTTCATTGATTTTTCATTTGTGTTGTTGGAATTTGGAAGTTGGAACAAGTTGTGGTACTTTGCAAGTTTGCAGTCTTTGAGTTTTTGACAGTTTGTGTATTTGATGACTTGATCAAATGATCAAACACACAAACTTAAAGTTTAGATTGATTGTGGTCTGTGGATTGCTTATGGATTGTTTGTGGTCTTTGAAAATGAAAATTGGATTCTGCACAGATGTTATTTTGTGCTTTATTGGTTTTTTATGCAGGTTTGAATGTTTGATCTTTCTTCTTTCATGCCATATGGCCTGTGCTTTGCAGCTGTGCAGCTCTCCCCTGTTGACTACTGTGGTGATTTGAAGTTTGAAGAATGCAACTGGTTAACATAGATAATTATTTATTTATTTTTTTTTTTTTTTTCAGTTTGGACTTTGAGAGTTTCAGTTTGGTAATTAGCACTACACCAAAAATCGCATCAGACAACGGCAGAAAACCGATGTGGGATTTGGAGTCCCACCGTTGTAGAGTGAGCCGTTGTCTGATGAAAAATCAGACAACGGTGGAACACAGTTGTGTGATAAACATACAGACAACAAGTTTGTGTTATAACTGTTGTGTGATAGCTCGGCAGATGGCTCGGCAGATGCGAAGCGCAGCTGCGCAGCAGTTGAGGCGCTGTCTTCAGACAACAGTGCCAGTTTTAAGCTGTTGTATGTTAAGCATATCAGACAACATTTTTTTATTTTGTCTGTTGTCTGATTGATCTTCAAACTTCAGTTCTTGGACTATATCTGTTGTGTGATTAACTTTAGGACAACAGAGTTCAATTGGTTCTGTTGTGTGATTAACATTTAGGACAACAGAGTTTAATTAGTTCTGTTGTGTGATTAGCTTTTAAGACAACAGAGTTCAATTAATTCTGTTGTCTGAGTATAAATCAGAAGACACTGATTCGTTAAAAACCGATGTGTGATATATTGATTACAATGTGTTTCTCTCCCATTTTTGGCCATTCAGACAACAGGCAGTGATCATTATATCTAATCTGTTGTGTGATCATTTGAACATTCCATTTCTGAATTAGATTATGCATTCATTTGGTCTATTTACGAAATGAACAGTAATCTATCAAATACAAACATTGCAAACCATCAAATGATTCATATAACCATTACTTTAAACTTCAAAAGAAAAAGGGATGCATTTCCCAATCATTGAAACCAACATTTTACACAAGAAAAACATTCTAGTGCATGCCCATCTACTTGGGACATCACCAATTCGGCTTGTTCTCAACTTCTCTCTTGGGTTCCACAGGTGGTTGGCTCTGAGTAGCGCAATCTGGCTCATCATCTTCTACAGGTTCTGCTTTTGGTCCTGTATATTGCCATTGAGTACCACAACTTGGACAAATTCTCACCCTGAAATTCATCAAGCAGATTGATTAAGCACTAGGCTCTTTTGTTCTTTACTACCATATAAGTAAATCAATAGGGGAGTCAATAAGCTAATCAATATCAGTGAAGAACTTGGCAATGTTAAGATCTATTTAAATGTGGAGTGCAAAATCTACTGCCCTATCAATATAATATACCTTTTTCTTATCAAACAGTTTTCCTAGGCAGTACTGATGAATTCGAACCGAACAACCCTCTTTCTGGCATAACACTGCCTGTCAGACATAATACACCACCAAATTGTCATATACGACAACATCAGCAAACTATTGGCAAGTTGCACTAGTAATAATTATCCTGGAATTAAAATGGTTAGGAAGGAAGAAAGAAGCATAAGAGCAAGGCTATAACTTGAATTATTTAATTTCAAGCAGTAGAAAATCACAAATTATGAATTGAACAATTGTGAGACAAAGCAAGAGACAACCTTCACACCAGTTTCGTTGCACACTTCGCATGAAGGAACATCATTATTGCGAAACGAACTTCGCAGATCAAGGAAGGATCTGACACCAAGTCCAACATGACCCTCAGCAGTGAAGGAAAGCCATTTATCCCGTACAAATTCATCAAGAGTTTTTTCCTTCTGGGACATTGAAAAGTTCTTCAATGCAGTAGGGATAGGAAGTGAACCTCCTTGTGATTGTTATGATGTACCACTGTTAACCTAAAGAAAGACCACCAGAGTTATCAAGCATGCATGTACAAGATTAATAACCTTTGCGCATTAAATAGTGCATCCCTTTTATTTTACTCTGATTCCTTAGTCTCAAATTCAGGTTTATTTTTGGCCTTTCTTTAGTTCTGCAGCCTCATTAATCTTAGAGAGTGGCACATTATATTAATCTTAGTTCAGATAAACAAGACCTTTTTACATTATATTTGGGTTACGAGTCTACTAGTCCTCAATCAAAGACACAGTTGTTGGGTTGTGTGCTGCCTTTTGTTTGGTCTCATACATTATATACATGTCAGACACCATATTATACCTAATTACTGAGGCTAACTTGATCAGAGTAATTAGCTAAGGAGGCCAAATCAACCCTTTTTTCTTTCGGAACGAGGGAGACCACATCTGACACCCGTACAAGTTCGCAGTTGAGCAGAAGGTGGATATATACCTAGAGTTCTAGCGCTCAGTTTCCATCAAGAGCTTTTTATAAATATCTAAACCACCAATAATCCACTTTGAGAACTTCCTTATTGGATAAGTCCCTGCTCAACTAACTACAGTCATCTTAAATGTACTTCTCCTATTTTGTGTTTGTAAAACTGGAAAACAGGTAGCCAGGCAGGCAAATAATTTCCTATCTATTTCGTCCTCACTTTTTTGAAAAAACAAGACCTACTTTATCAACTTAAGCTTTTATACAAAAGTTAATGCAGTGCAAAGACAAAGCTTGCTGGAAATTAGAGTTAGTGAGCAAAAATTTTCACACCTGATTCTCTAATCGTAGATTAAGAGCGTCACTGCTAGATATGGTTCCTTGAGCAGCTTCTTGCACTATTGCTTCTATCTGATAATATCAAAAGAATAGACCAGAAAATATAAATGAATAAACAAATTTCAAAATAAAACACAACAAAAACATTAAGCCACATACAATTTCAAAAAAAGAAAAAAGAAATACTAATTAAGCCCTATAATTAAACTTGTACTGTTCTTTACATACACATCTGTAGACGAGGATTATGCTCCAGTGTGCACACAATGCACAATTGCATATGATTACACACCCCACACATACAAAGATAAAACTGAAGACACTATACTAAGATAACTTTGTGTTTGGAGGGAGTGATTATAGCAGAAACCCAATTCCAACCAACTGCAACAGTCTATGAGAGAAGTGCATGGACATTCTAATCACTGGTATCCTTTTCGTTTAACTTTTGGCTTCAAAACTTCTTTGTAAAGCATGAGCTGGAGGAATAGGTATATATCTTGCTTCAGAAACACAGGTGAAGAATCTTTATAAATTCAACTAATTCACCATTTGTCCAAAGTATCTTACATGACCTTTTGGAGGATAAAGATTTCTCTATAGGTGACATACAAACTGACAAATAAAGTGGATTGGCTTGGGAAAATACTTATAATCAAACACACAAAATGGAAGGTATAAGAAAATCAAGAAGAAAGAATCAAAGAGGAGTCTATAGGTAGGCATATCAAATGCATCAACGGATGACTCAATAATAACACAAACAAGCAGCAAGTGTATGGACACAAAAGAAAGCAGGACCCAAAAGAGCCTGAGTCCCACCAATATTGGGTCAGGTAAGGAAATAAATCATAGCAGGGATCAAAGATAAGTTTAGCATAAAATAGTGGTCAATGACGCTCTTAAGATGATAATTGATAAGCCAAGAGAGCCTTTGTCCTAGCATCAGATAATAGACACAAATTTTCATAATAAAGTCTAGTAGATTCATATGCAATTAATATCATGGTCAAATCAGAAACAGGTTATAAAACAAAAGAGTGAGATTTCAGGACTAATTTCTGCACCCTCAAATGCAACTTGCAGACTGAGATGAGTCAAATCCCAATAGAACCAAGTCACTAGAACTTAGGGGTCACATATCAATTTAGAAGTTGCATGGACTAGCAGAATCAAAATTTATAAAAATGACTAACATTTTGATTCTTTTCCTCAGGTATCTTAGTAGTCTATACATCAATTTTTGATTATGAAATCCCAATCACTCTAATATTTCAAACAGTCCATAATTGTCCAAGTACTCATCAAATTAGTCCTGTCACTCTTGTGTCACACAGCATTAGCAAATATATTCAAATAATATATAACCAAATCCAGCTACAGATTCTCATCACTGGACTTGTCCATCCAACTTATAGAGAAATAATGAGAGAGGGGGACTACAAAATTTTAAACAAGTTCTTGACAAAGCTAAATCTAACAATCACCCAAAAAATAGAAAATGTAAGGCAGAAGATAATAATCTTTTTCCTATCCAACTTTTCATAACATATCACCTGAGGAATAATGAACTCACATTAAGATTATGAACTTCAGATTTTGGTCAACCTGCTGTAGAAAGGAGGTGACTTTAGACCATACGTACCCTCTCTTTCAACTCAGACTATTGATGATTTTAGACCTAAGAGTAAAATTGAAAGAATGATCTCTGTTGTGAAACAAGTACAGTATGAGAAATCCATGAATGCCACTTCTTTGCATTGCAATAAGTAGTAAAAATCTATCAAGACAATCAACGAAACCACCGAACAACCAACAGCCATAACAGTAGGATCAAAACATCAAACTTGATTATCATAAGTCATTCAACTCAAGGCAAACAACCCATTCAACACAACTCGACCAATTTCAACCAAGGCACAAACACCCATTCTCTATATGCATTCAAACTTGAATTTTACTCCTAACACCACGATTCAATCAATTCATGCCAAGACACAAACAACCCATTCTGCACACGAAATCAAACCGACAATTTCAGGCTTACTTCTCTGGGTTTACCTTTCCTAGTTTCTGGTATTGTAACAGAAACTTTGTTTTCCAAAGCTTGCTGTCGAGACTGGGTTGGTGATGAGTTGATGATGCCTCGTGCTACAACCCAGAAATCTTCGAAGTTCAACTCCCACTCAAGGTCAGGTCTTGTCCAGGGAAGTAGTCGAACCAGAAACCAAGCCCAGACTCGTCGGAGAAGTCACCGGTGTAGCAACCGCGTCGAACCCGAGCTAACCCAAAAACCAAGTCGACAAAACTCCATCAATTTTGAAAACCAATTAGCCTAACACGTAAAGAATGGCATGAAGATGAGTTTCCATACTAGATGAAGCTTAATCGGTCGCCGGAAATTGCAGAGGTTGCTGGTGAATGTTCGGGCTTCTCGTCCTCGGGTTTCCTTCTCCGTTCAGTGCATGGACAGTCCAAGGATAAGAGGCTGTTGGCGACGGCAAGATGAAGAAGATGGTGGTCGTCCATTGTCTATCGATGGCCGGACGTGGAAGTTCAGGTAGGTCGCTGGCCGGGTTGCGTTGTGGCCGAGTCAGAGAGCAAGCTCTCTCTCTCTCTCTCTCCCTGTTAGATAATCAACCAAGATTAATATTAGGTACAAAATCAAATGATCACTCCAGTATGACATAATGCTCGAAAACCCTAAAATCAAAACAGAAATTACATACCACGAGGAGGGGTATTGTCTTCAAGAGCCTTATTAATAAGCTCATTTTTCAGCAACTCGCCCAAATCTTGCCATTGGAGGATGACCGACAGCGCTACTTGTTCTTCAAGTTCTTGGCCTATGGTTGTGTGGTGTAAATCCAGCTAATTGTGGAGACGAGAGTTAGGTCAATGAAATTTGGGTTTCAGATTGAGGGTTCGACCAATAGAGATTTGGTTGATTTCGAGGAATCTGAGATTGGGGGTTTCCCTATTTGGGATTTCAGAATGAAAGAAAGAGGAAGGCTATGATTTCTGGGTAAAGAAGAGAGTTGGATGAAGAAGAGAGCCAGAGAAGACTGAGAGTGAGACAGGGAGAGGAGCGATCTGAAGAGAGAGAGAGAGAGAGAGAGAGAGTAGAACGTGAGAGTTCAGCGATGAAGAGGACAGAGATTTTGCGAGAGAGATGGGGAGCTGTATGTGAGTGTTGGGCGTCTTGAGAGAGGAGATCGAGAGGTTATGAAAAACAGCCAAGGCACCAACTTGTTTAAATGTGCCCTAGTTGTAATAGGCATTAATCAATAGCTTTGTTTTCTTTCTTTTTTTAGTTACTCAGACAACACATATATACATTTACGTTGTCTGAATTGCTACATAGCTGATAAAACACAAGACGAAAATTTCCCGCTTGTGCAATCAAAATGCCAGTTTTGGCGCTTAGGCTAGGCATTTCTCATTCACACAACAGAAATAGTTCATTATGTTGTAGGAAGTTGCAAGCATGACAAACCATTGAAGCCAAATTTGCTTGTTTTGGGGGGAATGAATGTCATTTTGGAGACTTCTCCAAATTCTGCCACTTACTTGCACAACGGCACATTAAAAACCATTGTATGACGATTTGCAAGTATACTCCTACAACACAAATAACTAAACTGTTGTACAATTTAATGGCATCTAGGGTACAATTTGGAGCCAAATTTGAGTCCATCTAGGAGGGAAATCTGCCGCAAATTTTTTTTTGATTCACACAACAGATTATTCTTGTAACCGTTGTGCAATGACCTTTTGGATAAAAACTTCAGAATTTTAACCACCTTATACAACGCAAGTTTTGTAAACATGTTGTCTGATTTACTTTCCTTCATCACACAACACTTTTTTTTTTTTCGTTGTGCAAAAAGTGTTGTGTGTTAAGGTTTTTGGTGTAGTGTGGTACTTTTTCATCATTTAGACAGTTTCAGTTTCATCATTTGGTAATTGGTACTTTTTAAATTTTGTTTAGACAGTTTGATCACTTATCACTTGGTGACATTTGATCATTTGATAATTTCATATTTTCATTCATTTGATTCTCATATTGGATTCTTCTCATTTGATCTTTTGTAATTGTATCTCATATTCTCATTTGATGTACTTGAAATTGTCATAACACATTTCCAGGTTTCTCATTTGCTATACTTGATTGGATGCTTCTTGTTTGGTAATTTTGTTTCTGGAAATGTGATAACAGCTCATAACACATTAACACATTTGCTATACTTGATCAGTTGATCTATTGTTTTGGAACCGAGGAACTGGCAAAACCTAACCGGAAAAAAAACGGTTCGATTTTATGTCAGTTCTAGTTTCAAAGATTGCAGAACCGGAACCGATAAGTATACTTGCGGTTCAATTTCGGTTATGAGAGTTTTTTTTTGTAACCCGAACCGTCCCAGGCCTAGCTAATGCAACGTTCCTTGTGGACAATAGCATAACACGTGACCAGCTTGTCGATGCATCAACCAACACCATAAAATATCTAAATGGTCTGCTTGGTGGTTGAATAGGTCCACAAATATCACCTTGGATTCTTTGCAAGAATGGTATATTTTCTTTAGTGTCCTTTGCATAGGATGGTCTCGATCCTAATTTTGCTAAAGAGCAGGCTTTGCAGAACTAATGATAGGCTTTAGAAACAACCAATGAGGATTTTGGTTGAGCCATAAAGTCACAATTGACTTGAGAAGTAGAAAGAGAAGTCAAAGAGGAGTCCATGGAGTCAAAGCCATGATGATGTCGTAGGGGGTAGACAACGTCAGCCCTAAGTGGCCGGTTTTGCACATTCTTTTCGGCATGAGGCGTAGGTGCATCTCCTCGAACCAAGTGTTGGTTCTTACTTCTCTTCATCCTAAAGAATGGATGTCCGTGTGAAATCTTTAATATACAGATCATCATGTCAAGACCTGGGTGTCCCAAATGGTCATGTTAAAGCCTATATGTGTTGGAATCCCATAAATCATCTCTCATAACATGATTGGATTCAATGATTCGAAAATAGTGATTGTAAGGAAAAAATGACATGAATCTTGGTAGGGATAAGTGTGAAACCCACACCATAGTTTAAAAGTAGCAAATGAGTCGACCAGCCCATTTTAAGCGGTCTCATTTGTGCTTTGTGCTTTGTGCTATGTTCAGACCTTACCCGTTTATTATTGTATTTGAGCTCGCTTTCTTGTAATCAATGCATTTTATAAGTTTCCTTGATTGGTTTACTTTCCTATATTGTGAGATGAATGCGATTATGGTGATTGGATTTTGCAGATGTTGTTGTTGTTGGCCTAAAGTTGCAATAACTGCAAAATGTTATAATCCACTCGAGTAAGCAAGATTTTCCTTAATTAGCAATTAGATTTTGAGAAGTAAGGTAAGGGAATGTTAGCACAAAGACACTAGTGCAATGCCCATGATTTTGTTGCAAATCAGTAGGATGGTAGATCCTAAGTTTAATTCATATGGTAAGTGAATGAACAAATACCACAAGAAATTACCCAATTAGTCACGAAAGTATTAGTGACAAACCAAATATATGTCACCCATAAGGGTTTTGGTGACAAAATTTTGAATTCGTCACTAAATTTTTTGCTCTTTGAAGAAGCTACGTTGTGTGTATTTTGGTGACGAACCACATAAAATTAGTGACGGATGATTCCGTCAGTGATAGTGGAACAAATGCAAAACTGTGTCATTTTGGTAAGTGTTATGAAGTTATCCACCAAGTCTGGCTCTCTCTCTAGTCAACAACTTCTCATCCATCCACTTTCTAGGTCTCTCTCTCGATACCGCCATCACCCGTAACCGAGCCCTAATCAAATCGCCGCCTTCCTCCTTCTAATCAAATCGCCCATCACTTGAACAATTTCCGATTCGGGTCGTTGGTGTGTGGTTTCTCATTGGACTCCTCCTGAGGCTTGATTGAGTCGACGAAGTGAGGTAAGGAAATCGATTGCATCGCATCACTAACTTTTCTTCGGCTCCGACTACTCCCACCCTTCTCATCTTTCTGGTCTGCTTCCTCTCTCCTCATCTCAATTTCTCTGCTTTGCTTTTCGATTCTGCGATCTAGTTCGTGTAGATGTGAATCTGAAATGGTTAATTTTTATTGTATGAATCTGAATTCGTTAGAGCTTTATTCTTTATAGCGCCGGATTGGTTTTGGTTTGGGAATTTGTCATCTGAAGCATTTGTTTTGAGCCTGAGCTGACATTGGAATTGCTAAACTGAGTTTAAAATGTGACTCATTGTTGTTTGGTGATTATGAATGCTTGATATGTGAATATTTGTGAAACTATGAGATTGTCTTACGTTAACTCCACAGAATCAATCTGGTGGCCTTAGCCATTCAGCTGAAGGTTCTTACTTTTGTTTATAGATCCATGGTTTGGGCTGTATAACTTGTCGAGTTTGGCTTTGTTTTTCTTGTGTGGTATTGGATTTTCAATCAGGATATTGTATTACATTAGACATTTGAGATGATTGTTGCTTTATTTACTGGTTTGGTGGGTTCAGCTTGTTTTTACTATTCTCTTGTAGACGATGGAACTTATGCCATGAAAAAATTTCTCATTCAGAATAGCGAACAGTTGGAGTTGCTGAAGGAGGAGATCCGAGTTTCATCACTTTTCACTCATCCTAATCTTGCTTCCACTTCTTGATCATGCCATTATTTCTGTTAAGGTTGATCTCCTGAAATTCTAAACTTTGCTTGGGTAATAGTATTTGCCTGCTTTGAGTTGAGATGCTTCATACTGTTACTACTTAGTTTCATATCTGTCCTTGATTTTCCCTAAGAGAAACCATGGAACTGGAAACATATTGTTAAGGGTACATAGGAATAGCTGGCAGTTAGTTCCAAAGTTATATCTTTAATTTGGTTTTTGACTCATTGTTATGTCAAATAGCGTCACGTTCTCAGTTTTGAAATGCACACAACATGCATGTTTAAAAGAAGGGTAACTTTTAATTTTTCCCCTTCCACATGTTGGTCTACTGAGCCACCACCTAATTCTTGACTTCACATATGTCTCTCTTTTCCTCTGCCTCGCAGAAATGGTACCCATGGAGATAGATGAAAAGGAGACTGATCGGTATTTGGTGCTGTTGAAATTTGAACTGGGATTTTCATCGAACAGAGGGCTAACTCTTTATCTTTTTCTGTGATATCTAATCATAGGGTTGAATTAATTTGTGGGTTATCATTTTGTAACTACTTCATGCTGCTGTAGCTTGCATTGAGTTCAATTCTGGAGTTTTGAATCATCTCAGCCTCCTTTACTTATTCAGGTATAAACTCTGTATTGTTGTTTACATGATTTTGATATAGAACTAATGTGTTTTTCGTGTTTGGGCCTTATGATCATTGAACTCTGCTTTTTGAAACATGCAGTCTCATTGATTGTGCTTTTGGGAAATCAATATTTCCCAGGTTATTGGGTTTTGTCGTAGAAATTTTTGGCTTTGGGTATCTGACAATTTGTGTCTTTTTTTAATGTTTTGTTGGCATGGTTTTCTGATTTCGTTTTTTGGCTATCTGGGATTTGTAGGGTAGGTGGAGATCTTCTCCTTGTAAGAATAAAAACAGAAGACTTTTACTTTCTCTGTGAGTAAGTTTCAGAATTTTTTGGTCTAATTCTAAGTTTTATTGAAGCTTTCTGTATAGGTGAGAGATGAGTTTCTATGGAGAACTTGCGAATAGGGCTGTGGAGACTGATATGCCGGTCATGGTTCAGGTATTGAGGCCAAAACTCCCACTGGGTTTTTGTTAAAGTTTTTGAATTTATTATGTTATGAGGTTCAGTTTTGGTGTGAGTTTTAATAAGTTTGCCAATGATAATGGTTCAATCAGTCTTATGATTCTGCATATGTCATGTATAAGTCAGATGGTAATCCATGCTCAAGAATTAAAAAAAAAGTCAAGTTATGTCATGCTTGGGTGTAGAATGGCGAGCATCTCCATGGTTACAGTTCTTAGGAGGTTAAGGTATGTCAAGTTCTCTTTGAGTGCTCTGTCCTGGTATAAACAGAATTCTATCTTTCTTGAAGCAAATGCCTGTAATGTTTTATTAATCATGGGCCAATAATCTTAGTTATCTTTATGCATGGAACCTCAAAGCGGGTACCGCTCTTGCTGCAATTTCAATATAACAAAGTAGCATATCTGTCTATCAAGTTCATTGTGTGCTTTATTTTCTTTTTTGAAGGTTAGTGTGTATTTTACTCTATGCATAACAAGTTTACAGCTTCTTTGTATTATATATAGTACTGCTTTTCATTTTCCACTTGGCTAAAGACTCCTTTATCTCCTCAAAAGAAAAAAAGTGGGGAATAAAATAGGTCTGAGTGTGCTTATGTTACAAGTACTTTGCTCAGTGTTTCTCTTTCGCTCCTTTTCCTATCATTTTCTATATCATTGGTTAAAAAGAATATGTGCATATACTTATTAATTGCCATGGCACTAGTTCCATAGACATAGAGTATATATCTATTAAATACACTAAATGACATTTCAATACAAACTCATTATCAGTTGATAATTTCTCTCTTCCTGCAAATTTTCAAAATGATTTTGAACATATTTATTTTTATCACTTAGGTTATCATCTTCATCATTTTTAGGTATGCTAAAGATCTTCCTATTCCTGCATATCTGCATATGAAGTATTTTCCTCCATTTAAGGTCAATTGTGATGTATTTCCTTGTAATTTGTATCACATGCAGTAAAGGTATTAAATTGTTGGAAGCTTCAAGTTTCATCTTTTGAGATTGATATGGAAGTGTTTTGTGTTTCATGTTTCTTGACATACCCTCTTCTTTGGGATATTATAGGTAACTGTATAATCTTCTTTGGCTTTGCATCAACTTCTTATACAACAGTTGGCAAACTTTTTGAGCTACATTGTATTGCTACAAGGTCGAGACCCAAAGGCACCTTCCTAGTCACGATGAGGATGATAATATTGATGAAATGAGCAAGAGAGGATTAGAAAGGATTGGAATGTGTACTAGGAGTTTCACATTTTGGATGTAAAGTACTGTCCAGTACTTACAGATATTTATTTTTTATATATGAATACTTAGTTTGTATTCACTTTGAAATGCAAGATATGACAATTGAATTGAAATTTATGCCAGGACATACAAGAAGCTATAAATTGATGAATATGAAATAAATTTTCAAATAATCAATGGAACTAAAAACAGTGACGAAATGAAATTCGTCACCCATTGAGTGAAATTTGGCGGTTACCAAAAATTTGGCTCCAATTTTTGAAATCAGTCCAATTCTGAAATAGAATGGGTGACGGAATATCATGGATTAGGTGACAAATGCATTTCGTCACCTAAACGTATTTTGGTGACGAACTTATCATTTCGTCACCCAAAGAAATTGGTCACGC
The DNA here is from genome assembly GCF_002994745.2 of Rosa chinensis. Lineage (NCBI taxonomy): Eukaryota > Viridiplantae > Streptophyta > Magnoliopsida > Rosales > Rosaceae > Rosa > Rosa chinensis. The sequence continues at coordinate 49,224,874 of NC_037091.1, forward strand.
ACTATAGGTGACGAAATTGGTGACGAACTTATTTTGTCACTCATACTTTTGGGTGACGAAATTTTCAAAATAGGTGACAAAAGTGGTTTGACACCAATTGTGTAAATTCTAGTAGTGAAAGAGAGCCTTAGTTCATTAGCTGCTAGAGTTTGCATACTGACCATCGCTTCTTGTAGACCAATTAAAGTTCAAGTTTTGCTGTTTGGCCTTGTGGTGGAATATAAAGTGGCTTTTTCTTTTTCAGCAGCTAGTTTTGGCTTGAACGTGTTTGATTCGCGTGGTAAACGAGTCAATTGTCAATTCTTTCTTTAGTAAGACATTACTAATTCAAGGGGTCACATTCAGTTTGGTAGTGCATAAAGATTTGTGGCTCTTGATTTTCCTAGAATGAGTTTGTTGTCAATTATTGTCTTTTGAGTTGCAAAATAATCAGTTACCACTATTATAATTTTTCAGTTTTCAATAGGTAGGTAGAGGGTTGTTTGTTTAATGTCAGAGTAATTAGAAGTTGAAAAGTCAGGCTCTTGAAAGTTCTTAAGATGTCTATATAAGCTTTTTATAATCATGTTATTGAATCAAACCAATATCAAATAGAAAAGTATCAGAGTATTTTCTTACAAAAGGTACTTATGATAAAAACTTCCTTTGTAGTCCTGTTAGGAGCTCTGTGCAAGTCGAATCTTCATCCTTGTTTTGTTTTAAGAATTAAATATTTGTTACTCCATGTACTTTGTTCCATAAAATAGTTTAGTATCTCACATTGTAAATTAAACAAAATAATCTTTATTTTGTCAATTCTCACAGAAAATGTTCATAAAATGTTCATTTCATTAACTCTCCATCCAAAAGTTCCATTAAGTAGCCGATGTCATAATCCCTACCATGCCAACTCAACTCTGTGAGATCCATGTTTCCTCAATCTATATTTTTTTCACTTATTTTTTAATTCTTCTTTTTCTTTATCTCTTTGCTTACCTTCTTCATCTTCCTCTATCCACCTGACTGTCAGGATAACCCATTCTTTTAGAGTGAGCAAGACATATCATGTACATACCACCTCCACTTCCTTCTGAATTCCTCCATTGCCAGACTGTTGTAGTTCTAAAACAAGAGGCAATGACCATGTTTAATTAAATTGAGCTCAACCTAGACAAAATATAATTTTCCAAATGACTCCCAACCTCAAGCACAGATTTGGGATTCAATACAAAACCCTAAAACAATAAAAGGTCCAATCGTAGCAGGCAGCTCCGATGTGCATCATCTCGACGGGGCAGCAAGTGAGGCCGAAGGTCATGGGCCAGATGAAGCCGTGCTGGGGCCATGCAGTTCATCAGATCTTTGACCTTAGAGATACGAACTCCACTGCCTTGGAGAGGCCGGGCGGGAAGATGTGGATTGAAATGGTAGAAAGAAGATCCACACATATGTAATCATGTATTGTAATGACACTTTATTATTCTTTGATGATCAATACATATTTCTTTACCATTGAAAAATAGCACAAGCATTTGGAAATAACAATGGTGTTGGAATATTATGATGGAAATAAGTTTTCAGCTTTATTTCGAGTGACATAAAATATTATGATGGAAATAAGCGACAGTGACCATTGCGGCTTTTCCAGACCGACGGATCTAGTGCGGCGAGGTTTCAAGTCGTCGCGGGTATTATTGCAACGGTAGCCGTTAAGATTAGAGTCATTTTTTTCCAGCTGGTGACTTCGGCGGCGTCCCTGTGCATGTGCGTCTTCGAATCAAATCTGGTGCAGAAGCGACATCAGATTCTTTAGAGGCGGGGTTGGGATTAAACCTCCTTGGTGTGGCCACCTATGAATAGGGTTTCGTTTGAAGCACTAAAGTTGACGACGGTCCAGGTATTCATAGAAAAGTTGATTGGCAAGGTCGACTTAGGCTGAAAATCGGGGTCGCGCGTTCAGATTCTATCGGTTTCCAGCTAGTTTGATCTTGCGGGTGGACCAGTTTGCTTGGATACAGAAGGGTGAGTATGGCCCTCTGGAGAAGACGGCTGCCGGAACTTGCAATGGCGGTGTTGTTGCTCATAGCAGTTTCCTGGGCTTGGAGTTGGGCCTAGGGTTCTAAGTTTGACTCTGAGCTTGGGCTAGCTGGGCCTAGTTCATGGGCTTTCAAGGAGGGTGCCTTGCCACCCTCACTTATTACTTAGCGACTTGGGCATGCCCGACCCAAGAGTTTCAGACCTATTTGGGCATGTTTGGGGCAACGTATGGTCTTCAACTGCCAATCTATTTGGATCATGACTTCTTCGAAAGTTGGTAATTATCTTGGATGTGATTGGTGTATTTCAAGCGGCTTATGGATAAGGAGGTACTCCTATTTGTTGGCTAGGAAGTTTTCTGTTGGTACCACAATTGCTTGATTGGCTAATAGGAGGCTATTGAATGATTTTGCTCTAGATGACATGGAGTTTCTTTGTTTATAAGTTCGCTAATTATAGCGAGCTTATCATTGACTTGTAATGATTTTCCTTAGCTTAGATTAGGGTTTGTGGATTTTCTTACCGGCTACTTTTTTGTAAGTGTGGCTAAACTCTAGCCATTGGCTGAATGCCAGCTATTGATCCTAACGATATCAATTTCTATTCAAAAAATAAAAAATTATGATGGAAATAAGTTGTACTTATCCCTAAAGAAGAAAGAGGTCGTCACTGTGTTAGCGTGAGTCAGGGCATCACATTAGGGATGTAATATATTGTAATTGTATCATAGTTAGTACTTACCTTTTTTTATGTGTGGTAGAGAATACAAACATAAGTCAATTGTATTCTTGTAGATCTCTTTATATACCTCTATTGTAAGGTGAATCATATATCAGATAATTCACTTTCTCAATCTTGTTATCTTTGACTTGGTATCAGAGCACAAAGATCTGAAAAGGACTTTGTCTGTTTTTCTTTTAGTTTTTTCTCAATCTGAGGAAGACAATTGAGTTAGAACCCAGTTTTTTTGGGTTAGTCTCTAAACGACGTCATTCACTACTTGAGCAGACGTCTCCTTTCACTACTTGGCTTCGTCTTCAACCAAAGACCGTCGTTGCTCTTTCCGTGTTCAGATCGACTTCACTGTTTGTCCAAGAACAATCGTCCTCATCTTCCTATCAAAATGCACACCAACTTCACAGCGTAAAACCCGTTGTCCCTCATCTAGACCGGCGTGAAACCTGCATTGTCTAGACCCGCATCAAAACCCGACATCGCTCATTCTCAAACCGGCTCCTAGTGATCGCTCGGCCTTAGACCAACATTCTCCACTTCTCCTCTAGTCAATTCGATCGGGTTTGTCGCCCAAGACTGCCGTCGCTCCTCTTCTCCAGATCGATGTCCTTAGTTCAGTCAGGAGTTGCAAGTTCGGCCAGCTAACGTCGTTCAGACCGTTGCCCAGATCGTCGGCATCCTTCATGCAGACTGGCGTAGCAAGCTAGGTCATCTTCTCCAGTAGCACGCCTCTGTTGGTTGTCGTTTCCGGTCTAGCCAATGTTCGATCAATCGGTCACCGTCTCAGCCCACGCAACAAGTTTAAAAAAAATAATAATAATAATAAAAAATTCAAAAATAAAAAAATTCGTTGTACGTTTCTGTTATTATTATTATTGGAGGTTCCCGTTTTTTATTCCGCTGCATACTCTGTGATTTTGCTACTGTATTGTTGTGATGGGTGGTGATGAAAGTGAAGGACAGAGTTCCAAGATCAATGAGGTCTAAAAGGTTAAGGTTTTTGTCCGAAGTTCAGATGGTGGTTCTTTTGGGGGTACGAGACTCAATGGGACCAATTTTCGAACATGGAAGAAGATTATGTCTGTCCACCTTCGTGGCATACACAAGATGGGGCATGTGACTGGAACAACCAAAGCACCTAGTGAGGAGGATGTGGATGCCTATACTAAGTGGGAGGATGATGATGGATCTGTGATGGCAATCTTATTCAAAGCCATGACTAAAGATGTGCTACAATTGGTGGAAGAGTGTGAGACTGCTGAAGCAATATGGAAGACATTAGGGGATCTGTATACAAATGAGTCTGATTTTATGCAGGTTCATGAATTGATGTACAAAGTTGTCAGTATGCAACAGAATGGGTAACCAGTAGCTGTGTATTTCATCAAGCTGAAGAATGTATGGGCTGAAGTTGATCAAAAGTGTCCTTGCAAGATCAAGAATCAAGAAGATCTTGTGTGGTACCAGAAGGAGAAGGAACTTGAAAAGGTTCATGTATTCTTGAGATGGCTTGATGAGAAGCATAGCAGCGCCAAGGGAGAATTGCTCAGAATGACACACCCTCCTAGTCTAAACACAGCCTTTACATATGTCCGCAAAGAAGAGTCTCAGCAGGAAAGTGTTAAACGTGCACAGGTTGAAGTCTCTAGCCTAGCCATTCAGGCTAAGTCACCAGCACCTTTCCTCCAGCAGCAGAGTTCAGTCCCACTTCATCAGCAAGTTCTACTACCAGGCTTCATCAACCGCCTTTGTCCTCAATGTTCTTATTGCAATGACCTTGGACTTGTTGGAAATTGAATAGGTATCCCAAAAAGAAAGGTTATCATCCTAAGGCGAAGGCAGCTGCAGTTCAGTTGGTCTAAGAACCAGACTTCTTTGGTGTGGCCGGACAGGATCATCATACAGCAGGTGGGGCTACTCCTACCGCCTCTATAGCTGGTCGTGGTAAGATTGGTATGGCTTTAAAGGTTTCTAACTTTGTTGGTTCTGATACATGGATTATTGATCCTAGTGCCTCCGATCATATGACTTATGATAAATCATATTTTACTGAATTATCTTCCCCACCAGTGTCCTATGTCACCAATGCCAATGGCGAGGCTTTTCCTGTGTTAGGGTCAGGTTCAGTGCGTATTACTCCCACCTTAGAACTTCATAATGTGTTATATGTGTCTGACTTGTCTTATCACTTGATATCTGTTCCACAGTTGAATACTGAGTCTAAATGCTCTATGACCTTTTATCCTATGTATGTGATTTTTCAGGATCTTCTCACCAGGGAGATAGTCAGTCGGGGGTATATGAGGGGCAGATTGTTCCATCTGGATCAGACATACGCAGGGGAGAAACCAGGAGCACAGTCCCACACTGCTTTGATAATAAGCTAAGTGAAATTTGGTTATGGCATCGCCGTTTAGGACATCCATCTTTTAGTCTTATGAGAAAAACCATGCCAACTTTGTTTATTGGTGTGGATGAATCTGTTTTACGTTGTGAAACATGTGTTTTGGCTAAGAGTCATCGTGCTACTTATTCTCCTAGTGTTTCTAATAAAAGTGTTATCCCTTTTGAGTTGATTCAGTCTGATGTTTGGGGACCTTCTAGAGAGCCCACTATTTTGGGTATGAGATATTTTGTGTTGTTTATTAATGATTGTACGAGATTGTCATGGGTTGCTCTTCTTAAAACCAAAGATGAAGTCTTTCCAGCTTTTCAAACTTTTCGTACTCTTGTTCACACATAATACCACAGCACCATTAAAGTCCTTCGTTCTGACAATAGGGGAGAATATGTTAATCATATGTTCTAAGAGTTTTTTAAAACCCATGGGATTCTTCACCAAACTACATGTCCACAAACACCAGAACAAAATGGAGTGTCCGAAAGGAAAAACCGTCATTTACTTGATATGGCTCTTGCCCTTCTCTTTAGTGCTCATATGCCTAAGTATCTTTGGGGCGATGTTGTCCATGCTTCCTCCCATCTTATCAATCGTCTTCCATCTAGTGTCCTTCAGGGAAAAATTTCATTTGAGGTTCTTGCATCTCATGTCTCCTTACCTTCATTTCATAATCTTCCAGCTCGTGTCTTTGGTTGTGTTGCTTTTGTCCATATTCCTAAAAACCAGAGGTCTAAGTTGGATGCCCGGGCACTTAAGTGTGTGTTTGTTGGCTACGGAGGTTATTAGAAAGGGTACAAGTGCTATCATCCACCTACCAGAAAGTACTATGTCACTATGAATGTTACATTCTTTGAAGACATGAGTTATTTTTCCTCATCAGATACAGCTCTTCAGGGGGAGAATTCATATTTTGAAGAGCTGTATCATGGAGAGGGGGTGGAATCAGAAGGAGAAGGAGAAGTCACACAGGCAGGGGGTATTCCAGTTGAGACCATTAGCTTGTCGCCTCCAGCAGCAGAAGCTCCTGACATCCAGGCACCAGTCTCAATCACTGACAATGAGGTTGAAGACACAACTGCCCCTCCTGCCATTGAAGACGCAATTGCCCCTCCTGCCATCGTGTCTACCCCTGACCCACAGCTTCCTGGTATTGAAGATCACCCATTTGAGGTATGTCCATCCACTGGTACTAGTAGTAGTGAGTCTGATGTTGGGCAATATGTGTTACCAAATAGGACTACTCAAGGTCAATCAGCCAAAATAAATGAACCTACTCTCACTGCCAAATCAAAATACCCAGTAGCCAACTATATGTCCACTAGGAGGTTGTCTAAGTCATATGAATCATTTGTGAATCAAATATCTGTTGTATCAGTACTTAACAAAGTACAGGATGCATTGGGGGATCCAAAGTGGAGGAAGGCAATGGAGGAAGAGATGGAGGCGTTGCAGAAGAACAATACTTGGCACCTTGTGCCTCCACCACAAGGCAAGAAGGTTGTAGGTTGTCGTTGGGTGTTTACCGTGAAGCATGATGCAGATGGATCAGTGAATCGGTACAAAGCACGCCTTGTAGCAAAGGGGTTTACTCAGATGTATGGTATAGACTACAATGAAACATTTGCTCCTGTTGCCAAGATGAACACTATTCAGGTTCTGCTCTCGTTCGCTGCTGCTTTAAACTGGTCACTCCGACAGTTTGATGTCAAGAATGCATTTCTTCATGGAGAGCTAGCCGAGAAAGTGTACATGAGCCTTCCACCTGGGTATGTAGTTGCTTCTCCTGGTGATTTTGTCTGTAGGTTGAGAAAATCTCTGTATGGTCTCAAACAGTCACCTCGTGCTTGGTTTGGAAGATTTTCACAATTCATGTGAAAGGTTGGTTACAGACAGAACCTTGTTCCGCAAGCATATACAAGGGAAGGTAACAGCTCTAATTATATATGTGGATGATATAGTAATCATTGGCAATGATACTGTTGAGATGGATAAACTGCGGAGACAGCTAGCCTCTGAGTTTGAGATGAAGGACTTGGGTGAACTTAAGTACTTCTTAGGAATTGAGGTAGCCAAGGGGAGAGAAGGAATCTATCTGTGCCAGAGGAAGTATGTTCTTGACTTGCTGACAGAGACAAGTCTATTGGATTGTAGACCTGTTGATACTCCTATTGAGCAGAACCATTGTTTAGCTGAGTATCCAGATCAGGTACCTACTGATCGAGCTTGCTATCAGAGGTTAGTTGGGCTCTTGATTTATTTGGCTCATACTAGACCAGATGTTGCATATGCTGTGAGTATGGTGAGTCAGTTTATGCATAACCCAAGTAAGAGTCACATGGATGCTGTTATGCGACTTTTGAAGTACTTGAAGTCAGCACCAGGAAGGGGAGTACTGTTTTCTAAACATAACAACATTCTTGAGGTTTGTGGCTTCACAAGTGCAGATTGGGCTGGAAATATTACAGACAGAAGGTCGACATCAGGTTACTTTACCTTTGTGGGAGGTAATTTGGTTACATGGAAGAGTAAGAAACAGAAAGTTGTGGCACGTTTTAGTGCTGAGGCCGAGTATAGAGGTATGGCTCACGGCGTGTGTGAATTGTTATGGGTAAGAAATCTGTTACGTGATCAGAGTTTCAAACTCAAAAGTACCATGCATTGTATTGTGACAACAAGGCAGCTATTGACATATCACAGAATTTAGTACAACATGATCATACTAAGCATGTGGAGGTTGATCGTCTCTTTATAAAGAAGAAGCTAGATGCCAAAATTATTAGCTTTCCTTTTGTTCCAACTGAAGAGCAACTTACAGATTTACTTACCAAAGGAGTTTCCAGGAAGGCGTTTTATGACTCACTAAGCAAGTTAGGCATGGTTGATGTATATGCACCAACTTGAGGGGGAGTGTAAGCGTGAGTCAGGGCATCACATTAGGGATGTAATATATTGTAACTGTATCATAGTTAGTACTTACCTTTTTTGATGTGTGGTAGAGAATACAGACGTAAGTCAATTGTATTCCTGTAGATCTCTTTATATACCTCTATTGTAAGGTGAATCATATATCAGATAATTCACTTTCTCAATCTCATTATCTTTGACTCACTGTGCTAGCTAGGGTTTTCTCTAGCAAACGTCGACGACTCGACCTAGTCTTTCACCTCCAAGCACTACTTGATGGATTCCTTGTCAGCAATTCTGACCTAAATTGAACATATTTTTGAAATTTGTGACTACTAATTAAATTGTAACTATTTATCCGTTTTGGCATCTTTTATTTCATTTTTTTCTTCTTGTAGTTCACAAGATTGGGGAGGTTCACAAGATTAGGGATTCGAAAGGACTTTGAAAACAAAAATCAGCTGTAGATCGAAAATAAAATGCATTTGTTGAGGCCTAAATTGCTTTTGTTGTTTGTATATAAATCGATTTTGAAAAAACTAATAAGCGTGGTAGATGATCATGCTCAACCAATCTCCCAGAGGAGTCAGACCAGAATGGAAGAAACAATCACAACAGAGTAACAGACACATCCCAAAGAAACAAGAAACAGTGCCGTTTATATGATATGCAGGCCTATTACAAGATTTTTACATGATGGATGTGCCTGGAAAAAATGACAACCAATAGATGCATGGTTGAAATGTCCGGCTCTGTGATTTTTTTTTTTGGAGAAGAAATAGAATCCATTAATAACCAAAAAAAATTACAAAGTATTGGAATAACCAGTTGTGGTATCAACACCACGACACATATTCCTACCAAGGTCCATAGTTATGGGCCTGTCACTAACAGTAACATCCATGAACTAAAAAGGTCCAACCCCTAACCAATTTTTACGCTTATCACCCCAGGCTATAAAGAACGATAATCAATCCCGAGTGTCACGATACGACCTCGTCACCAACATCTAGACGAACCACTCCACCCTCTTCCACACCGTGTCCATAAACTGCCAGACCACGTGCAAGGGAAATCCATCTTTCCGTTGATAACCAAACAACATCGAAATTGTAACATATTGTTCCCAGGAGTAACAACATATAGATGGCTCCACAACACTACCAAAACCTCCAAACCCTAGCTCAATTGAGTAGGGACGTTTTATTTGACCTAACCAAAAACCTGAAACTAAAACCCTAATAAAAAACTGAAAGAAACTACCATGATTGACCAACCGCACAGGCACCGCCACCTCCACTCGCCCAGTAACGGCCCCTCACCCACTGCACAACCACTGCCCTAATCGATTTAACCACCTGATATCTAACCCACCGTCGGTGACTGACCAAACTCCATACATCATCCCAAACTCAAGCCAACGCCCCAGTTTCAGACTCCACACCCACAGAGCCACCAACCACCGCCACGCATCATGAACCCAGACGAGATTGCCACAGATCTCGTCAATCAACATCCTAACACTACCTTCACCTCTGCGCAGCCTCCATAAGCCAAGAGTCATCCACCTCCACCATCTCCAATGTATCCCACCACCATCATGTCGATCACCGACGCTCTATAATGCCCCGTACCTTAAATTCTTTTACTAGTTACATTTTACTGTGGTTGTCCAAGGAGTGACTCTTACTTTAGCCTGGTAAATTAGGAAATTCTTTGTGAATGTCGTAGGTTACAAAAAATTGAGTTCGTGGACATGTAGTTTGTCTAGATCGGAGTTATTACGGGGAAGTTGTGATTTAATGATTGAAGTTACTATTCATTTTTATTTATTTATTTACTGGTTTCAAAAAGAGGAAAGTGGGTAAATAAGAGGAGAGAGAGTGTGAAAAATCGGGACAGAGCTCGACCTCCAGCCCTCCCCCTTTTCTTTTCTCTTCTCCTCGGACCGGACCCAAATTCCTGCGAAATCACCGCAGCCGGACCTTGTTGGACTCGTCGCCGGCCATTGAAGCTTCCTCTCTTCATCCTCTTTCATCTCAGGTACGTGATTTGCGTTGGGTAGCCTTGATTTGAACCAATTTGGGGAGGAATGCCGAACGGGTTTGGGAATTTTTCGATTTTGTTTTCAATTTCTGGCTGTCTCCGGCCGGAAATCCTTGTGATTTTGGTTCTCTGTGAAGTGTTAAACATATTTCCAATCTTATTGCAGCTTGATTTGGCTGGAGGAAGTGGGATTGATGATGAACAGTAGCCATCAGATTTTCCAATTTTGGAGTGAATTTCCGACCACTTCTACTTAGTTTTGGTTGTTATTGCAGGTATAAAGATTGTTGGGTTTGTTGTGGTGATGATTTTGGGCAAGATAGGTTGGCCGGATTTGGGGTTTGGAGTGATGGCGCGTGAAGCCACGCGCCGCCACTGTTGGTGGCGTGTGGAGGCTCCATTAGTTCATTAAAAATATTTTTTTTTAGTTGTTGAACTACATTTATTGTTGGAAGCCCTTGGTTGCCACTGTTTTTGCACATTTTGATGTTGGATGTGGTTTTTAGGCTGATTAAGGTTATAAATTTGGGTTGAGAACTTGTTGTCATAATTTTCGTGGTGAGTTGAGATCGTTGAGAGATTGGAGAAATAAAAATGGATTTTAGAATGTTAAGAGAAATTGGAATTTTGGAAGAAAATATATTTTTTTCTCTTTACTTTGTTGACTAATTGTTGGTGGCGAAATTAGAGATGGAATTATGAATTGAAAAAAAGGAATGAGTTTTGATTGTTTCCTCATTATGGTTAATTATATCATGCCCATTTACTACAGGACATACTGAGCCCTCGAGTGAAGAGGACACGGGCAGGCAGCGGGATTAGCTCCGAGATTCACCTGTGAGTGGACTTTTATTTTATTTAAATAATGCATGCAGCATGGTATTAAGTTTCTAATGGAATATTATTTGAGTTTATTTGAGTAAATGTGGTATCATGAAAGAAATGGATTTAAAGAAAAGAGTTGGCAAGGAGGCTATCTTTAGCGCATGCGTATATTACCTAGTTAGCAGTCCCTTCTAGGTAATAGTCTGGTTGGCAGTCCCTTCTAGACTACATTCTGGTTGGCAGTCCCTTCCGATGCGTCACCTGGTTAGCAGTCCCTTCTAGATGATATGAGATAGTTAGTTGGCAGTCCCTTCTAACTACCTGTGGCTAGTTGGCAGTCCCTTCTACCCACCGCCTCCTATTCCGGTTGGCAGTCCCTTCTGATGCGTCATCTGGGTGGCAGTCCCTCCCAGATGGCATGAGATGATTAGATAGCAGTCCTTTCTAATCATCAAATGAGTTTTCTTGAAAAGGATTGAGTTGGAAATATTGTGGAATCTCGCTGCATGTTGGTTTTGTTAACAGGAGAAATGGGGAAGCATTCAATTAATCGTTTCATAACTTATTTCAGTTTTGTCCACTCACTCTAACGGATTTTAAATGTTTTCCCCTGGGCCCTTCATTTTTCAAATGCCCAGATTTCAGATTTGCCGAGATCGCGTCCAAGAACTTGAGGCATAGGAATCAGCGCTTCCGTTTTTGACTGTAGGTTAATACTTAACTTATCTTGTATGATATCGGCTTAGTTATGTAACACTGCTCTGATAACCTTCTATTTTGGTGAATGTTAATGCTTGAGAATCTGTTATCATATTGAAGTTAAGGTGGAATTCGTACTTACTGAATGTAACTTATACACGTGGAATGTAAATATTGGATTGTGCATGTGAGTAGGATTTTATTATTAACTATGTCCAGGTTTTGTGAAATTTTGGGTTGCCTATTTTAGGGGAGGTTCTGCAGATTTTTCAGTAGAATTTCACCTGAAGTGGGCCCCACAGGCTCGTATCTGGGTTTCGAGGCGAAACTTGGGTCGGGTCCTGTCACGCTCCACCAGACAGAACCACCACGGCAATGAAGGACAGCCCCAACCAGATCACGTCGCCCCGAAGCCATCCCCCAGCCCACACCATATCTGCGTGGGCCAGCCCGCAATACCAACAGCGCCGCCACCAAAGAATGGAAGAAAACCATGCCCAAACAGCCAAGCTTTTTATAGCAGAGAGCAAAAGAACCAGAGGCCCGTCCGGCTGCTCCTATCTCATGCCGGCGAGGCATAGCGTCGTCACTAGCACAGAAGGGCCGCCGGACAAGCAGTAGAAAGCGTTTTGAAAACCCCAACCCTAAAACGCTCCGTTTTTCTCTCTTCCTCCTATTAATTGTGGCACACTTCAAATTAAGGGGCTTGTCTTGCTCTGTGTCTCTGTGATCATGAGTTAATACATAAATTATTTTGGTTTATTGTGGTGTTCATAATTCATAACATATCAAAACTATTTTACAATCAACATGATAAAGAGTAGATAGATATGGAAATATGACCCCAAAAAAGTCATTTGTAGAAGTTTCACTGATTAATAAATACAAACAATTAATATAATTGCTTTTTAGGTACTATGCGGAAGCTAAAGCCTAAATGTTCATATGCCGACCTAGTTTTTTAAAATTTGCATGTTATCAATTTTAATACCGTGATGTTTAGTCTTCTTCTGTTCTTATCTACTAAATGGCTTCATTGCTCGCACAACAAAAATTGCTTCTTTCTTTCCTTTCAAGCGTTACAAAAATCATTAGTCTCATCCATATTTTCCTTGATCACTATTTACTTTTGCTCTTAGATCATGTGTCACTAACTACATGTCAATGACGACTGGAAAGAAATAAAATGCAAAGGGTAAAAATCACAAAAAATACCTGAACTATACCTCAATCTTATCGATGGTACCTGAACTTCAATTTTGATCACAACTAGTATCCGAACTTTTCGATTTCATTTTAAATGGTACCTAGAGCCACCTTCGGTCACTATTCCGACTAAAAATGCATGTGAGGCGATCATAATGATGATCTTTGGTGATTTCAAGGGTTGCGATCATAGTGATGATCTTTTTAGTAATAGGCTTTCCTTGAACTTTTATTTTTATTTTTTTAATTTTTTTTTGGATTTGGCTTTTTTGGCCGGAATAGTTACCGAAAGTGGCTTTAGGTACCATTTAAAATGAAATCGAAAAGTTCGGGTACTGGTTGTGATCAAAATTGAAGTTCAGGTACCATTTGTGATAATAACCCAAATGCAAATTACATACTACCTTGTAGGAAAATTATATGATACGTACATGTATGTCATACTCATTTATAAATGTGACAAATCAAATTTATTGTCTAAGTGGTAATGTTGAGTCCTAATTTGAGAAACTTAGTTCTGTTAATGGTAATAATTAACACCACCTAAAACCTCGTTATAAGATTTTGAACAAATTCGTTGTCAATGTTATAATTTTTATTTAATTATATGTAAATAGTGTAAATGAGTTTGATAATTTTGTTCTCAATGTTGTAATTTTGATCATATCTATTGTAATTTTTGTTTAAATAGATGTAAATTGAGTATATGATAAACATCACAATACCATAACTTGTCCCCTACATTGTAATACTAACAAGAAATAAAGTTCTAAATATTTTGAACTTCTCCAATATCTCATAAACCTGGCCAATATACTGGTCCGATTATTGTCCATATCTCACATACAACATATGCACCAACTTCAATTCATTTTGTAGACGTAAACCTGCCTATTTCTAATGGCGCCGTACAAGAGCTTCATGCATGACTTCTATAGCAAGAACCAAGTCAGTTTATATGATATGCATACACAACTTCCTCATGATATATATATATATATATATATATATATATGTGTGTGTGTGTGATTAGAGTGCGATAAATAACAGTTATTAGTAGAAGTAACTGGTTAACAAAGATCAAGCAGGTCAATGCAGCCGTGAGCCGTTCTATCTCATCATCACAAAGAGCAGGTATGTCAATGGATCGAATACGTATTGTTTTAGTCCTTTATGCTGTATATGCTTGAGTAGTTAAGTATACCCACTGAATCCGAAAGAAACCAGCAAACTCAAAAGAGAAGGAAATACGTACCATACCGTACTACATCAGCAGTGACTAGGATAAAATCATCGCGTGGATGAAAAAGTTGTAGCTCAGTACCCAAATGCAACCCCCCTTCTCGATTAATTATTTGTTTTGGTCCAAACCCGGTTCTCGATTGGTTGTTTAATTTGTTTGGTCCCCAACTCCCCATGCATAACCATAATGGACTTTTCTTCTTTGAAATTTCGAAGCGTGCTTTTTTCTTCTATTGCCATGAAGAGGACAATTTTTCTTTACTATCTTCACTGTTTCTCCGTGGGGAGTCTGTCTGAGTTCCTGGGCACAACCAAATCAAGAGAAATCAGTCATTTAAGTTTCAGCTGCTTCTTCCACGCCTCATAAAGAACGAGATTTCTCAGTTTTAAAATATCTCCTGGCTGGTCTTAAAAGTTGTGAAAAATAGAACTAAGAGCAGTATGGGATGGGTTTTTCTTTGTTTATTTGTTTGTTAGGAAAATTCCATTGGACAGAAAGCGTTGCTTCGCAACTTTGCCCTATTTTCTTGAGCTGCTTCCTAAAAGCCAACTATCTGTGCAATTCTGGCATGAAGATGATATGGTCCTCCATCAATAATATCACACTGTCATTTCCTTCAGGCTTCGTGGTCCATGCTTTGTTTTTCCGAGGCTGTTAAGCCCGTCCATTATATTGGGCTAACTCCGAATTATTAGCTATATACCTCTTAACCCCTCCATTAGCTACCTAGTGGCTAGTAGCTTGTTTTAAGTAACAAGTAATGAATAGTTCGGACAAAAGTGGCATTCATATTATATTATTATACCCATGGATGATCGATTATGAATCAGATCATCTAAAAGTACTATTGTAAATCTATATTACTATTAAAAAACACATATTCTTAGTTATAAAGTGCATAAATAACATAGTTACAATATAAAAGTTTTTTTTTTCTCACGTTTAATACGCCATTAAATTATAGTGACACCGTATATCAAGGAATAAAAACTTCTTCCTTTATTCAAACATTACAACCTTTTCATATTCATGCAATTCGATCAGTTTTGTAAGCACGGATCGCGTGTTGCTGGAGTTTGAATGCACTTGCGTAATGGAGAAAAAACGTTTTTAACACTTCCGAAAGTACTATTTTTAGATCTACATCATTACATTGGCTATGAAATAACTTTAACGGCCTACGTAAGAACTTTTCATAATCAATCAATTCGAACATCAAACTGATAACCCGGACATGACGTAGCTATGGAAAAGAAAAGAAAAAAACCTACTGGCTAAGATGCTAAATAATGCAAAATTTAAGAGTCATTAAGAAACATTGTCACACCAAATGACCCAGGGCAAAGGCAGCCCCATGCAACCGTTAAAAGTTTTGGGCCTTTGGCACCATCCGACGTCCGTTACATTAACAGCGCCAGCAAAACAGCTGGTTTTCCGCGCCACAGTCTCAGTTCAACGTCGTTTTTTGACCATCCCTAATCAACCTACAGTCCCGCCTTGTTACCGCGGACCCCACCCCACTGAATCCTACGGTCAGCATCCATTCACTTTTTATCTTTTTTCTGTTTCACTTTCGACTTTTTTACCGACGCTTCCGGTGCCGTCCGATGGTGGCCCGTACCCGAAAAAGAAAGCCCAGGAAACAGTGCAATTTTTGTCTCTACGCTGAAAGCTACTCGAGAAAGACGGTCTATAAATGCCGATCCTCTTGTGGTTATTGTGTCCTTTACTCCTTCCAGAGAAAAGAAGAGCCTTTTCTTCTCGTTCTCGGTTTTGTTTTTATCGTGTAGCTTTTCTGGGTTAGAAAAAGTTTCTGTTGTGCCGGAATCACAAGAAACATGTGTGGAGGTGCTATCATTTCCGACTTCACCGAGGCCAAGCGTGGCTGGAAGCTGACCGCTGAGGGCCTCTGGTCTGAGCTTGACACCATCTCTGACCTCCTTGGCTTGGACTCTTCCAGCAACAACCGCCAGGTTCCGCACCACAACCTCGCTCAGAAGGCAAAGGTGGACCCAAATCCAGTCACCAAAGGTACATAGCATTTTCCTTAACTTGCCTAAAACTTAAAAGCTTGCATGATCCTTCTTTTTTTTTTTTTTCAGATTTTGTTGGAGTTCTATATAATTTTGGGTGTCTGTATCTAGGATTTATATGAAAATTTGGATTTTTCTTTGAAATTATTGTTTGACAAGGTGCTTCTGAAATCTCTCTCTCTTCTTCTTCTTCAATTTTTTTATTTTTATTTTTTTTTGTATGTCCATGCTTTTAAATGAAGTTATGAATTTAGGATCATTATTGATTTCATCTGTAACTAGATTAGGGGTTAATCCTTTTCAAAAAAAACAAAAAAACAAAAAAAAAAGATTAGGGGTTAAAAAACTGCAATAGGACCCACGCAAGTATTAATTTCTTATAATAATTTAAATTTAATGAGACAACAAAATACGGGTCGTTGAATCAAAAAAAAAAAAAAATACTGGTTGTTGTGTTTATTAATTATTCTGTTTCAAGAAATCTGTAAGGTAGTAGAGTAATTAAGTGGTGACGAAATCAGTGACATGTCTATCAGTTGCAGAAGATGGGAAGACGAAGAGAGTGAGGAAGAACATCTACAGAGGAATAAGGCAGAGGCCATGGGGCAAATGGGCGGCCGAGATTCGCGACCCGCACAAAGGCGTAAGAGTCTGGCTCGGAACCTTCAACACACCCGAGGAAGCTGCTCGGGCCTATGATGAAGCCGCCAGGCGCATCCGCGGCGACAAGGCCAAGCTCAACTTCCCTCCACAACCTGCCCCGGTTCCTGCTCCGGCTCCGGCTTCGGCCCAGCTCCAGCCACCCTCCAAGAAGCGGTGCATGGCTCTCGAGTCGACTGCACCAGCTATGATGGGCATGGAGCCTTACTATCCTTCATTCCAGAATGAGTTCTACTGTAAGAGTGAGACTGCTGCTGGTCACCATGAGTGTGAGCTGAAAGAGCAAATCTCGAGCTTGGAGTCTTTCCTGGGCCTGGATGAGTCAGTGTCGTCGAATGAGGTTATGAGTGGACTTGGAATCGGTGAGCCGGACTCAGTGGACCTGTGGATGCTGGATGACCTGGTTACACATCACCAGCAGCAAGGTCGTGAGCATCAGCTCGTGTATTAGGAAAGCAACCACCATTTAAGCCTATCAGTCCGTCCATTATGTTATGTGTATGTGTTCGTGTGCCCAGTGTGTGTGTTTGGAACTTGAGGCTGGTTCATCATCTATGTTTAATAGTAATTACTGTCTTAATCTGTGTGTTGCTTTGCTGCTGAGCAATCTAGCTATTTGGATCTGTTGCATTGTGAATAGAGTACTATTATATAATTATGTATGAAGAATAAAGAAGCTTGTATTTGCATGCATCATCGTTCTTGTTGTTTCGTTCAAATAATGTCGGTTCATGAATGTGTTATTTGTACTCGAAAGTGTTTATTTATAAGAGATCATATATATAAAATTAAAATAAAAAATACCATCCAGGTATTATATTTTTGGGTTCTTGCCCAAAAGCACCAAAATTAGCCAAACTTTTCTCACTTACCCCAGCAACAGATTTTTGTTTCCACATACACAATTTCACACCAAATGACCATTTTGCACTCAACCCAATTAAAGAATTACAACGACATCACTCTTTCTCCTCTCTCTCATCCCGATCTCTCTCTCTCTCTCTCTCTCTCTCTCTCTCTGTGCCATGGCCGCTCCGGAATCAGAGAACGCGGCACCGCCGGACCTTCACTGCACCTAGACCCCGCCGGACCTTCACTACGCCTAGACCCCGATTGGATCAGAACACAATCTCAAATCCCCGGCCAGTCTAAGCGCCTCCTGCATCCAGCTTCACTGCTTTCAGACCATCGGACCCTCCAGACAAAAATTGACTTCACTGCCGGAAGTTGCAGCCACCAGAGAGTTTGACATTAACAGAAGCAGTTGACTCAGACTCCGATTGAAATCGAGCTACATCACCGGTCAAACTCAATCTCAAAACGGCGTCGCCTCGAATCGACTGACATCATCAACGTCGCGTATCCTCCAGTGCTCGACGCAGGTTGTGGCAGAGAAGAAAGATGATTGGGTGCCCAAAGCATCTTCCTCGAGCATTCCTTCCTCTGAAACTCTGTTAGAGTCGCCGACGATGTTCTCATCGAGCAGTAGCCCACCAAGTTCGACACTGGCAGGTTTGTCGCCTGAGAGTGCTTTGGTCTTGGGTGCCCAGAGCATTTTCTGGGTGCCCAAATCTTTTTTTTCTTTTTTTGTAAACTGTGGGAAGAAATACGAGAAGGAAAGGAAAAAAAAAGTTGTATTGGGGGGCAAATCAAAATGGTGCTACTTCTGTTTTGCAACAGAAGGCCCGAAAGGAAAGAAAACATGAAAAATAATATTCTATTGCTCCCCAATAGACATCTATTGCTCCCCAATAGACATCTATTGGGGGGCAACATACGTCTATTGGGGAGCAATAGACATTTGAATTGATGTAATCTACTCATTTTTGTGTTTAATCAAAGTTTTATTTATCTAATTTCAGGAAAATTAGTTCCCATTCTGGCTATCGAAAGTTCTATTTGGGGGCAATAGACGGCTGTTGGGGGGCAATAGATGTTTTGAATTGATGTAATCTCCTTGTTTTTTTTTTTCTGTAATCAAAGTTTTATTTGTCTAAATTTAGGGAGATTAGTTCCTATTCTGGCAACTGAAAGTCCTATTGGGGGGCAATACATGGCTGATAGTCATCTATTGGGGGGCAATAGACGTCTATTAAGGGGCAATAGACCTCTATTGCCCGTCTATTAAGGGGCAATAGACCTCTATTGCCCGTCTAATAGGGGCAATAGATGTCTATTGGGGGCAAAAAAACTTTCCGGTGAGATTTTCAGTAAATTTCGGTGGGTGGCAGCCTGTGATCGGAATCTGGCAAAAGTTGACCAGATTCCAGCGACCGGTGACAGTTGACCAGGCTCCGGCGAAGTCTCCCATGGTTTCTCTCTCTTCCATTCTCTCTCTCTCTCTCTCTCTCTCTCTCTCTCTCTCTCTCTCTCTCTCTCTCTCTCTCTCTCTCTCTCTCTCTCTCTCTCTCTCTCTCTCTCTCTCAGTAACAAAGGGATGAGGGTAAAATGGTATTAAAAAAAAATAAAAACAAAACAAAAATCTTAATGGGGTATTAGGGAAGACCTCCTTAGAGTGTTTTGGGTATGAGGGAATTAAAAAAACTTAATGGGGTAAGTGAGAAAAAAATCTCTAAAAATGGGGTAAATGGACAAAACCCCTATATTTTTTAGGTATTTATACGTTCAATAATAAGTGAATAATGAAGCTGGTGATTAGTGAAATCTTTTTTTTTTTTGAAGAAACAATTTCATTCATAGCAAACACAGGTCAGAATGGCACGATACATAGATCCCACCAGGGGTGATAGGTGCCACTACACTTGAAAACAATTCCGCTCCTTTATGCAGGAGCCTAGCAGAATAACAAAATTCTAAACTATAACAATAGCAGACAGAGTTCCCGATGTCAATGCGCTCAATTGCGGTACACCAAAGAACTTTGCACCTAAATGTATAGAATCAACTATTATTCTGTAGGCTAAAAACAAAATACCTTAAAATTTCTCCTTGCCCTTCGGGATCTTCCGAAAGACAAGAAATTTATTGTAAATAGACAAAGCTAAAACATAGGGATGGGTCTAGGCAAACACCCCAGCCCACCATAGGAGCCCAAAGGGCAGCCCAAAGAGGAGTGACCCGACCACGGCCCATTAAAGCAACCTTGACATGACCCCAGCAAACCACCGCCATACCAGAAGCCTCTGATGCATTGACATGCGGCCTCGCCACAGTCCGGACCACGTTGTCACAACCCCCGCCAGCCAGATGCCGCTGCCACCCATCCCGCACCCAAAAGTCAAATTGCCCATTCTAACAACACCACGACCCTCGCCTCCTTCGAACCCAAACTGGCGCTGTCAAAACGAGTTCCTCTGATCTCAGGCAACACGGCTACCGGAATACAAAGGCAACCACCGGAATCGCTGCCAAGAACAACCCTACAAAAAACAGTGATCTAGCCACTCTAATCCAAGAGCTACTCAGGCAATCAATCAAATCCCGCCTGGCAGCAAAGCCATGTGGCTTCGGCTTGGTCAAAAGGCCAGCCTAGGCCAGGGCTGCCGCCAGACGAGTGTTGGGGAAGTTTGGAAGCAGCCTCCTTAGGGTTTTCTCTGAGAGAGAATTTGATTGTGATTATTAAATTAGTTCCTTGACAGTGAGAGCTATGGAGATGGGAGAATGCATGTATCTAATTATTTTATGGGACCAAGGGGTGGTCGTCGGGACAAAAATCATAACAAGTGTATCTAATTACTAATATTATAGTTAGATTTTGCTAATCCTAGATATCAACGAACAATTTTGTTTCTGGCTTTATTAATTTGTTTAAATAACGTATTAAGATAGACAATTTAATGAATTTATTAAAATACCCAGAGTGGTACTGCCCACTCATTATTCATTAGAAAATGCTTAATATTTTTCCAGAAGGTCCACTTTTTTTTTCCAAAAAAAACAAAAAAGTTCACATCACATTGTTCATGCATTAAGGAAAGAGATTCTATACTTGAGTATCAAATATTTTTTTGAGTATCAAATATTTTTCTATATCACGAGAAATGGTAAAATTTCGTCAGAGAGAGGAATAATGAAGAAATGATTATTCGGTCGATGGTTTTTTTTTTTTTGGTTCAAACCCGAAAAGTTCTCAAACCAAACATAAAAAACCTGAAAAGTTCAACAACTAGACGAGTAGACGGTTGTCCATTTATGGCCATCAATCCCATCATCGGCCTAAAGCAAGAGGAAACTCAGGAAAGCCCATAAGGTTTGTTCATGTTCAATATTTTCTGTTTCTATGTTTTCTCATGGTAAATTTTTAGCCATTAAAGTACAATTTATTGGAGGGTGTAGTATTGAAACTATAATAAATACATAAGTGATGAAACATTAAGACCAT
This sequence comes from Rosa chinensis, assembly GCF_002994745.2. Classification (NCBI taxonomy): domain Eukaryota; kingdom Viridiplantae; phylum Streptophyta; class Magnoliopsida; order Rosales; family Rosaceae; genus Rosa; species Rosa chinensis. Next base: position 49,245,984 of record NC_037091.1, read on the forward strand.
AAGTCAATCCAAATTTACTCATATTTTATTGAAACAATGAACATCTTCATTTGTCATTCATAATTCTCATGTCAGAACGGCAAATTACATATGCTTCCACTGTTAGAGCAACAAGTGAAGTATATAAGAAACATAATTGTATGTAAGATAGTATCATTCGTTCGATATGAAATCTCGATTAATCTAGTAACCAACTAGAATATAAGAAAGCGAAAGCACCCTAAGTGCCTAGACCGGGACTAAACCTGATAGCTTTCAAAACAATGTAGGGATTTATTAGAAAAGAAAAAAAAAACAAGTAAACTTAAAAGCAGCGCTAAGGCCCAAAAGGAAAAGCCTAGCCCAAGACCCAACATAAGCTAGCCCAGCTTTGGCCTAAGCTCCAATCCTCTATAAGGCAGATGTGCACACATCCCGCGACCGTCGAGACCACCACCACTAATCTAGAAATACCACCGTCTCAAAGTCACCACCCAAGAGTCCCGAAACGAAACAACATGCCGAACAGACTCAAATCCAACCGGATACGAATCCACAGTGCCTTAAATTGCCATCAACTCTCATTGATGTCACCACCGATGCTCGGAATAGAACCAAAACCCACCCCAATCTAAAACCCATCCCTTGAATCTATGCCTGCGACCTCCATAGCCTCAGGTTGCAAACTGGAACCTGACGTTGACCCTTCTGTCGCAACCTTCAAGCTTGACAATCCCAAAAAGCCTAAGCCTTCAATAGAAAACAATCACCCAACATTGACAATGGAGTGTCTCCGGATGAGATAATCTCGCAAAGGTCTTGCTCGAGATAGAGGCGCGTTGAGAAATTAGGGTTTGTTGTATCTCATGTAGCCTAATTTACTCATATACGTTTATTGCAATAGAAATACCAAAAAATTGGCCCATCCATGCACCAAGGAACACTCCAGGAGGTTAAATTAGTTTTTTTTTTTTTTTTCAAAAATGAAATTGTACTATTTTCCTATCATTTCTTTTGTGATGAGTAATCATCTGCTAATGTTAAGAACAACATTGTTTAAAAGTTAAGCAGACGTACGTAGTTAATGAAAAAAAATTGTTTAAAAGTCAAGTAGACGTACTAGTTGAGAAAAAAATGAGAAAGGAGAGTAGCACCGCCACTGTTGTGCATTGATCCATGGGGCTTCCCCTCCAGTGTTCACTAAGGCGGGTGAGCATTGCTGGATCTGCTTTGATCTCGCACAACGAATTCAAGCCGTGCATCTCCCGACGGGGCTGAGTTTTGTCAACAGCAACATAGATCCTACTTAGGTTAGGCCTCATCAAAAAGCCCACGGATCAAGTGGGCCAATGGAGGCCTGCCGACCTGAGGGCTAATAGCCCTGCCTGTTAAAAAGCCTGCCTCAGTGGGTAGTGTGCCGGCCTGCCAAAAGCCCGCAAAACCCGGCCCGCCAAAGGCCCGACCAGTAACAGCCCGCTAGGCCCGGCCCGTTAAAGCCCGTAAGATACTATATATATATGTGTGTGTGTTTATATATATTTATATATATATATATATATGTAGATATTTGTGTGTTTATAAATATATATCTACACACACACACACACACAGATTTATATTTGTGTGTGTTTATAAATATATATACACACACACACACAGATTTATATTTGTGTGTGTTTATAAATATATATATATATATATATGTGTGTGTGTGTGTGTGTGTGTAGAAGTTTTTATACTTCTTTATAGAATATGTGCATTAGTGCATATATATAATCTACATATTGGTTGACCAATTCGATCGAATTCGAAAATATGGTGAAATTGGCTAAATTTTTTACCACACTCATAATTTATTGTAATAAACTCATCTAATGGTCGGTTTTTCCATTTTCTTTGAATTTATAGGGGTTGCTCTTTGGAGTGTATGATATATAAAAATTGGTTTATAAGAGTAACTAAGTTTGACCTAGTGGATCGAATTCGAAACGAGAACCAAATTGGCTAAATTTTCTACAACCACCATAAAACATTACAATCTCACCATCGAGCGGTTTGTTTCTCCGAATTCATTTTCCACTTCATGGTTGCTTTAGAATGAACCTCAACAATTTAAATACAATATACAAGTCATACAACTTTAGGAGGAAAATTGGTATAGGCCAATGTGTTTGTAATTAAAATAAATTTTTTTTTATCTCATGTCCACACACATCCATCGATGGAATATTTACAAACGCGATGTGAAAAAATAAGCACGTTTCGCGGTCGTCATGCCATCGGTCAACCAAGAAAACATACAAGTGACGACGGTTGACCAATTCGATCGGATTCGAAAATATGGTAATATTGGCTAAATTTTTTACCACACTCATAATTTATTGTAATAATCTCATCTAACGGTCTATTTTTCCATTTTCTTTGAATCGATAGGGGTTGCTCTTTGGAGTGTATGATATATAGATATAGGTTTATAAGAGTAACTAAATTTGACCTAGTTGATCGAATTTGAAACGAGAATCAAATTAGCTGAATTTTTTACAATCACCATAAAACATTACAATCTCTGAATCGAGCGGTTGATTTCTCTAAATTCATTTTCCACTTCATGGTTGCTTTAGAATGAACCTCAACAATTTAAATACAATATACAAGTCATACAACTTTAGGAGGAAAATTAATATAGGCCAACATCTTTGTAATTAAAATTGAAATTTTTATCTTATGTCCATGCACATCCATCGATGAAATATTTATAGACGTGATGTGAAAAAATAAGCACGTTTCGCGGTCGTCATGCCATTGGTCAACCAAGAAAACATACAAGTGACGACGGTTGACCAATTCGATCGGATTCGAAAATATGGTGAAATTGGCTAAATTTTTTACCACACTCATAATTTATTGTAATAATCTCATCCAACGGTCCATTTTTTCATTTTCTTTGAATTGATAGGGGTTGCTCTTTGGAGTGTATGATATATAGATATAGGTTTATTAGAGTAACTCAATTTGACCTAATTGATCGAATTCGAAACGAGAATCAAATTAGCTGAATTTTTTACAATCACCATAAAACATTACAATCTCTGAATCGAGCGGTTGATTTCTCTAAATTCATTTTCCACTTCATGGTTACTTTAGAATGAACCTCAACAATTTAAATGCAATATACAAGTCATACAACTTTAGGAGGCAAATTGATATAGGCCAACATCTTTGCAATTAAAATTGAAATTTTTATCTTATGTCCACGCATATTCATCGATGGAATATTTACAGACATGATGTGAAAAAATAAGCACGTTTCGCGGTTGTCATGCCTTCGGTCAACCAAGAAAACATATAAGTAAAGACGGTTGACCAATTCGATCGGATTCGAAAATATGGTGAAATTGGCTAAATTTTTTACCACACTCATAATTTATTATAATAATCTCATCCAACGGTCGGTTTTCCCATTTTATTTAAGTTGATAGAGGTTTCTCTTTAGAGTGTGTGATATATAAATATAAGTTTATAAAAAAATTATCTTTAAAGATTTATTTGTAAATATAGCCCGCAAGGCCCGCCCAGAAAAAGCCCGCAAGGTTTAGCCCGGTCGGACCTGAAAAAGCCCGCGAGGCCCGCATTAAGTGGATGGGCTTGGATCCTTCAATTTACAATAAAGCCCGCCCCGACCCGCTACTATTTAAAAATGGAGTAAGGCCCGGCCCGGCCCAAGCCCGCTACCAATGGGCCTGGCCCGACCCGGCCCGTTGATGAGGTCTAACTTAGGTAGATTTGCTTATAGGTTGGGCGTCTGTGGCAATAACCCTACTGCTATAGGAAATTATAATGCGAAGGTTGGTGTGGGACCATGCAGGGTTTTGTCTCTAATTGACATGTAATTCGATTGAGAAAAAAGAATAGCAATCTACCCTTGGCAATAGAGTCTACTAAGAGCAAGTTCACCCGTTGGGTTATCGGGTCACCTACTATTTACTGCTTTTTAGTGTTATTTTCACCCTCTAGGGCAAGAGTACAATATATTTTGTGCCCTAGGTCACCCTGTATCACTTTTTGGGTCACCATGATGATCTGCACAGTGTATTTCGTGACCTAGAGAATGAAAATATACACTAAAAAGCAGTGAATAGTAGGCGACCCGATAACCCAACGGTTGAACTTGCTCTAATAGTACATGGTGTAATCGGTTTCTCTCTTCAGTCCTTCAGCTTTTATATTTTGATTAGTGTATGCACGAAAATGTTCACCTGGTCAGTTATTGACTAAGAAAATAATGCTCAACCACCCTTAGATGTAAATCCAAGGGCAGAGAAAATTATTATTAAGTTGATGTGTTTTGTTTTCCACCCTTAAATGTAAATCTAAGGCTTGTTGAGCATAAATTATTTGGTCATCAACTGATCAGGTGAACACCCACTGAGTGTATGCATATATTCATATAAGGGTTAATGCTCATACACCCCAAATTTGGGAAAATACTTCTCATACACCCCAGTGTATTATTTTTGTTCCCTTTTACACAACTTTTTCTCACTTTCTTTCCTACCTACCCGTCTTTTCAAAATCTCTACCATTAGTACCCCTTTGTTGTTTTGGTCTGTTAGAGTCTGCATCTGCATATGTGTCTTTCATAAATCTATATATGTTGTTTTAGAAACGTGGTGGGCCCATCAGAGTTTGTTTCATTTGAATATATGTATGAAGCTGACAGTCATCCTCTAATTCGAAAGGTAAACAGTACAATTTACTATTCATAATTTCAATAGTAGACAGACTTGAGCTTGTTGCTATATGCAAACATACTACTAAAGAACTGCAGAAAGAGAGAGAAAAACTGAGAAAATTAAAAACCTATCGGGACAGCCTTGATAGAGAATCTCCCAATTACTGGGATATTATTTATAGACTTCAGACTAGAATCTATAAAATAGAAGAAGAGATAGAAAATCTCCTATATGTTCTGGAAGAGGAACAAAAACCTCTGAATTATTTGAGCATTGGTTAGATCCGCACATCACTGGTATCAGAGCTTGTAAAAGGCTCAAAGGAGAACCCCTCCTTAATGGGGACAATGTCCGAATTGTTACTAGAGAAAATAAATTCTCTACTAAAAGCTTCTGATGAGAAATATCAGAAGATGTTACTAGAAATATCTAGATGTCAGTCGACACTAGAAACAATACCTGCTATAATCCACCAATTAGAAAGATTGGAAAACAAACTGGATTATATCAAAGATCTTCCAAAAACGGAAGAAGAAAGACTGACAAGTGTCAGTAGAAAAATCAAAGAACAGCAAAAAACGCTGGAAACTATACTGAAGAACAAGAAATTGCCTACAGTAAAAAAGAAGACTAATGGGTTCAAACCATTAGAGAAACCAGACTCAAATCGTGTTCCTAACATGATTTTTCTGGAACCATCTACTAGTCAGCCTAGTATCCGGTATGAAAACCCGGGAAATACAGAAAAAAGAGAAATGAAGATGTTAAGCATCTTTGGAAAAAAGAAAGGAGTTCAACTCCTAAATTCTGAAGAATTTGAATACAATGAAATCGAGCATGAGGTAAAAAACTCCTCAATTCCAAAGCTAGATTTCAAACAGATCTACCGACGGGGAACATTTGACCTGATGGACAGCCATCATTTCAAAATACTTGAATTCACAACCCCCTCAACAACAGGAGAAACAGATCTCTTGATGATCACCCCTGCTGAAGTTGCCAGAGCACAAGCAAAGCAGTATCAATTTATGCACATTGGAGCAGTCCAAGTCGGCATAAAACTATTGGCAAGAGAAGGCATCAACTGTTCAGTCCTATGTGTCCTGCAAGACAACAGATTGACAGACTTCCAAGCTAGTCTGTTGGGAACTCTAGAAGCATCACTATGCAACCAAGTAGCATATTTCAACTGCTTCCCCAACTTTTCAACCAGCTTGAAGGATGCAGCCCACTGCCTCAGACTGAGAGTCAAGACAGACGGGATCTCAATGAAAGAAGAAATGCAAGAATTGGCAATAGTATACAGAGTGTACTATAAACTGATGAGCACCACAGTGGAACCAAAGACAAGGATCTCCAACATCCCTGGTCTCACTACTGGATTCCTCACCAGCCAGAAAAACCATTCACAGCAGATTCATAAGGTTGCTTGGAATGAAGTAACTTTTCCTCTTGAATGGAAACTGTCCGGTCCAAAAAAGCTGCCGGAAAGAGCAAAAGCAAAGATCTACGAGAGTAGACGCACTGGAGAAATCAGCCTCAACTTTGAAGATCACAGGAAAAGTGATGTCTGTCCTGAAAACATCAGGATAAACAGCAGTCTTCTGAGAAGAAGCTACAGCACCAGAGAAACCGGTGTCAGTGGTACAAAACCCACTGTTGAAGAACCAATATCAGAAGAAGATCTGGAAGCTGATCTATGCAGACCAGTCCATATGCTCAGAGCTGAGAAGCTCTATGATCTTTACAAAGAAGCTGAGAATTGTGAAAGTCCTGAACGATTAGAAAAACTAATCGAGGAAATGAAAGAATTCAAATGCAGAAAGACAAGAAAAGTCTTTCCTTATCAAGATGTTGAAATGGAAGAAGGAGGAAGCTCCAGAACTTTCATAAAAAAAGAAACAAGGGAAATAAAACTCCCAGTTCAGAAAGCCCCCACGGGTAAAAAAGGAGAAAGAAATTCTCAAAGATTCGTCCCCGAGGACAATCTGCCAAGAGTTCCGATCACGAACTACGGCATCTGGTTGAATCTAGACAAGAGTCTAGACAAAAGAAAAACCATTGACCAATGGGTAGATAGCCTGATGATGGCTTCTGCACTGACCCTTGGAAAATTTGAAGCACCAGATTTGCAGGTGTACTATGAAACTACTCTCACTGGAGTAGCAAAAAAGTACTACCTATCTTTCAAGGAAACTACCAGAGGAAGAGACTGGCTTGAAGAGATAAAAAATTCAAAGTCTCCGTATGATTTTGCAGTACCCCTGTACGATCAATTCTGTGGAGATCTCTCAAATCTGAGTGAGAAAGCCAAAGAAACGGCAAAGTCGAATATCTATGCTCTCAAGATCTGTGACATGAGATATTTCGAAGAATACCTGAATGAATTTCAGGAATATTACTGTACAATTGGTGAACTAGAGAATACTGATCTAGTTAATCTGTTGCACAGAAAGCTCCCTGAACCATGGAGAACAGCTGTGAGAGAAAGCATAGCTGACAAACCAATTGAACGATTTTCAATTGGAGGAATTGCCGACAGAATCCGGCAACTACTGAAGGAGCAATGCAAAGCCAATCTTAGAGCTAAGATGGCCAAGAAGCAACTCAAAGGAGTTGAAAATTTCTGCTACGGAATACTGGATATGCCCACAAACTGGGGATGTCATGAATCCAAATTCCACAGAAAGAAGAAAAAAGAAAAATATTACTCGAAAAAATTCAAAAAGAGTAATCAGAGAAAGAATTGGAGATTCAAGAAGAGCTCCAATTACAAGAAGCAACAGGATGAAGATCCAAAAAAGAAATTCTTCAAGAAAAAGAAGAATACTCAGCAGCATAAACAACCTAGCAAGAAAGCTTGCAGATGTTGGTTGTGTAAAGCTGAAGGGCACTATGCCAATGAATGCCCGGAAAAGGGTAACAGATCTACTAAAGCTCTCTTTGAAGAATATGAGCAAATAGTAGAGGTAGCAAACATGAAAGGCTACGAAATAGCCTATTCTGATGATGAAGATGACGACAGGTCAGTCTATTCTGCCTGGTCTGAAGAAGAAGAAAGTTCATCAGAAGAGTCTGAGATAGATTCTGAAGTAGAGTACTTCGAATCCAGACAAATGAACGTTTTGAAAGTCAAAAACTGGGAAGAAAGCAAGACAGAATCCTTCATGTCTTCTTATCAGGTGAACCCTGGTTCATTCGTCTGTGACTACTGCTTATGTCACGAGAAGAATGGTCTCCCTATGTTCTGTGAAGAATCTAAAAAGACGTATCACAAAGAATGCTTCATAGCTGAAGCACGAAGAAAAACCAAGAATGGTCTTGTCAGCCAATGGGTTGAGCAAGAATATGAAGAGTATTTCGCTGAGAAAAAAGCGAAAGAAGTTGAAACTCTGTTCCAGGAAACCATGGAACAAACAAAGAATGTTGCAACGACTGTAGTCCAAGAAACGACTATGGAACAACCATCTTCCTCAGAAATAAAGGAAGAAATCATCGGTGAAGAAACAATCGATGAAGATATTGAACTGGTTGAAATACCAGAAAATGAAGCAAAAGAAGAACTGAAACCACCAGAAATGTTCATCTCTTAGAAAGACAAGAGATAGCTGCGGATACTGATACATGGGATCTACTTGGCCAACCTTCCGGCAAGTTTGATTACAAGGTCAGATATGATCCTCCCCCCTGGTTCAGTAATCCAGACAGCAAGAAGATAACTCCTACAGATTGGGATGATGATGACAAATCACCCACTCAGGAAAATGTTCCAGAAGAATGTAAGCCATTCACTCCAACGGAACAAGCTCAAGAAAATGAGCTTCACCAATCGAAAGTCGTCTCTACTAGTAGATACAGCAACTACATAGAGATCGGACTCAAGTTCCCTGATCACAGGAAATATCATCTACATGCTTTTGTAGATAATGGATCAGGCTTTACTGTTGCAAAGAGATTTGCAATTCCAGAAGAACTCTGGAAGGAAGACAAGAAAAAGTCAGCTACTGGCGTTACATTCGATGGAAGCCATCTCACCATGAAGAAAGTAGCAAAAAATGTTCATATCACCATTGGTGGAGGAACATTTATCATCCAGAATGTTTGGCAGTCTGAAGGCCAAGGATCTGATTTCTTGTTGGGCAATGATTTTATTCTCCAACAACGATTCATTCAGGATGAAGAAGCGATAGGCTTCAGAAAAGGAGAACGGGTGTTCTGGGCTGACCGCCTCCCACATGCATTCAGTGTGACCGGTCCCGGTTTTACTACTCAGTATCAGAGATCGCAACAGAATAGTGGTGATCTTACCCCCTACAAACCCAAATTTCAACCCATACTCCAAATCAAACAACAAGAAGAACTGCTTGTTGAAGAATCTTCAGAAGAAGAAGAAAAAGCTAGTGAAGATGAAGAAGCTAGTTTCATCCATGAGCACAACCTCAAGCACTTTCAGAACAAGCTTGAGTCTCAACAAACTCCCACTCTTGACAAAATCAAGAAACTACTCGAGCAGAATGTGGATACAAATCCTCAGAAGTTTTGGGAAAAAGACCCAGTGGTCTGTGAATTGAGATTGCATGACATGAATGCTATCTGTCATGTCAAAGCCATTCCTCAGTACAAAGAGGAAGATCAAAAAGAATTCAGAAGTGATATTGAAGATCTCCTGAAGAAGAGATTAATTCAACCTTCCACTAGCCCTCATCATGCTCCAGCATTCTACGTGAGAAATCATGCAGAGAATCTAAGAGGAAAAGCTAGAATGGTTATTGACTATAGAGATGTCAATAAGAAGACTGTCAAAGACGGATATCAAATCGCTCAAGTCAGAGTCCTGATCAACCAGCTCAGAGGAGCTAAAGTCTTTTCGAAATTCGATGCAAAGTCGGGTTTCTGGCAGGTCAAGATGCATCCTGAGAGTGTACCTCTCACTGCATTTGGAACACCACAAGGTCATTACGAGTGGCTAGTAATGCCTTTTGGTCTCAAGCAAGCTCCCTCAATCTTTCAAAGAAAGATGGACAACATCTTCAAGCATGTAGCGGAGTTCTGCGTCGTCTATATAGATGACATCCTGGTCTTCTCCAAAAACAGAGAAGAACACATGAAGCACCTCCACAAGGTAGCAAAGCTGATAGTCCAGCATGGAATTATCCTAGGCAAGAAGAAAATCTTCTTTATCCTCGATGAAGTTGATTTCCTAGGATTAAACATCAAGAATGGAGTCATAAAGCTCCAACCTCACATCCTTGAAAAGATCTGGAAGTTCCCAGACAAAATCCCTGATGCTAAGAGTCTAGAGAGATTCCTTGGTGTCATAAATTATGGGAGAGATTTCATCCCTAGAATCTCAGGGTTAACAGCAATGTTATCTCCCAAGACAAGTTCCAAAAGAAAATGGAACTTCACAGAAGATGATGAAAAGATCGTGAAGTAGATAAAAGACCTCTGCAAGAACCTCCCTCCTCTTCAACAACCAGAAGAGAATGATGAAATTATCCTCCAGACAGATGCGAGCGATAATTACTGGTCCGGTGTTGTTCTGGCGAGAGCGCCTGGAACTAACATTGAAAAGATCTGCAAATTTTGTAGTGGCAAGTTCAGCCCTGCAGAACTGAATTATCCCACAGGGGAAAAAGAGATTTTAGCTGTCAAGAAAACAATTTTAAATTCTCCAGCTTATCTGGGAAAAACCTTTACTGTCCGCACCGATTGTGCTAGAGTAAAGAATTTTAAAAATTTTAAACTTGACAAAGCTGCTGATAGAGGAAGATTAGCCAACTGGCAATTGTTTCTTAACCAATATGATTATACTGTTGAATTAATTGCAGGAAACAAGAACTATCTTCCAGACGCATTGACCAGAGAACTGGCAATGTTCAGCCAAAGAGAAGACGACGAAGGTCGTAATCCCAGAAGCAGAAGGACTGGGAAAGAACAGGAATCTGAAGAAGATCCAAAAGAAACCAAGGAGAAAATCCTTAAAAGGTTTCTGCTAAGCTCAAAAGGCTTGGCCTCAACTGATCAATCCCAGGGTAAAGGATTGGCTAGCCCGTCTCAAACGGCAGACGGTAAAGGCACATCAAGACCGTTGACGGCTGCTGCTTTGCCAAAAAGCAGACCAACTCCTAGTGGAGTTATAAATGTTTTTAATTACGAATTAAGAACTTTTGATACTCCTGTGTTCAGAACTGGCAGGAGACTAGCGTATCACCAGAAGGCAATCCTGGACAATCTCTTATTTGCCTTTCAAGAAAGAAGCAGTGGATTAATGTTCCCAGCTCTGTTTGCATTAGCTGAAGAACTCTACGAGAATGGTAGACCACAAGGAGAAGAGCTTCATACACAGCAGAGTGCTGTAAGGAAAGAAAAACTATCCTTCCTTGAAAGTCCAGAAAGTGCTAGGGTCCCTATCATAGCACTCAATGAATCAGATTGGTATGAATTCCATAATCTGATAGGAAGGCACAATCCTGAAAACCTAGTTCCTCCAACCCTCTTTATTGTCTCAGGACCATATGTTGGAAGATACCTGGTAAATGTTCAGAGTGAACATCCTCAAGAACACAAGCTATGGCTTGTTGAAAATGGTTTTGTCCATAATTTATGGACTAAAACTAATGATGATCTAAGAGGCTTGCCGCCTATTATTGTCAACACGGTCAAGAACATCAGAAAAGACAACTGTATGCTTCGTCTGAAGTTCAGATCCACACCTCCTGAATGGATCCAGAAGACAGATGGTGAAGTTGAATATCTTCCTCCATATCATTATGTGAGAATTATTCAAAGAAGATATCTTCAACCAGCCTGTGTAGCATACAACGGCCAACCAAATTCTAGCATTCCCTGGATGAAGGCCATGGCTCTTGACTACATCAAAAAGATCATCTCTGAAGACAGCAACAACACATTCCTGGCAGCAGGAGAAAAGACAATTATCACTGCTTACGATCATCCTGACGTAGTCAGCAGCGATATATTCCTATCTCTAACCAGAAAAGAGATAGACTCGACAATGGCATGCATGCGTTGGGTGGAAAAGCTTGAAAATGACAACCACTACAAGATGTATGTTGATACAGACGTCGAGGATAATGCAACAACAACTCGCATGGCCCAGACAGACAACAACTCCTTTGTCTTTGGCCACCATTCTGAAACGGACGAGAACATGTGAAGCTACAGGTGAAGAATCAGCACCAAAATAGCAACTGTAGAACTTTAGACTTTTCTAAAGCTACTTTTGCTTTTTCCTTTTCAAAAAGAAAAGGTTAAGTGAAAAACATTTCACTTTTTCCTTTTGCTTTTCCCTGACCGACCTCCACCAGCAGGAGCACTACGAAAAGCAGAAGTCACGGAGTTGTCCTGTACATTTTTGTATTTTGAATTCTAGTTTGAGTTCCGCTCCCTATATAAGGAGCTTCAGCTTCTCTTAGAAGGCATTCGAAGTTTAGATCAGAAAAACTCCTCTGATAATAAAAATAGTAGAATAGCAGTGTGCTTCCCTTCCTATCTAGGTGTGAAGTAGTGAGCTTCCATTACAAGTAAGTAACTGGTCTCATTCTTATGAATAGCTAAACAGCTTTTGCTGTTTACCTGAGAATGAGGCTCTGATTGTTTAAAGTTTTATATGTATATTTAAATAAATAAATTCAGATGGATGTTCACCCACTTCTTTAATTTATAAAATGTTTATGTCATTATCTTTACATATTGTAATCATCTTTATCATGCATAGTTTACTATGTCAAAGTTTGAACATTCGAATGCATGCATCCCATGGAAAGCTAAAGTTCTAAAGCCTTACTGTTCAGCCAAAAGAATCAGTCTTAAAACAGAAAAATTAGGACAAGCAGCAGTGATTCCGCCCTGTGAGTAGCCGTTTAGACAGGAAGTCGTTAGGCGAAATGTGGCATGTTGAAGGCTAGTCTTGTTTTTGTTTTAATGTTTTTTGTTGTTTCCTTTTGACTGAATAGAACGGTAGAAGAATCTAAGGTCAACATAGGATACAGATGGCATTTGTTTGTTAAAACTATCCCTGTTAGTCTTTGACTTTTGTCAATAGTGAAATACCAAAGTGTTGGGCAGTTGGGAAAAATACCAAGGATTTTTGGGTATGCGGGAATTACCCCTTTTTTGATCCCGCCGCAGAGATCTACTCTTTAATGTATTTAACTTTTTAAAAAAAAATTATTTAACTTTAGAAAGAAAAAAAATTTCTTTTTAACTGTCACTTCACATTAAGAAATGACTGCTCCATTAGATGAGGTAACAAGTTCGGTCTTTCCTCTCCAAGATCAACAACGCATCACTGAAGATGTGCGCACATGAGAACCCGGAAGCCAAGGAAAGCATCTCCATCAAAAACCAAATGAAAATGTTGCAAGCACAGACAGCGATTTGAAATAAAAGTTGGTGGTCAACCTCAAGTCACAAGCACCGGATTACCGACTGCTACTCACAGAGTCACAGGCACATAATTATTGACTTAACAAACGCTTGATTCCATTTGTCTGCAGAACCCCCAACGCCGAAAGAAAGGAAACGTAAAAATTAAAAAAAGAAGAACGCAAGTGAGAAAAGGATGTAAAAGAAAGCAATTGAAAGTTTGTAACCACTAACCACTAGTAATTAGTAAATAATTTCCAAGCATCAACGAATAAGCATCAACGAATACTTATCTACTAAAAGAATAAAATAAAATAATTTTTCCTCTGTCCTTGCCGTTGCCTTTTCAAGACTCAATAGTCAAAGAAGGTTTAAAACGAATGATGATTCATTGCATAAACTTACATTCATGAATCCATGTACAGCACCATTCATAACCCCTTGATATCGTTCTACTCTTATCTTAGATAGATGTTTACTTTCTCAGATATAAATTCTAGACTAACTACTATAAAATGAAAACTGTATATGAGTCGGGCACTGGTAATTATCATAAGCCTGTCAATCCTAAATCCATCTTGAGCTCTATTTCTAAACAAATGCAAGAGAAGAAAATTGTCTTGTGAGAATGTGACTTCATCGCTCCCGCACCTACTAAACTGATTATTTCTCACTGATAAAGGAAAGGGCTCTGATAGTCATACTGGAACCACCACTAAATTAGACTACAAATAAAGGGAACTAGAAAGCTTTGCCTAGCTAAGCCAAAAAAACTATTGCAATGTCAATTTCTAGATGTAGGTTGGTGCAGCACTTGGACAAAAACAAAGGGAAGGATGCATGAACCAAAGCAAGAACCACGTCTCTAAATCCTGGTGGGTCCTTAACCTAGGTGCCTAGGATAGCTGAAAATCATAATCTATCAGTATCTTAACCCACTAGATTTTTTCCTTATCCTTCGGCCAATTAAATATAATCTTTATTGGAACTATATATGCTCCTGAAAGTCATTTAGAACTACTGTTCATGTCAGCTGACTCAGCTGACCTTCCGAATCATCATCTAGGACATTTTCTGAAAGGAATCATAGCCAAGTTCACTACCAAAAAGACCAAGTGAAGAGAATGAAGTGTTCAACTTGGCAGTTAACTAATAAGTAGTTGCACGAAAAAATAAAAAGTAGTTGCACTTAAGGGTCCCAAAATATATCACTAAAGAATTCTTTTTACTTAACAGTAACTGCAGATTGCAAACTTATAACATTAAAGCTAAATTGCAAATTGTAACGATTACAAATCTTCAACAGTCCCTGACAAACGATAAAGAAAATAGCTGCTGAGACATATACTCCTACTATTCACATCATAATCCTAAATACAGGTAGCAAAATAGCACAGGTAACAGATTAGGCATAAACAAAATGTCATCAATCCAGAAGACTACTTGCAGCATTATTTGAATTGAATTGAAATTAAAATCCAATTTGCATGCAAACACAGTCATCCTGCATCGTAAACTAAAACTGAATCATTTGTCACCTTGATAATTTGAGTTTCACTTACAAAGGCACTGTTACGAATCATGAATCTATACAAACTCAAAGAAAACAAAACCTGATCAGAATCATTCAGGATTAGGCTCAAACTTTTTTAACTATTAGAAAACCAACCCTATGGCATCATATCATTTCACAAACCAACACAAAAGAACCAGAAGTTCATAAATGAATTCTAATGCAACAATTTAGGCTATAAATTTCTGCAAGGATATCATTCGGTATAGGTTTTTCCAAGCATATTAAATATTTAATTTGTATCGTTTCTGCAATGCGCAATGCTTTTCACTGAGACCTTTTCTTTCTCTCTTGAGTCTTGACCAAGTTTGTTTCCCCCTCAATAAAGACAACCAGCCATAAGAAGAGAAATGAATGGGGCATCAACTTAACTCACCTTCACCCATCCTCTTCTGGCTTAAGAATCCACCAATCCATAGTGGGAGTACCATCTGGTACCATGCCTTACCAATGATTAACCATCAACCAACACTAAAATAACCATTATTTTACAAGTTGATGATAATACTTAATTAGCTTTCTTTATTTTACTTCTAAGTAACATACAACTGGACTTGACTTAAACTCAGCCAATTCAATATTCACACTATCATTGACAATAATTCACATTTATCATAGACAATAATAATAGTATAAAGAACCAAATCTAAACAGAAGTATTACCGAGGCCTCAACAACAACAACTTATACCTCCATCTTTGGATCATGGTCTACACATCAACTTTTTACCCTAAAAAGTCACACTTTCAAATGCTTATATTCAAAGCTTTCTTAGATGCAATGAGAAAAGAAGAGGAAGAAAAGGAAAAAAAGAGTTTCCAACGGGGCAAAGGAAAATTCTCGGGGTTTGCACAAGTCTGCTCATCAATTTTCTACCCTAACAAGTCAGCACGACCTTCTCCAATTTGGTACAAAGAACTTCAATTTGTAGTTCTGAAATGCCATTAGCTCATCCTTACACGATCATCAATTCGGGATATACAAATGCATTACTAAATTGACCATACCATCTATTCAGAATACCAATCGAAAATATATACGATATATATATATACAAATTGAGCATCAAATGAATACCCAAACAAACACAGAAATTAAACCCAAATTCTGATCCAGTTTATACATTGAGCAGGTGAGAACGAAACAATACCGAGTCAGCAGACCGAAGCCAATCTCATAGGCACCTTCTCTCTCTCCGCATCGCCTAACCCATCCGCCACGATTCGAATCACCCTCTTGAAAGCAAAGTGCACGCAATTCGAAAGCGCAATCCAACCCATCACCTCGTAGACGAAATCGAACGCCGGATCGGACCGCGACGACGACGAATCATCCCAATTATGCCCTCCGAATCTATCGAAATTCCAACCCCCGCCGCCGCCGCCGCCCCATCCGCCGTTGAAAAACGGGCCGTCGCCGCCGAAGAACCCGCCGTCCTCCTCGCCGCCGCCGTCGTTGGAGTCGTCGCCGCTCGACGATCTCCGCCTGGTGCGCCGCTTCTTGCGGAGGAGGGTGCGGGTGGCGGTTTTGTAGGAGTTGGAACGCACGCGCGGCGGAGCGACGGCGTCGATGGGGAAGATGAAGGCGGAGATCTGGAGGGAGTTGGACGGTGGGGATTCGTCGGGGTGGGAATCGGCGACGGAGATTTGGTTGGTGGAGGTGAGGTGATGGTTGCGAATCGGGAAATTTGAGAACCCTAGACCCTGCGCGGGG
The DNA here is from genome assembly GCF_002994745.2 of Rosa chinensis. NCBI lineage: Eukaryota > Viridiplantae > Streptophyta > Magnoliopsida > Rosales > Rosaceae > Rosa > Rosa chinensis. Next base: position 49,262,373 of record NC_037091.1, read on the forward strand.
GTGCTGGCTACTGAAACGGCGTCGTAGAGGAGGGAGATGTCCATGGTTGGGAATTCGATTTCGGGTGAAATCGAATTGGTTTGAATTGGTGAATTTTTGTTTATGACTTTTTTTTTTCTTGCCGGGGAAGTGCGGGAAAATAAGGAGGGCAAAACGGACAGAAAGAAGGGAACAGAGGAAATAGTCAAATTGGGGAATGCAAGAGAGAATTGGAGACAGCTGTGTAAAGACCACGTGTTGTTGGCGGGTGGCTATTGTACAATATTGAAATGTAGGACTACCACGTATTATTTACGGATGAGTCGGCCACTCGGACATGGTAAATACATCCAATTTACTAGCAGTACATCCTCATAAGAATTGTAGTAACCGTAAAACTCTCAACTTCTTGTAAAACCTAGTAGTAACCGTAAAACTCTTTGTTGTCAATAGGCTTGGGATCGGTTTGACTCGGCTCGGTAACATGCATATACCGATACCGATACCGAGTTTGAAGTCGGCTCGGTTCGGTTCGGGACGCCGGAAACTCAGCTGCCATACCGATTAGGCCCAAAGTCAATCGGTTCGGTACCAATCGGTACCACCTGTTTTGAATAGCAAAATTTCTAGAAACCTGATAAAATGCAGCATTGTAAATTTGCAAACATCTCTAATTAGTTCTCCAATGAACTTCATGCACATTTCTGTCCAAAATGCAGATCAAAGCAGAACTTGGAACTACAAGTTAAACCACAGTAGCAAGTTCTGCAGAAATAAAGAACTTAATATTACATGTTCTAAACCTAACAGCTTAATATTACATGGAAATGTTCAGAAACCAGTTAACCACAGTAGCAAACTAGCAATTGAAATAAGTTCATGAAAATATGAAAGAGTCCATCTTTGCAGCATAAACCAGAAAGTCAGAAACTGATCACATCAAGGCAATAGGCATCAACTGTTTTCTGAATCATCAGACACCATTTCATCCTCGGAGTCATCTTCACTGAGTTGAACAACTTCATCATTAGTTCCAATACCATTCTTTCCCTTAGCTTTTGGAGGAGGACAAGAGGTTGAAGAGGCTGAGGTTACATGATCTACATACCAAAGTACAAAACACAAGAAACTATAGTCAGAATGTAAAAAATAAATGCAGAAACTGAAATGTAAAAACTAAAAAGGGAAAACTGAAAACTAAAAAAACAAACACACAAAGTTAAAAATTTGCACCTTTCTCACACTTTTCATAGAACTCATAATCTTTGATGCATGGTTCATCTTCTATGCAGCTAATATCATTCCCCCTCAACCAACTTTGTAGACAAATCAATGCTTCGACAGATTTAGGAGTCAATGAACTCCTAAAGTTGTCGATTACTCTCCCTCCGGTGCTAAAAGCGGACTCCGATGCAACTGTCGAAACTTGAACAGCTAACACATCTTTGGCTATTGCTTGAAGTATAGGGTACTTGGCTCCATTGATCTTCCACCATAACAGAATCGGGAACTCGAACCCTTCCTTCTCACTTGTGAATTCAAGAGGGTCCAACAAGTATTTGTCTACTTCATGTGAAACCACAGCCACATCAAGCTCAGAAACTACTTTCCTCCAATCATTGATGTAAGATTGTCTTCCTCTGCTGCCGGTGCTTGTTACAGTGCTTTGTGAAGATGAGCTTTCAACCTCTATTTGACCTCTCTTCTTTGCAGGGGCCTCCTTTGGTGCATACTCTTCATACAAGGACATCAACACATCACGTAACTCCGTCGTTTTAGTCCGCACATCTTCCAATTCAAACCCTTCATTTGTCAAAAGATGAGTTACATGCCTTAGCTTGAATCTAGGATCAAGGATCAGCCCCATAAACACCAAGGGATTCAAATCCCGAAAGCCACCATAATACTTGATGAATTTGGACCTCATATTTTCTGCCATATCACTCAAAACCTTCTGGGTGTCCAAACCTGTTGCAATTTCTGGTTCTATGAAGAGCTTGCTAATCTCCGATTCGATTGACAACACATCATGAAAAGTGGTATGAATTGTGGGCCCATTACTTGCACTAACTCTTAGAGTTACTTCATAAAATACCCTAAGAAACTGCACAAACACTTCCGCCTTATCCCATTCATCCTCGGATGGAGGCCCCACTCTAGGCCTCTTGCTTTTACTTGGAACCAAATTCCCATCCTCATCATACTCTTCGTCAGGCTCTTTGAAATAGGCTGAAAAGCCGCTGTCCGGTTGCTCCTCCATCCTTGCAAAGGCTGCTTTGAACTTCAAGGCAGCTTCCTTAAGAATGTTGAATTCCACCTCGTGGGAACATCCATAACAACCAATCCTCTGCAAGGGATCTGTTCCAGTTCTACACATGCCTTAAAACTATCTAACCTTGCTGGTGAAGACCTAACAAACTTCACCGCATTTCTAATGGCCAACACTGATCTATTTAGTCTCTTCAACCCACTACCAACAATCAAATTACAAATATGGGCAGTACACCTAACATGCATGTACTTACCCTCTAAGATTGATTCTGGTTTTTCTCTTTTGTTAAGTTTGGACCTAACAAACTCAATAGCACACTTATTGGCTGCTGCATTATCTACTGTGATGGTTAAAACCTTGCTAATCCCCCACTGAAGCAAACATGACTCAATCAAAAGACCTATGGAATTCCCACTATGATTACAAATAGTGCAAAAATTGATTATCCTCTTATGCATTTCCCACTTATCATGAATAAAGTGTGCAGTTAGCACCATGTAGTTGAAATTTTGAACACTTGTCCAAGTGTCAGTGGTTAGGCAGACCCTATAGTGTGCTAAATCAGTTTTCAACTTCTTCTTTGTCTTATCATACAATGTAAGAAAATTTTTAACCAAAGTTTTCCTACAAGGGACCTTAAACATTGGCATTGCAACATGACAAAAATGCCTAAACCCTTGCTTTTCAACGAAGCTAAAAGGAAGCTCATCAACTACAACCATTTCAACACATGCTTTCATAACTTCAAGAGGATTAAATGCTACCATTTTCATAGAATTACCCTTACTTTTATCACCAGCAAGCACTTTCTGATTTTTATCTATCGCTCTCCTTCCGGGATAATACTTACATGATTTGTTTATGAGCCTAATCATCCCTTGAGTCCCATTTTTGTAGGGATCACAAGCATAGTCTCCTAGAGGACCCTTAGGACAATATATACACTTAGCCCTCCTAAATTCTTCTACAATATCTGCTTGACCCTTTACTTTAGTGACTTTTACATCCTTATATTCCTTAAAGTGCTCCCACACCCAACTATGTTTTCTATCAGCTCGAGGATTGTTACTAACCTTGTCAGATGAGGAAGCTGGAGCTCCTCCATCCGTGACATCTTCTTCAGCTCTGTCAGGGATTGAGGGAGAGGTACCAGTTGAAGAAACAACTAGACTAGAATCTCCTTCTTTCTGTCCTTGAGCTTTCTTCTTACCGCTTTTAAACTGAAACAAGTAAATTACACAACAGTCAGGTTACTCGATTACATATAAACATGCAAATGCAATGCAATGCAATGCAATGCAGCTTATGAAGTTATGAACGCGAAAACAGAAAGTACAGAGCCTCAAAGACTTTGGCTTTTTCTACAAACCATTTGTGACCTTGTGACCCGCAAACAACCACAAATGAGGCATAATCAATAACTAAGACCATCTTATCATTGTCAATTTAAATCAACAGAATCCCAAATTCAAATCAACCCCAAATTCAAATCAATCGAGCTACACAATCATGTTGCTACACAATCCCAAATTCAAATCAAGCTACACAATCATGCTGCTACACAATCATGAAAACAGAAAAATCTGAGAAAGTGAGAGACTTACTCCCAGTTTTCCCATCGATTCGGAGTGGGAGGCTTGAAGAATCGAGTTGAAGAAACGAGTTGAAGAATCGATTCCTTGATGGAGGGCAGAGAGGAGTGAGAGCCTTCGAATCTTCGAGGAGGGCAGAGAGGAGTGAGAGAAGAGCGACAGCTTCCGATCTTCGATGGAGTAGAGGAGTGAGAGAAGAGTGAGAGCCTTCGAGTCTTCGATGGAGGAGACTTGGATCGAGTAGGTAGAGCTGTTGTTTCGGTCTCGGTTCTTCGAGAGGCTGAGAGTCTTCGATGGAGGTAAGCAAAGAGGAGTGAGACTGTGAGAGTGAGAGTCTTCGATGGAGGAGAGCAGAGAGGAGTGAGAGGTTGAGAGGCTGGGGCCTGGGAGTCTTCGATGGAGGAGAGAGGCTCGATTTAGGGTTTGGGTGAGTTTGAGAAATGAGAACGGCAGAAGTAACGCGTTTAGGTTTAGCAGTTTAGGGCTAAAATCAACGACAAGTCGTGCGTCCTATTAGAAAATCGGGTCGGGTCGGTCAAAACGGTATGTATTTTACCCATACCGAGGCCGACCCGTTTTCATGCTATTCGGTTCGGGTCGGGTCGGTATTGTGTGGAATTGAAGTTACAGACCGACCCGATTGGTATCGGCCCGGATCGGTCGGATTCGGTTTTTCGGTATGCTATTCCCAGGCCTAGTTGTCAACCAAAAACAAAAAAACCGTAAAACTCTTAGCGATTGGCCAACACTCCCTTTACACTTTGATACTTTAAACTTAATAGTTATTTAATGTATGTCTTGCAACACCAAAACATAGTTCTTTTAGTTGTCGAAATTTCTTATCTTGTTAACAATATTATAACTTTATGAGAGAGCGATCTATTTCATATTTAGTTCATTGTCTTTTAGACCTACACTTATAACCAGGCTTATGACTATATCCTTGACTTTTTCCTTGGGTGTTAAATTGCAAGCTAACTTTAAAATTGTGGCTAATTACACTTCTACTTTTCTCAATCCTACAAATGCCATCTTCACCCATATGTTTAGTTTTTGTCAAACTTTATTGGCATTTTTCTCGTATATTATTGAATATAAATGAATAGTTAGTCAAAGGGTTAGTTAAATTGACAAATACAATTTAGAAGTGGGGTTGAAGAGCTGGTATCATTCTCTTGGGCCTTTAGTGGAGTGGATCTTAGCCCACATTTGTAAACTTGCAGAAACAGAACCGCTAAAAACCCTAACCATATATATCATCCCGGATCTCAATAATAGCCTCCAGGCTCTCTCTTTCCCGTAAAACCCTAGAGGAAGAGCAGCGATGGTGTCGTTGAAGCTCCAGAAGCGGCTAGCTGCGAGCGTCCTCAAGTGCGGACGTGGCAAGGTCTGGCTCGACCCCAATGAAGGCAACGAAATCTCCATGGCCAATTCCAGTACGTATCTCCCTTTTCATTTCAGGCTCTACTCCAATTATTTAGGGCCTTTTTATTGTTTATGGATCCGAGTTAGTTTGATCTGAAAAATCCTTGATTTTTGATCGACGAGTATAGAATTTCCAATAGGCTCTTATGATGCATTGCAATTCTACTGTAACATTTTCTGGCACAACCATTGAGTTTGTTTCATTTTGTGAGTTTTAATGTGTCACTAGTGAATCCATTATCTTATCTTTTGAAAAGCCCATCCGAGATTCTTTATATCGTCACTTTTAGCTTGAAATATTCGAATTGTTTTGTTCTGTGTAATTGTTCCTTGCTTTGGTTTACTTTGGGTTTTCGTATGGTGTAATGCTGGTATATATTGGCTTGTGTTTTCCAAAAGCAATGTCTTACGTTCCGATGATAGAGATGTTGAATGAGATTAAAGAAAGTTCATGATTCCTGGAGTAGTTAATTATCTACTTGCTATGATTTTGCTAAATTTTTGCTTTCCATCTTATTTCAACTACTCTGCCCTTGTGCTATTGCTTTACAATCCAAATAGGGCATTGCATTCTACTTTTTCTTTTGGGTTTCCTATTGGTTTTGATGTCGCAGATGTTTATGACCTTTTGCAGGGCAAAACATTAGGAAGCTCGTGAAGGATGGTTTCGTCATCCGGAAACCAACAAAGATCCACTCCCGTTCTCGTGCTCGGAGAATGGCAGTGGCCAAGAGGAAGGGACGTCACTCTGGATATGGTATGTGTGGTTTATGTTGAATTATTAGGGACATCACTCTAAGCTATCGATGGTAAAGATTACAATGTGCTTTATGAATTTCTCCAGGTAAGCGCAAGGGTACCAGGGAGGCAAGACTGCCAACTAAGATACTCTGGATGAGGAGGATGAGGGTACTGAGGCGCTTGCTCCGTAAGTACCGAGAATCCAAGAAAATTGACAAGCACATGTACCACGACATGTACATGAAGGTGAAGGGTAATGTTTTCAAGAACAAGCGTGTGCTGATGGAGAGTATTCACAAGTCAAAGGCTGAGAAGGCAAGAGAGAAAACTCTGTCCGACCAGTTTGAGGCCAAACGTGCCAAAAACAAGGCTAGCAGAGAGAGGAAGTTGGCTCGTAGGGAGGAACGCTTGGCACAAGTAAGTACAGACATTTATGAATCCACTTGAAATGCCCTATTTATTATCTATATGTAATGACGTGGCTTCTGATTGGAGGGGAAGATCAATATATGAAACAGAATTTGGTTGGTTTCTAGTTTTTCACTATTTTTAAAACATGTTTTTGCTCAATTGGCTAGGATTTAGTGATTTACATGATGCTAGATTAGTTATTTCAAGTTACATGATGCAACCCATGTTATGATGTATTTATGTATTTGGGTTTTTGAACATTGCAGGGACCTGGAGAGAGAGCAGCACCCACACCTGCATCCCAATCTGCTGCGTAAGTTTACTTGAGAATTACTTTTAGCGGTCGATTGGACGCCTTTTTTGGAAATGCAAACCTCCTATCAGTGTACTTATGAAATGCTCTTTTCTTCAACTTTGTAGGGGAGGAGCGAAGAAAGCTAGGAAGTGAGTAGTGATAGACCTCTGCAGTGAGAACACTGAAGAACAATAACTCTGTTAATGCGCTTAATTTCAAATCTATATAGAAGTTATATTTTTTGAGCTACTACTCTAGTTTCTGATCTCGTTGCAAATTTTCCAGTCCAAAACTATGGAACTATATGAGTTGCAGAGTTTCTTTTCTTAATGTTGATTGATGTGTTTGTGACTTTGGCAAACTTCAAACTATCCGTGTTTAAATATATGTTTTGAGAACCCAAGTTCTATTTATTTGCTTTACAGTTCAGCGGTGCTTAATTGCCCGAGTATGGTGTTGAATCTGAATGTGGTATCTGAATTATGAATGATTTTGTGGTTGTTCGAGGAAGGAATAATATGATTATGCCTTCAAGCCCTAGTTTAAGTACCTTTGAGTCATCAGCACGTGTTATTTGAAAGCTAGGTTCAACTGGGCTAGTTGTTTCTGGTTGTCACTGTTTTTATAAAGAGTTACATTGCCTTCTTGATACGGCATTAATCCATGCCAACCAGATGTGGCTTGGCCTCTCAGCCATCTTGACCCCTTTTTTACTTTCTTTGTTACATTGTAGTATTGTACCAATTAGGCCAAGCTTGCAGAAAATCACAAACGATAAAGAAAGGTTCAATATTGATAGAAATTGTTTTGCACTAATGTTTCGATCAAGGGCACGATAGAGGTGACTGCATTGAACCTAGGTTTGTGTTTGTGTGGAGTACAAGACCGATTGATTCCACTTACCAATCTCCGGCTGAGAAGGTGTTCACATTTTCTATTGTTTTTGGTGCTACCCGACATGGTCTTACACTCTTTACCACCATATGGGATGAACGGGGTGAATTTAAAAAAAAGAAGGGCAAGAAGGGTTTCGATCTAGGACAGAGGTGATGAGATCAAATTTTACCGACATATGAGATGAGCAGGGTGAGAAATAAAAAAACAAGGGTAACGAAGGATTTAAGCCCAAACAAATTGGCCAAAAACATGGACGGAATGCTTGAATTTAACAGGGAGTGTACTTGCATTAAATCCTCTATATTGTTTTTGTCTATCAAAATTCAAAATTCAAAATTAAATGGGACTGACATTGATACAAGGAAGAAGTTTATAACATGCGTCTGATTTTGAAACACCGGACCCTCGAGAGGAGAAACAAGACCACGTATAAAAAGGTATAAAAGGCCAAAATCAAAAACTTTTTCTTCTCTTTTGATCGCACAGTGAAACAAATCTGTCGTTCATAACTGACCAATTCCTTCTCTCTCCCTTTTTCAAAATTGCGATCCGAAACCATTCGCAAAAGGACACATCCTCTTTCTTCTACTAATTATTTTTATCTTTATAGGAATACTATTATATATATACGATATACAAATTCGATCAATTCTCGTAGTGATCGAAAGAAGCGAAAGGGATGGAATCAGAGCAGTTGATATCATCGACGGGGAGCGGTTCCCGGTATATGCAAATGCGATCGGAGCAGTTAACGTCGCCGTCGTCGCTGTTATCGTTCCGGCACTCGTCCTTCGAGCCCCCGCGGATTTTCGACGAGTTGCCCAGCGCCACCATCGTCTCCGTCTCCCGCCCCGACGCCGGCGATATCAGCCCCATGCTTCTCTCCTACACTATCGAGTTCCAATACAAGCAGGCACGATCACCATCTCTCTCTCTCTCTCGCTTCTTCTTTCTTCTTTCTCTATGGACGAGATCGCTTTGCATGACATGCTTGGTTACAGTTCCATCTGAACTATGCTATTGAATTTCAAGTTTTAAACCTTTTTTTTTTTTGTAAATTTGATGGAAGCACTGCTCTCTTTGTGACTTGAACTGTTGGATTTGATAATGATTACTGGTTATTTCGATTTTGGGCTAGCATTACTGCAGAGTGCGCAATTTTATTATTCTGGGGTCTTGGTTCGGTTTTGTTTATATAATTAGGATATGCTAATTAAGGTTTTATCTTAAACCAGTTTAAGTGGCGCCTATTGAAGAAAGCATCACAAGTATTCTACTTGCATTTTGCGTTGAAGAAACGGGCATTTATTGAGGAAATTCACGAAAAGCAGGAACAGGTGTGTAAGTTTTAGAGTTGGATTTTATCATTTGAATTGCTGTGGCCATGTCAGTCTGTGTTTTCACACTTCCATGCCCTTTGGCAGTAAGCTGCTTATTTGGGAATGTTTGGAGTTTAATGTCGTTTCCAACATTATATTAAAGGTTAAAGAATGGCTTCAAAATCTAGGAATAGGAGATCATACGGACGTCGTGCACGATGATGAGGATATTGATGATGAGACTGTCCCCCTGCATCACAATGATGAAAGTGCTAAAAACAGGTTACTACCTTTTGAATTAGATGCATGAAATACTGCTTTCCTCTAGTGAAAAATCATTTATGACTAACAACTTTAGTTGCATCTTTTGTTCAGAGATGTTCCATCTAGTGCCGCTCTACCAATCATTCAGCCAGCCCTTGGTAGGCAGCAATCCATTTCGGACAGATCAAAGATTGCAATGCAAGGATATCTTAATCACTTTCTTGGAAACATGGACATTGTGAACTCTCAAGAGGTGTGTCGGTGCTTGTTCTTACTATGGACTGTTACAATAACAAATTTGTTATAATCCTACCGGTCAGTGGTGTTATCTATCAGATGCAATTGCATTTAATATGGTAACATGTGATTGCTTTGGAGTTCTTAGAGATATCCCTGAATCATCCCATAGTGATGATTTCTAAACATTCACTGCTTTTAGCTTTTGTCATCTACTTTATTCATTTATTTCTCGCACAGCTGTATCCGTTGTTGAAACTACTTTATTTTTTACGTGTCTTACCATAAAAAATTATGGATTGTAGGTCTGCAAGTTTTTGGAGGTCTCTATGCTATCATTTTCCCCAGAATATGGCCCTAAGCTGAAAGAAGATTTTGTAATGGTGGAACATCTACCAAAATTGCCAAAGAATGATCCTTCCAGGAAATGTTGCTCGTGTCGTTGGTTCAGTTGTTGTAATGACAACTGGCAAAAGGTAATGAAGTCCTCTTTGTAGTAAGTTTAGTTCATACTCACCTGATAAGAAAGCCCATATTAACTGTGTTTTCAGATCAACCCATAACATTATGAGTTTTGACCTTGAAAGTTGTTTGTAGTGTTGGAGTTTATTGTTTTTGATTTTTCTTTTAATGGTTTAGTTGGTATCTGTCATTGCATGTTTTTATACTCCTATTGTGTGGAAGTCCTGTGCTCTTTTAGCTTTTGTGGTTATTTCATTGTTGAGAACTTGAGATCTCTCGATGGATCCTTCATAAGTTTATTTTTTTAGTTGATGGCTTCTGGACTAAATGGGCACCTCCTCCTCACAAGCAAAGGTGGAAGGTGAATTTTGGGGGTAAATCCCCTGGATGCATGTAAAAGAAATCAGTCCATTTGCTACCTATTGTTGCATGCACCATTCTAATATCTTTCACACGACAAAGTTTGGTCTGTTGATTCTTTTTGTTTCTTACATAGCAACTATATGCATCTTTTGTTTTTCTTTCCCCAAAAAGTGAATATTAGGCATTTGAGTAATATTCTGAGATATAGAACCTCAAATGTAATAACTTCTTATTTTTATGTTTTTTAATTTAAGGTAATGTTTTCGCACCTTTTGTCTTTTGCATCATACTTTAATTGATTCTCATTGATTCTCTGCAGGTTTGGGCTGTATTAAAACCAGGATTCTTGGCCTTTCTGGCAGATCCTTTTGATACCCAACCTTTAGACATAATAGTATTTGATGTACTACCAGCCTCGGATGGTAATGGGGATGGCCGTGTATCACTAGCGAAAGAGATAAAAGATAGAAATCCACTACGCCATGCCTTTCAGGTTAGTAGCATTGAGGCCTTTTGTTTCTTCTTCTTCCTTGTTAGTCTCTGGTACTCTAGTGCAGTTTCTATAATTTGTTTCTTGAACTTCTAGTGTTGGCTTATAAGTGAAGCAGAGGCTAGTACATATTCTTTTTCTGTAATGTAGGAGGTTGTACATATATGGTTTATGCAAATCTGGGTGTGTATATTAGTTGGAAGAAACTGTGTGTTTTATTCTTAAAATATTAAAGGAGCATTATTGTTTTTTTTTTTTCCGGTACCCAGCACTGGTAGAATTTTTGCTTAATAATGCATTTCATGATAAGGAGCATGCTCAAGTTGCTGGTGGCTATTTCTCTATTTGATAGAATACCTTTCCCTTTTCTACATAATTGGTGGGTGATGCTATCCACCCATTGAAATATCCAGACAACCTCTGATATATATTGTGAAATTTTAAAAGGTGGCTTGTGGAAGCCGGAGCATTAAATTAAGAGTTAAGAGTAGTAGTAAAGTTAAAGATTGGGTAGCGTCAATCAATGATGCGGGACTCAGGCCTCCTGAAGGTTGGTGTCATCCTCACCGCTTTGGCTCCTTTGCGCCTCCAAGAGGCTTGACTGAAGATGGTAGTCAGGCTCAATGGTTTGTAGATGGTCGGGCAGCATTTGAAGCTATTGCTTCTGCAATTGAGGATGCAAAATCAGAGGTCTGTTCCTTTGAGTTCCATGTGTAGAATTCAATTGTTTCACAATTATAGTATTGCATTTTCATCTGGTTGATGATACTGAGTTTCATGCAGATATTTATTTGTGGTTGGTGGCTGTGTCCAGAATTGTACATGCGGCGTCCGTTTCTTACTCATGCTTCTTCTAAACTTGATTCTCTGCTGGAAGCAAAAGCTAAGGAAGGGGTTCAGGTAAACCATAGTTTTGTGCAATCTGTAACCTTAGATATCTACGTGTTCCTCATCTATGATGGGTAACTTAAATTTCGTTGTTCTTATCTTCTAGCATTGAAACCTGTCTTAGTTCAATACCAATGAAGTATGATGCAATAATGTTTCTGCAGATTTACATTCTTCTCTATAAAGAGGTAGCTCTTGCTCTGAAAATCAACAGCGTTTATAGCAAGAGAAAACTTGTTGGGATTCATGAGAATGTGAGGGTATTACGTTATCCTGACCACTTCTCTAGTGGTGTTTACTTATGGTACGCACTTAAGTTGCTGAGTTATTTGGGGATTTTGTTTTACTTGTTAGAAAGTCTCATGGAATTTCTTAGATGCTGATGTTTCAATTAATTGTTTCCTGTGTCTTGTTCGGCTTCTGATATTATATATTTGTTACATATAGGTCCCACCATGAAAAACTTGTCATTGTTGATCATCAGATTTGCTTTGTTGGAGGACTTGATTTATGCTTTGGTCGTTATGATACTGCTGAACATAAAGTGGGTGACTGCCCTCCTAACATTTGGCCTGGAAAGGACTATTACAACCCCAGGTGAGCTTCTTACCTGCACTTCCATTAATCATGGACAAAAGCTAAACACGATCATATTCCATAATTATCTACCTTATTGGCTTATTTTTTCTACTTGCTATTTGAACATTGAGAGTGACACCAATCTCACCTCATCCCTTGCATCTTGAGCTTGGCTTTGTGGATTTAAAATGATATATGTAGTGCTTTTGTTTTTATTTAGCTCGAGTTTTTCCAGAAATGATTGAAGTGAATATGGTTTTTTGATCTAATACTGTTAGGGAATCTGAACCAAACTCGTGGGAGGATACAATGAGAGATGAGTTGGACCGTGAAAAATATCCTCGCATGCCTTGGCATGATGTCCACTGTGCTATTTGGGGACCTCCTTGCCGTGATGTAGCTAGGCATTTCGTTCAGCGGTGGAACTATGCAAAGGTTGGTATCTTGCTATCACAGTATAAATTTTCATAAATATCAAAATATATTATGTTTTAAACGAAATGTCGATTCTTTCAGAGAAATAAAGCTCTAAACGAGCAGGCAATTCCACTACTTATGCCGCAACAGCACATGGTAATTCCTCATTACATGGGGAAAAGCTCAGATGTGGAGATTGAAAATGAGAATGCCAGCAATAGTAAAGACATTAAAAGGCAGGATTCCTTTTCGTCGAAATCATCCTATCAGGATATCCCCTTGCTTATACCTCAAGAGGCTGATGGGTTGAATGAAAACCCAAGACCATATGGGGTGGACTCTGCTCATTGCCTCGATCAGCCAAGCAGAGTTGGTAACAATCTTGCTTTCCCTTTTCGGAAGACAAAAATTGAACCAGTTGGTCCAGATACGCCAATGAGGGGATTTGTAGATGACTTTGAATCTATGGATCGACATGGGAAATTGGCTTTAGATGTGGTGGCATGTCCTGCAATCACAAATTCAGATCCAGAGTGGTGGGAAATACAAGAACGTGGAAATAAGGGTGGTTTCACAGATGAATCAGGACAAGTTGGTCCTTCTAGTTCATGCCGTTGTCAGGTTGGCTAAAACATTTCTGTTTTTTAGATCTGAATATTTATGGTCGAATGTTAACTAACATCATCAAGGATTATGTCACCTTCCCATTGTTACTCCATTATAAGTGTCTGGTTGGTACTAAAAGCAATGTTTTCAAATTAATAAGGGGGTCTCTAGAATTTCCTATAGTTTTCCAAGTGCTGGGGAGATGACATTCGGAAAATTCAAATGTTTCTATTTTGTACCGTATTTCATAATAACAGACCTGCATATTGTACTATTTTTAACAGCATTCTACTTTCAGGTTATCAGAAGTGTCAGTCAGTGGTCAGCAGGAACAAGCCAAGTTGAAGATAGCATTCACAGTGCTTATTGTTCTCTTATCGATAAAGCTGAGCACTTTATTTACATTGAGGTATGATTCTTCAATCTTTCTTATTTTGCAAACACAATAGTTTATTCAATTATCCCCTCCAAAATACATTTTGAATAACCTCATATTCTGCAATATTGTTAATATTACACATAAGGATATATTGTGTAATTAAGAAACTTGTCAGCATGTAGTATAATTAAGAAACTTTTCTTTATTTTTCTCCACTGTAAGGGGAAAATTCATAATGACTGACTACTAGTGCACACATTTTTTTAATGTCAAGTCATATAGGTGCATACATAGGACAGCCTTTAATTCTGGGCATAACATGTGATCATCTAGGTCTCTGACTCAAAAGAGCTGGAAATCCATGGTTTATATTGATAGTGATCTTGATAATGATTATAGCCGCAGTTAGTTTCTTTAATATCTTTAAAATAAAATAAAATTATTCAGTAGTTCTATTGATATCTCTAGCATTCCTCAAGGTCTCTGTTTCATTTTCTTTACTGATTTAAATTCTTTGGCAACTTCTTTCCAGAATCAATTTTTCATCTCAGGTCTTTCAGGAGATGAAATAATACGGAATCGTGTGTTAGAAGCATTATTCCGTCGTATTATGCGAGCATACAATGATAAGAAGTGTTTTAGAGTTATAATTGTCATACCACTCGTACCCGGTTTTCAAGTGAGTTCTTCTCGAAATGCATCAAATTCGAATGTACTTTGCCCATGTATCTTTTTTGTTGATGTTCTAGTTTGATAGGGTGGTTTGGATGATGCTGGCGCGGCATCTGTGAGAGCTGTTATGCATTGGCAATATCGAACCATTTGCAGAGGGCATAATTCAATTCTACACAATTTATATGAACTTCTTGGTCCAAAGACACACGACTACATTTCTTTCTATGGCCTTAGAGCCTATGGTAAACTGTTTGATGGCGGTCCTGTGGCCTCCAGTCAGGTACTTCTAACATCAATATAGCTTATGTAGTTATGCCTATACTCATTCTTTTTAGTCTCAGATACTAGTATTATGGTTGCCAAACTCTAGTTAGTAGCTCATCAAAATGTCATCATTAAGTATATGTTTTTTGATACTGCAGGTGTATGTGCATAGTAAAATCATGATTGTCGATGATTGTACAACTATAATTGGATCAGCTAACATCAATGATAGGAGTTTGCTTGGTTCAAGAGATTCTGAGGTATCTCATCTGCTCTGGGTTTCTCCTACATTTTCGTTAACATATATCATGTGGTGCATTCAAACTGTAAAGTTAGAGAGAATATATATAGAATTGAGATTATTTGAGGTCAAATGCATTAGATCACTTAATAGTGCACAAGTAAAAAAAAAAAAATGCAATGAATTTTGAACTGGACTTACAAGGACAAGTGTAGATAGGGAACTAATGTTGAAGTTAGAGTTTCTGGTATCTGCTTTTATATTGTTTCCATTTTGTCAAATGGGTCACTGCATTCGGCAATTATCTCACTTCATGAATCAAATAGATATAGGCTTCACAAATGAGCTATTTCTATTCTTGACTGTGCTGGTGCTTGAACTTGAAGTCTGGAGATAGGATATGTGCCGCCGGACCATTGTTGGGATGTATAATTATTGGCTAATAGTTTCATATGTTACAAGTTACAATCACATAATTCAGTCATATGAGTTACATGTCACTAATCATTATGAAGCTTTTAGGCTTGTATATTTCTTGGGCAGTGAACCTTGCAAATGTTGTTGAGTGACTTTGTCTAGTCAATTTTGTTGTTAAATTAACTCGTCTTTCCTATATCTGATAAGACTTTTGATTTTAGTATGCTGTCTTGCTCCTTTTGAGACATGACTTTTGTTGTCCTTCACTCCTATGTAGCTTCTGCTAAATGTTTTTTTTTTTTCATATCAGATTGGTCTTCTTATTGAAGACAAAGAGTTGGTTAATTCATATATGGGAGGAAAACCATGGAAGGCTGGAAAATTTTCATTGAGTCTTCGCATGTCGCTATGGTCTGAACATCTTGGTATTCGCGCTGGAGAGGTTAGCAATATTTTGTTTGTATCTCTATTGAAATTAGTTTTGCTAATTTTTGTTGTAGATGACTAGAATTTTTGAAACAGCTCTTGTCGGTTCGCTGATTTTTGTTTTAATTTTTTTCCTCAGATGGACCAAATAATCGATCCAACTGTTGATTCAACTTACAAGGATATATGGATGGCGACAGCTAAGGTAGGAAAAAGTAGGAAAAAAGTATTATGATGGTCAGATATGTAATCCAAGTGGAACCCTAGAACTGGAAACTGGTCAACAAATTATTTCAAGCTTCTTGAACTAGATGAAGTGGGATACGGAAAGCTGGAAAAGAAATAAATATATCTGCTGAATAATAACTAAGTTGTTTTGAATCTGCTAATGGTAATGTGTGCTGCATTTGTGTTTTTAACAGGCAAATACCACCATCTACCAAGATGTCTTTTCCTGTGTACCAAATGATTTTATACATTCTAGGTACGTGCTTCTCTAATCTTTTACAAATTCTCCTGTTTTCTTGCCAATTTAGCTAAGAAATAATTTTTCCTATCTGTCCTTGTGTGATGTATACGCAGAGCTGCATTTAGACAAAACATTGCCTTTTGGAAGGAGAAGGTAGGGCACACAACCATTGATTTAGGAATTGCTCCTGGTACGCTAGAGTCGTATCAAAATGGAGATGTCAAGAAAGCAGATCCCATGGAGAGGTTAGAGTCTATAAAGGGGCATCTTGTTTCTTTTCCTTTGGATTTCATGTTGAAAGAAGATTTGAGACCCGTGTTCAATGAGAGTGAGTATTATGCGTCGCCTCAAGTATTTCATTGAGCATGATTTTGAACTCAAAAACTTATCTCCACACGGCTTTAGTGTTGGATTTTTGTATGAAAATATTTGTCCAACGAACTTGTAGATTTGTAGAGAGATATAGAAATAGTGAAGAAGGCAAAAGCTCTGCTTGCGATTTTGCGAAGTGTTCAAAGAGCTGATTAGAGAATGTTTTTAGAAATAACAATCAAATGAAATTAAATCGATTCTTGTCACTGTGCGAGCGTGAAGACTTTCACCTTACATTCAGTCATGTTACTTGTTCAAACAGCATCAAGACCTTGAGCTACACCTGCTCTAGCCCAAGCAGGCTCTACACCTGCTTTAGCCACTTTTATTTAATGGAAGGGCGGTGCAATTGCAACTTGCCAACTTCTACTAGTGGGCGGTGCTACTGAATCGGCTTGTAATCGGAAGCAAGATATTGGTTCACCTTGTCATTGGCAAGTGAGCTAGGAAACCAAATTCCAAACTCTTAAATGGCAAATTATAGCCTCTCTGAAGGAATCATGGTAATGGATTCATATTTGGAGCAATCCTAGTGCCAGACTCCTAATGTTTTAGACTTGGCATATCATTTTTGACCTCCTATATTTTTTGTAACTTTAATAATCCACTTTACCCCTAATTTAAAAAAAAAAATTTAAAATAAAAAAAAATTCTGAAACTCACCTGACTCAACCTTGTAATATTGTAATCAGAGAAAGCCTTGTTGCTCGACTTCAGGTATCCTAGCAGCTTCAAGCTCTCAAACCTTCTTGCTTCTTGCTACAAGGGAGAGGAAAGGTTAACCAAGGCGTTGAACAAGGTTTAATCTTCATTGAAAAAAACCTTATTAACAAGGTACCAGAAGCTTCCATATTGATCGTTGAAGGAGGAGGAGATCTCTGGAGAAGGCATGCATGTTTTAGGCAAGACAAGAATCCTTTCGTCCTTTGTTTTAGGCATTATCGACATTATGCAGAGTGGAGGTTGAAGAAAAGCATATTATAGAGGATAAAAATAAAAATTTTGTAGGATCCGAATATTTAACCGTTATTTGCATTTTTTATAAAACATGAAAAAAGGTATCTTTCAGAGGACAAAACCTCCTTATTGAAGATATCAAATTAGATCCTGCTATCTTGTACCTAGTAGTTTTATTACAAAAGAACTAACTAACTAATATTAACCTAAAATCTGGAGAGTAATGTATAGATATATCACAAATGACTTTAAGATTTTAATTTCCACAAATATCTTAAACTTAATTGTATCAAAGATCTAGCTAAGTGGTTAGAGCACCTACTACTTAAGATCGAGGTCATAGATTCGAGTCACTATGGTGGTAGGAGTGAAATCATTTGATCTTCTTTAGCAAAAGAAAAAAAAAATTGTATCAAAGATTTCATAGTGATGTTATTTAATATGAAATTAAAAGATAGAGACCTTTTATGGACAAATAGTATTAAATACTACATGAAACAATATAACAAGAAGATCATGATCAACAAAAGTTTTCCATGATATATATATATAGAGTATAGACTTGATAGTTATGATTGAAGGGACAATACGGACATTCTAAACCGATTTATTCCAAATAAATATTTGATCAGAAACAAACTACAAAAGTCATGCATGTTCATTTACTTTTTGTGATTGATAAATCCCACATCTCATCGACAAACTTTTCACAGACCCACTGAAGCAAGCATATCATCTTTTGACTGAAATTATACCAGTTCAGATTTGAATGTTTCAGTGGTAATCAATCTTTATTAGCAATAGGTTTGGTTCATTTTCTAATCTACAAGACCACGAACAGAACCAAATTTAAATTAGCATTAGGTTATTATGATCTCTATTATCTCATTTACCTTAGTAGTAAATACGCTGATAGGTTGGTAATGCATTAGAAATTCTTCAGATCAAATTTTAGAGCAAAGCTGCATTATTTAAGGCATTGATCCTAGATATGAACGTTCAGTTATCAGAGAAGGCATTCTGCATTATAAATTATGCTGGTTTTACAAGTCTTGTTTAACATTTCAAAAACTAAGTTTTGGGGCACCCACGTAGATTCAACCTTCAAGAAACTGGCACTGTATGCTCTAGTAAATGGCAACAGAATCAAATCTCAATAGTTCGTTTTGCGCTCAATGCATTGCTCAATGCCATGTTATAATTTAGGCAAAACAAAGACTCATTTCGTCCTATATGTTAGATTATCGACATTATGCAGTGGATATCCATCTTGTGGATATCCATCCATCTTGTATTGTATGGTGCCCAGATTCTGTCTAATGGGCGAGGTTGAAGAAAAGCATATTATAGAGAATAAAAATAGAAATTTATAATAAATTTTACTGTTGAGGGCTATTTGCATTTTTTATAAAAAAATGTAGAATACAAGAATAAATTACCAGAATTTTATAAACATTATTCTTTGGAAATTTATTGGAGCCCTACCGCAGAGGCAAGGCTTTCAAAAATTGACGGGCGACTCGTTGCCTAAGTAGGGCTTGAGCCGCTCGCACCCAATTAAGTGTGTTCGTTATCCATAGTTGTTGGCACGACCCGCCGTCACTGACGATCATTGACGAGTCGACCCTCAACCCTGACAGGACAGGTTAAAATAATCTACATCTGCTTCTCTACTTTAATAGGCAGCCTCTTGGCCTTTCTTTGACCAACTAGCCGATGTGGGATGGAATCACTTGTTATAATCACTATGGCCATTTTACTTGTCCTTTTTGGGTTCAATATACAGAGGACAAAATCTCCTTATTGAAGATATCAAATTAGGTCCTACTATCTTGTTCCTGGTAGCTCCATTACAAAGAATTTGATAACTAATATTAACCTAAAATCTGAAAAGTAATGTATAGATATATCAGTAATTGAGCTATACCTTAATGTCACGGATAATCCTAAGCTCCAGCTGCAAACATGAGAATAATAGCCCTCATTACTTATGTTTATGTGATTTATATTGAAATGTTTCTGTATCAAGCGATGTAACATTTCAATCACTTCTACACAATTTATAACTCTTCGACAGCCTCAGACGATATAGTATGTGAACTCTTCGATGGCCTCAGAGCATATGGTAAACTCCGGTGTGCTGCAAAGATCCAGTACTTGTTCAGTAGAGGGCGAGGCTTACAAAAATTAAACTCGGAACCAGCAAGTGTGTTCGTTGTCCATAGGTATTGGCACGACCCGCCATCTCTTTAGGGTCATTAACAGGTCGATCCACCCCTGACAGGACAAGGTTAAAGGTTGATTTTGTCGTATTTCGCTGCTTTAGTAAGCACCCTCTTGCTCTTTCACTACACATTGGTGATGACAAAGTAGTTACTTCATAGCTCATACTTCATATATTATGGCTCTGTCCCAACATGGAAAAACGAAACAAATCCCTTCTCTATGTATTATTCTTAAGATGAACTGATTACTGGTGAACTATATACACCTCTGTGTTTGTTTGACTCTACCTTTAAACAGGTTTCAGTATGAGGACGTAAACTTTCATTTCACATGCATGTTTCAAGAAGGAGAAGGGAAAAACTGGGATTAATCATATACATTACAAAACTCAACATAATGTCACAAGGGTAACTCATAGCATTAGCCCCTTTCTGCATTGGCGAGATAAAAAAAACCAATGTCAGACCTTTGAAGTTCAAAACATGACGACTTCTTTTGCAAATACTTGGTCCTAACTATCTATGTTAACCACCGTAACGGATCTTGAGGGATTCTGGAGGCTCTTCTTCCATGATTCCCGAACCTGTTGTAGCCAAGTACTTGCGGATGGTTGTTTTACGGTCTCCAAGGAAAGTGTGATCCAAGAAGTTGTTGTATGCTATATCGTTGAGATTCTTTGCTGCTAATACACTACAAAGGAATACTTAAACCAATTTAGTGTGCATCATATAAGTTGATATTGCAAACACCATTCAGAGGCAGAATATGAAATTCTCAAGTAACTAAAGCATATAAGTAGATTAGCTCGCTCATTTCAGAGCCAGAAAAGAAATTGAGAAAAGGCAAAATCAAGTCGGTAACAGTTCAAAAGGTATTAGCAAAATATGTAATGAAGATGGATACAAGGCATGGATTCCTGCAGCATAAAGTTACTAAACTAACAATGCAATGGTCTCTGGCACATCTTTCTCCAGTTAAAACTAAACTACCAATCAATTACAGAGCCAATATGATCTTTTAATGCAAGTACAATGACCTAATGAAGTCATTAAAAGATCTATACTTACCAGTGACGAAGGTAAGTTCGGCAAGGTAAGATATCATCCCTCCAAATCTTATCGATGTCATATCGCCCAAATAGCTCAAAATACATTTCCTTACTTCCTGACACCAGAGAGAAAAAATCAGCAGCATGTATTGGATAACAAAATCAAAACAGTTCAACTAAAACCATGCATTATTTCTTTGTATCTAGTGATGCTATCTGAAAACTACTAGCTAACTACACTTGTGTTATAGTATACTATCTATAATCATTTCAAGGTTAATTAGTAGTAATTACTAATTTAATGGAAGAAGCAGTTAAATTCAAACTAGGGATGATTTACCTTTGCATCTGACTCTGAAAAATTCTTCATCACTATAACGAGCACAAAGCACCTGCATTGATACCCCAAACCAATAAACCAACACCACCAATAACCAAACTAAACCCAAAACCAGGTCAGAGCAAGTTAAATCATTGGTATCACATATTTCACATTTTCCACTCACCGCTCGATTATCAAATGGCTTCCCATCAAGGCTTTCAGGCAGAACCTGCAGGAGGAACAAATAAATTTGAGATTAAAACGCAAAGCTTTAACATTTGCTTTTTTCTCTTTGGTGATTAAAAAGCAAATGTAGGAAGCATTCTAGTTACTTACCGCTAGGAATCGAAATTCAGGCTCCCTATTGATAAAAGCCGGAATCTGAGTAACGTAACAATAAGTTGAGATTAGCTCACTCACACTAGTTCCCCTTCTATCTCAAACACTCAATAGGCACTGAAAGTCTGAAACACATATAGTCCTAATTTCTTACCTCCGATTTTTCAATCTCAAACACCGTCACTATAAGGCTTTCGCCTTCATAAGGCTCCACACTCAAACTCGAAATCTCCTGCAACATTTACCAAAATTACAAAGTTAACGACTTCAAATTAGAATTTGGAATTCAGACCAAAAGTTAAGCTTGCTTGTTTCATTTTCTTTCACCTACCTTGGTTTCAGGCCTGGCAATGCCACGCTCGAAGAAAATCGGGGCCATGTGAGCGAAGACTCGCCGGAATCCGTTCAACCGCGCCACTCTGAAGTTGATCAGCTCCGGAAATGTACTCCTCGCGCTTCTCTCTGGTTCCCGATCACACACCCGCACCGTTTAACAGGTAACCGTACGGAAACAAACAGGGACCAAAAAGACGAAGGATTACGTACCGGAGAGGAGAGAGCCGAAGCCGCAGATGGAGATGTAACCATCGGGCGAGACGATGGTTTCGAATTCGGACTCGTCGTTGAGCTCGATCGGTTGGGGTGGTTGAGTCGCCGGAGAGACTGATCGGCCGGAATCGGAGGACATGGCGACCGGAGATGGATAGCGGTGATGGGAGGAGCGGAGGAGAGGAGTGTGGGTGGAGCTGTGGAGGGTTGGGAAGGTGAGGTGGCAGTGGGAGTGGGAGAGAGGTTGGCGGTGAGGACACGCGCCGGGAGCGAGTGATTGAGGAGATGGAAGGAGGGAGAGACGGAGAGCAGTGGTAGTCATGAGCAACGGAGACAACGAACACAGCGGCGGGCACTGAATGACGTGCGCTTGAGCGAGGGTAATACTAATGGACGGTTAGATATCATCGAGTAATTTTCTATAACGGCTGGGATCAGTTAGATCTATTACTTGCACCGTCCGTGCATAGAAGAATTTTCCTTTTTTCTTAAATTTTTTTTAATGGCATCACCGGTATGATTGAATTGAGAACTATATCGTACATTGTTCCACTTGTCCCAAAAATTGATATCTAAGATTACATGTACATTATACACAGTTCTACATGTTTCAAAATTTGGTGCCTTCGACAGATTTCACATATGGTACCTTAGCCAGATCCCAAAAACTACACATGTTAGCCAAGTAGGTGTATATGTACATAGTGCAAAAAATGGCCTGTTAGACTTGGCAAAAAATTGTTGATGCTAGTAGTTAAGATTAACTATTTTACATCAGATACTCGGAGGAGTCTTCAGCTGATTCTGTAATGTCAGATTCATTGTTTGCAGAAGGTAACAATTCTTTTAAAATTTCAACTGAGATGTCGTCCCTGCTAGACAGAAACAATCATGTCAGTTTGGAATCAGAGGGAAGTATAAATTGTGCATCTTATTTGTCTGCATGAGGAGTAGTGTTATTGTTATCATTATATTGAGTTCATATATCCATTGAGACAATACTCGAAAAAAGTGACTTAAAAATCATTTTGAGAGTTGAGACACATGCACATCTGCGTCTTCATTGTGTATTCAGCCGTGATTGCAGATGAGATCATAAGACAATATTTTCTCTATGAAGTAAAAGTTATTGTCGATAACATACAAAATTTAACTGTCAGTGTGAAATTTTGTATACATATATATATATGTTATTTATGTGTACATATTTCGAAAAGTAAGAACTTTGTGGAAATGAATGAAACATTTCAGAAAATTATTGACAGAAATGACATATCATATGAATTTTGTTTTGATATTTCAAAGGCTAAATACTAGTTAGTACCCTATGGTTTAGATCCAAAATCAATTCAGTCCCTAGACTTCTAATTTCATCAAAAACACCCCTACACTTTCAATTTTGATCTAATAGGTCCAATTCATTAATATTATGTTATGGGTTCAAGTTATAGTTGGATTATTTATTGAAAAACTATTTATTTTTAATAGTAGGACTCACTCCTAAATTGACTATGCAGACCACCTCAACAACACATTATAAAACATAGGCCATATATGAGCCACATCAATAAGTTAAATAACTAAATTGTCGGAAAACTAACAAATTGGACTTATTAGATCAAAATTGAAAGTATAGGGGTGTTTTTGAAGAAATTAAAAGTTTAGGGACTGAATTGATTTTAGACCTAAACCACAGGGTAGTAATTTGTATTTAGCCCTATTTCAAATTTACGGCTTGCCTTATACTAAGGTGAACTCGGTGGTGGAATAACCGAGTACTCGGTTTCATAGGTGAAGATACCCTTTACCAGCTTATGACTTGGACAATGATGAAAGAAATTGGCGTTTAGGAACTAGAGAAGGTCTTGAGTAGTTGAGTTGTGAGAGAAGGAAATGCTATGGCTTATGGGTGGTATTTATAGATACTCATGGGATGAGTCATGACTTACAAGGGCGAACGCACCCTATAGCTACCTACTGTGAATTAGCAAGTGTCCCAGTAGATGCAGGCTGTACTTACTATGCTCTTGGATATATCCAGGGGTCAATCAAAGCACCCCAGCCCCAGTTATACTATAGTACGTACCTAATTGGCTCTGGATGGAATGGGTCATCATGTTCTAGATGTTCTTATTTGCACTCTCTCTTTGAAATTCCAGTAGTTGACTTTTTACAGTTTAGCTAGTTTAGACTTCATGTTAAGTCTAACATGTTGAAAGTGAGTGCTCCTTGATAGCGACATTAATTCCTTGCCTCAATCAAGCCTGATCTCTACCTCAAATAAAGCTCATTAACACTAATATCTTCTGGAAATGTACGTCAGTTATTGTATTAGCATTGATATTAGGCTAATCTTGTGGATCTTGCTATAATATGCGGTTATTGTTAGGCATGTAATACTCTGCTATATATATGTGTAAACTTGTAAATCATTCATTAATGGAAATCATATTCAACACTCCTTTTTCCACGTTAGGATGAGAAATTTGGCTTTTCACAAGTTAGAATTAGCCCATTTGAGGCGGCATCTTAGACTAGAATGACAATTCAACAAGAAAAATATTAATTCTTTGAAAAACCCCCTTGCCTAAGCTCAAGCTCTGATCTACAGGGTGAGCTTCATCCTTAGCTATAAATACCACCTCCAGGGCTCATACTTTCTCACACCAATATCAATATTCACTTAGCTTCTTCCACATTTCAATTTTCTCACTTCAGCTCCTTAATCATCATCATGGGTGTGTTCACTTATGAAACTGAGTTCACCTCTGTCATCCCACCACCAAGACTCTACAAGGCCTTTGTTCTTGATGCTGATAACCTCATCCCCAAGATCGCCCCACAGGCTGTGAAGAGTGCTGAAATCGTTCAAGGCGATGGAGGTGTTGGAACCATCAAGAAGATTCACCTCGGTGAAGGAAGCGAATACAGCTATGTGAAGCATCAGATTGATGGACTTGACAAAGACAACTTTGTGTACAAATACAGTATAATTGAAGGTGATGCTATCGGAGACAAAGTTGAGAAAATCTCCTACGAGATTAAGTTGGTGGCATCTCCAAGTGGAGGCTCCATCATCAAGAGCACCAGCCACTACCATTGCAAAGGTGAGGTTGAGATCAAGGAAGAGCATGTCAAGGCCGGAAAAGAAAGAGCCGCTGGTTTGTTCAAGATCATTGAGAACCACCTTTTGGCCAACCCTGAGGCCTACAACTAAATCAAACTATGATAATGCTACTGCATTATACTGTGTCGTTGTGTCATGTTCTTTATATATTTGGTGTGGCTTTGATATTCATTTCCTTTTCTATCGTACCAAGCCAGAGATTGTTTTGGTTTGCAGTCGCAGTGATGACGAATTGTGAAGTTTTTACATTTCATTTGAATAAGTAAAGAATAAAACATTTGTTCCTCTTCATATATACAAATCTGTGGTCTTCAGGTTTTTGCCAGGAACACCATTTTGAGGTTCAAAATGCAGTAACTATGATGGAAAGCATATATATATGATATACCGGACAGCAGGGCCGGGAGTCAGTTGGACCCTTGATGAAGTTGTATATATAGTCTGGTAGAGAGTTATCTGGCAAGTGACTGATTAAAGTCTTTAGTAATTGTTAATTTTTAATATAACAGTGTTAGAATTGACCAATTAATCTGGCTAGAGGAATCTTATTCACTAAAACTCCAGTCTTTTCATCGATCATAACCATTTTGATTAGGAGAGGCTCATTCTTTAGAGAAGTTCCATAATGGAAAATGATTTGTGGCTTCAATGAGACCTAAGATTTGTGGCCTCAATTCTAGGTGTCATGTCATGTCACATATACACATCACCTATTTGCCAAATCATGCCATGTAATTCTTGAGTAAAAAGACTATCTTATCATTCCAAAATCTAATGGCTCTAAATTATTTTCGTTTTCATCTAAAAATAAAATATTGTTTAAGGATATCTCTATTTGTGTTTGGCCCAAACTCTAGGTTACTTGACCTAGTGGTAATAGGGTTTAA
The DNA here is from genome assembly GCF_002994745.2 of Rosa chinensis. Taxonomy (NCBI): domain Eukaryota; kingdom Viridiplantae; phylum Streptophyta; class Magnoliopsida; order Rosales; family Rosaceae; genus Rosa; species Rosa chinensis. The sequence continues at coordinate 49,288,308 of NC_037091.1, forward strand.
TTAGAAGAATCTAGAGATTATCTTTCCTTGTATGATTCTAACTCTATGCATTGTAATCCTCTATATAAAGAGGCCCATATTATCAATGAGAATACACAGCGATTATCTCTCAATTCTCGTTTCCCTAAAACACGTTATCAGCACGAGCCCTAACCCTGAAACAAATAGCCAAACCCTGATTCAAGAAGCTAAAAACCTTGAATCCGAATACAAACCCTTGAAGCCTTTTCTACCTCCACCTCACACCTTGAAGAACTCGATCCCAGGAGTCTGGAACCGGCAACCCCACCTCAAGAACCGGCCGGAAAACCACCGAACCGGCCACCGGAAGCTCTATACAACTAGCAGCAAATATTCCATCGGTTCACCATCTTCCGGACCTCCAATTTCCACCACATTTTGATAGCAGAAGCCTCTTCATCTGAAGTTTCAAGAACCGGAAGAAAAACTCTGAAAACCGGTCTAAAACCCACTGAACCGGCCGACTAAAGGTCCGGCAGAAGAAGAAAAGAAGAAAAGAAGAAAAGAAGAAGAAAGAGAGAAGAAAAGAAGACCCAGCCCAAAAGAAGCCCAGAAGCCCAAGCCCACTGACGCAGACCCCACTGCCATGTCAGCACCTTGGTCCACTGCCACATCAGCAAACAGGGACCCACTGCCACGTCAGCAGGTCAGCGGTCATCGATCAACTGTCAACTCCGGTCAACTATTTCCCGGCGACTTTTCCTGCCATTTTCCGACGACTTCCCGGCACTTTTCCGGCGACTTTTCAGGCCATTTTCCGCAACTTTTTCCGGCGACCTATTTCGAGGTATTTTTTACTAAGCATTCCCCTTTTTTTAGAGTTTTTAAATTCAATTTCTCTTCTTTTTCGGGGACTTGTAACCTCCCTTCTTCTACCCCCCTTTCTTCATTATAGGGGAGACCAAATTAAGCAGAACTGTGGGGGTTCGTGCTCACTCCAAGCTTAGAGCTTGTTGAGATCTCCAAACTTCGAGTTTGTAGAGAATTTATGATTGACCACTTACATCATTGTTTCGATCTAATCCAATATCTCTTGGAATCGAATTTCTTGGAAGCGACTACGCTCAGAAATTCCTAATTTCTTGGAAGCGATTACGCTAATAAATTTCATATGTTTTCGTGGTAGCCTATTTCGCTCCGAAACTAACCCTAATTTCTTGTTCTCTTTCAGGATGAGTAACCTGAACAAATTGGACTTTGCTCCATTGGGAACAACTGGCTCTGGATATCATAGGTGGGTTCGTGATATCCGCTAGCATCTCAAGGCTACAGGAATCTTGGATATGATTCTCGAGCCTAGCCAGGACGTGATAACTGTTGAGCAAGCTCAAGCTTTGGAAGCAAATAGAGCAGCCTTAGAGGAAAATAAGGCGAAAGCCATCATCCTAATGACTCGTCATATGGATGATTCGCTCCAGTACGAGTATATGAATGAAGAAGACCCCAGAAGGCTGTGGGTCTCACTCAAAGAAAGATTTGGCAACGTCCGTGACTCCTTGCTTCCTGCCTAGAAGTGAGATGGCATAGCCTCCGCTTCTGTGATTTCAAGTCAGTTCTTGACTATAACTTGGAAGCACTTCGCATTAAATCCTTAATGGAATTCTGTGGTAAAGGGATTACAGATGCGATGTTGATTGAGAAGACTCTCTCTACCTTCCCCGTCTCTGCATTGATGGTTGCTAAGAACTATCGAATCGATGTAAATGCAAGACGGATCACAAGGTTTCATGAGCTCATTAGTGCTATGAATGTCGCTGAAAAGCATGACAATATCCTTGTGAAGAACTATAATTCGAGATCCGTGGAAACAGAGCATATTCCGAAATCCAATTATAGTCGCACCTCTAAGAGAGGGCGCCAAGAGCAAAACCCTAATCTTAGGTATACTTCTGGACATTCTGATCCATATAATCGCTCTACTTGGGAAGGTAAACGCCAAAATAGGTGAACACAGAACTGAAGAGGTAAACGTGGAAAGAGAGAGGGAGGCAATGCCTCTGGCCATGTTGGTGGCGCCACCAACACTAAAAGCCATCTAAATGACGCTTTCAAAGCGCCTCAATCAATGGAGTTCGAGCAAAGAGATGTATGTTCTCGATGTGGAGTGTCTGAGCATTGGGCACACATTTGTAGAGCTCGTGAAGAACTTGTCACCGCCTACAAAGCATATTGTGAAGCAAGAGAAGCTCACTATGTGGAACAAGAAGATCAAGAAGATGATCTAGAGTAAAGGGTTGAAGACTACAAATCTGGCTGGGATCAATAGATCGCCAATTCTGTTTAAGTCTTTATTTTCCAAGAGATGTAGGCGATTGCCATATTACTTTTATTGGATTAGATCAAAGAAAAAATGATGTACTCCATTGGCTTATGAATAAAATTTCGAGTTCTTTTCATTATGACTCAATTTTGATTCTGAGCATATTACTTTGTGACTACGATGGCTGGGCCATCAATATTAATTCAAGGACATGGAATAGCCCAAGTTCCACTTGCCAAATGGCACCTTAATTACTGTCACAGAAACTCTCTACGCTCTTAGGACAAATTGCCCTATGAATAGCCAATGGATTCCATGCAAAAACGCATGTAGAACGGAGATGAGTTCCTTTGCGAATACCTCTAACGATTGCGAACAAATGCCCATCTTAGAGAAGTTTATGTGTCTCTCTAGTGGACTCTATGTCACTATTTGAGCTATTAAATTGTCACACCCCGACCCGGGTCAATTTTTTTTTTTTAAAATATTTCCCGAAATCCGAGGTGTGAGTAAAAATAAAAATAAACTAATAGAAAAAAAATAAAATCGACACTTTGATAATGGAATTGACTTCTCATTTCAGTATAAGGATAAATCCAACTCAAGATCACTAAGAGTACTCACTTCCGGAATAATGATCTTACAAATACAAAACTCCAACTAACTCTAATTGCTTTCGATCAATAATCTTCATAGTTCTTGTGTTTAATAACCTGCAAGACTGTTAAGGGGTGAGCTCAACCTGTGGCTCAGTAGGGAGCTATTTCTCTTCACACAAAAGATAACCAAACAATCATTATATGGTATGCATGAATGCATGTTCTATTCCCGATAATTCACACAGCAGAATAAACTGAGCCTACATGTCCCATACCATGTATTTTACCACGAAGGTGACTCAGAGTACTCAACTATATGAACTAACCCCCACCCAAAATCAATCCCCCTAACCCTCTTTTGCTAGTCATCTTGTCCATGCCCTTTCGCCAGTCCCGAATTACCCCTTTCAATCCTATACTAATTGCGCATTAACAATGGGCATACCTGAGATCTGGTACCTGCTGAGGTTATGGACTCAACTACGCAAAAGATAAATTTCAAACTTTCTTATATCGATAACATTACACATATCACCATCACCACCCTTATACTTCATATGTACTCAATGGATAATGCATCAATTAATAATATATACTTCGCAATGTAATTGCATCAAATATTCATTCATTCCACAACAAACATGTCAGGCAACATATATGCATACAATATAATTGAGTAGAGGTTCCCCAGATCCCCCTACCTGGATTCCAAGCTATTGTATAGATACATGTTCCTGCATAAAAAGTAAATATCCAAGTACAATTCACATTTCCTATGCATAAGCACATAATTTATTTTAAACACAAAGCTATGATTCTGCCTTAAGAACATACTTCAATATCGAGCTTATGTCTTAAGAAAATGGTACCTAAAATCTCAGGCCATTTTGGATTTCACTTGAAGTACTAAATAACTAACCAAAACATCTTGCAGATTTATTGTGAAGGAAAACTGATTTCACAATGACATAAGTATCTCATATGAATTCAGTAAAGGGCGTTACATGTTTTGGTTAAAAAAAGAATCTCTATATATGTTCAGTTTGTAGTCGACCTAAACAAGTTTGAATAAAGGAACCTATTGAAACGAAATGGAACAAACAGAAACATAATGAAAATTGCAGAATTTCCTGATGCAGACCCTCAGCTTCGAAAAATCATAACTTACTCTAGAAAAGTCTTTTTCATGAGATTTCAATTCTGAAATGATCTTTGAGATGTCTACTGAAACTTTCATGAAGACACCAACTTCAAATACCCAGCCGAAATGTACAGTTTTTAGTAAAAAGAAAACTGTGTCAAAAACAACAGATTGCAGACCTCTGTTTTTAGCCTCAAAATTAACCACTGAATCTTACATGAAATTGTATGAAACTATACAGATATCAAGCTTACATTATAAGCTTTCAACACATGCAGATGGTTTCTAAAATGAAAGTCTAGATCAAAGGATATGGTTGCTCAAAATTAACTAAATGATTATAATGCAGAAACTTGTTCTAGCTTTCTCCAATGCCTACAAACTAATGTTTGAGGTTACTGCTCAGTCTAAGGTTGTTAAACTGATGCATATAGGTTCTTTGATCACTCTAACCTCTTGTTGTTAAGACAAAATAAGAAATCTAACCCAAAAAGCAACCTAAGAATTTACTCAGGACACCCACCTTAAGAAAACCAAGTTTCTTATCATCTTAATCTGCTTCTATGCTTGCCTTCTTTGAATCCCAAATCTAATTCTCCAAAACTAATCTTTGTAATCATGCCTTCCCTTCTCTTTCTTCTACCCCTTTCCTTTTCTCTTCTTCCCTCTCTATTTCATTCTCACATATCTTTTTCTTTCTCCCAGTGTCTCTTTCCTTTTGTTTCCTTTCCTTTCTATTTATTTCTTTCTTTCTATCCTACTCCTTTCTCTCTATCTCCCTCACTCACGTTCTGTTTTCCTATTGCTCTCATTGTAATGTGTAAAAGAATCAAGTAGATAGCTGCTATTTATACTAGTTAGGTTCTTGGGCATCAAGCAAAACAATAAAATCTTCATATAGATGTGTTTGTCCATACCTATCACTTAATGACTTAATCACTAAGCATTCAATAGATATACTTGTACAATCCTATCTCTTAATAGAAACCTTCATCAGTAAGTATTGCAAAGATAGGTATGCAAACTCTTATCCCTTTATAACTTAATGACCAAGGTTATATATAAAAACATATAGGAAGAAAATAAGCTTTATTTCTACAATCTGGGGATATCCATGTGATAGCAGTAGACTAGAAGTTTTAATGATGGATAAATAGAGCTTGAGCTATAAATTGAGTGATGCCACCTCAAGCTACTAGCTAGCTTAGTCTACAGGTTCAACAACACCTATAATTCCTAACTTTGCATAATCACCCAAATAGAATACTTACTTACACTTGGATACGAACAATGACTAATAAGAGATTCATTGATTCGGTTTATAAGGTCTCATCCGAAAATGTTTAAACCAATTGAGTAAAACTAGCTTCCTCACAAGTCTACATGTAATAGGTAATAGACTTCTCGAACACACACGCTAACACACACACACACACACACACACAAGCTAGTAAAGAAAATATTATCACACGATCTAATATATAATTAAAATTTCGGGTTGTTACATAAATCCAATAAAGTTATGAGAGAAGATCTCTTGGATTTAGACACATATTGGCTTTGTCACAACAGGATAGGTCATCCTGGTCATGATATGATGATCCGTCTACTAAAGACTTCACTCGGACATCCATCATTTTTAGCAAAACGAAGCAAGAATCTGATGACGCCATAAAAGGCGCCAACCATGAGCATAACGCCATGGTTGTTCCTCCTTGTGGCCATGACGCCATACATGCTAATTTCCATGGCTCCAATGCCATGATGGGAGATGTAGTCACACATTTTGCTTATAATAGCGCTACAGACGCTCAGACCCAACCAAAATCCTCATCGGTCGCTTCTAAGGCCTCTCGCTCATTTTGCAAAGCCAGTTCATTCGGGAAATTAGGACTGAGACCACCCTACGCAAAGAATATGAAAATACTCATTCTGTTCTTACATTAAATCCATGGGGATTCTATGGACTGATTCAACCAACTTGCGGACGTTTAAATATCTCATGATGTTGGTTGACATGCAAACACGCTGGTCACGTGTCTTGCCATTGTCCACTTGTAATGCTGCTTATGCTACACTCCTAGCACATATCATATGACAACGGGCTCACTCCCCAAATCATCATATTCAGTCAACTGGATTTGACTATGCTGGAGAGTTTACATCGAAGACTTTCGATGGTTATTGCATTGGGATTGATGTTGGACATCATATTCCCATGTACACCCCAATTGGTCTCTCGGAAACAACTACGATGATAGTCTGGACATTGGTAATGCGCACCATTCTCCTTATATCCGCTTGAGGTGATGCAATATCGCATGCAGCTATGCTAATTCGTCTACGACCTACCGCCACTCAATGTACCCCTGCGTTACAGCTAGTGACTGGGTACAACTATTTTGTACTTACGCACATTTGAGTGAGCCATTTATGTGCCCATTGCGCTGCCATAGCGCACTATGATAGGTCCTTACAGACGAATGGGCAACTCAGTTGGATTTGAGACTCCAACAATCGTCCGCCACTTAATGCCCTTGCAAAGCGATCTCGTTCCCACTAGATTTGCAGATGTCACTTTGATGAAACAGTCTTCCCGTCGTTCGGGGGAGATAAGAACACAGATGTTCAACAGAAACGACAGGAATTGTCGTGGTCTGTCTCCACTATGTCTCATCTTGATCCCTATTAAAGTGACGAGATCACACAAATATGCTGCAAACATGCCTGCAAGGAAGTACGTCCCTACGAGAGGACATAGCGCCACCCTACACGGAGGTAGGCATGGTGCCAACGCCAAAGAGAGTGGCACTCTGGCGTTACAGGCCATGGCCCCAGCTAGGATGCGTGGGAGGCCCGTGAGTTCGAAAGATACTTTGGTACATTTCAATCCTTTGATCATTAAGACTCAAAATCCGTCTTATGAGAATCTTCCGGGTTATGGTTATCGTTGGGGGACGCCTCAACGTCAGAACTTATTCCTGAGAATATAGAGCTCTATGAAACTTACACTAGTGTACATGAGACGTGGGATAGAAACTCCATCATAATTGGTGATGTGGTTGTGTATTTCGTTGCGCATAAGTTTGTTGAGTCAGATGACATCGAACCACGCTCCGTTGATGAATGAATGCCAACGTAGAGAGATTTGGCCTAAACGGAAAGATGTGATCCAGGTTAAGATGGATTCTCTAACGAAGAGGAAGGTTTTCTGAGCCAGTAATGCCAACACCTCCTGACATAAAACCTATTGACTAATGGGTCTTCATTAGAAAGCATGATGAGAAAAAGAGATGGTAATCTCGCCTTATGGCGCAAGACTTCTCACAAAACGCCCTGGAATCGACTGCGATGAGACATATTCTCTCGTAATGGATGACATTGCACTCCACTACCTTGTCAGTTTGGTAGTTTCCGAATAACTGAACATGCAGCTTACAAATGTGGTCGCTGCGTATCTATATAGGGATCTAGATACGGAATATACATGAAGGTTCATGGTGAACTTCATTTACCCAAGTCAAGAGGCTCTAGACCACGGAGCGCGTTTACAATAAGATTGAAACGCTCACTAAAGTGACTACTTGATTGGGAAGGGATATGCCCACGCGTTTCTATGACAAGTTTCGGATTCTATCGCGGTTCATGTTGGACATGATCTTCATTAGAAGCCCTTAAAGAGTTAAGGGAAACCTCTGAACACTTGAAATCCGAGTTTGAGATGAAGGATTTTGGGAGAACACGATTATGTCTCGGTTTAGAACTTGAGCATCGTGTCGATAGATGCTTAAGCATTTTGACAAGGTCAAGCTTTCAAGCACCCCCATGATCGTCCATAGTTTTGATCCTGAAAATGATCCCCTTCGTCGAAAGGATGATGACGAAGATGTGCTAGAGGCAGAAGTGCCTTACTTAGTACAATAGGCGCATTATTGTACTTATCCCAATGCACAAGACCAGACATCTTATATGTTGTGAACTTGTTAGCTAGATATAGCTCTGCGCCAACGCGACGCCATTGGATTGGTGTAAAAGATATCTTTCGATATTTGAGATGTATGATTGATATGGGCTTGCTATATCCCTACAAAGAGATGATGGATTCGGACCCATCACACACTAGGTACGACGCCAACACTAGCCTGCGTCCACTACCCCCATCCCAAAACGACATGTGTTTTGGAAGGTTTTGCTGATGTTGGGTATCTCTCTGACCCACACAAAGGTCATTTCCAATCCGGTCAAGTGTTCACCATCGGAAAAGACCCTGACATCTTGGAGGTCTACAGAATAGACCCTAGTCGCTATATCTTCGAACAATGCAGAGATCATTGCTCTTCACGAAGTGGTTCGTGAATGTGTATGGATTGGATCCATAATTACGCATGTTCGAACAATTGTGGTTTGAAGTCTACCACAGATGAGCCTACAAGCATTTAGGATAATGCTACTTGTTTTGAACAAATGAGGCAAGGCTACATCAAAAGCGATAACACCAAACATAATCAGCAACAACAGACTCTCCTCGAGATCAAAGTGAACTAGGTTCAATCTGAGGACAGTGAGGCAGACTTGTTTATTAAGTCATTGCCCAAATCCACGTTCGAGAAACATGTGGCAAGAATTGACTTGCGGAAATTATCTGAACTCCCATGATCGTAGTCATCAGGGGGAGGCGCAGACATCAGGGGGAGATGTCTACATGTTCACCTCAAAACGTGAAGGGTGTGTTGTGTTCTTTTTCCCCTTCGACCGAGGTTATTTTTTGTCCCACTGGGTTTTTGTTACTCGGCAAGGTTTTTAACGAGGCAACGAGAGAAGCACCGCGTTTGGACAACACAAGGGGAGTGTTTAAGGATATCTCTATTTGTGTTTGGCCCAAACTCTAGGTTACTTGACCTAGTGGTAATAGGGTTTAATTAGAAGAATCTAGAGATTATCTTTCCTTGTATGATTCTAACTCCATGCATTGTAATCCTCTATATAAAGAGGCCCATATTATCAATGAGAATACACAGCGATTATCTCTCAATTCTCGTTTCCCTAAAACAAATATATTATTTTGGTTTTTTTTCTTTCTTTTTTTCGTTATATATATAATTATATATATATATATAGATATATATGTTTGTGAATATATATATATAATTCGTCAAAAAAATATATATATACAAATATGTGTTTGTGTGTATAAATATATATATATATAATTATATTATATATGTATATATATAATTCGTACAGAAATTTATAAATGTATATTCGATGTAGAATTAATATGGTATAAATATATATATATATATATATATATATATTAATGTCATAATTCTAACCCACAAAATTAAAAAAAAAATTGATTAAAAAAAAGTCAAATTTAAAATTGATTCCACAAAAATGGAATGAAAATATATTAATATCTTAATTATAACCCATCAAAATTGGTAAATTGAAGTAATATTCAACTCTTTTAATAAATGAATTTAATAAAATTAATGGAAGATTAGTTTACCTTACACTAACAAGTTAATTAGAAAAGTAAAAAACTAAATTGGATCCACAAAAATGGAAAGAAAATGTATTGAAATCGTAATTAAAACCTATGAAATCTGGTAATTGAAGAGGTAAGAAAATATCATTAATAAATTGAATTGATAAAATTCTAGATTCTATCATTTCAAAATTTCTCGATAATTTAATATTGTAGCATCCAAACACAACATTAGGAAGTGTTCCTTAAAAGTCAAGTGAGACTTCATTAATACAACTGTTCGTTTACTTTTACATGAGAAAACAATCATAATGTTATTAATACTATGTAGAAATTCAATGAACAATAGGTGTATAACATAGCAATAATAAAAGAAAAAGTGCAATTAAGGAAGGTGTAAAATAGAAGTCATCGTCCACATTAGCATTAAAGTCAGCTAACATGTCTTACACGAATAAATAAGTAATAAGTAACTAATAATGAGCCAGTAATGTTTACTGGGGACTTTTCCCTAATGACATATTTACACTGAAATAGAAATCACCATCCACACTGAAATTTAAAGTTAGCTAACATGTCTTACAGTAACAAATAAGTATTAAGTAGCCAATGATGAGCTAGTAGAGTTCACTGGAGACCTTTACCTAATGGCATATTCACACTTAAATAGAAGCCATCATCTACTGAAACTGAAAGAGCTAACATGTCTTGCACAAACAAGTAAGTATTAAGTAGTCAATGATGAGCTGGTCAAGTTTACTGAGGATCTTTTTCTAATGGCATAATTACACTAAAATAGAAGTCATCATCCACATTGTCTTACAGTAACAAATAAGTACAAGTAGCCAATAATGAGCTAGTAAAGTTCACTGGGGACCTTTTCCTAATGACATAATTACACTAAAATAGAAGTCATCATCCATACTGAAATTTAAAGTTAGCTAGCATGTCTTACAAGAACAATAAGTACTAAGTAGCTAATAATGAGCCAGTAAAGTTTACTGGAGACCTTTCCCGAATGACATATTCACACTAAAATAGAAGCCATCATCCATTGAAACTTAAAATAAGCTAGTGTGTCTTGCACGAACAAATAAGTACTAAGTAGCCAATAGTAAAGTTCAACAGGGAATCTTTTCCTAATAACATATTCACACTAAAATTGAAGCCATATATCATTCACGTTGAAATTGAAAGTCAGCTAAGTACTAACATGTCTTATACGAACAAAAAAGTACTAAGTAGCTAATAATGAACAAGTAGAGTTCACTGGGAACTTTTTTCTAATGACATATTTACACTAAAATAGAAGCTATCATTCACATTTAAAAATCATTATTGTCTATTGAAAAATTTGGGATCAACAAAACAATTATACTTTCAAAAATTAATTTCCTCATGTGCAATATATTGTATTCCATATTAAGCAATTTCTTTTCAGATATCAACTTCCAAATCAATTTAGATATCTAGGTTTTCAATCACCAGATTTTATGAGTTAAAATTACGATTTAAATACATTTTCTTTCCATTTTTGTGAATCCAATTTAATTTTTAACTTTTCAAGTTAACTTGTTAATGTAAGGTAACTAATCTTCCATTAATTTTATTAAATTCATTTATTAAAAGAGTTGAATATTACTTCAATTTACCAAATTTGATGGCTTATAATTAAGATATTAATATATTTTCATTCCATTTTTGTGGAATCAATTTTAAATTTGACTTTTTTTTTAATCAATTTTTTTTAAAAAATTTTGTGGGTTAGAATTATGACATTAATATATATATATATATATATATATATATATATACCAATACTTCTTTTTGAATATGTATAATGAAAAAAAATCCAAAATAATGAAAAAGAAAGAAAGGAAAAAAAACCAAACAATATTTTTTTTAGAAGAAAGTTAAAATAATTTAGAACCGTTATATATTCAACAACACACACACACACACACACACACACACACACACACATATATATATATATATATATTTTTGAAGAATTATAGATAAATATATATATATATATATATTCACAAAAATATATAATATAAATTTTTTTAGACAAATTATATATATATAATAAAAAAAATAATGTATCTTTTCTAGAAGAAAACTAAAATAATTTAGAGTCATTAGATTTTGAAAGGATAAGATAGTTTTTTTTATTCAAGAATGACATGACATGATTTGACAAATTAGTGAAGTGTATATGTGACATGACTTGACACCTAGGATTGAAGCCACAAATCTTAGGCCTCATTGAGGCCCTATATCATTGCCCTTCTATAATATATCATTATACAGATTTAGTCGATTTACTTTGATACAAAGATTAAAATGAGACTAGTTTACTAATGCATGGAGTCAGCCTACCTTTAAATGGAACTGCTTTACCTGATGTATCAGTATATTGATGTACCATAAAAAAACTCAGTTCTTTATTGAAATATAAGAAAGGATTAACTCAATCCATACAAAATACATATACTTTTCATCGAGTAGAATTCGTTGGCAAAAGTCACCAAACAAAATTCTGTGGCAAAAATAATTAACACACCGGCCCATGACAATTTGCTGAGCCCCAATACGACCCAAACCAAAGCAAACACACCACCGAAGTAAAAACAACGCATGTGCCGTAAATTGTAAGAGCACACGAATACCTCTCTCTCGCGGCAATACTTTGAGAACGTTTTCTCGTTCGAAGGCAAGCGATTGGATCGTTGAAACTTTGAGGTGCGTTGGCTTGCGTAGTGTTTTTCACATTCTTGGTTAAGTGAATTCCCCAAGATCTTATTTTAGGGGTTTTGCTTTCTATCATCAGCTAGCTCAGAGAAAGCACCAGATATTTTATGTAGTTTTGATTAATGAGTTGAAGTAATGGGATACTAGCTAGACTGAAACTCCAGTCTTTTCATAAAATCATGAGAAGATATTTTGATTCTTTATAGAAAGATAAGGAAGGATTGACTCCATGCTATAAAACAGTAATTACCAAAAATCTTTACTCATGGTGAGTTGTAATTTTCAGCAACTGTTTGGACAGTTACCAATTGCCTAAATACTCCAAGTCTTGATGACTCATTTCTGTGCGAAGGTTTTGTGATAGTTTTTGGTTTTTCAAGGGTGTTCTTCTTGGCTATCTTTCAGGATTTTTTTTCTATAGTTGTAACATGATGGTTTAACCTAGTTAAGATTAACAGAACAATGAATTTGCAAAGTGCTGGTTTAGCTTTTTATTTCATAGAAAACATTACAACATTCAATGTTTCAACAATCCAACTGCATTACTGGAATATCAGCTGAAGAAATGGACAACAAACTGCTAAGAAGTTTAACAGTATTCATTAGGATTGGCCAAGAGGTAGCCTTCAACAAGCTTGAAGAGGTGGGACGCCTTCTCTTTTCCAGCCTTGACATGCTCTTCCTTGACCTCTACGTCACCTTTGGTGTGGTAGTTACTGGTGCTCTTGATGATTGATCCTCCATCGGAAGATGCCACCAACTTGGTCTCGTAAGAGATCTTCTCAATCTTGTCGGACAAGGCATCTCCTTTGACCAAACTGTAGCTGTAGACAGAGTTGTCTTTGTCAATCCCATCGATCTTGTGGGTCACAAAGCCGAACTGGCTGCCTTCACCAAAGGTGATCTTCGTGATGGTTCCTACACCTCCATCTCCTTCTATGATTTCAGCACACTTGACTGCTTGTGGAGCAATCTTGGGGATGAGATTGTCGACATCAAGGATAAAAGCCTTGAACAATCTTGGTGGTGGGATGACGGATGAGAACTCGGTTTCATAAGTGAACACACCCATTATCAGCTTATGAGTTGGAAAATGATCAAAAGGAAAGAAGAGAAAAAGGAAATTGGTGTTTAGGCACTAGAGGAGGTTTTGAGTTGTGAGAGGAGAGAATGCTACGGGTGGTATTTATAGGTTACTCAAGGGAGGTGTTTTTATGACTAATGAGGTTGAAGTTCACTGATGTGTGGTCTAAAATGCAGTTATATCTTCTTAGTTTCTTAAATATTGAGTATTTTATTGGCCTAATTTAGTCTAATTATATCATATTCCTGATTTAATAGGTTTGCTATTTGGATGATGGAATTGGACAATTAAAGGCCCAAAGGAGTTGCTGTGCTTGGACTTAGAGGTGGACAAGTTGACTTTATTGGTTAATTGACTTGCATAATTATCTTGAAGGAGGAGATAAGTGTCTCCACGTGACTTGCTCTCCTTCATTTCTTTAATTCATTGGAAGGCACCTTTCCTTTGCCTTGCTGCAGCCCAAGCTCTCCAAATACCCAGAATCAATAACCTTTAATTAACGGAGAGTGAAGGAAACCAAATAAGTATGAAGAGCTCTGTTTAATATTTAAAGTTTAGCGGTAGCTAAACCTCTGTTAACGCTGGTCTGATGGGCGGACCGCTACCTGTGATACTCAGGGCCGGCCCTGTGAGTTTAGAGGCTCAAGGCAGGAAGAAATTTGAGGCCCCAAAATAAATGCTCAAACATTACAAAAGAAAATAATATCCCAATTTCAAAGTATCACTGAAATATGACTTGTCTTGCATTTTTAGATGCAAAGGTACTAATCAAATTTACATAATCAAGTTTTCCAACAATATCTTTTTCAATAGATATCATAGCCAAACCACTCAATCTCTCTTGTGACATAGTAGACAGAAGGTAAGATTTGATCAATTTCAACTTTGAAAAACTTCTTTCTGCAGAGGCAACTGTGACTGGTATAGTTAGCAAAATCCTATAAGCAATCCAAGCATTTGGATAACAGCCATCAACTTCTTTTATGTAATTCAACACATCAATAGCTCTTTTTGTTTCATTGGGTAAATCTTCACTCAACATTCGTAAGTCATGATATAGATCATCTTCATTAAGATCAGAAATCTCGCCATGCTTCAATAAATTTGTAAGGTTAGCACAAAAACTCTTCAAACTATCTCTATCTGCAGACCTTAACTTGTCCAAATCAAACAAAAGCCCAAAATTCTCTTCAAAAGTCTTAAATTGCTCAAACCTGGTTTAGAAAAAAAGAAGAAGATGAAGTTCAATAAACTATATAAACATGTCTCACCCAAAACAACGGCTTCTCTGCTTGGATTCTCTTTGCTATAATCTGCTTAGATATCATTAAGTTGGATAAATCCAGTGGTAGGTACAGAGTTGTTCAATTTGAAGAAACTCACAGCTATGATCTTGTAATACAAGAGTGTGCTCACAGTTACTTGGTCAGTGACATGGTCAGTTACGTGACCAATTACATGACCAGTTACAGTTACTTGGTCAGTGACATGGTCAGTTACTTGACCAGTTACATGACCAGTTACAGTTACTTGGTCAGTGACATGGTCAGTTACGTGGTCAGTTACGTGGGGTTACATGACCAGTTACTTGGTCAGTGACATGGTCAGTTACGTGACCAGTTACTTGGTCAGTGACATGGTCAGTTACATGACCAGTTACTTGGTCAGTGACATGGTCAGTTACGTGACCAGTTACATGACCAGTTACTTGGTCAGTTACATGACCAGTTACTTGGTCAGTGACATGGTCAGTTACGTGACCAGTGCCATGACCAGTTACTTGGTCAGTGACATGGTCAATTACGTGACCAGTTACATGACCAGTTACTTGGTCAGTGACATGGTCAGTTACATGGTCAGTTACGTGACCAGTTACATGGCCAGTTACAGTTACTTGGTCAGTTACGTGCCCAGTTACATGATCATCAGCTTGCTCAAAACACCATGCTCATTAACTGATTATATTAAATTTGAATGAAATTGTGCTAACCTGGTTTTGAATGAAGAAATAGCTTGATCAACTATGTAGAGAAAATAATTGACTTTAAAGGATTCTGCAGCTGATTGTGTCACCGCTTCGCTAGAGCTTTCACCAAATTGTCTCTTTTTGTGAATTGTCCGTTTTTCCATGAATACCGGTTCAATCCCCATCTCACTTGCAATCTCTTTAGCTTCAATCAAGGACTCCTCAAATCCAGTTTCTCTAAACTTTTGAAGAAAGGAAAGAAGACGTTCCAATTCTTTGATGGCAGTATCAACATGCATATCTTCAGATTTTCGATAGCCACCGAGGAAACCTTCTGAGATGTTCAATCATAATTGGATTTTTGTCTTGGATTGAGAAAGAGCTTCAAAAACTTGAACTTAGAAAGAGGAAAATCATCTCCTCTCTACTGCTTTGCGTCTCAATTTGATGGAACTATGGAAGTATTGAAAACAGAGGGTCATGTTGTGTGTACGAAGACACAAAGTGGTTTAGATTGATTCTTTTTTTTTTTTTTCTGCAGGCCTACATAATAAAAATTTTTGAGGCCCCTAAAATATGAGGCCCTAGGCTTGGGCCTGCTTCGCCTAGCCTCAGGGCCGGCACTGGTGATACTCAGAGTTTCTGCTACCTGTCAAGTGAAATACAGAGGGCGTCAGAAGGAGATCGCGCTGGGCGGTCTTCTCTTCTCCGATGCCTAAGTTAGTCAATGTATTTGTGTTGACAAAGTAACAATAGGTAAGTATTAAATGCGTAATTAATGAGGAGAGAGGAGAGAACCTTTTATAGGTGAAGAGAGAGTAGATCTTCTCTATGTTTTTGATGTGGAACTGATATGCTTCAGTCCCCAGCTTTTGATGTTGTCTTGGAGCGGCGCGTGGCGGCGCGTCAGCGGTGATCTGGGGGCAAGCCGAGGCTCAGGCGGTAGCCTGCTTGGCTGTGTTCCCGTAGGTCACTCCTTTAGCGGGAGTTGGTACCGCTAGTGGTAGCATGAGCGTGGCTCGTTATAGCTAATTATGCTTGCAAATGCATATGTAAGTACAAGTCCCCTAAGTCCCCAGTCAAGGAGGGCAATCTTGGTTGGGGAGTTGCCTAGCGGTTCGAAGTGTTGCTTCCGCCAGTCTTGTTAAAAGCATAATTAGCGTCAGTGCGTTGTCAACCATGGACTTACTGAGCAAACGCTTTATACCCTTCCGGGTGGGCCCCTGCTAGGCCCCCCTAGGGAGTCCCCCACTCCCCGACAAAGATAGACCTCCTTTTGGCCGGTGTATTGTTTGTTGAGGGGAGCTTCGTTGAGCAGAGGGTGTTGGGTAGCGAACCTAATCTTTGATACCCAAGTGGCGGGGGTCAACAGCCTGATCAGGGCCGTCGAAGACTGTTGACGCATCCCCCTACCTGTCCCAGATGACCATATTTTGACTGCAACGCCGCGTTGCGGTAGTTTATCAAGGTGAGGCGTGGCCTCTGGAATCGTCGCTGGCGGAAGTCCTGCTGCTGATGATGAGCGACTGGCAATGTCGCGGGGACCTGCCTGGTGGTAGCCTGGTGCATGGCGTTACGATCAGCGGTGCCTGTCTTCCCAGGTGTTAAGGGCGAACTCTCGCTAACGGAGTTGTCTTTATCGGAGACTGGCTCGCTTGGAAGATGGACAGGGAGAAGTTCCGCTAGCAGAGTTTCGCTTAGTGGAGACTATCTCGCTTGCAAGATGGAAAGGGAGAAGTTCTGCTAGCGGAGTTTCGCTTAGCAGAGACTCTCGCTTGCAAGATGGACATGGAGAAGTTCCGCTAGCGGAGACTATCTCGCTTGCAAGATGGAAATGGAGAAGTTCCACTAGAGGAGTTGCGCTTAGTGGAGACTATCTCTCTTGCAAGATGGAAAGGGAGAAGTTCAGCTAGTGAAGTTGCGCTTAGCGGAGACTATCTCGCTTGCAAGATGGAAAGGGAGAAGTTCAGCTAGTGGAGTTGCGCTTAGCGGAGACTATCTCGCTTGCAAGATGGAAAGGGAGAAGTTCAGCTAGTGGAGTTGCGCTTAGCGGAGACTATCTCGCTTGCCAGATGGAAAGGGAGAAGTTCCACTAGCGGAGTTGCGCTTAGCGAAGACTATCTCGCTTGCAAGTTGGAAAGGGAGAAGTTCTGCTAGCAGAGTTTCGCTTAGCAGAGACTATCTCGCTTCCAAGATGGAAAGGGAGAAGTTCCGCTAGCGGAGACTATCTCGCTTAGTGCTTCGATAATTGCCAATTTTCGTTCTCGATGGTTACCTTGGACAGACGCTTCGTGTGATGGGGTCTGACACGTGGCCTACATGTATTGGATTAGCGTGTGCGATAACGTCTCTTCAGCACGCCCGTTACCTCATCATTAATGTGAGTAATTATTGATTTTGTAACCGAGGCGTTGCCTCGGTTAATCCAGGAGTAAGTGTGCTTGTGGGGCACGTGTACGGTTGTGACGCGATGTCGTTTTTCAGCGAACGGCGTGGATTAGTTTGATGTTGACATAAAAGAGAGGGAAACCTATGGGTTTTGGCACTTCGTATTTTTTACCTTGTGTTGTCGTCTTCAAGCTTCGCCTTACATTCCGAGAAGAGGATTGTCAAGATTCCATGAAGGTATCCAATTTTGAAGCACGAAGATCCTCTGTAGTGAAGAGAAGCGCCCTTGACTGCACCCAAGTTCTCACTTTTGAGGTTGGTACTCTAAATCTCATCCCTGTTTTATTGGATTTGTGTTTGCTTTTATCGGTTTCTAGGTTTTTTTCGATTTGGGGTACTCTGTTCTTCCCTGGTGTGCTCTGGGGGTGTGCGAGTTTTGGGGATGGGTTTTGATGTTTGGTAGAGAGTTGGGGTTTAGGGGTTTGCTGGATGGTCGAATCTGGGTTTTTGAGTATATGGGTGCTCTCTTTTCTTGTTTTGGTATTTGCCGGGCAATTGTTCTTGATGTTCCTGGGTGTAACTTGTAAAGGGACAGTCTAGACCTTGTACGAACTAACTAGTTTGGGTTTTTAGGGTTTTGGGATGGCTAGCATCATAGAGATTTCAAGCGGTGAGGATTCCGGGTCTAAAGAGTCGCTCAACGTGGCGGATAGGGTTTTTATTGACTCGTTGCGTCCGTCTACCCCTGCAGGAACCTCCTGGTCCGAACGGCTAGACATTGCACCACAACAGACCATACCCTGGGAAGTTGCCATGGGTCGTGCTGGTCGTCCGGAGAGTTTTAGGCCAGGAGAGGATGCCGCTAGCCGCAATAGGCGAGAGGATAGGCTGGCGAGTAATAGCGCCGCTAGCGTCTCCGCTGATGGGGTGAGAGAGGCTGGCGGGGAAGAGGTTAAGTCAGTGTGGCCGTGATGGCACCACGGTTGACGAGGCGGGAGGGCCGATGACGGTGGTCGCCGTCAACCGAGTGAAGCGGGTGTTTCGCTTGCCAGGCGTTGTGAAGGTGCGACCGCTGCTGAAGGATGAGAGAGCGTCGGTCCTGCCAGCTGGGCATGCCGCTGTGCACCAGGCTATCTTTCTCCAGGGAGTGACATTCCCGTTGCTGCCAAATCTCCAGATTTTGGTCTGTGAATTTGGTCTTGCCTTTGGGCAGATTTTCCCTAACATGTGGCGGTTGCTGATGGCACTAAACTCACTATGGCGGTTGTTCGGCTGTGAAGGTCCAACCGTGGCGGAGGTGCTACACTTCTACGAGTTGGTGTACGTGAAGCGCCAAGGATGCATCGGACAAGTGAATCTGAGTTGCCGCCAAGGGGCGCCCAAGCTAATCGAGAATTTGAAGGACTCTATGTCACCCTGGTGGGGGACCTTCTGTGTTGCCACTGATGGATGGGAGTACCAGGCGGGGTCGAATGCGGGGGAACCGACATTCAAGATTAAGTCGGAATTCCAACCTATCTGAGGTTGTTGGCCTGCCGCCGTTTAGAGTTGATTTTTTTTGCGTAATGATTCCCTTTTCTAATGACCATTTTGGTTTTTTTTTTTTTTTTTTTTTTTTGTAGCGGGCTTGCGCTATAGCCTGACGCGCGAAGAGGAGTGCCGCCTAGGAGCTATTGGTCGATCAGCAGTTAATACGAGCCCTTGGTAAGTGCCATTCCAGGATGAGTGTTTTAGTTCGTTGTTGTTAAGCGAACTCTTTCCTTTGTACAGATTCTCCGCCTGGAACAGAGCAAGCCGCGAGGCGTTTGAGAAAGCCATGGACCGTGCCAAGATCAACGATTTCTTAGAGAGCATGTACGCCTCTGGGCTAGAGGCTCAGCAAACTGTGGTCAACCCTCAGACATTGGCGCTGAGCCCATCTGAGGTTCCCGTGGTGTTGCCGATGCCGCATCACTCACACCTCGGCCCCGACGGCTCGCCCGTGGTGCAGGTAATAGCTGGAGAAGGCAATGTCCCTGCTGCGCCAGTGCAGCAGAAAGAGAGGGTGCCCGCTACTAGGCGTGGGCTGCAGAAGGGGAGGGTGGCGCCCACAAAGGAGTCAGTGACAATTGCGGGGATGGAGCCGCAGACGGGAGCGCTCCCCGTCGCCGCTGGTGTGACACGGGTGGTACACCAAGGGAAATGATGACAAAACGACTAGGGCGACGAGGATGATAAGGCTGACGTGGAGACCATTGGGGTCCGTCAGCGAAAGAAGGCAAGGCAGGCCCCCTTGAAGGCGACTGTGACCACTGGGCCGGAGGTGCAACGAGCGACCTTGACTAGTTTGCCGCATATGCCGAATTCCTGTCGGAGCCTAAGCGGGAGTTCCACCGCCATTGATCAGTCCCCGTACAGCTCCGCCTTCAGGCACATGTCCGTTGGGCTACATGAAATGTTCCTGGCAGCCTCAAAGCAGCCCCGAGTGGAGCGGTAGTTCAGGGAGGAGATCGAGGGTCTCCAGAGGGAGCTGGCAGAGACTAAGGACAGTTTGGCAGATACGGAGCGGCTCCTGACCAAGGCAGAATGTGATGCAGCTGATGCTCGCTGCAAGCTGTCTGTCGCCTTTGCGCGGGATGTGGAACGGAATGACCATATCTCCATACTAGAGCAAGACATAGCCCTGCTGAAGGATTAGGTGGTGGCAAAGGTGAAGAAAGTTGAGATCCTTCAACGGGAATCTGCCGCTAAGTCTACTGAGGTGAAGAGGCTGGAGGGTGAGGTTGCTCGTCTGGGAGTGGAGGGGACTTGTGCGGCGTCTGCAGCTGTGGAGGCGTTTAAGCAGTCGACGGAATATAAGAAAGCGTTGACTGAGGCGGCAAAGGTCGGTGCTATTGCCAACGTGGAGCTGCTGAAGCAAAAGGGCGCTATTGACTGGGTCAAGGCGTCCCTACCCGTTGGGTCGTTAAGTCAGCACGCACCGCCCGCACAAGGTGTGGTTCGCTCCTAGATTGAGGGTGCCTGTTCAGGTAGCGGGGAGAGTGGTGTGCGTCCGGAGGAAGACCCTCAGTAGACCCCACCTCCTACTCAGTCCGAGGTCTCCCGTGCTGGCTTTCTGGCCGCCCACACCCGAGCAGATGGCACCATTGTAACACCGAGCCCTACCACTTGTGGGTCCGATCAGACGAGTAGTCAGTCGGAGTAACAACCTCCGCCGGAGGGCGAGACTGCCGCTGAAGCCCCTCATCAATGAAGATAGCTCCACATCCCGAAGTAGTGCCGCTAAGGCCTTTGTTTTAGTTTTTTTTTTTTTTTTTTTTTTTTTTTTTTTTTTTTTTTTTTGTGCCGCTAAGGCCTTTTGTAATTCAACAATATTCTTGGGCGGGTAGTCCCAGGCCCTAATATATACAGCTGGTATTTTGTTTTTGAAATTTTTCCAAGTGTGGATGCATTTGTTGATTGCATTGCTTGAATATTTATGGACCGCTAGAGTTTACTGCTGTTTTGTGACTCAATGAAACATTAAAGGGTTTAAAATTGTTCCAAGTGCACGATATAGCGGACGTAGTTGGCTGAATATTGTTGGCGTTGCCAGTTGATTCTTATGCTTGGGCTTGGGCTTAGAGACAATGGTTTGAATAATTCCTCTTTTCATTGATAGTTGATATGTCAGTGTTTACAAAAATCGGGGTTGTACCCGTTGGGTAGCTTCCCTTAGCTAAATATTGAGTCAAAAATTTAGCTAAGCCAAGATGCTCTAGGGTAGCGGTATGACTACTTGTAGTAATATCGGAGGTGTTCGGTATTCCAAGGGTGGGTCGTTGTGATGCCATCCTTGTCCATCAGGTAGAAGGTGTCAGGGCTAGCAACTTCCACAATTTGGTATGGACCCTCCCAAGTTGGGCGGAGTGCTATTGGCGGTGGAATGACTTCCTTCATTACCCAGTCCCCCAGTTGGAGGTTTCGGGCCTTGACCCTGGCATTGTAGAAACGTGATACCCGCTGCTTGTTTTGCAAATTGTGCAAATGGCCTTGTGTCGTTTTTCCTCTAGGAGGTCTCTGTCGAGGTTGACGCCCTCGCTGTTGGTCTCGGGGCAATAGCCTTCGACCCTAGCGGTAGGTTGAGTTACCTCAATGGGTAGAACGACTTCAGTTCCGAACATCATGCAGAATGGTGTTTCACCAGTAGCGGAAGTTGGGGTAGTTCTGATGGCCCACAAAACTTCCGGAAGTTTCTCCTCCCACAAACCCTTGGTGTCGTCGAGCTTCTTTTTTAGCAGTTTTTTGATTATCTTGTTTGCTGCTTCAACCTGGCTGTTGGTTTGTGGTGAGCGACAGATGCGAAGCTCATTCTGGTGCCCAGGTTAACTGTGAAAGATATGAGTTCCTTGTTGTTGAACTGCATGCCATTGTCTGTGATGATTGTGTGGAGGACACCATAGCGGCAATACATGTTCTTCCAAAGGAAGTGAGTTACCTTGGCGGTGGTGATTGCAGTCAATGACTCCGTGATAGGAGCATAATTATGCGATATTAATAACGTTAATCTCTATACTTACTTTGTTAGTTGAGTATATTTTCTAGTTATTTACATTGTTTACTTGTTTTATAGGTATTTTGAGCAAAGAAGGAGAAAAGAAGTAAAAGAGGGATTGAAGTGCAAAATAGGCAAATTAGCCTGTGCAGATCAATCAATTTCGACAGATCACTGATACCAGCTCACAATGAACCAGATGTTGATCTTTATATTGATGGAAAGCTCCAGATGTCTAGTTTCCAGTTCTTTTTACGGCTCATCAATATCATTTTTCTAGAAGAAGTTATGGCCGATTTAGTACAAGAAGGTCAGGCTGCGCGTGAATCTGAGGTTGAACGAGAATTTATGTTTTGAAGCCCAAATCACACCGAAAAGCCCGAGGACGAGTTTGTGCATCATATTCTGACTTAATGGGTGATGTGAATGGTTGGAATAAGTCATCAAGTTCAAGAGCCAATAGGAAAACTCCACCTAAGCACGTGAACCCTAATTCTTTTAGGTTTTGGATTTCCTACACAACAGAAAGATGAAGGGAACCTCTAAGGATATAAAAGGAGATCAATCTGCAGCAGCTCTTGTTTTCTCTTCTCTATTCTCCTCTCTCTTCCTTCCCTTCTTTGTTTTGTTTTCTTCTATGTTGAACTAACTCTTTAGTTAGGGGTTGTTGAAGCCCCAAATCATGATTGTAAACTTATTATGACTTTCAATTAGTTTTGTTTATCTATTGGATGAGAACCTAATTTCTATCTTCACATTGATGATTCCTTTGCATGTTTTCTTTGGTGCGCAACTTAGATTGCATGTTTAGGATTCTATTGCTAAGAATGATCATTGCCTGTGCCTTGTTTCGAGGGTTCCGTTGAGAGTTCTAGAGTAGTAAATCGTCTATAAGGCGAGTGATTAGGCTCCTAGATTAATTGAGACGCGTCGTACTCATGATGTCTTGTGATGTCTCGTTTTTCTTAATCTTAATGATTTCTATGTGTTAAATCTAGAGTTGCGTCAACCTAGGTTGCATTTTAGAAAATAGGTTAGGTGTAGAGCGTCTCTCACCTAGCATACAAGTAAGGAAGAACAATAGGTTAATTCAGGCGTTGGGTTAACTTGAGCATCTTCATCCATAAATAAATGAAATTAGGTTGAACATGATTCGTTTACTTGATTGATTGGTGGTGGATGCAATTCCTCTAACTTGTTTTATCTTGATTTTCAAAACCCTGAATCAAGTCTTTTTATTTTCGGAGTCATTTAGTGTTTCGTTTTTATTTAATTAGTTCGTCAACCAAAGCACCTTAAAAAATTATCAAACTTTGTCAGTAGTTAGTTTATCATGTCTAGAGTCTGTCTGTAAATTTTCGTGACATTTAGAATAGTTTAGAGTCGTCTGCCAGTCAGATCTTTATAACTGGACAGTTTAGGTTTATTTTGTTTTGAGTCTTTAGATTAGTGGTTAGACCACAATCTCTTGCGGGAACGATCCCTACTTACCTATACTATTTTCGACATTCTTGTAGGGTTAAATTATAGACATTTTTGTGCATCTATTTTGGTGTATAGAAATAGCTTATCACTCCGCCTCTATCCACTTGCTATTATAGTCGATTGCAACAATGATGTATTTGAACTGGCCTTTGGCGATTTGGAATTTGCCCATTAAGTCCAAACCCCACGTGGAGTGAATCCATGGACCAATGATGATCGACAGTGGTTCTGCCAGGGCATGTGGGAGATCAGCATACTGTTGACATTTGTGGCAAGATTTCGATATCCTTCTGGCGTCGTCGCCGAGCGTAGGCCAAAAGTAACCTTGTCGCATTGTGCGATTTTCCAAGGATCTGGCGCCCGAGTGGTTTCCACATTCCCCGTTGTGTATCGTTGCCAGAACGACCCTTCCCTCCTCTGGGGTTAGACACCGGAGGTTGGGATGGGTGAATCCCTGGCGATAAAGCTTGCCATTCTGGATGTTGTAGCGGGTTGCTCTCCGCTTGAGTTGTCATGCTTTGACCTTGCCCTTTGGCAATGTTCCATTGCGCTTGTATTCGATGATCTCGTTCATCCAACTGAGATTGACCTCAATGTTGAAGATCTCCGCTAGGGTTTTTGTGATGCTAGGCCTATCAAGACACTCCACCCTTGTGTTCGCTGGACTTTAATATGGTTGAGCGGTTGCTAGTCTTGCTAGTGAATCAGATTTGGCATTCTTTTCCCTGGGGATATGTGTGATGGTGTGAAATTTGAATTTTTTGAGGAGCGTTTTGACGTACCCTAAGTACGCCGCTAACTGTTGGTCCTTGGCATGGAAATTGTCATTGACCTGGTTAATGACAAGCTGGGAGTAGCTGAATATGTTGGCAATGACAACTCCTGAGTCGATGGCGAGGAGTAGGCCGGCGATGAGCGCTTCGTACTCTGCCATGTTGTTTGAGGCCTTGAAGTTGAATTTTAACGCGTATTCTACGTTCAGTCCCCCTAGCCCTGTCATGGTGACTCCGGCGCCACTGGCCTTGGCACAAGTGAAGCCGTCCACATGTAGGTTCTAATTAGATTGCTGGGGGGCTGGCCCTTCAACGGTTATCATTGTTGTGCTGGGTTCTACCTCTATGTTGGGTTCAGCTTGACGCTCAGTGAGCTTGGCAATGAAGTCCGCCACCGCCTGGCCCTTCATGGCGGTTCTTGGTTTGTAGTCAATGTCGAACTCACTGAGCTCGATGGCCCATTTGTTGAGACGGCCCGAGTGCTCAGGGTTTTGCATTACTTGCCTCAGCGGTTGATTTGTTAAGACATAAATTGTGTGGGCTTGAAATTATTGGCTGAGGCGTCTAGCGGCGACGATGAGTGCGAGGGCGAGCTGCTCCAGGGGGGATATCTTGTTTCAGGCCCATTCATGCCTCTACTAGCGTAGAAAATGAGGAGCTCATCCTGGTCGTCCCGCCGGACAATGGCACAGCTTACCGCTGATTATGATACCGCTAGGTATATGTACAATGTTTCTCCCTGCACTAGGATAGAGAGGAGCAGAACTGCTGCCAAGTACTCCTTCAAGCTTTGGAACGCTGCCTCACAGTCTGGGTTCCAGTCGATGACCTTCTTGTGTGTTGTCTTCAGGACTTTGAAAAATGGGAGGCATCTGTCAGTGAGTCTTGAGATAAACCGAGAGAGGGCGGTTAGTTTTCCCTGGAGGCTTTGAACGTGCCTTTTCCATTCTGGAGCCTTCATGTTGAGCATGGCTTGCACCTTGTTAGGGTTGGCCTCTATGCCCCGCTCACTGACTATGTAACCCAAAAATTTACTGGCGGTGATGCCGAAGAAGCATTTTTCTGGGTTAAGGGGCATACCGTAGGCCAAGAGAATGGCGAATATAATTCTGAGGTTTGCCACGTGTCTGCTGGCCTTTATGCTTTTTACCAACATATCGTCCACGTAGACCTTAATGATTTTTCCCAAATGCTCCGCGAACATAGCATTCATCAGCCGCTGGTAAGTTGCACCGGCGTTCTTCAAATCGAAAGGCATGACATTGTAGCAGTATAGGCCTTTGTCGGTGGTGAAGGAGGTGCACTCTTGGTCACCAGGGTGCATCTTGATATGATTGTAGCCGGAGAAGGCGTCCATCATGCTGAGTAGCTCGTGGCCGGCGGTTGCATCGACTAGTTGGTCCATGCAAGGTAGTGGGAAACTGTCTTTGGGGCATGCCTTGTTGAGGCCCTTGAAATCGACACACATTCGCAACTTTCCGTTGGGTTTTTTTACCATGACCAAGTTGGAAATCCACTGAGGGTAATTTACTTGGCGGATGAATCCAATGCTCTGGAGCTTGGCAACCTCTTCCCCTATTGCACGGTATCTCTCCTCATAAAAGGCCATTCGTCGCTACTTGGTAGGGTAGGCGGATGGTTTGATACTCAATTTGTTGGTAATGATCTCGGGGGAGATGCCTGGCATGTCAACGCAGGACCATGCAAAGACGGCGGCGTTGTCACGTAGAAATTGGGTGAGTTCAGCCGCTACCTTTGGATCTAGCTGGGGGCCGATGCGGACTGTCCGCTCAGGGTGTTCGTCGGATATGCTGATAATCCTTAAGGATGTTTCTGGGTTGATAGGCTCTTTTTTGACATACTTCTTCTCGTCATCCTTGGGGTCCTCAAAGATATCAGGTGTCGCTGCATGATTTCCCAATGTTAGGACTTCATGGAGGCGCATTGATCGTGCCACAGTTGTGGAATAGCACTCTCGTGCCAGTTGCTGACTTCCCTTCACACAGCCTGTTCCGTTGGGAGTAGGGAACTTCATGAGGAGCATGTACCCGACGATGATGCATTTGAGTTTGTTAAGTGTCGGTCGACCAATGATGGTGTTATATGAACTGAAGCAGTCCACAATGATGAACTCTGTATGCATTTCCGCCATACATGGACTGGCGCCGATGACTAGTCGGAACCCAATGGCTATGTGACATCACCGGAGAAGCTACGTAGTGGCTCATGATCCTGCAATAGTTTTCTGTGCGGTCGAAGTTTGTCGTAGCACTTGTTAAAGATGAAATTTACAGCGAAGCCGCTGTCGATAAGGATCCTTCCCACTGACCACTTATCGAGTATAGCGTCGATCAAGAATGGATTGTTGTGGATCAGATGTACTTCGCGTTCTTCCTCCTCTGAGAAGGTAATAGGCTCCCAACCAGATTTTGGGAGTTTAGCGGACCTCTCATAGCGGATATTGCACACCTCCTTGGGGTGATTAGCACGTGCATAGCGCTTTTTTGCTCTATGAGACATATTGGTGATTGGAGCACCACCGTCGATGGTGTTGATGCGGCCCAAGGGCTCAATGTTAACAATCATGGGTGGTGGTTGGTGTACCTTGAATTGTTCCATCTTACCTTCTCGGTACAGAGTCTCGATGGCTGTTTTGAGGGCGTTACAATTGTTGGTGTTGTGGCCGCTGTCCTCGTGGTATTTGCACTACTTGCCAGTGTTTCTGGGCTTTTCGACCCTTGGGTATTTTCTTGGGGGTGATGGTGGGACCTGGTCCTTGCATTGGTCGTATATTTCCTCGTATGAGGCCGTGAGGACTGTAAACACTGCGTACCGCTGGGATGACTCCGTTTGTTTATTACGGTTATCCCCATGAAATAAGCGGCTGCCCTTATTGTAATGCTGGTCCTTCTGTCGCTTGCTCTGGTGGTTGCCTTGTTGCCATTCTCTCTTTTTATCAGTTGGCGATGCAGCAGAGGTTTTGATAGCTGTTTCCTGATGGTTGGTGGAGGGTTGGGTGGACTTTACAGACGTTGGTGGTGGGGGGGGGGGGGGTGGGGGCTTCTCCGTATGTAATGAATTCTGCCTGTGCATGGATGATAGCCTCGCTCATGACATGGTCGTAAGCGGCATTTGGATGGTTGTAATTGAGGTGATAGAGAAATGGTCCCTTGAGGAGTCCCTGATTGAAAGCTGCAAGCGCCATTGTTTTATTAAGATCGCGGCACTGGAATGTTGCCGCTCGCCAGTTGGTGACGAACGCCTTCAATGTCTCCTCCGCCCCCTGCTTGAGGTTGAATAATTGAGATGTATTGTGGTGTCCGGCAGCCAATAGGATGAACCGAGATAGGAATGCATTTGATAGTGCACTGAACGAGTCGATGGACCCTGGCGGACATTCAAAGAATCAACTCATTGCCTCACTATCCAACGTTTCGCTGAACAAATGGTAGAGGGTAGCGTCATCGAAGCCTTTGTTATTGGTGACTTTTTTGAAGGTGTCCATATGGACAAAGGGGTCAGTCATGCCGCTGTAATGTGACATCTTTGGTGTCTTTGCTTGTTCCGGGCGGATGGCATGTAGGATCCTGGCGGTGAGTGGTCCTGGTTTGGACGCAAAGAGTGGATTTGGTATTGGCGCTGGGACGCCTGCCTCCACCCAAATTAGCCTTTGCTCTAGTTGTTGCATCCGCTCCAGTATTAGGGTGGTTGTGTCTCCATCGGGTCCTGCCTGGATGTTCCGCTGAACCAGCTCTCGCTTGGGGACGGGTATATTACCCTCGGTTTTGGTCCTGGTTGTTGAGCGGCTGGTATGTGGCTGTGACTCTGCCTCCTATTCCAGCATTAGTCTGGGTTCAGGAGGTGGTCCCATTCCTCGTAGCTCTGGTGGGTTTAACGGTACCTACATCTGTATGATTGGTCCAGGTACCAATCCGCCGGTGTTGGGATGACTGCGCCTGGTGCTCCGCGATTGCTCTCTTTGCACTGGGTTGGCGTTTGCTTCCAGTGCCCTCTTCAGCTCGTCAAATCTTGACATAAGCGTGGCCACCTGCTTTTGTGCCTTGGCCTTTTCTCTGCGCTCCTGCTCGCGCTCTCGATTTGCCTTGTGAAGGTCCGCTAGCGCCAGCTCATACATGGCAGCGAGGTCCTGCACTGGGGGGCGGCTGCCACTCAGCTGAGCCTCCGTTGTAGTTTGGGTTGGTGGGATCTGGCAACTGGCCTGGAGTTCCCCGCCAGGGTTGACTGGCTTGTTAAATAGTGCGCTGTTAACGTTAACCGCTGGATTAACGTTGATCGTGGGGTTGGTGGTTGGCGGATTGATCTGCCTGCCCCTCAGCATTTCCCCCGCTACCATTAGTCATGGTGGATGTTGTGGTGGGGTGGTTTTTTGTTCAAGGATTCCCACAGATGGCGCCAATGTTAATGTTTAAAGTTCAGCGATAGCTAAACCTCTGTTAACGCTGGTCCGATGGGCGGACCGCTACCTGTGATACTCAGAGTTTCCACTACCTGACAAGTGAAATACAGAGGGAGACCGCGTTGGGCGGTCTTCTCTTCTCTGATGCCTAAGTTAGTCAATATATTTTTGTTGACAAAGTAACAGTAGGTAAGTATTAAATGCGTAATTAATGAGGAGAGAGGAGAGAACCTTTTATAGGTGAGGAGAGAGCTGATCTTCTCTATGTTTTCAATGTGGGATTGATATGCTTCAGTCCCCAGCTTCTGATGTTGGCTTGGCGAGGCGCGTGGCGGCGCGTCAGCGGTGATCTGGGGGCAAGCCGGGGCTCAGGCGGTAGCCTGCTTGGCTGTGTTCCCGTAGGTCACTCCTTTGGCGGGAGTTGGTACCGCTAGTGGTAGCATGAGCGTGGCTCATTATAGCTAATTATGCTTGCAAATGCATATGTAAGTACAAGCTCAATCTCCGTGAAATCAGAGAATCAAGATGGACATCATTTCAAGACGGAAGAAGATCTCCCAATTAAACCAGATTCTGAGAAGAAGTGGAAAGCAATTAAACTTCATCAAATGGCTCCTAGTATTTTGGGGATTGGATTCTTCTTCAAATTTTCTTGGGCAAAAGTGAAGGTTTATAAAGGGAGGTTGGAGCAGATTTCTCTTCTCTCTCTTTTCTCTTGAACCACAGTTCATCTTCTGCGTTGTACTCTTCCAAACTCATGGATCATTTTGTTGCTTTCATTTTTCTTATGGAGAACTAATCTCCTAGCTAAGGCTAGGGGAGAAACTTTGGATTTCCTATGTAGTTTTTATTAGTTCGATTCGACAAGAACTTCAATGCAAATTTAATTTTTGGATGTTCACTTTTAATTTTTGCTTTTACTTTTTGATTGATTGATGGGTATTTGATAATCTATTTCATAGGTTCAGCCATGTTTTTCCTATTGTGTAGTAAAAATATCCATGCTTTTGAGATTAAGTAGAGTTGCAGATTGATAGATAATTTCGTTGGAATTGTGTCTTGATTGGTTGTTGCCGTTAGGTACAAGTTATACTTGAACTATTCCTAGAGAAATTGATTGGGTTTTGTGTCTTTGAACTACCTCAAATTGGATTCATCTTTAGTGTCAGTTCTCTTGAATAAGTTTAAGGAAAAGAATCGAGTTGATAACATTGCATAGGTGATTTAAGGTGGAACCCTGAAACCTTAGTTTTTATCATTATTGAATTTTCTCTTCAACTAAACTCATTCAAATTGTTTTCTTTTCATTTTATTCATCATTCTGTGTTTTTCTCACTGCTCTCGGCAAAAACGACACTCATACTTCTGAGTCTATACTACTACACGACTCCTACACTTGGGATTAGCAAGCAATTTTTGGCGCCGGTCACCGGGGTGCGTTTGACGAAGCACGCAGAATACTTCTACATTTGGTACATTCGTTCCATTTTCTTTTTAATTTTGTTAGTGTTAGGTAGTTTAGTTTGTTTTCATTCTTATGCGTTATAGAGATCAATTAGGTAGATTTGCTAAAAAGCCTGAGTCTGAAACTTTGTTTGGAGATTTGTTTGAGTCTTCGAGTTCATCTGCATCATCTATAAAAATGGAAAATGATGACAATAATAATGTAAACAATGACCAAAACAATGTTCTGAATAATGTGCTCAACAATAATCTGCTTCCCCCACCTCCTCCACCTAGGACTTTGCAGACTTACTTGCATCCTGCACGTAATGCTCAGCCTTCTTGCATCATGTTACCACCTAACATGCCCAACATTGATTTTAGACCTGGCATTGTTCAACTCCTTCCTACATTTCATGGTTTGAAAAATGAAAATCCATACGTGCATGTTAGGGCATTCGAGGAAGCAGTTACTGCATTTTATTATCAAGTTGCAACCGTTGATTTTGTCAAATTAAAATTCTTTCCATTTTCTTTGCGGGACAAGGCAAAAGCTTGGTTGTATTCTTTGGGGGCTAGATCTATGGGCTCTTGGGCTGAAATGACTGAAGCATTTTTCAATGAGTATTTTCCTAATCATAAGACAATGGCTTTAAAGAGAAAGATCGCTAATTTTGCTCAAAATGAAAATGAGTCATTGTATCAAACTTGGAAAAGATTTAAGGAACTCTTGAGCTTATGCCCACATCATGGTTTTGAAACATGGCTGTTGGCCAGTTGCTTTTATGAGGGACTTCTCCCTCGTGACAGTCAGTTTATTGAGTCTATGTGCAATGGAAATTTCCTCAAAAAAGATCCTAATGAAGCCATAGAGTTTTTAGATGAGATTGCTAAGAAGACTCACCAATGGAGTGACTCTTCTACTTTTGAGAGCACAGATCGCTCTAAGCCCTCCACACCTTTTGTGAGTAAAGGAATTTTTCAATTAAAAGAAGAAGACCATTAGAAGATGATATGAGACCTTACTTGCTGGTCTGAATAAATCTCACGTGCCTCAAATGGTTAATTGTAATCAAGTTTGTGATTATTGTTATAAGATTGGTCACTTTGGTCAAAATTGTCCTTCTTTGCAGGTGATGAATGAGCCACAAGTCGCTGCATTGGGAAATTTTCAGCGACAATATTCACCTTATTCGGAGACTTACAACCCAGCAACAAAGAATCATCCGAACTTTCGTTGGAGGAATGAGTCTCACCCCCAGGTAAGTGTCCCTAACCCTCAATTTTCAGCACCTAATACATTTAATTCTAAGCCGTCTCTGGGAGACACTCTTCAGACATTCATGCAAGAGCAGCAAAAACAAAGTCAAAGGTATGATGCAATGTTCACTAAATATGATTCTATGTTTGGTCAGATAGTTGAAGAGAATAAGGAAATTAAGAATCAGCTTTCTAAATTAACCAATTCTCTTGCTTTTAATGAAAAAGGGAGGTTTCCTTCTAATACTGAGCCAAATCCCAAACGTGTCAATTCGGTTGAAATAGTTGAGCATGCTGATTCTATTATTCTTAGGAATAGAAGAACAATTGAAAATGCACCTCTTGTTAAAGAGGAAGAGAAATCTAAGAGTAAAAATGAATTTGATGAGTCTAAAGAGAATGAAATTGTTGGAAATCATTCTATGTCTGCACCGTTTCCCAAAGCTTTACTTCCTTTAAAGAAAGTGAATCAGAATTCTGAAATTTTTGATCTTTTTAGGCAAGTAAAAATAAACATTCTCTTGTTAGATGCAATTAAGCAGGTGCCATCTTATGCAAAATTTTTGAAAGACTTGTGCACTGTGAAAAGAAAGCATAATGTGAAGAAAACTGCATTTTTAGCTGCTCATGTTAGTTCAGTACTTCAAAGTAAAATTCCTCCAAAATACAAAGATCCCGGTAGTCCTACTCTTGTGTCATTGGAGAACATTTTATTGATCGTGCTTTACTTGATTTGGGTGCTAGTGTAAACTTACTTCCTTATTCAGTATACCTGCAGCTAGGTCTCGGTGAGCTTAAGCCTACAAAGCTTAAATTGCAGCTGGTTGATCGTTCTGTAAAAATTTCAAGGGGAATGATTGAGGATGTGTTGGTCCAAGTGGACAAATTTTATTATCCTATTGATTTCTTTGTTTTGGACACAGAACCTGTTTCACACATCAAATTCCTGTGATTTTAGGACGTCCATTCTTAGCTACATGTGATGCTAACATTAGTTGTAGGAGTGGAGTGATGAAATTGAGTTTTGGGAATATGACAATGGAAGTTAAAAAATTTAATGTGTTTAGGCAGCCATATGGAGATGAGGAATGTGAATTTGTTGATTTTATTGGAACTCTAATGCATGAACAGTTTATGAAGAGTAGTGCTGTAGATGCGTTAGAAAATTTCCTCATGAATTCACCTGATTCTAATGCTACTGAAACTCCTTAAATTGCTTAAATAAGTCCATATTTTGATTCTTTTCAGGTTCAAGGAGTGAATGGGTGGACGCCTAAGTTTGAGAAGCTTCCACCGCGAGTTGAGAGCAATCCATCAAGTGTAGAGGTGCCAAAACTGGAGCTGAAACCTCTGCCAGCAGACGTAAAACATGCATTCTTGGGTCCAAACGACACTTTTCCTTTGGTAATATCCTTTTTACTTACTGTTGAACAGGAAGGTATGTTGTTAAATGTCTTGAAGGCCCATAAATCTGCTATGGATTGGTCTATTGCTGATATTAAGGGAATTAGCCCTCTTGTTTGCACGCATAAGATTTTTTTAGAAGAGGATGCTAAACCATCTAGGGAGCCGCAACATAGACTAAACCCAAACATGAAAGAAGTTGTTAAAACTGAGGTCTTGAAATTGTGGGATGCGGGTATTATTTATCCAATTTCTGACAGTAAATGGGTTAGTCCTACACACGTTGTACCTAAGAAATCTGGAATAACAATTATCAAGAATGATAAAAATGAATTGGTTCCTACTAGGGTTGTTTCTAGTTGGCGCATGTGCATAGACTATAGGAAACTTAATTCCGCAACTAGGAAAGATCATTTTCCCTTACCTTTCATTGATCAAATTTTAGAAAGGGTTACAGGCCATGAGTTTTATTGTTTTCTAGATGGTTACTCAAGTTATTATCAAATTGAAATTGCCATTGAAGATCAAGAAAAAAACTACTTTTACATGTCCATTTGGTACGTTTGCTTTTCGTAGAATGCCATTTGGTTTGTGTAATTGACAGGGTCCGCCCCGGATTCCACCTTGGAATCCGAAATGGCCCCGCGGGACCCACCTTTAAAGAAGGTTTACCAAAAATTTCGGCATAACCTCCCTTAAAAATGCACAACCCAAAACCTGTAGAATTTCAATTGCACTTCTAAACAACCCTCCCAAAACTTCTGGAGCCACCCTGCTCCCAAAACCGCACAACTCCACAATTTAGAGTATCAAATTATCCAATTAACTCAAATTACAACCAAGTCATAGGTTACAATATTAATACAAAAATCTCAAGGTTATCAGAGCAATCTAGAACCAAAAGAACAACGATACACATAGTAGGTTAGCAAGTAACCTACGAGGGATAGATGACAGCGGTGGTGCTAAGCCTCAACTCCTAAAGCCGAACAGCTACACTGCGAACTGGGCATTTGAAACCGAAGGGCCCAGGGGAAAGTACATAAAAACGTTAGCGTGAGTGGACAAAATAAATAATTTCAAACAAAAGGAATTTTATAATTTCCCACACTTATTTCTTTAAAAAAATTCCCGATGCATGCAATGATTATAAAAAAAAATACAACAAGAGGAGTTCCGCTCATGAAAACCGACTAGCCCCGCTAGTCACAAACGATTAAAAGAAAAGGTTGAAACTCTGATACACAAGGAAATAGAACCAGACCCGCTGGCCAAAATAAATCGGAATAGCCCCGCTAGTCGAAAATAGTATAATGAGTAGGGGAAGACGATAGCCATACGAGTGAGCCTCCCAGGCTCGGGTGATAGCCTCCCAGGCTAAAGTACTCCCATTACTCCCGTAATATACCCTTACGCCACTATGTATAGCGATAGAATACTGGGCTTCAGAATTACTGTCACAGAGACAGTAACCAGCGCCACAAAGGCGGAGGGCTTCGGTGATCCCATCACCTCGCCACAAAGGCGGAAGATCAAAGCTAGCAATGATAAGTCACCCAAAGTATGGTAAAAGAAAATCCGAAAACCAAGTAAATCCACAAATACATAAAGTTTCCCCATATCCCGTAAAAGAATTTCCCATGACGTGTCCCACACGCCAAGATAATCTCGAGTTTAAAATGAATAGGAAGAAATAATAAGTATAAAGATTTACTCCATCGAAATCTCATTTCGAAAATCTCATAAAAATCTCAAATCGCCTAATATAAATAGTAATAATCCGGAAATCACATCGGAAATAAATAAATAAGAGAAGATAAGCATAATCCAATGACGTGACCCCGCACGCCATAAAATCTTCAAATAATCATAAATCCAAATCCATTTTCGAAAATAACCATATGCTCGAAAAAGTAAATTGATAAATAAATAGAGCATAATCAAGAAATAAATGCATGCATCATTTACTTAAAAACAAAAGTCCACTCACAGTATGCAACTAATGTGGTACCCAAGCGTAAGGATCCTCGTCAAGCGATGGGTCGGTACCTCGTCCTTTACACAATTATATTCAGTAAACAATAATTCGATAAACAAGTACGATTCTATACTAAATCCCAAAACCCTACGAAATCCCACATCTCCAATTCTTTCCAGATTCAATCCAAACTTCACCATTAATCTATCTCCGTCGATAAAAGTATTCCATATCGGAACAAAGGAAACCCGAAGGTCGGATTCCCACAATTCGACAACCAAAACTTCCAAACTTCGGGAATTCACAAACATATCCAAACTCTTCCAAAATTCACCAAACTTCACATACAAGCTCCATAACATTTATACAATTTAAAAGAGCTAAAAACTGAAACTAAACACTGCCCACACACGCCTCCACGCGCCGCCAACAGTGGCAGTGCGTGGGCCCCACCCGCCGGCGGCCACTACCTCCGATGGCCACCATAATTTGACAGTAACACCTACTCAACACACTGATCGATTTTCTCAACTACAACCCAACCCAATTTTACCTTTAAACAGTCGAAACCGGCCGGTGAAATTTTTCCAGAAAATCCCAAGAACCCTAGGATTTGAAATCTTCGATTCGACCTCCACACTGAAAATCTTGACTCGAGGATAGGGGCGAAATGTTCCTTGGAAAAAACCGATCCTTCAACGCCAGTTTGGTGGCCGGATATGGCCGGAATCGCCGGAAATCAATGAAACCTCCGTTCGGCTACCGTAATCTTCGTGGCTCAATTCCGAGCTCCTCTGGTCGAGCCGCCGCAAAACACCACCACAGGCGTGACAAGGGGGAGGAGACGAGCTTGCCGGTGCCCAGATTTCGTCGTGGGTCGGCCGGAGAAGGGAGATATCGAAGGAAGAAGAAACCGGACAAAAGGGAAGAAAGGATCGGGGGAGAGGAGAGAGAAAGAGCCGGGTAGGTTTCCAAAATGGAAACTTACTACAGTAACTCAGCTATTTATAGAAACTTACCATGAACAGTAACCGTAAACAGTAACTTTAATCTTTCGCTTATAACTTTCACATACGAACTCCAATTTTTACGCACCACATATGCACGCGCTCGGTTTAACGTCCTCTACAACTTTCATGAAGGAAGTTTCCTCAAATTTTAACCCGAACGAAAAGTCAACTTTTAGGGCCACTAAAAGTATCTAAACAAGTAAAAAGTGAAAGAAATTGTCGTTTCCCGTCCAAATGACTAGTAAACGGTAAAATTTAGGTCCGGGACGTTACAGTAATTCCCCTGCCACATTTCAAAGATGCATGATTAGTATTTTCAGCGATATGCTAGAGCAATTTCTTGAAGTTTTCATGGATGACATATCTGTTTTTGGTGATTCATTTGATGAATGTTTGTCTAATCTAGAAAGAGTGTTGATAAGATGTGAAGAGAAAAATCTTGTTCTGAACTGGGAAAAGTGTAATTTCATGGTCCCTTCCGGAATTGTTCTTGGTCACATTGTTTCTTCTAAGGGAATTGAAGTAGACAAGTCTAAGAGATTGAACTGATTGCTAAATTACCTGTTCCAAAGAGCATAAAAGATGTTAGATCCTTTTTAGGACATGCTAGTTTTTATAGGAGATTTATAAAGGATTTCAGTGCCATACCTAGACCTTTGTGTAATCTCTTGTCTAAAGACACTCCATTTGTTTGGACTGATGCTTGTCAGGTTGCTTTTGAAAGATTAATTTCATTGCTCACTTCTGCTCCTATTATGCAATCACCTGATTGGAATTTGCCTTTTGAAATTATGTGTGATGCTACTGACTTTGCAATAAGGGCTTTTTTGCAGCAAAGAAAAGATAAGAAACCATATGTCATTTACTATGCAAGTAGAACTTTGAATAGTGCTCAAATGAATTACTCGACAACTAAAAAAGAGCTCCTTGCGGTAGTATTTGCATTAGATAAATTTCGTGCTTACCTTGTTGGATCGCCTATTGTTGTTTTCACTGACCACGCAGCTTTAAAATACCTTCTCACCAAGAAGGATGCTGAGGCTCGACTTATTAGGTGGATCCTCCTACTCCAAGAGTTTGACATCACTATCAAAGACAAAAAGGGAGTAGAGAATGTGGTGGCAGACCATTTATCTAGATTGGTTTTTGATGAAAATCCTGACTTGCAGCCTATTAATGATTCTTTCCTTGATGAGCAGCTTTTTGTTATTTCGGAATTACCTTGGTTTGCTAACATTGTTAATTATCTTGTCACAGGTAAAATCCCTCTGGATTGGAATGCACAAGATAGGAAAAAGTTTCTGGTGGAGGTACGCAGTTTCTTTTGGGACGATCCTTATTTATTTAAATATTGTGCAGACCAAATTTTTAGGAGATGTGTACCTGAGAATGAAATGCATGATGTGATTTCTTTTTGCCTTGATGAAGCATGTGGTGGCCATTTTTCTGTTAAAAAAACAGCTGCTAAAATTTTGCAATGTGGATTTTATTGACCAACTCTGTTTAAGGACACCAATGCATATTGTCGAACATGTGAGCGTTGTCAAAAGTTAGGAGCGATAACTCGTAGAAATATGATGCCTTTGAATCCCATTTTAGTCATTGAAGTATTTGATTGTTGGGGCATTGATTTTATGGGTCCGTTTCCTTCGTCTTTTGGATATCTGTATATCTTGGTAAGCATTGATTATGTATCTAAATGGATTGAGGCTGTTCCTTGTCCGAAAAATGATCATAAAACTGTTTTGAAATTTTTGAAAGAAAATATTTTCTCTAGACATGGAGCACCTAGGGCTATTATTAGTGATGGGGGTAAGCATTTTTGCAATAAGCCTTTCAAGTCCTTGATGAAGAAATATGGAGTTACTCATAAAGTGGCCACCCCTTATCACCCACAAACAAGTGGTCAGGTTGAACTTGCCAATAGGGAAATAAAACAAATTTTGGAAAAAACAGTGAACCCAAACCGCAAGGATTGGTCTTTATGACTAATTGATGCACTTTGGGCTTACCGTATAGCTTATAAAACCCCAATTGGTATGTCCCCCTATAGATTAATCTATGGAAAAGCTTGTCACTTACCTGTAGAATTGGAACACAGAGCTTATTGGGCGATCAAGACATTTAATTTTGGTTTGAATGATGCAAGTTCTCTTAGGAAACTTCAGTTGAATGAATTGGAAGAAATTTGGAATGAAGCATATGAAAATTCTAGGATTTACAAGGAACGAATGAAAGTTTTACATGATAAGAAAATTTTGAGAAAAACTTTTAAACCTGGTCAAAAAGTTCTTTTGTATAATTCTAGAGTGCATTTGTTTCCTGGTAAGCTTTAATCTAGGTGGACAGGTCCGTTCGTGGTTAAAAGAGTTTTTCCATTTGGTGCTATTGAAATTGAGGACTCAAAGAATGGTAATGTGTTTAAAGTCAATGGGCAGCATTTGAAACCATTTTTGGAGAATATTGTTCTAGAGGATGAAACCATCTCTCTAGAGAATCCTATCTATGCAGATTGACTTGTTGGACTCTCAGTCCATCTGTTGTAAAGTGTAACATTCTTTTCAGTTCTGTTGGTTTTTCTTTTCTTGTCCGGTCACTAACAAGTTGCAGAGTCTTACTTAGGAACATCTCTTCTTTCAGGTGCACTCTTTCCTACTCACTCTTTACTTTTATTAACTTGTCTGTTATCTTTTGCTATTGATTATCACATTGAGGACAATGTTTATTTGAAGTTGGGGGGAGTAGCAACTTGTCAGTTGTGTCTTAGTTTATTTTGATTACTGTTTATTTCAATTTTGGTACTGTTCACCATCGTCACTGTTCACATAGTGTCTCAAAAAAAAAAACAAAAAAAAATTAGTTTGTGTCATAATTCCTTTGAGGTTGCTTGCTTCCCAATACGATGATGAGACATTAGTGATACTTCCTGTATGGTATGGAGAAATACTTGAGATTTTGGTGGTTAATTTGAGATATGAGCGTTAGCTTTGCATGTTGTCCTTTTGCAAGATAATCTTCATGACAGTTGGGGTCGTTTCAACCACGTTAGTACTGTTCAAGGTTTTGAAATTTACATGGACTGGAAAGTCATAAAATAAGTGGAGACTTATAACCCAAAGTGAGATTTGAGCTATTCTTTTATTGTTGAGGGTTATATATGAAATCTTATTTTCCTTCTGTGCTAAATACATTTTGGATGATCTCATTATTCTTCTATTTTGATCAATCACCGAGAATTCATTGCCTTGGATTATTACACTAGAACTTCCTTT
The DNA here is from genome assembly GCF_002994745.2 of Rosa chinensis. Lineage (NCBI taxonomy): Eukaryota > Viridiplantae > Streptophyta > Magnoliopsida > Rosales > Rosaceae > Rosa > Rosa chinensis. Next base: position 49,327,567 of record NC_037091.1, read on the forward strand.
AATGTCTCTCGAAGCGTAAAAGTTGACCACATGATGACTGGGAAGGGATTAAGGCATTTAGGATTACCGTCATTTCCATATATGCCTGTGTCCTATACAATCATCCACTAGATAACCATTTTGAGCCTTAAAATAAGCCCTTTTTTTTTTTTCTTAACCATATTCTCCTACCATGCTCCAGTATTAGAGTTAAGCCACATATACAAATCCATCCCCTTATTTTCTGAGAAATTATTAGAGATGGTTTGTATTCACAGAAATGTTCTCCTTTCGATTATTGTTGTACTATTGTTGGAGAAATGGTTAGGAAAAAAAAAAGAGAAAAAAAGAATGAAGGGAGTGAAAAAATGTGTAGCAAAAAGAAAAAAAAAAGAAAAAACTGCTAGGAAAAAATATATATTTGAAACAGAAAGAGAAGATGAGTTTGCATGATTCGTTGCAGATTATTTAGATAGAGTCATAGAAAGCAAGATTATCTAGTGTATAATTTGAAGGCCTCTAATAGTTTCTCAGGAATTCTTTGAATATCCTATCTGTTATTTGTTTAGCCATGCCCCTAGCCCCATTACAACTCTATATAAGATCTCTATGATCTTGGGCGTTGTGTGGTACAATTGTGGAGAATAGATAGAGAGGGAACTATGGAGTGTAATCCGATATTCTCAATGGTAATTGGTATCTTTCATGAGATCTATTTTATTTTACCAGAAAAAGCTGTTTTTTTTCATGACTATATGTGAGACTCTTTGCATCCATGTACATCAGTTCTTCTCACATATGCATTGAGAGAAACACCTAACCAACTTATGAGTGATTTTATTCTGAGTGATATATCCTATGTGAGAGTTGAAGTTGAGGCTTGCTTATGATGATTTGGTCTGTGTCGAAACTGAGACCTAGAATGGTACTGATTGTGGCTGGACAATTTTGGGTGTTTATGAGTTGAGTCTGGCACTTGGACAACGTGTGGAGCTCTTGCTCAGTCTTCTTTTAGCTCTTTGAAATTATGATATTGGATTATGTGAGTCTGTGTTGACATATATTTTTGGTTTGTATCTCTGAGTTTAATGATGGGAAGTAGTATTCACTTGGAATTGATGTTTGTGGGTATCATCCCTGGAAAACCCTCACGAGACTATAACTCGTCTGCTAAGGAATTCTTAGTGGAATTAAAGGCTTGTTGCATACGCTAAATGCAATCGTAACCCCTACGAAAGTGGCTTAGGTAATTTGGTTTTTAGCATTCTTTGAGTTGGAGAGTCGTCTTGAGTCGCTATCAATGGCTAGAGACTAGCAATAAGCTAGTTGGGGGGTGTGATGTGTGGTCTAAAATGCAGTTATATCTTATTAGTTTCTTAACTATTGAGTATTTTATTGGCCTAATTTAGTCTAATTATATCATATTCCTGATTTAATAGGTTTGCTACTTGGATGATAGAATTGGACAATTAAAGGCCTAAAGGAGTTGCTGTGCTTGGACTTAGAGGTAGACAAGTTGACTTTATTGGTTAATTGACTTGCATAATTATCTTGAAGGAGGAGATAAGTGTCTCCACGTGACTTGCTCTCCTTCCTTACTTTTATTCATTGGAAGGCACCTTTCCTTTGCCTTGCCGTAGCCCAAGCTCTCCAAATACCCAGAATCAATAACCTTTAATTAAGGGAGAGTGAAGGAAGCCAAATAAGTATGAAGAGCTCAATCTCTGTGAAATTAGAGAATCAAGATGGACATCATTTCAAGACGGAAGAAGGTCTCCCAATTAAACCAGATTCTGAGAAGAAGTGGAAAGCAATTAAACTTCATCAAATGGCTCCTAGTATTTTGGGGATTGGATTCTTCTTCAGATTTTCTTGGGCAAAAGTGAAGGTTTATAAAGGGAGGTTGGAGCAGATTTCTCTTCTCTCTCTTTTCTCTTGAACCACAGTTCATCTTCTGCGTTGTACTCTTCCAAACTCATGGATCATTTTGTTGCTTTCATTTTTCTTATGGAGAACTAATCTCCTAGCTAAGGCTAGGGGAGAAACTTTGGATTTCCTATGTAGTTTTTATTAGTTCGTTTCGACAAGAACTTCAATGCAAATTCAATTTTTGGATGTTCACTTTTAATTTCTGCTTTTACTTTTTGATTGATTGATGGGTATTTGATAATCTATTTCATAGGATCAGCCATGTTTTTCCTATTGTGTAGTAAAAATATCCATGCTTTTGAGATTAAGTAGAGTTGCAGATTGATAGATAATTTCGTTGGAATTGTGTCTTGATTGGTTGTTGCCGTTAGGTACAAGTTATACTTGAACTATTCCTAGATAAATTGATTGGGTTTTGTGTCTTTGAACTACCTCAAATTGGATTCATCTTTAGTGTCAGTTCTCTTGAATAAGTTTAAGGAAAAGAATCGAATTGATAACATTGCATAGGTGATTTAAGGTGGACCCCGAAACCTTAGTTTCTGTCATTATTGAATTTTCTCTTCAACTAAACTCATTCAAATTGTTTTCTTTTCATTTTATTCATCATTCTGTGTTTTTCTCACTGCTCTCGACGAAAACGATACTCGTACTTCTGAATCTATACTACTACACGACTCCTGCACTTGGGATTAGCAAGCATTCACCATATGGAGACCAGTTAGTGTGGATTAAGAGTGTCCCTGTAGATGCAAGCAGTACTTACTATTCCAGAATGGTCAAACCAAGCCAGTCCCAATTATTGTACGTACCTAATTGGCTTTGGACGGTTTAGTTGACAAATAGATAATGGGTCAGGTTCTAGATGTTCTTCTTTGCAATGTCTCTTTGAATTTTCAGTTTACACAAATAGTGTCGGGCAGTCAACATTGGCTTTTCCATTTCAGTTTTCTTTGTTTCTAGACTTTGCTCATTCTGATGGTGTTGCTCGATCTACTTTGCTTATATTGACTGCAAAGCTCGAGCTATTAGCTAGTACTTCACAATAAAAAATGCAAGTCTAACAGTTAAAATCAGTGCTTCGTTTTCCACGTTACGATGACAATTTGGGTTTTTCACATCATAGAATCAGCCATTTGAGGCGGCATCTTAGACTTGAACAATAGTTCGCATAAAAATATTAATTCTTTGAACATTCCCCTGTCTGAGCTCATGCTTTGATCTTCAGGGGGTAAGCTTCATCCTTCCTTTAAAATCGGAGTTTAAATTGAGTGAGTATTTATGATTCTAATCAGAGTTTAAATAGAGTGACTATTTATGATTTTTTTTTTTTTTCAAAAGAAATATTAATTAGGATCTAAGGCAGCTAACTCGGCTCAGTGACACCACAAGATCGATGGAATTGACAAAGATAACTTTCTGTACAGCTACATATGATTGAAGGAAATGTTTTTCTCATCAATCTTGTTGAACAAGCATTTCCTTCGATCAAACTGTAGTTGTCGACAAAGTTATCTTTGTCAATCCCATTGATCTTGTGGGTCTTCGAGCTGAATTAGCTGCCTTCCCCAAAAAGGTGATCCTCTTGATGGTTCCAACACCTCCATCTCCTTCAAATAAGGTGAACTCGGTGGTGGAACAACGGAGGACTCGGTTTCATTAGTTTACCAGCTTATGACTTGGATAATGATAAAAAAGAAAAGAGAAATATGGAAATTGGTGTTAAGGAACTAGAGAAGGTTTTGAGTAATTGTGAGAGAAGAAAATGCTATGGGTGGTATTTATAGAATGAGTCATGATTTATGAGGTTGAAGGCCACCCTATCGCTACCAACTGTGAATTAGTAAGTATCCCTGTAGATGCAAGTTGTACTTACTATTCTCTTGGATATATCCAGAATGGTCAAACAAAGCAACCCAACCCCAGTTATTTTATATATGTAGCTGAGTGGCTTTAAATGGAATGGGTCATCATGTTCTAGATGTTCTTATTTGCAATTTCTCTTTGAAATTTCCAATAGTTTACTTCACAGTTTAGCTAGCTATAGACTTCATGCAAGTCTAACATGTTAAAAGTGAATGCTCCTTTTTCCACGTTAGGATGACAAATTTGCCATTTCACAACTTAGAATTAGCCCATTTAGGCGGCATCTAAGTCTAGAACGATAATTCAACGTGGGAATACATGTTCTTTGAAAAACCCCCTTGCCTATGTTCAAGCTCTGATCTACAGGGTGAGCTTCATCATTACTTATAAATACCACCTCTAGAGCTCGTACTTTCTCACACCACTATCAATATTCTCTTAGCTTCTTCCACATTTCAATTTTCTCACTTCAGCTCCTCGATCAATCATCATCATGGGTGTGTTCACTTATGATACTGAGTTCACCTCTGTCATCCCACCACCAAGACTCTACAAGGCCTTTGTCCTTGATGCTGATAACCTCATCCCCAAGATTGCACCACAGGCTGTGAAGAGTGCCGAAATTGTTCAAGGTGATGGAGGTGTTGGAACCATCAAGAAGATTCACCTCGGTGAAGGAAGTGAATTCAGCTATGTGAAGCATCAGATTGATGGACTTGACAAAGACAATTTTGTGTACAACTACAGTATAATTGAAGGTGATGCTATCGGAGACAAAGTTGAGAAAATCTCTTACGAGATTAAGTTGGTGGCTTCTCCAAGTGGAGGATCCATCATCAAAAGCACCAGCCACTACCATTGCAAAGGTGAGGTTGAGATCAAGGAGGAGCACGTCAAGGCCGGAAAAGAAAGAGCCGCTGGTTTGTTCAAGATCATTGAGAACCACCTTTTGGCCCATCCCGAGGAATACAACTAAACCTATCTCTATGAAGTATGAATCTATGATGGTGGTATTGAGTGCTACTATGCACCATAATAGTGTTGTGTCCTGCTCTTGAATCTTGATTCTGTCATTGGTGTGGCTTTGTTATTTTTTCCTCTTCTTTACAGAGATTGTTTTGGCTTGTACTTCGGTTTATATATGGCAAATTGTAATGTATTAATCCTGGATTTGAATTTAAATAAATAAACCAAAAATCATTTGGTAAGAGTTAGTGTTTCAATTTCTCGGTGCCTACTTTTCTTTACTACTGATTGTGAACACTGTAATGCTCGGACGAATGAGGATTCTACAGAACAGTCAGAACTGGTTCTAAACTTGGCCGTTAAGAACTCCCACCTGGAGCTGTTTGTGCAGATCATAGCCTGCAAGCGATGACAACTCAATAGTTTTTTTTTTTTTTTTTCTGTTTAATAAACAGAGACCGGGTGTATTCCTGTATAAGCCTTTATTAACATTTATTACGTAGGAAAAAAGAATACAACCCACTGAAATATGACATGAAATTTAACTCCTCAAGAAAGAAAAAAACAAGATGCATGAAACCTTACCACTGCTCAATCAACAAAAATCAAATGACAAGACATGTAGTAAAACAAGATTCATGAAAGTGTAAATTATGAACAGCTATTTCCTGTGGGGAAAAAAAAACTTCCGAATTTTATAAAACTTTGTCCTAAAGAACTCCAAGAATTGTTTTTGCATATCCAAACCTAACGAAATTTTGTCATCACTTAAGTTTTTTTTTTTTTTTGTGAATAAATAGAGCAGTGCGACTAAAACCATATCACTCCTCAATCAACAACAAAAAAAGGACAAGAAAACTAATGATAGTGAAATTTTTTTTTTTTTTTTTTTGACTTTGTCAAGGGGAACCCAAAGGCTTCCTAGGCCCAAGATAAACCCCTTCGGCCCATGTGAAATGCTCCAACTGTGCATTGCAGCACAGTGCCTGGCTACTTTGACAGCTTCGGGGTTCGAACCTAGGTTGGGGAGCACACCCAACTAGGCAAGAACCATTAGGCCACTTGCAGTGGTTAATGATAGTGAAAATTAGAAAGCCTTATTTCTCTACTAGCAACTTAGGTGTCGCACCAAAATTACAGATATTTCAAATTATCCATAATTAATTACTTAGCTGTAGTGACAATTTTTTTTTTTGAAACAAAGGTTCATTGCGTTAGATGACCAGCCAAAAAGCCAGAGTCTAACATACACTTAAAGGCAGAAAAATGGCGGGTAACTACCATGCTCATATCTAAGTAATGTAAACTTATTACAAGTCGATTTTGAGCCCGCTTTGGAAGCGAACCCATAAATAAAGAACAACTCCGTGTCTTCTAGGGCAAAATCATTGACTAGCATCCCCATTAGCCAGGCGCGTAATTGCGGTACCAACAGAGAGCCACTTCCCAGCAAACAAATAGGAGTCAAATCCTCATCCAAAAGCCGCTTCAGTCCAACTCAAGATAATTAGCAATTCCGAAGAACCTTGATCTGAATTAGAACTGCCACTTTAAAAAACCTTAAGCCCATAAAGTGCGCCTAGGTTTATAGCCCCGCAACCCAAGTTTGAGCCCAAGCCCAAAAGCCGAAGCCCAAACCCAAGTAGCCAAGACAGTAGCCCTAGCCCCCAGTAGCCAAGCAATCGCTGCCGCCATCCAACCCTCTGACGGCCGACCGCGACGGAGCCTGGCCATGGTGACCTCAAGCCGCAACCCAATAAAAGTCTTCGAGCACCTGCACGTCTAGATCCACCGACGAGGAAACAATCTCAGCCCCTCCAAGTCGGAATCAGGAGAACAGTCGGACCCCTGCACTCAATACCTGAATCCGACCTCGCACAGACCCGATAAGCACACCGTGATCGCGTCGACCTCTCCGATCCACTGGTCTTCCTCCACCACCGAAAGACCCGTGTCCAAGCACCGCGATCTGGAATCCAACCGGCCGGCCAACACAGCCCGCCTCAAAGTCATCGCTACCTGCACCAAGAAGCCCTGTCGCCGCTATACCAGCGTGCAACCACAGGATCCTCGGCCGCCGCTCTTTACCAAACCCTAGGGTTTCTCTGATGTTTATATGACTTACGAGTTTTTTAGCTGTAGTGACAATAAGTCCAATAATTTTACAAATTTTCAATGAATCTTTCTACAATGCGGATTTTTTTTTTCTCACCATTATGTGTCTTTGTATCGGATAATCTAAAATGTCCAATATTGACAACAACCTGATAGTGGAAACATTTCCTTAAATCTGATCAAATAATAGTGGAAGCACGTGGTCAAACATAAAGCTGTCATTGTATATTCCCTATGATTTTAATATCTTATGAGATACTAAAATCTAATCATCGACTATTAAATACAAAGAAAAGTCATGATGAGCCCATGCATCATTTGCAAGCTTACATATAGCTTGATTATCGTATAGAAAACATTATAATATTTGATTTGTTGATAGTGTTTTCCTTAATTATTTACATTAATGTGTATTAACGTATTTGTCGATACATTCATTTGCAAGTTTACATATAGCTTGATTATCGTATAGAAAACATTATAATATTTGATTTGTTGATAGTATTTTCTTTAATTATTTACATTAACGTATATTTCGATACATTCATTTGGAATAATGATAAACTAGCTCAAAACAATACGAAATCGACTTCTAAGGTGCTTGATAATTAACTCCTTATTACAAATAGTGACCCAATTACTGTCTTGGGTGTGTGTGTGTGTGTGTGTATCCATTAAGAGATCCTTTTTTTGGGTCTTTTATAGAGATAGGGTATTAGACAACTTTTCGATTACATTTTAGCATCTCAACCGTTCAATTTTTAGGTCATAATATGTAGATCATTTCTGCAAATTTTTAACCAAATCGGTAATTTTTAACCAAATGGACGAACCAAATCTGTCAAACTTGAACCGTTCATACTTATAATTATAAATCACCGTTTTGAATGCCTTAACGATCACCGATTTGGCTGAAAATTTGCAGAAATGATCTATATATTAGGACCTAAAAAATGAACGGTTTAGATGTCGAAATGTGATCGAAAAGTTGGTCTAATCCCCTATCAAATACCAAAAAAAGGGATCCCTCACTAGAAGGGCCCTATATATATATATATATATATATATATAATATATATATAGACAATGTAGTAGAATTTAGTCGACTAAAAATGAAAAAAAATAAAAAATTGGAAACGACGTTCTAGATGGTCTTGTTCTAAACTCCATTTTTGAATCTTCGCGGTCAACATCAACAATGGCATAGTCCAGTCAACATTGGCTTTTTTGGGTCTACATTGGCTATTTTATTTGTTTTTTTTTGTTGGGTTCTTTGCTAATTGTCTTCAATCTTGATGGTATCATTAAGAACTGATGTTTAGAGTAGAATTGATGTAATGTATTGTTGAACTTTTGAATCGATCGATTCTCGTTTTTCCACATTAGGGTTATGTAATATTCAGTACAAATATATAACAGAATCTGCTTCACCTGTACCTCAAGCTCAAACCAAATTTTGTTGGGATGACTTGGAAAATGAAAAACTCTTTGGGCATTGCTGCTTTACTGAATCAGAATTCAATTTCACTCTGGGCTTAATGAAGATTGAGCAATTATGAACGATGAAAATTTTTGATTCTTAGGACTCTCCTAAAAGTTCATCACAAGAAATTGGAACCAAATAAGGCCAAACGAATTCGAGTAGGACACCGCAAACTCGAACACCTACTATGTGTCTCAATCTTTGATTTAACGGGCTAGTGCTAATCTTGCATATGTTTTGGAACTGTCTTTTAGACTTTTTCTTTTCTCTAAGGAGTTTTGACTTCATGTCTCTCTTTAAGTTATTCTTTTTTTTTTGTTTAATAAAAAAAAAAAAATTAAGTACGTACTCAAACTTCAATTTGGTTTTCCAAAGTCCTCAGATCAACTATTGAAGACGGCTTCTTAGACTTCAACCAATTATTTATTGATTTGAATATTAGAAACTCCTTTTCACATCGAACTTAACATGTATTCCTTGAAAGTTTCACTTGTCTATAACTGTTTAATCTACAAAAGTGAGCTTCATCCTCAACTATAAATACCACCTCCATCCTCACAGTTCCTCACACCAATACTAGTTCTGTCATCATCTTCCTTCTACATTTCAATTCTTTGATCAATTTCTAAGTTCTTGTATCGTCATCATGGGTGTGTTCACATACGAAACTGAGTTCACCTCCGTCATTCCACCACCAAGATTGTACAAGGCATTTGTTCTCGATGCTGACAACCTCATCCCTAAGATTGCCCCACAGGCTGTGAAGAGTGCCGAAATCGTTCAAGGTGATGGAGGTGTTGGAACCGTCAAGAAGATCCACCTCGGTGAAGGAAGCGAATACAGTTACGTGAAGCATCAGATTGATGGACTTGACAAAGACAACTTTGTTTACAACTACAGCATAATCGAAGGGGATGCTATCGGAGACAAAGTTGAGAAAATTTCTTATGAGATTAAGTTAGTGGCATCTCCAAGTGGAGGCTCCATCATCAAGAGCACCAGCCACTACCATTGCAAAGGTGAGGTTGAGATCAAGGAAGAGCACGTCAAGGCCGGAAAAGAAAGAGCCGCTGGTTTGTTCAAGATCATTGAGAACCACCTTTTGGCCAACCCTGAGGCCTACAACTAAATCAAACTATGATAATGCTACTGCATTATACTGTGTCGTTGTGTCATGTTCTTTATATCATTTGGTGTGGCTTTGATATTCATTTCCTTTTCTATCGTACCAAGCCAGATCTTGTTTTGGCTTGCAGTTGCAGTGATGACAAATTGTACGTAAAATTTTTACATTTCATTTGAATAAGTAAAGAATAAAACGTTTGTTCCTCTTTATACAAATTTATGGGCTTAAGTTTTTTCCCATGCCAGGAACACCATTTTGAAGTTCAAAATGCAGTAATTATGATGGAAAGCATACATAAATGATATACCAGCACGGCCGGGAGTCAATTGGACCCTGAATGAAGTGGTATATATAACCTGGTTAGTTAGTGGTTAAAGTCTTCTTCTTCTTCTTTTTTTTTTTTTTGGAAAGGACTGGTTAAAGTCTTTAGTAACTGTTTAATTTTTAACTAGCTTTCCTACACACGCATACGTGTGTGCAGAAGGACTGCGCTCGCGCGTGCGAAATTACGTTCAAAAAATTGTTGTTTTGCCATGTGTGTTAGAAAGACCACACTCTTGCTTGCAGTGATTTTTTTTCTTTTCATTAACCATTGCTCTACTTTGCAACATTCAAAACATTTACCATACAATTTGTGTCCGGATCAACTTTTGGGAATGCTATACCATCATCATGCTTTACTTTCATCCAAAAACATGTAAAATGAGTGTTTCAACAAATGAGAAGACATAATTTTTGCCAAAGATTTCATTGAATTTGAAACTAAAATAGGAGGGGCAAAGCTCTTTTATTGTCAAGACCTCAAGTAATTCTAGCATTCACCGAGAGAGGCTACCGAATGTTCTTTGCAACGAATCAAATTAATTTATGGAAAAAAACTTATGAAGATTAAGCTAATGATCGAATTGGAAAAAAAAAAAGAGGATTTAAAATTTATATGCAACTACCTTATTTTGTGAAGATTCCTATTGTCCACAGCGTTTGTTGATTGAAAAATATGGATATATTGTTCTGTTTTTCCTTAATAGATGAATGGTTATTAATGAGGACATAAATTATTTGTAACATAAGCTAGAAACCGTTTATTGTTTAGTTGCTACACTTAACACTATCATCTAAACCTGCACGGACAATCTATATTTTCACTATGTCATGTAAGTAGCTGCAGCCATTTGAGCAGCATGTCTTTCTGTTCTTCTCTTTTCTTATGCTCAATACATTCTCTTTGGAATGAACAGTCCAAGCTTCTCGTTACCCTTGCGAATGATGAACCAATTACCAAGCCAGGAAACACATGCCGGATACGAATTAGAAAGCTCTCCTTTATGTTTCTCCTACATGTTCCCTGTTAGCAGCATGGAAACAAAACTATGAGATTCTATCGTTTGATTCTTTCTATATTAGTATATTATGTACATGCAGCGATTAATAAAGATGTATGAAATGGAGATCACAACCTAGACAGAAACATCAACATGACACAACTATCAAAAGAGGAAATAAACCAACAAGACATGGCAAGACACAAATTGTATCTAAGTTGGCGAAAATTAGTCTGTTTGCCTGCTTATTCTGCAATATTTATTAGTGAAGACACACACAGGCTATAGCTAGCTTGACCCCAAGTGTGCTAGATATTTTAGATAATTAACTTGGCCAAATAACCAAAATCACCTGCTTTGCAAATATAGTCGCATCAAAAATAACAAGTGCACTTAAAAATAAGTAGGGATCATAAAGTTAATGCTAACACAGCTTACAAACTCCAGCGTTTCTCATTTATAAATTAAACTCCAAATTAATTAAGCCAAAGTTCATTACAGAATAGGCCAGAAAGAGACAGGGAACAATTTTTGTTACAATTCATCATTGAAATTTTGATTTGTTTGAGTACGTCTTCCTTTCTCCCTTCCTTCACTCGCTGCAATCTGCATAGGAATAAGCAATATTAAGCTCTTTGATTAGATTTTCAAAATGAAGAGCCAACCAGCGGAGACACCAATAATCAGAAGTAGATAAGTACCCCTCCTAGAAACCAAGAAGTAATTATGATGACTACTTGAAGAAGTCTATACAAAATTCAAGGTTGAACACCTTTTCTTGGGTATCTGAACCAAAAACACAAAACCCACAAACAAGTATTAGACAGAAAGAACAACTGCTTGGATGACATTAAAATTAATGAATACCTCTCGGTTGAAGCGGAAGAACTATCCTGGGTGTTAGCGTGAGTCATAGTTCCCTATTAGGAATAGATTACAAGAGAATATATTGTTGTAGCTACTTACCTTGTATATGTAGTGTAGTACAGTAGTACACAATAGCTGTAGTACGATTGTATTATGTTTCTATACACCACAGAATTGGTTTAATAATATATCAAACAGTTTATTCTCTCAATATTTCCGAAGTTCTTATTCCTTTTGACTTGGTATCAGAGCAAAGATCCGAAAGAACTTTGTCTCCTTAGTTTCTTTTCTTTTCCTTAATCGAAGGAATTGATACATAACTAAACCTTTTGTTTGGGTTTATTTTCGTCGTCCTCTACTATTAATCAAAACATGTCTTCATCTCTTTAGAGACCGACCTTGTGTCATCTCCCTATCAATCCAAACCAGTCAGGTCTTCGTCTCTTCAGGCCCACTGTTCCAAAAACAGCCAGACTGACCTCAGACTGGTCCTCAGTTCACAGACTGCTGTCTCTTCTCTTGCCCAGTCAGCGTCGTCTTCAGCCCAAGATCACCGCCGCTCCTCTCATCAATCCAGATCGGCTTCGTCCTCCCTTGATTACCTGCCCAGTGTCGTTCTTTGGTTACAAGCCCGGAATCCCATGATTACCAGACCGGCGGCGGCTTCTTCTTCTCCACCAGTGTCCTATGTAACTAATGCCAATGATGAGGCCTTTCCTGTGTTAGGGTCAGGGTTAGAGTCAGTTCGTATTACTCCCACCTTAGAACTTCATAATCTGTTATATGTGCCTGACTTGTCTCATTATTTGATATCTGTTCCACAGTTGAATACTGAGTCTCAATGTTCCGTAACCTTTTATCCTATGTATGTGATTTTTCAGGATCTTCTCACCAGGGAGATAATCGGTCGGGGGTATCTGAGGGGCAGGTTGTTCTATCTGGATCAGACATACGCAAGGTAGAAACCAGGAGCACAGTCCCGCGCCGCGCTTTGACTTCGAATTTTGATAAGCCAAGTGAAATTTGGTTGTGGCATCACAGTTTAGGGCATCCATCTCTTAGTCTTATGAGAAAAACCATGCCTACTCTGTTTATTGGTGTGGATGAGTCTATTTTATATTGTGAAACATGTGTTTTGGCCAAGAGTCATCGTGCTACTTATTCTCCTAGTATTTATAATAAAAGTATTATTCCTGATTCATTTTGATGTTTGGGGACCTTCTAGAGAGCCTATTGTATCGGGTATGAAATACTTTGTGTTGTTTATTGATGATTGTATGGGTTGCTCTTCTTAAAACCAAAAATGAGGTCTTTCCAGCCATTCAAACTTTTCCAGCCTTTCAAACTTTTCGTACTCTTGTTCAAACACAATACCATAACAACATTAAAGTCCTTCGTTCTGACAATGGGGGAGACTATGTTAATCATGTTTTCCAAGAGTTTTTTCAAACCCATGGGATTGTTCACCAAACCACATGTCCACAAACACCAGAACAAAATGGAGTGTCCGAAAGGAAAAACAGTCATTTACTTGATATGGTTCGTGCCCTTCTTTTTAGTGCTCATATGCCTAAGTATCTTTGGGGCGATGTTGTACACGCTTCCTCTCATCTTATCAATCGTCACTACACCAAAAACTGCATCACACGACGGTGAAAAAAAGTCTGATTTGAAGACTCACCGTCGTCTATCTCGATGTTGTCTGATGAAAAATCAAACGACGGTGAATTCACCGTTGTATGATACAAAGTCAGTCGACATATATTTCTTAATATCGTTGTCCAAGAACTCGACAGATGCCGGACGCACCCATGTGCAACACTTGTGTGCAGCAGTTCACACAACAGAATTTGCTTTTATGCCGTTGTGGGTTGAATTTTCATACAACAGTTTTGTAGTTTAGCTGTTGTGTGATTAAAAGCAAGACAACTGTGTTCTAGTATTTTCTGTTGTATGAGCTTAAAACTAGACGACGTTACTTATTGAAATCCATTGTGTGATACCTATCAATGCATTGTGTGAATACCCAGAATTTTTTGGTTCAGACAACATTGATTGACATTTCTGAAAATCTGTTGTATGATTGCTTCAAACATCCATTCTCTGAATTGATTTGTACATTAATTTGATCCATTCTACCTAATGAACAGTGACTATATCTTTCAAGCCATTCATCATAATCCAACATTCTATACATAAACTGCCTTTCCCAAACAAAGTTGTCCAAATTTCAAGCCAACAATAAAAGAAGAAAAACATTCCTAACTAGCTACGCATGAATCAAAAGCTGATATAACATCTTTTCGCTTCAACAAAACCTTCATGTGCCACTTTATCAAGCATCTTGTGCACTATATTCTTATTTGCATCACCTCCAAGTTTGTTTTGAAGCTTCTCAAGTTAGCACATATTGCAGCACCAGAAGAAATGTTCCTATTTGTTTGTGGTGTTGAGTAGAACAAATCCGAATGGTTCTTCTAGGATTTGGATATTGGAGTGCGAAGAACCATTTCCTCTATACCTACATCTTCACCATTCAAAATCCTGCACAAGGTTTCCCATCACTTATCAAATACTGAATTGCCAATACATGTCATAATAATTCGATGTCGGTAGATAAGTCAAACTGATGATTGTATCAGCTCAGATAGAGAGGTACATTTGAACATTATACACATTTAATTAATGAGACAAAGAAGCAAATCGTAATCTACCAATGAGACTAAGCAACTTAAATGATAGAGCAAATCAGAAAAGAAAAGTCCTTCTGAGTGCATATTTCAGAGTCCTGGAGCACACTTTTACAATCACCTCACCGAGTGCTTTCTATTATATAATATATTCACTATCATGAGAGCAACTCTTAATTTCGATTGTAATTGAAAGAAGAATGCACTCCTGTGTTACGAATTTGATGCAGGAGAAAAGAAGTGAGTTTTGGCTATTAATAATAGTGTGCTTAGGATAGAAATCTTAGGAAATATAATAGTTTCAGAAGACAAAAAAGGTTTATAGATGCATTAGTTTCAGAGAACTTGGAGGAGTAGAGAGGAGAGAGGACGACAAGGTAGGGGAAGAGATATTAATACACCAAGTCTTTCTACAATACTTTTCATCAATGCCAATCTGATTTGCCTTACAAGATATATATGACCCTATGTATAGGCTTAAAATACCTTAGGTGGACTTAATAAGAGACTTATCAAATAAGAACACTCTTGGACACCTTACAGACTTCTAGCCCTAAGAACAGAAAAAACCCAAGAAAAATAAAAATAAAATCTTCGTAGAACTCAACATTTAACTCTAAGAATATCCCAATCAATTTCATTATCAGGCATCAGCTTTTAGACTCTTAAACTACCATGGGGACTTGTCTTTGGACCAAAGAGAACTTAGTTTTAGAGTTGAGCAAATAAGCTTAATCTTGGGATTTCAAAAGGGTAGTTATTTTGTAACCAAAGCTGTACCTACTCTATCATGGTGTTGCTGTCTAGTTAATTGTAAATGGCTATGGCTTCATTGTATTACACAAAGTGTTACACACTACTTAGCCCTCAGTTGAGTATATCTTTATTATTTTCAACATTTTTGTCCCTCAGTCATGGCCAGCGAATCAACCAAAAATCTCTAGTAGCGATGAACGTCATATATATATATATATATATATATATATATATATATATATATATATATATTCCAAAGTAGAGACAATTTACCCTCTTTCTTTCAAGGAGAATTCCTTCACCAGCTAACTCTATTTCAGTAGCTGCAGTTCCAGGAAGAATATGGGCTATCATTCCACACTGCCTGACAATGAAAAGCATTGAAATTATCATGACCAAGAGACTAGAACAAAGAACCAAAAAAAATCAAAACATTAAAGTTCTCATAGGTGTCCTCTTTTCTATACTAGGACACAAATTATGTCCTCAAAGTTCTGGAAATGGAGTCATTCAATCCATAAGAGGACACAAAAAATACGCTCTTATATTATCAAAACTGCATACATATAACACATCAAACAGTTTCTCTGTTTACCTTTCAACTGTTAGTAATATATATATTACAACTTTACCTTGTTCTCTTTTCTTCTCATGCTAATTAGTATAACAACTGATGCTACAAACTAAATAGCAAATCCACTAACTGCTGCTATTACGGGAATGAGTACATTGGCTTTCTTCCTTTTCCATGATATTGCTGCACATATGTTTTTATTTTCTCCAACCCTAGGATGAATAAGGTTGATACATATCAGTCATGGAAATTTAGTCGACAATATAGTATTCAATTTGT
This sequence comes from Rosa chinensis, assembly GCF_002994745.2. Lineage (NCBI taxonomy): Eukaryota > Viridiplantae > Streptophyta > Magnoliopsida > Rosales > Rosaceae > Rosa > Rosa chinensis. Next base: position 49,343,519 of record NC_037091.1, read on the forward strand.
ATAGTATAAAAACAACGCCAAACAGTATAGAACTTTTTCCACATCAATAATATAAGATTGCAACCGAAAACAGAAGGAAATACTTTGAATATATTAGATAATGGCTTTGGACAGAAACAGACCTTAAAAATAATGATCCACTTGTCGATTTTTCAATAAGCATACTCGAAAGTGAACCATTTGAGCTTGTTCTTCTCCAAGTTACTGCAGAGATAGAGCAAATTTATAAACCTCTTCTAAATAAACAAGTATCTGCAGTAACAATTCAAATCAAAATACTCAAGACTTTCAGGTTTGGCAATTTAGTCAGAAATTCAGGTATTGAGTCAGTTAATCTATTGTTAGATAAATTTCTAAATCCAGTCATATACATACATTAATTTATAAATTCAAGTACTAATTACTAATTTATATATGCACAAATAATGTCAACTATTGCTAAGTTATCAAGCTTGGAATACTTACAAAGATGTAACAATTCATGATTGGATATATATATATATATATATATATATATGAAGTTTTCTCTCCTATCAAATCCACTTGAGGACAAGTCCCTAATTGCAAGTTTCAAGTAACTCATTAAGTGAGTCATGGTGATATTAGGATCCCCTGCAGTAAACAGATTGAAAACACCAAATTTGTTCAAAATCCAAGTTTTAGTCTCTTATATTAATTGTTGCTATCATTCCCCTTGAATCTTTACCAGAAAGAAGAACCCAAGCAAGCAATCATTTTAAGTCCAGTTACTAAGAAGCATTAAACTCTAATTCTTTTCCTTAATTCCTTGAACTTTCTTAAGCATACGTCAAGAGTTCAATTTCAGTTACGTATCAAACAACCTAAAAGAGAAGATAATATATTACCTACAGATATGGCCGCTGTGCTCCTTTTGTAACTGTACAAAATTCAAAGATAGGCAGTTAGGTATGCAACTTACTCAACTTCTTTACAACCATAGCAAAACAACAGTAACAGAAAATAAAAAGGTTAATTGTTTCTTAAGTTATTCACTCCTTAATTAAGGAATCCAAAGCAAGAAAATGAAGTTGAGAGTGAAGAACAGGTAGAAAACAAAAACAGTAAGATTAATTACAAAAATCTACAGATTCTATGGCTCATCAATCATTATCAACTCCAGGCTTTAACGTTTTTCCTCACAAGCACATTTAAGGGTTAATACTAAAAATCTAACATTTGAATTGTAGTTACAATTAAGCTGCACAGTTACTTTACGTATATGCATGTGGGAAACCTTCAACACTCACTTAAAGGAAATTCACACATCCAGCTCATAACACTATGATTTCACGGACAAAAAATGGGGTTGTAGCTACAACTACCATCAACACAAGTATTTTTCAATTGAAAGAGAGAACAAATTAAAAGCTAGAACAATAGCAGCTGAAACTTGGAAATAATAACCCAAAAAGATATTGGAATTTAAATTGACACGGAAAACAGAAACTGAAATAAACCAAAAAGTGATCGTATCAAAACATTATAGTTAAGTTTTGGGATGTGAGAAATCTTAGGCCATTCGAGGCCAGTCTCCTTGGTGCATCTTTCCTTGAGCAGAGGGCATCTCCTAGTGGAGAGTACCTTCAATTTGGTAAGGCTTTTCATAGCATCTAGTCCAAGCAGGTACTGGAGATTCTTACAGAACCAGATAGTCAGAGCCTCAAGAGATGTAAGATTTCCCAACTACTCAGGAAGAGCCTCTAGTCCCTTAAAATAATATATCCAGAGAGATTTTAAACAAGTAAAGTGCTGAATTTGTTGGGACATAGACTTGACCTTAGGTCGCACAGATATAATACTGAAATTGATACTAGACAAGAGCAATCAGTTATTTCTAGATTCTGAAGAGAGGTGCATAATTGAAGCCCACTCGGTAGGCTTAATAATCTCTGAACACCAATAATTGATATTAGATTATTACATTTCATTACCTGCAATTACTGAAAAGAGTTGCAGTAGTCGAGCCCAACTAGGCTTGATAATCTCTCACACGATCTGATATCCAATCTCCGGAGAGACGACATGCACTGTGTGATTGGAATTGACATCAGATGATGTCAGGGCAATCCCTTATGCACAAGTGCTGAAGAGAGGTGCAGTTATCAAGCCCAATTCTAGGCTTGATAATCCCTGACAACTCTAGATGTTCAATTCACGGAGACGGAGAGATGCGATGCCCGGTGTGATCTAAATCGACTCTAGGCTGGGGCAGAAGAAATACACTAATCGAATAGAACCCAACTAGATTGGTCAGAACCCAAATCCCCCATTTCAACAGAATGAAAAACCCCCAAATTGAACCCAACTTGAACCCTAATTGAGTAGAACCCAAATCGAATAGAATCTAAATCTAGACTTTGAAAGATGGTGATTTGTGATGGCTAAGTGTTTAGAGAAGATGATGAAGAAAAGCTCTAGATTTTGATCGAAGTGAAGGAAAGCTCGGGGTTTCTCTCTCAGACATGAAAAATGGCCAAGGCATTAACTTTGTTTAAGCGTGCCCTCGAGTTGGCTAAGGCAATAGGCATTAACTTTTGTTTAAGTGTGCCCTCGAGTTGGCTCAGACAGACAACGTATAGATACGTTTACGTTGTCTGATTTGTTACTTAGCTGAGGGAATAAAAGATTGAAATTTCCCACCTTTGCAATCAAAATGTTAGGTTTCGTGCTTAGGCTAGTCATTGCTCATTCACACAACAGAAATAGTTCATTCTGTTGTTGGAACTTGCAAGCATAACAAACAATTGAAGCCAAATTTTCTCGTTTTGGGGGGAATGAATGTCATTTTGGAGCCATCTCCAAATTTTGGTACTCACTTGCACAACAGGACATTAAAAACCATTGTATGATGATTTCCAGGTATACTCCTACAACGGAAGTAACTAAACTGTTGTCCAATTTAATAGCATCTAGGGTATAATTTGGAGCCAAATTTGACTCAATGGTAGGAGGGAAATATGCCGGTCTTTTTCTTTCATTCAGACAACAGATAATCTCTCTTTCTGTTGTGCCATCACCTCCTAACTAGAAGTTTTAGAATTTGAGCATCTTTATACAACGAAGATTTATTAAATGTGTTGTATGATTCAATTGTCGTTAACAGACAACAGAGGATTTGTTCTCCGTTGTGTGATGCAGTTTTTGGTGTAGTGCGTCTTCCATCTAGTGTCCTTCAGGGAAAAATTCCATTTGAGGTTCTTACATCTCATGTCTCCTTACCTTTTTTTCATAATCTTCCAGCTCGTGTCTTTGGTTGTGTTGCTTTTGTTCATATTCCTAAACCCCAGAGGTCTAAGTTGGATGCCTGAGCTCTTAAGTGTGTGTTTGTTAGCTATGGAGGCTATCAGAAAGGGTACAAGTGCTATCATCCACCTCCAGAAAGTACTACGTCACTATGGATGTTACTTTTTTTTTAGGACATGAGCTATTTTTCCTCTTCAGATACAGCTCTTCAGGGGGAGAATTCATATTTTGAAGAGCTGTATCATGGAGAGGGGGAGGAATCAGAAGGAGGAGCAGAAGTCACACAGCGAGGAGGTATTTTGACGGATCCAGTTAAGACTATTAGCTCGCCGCCACCTCCAGCATCAGAAGCTCCAGACATCCAGGCACCAGTTTCAATCACTAAGAATGAGGTTGAAAACACAACTGCCCCTCCTGCCATCACTTCTACCCCTGACCCATTGCTTCCTGGTACTGAAGATCACCCGTTTGAGGTATGTCCATCCATTGGTACTAGTAGTAGTGAGTCTAATGTTGAGAAATATGTGTTACCAAATAGGACCACTCGAGGTCAATCAGCCAAAAGATATGAACCTACTCTCATTGCCAAATCAAAATACCTAGTAGCCAACTATATGTCTTCTAGGAGGTTGTCTAAGTCATATGAATCATTTGTGAATCAAATATCTGCTGTATCAGTACCTAACAAAGTGCAGGATGGGTTGGGGGATCCAAAGTGGAGGAAGGCAATGGAGGAAGAGATGGAGGCATTGCAGAAGAACAATACTTGGCAACTTGTGCCTCCACCACCAGGCAAGAAGGTTGTAGGTTGTCATTGGGTGTTTACCGTGAAGCATAATGCAGATGGATCAGTGAATCGGTACAAAGCATGCCTTGTAGCAAAGGGGTTTACTCAGGGGTTTACTCAGACGTATGGTATAGACTACGATAAAACATTTGCTCTTGTTGCCAAGATGAACACTATTCGGGTTCTGCTCTCATTTGTTGCTAGTTTAAACTGGCCACTTCGGTAGTTTGATGTCAAGAATGCATTTCTTCATGGAGAGTTAGTTGAGGAAGTGTACATGAGCCTTCCACTTGGGTATGTAGTTGCTTCCCCTGGTGATTTTGTATGCAGATTGAGAAAATCTCTGTATGGTCTCAAACAGTCACCTAGTGCTTGGTTTAGAAGATTTTTACAGTTCATGCGGAAGGTTGGTTATAAACAGAGCAACTCAGACCATAAATTGTTCCTCAAGCATCAACAAGGGAAGGTAACAGCTCTAATTATTTATGTGGATAATATGGTAAATACTGGCAATGATACTGTTGAGATGGATAGACTACAGAGACAGCTAGCCTCTGAGTTTGAGATGAAGGACTTGGATGAACTTAAGTACTTCTTAGGAATTGAGGTAGCGATGGGGGAGAGAAGGAATCTATCTATGCCAGAGGAAGTATGTCCTTGACTTGTTGACAAAGACGGGTTTGTTGGATTGCAGACCTGTTGATACTCCTATTGAGCAGAACCATTGTTTAACTGAGTATCCTGACCAGGTACCTACTGATCGAGCTCGATATCAGAGGTTGGTTGGGCGCTTGATTTATTTGGCTCATACTAGACCAGATGTTGCATGTGCAGTAAGTGTGGTGAGTCAGTTCACGCATAACTCGAGTGAGAGTCACATGGATGCTGTTGTGCGAATTTTGAAGTACTTGAAGTCAGCACCAGGAAGGGGAGTGCTATTTTCTAAACATAACAACATTCTTGAGGTTTGTGGCTTCACAGATGCAGATTGGGCTAGAAATATTACAGACAGGAGGTCAACATCAGGTTACTTTACCTTTGTGGGAGGTAATTTGGTTACATGGAAGAGTAAGAAACAGAAAGTTGTGGCACGTTCTAGTGTTGAGGCCGAGTATAGAGGTATGGCTCACGGAGTGTGCGAATTGTTGTGGCTGAGAAATCTATTACGTGATCTGGGTTTCAAACTCAAAAATACCATGCAGTTATATTGTGACAACAAGGCAGCTATTAACATATCACAGAATTCAGTACAACATGATCGTACTAAGCATGTGGAGGTTGATCGTGTCAGGACCCACCCCGGAATTTCCCTCCTAACTCCAAGATGGACCTGCGGGGCCCACTTTTCGGGAAAATTCGACATAACTTCCCCTAAAAGTGGACAACCCTAAACCTGCTGAAAACACTTCTAAGTATAATAAATTTCAGTGCTTGAAGCCACCCTGCTTCCTAGCAACAATCCGCAAATTTCCAAGTATGAACACCGTACTACACAAACATAACCACTTATATAAATTACAACCCAGCAAATCAAATCTTTCAACTTCCTCCAATATTATACAACTCCCATACACTCATAATTATACAAATGTAAAAATCCAACCTTTTAAGGTAATCAGAGCAATCTATAGAACACACTTGAAATATGATACATAAGGTAGGTTAATAAATAACCTACTGAGGATAGATGGCAAAGTTGGTGCTAGCCTCAACTCCTAAGCCGGTCAGCAACGCTGCGATCTGGGCAATTGAAACCAAAGGGCCCAGGGGAAAGTACATAAAAACGTTAGCGTGAGTGGACAAAATAAATAAGCATAACGGAAGAAGAGTTTATACTTTCCCGCATTTATTCACTTAAAAACCGATGCATGCAACAATTAGAAAACACATTTAGCTTTAAATCTAAGAATCTCAAAACGGTAAACCGACTAGCCTCGCTAGTCACAAGATACGAAAAACAAATATATTGTAAATTCGAAATCTCGTTTTTCAAGAAGACAAGACCAGCCTCGCTGGCTATAATGAAAATCAGACTAGCCCCGCTAGTCAAGCAATGAGAAAATATGGGGAAGAAATTTCACCATACGAAAGAAGAGAGCCTCCCAGGCTCGGGTCAGAGTGTCCCACACTCTGGAGCATCTCATGCTCTGCTCTTACTCACCCATGAACACATAGTAAGCAGGGAGGAGTACTAATAGGCTAGCTAGCAATAAAATATAGCGACCCAGGTATGGTGGGTAAAAACCATTCAAATCCAATAAATCTATAAGGCTTCCCCATGTCCCACAAATAAAGAAAACACGGGTACGATTCCCAACCGTACCCAGAAATTCTAGTAAAAAGTCGTATAAATCAACAGCGTGTCCCACACGCTAAAAGAATAATTAGATTATCAATAAGGCAGTCCCAATGCCAAAATCGAAAGTCAATAAATAAATATGAAGATTTACTCCATCAAAAACTCATTTCGAAATAAAATCTCAAATCGACGAATATAAATATAATATAAATAGTATAAATCCGGAAATCACATCGGAAATAATAATTCGTCGAATAGGATTATAAATCATAACCAACTTCGGAAGCAAATCACTATCGAAATCAATTATATGGGATAAAGCGAAATCAATCTCCAAAAATAAATCATACGCTCGAAATGTAATATGTCAATTAAATAGAACATACTTTAATAAATAAATGCATGCATCATTTATTTGGAAACAAAAGTCCACTCACAGTGTACGGCTAAGCCTGTCGTCGATCCAAACCCTCCTCGAGGGAATCCTCCTCACGTCCTGTACAATATAACGTTCGTAAACCCATAATTACTGAATGAACAACTAAATTACGATAAATAAAACCAAACCCTAACATTGTCTTTATATGCCCAAAACCTCCCAATCTTCTTCACCAATGTTATTCCCTTAATGTATGGGCTTTAGGGTAGAATCAAGGAAATCCGATGGATGGATTCCTCGTAATTCAATTAACAATTTCCACCCTTGAACAAACATCAAAATCCATACTCACTCTTCTCCAATTCTATCCCAAAACTGCAATTATGAAACTAAATGTATAATTGGTTATTTAGCTCAACAACATAAGTTAAAGACCGGCCAAACACCATCTCACGCGCCACCAACAGTGGAATTTGGCAGCCGGTACCAACCTCCACAACCGGCTGCCAAATTCCATGTACAGCAACAACTCAACACACTGATCAATTTTCTCAACTACAACACATCCAAATTTTACCTGGAAATAGTCGAATCCGGCCGACGAAGATAACCCAGAAAACTCAAGAACCCTAGATTGTCGATTCGGTCTCTCCACGGCAAATAGGAATGCAAGTCCTCAGGGGAAATGATCTCCGTTGAAAACCGAGCCCTCGACGCCGGTTTGGTGACCGGAGATGGCCGGAATCGCCTGAAATCGGCAAGAATAGCGAATTGCTACAGTAACCTTCCCAGCTCAAAATCGAGCTCCTCCGACCAAATCTCTACAAAACACCACCACATATGCAACAAGGGGAAGGAGGCGAGTTTGGGGATAGCCGGATTTCGTCGTGGGTCGGCCGGAGGGGGAAGAAATCGAAGGAAGAAAATCGGGGCCGAAGGGGAGGAAGGGTCGGGGAAGAAGAAGAGAGAGTTACTGAGGGCTAGGTAGAATTTCCGAAAATGGAAATCTACCAACAGTGACTTTCATATATATATAAATTACCATGAACAGTAACTTTTACATTTTCGGCCATAACTTTCACATACTGAGTCCAATTTTTACGCACCGCATATGCATGCGCAGTTTAAAGTCCTCTACAACTTCTATGAAGGAAATTTTCTCATAAATGGCCCCGAACAAAAGTCAACCTTTTAGGGCCACTAAAGTATCGATAAAAAGTAAAAATTAATAGTAATCGACATTTGCCGTCTAAATAGTGAGTAAATCGTTAATTATAGGTTCGGGACGTAACAGATCGTCACTTTATAAAGGAGAAGTTAGAAGCCAAAATTATTAGCTTTCCTTTTATTCCAACTGAAGAGCAACTTGCAGATATACTTACCAAAGGAGTTTCTAGGAAGGCGTTTTATGACTCACTAAGCAAGTTGGGCATGGTTGATGTATATGCGCCAACTTGAGGGGGAGTGTTAGCGTGAGTCATAGTTCCCTATTAGAAATAGATTACAAGGGAATATATTGTTGTAGCTACTTACCTTGTATATGTAGTGTAGTATAGTAGTACACAATAGTTGTAGTACGATTGTAATCTGTTTATATACACTACAGAATAAGTTTAATAATTTATCAAACTATTTATTCTCTCAATATTTCCCAAGTTCTTATTCCTTTTGACTCTGGGGTCATATCCAAAAATATTGTGAATTGATCGAAGCAAAAGACTAAGAATGCTAACATACTCAGAATCGATCACCCTGTATTCAAGAACAGTGCAAGAACAGAATTAATAGAGCATAATTGATAATTGATAGAGAGAGAGAGAGAGAGAGAGAGAGAGAGAGAGAGAGAGAATATACATTTCATTGATCTTTTCAATCGTTATGAGGAGAACGTCGAAAGAGCAGAACATGATGGAGGCACCGAGAATGAAAACTGCAATAGTTTTTGCTTTTAGTGGGAGAACCTTAATTGTTCACGTAATCCTCACAACTGCTTGGACCATTACTCTTTTACCCTTCTTTTATTTAATTGATTTACTGTGAAGTTTGATAAAGAGAAGGGTATTTGCAGGGTTTTTGAAAATTTAACCATAAGCCTTATTGGCTTAATTAATACTGATATAACCGTGTTAGAGTTGTCCGATTAATCTAGCTAGAGGATTCTTATTCACTAAAATTCCAGTCTTTTCATAGACCAAGCCATTTTGATTAGGAGAGGCTGATTATGTAGAAAAGTTCTAAAATACATTAATATACTGGCACATTAAGCACACGTTTACTTATCTGAAATGAGAATAGAAATAAAATGAATTATTTCGATGTATGTACTAACATATATAAGTATTTTCTCCTGCTTTTACTAACATATATAAGTATGACAATTATTCAAATATATGAGATTCCTACATTTACTAACATATATAGGTATTGGAATGGGTGTGGGTCTCATCTCATTATCAGAATTCGATTCCTGAATAACCCTTAGTTTGATAACCACCTGGGTTCGGGGGTTTGGGTTTAAGAATGATTCTCATACCGATTCTTTCCTTCTCTCATTCTAGTTGTCTCCGATTCATGACTTCTTCCGTTCCAGTTGTCTTCGATTCATGCATTTTTCATTTCAATTAAGTAAACATGTCATACATAGATTTAGTTAGATACAGAGGTAGAATACTATCAAGCTAGTCTACCAATGTATAGAGTCAGTTTACCTCAAAATTGAATTAATTTACTTAATATATCGGTACACTAATGTATCGTAGACAAACTCAATTTTTTACTGAAAGATAAAAAATAATTGATTCGATCCATCCATAACATACGTCATTACCAAAAGTTTACTTTTCGTGAATAGAAAGCAGATGGAAGAATAAAAACATATTAGCTGGCAGAAGTCACCGAACAAATTACGTGGCCAAAAATAATTGTGGATAATTAAACCAGCCCATGACAATTTACTGAGGCCATTACGACCCAAACCAATTAAGCAAACACAGCACCGAAGTAAAACCAACGCCGTACATTGTGACAGCACACAAATACCTCTTCTCTCTCGCGGCAACACCTTGATCGAGAATGTTTATCCGTTCGGAGGCAAGCCATTGGATCGTTGAAACTTTGAGGTACGTTGACTTAATTCCGTTGAGTTTTTCACATTCTTGGTTAAGTGAATTCCCCAAGTTCTTATTTTAGGGGTTTTGCTTTCTATGTAGTTTTGATTAATGAGTTACTAGCAAGACTGAAACTCCAGTCTCTTCGTAAAATCATAAATCATATATTTTGTTTAGGAGAGGCTAGTTCAGGGGTGTTCTTCTTGACCATCTTTCAGGAATTTTTTTTTTTTTCTTTCTATAGTTGGAACATGATAGTTTAACTTAGTTAAGATTGAATAGAACAACGAATTTGCAAAGTGCTATTATAGCTTTTTATTTGATACAATACATTAGTACATTCAATGTTTCAACAATCCACCTGGAATATCAGCTGACTTTCTTGTAGAAATGGACGACAAACGGCAAAGAAGTTTAAGAGTATTCATTAGGATTGGCCAAGAGGTAGCCTTCAACAAGCTTGAAGAGGTGGGACGCCTTCTCTTTTCCAGCCTTAACATGCTCTTCCTTGATCTCCACGTCACCTTTGGTGTGGTAGTTACTGGTGCTCTTGATGATGGATCCTCCATCGGAAGATGCCACCAATTTGGTCTCGTAAGAGATCTTCTCAATCTTGTCGGACAAGGCATCTCCTTCGACTAAACTGTAGCTGTAGACAAAGTTGTCTTTGTCAATCCCATCGATCTTGTGTGTCACAGAGCCGAACTGGCTGCCTTCACCAAAGGAGATCTTCTTGATGGTTCCTACACCTCCATCTCCTTCGATGATTTCAGCACACTTAACTGCTTGTGGAGCAATCTTGGGGATGAGATTGTCGGCATCAAGGATAAAAGCCTTGAACAATCTTGGTGGTGGGATGACGGATGTGAACTCGGTTTCATAAGTGAACACACCCATTATCAGCTTATGAGTTGGAAAATGATCAAAAGGAAAGAAGAGTAAAAAGGAAATTGGTGTTTAGGCACTAGAGGAGGTTTTGAGTTGTGAGAGGAGAGAATGCTACGGGTGGTATTTATAGGTTACTCAAGGGATGTGTTATTATGACTTATGAGGTTGAAGTTCACCTATATGGAGACCAGTTGGTGTGAATTAAGAGTGTCCCTGTAGATGCAAGCAGTACTACTTACTATTCCAGAATGGTCAAACAAAGCACCCCAGTCCCAATTATTGTACGTACCAAATTGGCTTTGGACGGTTTAGTTGACAAATAGATAATGGGTCAGGTTCTAGATGTTCTTCTAAGCAATGTCTCTTTGAATTTTCAGTTTACACAAATAATGTCGGGCAGCCAACATTGGCTTTTCCATTTCAGTTTTCTTTGTTTCTAGACTTTGCTCATTCTGATGGTGTTGCTCTACTTTGCTTATATTGACTGCAAAGCTCGAGCTATTAGCTAGTAGCTAGTACTTCACAATCAAAAATGCAAGTCTAACCGTTAAAATCAGTGCTTCGTTTTCCACGTTACGATGACAATTTGGGTTTTTCACATCATAGAATCAGCCATTTGAGGCGGCATCTTAGACTTGAACAATAGTTCGCATAGAAATATTAATTCTTTGAACATTCCCCTGTTTGAGCTCATGCTTTGATCTTCAGGGGGTGAGCTTCATCCTTCCTTTAAATACCACCTCCAGAGCTCATACTCTCTCACACCAACATCAATATTCTCTTAGCTTCTTCCACATTACAATCTTCTCATTTTAAGCTCTTTAATCTTCATCATGGGCGTATTCACTTATGAAACCGAGTTCACCTCTGTCATCCCACCACCAAGACTCTACAAGGCCTTTGTCCTTGATGCTGATAACCTCATCCCCAAGATTGCACCACAGGCTGTGAAGAGTACTGAAATCGTTCAAGGTGATGGAGGTGTTGGAACCATCAAGAAGATTCACCTCGGTGAAGGAAGCGAATACAGCTATGTGAAGCATCAGATTGATGGACTTGACAAAGACAACTTTGTGTACAACTACAGTATAATTGAAGGTGATGCCATCGGAGACAAAGTTGAGAAAATCTCTTACGAGATTAAGTTGGTGGCATCTCCAAGTGGAGGCTCCATCATCAAGAGCACCAGCCACTACCATTGCAAAGGTGAGGTTGAGATCAAGGAAGAGCATGTCAAGGCCGGAAAAGAAAGAGCCGCTGGTTTGTTCAAGATCATTGAGAACCACCTTTTGGCCAACCCTGAGGCCTACAACTAAATCAAACTATGATAATGCTACTGCATTACACTGTGTCGTTGTGTCATGTTCTTTATATATTTGGTGTGGCTTTGATATTCATTTCCTTTTCTATCGTACCAAGCCAGAGATTGTTTTGGCTTGCAGTCGCAGTGATGATGAATTGTAACGTATTACATTTCATTTGATTCAGTAAAGAATAAAATGTATGATCATCTTTATACTTATTAGCGGTGTTTAGTTTTTGACCTTATATTTGTCAGTGCTTGGCCTGTAAGTGTGTAGCTGTAAGAAATTCATGAGCTATTTCTGCAAACAGATTAGATGGGTTAGAAATGCAACATTTATTGTATTTTTAACTGGTTGATGTGAGACTTTATTTGAGTTGTTTCTATTTTTTCCAGGAACATCATTTTGAGGTTCGAAATGCAGTAATTATGATGGAAGCTAAAGGAACATATACCAGCAGGGATGGAGTCAAGTGTACCCTGAATGAAGTGGTATATATGATCTGGTAAAGAGTTATCTGGTTAATGACCACTCAAAGTCTTTATAATTGTTAATTAATTTTTAATATAACAGTAGTAGAGTTGGCTAATCTGGCTTAGATGTTGACATGAATACAGTTTTCTATTTAAGTAATGGAATAGTAACAAATTTTAGTCTTTTCAAAATATCATAACCATTTTGATTCAAAAAGGATGACTCTTTATAGAAAGATAAGGAATGATAGACTCGATCGCTACATACAATCTGTCGTTACCAAAAGCTTTTACTGATGGTGAGTCCAACTTTCAGCAAATTATATCGAGCACAAGTTTGCCATCACTGATTTCTTCATAGTTCTGACTGTTTGGACTTCTACCAATGCTACCTCTAGAACTAACTGGCCTAAATACTCTGAAGTCTCAAGAACTCGTTTCTGTTGCAATGGTGATTTTGTGACAGTTTTTGTTTTGAATAATACTAGGTGAACAACCTTCTTAAAGTGTTTCTGGACCGTCTTTGAGGATATCTATTATAGCTGCAATTTGATAATTTAGCCTAGTAGGGAGTTATTGAACAACGAATTTCCAAATTGTGATTAAAGCTTGTTTATTTCATAGAAAATTACAACATTCAATCGCTTAATGCTCCAACTGGAACATCAGCAGAACAAATGGACAGCGAACTGATAACAATTAAGTTTAACAGTATTCATTGGGGTTGGCCAAGAGGTAGCCTTCGACAAGCTTGAAGAGGTGGGACGCCTTCTCTTTTCCAGCCTTGACATGCTCCTCCTTGATCTCCACATCACCTTTGGTGTGGTAGTTACTGGTGCTCTTAATGATGGATCCTCCATCGGAAGATGCCACCAATTTGGTCTCGTAAGAGATCTTCTCAATCTTGTCAGACAAGGCATCTCCTTAGACTAAACTGTAGCTGTAGACAAAGTTGTCTTTGTCAATCCCATCGATCTTGTGGGTCACAGAGCCGAACTGGCTGCCTTCACCGAAGGTGATCTTCTTGATGGTTCCTACGCCTCCATCTCCTTCGATGAGTTCAGCACACTTAACTGCTTGTGGAGCAATCTTGGGGATGAGATTGTCGGCATCAAGGATAAAAGCCTTGAACAACCTTGGGGGTGGGATGACGGATGTGAACTCGCTTTCATAAGTGAACACGCCCATTATCAGTTTTTGAGTTACTCGGAACTTAAAAGATGATCAAAGGAAGAGTAATATAAGAAATGGTGTTCTGAGAGAAAAGAGAATGTTGTCTAATATTTATAGAGTAATTAGATAGGTTATGAGGTTGAAGGTCACCTATAGCCTGCTAGCTGGTGTAACTGATAAGTGTTCTTGTAGATATATGTTGTACTATTCTTTTAAATTAGCCAAGACGGTCAAAGAAAGCACCCCAACCCCATTTAATTTAGAACCCAATTGTATTAAAGAAAAAGAGACTTGGCTTCTAGATTGTCTTATTCTAATTCATGTAACATAAACAATAACTAGCTTCCTTGGCAGTTTACTGAAATTGGATGACGGTCAAGATTGGCTTTTTCATTTTTCTTTGGTTTATGACTTAGCTTATTGGCTTAATGCTGCACCTACTTTTGTTTTGGCCTGTATTGACTTGCAAAAATCCAGTTCACAACCAAACTGGAAGGAACATTTAGTGAGGTTGAAAATGTCTTCCGAGACCTATTCTATCTATGTTAGCGGGGAACAGAGAAATTTATAAAAGAAATCTGTTAATGTATGCCAAATATATTGGTTTAATTTGTACCAGGGATAATCTACTGTAAGTGCAGAAGTAAATTTTTCTGATCTAATTCATTCATCCTTTTTGAAAATCACTATAAGTACCTAACAGTTGACATCTAGCTGATTGCTGCGGTGTTGATCGAATTCATCGTTGTATGTCTGACAAACTGATGATACGATATATAATCATCATACCTTAATGCCTTCCATGTTTAACATATATAATCATCAATTCATCATAACATGTTCAGGGCCGGAAAAGAAAGAGCCGCTGGTTTGTTCAAGATCATTGAGAACCTCCTTTTGTGGCCAACCCTGAGGGCTACAACTAAATAGAACTATGATAATGCTACTGCATTATACTGTTCTGTTGTGTCCTGTTCTTTTTTGTCATTTGGTATCGCTTTGATAGTTTTTCCCTTTTGTTCTCTACCAATCCAGGGATTGTTTTGGCTTGCACTTTGAGTGATGGTGAATTGTAATGTTACATTGGTTTTCATTTGAAAAGTAAAGAATAAAACGTATGATCCTATTTATACTAATTTGTGGTGGTGTTTAGGTTTTTTTACCTTCTATTTGGCAATGCTTTGGCCTGTAAGTGTGTAACCGTAAGAAATTCATGAGCCATTTCTGCAAACTGAGTAAATGGGTTACATATGCAACATTAATTTATTGCATTTTTAACCAGTAAATGTGAGAATTTTATTTGAGTTGTTTCTATTTTTTTCAGAAACATCATTTGGAGATTCGAAATGCAGTAACTATGATGGAAAGCTAGAGGAACATATAGCAGTAGGGAGGGAGTCAACTGGACCCTGAATGAAGTGGTATATATGATCTGGTAGAGAGTTATCTGGTCAGTGACTGATCAAAGTCTTTAGTAATTGGTAATTAATTTTTAATATAACAGTATTAGAGTTGGCTAATCGGGCCTAGATGTGGACATGAATACAGTTTTGTAATGGTATACTAGCAAATTTCAGTCTTTTCATAATATCATAACCATTTTGGTTGGGAAAGCTGATTCTTTATCCAAAGACAAGGAAGGATAAACTGGATCACTACACACAATCTGTCATTACCAAAACCTTTTTCTGATGGTGAGTTCAAAATTTACAGCAAATTGTTTCTGGAACAAGTTTGCCGTCAATGATTCTTCATAGTGCTGACTGTTTGGACTTTTACCAATGCAACCTCTATAACTAACTGGCCTAAATACTCTGAAATCTCAGCTACTCGTTTCTGTCATGAGGGTGCTTTTGTGACAGTTTTTGACTTTTTGTTTTAAATAATGCTAGTTGAACCACCTTCTTAGGGTGTATCTGGAGTTCTGGACCATGTTTGAGGATATTTTTATAGCCGCAGTTTGATAGCTTAGCCTAGTAGGGAGTCATTGAACAACGGATATGCAAATTGTGATTACAGCTTGTTTATTTCATAGAAAACATTACAACATTCAATCTCTTAATGTTCCAACAGGAACATCAGCGGAACAAATGGACAGCAAACTGATAACAATTAAGTTCAACAGTATTCATTGGGATTGGCCAAGAGGTAGCCTTCAACAAGCTTGAAGAGATGGGACGCTTTCTCTTTTCCAGCCTTAACGTGCTCTTCCTTGATCTCCACGTCACCTTTGGTGTGGTAGTTACTGGTGCTCTTGATGATGGATCCTCCATCGGAAGATGCCACCAATTTGGTCTCGTAAGAGATCTTCTCAATCTTGTCGGACAAGGCATCTCCTTCGACCAAACTGTAGCTGTAGACAAAGTTGTCTTTGTCAATCCCATCGATCTTGTGGGTCACAGAGCCGAACTGGCTGCCTTCACCAAAGGAGATCTTCTTGATGGTTCCTACACCTCCATCTCCTTCGATGATTTCAGCACACTTAACTGCTTGTGGAGCAATCTTGGGGATGAGATTGTCGGCATCAAGGATAAAAGCCTTGAACAATCTTGGTGGTGGGATGACGGATGAGAACTCGGTTTCATAAGTGAACACACCCATTATCAGCTTATGAGTTGGAAAATGATCAAAAGGAAAGAAGAGTAAAAAGGAAATTGGTGTCTGAGAAGTAGAATGAAGTTTTGAGTTGTGAGAGAAGAGAATGGTAGGGGTGGTATATATGGATTACTCATGAGTTGAGGTATGAGCTGGTTGAAGGTTACCATTAGCTTGTAACCTTGGTGTGAGCTAGTGTCTCTGTAGAAGTTGTACTATTCTCTTGGATTATGTTCAAAATGGTCAAAGAAGGCAGCCCAATTAATTTATAATGCCCAATTGGCTATAGTAGACAGAGAGAATGGGGTCGCGTTCTAGATGGTCTTATTTCAATTTCTATTTGAATTTTTAGTAGCTTCCTTCGGTGTTTTCACAAAGTAATGTCGGGATTGGAAGTCAACATTGGCTATCCATTTTATTTTCTCTTGTACTTGCAATCAATATGTTACGTCCGAATGCTCATTTTTCCACGTTAGGATGACAAATTGCGTCTTCAAATCTTAGAATTAACAACCATCTGAGGTGCCTTCTTAGACTTGAGCCATAGATCATTGATTTTTCATTGAAAGTCTATTTTTATATGGGAACTATATTAGTTATTTGAAATATTCCCATTTCGTAGCTCAAAGTGTTTTTTTTTTTTTTTTTTTTATACCATTTCGTACGTAGCTCAAAGTTGATCTACAACCTTAACCTATAAATACCACCTCCGGGGCTCACACTTTCTCACACCGATATCAACATTCTCTTAGCGTCTTCCACATTTCAATCTTCTCATTTTAAGCTCTTTGATCATCATGGGTGTGTTCACTTATGAAACTGAGTTCACCTCTGTCATCCCACCACCAAGACTCTTCAAGGCCTTTGTCCTTGATGCTGATAACCTTATCCCCAAAATTGCCCCACAGGCTGTGAAGAGTGCCGAAATAGTTGAGGGAGATGGAGGAGTAGGAACCATCAAGAAGATTCACCTCGGTGAAGGCAGCGAATACAGCTATGTGAAGCATCAGATTGATGGACTTGACAAAGACAACTTTGTTTACAACTATAGCATTATTGAGGGGGATGCTATCGGAGACAAAGTTGAGAAAATTTCGTACGAGATTAAATTGGTGGCATCTCCAAGTGGAGGTTCCATCATTAAGAGCACCAGCAACTACCATTGCAAAGGTGAGGTTGAGATCAAGGAAGAGCATGTTAAGGCCGGAAAAGAAAGAGCTGCTGGTTTATTCAAGATCATTGAAAACTACCTTTTGGGCAACCTTGAGGCTTACAACTAAATCGAACCATGAGAATGATACTGCATTATATCATGGATAACAACAGTCTGTGTCTTGTCCTTTGGTAATTGGTGTGGCTTCGATATTTTGCCTTTTCCTTTTCATTTCTGGCAAGCCCATTTGTTTTTGCTTGCCTTTCGTTTATGGTGAATTGTAATGTTCGATTTCATTTACATAAGAATAAATCACTTTATAATCTTTGCAAATTTGCGGAGTGCCCGTTATTTTAGAATATTAAAATTATTAACTTCAGTATACATTCAAATTAAATATAAATTTATTTTTCAGACGAATCTAATCCAGCAAACCCGAAAAACAAAAAATAAACGAAGGTAATGAAACAAAATTTCATTTCATAATTTTTGCAAGGGACGCAAGTACCAGTAACAAATTATGACGTGGGTTCTACCCAAGCGAGCAGCCCTCCAAATTGCAATGGAAGTCATTAGCCTAGGTTATGAATCTTATTGATCACACATTGACCTCCGTCCAGGTAAGTACCTTGCACGGTTGCTACCCCCTCTTTTGTTGTACCTCTTACTCGTCTCTTTCTTCTTATATTTCGATATGGAACATGTATTAGACAACCGCCTATTGCCCCATCTCATGTATGATCACTACATCCCATTAACCTGGTACTAATCAAGTACATTTTCAATAAAACTAAGACTATGAGTTTAGTCAACAAGCTTAGCCGAACGGATTGTACGCAGACTTTTGCAATACCAATTTTAATCCCTACTCAATCTACTAAAATGAAAACTTAATGTAATGGTAAGACTCCTAACAATAAGACTACTTGCTCTCCTCAATCACGACCGGTACTACTGTAATCTGTGAGATACTGTGTGTTACATATACATGCCTCTTATCTATAGCTTAATCTTTGACCAACTCAACATAAAAATTGAAAGATTGAATTCCTTTACTAATATTAATTGCAGTTTGGAGGTGTGCAACTGGATATTAACACTTTGATTAAGGAGCTAGAGCGGCTAAGTGATCGAGGCAGAAGCGCATAGGCAAAATGCATATAAGGTCGGGAATTCGAGTTTATATGTACCAGAATCAAAACAAGGATACATAACTATAACTGAACCCATGCATTACCATCTCATTTCGTCCGCCATCATCAGTCACATTACTCAGTAAAATCAGTAACTAATTTTTTAGTGGAAATGAGCATGTTCCGAGATTATCATATTAAGGATAACAATCAGTATAAATGATATTACTTTGATCAGTTTGACACAATTTTCACAAGGAGAAACTCTATTGTGAGAAGTTTGGGGAAACTAACCTTAATAGATAGCATTACAACTCAAAGATAATAAATCCAGATAAATAAGATATCGTGTGAAAAGAGCATCTTGTAACACTAAATATCCTGTTCCCAGAACAAAAACCACTCAATCTCATGGCTGGCCTTGGTTGAATGTGTTTTAAATTTCAACAACACAACTGAAAATTTGTTTCCTGACTAAGTACGTATTTTTACCAATGTATAACCTACAAACCACATTTTTTTTTCATCGAGTGTTAATTACTGTTTGAACTTAAATATGGCAAGACCCACGTGGCAGACAGGTGGGTCAGGCCCACAAGGCATAATGAATGAAAATGGTTGAATAGCCGCGGAGTAATGAATGATCACAGCTAAATGGCCACGGCATATTGAAGATTTACAAAAACTAGCTGTCAAATTTGTAGCAGAAGATAATGCTTTCAGAGAGCCATTGCCAAATTTGGAGAAATCAACTTGAATGGGCATTAAGAGATCTTGTTGTTGGAATCATCAGCTTCTAAATTTAAACGATTTGAATTTTATTTGTAATCAATCTCAACAATCAAGGTTGAGATTGTGTCTTTTTCTTTATTAGTAGTGTTATCATTCACTATAAAAATGACCATAGGCATCTTTGTCTTTTTCTCTCTGCAATTTACTCTACCGTTTTTTACGTACTTGCAATTTATCTTCTTGTTCGTTACTATCCTGCATTTTATTTCCTTCGGTTTATATTTTTTTTTATTTTATCTTACTGCACTTTATTTGCTTGCACTTTAATTTATACACTTTCCACATATCATATTAAGAAAATTATAAAAATTATTATCACCAACACTATCACATCAATCACAAGTTACACAACACGAAGATTCCGGCTAGTAAACCCGATCCATGTTAAAGTTCTTGCATACAAGGGCAGAGGGAACCCCACAGCCAAGATTGATCCTTCCTCGGTTCACAATCAACTGATAGAAGTCATATCAGCGCAAACTCAGCAACATCCTAGAACAAAACCTGGAGAGTTGGCACGCTCGCATCACACGTCACCAAACCAAAATAAATTGTGTAAGCCAAAGAAGCCCTCAACCAAGGGACACGTGGCCGAAATGAATTTTTGAGCCAACAATTTTTTGGAGAGTTACAACTTTAGGTTTTTAATTTCCACAAATATCTCAAACCTCTGTATCAAAGATTTCATAGTGATGTTAGTTATTACGAGATTAAAAAATATATAGAGACCCAATTCAAAAAAATATATATATAGAGACCTCTAATTTATAGACAAAGAGTATTAAATACTGCATGAAACAATATAACAAGAAGATCATGATCAACAGAAGTTTTCTATGGTATATAGACTTCGCGAAGAGACAACACGAACATCCTAATTAAACCGATTTCATCCAAATAAATTTGTGATCAGAAACAAACTACAAAAGTCATGGATGTTCATTTACTTTTTGTGATTGATATGTGATTGATAAATCCCACATCCCACATCTCATCGACAAACTTTTCACAGACCCACTGAAGCAAGCATCTCTTCTTTTGACTGAAAATCTGAAATTATACCAGTTCAGATAAAGGCTTTTGAATGTTTCAGTGGTAATCAATCTTTATTAGCAATAGGTTTGGTTCATTCCTTAACATAAACCAAATGGAAACATGCAGTACTCTAACTCCATTAGTAGGATGCCAAATCAAATTTTAACAGTAACTAACTATTAATCCACAATTTTGTAAAGTCTTAATCCACAAACAGAAGCCAAATTTTAATTAGCATTAGCTTATTATGATCTCTATATCTCAATTACCTTCGTAAATATGCTGATAGGTTGGCTAATGCATTAGAAACTCTTCAGATCAAATTTTACAGCAAAGCTGCATTATTTAAGTCATTTATGATCTAGATATGAACTTTCAGTTATATATCAGAGAAGGCATTCTGCATTTCAAAAACCAATTTTTGGGGCATCCATGTAGATGCAACCTTCAAGAAATTGGCACTGTATGCGCTAGTAAATGGCAACAGAATCAATAGTTCGCATTGTGCTCAATGCATTGCTAAGTGGCTTTGAAAAACTGACAGCTGCTTTATTTTATATTGGTGAGACGAGCACTTTCTCTTGTTTGCGAAGTGTGACTCGCAGCGCGTAGCACTAATTTACTGAGCCGATCTTAAGCTGAGTCTACTTACATCATGTAGGTTACATGAGACCATATACTTAGCATTTCCGAACATCCATTTGAGATCCAAATAGCAACTATAGATGACAAGATAGTCAACAAACAGTACAAATCATTTAAGTGGGGGAATTTAACATATATAGGTACGGGAAAGTTGGCAATTAATTCCTCATCTCCTCTCGTTCTACTCCACGTGTTAAATCCTAGGAGGACCTTTGCATATATTATACAGTTACTAAAGCTGGTCGCACTGTTTTATCACTGTTCATAAAATGAAGCGACAGTTTTATTCTGTCTTTTGACTCAAATTACAACTCTGCCATAACCTTTCTTTTTTTTCTTTTTTTTTTTACAATTCTGCCATTTTTTTTTTAAGAGAGAACAATTCTGTTTTGTATTTGTAAATCTCTACAAATCATGAAAAAAGTTTTTTGTTGTTGTATCACATTTATTGTTAATCTATTATTAACAACAAAACAAATCATATTCTAAGTAGAGCCTATATTTTTTAAATTGCGAGTATTCATCTATTACATATGAAGCTTGGAAATAAAACAAACCCGCAGCATCGCGCGGTTCAATTTACTAGTATTAGCTATTAGCCACCCGAAAATCTCACCCATTGAAGTGAAATACAAGTGTCGTAATTCTAGGTGAAGTTGTGGAGTGCTACCCTTAGATAGTGAGAGTTCGTCTTATTAGAGGGCTTTTAATCAGTAACAGATTATTCATTGGTATAGCTACATTCTTTTTTATTTTATTTTTTATGGGAGATTTTTACTGACAGAAGACTTAACCTAAAATGAAATGTGTTATTAAATTCTCTAAAAGTATAAGAGCTACAATTTGCCCCACCTATTGCAACCATAGCATATGTGCAAGTAACAAGTATACGAAGCCATTTCTAGCGGCAATTCTTGACATGCATGTTTAACAAAAGTGATTTGAGACTAGATTTTTAAGTACTGCTATCCCGAAATGATCCCTTCCAATAATTCTCGAAGGCGCTAGGCTGTAACTGATGTAGGACAAGATTTGAACCAGTTTTACTTTTAATAAAGAATATCGAAAAGAAAGAAATGTGGTCATATTAAGAGAACAATTTGAAGACTTCATCAGAAACTCAGGCCCCCGAGGGAATCTGGAATTTAGTTTTCAACAGACAATAGACACAGCATCGGTTAGAAACTCATAGGTTGCGCCACTGCCCCAAGCGCAAGGATATCCAAATTGTAGCCTTAGTCCCTTCGCTCGCCTTTTATAAGTTTCAGCAGTTTCATATCTGGGAATATGTCAAAACACTGCCAACGGCCACCCAACTGTACCACACAAGAACTGCACAGATGGCCAAAGTAATACATACAAAATGGTGATCAATGCAACAAAAGCAATGAAAGATCTTTACAGAAAATAGGACATGCAATATGAACTCTTTCTTAGACTTCCATGCTAGAGCAGCACACCCCACTAGCCTATAGCTGCGTTGTTTTCTAAACAATTTGTATAGTTCTTCGTTGCAGATATATATAACATCCCCATACCTGAGAAGATAGAAAAGAAACGTTACATGAAAACTGTATTAAAGTTTTCTCGGTTCTTCCTGTTCATCTAGGTAGGCAGGTAGCCAGAATTTTCATTCAAACTTCTTGATGCTATAAACCACACTGATATCAGGAACTAACAATTCCGTATTGACTGAAGATCGAGTTTGGGCATAATCCGCACTTGGGAGGGCAACAAATCTTGTTTGCAGAAGAGTGGTAATTCTCATGCTTGTTCAAGGCTTGTCCAATTGTACTAGTCTGCAAATCTATTGAAATAGAAACATTAGCATAGCCTCTAGTCTATGAAACCCACACACACACACGCACGCACGCACGCGCGCACACACACACACACATATATATATATAACAGAACAAATAAAGAATTCAATGAGAAAAGATGAGTATAATTCGATAGTATTGAGTTCTACTCATGAGTTGCTAATGACATTGTGGCGAAAGCCCCCAACATGAAAAATTCACATAATACGTCCTGGCTCGCCATGTTTGTTCCAAAACTTTCTTGAACTTCCATGTATATCATCAATATGTGCCCCCCAACCAATAATGAGAGATTACATAAGGAACAGAAGTTCAAGAAAGCCTGTGGAAAAGCATGACCTGAACAAGTGAGGGGTAAACCGAAGTTGTTCTAGTTAAGTGCAAGTCGAGAACCAACTAACTAAGCTCTATTATATTCACGTGAATCATTAAGAGGTATTGGTTTGTAGATAGGGTTATTTTGTGAAGTGTACTAGATCATAATATATAGCAGAGAAAATATATGTGCTACACACATGCATGTTTGTTATTAAGGTTATAAAAAAATTTATAAAAAAAAAAAAATATATATATATATATATATATATAATTTTGGTGTGAATTTCCAGAGAGGGCAGGTGTGCAGGTTATTGAACAAACATTATGTGTGACAACTAATGATACATGCATGAACAACTAACTTTCATTCTGTATTCTGCATCAATCCAATAAAAAGGATAATCAATGCTAAGTTAAGATTTTTTAAGTCAAAAGTCGATGTTGAGTGAAACTACAATGAAATTAGAATAAGAATGATTCTTTGTGTTGAAGAGAGATATTCTTTTTTGTCCTCATTGAATGTTGCTAAATTTTCCTTCTTCTTTTTTAAAGTACCCAAATTTTTCTCTCTAATTGATAGTTTAGCTATTAGCTGATTGTTTATTTTTTTATTCTTATATTCTTGACCAGACCAAATTCCTCACCAGCTAGCTGTCTAATTAGTTTACAAGAGCTGCATATGTAATGATCTTTCTAAAAACCATAATATGCAAAGGAGCAGACATAACAAGTTTGTCATAACGATCAAAGATTTTGCAACTAGATTTGTAGGGCATTATCCAGAAGGGAGCCCTTCCCAAAATTCTCGACGGTACTAGCTATGTTAGTTCCTCATTAGTTGTGTTATTTGCCCCAAGCGCAAAAACAACCATATGAAGCCTTGGATGCGTGAATGCATGATAAACATAGCCAACCAACCGTACCCCGGTTACAGTTCCAGCATTTCATCCTTTATACAGACGACCACGCAAGCACTTAAATTTTTTGGTGAAAAAGGACTTAAAATCAGTGCACATATGGCCACATTATTACATACAAGACAGTGCTGCAAGAGAAGCAATTATCCAACATCTCTTGCGATGGCAACAGTATGTTGTACGTGCTATAAAACTCGGTATACATGTATAACACAGCAATAATCCTACAAAAATAATCAAAAACATTGATGTACTAACTACTTGAATTGGCGACAACATGTTGTACTAAGACCTCATTTGGTTCACAGAATAGATTTCTTAGGAAGGTTATTCCTTTGTATTTCCATCGGGAAGGGAAATTAAGATTCCTACTAATGTGTTTGGTAACACTAAGGAACGGAATTAATAATTAATAGTATAATTGAAGAAAATTGGTATTTATTTTTTTATAGAATTATTTTAGCCATACAAATTGTGTAATAAATGTTAAAAAAAAGTGTACTAAATGTTAGAAAATGAGAAAGAAAATTGGTTCTTTAGGAGAATGGAATGATTCATTTTCCTCCCTATTTTTCCTTGCAAGAGGAACCATTTTCCTCACCTTGCACTTTCCAAACACAGGAAAGTAAGCACTTTCCCTTTCCCGAGTTTAAAACCCGTGAAACAAACGAGGCCTAAATGTCTGGAACTCATTAGATATCTGACCAATATCCAAATAGAAATAAAAAGCATGTCATTCCAGCCAAAATTCCAAGACAACAAAAAAGTACCAAATAAACCATGTCTTCAACTCTTTCTTATGGTTTCAACTAATCCTTTTGCTGTAGTTAAGGATCTAATTAAAGTGCTAGACTAAAAGCCGAAGAAAATGGATAATGTGTCAAGTTGACCTACTAGATGAAAGTTGCTCCATAACTGAGATTAGATGTCAAAGCTTTCAGTCATTCACTCCATTCACATCACTTGCTTTGATTCTATAAGATTGATTGTGTTAATCATTATGAAATATAAGAGCATGCAATGAAATTTTATGGAAATATCAATTGGCAAAGAACAAATAGAATTTGCTATAAAAACTGGCTAAGAGCATCTCCAACAATTTCCTCATAAATTTAAAAATTAAAATCTTTATCATTTTTGTTCTGCAATTGTATCAACTTCTCAATCATACTGGCTATTCATTTAAAATAGAGAAAGAAGTACAGGATATAGGAACTGTTGGAAACCAAAATTTTGAACCCATGGATAAGAGTTCGAACGCAAACCCCTTCGCAACAAGCAAGCACCCGCACCCCTCGCACCCCTCGAAGTGCAATAAATGTCACTACCTATCCGGCTAGATAGCCCATTGACCCCGTCCAAGTAAGTATGAGTAAATGTCCCACATAATTTATACTCCTCACTCACTCATGTTATTTGATTTGTTTTCGCCATGTGGAGGACTTAAATAATCATTCACCGGTACATATGGTTTACATTCATATCTTACATAATAGAAACTAGGACTTGACTTGACAGTTTGATGTATACGTAGGCTAACCCTTACACGAGCCAGCTAGCTAGATAACACCATTACTTCTTCTTTTTCACATGCTACTATTGTTTTTCTTTTTACATGGTGTGTTATATATGCCTTAATTGTCTAATATACAGCTTTAACTGAATCCATGATTTTCACCAATTCAACCAAAAAAAAGTGAGAGACTGAATTCTAGGTGCACAGAATTTGGGTAGGACAATACACCTTCTGCAACAAAGCTCGACTCGAAAGCTCTCGATAATCAAAGCTTCAAAATATGCATTTACATTCATTGATTGAAGATACACTAATTTTTACTACACTGATTTCAACTGAGAAGCTTGCCAAAATTCTCATGCTGTGCTAATGTGCTATCACATTTGTTGGCGCGCAAGGAATAAAATTATAAACTTATTTTGAAGCAAATCACCATGCTTCCTACTCGAGCACTTCCTGCAGCTCTACTACTCTTCAATCTTTGCATATTAATCCTCCCAAGCTTCCCCTAAAGCGTTTTTCGAGCAAGCTGATCAGATGGCATTCTCAAGTAAGACATTGTTAAACTTAATTCATCATCTAGCCTCTGTTGGTTTTGTTCTTCATGATGACCAAGGAAATCTGATCCTAACCTTTGCCAGATATATTTTCTGTAGAGGGACTGCAGAGATGCACAGAAATGTCAATGCAAACTTGAGGTTGTGACATTGATATTGATATTCTTCATGTAAATGTTGCTTGGCTTCACTGGAGAGGGCTGGAATGAACAAACAAGAAAAAACATCATCAGAATTTAGGGAAGCCAAAAGTAAATTCCTTGCAATCATTAGTGTTGCTACTCATCTTTCTGTAGTGCAAGTACAGAGGAGATGGGGATTTGTAGCTTCTACAATGAAAAATACAGTCATCACAGCCGGTTGGAGAGCTAGTATTGATGTGTGAGACTAAACTGGATGCCTCTCGAGTCTTTGATATTCAGATGCTTTCTTTGTCAATTTTAGATTGAGAAATAGAACCATCTGATTCGATTCATGGCTCATGGTTCGAGCCATGAGATGATGATCATCTTAGAGTGAATCCTTCTGTCGACTGATGACTCCTATTACACACGTAGTCTGAAGGATGAGAACCAACATTGACAAAGGATGAGAACCAACATTGACAAACTCCAGACAGTATTGCTTCAAGACCCAGAAGACGCATTAACACCATTCACGTTCTCAGCGTAAATTTTCACTTCGTTTGGTAGGGTGCGCCAAGCTTTGCTATAGTGCAACGCAAAGATGACACGTGTAGGTTCCAGCAGCAAGCTACTGTAATGAACCTACCCCTTAAAAAAATTAATTTAATATCGTGTGGACCATTGGTCCACGTATCAGATATTAAACTGATAAGAACAGATACTACACTTGATCTTAGCCAAAAGGCCGAGAAAGGTATGCTTCTTCTAGTCTCATGCTTCGCTTTTTATAGTCTTACGGGCATCCATATTGTTTCTCAAAACCGATGTGGGAGGCAGAACTATTACAATTTGCAAAGAGCTGCAAGGGCTGGGTGTTGAAGGCTCTTTACCTATGAGTCAACCACTCTTATTAACACAATCGATGCACATTAAGATTAAATGGTATTCTACACCATCTTAGCATCATAATCAAAAGAGAATTCAGGGCTTCATCTGCAAGAAAAACTGGAAAGAAGAAGATATAACCGACTTTGTCCTTCTTTCAAACACCATGCAGTCTCTTAATCTATGAAATCAATGTTCGAGTACCATCTTCGTAGATTGGATACAGTAACCAAAAAGAGAGCAAAAACACTTGCTACCAAAGATGGGAAAACCAAGGATCGTTTATATACTTGTACATGTATTGCCACACATGAGTTAGCAACTTAATCTACATACACCCGGATGTCTTCACACCAGTATATTCAGAGACCAAAGGGTTGGTTTGTTGCGATGATGAGTTGGGGTGAAAGAACAGGCAAATAGCGGAGATGTCATCCATTGCAATGCCTCTTCTCTTAGACTTCCATGCAAGAGCAGCACATGCCACCAGTCTTTTTGCTGCTTTGTTCCTATCTGGTGCCGAAGAAACTATCTGTATAGCTTCTTTGTTGGAAATAACATCCCATACCTGAGTAACAAACACAAATAAGTGATGTCAAGTTTTTGTATAGTCACTTTTGTTCATATATGCCAGAAGAAAATTGATCAATAGAAGAATTAGAAGAAATGCATGCATACCCCATCTGTTGCTAGAATGACAAACTGGTCCTTGCTGGTTATGTATCTTTGGCTCACATCAGGCACAGAAATAAGCCCAAAGTCCTTAACACAATAGTCACCAAAAGCTCTTGATACTGCCAGTCCTGGTGTCTTGCCATTTGGCATCCACACCCTATAAGTCCCCGGTTCATCGTGTAGACAAAACACTCGTCCATTGGACCTTCTGATTCTCTCAGCCTCCTCTACAACATATATAGAAAATGCAAGTATGAGGGAGGTGTATTTGATTAAAAATTTATACATACATTGGTCAAGTGGAGATTGAGACAGAATGCTAACGAGGTAAGTTAGGCTTGAAGTCGACTGTAAGCTGGATAGGTACCAAGCTCCCATCTTCTGAAGTGGAGGCCAAAACAGCCCTAGAATCGCCAACATGTGCTATGATGAGAAGTTCACCCTGAAGATATTGATGGTGATATTTTAGTTTTACTTTCTGGAAGGAATTACTAAAGTCTAGGAGAGCATACATCTCAGACCTACTAGTCCAAGCTGTTTGCTTACGTAGTTCTAGAATCCTACACCTTCTACATTTTCATATCAAAAACAAGTAATAGTCAATTCTATATACAGTACCATGATTCAACACCTGAGCATAGAATCTTCTGTACAAGTTAGATGTCACTTATGTGCATATTAGTTCTGATTGTCCTTCAGATGCATAGCTGGACACTTCATCATACCTCTTGTTAATATGTTACATGAAGAACCAAAACAGAAGAGTAGCAAAGAAAGCACTTAGGGACCAAGAAAAGGGTTTTGGACAGGAAATTGGGCAGTAACTTATACAACTATCACAATTTTTGATTACCTGCTTAATAATTGTCAACGCTGTAGTACCACTTCGATAGGAATCGATTTTAGCAGAATGCTTAAGCTCCTGGTCAATGGCAGCGTATGTTTTAAGAAGGGACTGCTTCCATGTATCATATCGATGGAGATTTCGATCCATCTCCATTTTAAAATTCAGGTCAAGTGATGTTAAACTGAGAGTTTCTTGCCAATTGCACAACAAAGAAGAAGGCATAGATTGCCTGACCCTTTTGCTAACAAGATGTCCCCACTGTCCATGCCCATCAAACACTCCACAAAAGATCATGTCTTCTTGGCACCCAAATTCCTATTAACCAAACCCAAATGATCAAACTATTGAAGATCGATCATGAATTATGAAACAAGCATCTATAAGTCTATGACAGTTATTCAACCTTCTCAAACAATTCAAGGAAACTGATTTACCTCCCAAATGACTAAACAATCCTGATTGATACCCTTTTGGCCTCTCTTGGAGCAAACAGAAGAAAAATTGTTAGACTTGTCAGAGTCAACAATCCCAGAAGAACTCAAAACCAGCTCATTCTTTTTTGCTTCCTTTGTCAATGCTTCTGCAGTCTCCTTTGCCACATCACCATGGCAATTCTTGGTCTTCTTGATCGAGATGGTTCTTCCCAACCCATCTAGGAAAGATGGAAACAGCACCATAACTCCTACACAATCCAAATTCCAGATCATTATACAAACTACACAACTTTAATATACATATTTCAAATTCTTTAGTTCAAGGCTTTCACCATGGTTGGTTTATGAGATATGCTCCTAGGCAGCATGACATGCAAATACTTGAGATGATGAGCAGTAAACAAGAGAGAGAACCAGTATTCAAAACCTTGTGTGTTTCTCCGATTCAGTACAAGAAAACTTCCGCCAGAAACCTCCTATGAGCTGCCGGAAGATGATGTCATGAGCTCGCTGCTGATCCTAGAAGAAACAAACAACGCTTTGTTTTCCATTTTCATCATCTTCTCTTGTTCATTTGCAAACGCGAGTATAACTACGCAAAGGCAAACTTTGAGACAAACTAGAAGCTAGTGTGAAATTACTTTCACGCCTTGCCTTGGCCACCATGTGATGTACACTTCATGGACCTTTTAGACATTCCAATTAATTAAGAGAGTTACATCAACATTGTCATATATATCTATCATCATGCCCCGCCCACTTTAATCATGCTTTTAGTTTAAGATATCAGATAGCTAATAGGTGTAATATAGATTTGGATGCATTAGTGGGATCATGATTAGTTAATCAGAATATACCACATAAAGTTGTCCTAAAACACTAAACAAATAGCGAAGACTAGTATGCAGTGATTAATTTCTTGTGGAGGAGATTAGATTCTGATTAAAGATGTATTATCTTGAAGAGTATTCTATAAAAAGTAGTGTTCATTACAAAGTTGTGATAGTGAAAGCTTTATTAACAAGACATTTTTTGGTGTGGATCAAAAGCTCCATTCAATGAGGCATAAAAAATCATTGAGATCCAATGACCAGATACCAAACCAAACACAAGGCTATGAATGTGCCGCTTGTTCTTGATGGACATATACATCAAAGACTGGGTGGTCAAAAGAATTAGGTGATTGTGACCCTATAATGAATCCAAAAATATAGGAGAAGTGGTTGGACCATAAATCACAGAGACACATGCATATGCACGCTAGATTCTGGTGCTAGATAATGGTGGGGTGGTATACATAAGCTTTTAGGAAGTCAGATCAACCTGCACACATTGTGGTGGTGGTTCGTTTCTTTTCACACCAAGTATCTTATGCAACTAGCTCAGCATGACTTGCAAGTGCAATGACATTAGCAAGAGCTTAGTAAAATGGATGAATTTCTAAACGTTCAATCTTTTCATGACTCAAACACCCTCCACTTGATTCAAAAGTTCTATAGTTCTTCCGAGATGTTGGTCATTCAATAAGTGAATACATGCAGCGCGTCTCACATATTGAACAATTGAACCGCTTATATCTCTGGTTTGAATACTTCGGAGTACTATAACACTACAAGCTAAATCAAAATATTGGGTAAAGATCTAAATCTGTAAACGCCACTATTTCCGGAGGGAGAGCCATTACGCTTTCCGCTGCAGAGTCGCTAAAATTTGACACAGTAACAATGGGTTGCATAATTCACTCTAAAACCATGTAGGGCACACAACATATATATTTGGCTACTGAGTTGGTTCACTTTACATAACAGAACTATTTGCTTCCTCATTTTCCAGTTCTCTAATCAACAATTCCATCATTTTCTTATACATAGGCATATAGTGATCGTTGATCATCGTTCTAGAAAGTCGGAGCTTACTGTACAGTTCTCTACGTGTCTCGTATATACCAACATGCTCTTCACTCGGTCCATCATGGTCTAAATTGGTAGAATCAAACGAGGTTACTGATATAATGTGCATGATTCTGCCAGGGGGATAGAACCGGTGGCTCTCAGAAATGTCTGCGGAAGAGATTGGCGTATTGCTTTCTGCAACATCAACCAGCATATTTTCTTCCTCGGTTATTTCTTTAACTGCAGCAGCTTCTTCCTCCTTAGCCTGAACATTGATTGCATTCTCCTGCCTCGTAAGCTCCTTCTCCAGTTCATACCACAATTCACCTTCAGTAATGTCTTCGACAGCAGATGTGGTTGGATCTTCATGCACTGGCAAAAGCTGCTCCTCTTCATCAGTATCATCATGACCTGATCCACCAGAACTACACACCAAATTATCCAGCATTGGGTCAGCGGTTGTTCCTTCAGCCAGAGATTCAGAATCCCTTTCACATATTACAGAAGTTTCATGTGAATCACCCATGGTAGAGTTCAATGATTGACCCACATTACGGCGACGTGCACCCATGCAAGACCAAGATGATATAGATGAACGGGTTCTAACAACAGCTAGGGCAACATTTTGTGCACGCTTCATCACAACCTACAAGTTGCAAACAAAAGCCTGGCCTTTCATTATACAGATAAAGGGGACAAAATCATACAGGTCACATAGGGAACATAATGCAGTTCATTTGAATGAGTCAATTACCAGTCCTTCTCAAAGAATTCTACAACTTACTGACATAGAGAAGCCAGTGAATTAAATTTCTAGCATGCAGCAGGTCTAATAACAGTACAAACCAGCAAGAACTGGTGTAATTAACCATCAATTCAAACAAGAGAAAGATTAGATTTACCTGAGTACTGCTGGATACTGGCCTCAATAGTGCACCTGCACCAGCAACCCTGGCTTTTGCACTAGCTATAGATGGTAGACGAGAACCTAGAGCAGTTGCTGAACGATAAACAACATTCAAAACACGTGTATGCTCAACCTGATCCCGCAAATCATTTAACCAAGATGAAGCTGTGACCTGATAAGATGACAAATTCAAATAAAAATTATGAAAATATCTAGCAGATGAAATTAGAACCATATACATATTTAGAAACAAGAAATGCTATACAATCCATTTCATATCTGGAGAAAAGTTTAGCACCTCAGAGCGGAGGTCATCAACAGAAGCTGCTGAGAATGTAGGCACCAGGTCAGAGCCATTGATGATAGTAGTGATGAAGTGCTTGCCAGATTCTGCCAACTCCATTGTTATACAGGCAGCTGCAAATGACAATTGCAGTACAAGCAATTGTTATTTCTAGTTTTCTACTAAAGCGGACAAAGAGGGGACCAGGGAAAGCATATTCCAGAAAAAAATTATCTGAGATGGAATGACATGGGCATACGCATGTCATTAAACCCACGGCATTTATTTGCATTTCAATGAACAAATGAATATGGAATGCTGTAACCATTAGCAAAGAGAAATTCAGCAGACGTGCCTGGGGCAAATGTAATGCAAGTACTTGAAGATAATTCTCTCTGTTCCCGGAGAATGTATGTTAATAAAGCAGCTGTACCACCCCCCAGTGAATGTCCAACAACCTGAATTGCAATTTTCAACATTAGATAGAAAAATAACAGAGATAATAATCTTTTTATCATATAATTATACACATTTTGTGAGTTCCAAAACTAAAGTGTATATACTTAATGAACCCTAGATTTTATGGCGAAATTTAGTCTGCATAATACTTTTATATCAGGAAAAGTGACAATACAGTTTTTTATCATCCTTCATAAGAAGTAATGAACTTAATTATCCAGATCTTCTTTCCTTGTTTCTCATGGTAAAATAATGGCCAACTTTGAAATACATCAACTGAAATTGTGACCTCATATATTAGATGAGAAATAAAAAAAATTATTTAAATGAAGGGTAGATATTAAGATATAGAGGACAGGCGTCCACTGAAATCTCAAGCAAACTAAAACACAGTTAAGAAAAAATAAAACTAAAATGCTAAAATGAAATGGAGAAGTCAGTAACAACAACTTTAAGTCTTAAGAAACCCAACGCCCAAAGCAAAGAAAAAGACTGAACCTCGAAGATCCTACTATCTGTTCCCTTCCCTCCTCACCAACCAAAAGATTGCAATAAAGCACATATTCCCAGCTCCAATCCCCATTCCCTCTACAAAGAACTTTTACCTCTCACCACATGAAGCTGGAATGTCCCATTTTACTTCACACTAAATAATGAATTTACCATAAGGTCATTGCAATCGGACAACAAAGCAGCAAATGATTTGATTTCAGCAGCCTTCGTACACATCAGACAAAAAGTCAGGAGTGTCACCAAGAAGGCCGTCTCTTTTAAACAAAACTACATGTATCTATCCAATTCAGATATCTGTACCACCTCTTATTCTAAACAAACCGACAATTCAGATATCTGTACCACCTCTTATTCATTCAATTCTTGAAACCCAAAATCCCAAGCTACAGGATAAGAAGAACTACTCATAATCTAACAATAGGACTATGTGAAATAGGGATAGTCTGTATAATTGAGGAAAGGGTACATGCTTAATTCAGTAGCAAGATCACTTCGGTTGCTGAGTCACAAGACTTCCTTGAAAAGAACCGTAAACATGTACTATTAGAACATGTGTTGGATGAATGACTCAGTTTATGTCAGTTCAAAAACAAAATGTAACGCTAGGAGTTAAGTTAAAGAACAGTAAGAAGACAAAACATGCATTATAAAGCTAAGAAATAATACATGGTGAATCAAAACAGATAGCAATATAAAAAAGAAGTCTGATGCTTAGTTCATGAAATGGCATTCACCTTTACTGTATACTCAGGATATTCACCAAGAGCCTCAAGCAAGCAAGGAGTACTGAGCTTAGCAATCCAACGGGCTGCAGCAACCATCCCACAGTGAGCATATCCTAGGACTAAGTTGCTTATTCCACCATCATGCAAAACCGAATGGTGGAAAGGGGCCACTGCACCAGTTGCGGCAGTTAGTGTATCTTTGATACTATGTGTACCACGTATCAACAGAAGAAAGCATTTTGAATCTTTATCACGTAGAATGGTGAACGCAGGCTTCAGAAGCTGCAACATTATGTTATTAATTAATAACACAATTAACAATCACTCACTCGTACAAAAGTAAATAAAAAACGGAAGTGCTTTATCACAAGGATCATAGAACTATTAGGAAGTTTATATGCAACTTTGTGCCTCTGCACCATACTTTTATTCTTTCCCAGTGATCCCCTTGACTCAATTCATTTTCGTCTGGCATGAATGATGTTACAGAATATGGACTAACATTTTCTGCTGTCAGTTCTTCCTTGTTATGAATACTACTTTCTGCTGCTATGGATTAATTCTCCAGAAAGACGCAAGCATGATGCCTCATTCTATAGGATATTGAAAGAAACTTCACACCAATCTAAAATGTTATCCAGATGAGAAGTTATTTGGTCAAAAACCAGGTTCTAGAAGTGTTTTGATCGTATTTTATTTACCTTAACTACAAAGACATGTAATTAGAGAGTTTGTTTGATCGCAAAATGAACTTCAAATGTATATGTGTAAAATAAACAATCACATCCATGCACGTCAATCCGATTACTCAGAAGGGCAATGTAAGCACATAACCAAATGCAGTTACATAGAACTAAGTTAAGAGCTTACGAACCGCAGCCTTGGGCTTCTGAAGAAGGACATCTTCCATAGAGAAACCGCCGGACTCTAAAAACACCGGAAAGGGCTTCTTGGAAAACAGATAACAAAGCGTCAACAGCTTCAAGTAATAATTTAGTTCCTCAATAATCTTAGCGCCTTTGAGCTGCACACTATCACAACCAGCATACACACTCGCCACTTGTAAATTCCCCTGCAGAGGTGAAGCAGTAAATTCATAAACCCTCACGCAAATTCCGAACCTTTATAGCATCAAAAATGTGGAATTTACAGCAAAAAAAAACTCCAAAATTTGAGGCCAATTGCTTTACCTGCCTACGCATGAGGTAGTTAATGCCGAAGGCCAAGTCGCCGATCGGCCATTTCCCTAGAGTCTCAGAGTAAGTGAAACGCAGCGTATCGGACAAGGTGGACATTGACTCGATCCACGTGGCCGGCGCCTGAGCCGGTCGCCGAGAAAGCCTCCTCCTAGCCGATCTCGACTTGGAGAAATCTCCGCTCCGATTGTCGTCGTCGTCGTCCTCAACGCCGTCCTTCGACGACGCTCTCCGGCCAAACATGTAGTAAAGAATCACAGCAGCTCCGGCGGCGGTCGCCATTGTCCCCGCCGCCATCAGATCGAAGCTCCGAGATTCAGAGCTCGCAAGAAAAACAGCATTCACTTCACAAAAATCAAACCCTAACGAATTGAGCTCTCAAATTGAAATCCTTGCTGTAATTTCAACGGAGCAAAATCGAATCGGAGAACGAAGGATCTGGGGAAGTGGTTTCTGAGGAAGCAAGGTACTACAGTGTGTGTAAGAGAGAATGTGGGCCAATGAAGAAAAGGGACTGTGGGAAATGACGGGAAGGTCCTTCCGGGGTGTAGTTGACTTTACGTGTCTTGAACGGAGTGGCGTGGGGAATATGTGAATTTGAGGGAGAGCAGTTTCGTCACGCCGGGTGTTTTGTTTTTAACGTGTTGATCGAAGTGGAAGGGCGCACGGGGCACGTCAGCGATCTCAAGTTTTTTTAGGGGGCGACGAGTGGTGGATATGGAGAGGTGGGCCCGGGTGTGTGGGATAAGAGCTGGATCCAACCCATCAAGTGTTTTCTATCCATTTAAATTGGGTGGGCCCGGAAGGTGTTATGTTGATCTGTGAGGTGACGAGGCCCAAATGTTTGCTAGGTCAGATCACCGAATTTTGATCCTGCTCGTGCGGCTACCGGCTGGGATCAGGAGTGAACGTCGGCACTGGAAAGTGGACTTTATAAAATTGATAGAGAGCAAGTCCAGGGAAATTAAAAACTGAGAAAAGTTAAAAACCTTAAAGTAATTAGGTCGAGTCTATAATCTAGTTCTATTACACCTTAACTCTTTCAATGACAAAAGTCTCTCGTGATACATAAAAGAAAGAGATGAGAAGAGATGATTTTTGTTAAATTTTTTATCAGAATGTTTTGTAACGAGTATTTTATAGATCTTTGGTGATTTTGAGAAGAAAAATTACTGCACTAAAAGGCAAACTAAGCAAAGGTTATAGCTTCGTTACTATCCATAGTGTATTCTTGTTATATATAGTTTTAGCTTGTCTTCCTATCACCCAACTTTTCAGATTCATGGTAGGTTTTCTTAAAAGCACATAGTATAGCTTTTGTGATAATGTTTGAACTTCGAAAGGGGCTTAACCGAAGGCAAGACTCAAGAGTGCTGATTGTTGAGGAAGTGAGAAGCACATGTAGAGGATAAGACGAAGTACTTTACAATACCATAAAACTAAGACAATTAATGACAATGAAATTGAAAGTTGAAACAAAAGAAGTGAGTAATTTGCGAACTACTTCATTTTGCCATCACAAGCAAAAATCCATAATTTGTTGATCACTTCTAGTCGTCTCATTGTCAATATCCACCTAGTTGTTTTGTATGGTGCAGGGTGGGGTTGCACAAATGTGTTTATATCATCTTCCATTTGTGATAACTTAACAATAAATTGTATGCTTCTTGTTCAACAAACTTAAATCATGGAGACACTTGATTATCTAAGCGTCACACTCAGAGCAACTAAATTGTGATGTGGACAAATTTATGGAAAGTGTACATGTTTCATCTTCAATGTCCGCGTCCCAATTTTGGGTCCAACATGTTTTGCTTTCTCCTCCTATGGGATCCTTATGATATAGGTGAACCTAAAAGAAGCTTGATCAAATTCTCAATCCCTATATACTTCAGTTGGTAAATGTTTTCATGAGTCTACACTTTACGCAGTTGTTGGGGCAAATGAATAGTCAAGCGCTTAATTGTTTACCAGTATACTCATAGGTTAAAAACCTAAAATCTCATAGTCCATTGCTCATTTCCAACTATATATATATATATATATATATATATGCATTTTGCAGTAATAGACCAACATTATTAGAACAATTCCAACAGTTTCCCCATATTTTAAATTTTCTTTACTTTAGGGAAAAATGAGTCTCTTTTGCTCCAACAGATTCCCTATAACTATCCATATTTTAAGGAAAAATCAAATTTCCTATATTTACAGCAATCTCTAAGAGCAACTCCAACAGCTTCCCTATAATTTTTGTATTATATAGAAGCAAAAGTCAAATCTTTAGCATATTTTTCTTCTCCAACTCCAACAGATTCCCTAGTTTACAGTAATCTATAAAATCTTCATATTCTTCTTTAAAATTTTGGAGTTTGCTGTAAATATAAGGAATTTGGTTTTCTCTCTCCTCACTTTCCCTAAAATAGAGATAGTTAGAGCAACTCCAACAGCTTCCCCATATTTTGATTTTACTCTATTTTAGGGAAGAATGAGCCTCTTTTATTCCAACAGATTCCCTATAACCATCCCTATTTTAGAGATAATGAAGAGAGAGAAAATCAAATTCCCTAAATTTACAGCAATCTCTAACATTTAAGGAAGAATTATGGAGATTTTAGAAATTGCTGCAAAATAGGGAATCCGTTGGAGTTAGAGAAGAAAAAATAGCTAAAGCTTTGACTTTTGCTTCCCTATAATATAAAAATTATAGGGAAGCTGTTGGAGTTGCTCTTATAGGGAATCTGTTGAAGCAAAAGATGCTCATTTTTTCCTAAAGTAAAGAAAAATCAAAATATAGGGAATCTGTTGGAGTTGCTCTAAAATTTTAAGGAATAACATGGAGATTTTAGAGATTGCTGTAAAATAGGAAATCTATTGGAGTTGGAGAAGAAAACGATGCTAAAGTTTTGACTTGTGCTTCCCTATTATACAGAAATTATAGGGAAACTGTTGGAGTTGCTCTATGAGTGCTAATCGGAGGAAACACAAACCTTCATTGAGCAGGATGAAAGCATTGGAGTTAGCCCAGGAGACGAAGCCAATGCACGTAGTTCGAAAGATGAAGCATAAAACAAACCTAGGGTCTGATATTCAAACCTTTTCACCTATTCCGCAAATTAGGCATTGAATTTTTGAGCACCAAATAAACTCAAGTACTCAATCGACATATAAATTAACATTATGGAATTTGACTACTATAAAATTGTTAATTATCTACTGTAATTGGAATTTTTTTTTCTTAATAAAACAAAAACTACATCCTAATCACTAAGACACACCAATCTCAAAACAAAAGCACCATATCCAATGCTGTGCTAATGACAAAATGGCTAAAGGTCAAATTCCAAATCCCTGGATTCCTCAAATTAAGAAAGATTCTACTAGAATGGAAACTATTGGGCATGGGAATTCGAAACTAGGTCAGTTTTTCAAAGATGCCTTGTGTTTTTGGGCTCCATCATATGATAATCATAACCCCACAACCTCACATTACTCCAGGTAGAAGAAGCCATTATACAATACTGTCAAGCCTGTGACCCCATAAACCCTAACTTTTCCATATCAAGTGTTAAACTAATTAATCAAAGATCCAAGTCTTTTAACTCTTCTTAACACACATTGTCTCAAAAGCTTAAAACCCAAATGGATAAATCAACCTAAATTACTTGCAAACATTGTAGTTCTCTTCGAGCATCACGTCAAACAAACCGTTCTCAATTGCTGATACTTGCTTTTATTTTCTTGTTAGAGGCATAGAGGTGAATTTAACCTAAATTGCTGGTATACACTATAGTTCCCATCAAATTCTGTATTTAATAGTTTTATAACTTACGTAAACAATTCTCGATTGTTCATGTTCGTATGCATGTATAGAATTGCTCTGAACATTTACGGATCTATATCCGAGCATATATGTTCCTAACTCCAAAACTCCTACCTACTTGCTAGAAGAATGGAGGATTCTGTTTTAATTACCTAGTATTGAATTTTCCCACCTAAAACTAGTACTAGCTAGAGAGGCTCCTTCCCCTTTAATCTTTTCACGTGAAGTTTCTCATTGTTTTTGTGGGGGTGATTCATGTTGAAATTAGTTTTGTGCACCTACCAAAAGAGAGAAGAATTCATTCGCCATGGTCCTCTTTAACACTAGTTCATCATGAATCTCTCAAATTTTTTTTTTTCTGTCAGCAGCATTATTTTAGCTGCAACATTCAATTCTGGGACCTTTTTAATCTGTGGCTTTATTTGTTGGATCAGTTTAAGGCAGCAATTAGTCAATTTGACACTGACATTTGCAACATTATTCCATTTGCTATGAACTAGCTAGTGTCTAGCTTACTGTCATAATAGCCCCATCATATATTATCATCCACCCACCGTTTTCACCTAACTAATTAATTTTCTTTTTCGGTTGAAGTACTTGATCAGATTCTGTTAATTCTAAGCTATATGCATAGGTGAATCAGTTGTGCACCTAATGTCAACTAACATGAGAAGCTTGATTGATTAGGTGATATTTTTTCTCCAATTTGCACATTCAAATTTCATGTATATCTCATCATCACCGAATATGAAAAATGAATTCCATTTTTAATTAAGAGAATTGCTTTCTAAGAGTGTAATGCACATACAAATCAAGAGCGTTGGTCATCATTATTGCTGTATCTCACTTTTTTTTTTTCTACAATCATCTTTCACTAAATACAAGAATCGTCAATATTTAGATGTGCGATCTACAATTTAGATTTTTGTATAAGATAATTTATGACTCAGAGTAACGACTATTAGTTAAATATATTTCTATTTTATCAACATAGATTTTATAGTTAAATTTGCAATTAAATGCGATCAAAACAGGCATCATTGAGTGACTTCATCAAACTTTACTCAATAAAGTAGACCAATACAACAAAATCTCAACAAAGAAAAGAGTACCACATAGCTAGACAAAAGTAAAAAATGTATGTAACAAAAAAAAAATGAAAACTGTAATTAAAATGAAAGCATCATCATCCATTTTCTAATTTTATGTTCTCAACCACTAAAACTACAAATTAACATGACGATAAATTGCTTGAAATATAAGAGTCAATAACTTATTTTTATTCAAAAATTTGAACCTCGAGCATAAAAGCTACAAAGAGTAAATCCGAAGGACTATAATGACCGGGAAGACTGTTCTGAAACGCTTACATTTGGCAAGATCAACGGCTGACCTCGTCCTATTCCTTCCCGCACCAACTGATCCACTTTCAAAAATCTCACCCGCAAACTTGGCTCTTTTTTCTGAACCGCTCCACCTTGCCTCGTAATCACTGCGCCTCTCTCTCTCTCTCTCTCTCTCTCTCTCTCTCTCTCTCTCTCACACACACACACAAAACTCCAAAACGAAACATGCACACCAAAACCCCACAATATATTTGCCACCGAATTTAGCTTTGATTTTCTCATTCATTTCCATTCTCTGGCCACCTCCATTTTTTCCTTCCTTGATTGGAGAAAATGGAACATGAATCTGACTTCAAATCGCAGTTGGTGACAGAGATTTGCTCCATTTCGAAATTCTCTATTGTCTGTTCTCATAGGCATTGCACCAGCCCTGTTCGATCTTCTTCACCTTTCGTCGATTGGTATCGTCTTCTTGGGGTACGTTTCTTCATTTTCAGAACGTTAAATGCATTTTTTTTCTTTCTTTAAATGATACTAGCATTTACGTTTCTGGAAATTTATAGGTGGAAGAAACAGCTGGGATTGATGTTATAAGAAAGAGATACCATGAACTTGGTACGTTTAAGAATTGGCATTTGCATATTCCCAATACCCAAGTTGTGAAAATTGCTTGGTTTGGTAATGTAATGATTTTTGTGTGCAGCTTTACAACTTCACCCAGATAAGAACAAACATGCCAAGGCTGAAGTTGCCTTCAAACTTGTCTCAGAGGTTAGAATTCCACCTTTTGAAGTTCTTGATCTGGGGAAAAGTGGACGAGACAATCCAATGAGTCCACACACCCATTAAAACTCAGTTGCCCCAAAATGTAGAAGACAAATTTTTTTTGTTTTGACAGTATTTATTCCTCACCTAATTTAGTACATGAATTGGTGAGAAAATGCAGACCCTTGAATTTTTTCTGACAAAATGGGCCATTTAGCGTCTTTTTGTTTTAGTGCATTCAAATTCAATTGCATTGTACTCGCTTTGGGGTTTAGTATTTAATTTGAAACACTGGGTTTGAAATGTTGGTGATTATATCATTTCAGGCATATTCATGTCTCTCTGATCATGAAAATAGAAGAGCTTTTGACTTGGAGAGATGGAGCAAGTTCTGCTTTGAGTGTGGTACAATCCCCTACACAACCTACAAGACTCCCAGCAATGCCAAGGCTTCAGAACACAAGGGTTGGAATCCCACAAGCAGTTCGAGGTCTTGTAAAGTTATCAAGGGCCTGAAAGATATGAGAAACCGGTTTAGAGAAGAGGCAAGAGTGATCGAAAACTGTCTGAGGGCTAATAATGCAGCATCAAGAAATGAATCCTCGCTCTTCAGTCCAACTTCTTATATGTTTCAGAGCAATTCTAATCCTAGGTTGAGCAGGGAAACCCCCGTTTTCAACCCATCTGATCATGTGGTTCAAGGATATCCCCATGTCAGGACTCGAATTTACGACAAAGATAAATCTCGGAGCTTTTGGTGCTTGAGAACAGGGCATCATATATTGAATTATGAACAAGGAAGGGCTAGTAGGGCTACATATGATTCTCCAGTATTTGAGGTCAGATCAGAAAGGGGAATTTTAAAGAGTAGATCTACTTGTGTTCGTTCGTAGCTTTTAGGAAATAGATT
Source organism: Rosa chinensis (assembly GCF_002994745.2). Taxonomy (NCBI): domain Eukaryota; kingdom Viridiplantae; phylum Streptophyta; class Magnoliopsida; order Rosales; family Rosaceae; genus Rosa; species Rosa chinensis. The sequence goes on from NC_037091.1 coordinate 49,385,461, forward strand.
GTTTCATTCATTCAAAAATAATGTAGAATTCATTTCTTTGGAGAATAAATTCTTTTAACTTCTCTTCTTGCATTGCCATATGATTGCCTTCAATTTAGTTGGTATCTGGTAACACATTGATTGCAATTGTCATGGCTTAGATTCCAAAGCATCCAAAATCCTGGATTTCTTGAAACAGTTGGTAAGCCATTTATTGTGTAGATTTCATTTTAATTTCAAGTATCAGAATGTAGCAACATTTCCCTGTCAGGAGAAAGGGAAACGTAGAAAAGTAATACCATTAATTATAAATAAGCATCACAAATGCATAGAATCTTGTTAATCAAAATGACATTTTATAACAGATTGTGACTGTACCATCCACATTGTATAGTTATATAAAACAAAGAATACTCGCATACAAAGATGCTCTCATACAAAATTGAACTTTGCCTTTAACTGCATTTAGTGTAAAATACTTTGTCGGATGGGGAATTGGTATTGCATTGTGAATTAGCTACTGACCACCATGCCATTACAGCTCTCAAAGACTATTTCTTCATTCCTTGGTTCCAATGGCTGCTTGTGTCTCGGGGACTTTCAGAGTACCAGCATCTATCAGTGGCTGCAACTCCTTCTTTGCCAGCTTGTTAACCTTGGAGTCTGAAGATGCTAAGAATGCAGAGACTACCCTACAGCTGCAATAACGGAATAGAAAACCAAGTATAAGAAAAAAGAGTAAATATTTTAGATAGAAATAGCAAGTATGTAAAAGACAAGAAAGCTTACCTGTGACCTTGGGCCCACAATTCACATTTCCCTTTCAGTGCCTTACTCCACAGAGTGGAAGCGAATGCAGGGCAATCCAAGATTAGTCTTCTAATGGTCCGACTAGAATGGAAATTTTCAAGGAGGTGTTCTTCTTTTGGTTCTTCGGATTTGGGCTCTGCAACAAGAGTTGCTATAGCTTCATATAGTTCATTCAACTTGTCATCCAAAATTGGGTGGAGGATTCCATCAGCACCCCCAGTTGCAACCTGCGTGCATTAAAAGGTAAAACCACATTGAAACAGTGTCAATCTTTTTTGAAACATTTCCAATGCCCATGGGACGAACAAATCAGCGTAATTCAGGAAAACTCATCTCACAATGAAACAAAAGAAGTAAACTGAGTACCTCATACATGACTTCTTTGCCAAAGTTTGATCTAAGCAACTCCCCTGCACTTGCAATGCATACATCAACTAGCCTCTGCAAGGCATAACGTCATCAAAATCAATATTCTCATCATAAAAAATGTTGAGCTGAATTCGAAACCAACTTCTATATGATATCGTGATATAAATTGGAAGTAGTTAGATGATAAAGCAACAAACCTCAGCAAGCCCACTCTTGACTAACAATTCTTGCCTTCGAACTGAAGGATCTTTTTTTCCACCATCAACTAATTGGGTACTCTCATCAGGATCATTAGTTTCAGTTTCCATCCCTTCAGAAGGGATGTCTGACTCAACCTATGAAGAGACAGAATACAGTAAGCACCACGCAAATAGATCACTAGCCCAATATAATTCTATTTTCTACAGTAGTTATATAAGATTTACCTTGTTGGATAAAGAAGGGATGGACAAACTGAGAGAAGCCAGGTCATACGGAGTCAAATAGCGTGAACAATTTGGATGAAGTAGCTGTAGCAACGGACGCCTTCCATCCTGAAATTTGCAAACAGTTAACAACAGCTCTTAGGAATGTAGCTAGTGAGAGCAAGGTGGAATCAGACCACTGTCGATGTGCAATTATGGTCAATGAGTATATATGAACAATAACTGATGAATGAGATAAGAAGAAATTTAGCCAATCAATCATTATGTTTCTTCTAGGGGAAGGGGTCTGAGAATATAGATGATCATATGGAGGTCCTTTCCAGTAGTCAGCATACATCCCAAGAACATAGCACAGTAAAAGAAATATGATCTTAAATGTTTTATTTACCAGAAAAAGTCAAAGCTGCATGAAGGACACAAACCTTATCAAAAACAAGATCCTTTAAATGTTCTTGAAGCTCATTAATGACAACCTGTAATCAGGAGTGTTTAGCTTTTGTGAGTTCAACATAATTTGATAAACTATGCCGCAAAGCTATTAGTGTCACATGAAGAACAAACCTTTGTAATAAGCTTCGTGTCATCAACAACTGAAACAAGAGAAACAAGCACCTGCAGAGTATAGCATAACTTATATCATGTATGCAAAATATTAAAGCAAGCTCTGTGTCATGTGTGCACATACTTGAACCAATTGAAACAAAACAGGAATAAGCATGGAATAAAAAAAATGTAAAGTTCTTCTTATACTAGCAATAAAGTAATAACAGCAAAGAATCCCAAATGCTTACCATACTTCCACATTGATCACTAGCTATATTCCGTATGTGGCCTTTCATTCCTTTGATTATCTTCTTTCTTTCCTAAAAGTAAGTCATGACATTAAAAAATGGTGGAAGTCATTGGCCATAACTCGGTGCATATATACTACAAATAAATTTTCACTTGGATCTAATAAAATAAAGAAATGTCAATAAACCTTTGCACTGCCATGCTTGACACAGAGCATTCCAACCCTAGATCCATCCCTTGTATGAATCATTCGGACAAGAAGAGGACCTGACAACTGTTTAATGACATCTGTGGCAGAGAACTTCCCAAAAAAAAAAAACTTGATATTAAGAAGGAGAAGACAGAATGACAAGCAAAAGAGTATACCATGAGCAAAGACTTGCTTCAAGAAAGATTGCTTATAAGACAATAAAGTGCAAGTTATATCTCAAACATACCTCTTCAGCTATGGTGAAGTACTCTATCAACACCCTATGTAATATAGAGTGGTCAACTATTCCTTTCTCTAAAATTGGTTGAATCACCGAAGTCATGTGCTTCAGGACTGAAGATTTCTGCAGATCTAACTTTGATATTATATCTACTAACCTGAAATTTGATCACTAATCAGGAGACAGAACAACTTTAAGACGGATATCATGAGTGGTTCTTTTAGGAATTCAACGAGTACCATACAAAGTGCCATAAGAATATATTGAACACTACTCGCAGTGTTAAATTATTGGATATAATTCTTTACCTTCCCTCTTTCTTCAAGACCAAGTCCTTAAACAACTGTAGTTCTGTAGAATATAGTTCCACCAAAAGTTCTTGTTTTTGAGCTGCATTTCCCAATTGGTATGCATGCTCTATGACTGAGACAGGATTTACAGAAGAATAACATTATCATCCTTCTGAGCTAAGAATAGGAACAAAAATAGTTTGCTGGGTATTGATGACATTTATCTCCAAGTACTACAGATAATCTCCAACATACCTACAGATCCAACCATGTGACGCAGAAGGGATGCAACATGTCCATGGAGTGATGAAATAAACTCCGCAAGCTGCTGTTTGGAGGCTGCCAATCAGAGCATAGAAAGCAACTTACATATCAATTAGAAAATAAAAATTCAATATACATAATAAGAATAACTTTTATACATTTATTTCCTAGTTGAACCATACCATTATCTAACATCTTTTTCACCAGATGAACACCATATGCACTGCGTGAAAGGGTAAGAAAATGCGGCTTAAGCTCCTCAAATACTGCATCCTTTTCTGCTTTTCTCTTTTTTGCATCCCCGTCCGCTTTTTTCTTTTTTGCATCCCTTTCTGCTTTCGTGCAGTACTTAACACAAGTCTGAGGTAAAAAAAAAACACATAAATACAGGCTACGGCAAGAAATCAGAGGTTTAAGACTTGGAAACATGGGGAGATTGAGCTAACAATTCACCTGCAGAACACGGGAAGAAACATGGGAGCTAGCAATTTCAGGAATTTTCCCCTTCATTTTTTCAAGTGCTTCGCTAACCAACCTGCAAAGGTCATCGACAGTCGAATCAAGTCAAACAACATAAAAGTGAAGAATTCCAACGAAGAATTGCAATACAAATTCTCAAACTACATACTTATATCTATCTTCCTTGGAAATATCTCGACTCCTCATCTTCTCCCACAGATGCGCAAGCTCCTATTAAAAAGAGGGGTCAAAAAAATAACTTCAGCCCGTCGCCATAATCCTCTTCATTCAAGCATTGTACATGGTGTTTGTTCATACTGGTTGTATTTGCAGAAATTGAAACAACAAATAAAAGTCGAAATGATGCATAAAGTCACAGGTTTTAAATTCTGATCTCGAAAATAAAGTAAAGTCGAAATCTTTAGAGGGACTGGTGCACATATATGTAGGCTCTAAGCAGAAACTAAACCAGCTCCTACTGATATTTCCATTTTCACATTAATAATTCTCAGAATGAAATGCCTTGTAGATATTCACAAACACTCACATGCTCTAAATTGTAATAACGCTTTCGCTTCTTCTTCCTAGCTTCTGCAAGCTCCTGCCAAAAAAACCCACAAATCAAAATGGTGCATTTACAAGAACCCATCAAAACCCGAAACCAAACTTCATCAGACACCCAACCTTAGCGCGGACGCGAAGCTCTTTCTTCGACAACGGCGTCGTTTTCTCGGCGCTGTCAGGCCCCGCCGGTTTGGGGCGTTTGAAGGGTTTAGAGGAGTCATTGTTTCGAGGATTGGTGGGCTTTGAACCGACGAGCTTGGGTTTCTTGGAAGTGGAGGTATGGTGGGTCTCCGGCTTAGTACCGCCGGAAACTTGCTTCCGCTTCTTTAGTCTGGTGTCGTGGTCCTTGGCCGCCATTGGAGTCGTTCGTCTCTGTTATGGGCAAGTTTGTATTCCAAAGGGTTTTTTCAGGGTTTTGGGGATGGGGGGTTGAGACGGGTCGGGTTGAAAGTATGGGCTCCCTCCCCGGCAGCCCATCTCTTGATGTCTCGGGTAGGTCAAGTCCTATTGAAACGTTATTTTGAAACACAAGCATGTTTGGTTTTTTCTACCCTCTAATCTAGAGATTCCACTTTTGGTGAATGAGCAAGTACCATTGCTTGCTGCTGTTGGACACTCCGAAATCTTCCCAATGATTGCACTGAGGTTCAGTTTCCTCTATGGTAATGTAATGTCTAAATTGATAATTATTATCATAAATAGTACCTGAACTATACCTCTATTTTATTGATAGTACCTGAACTATACCTCTATTTTATTGATAGTACCTGAACTTCAATTTTGATCACAACTAGTACCCGACCTTTTCAATTTCATTTTAAATGGTACCTAGAGCCACCCTCTGTCACTATTCCGACTAAAAATGACATGGGAGGTGATCATAATGATGATTTTTGATGATTTCAAGGGTTGCGATCATATATAGTGATGATTTTTTGGTAATAGACTTGCCTTGAACTTTTTTTATTTTTTTTTTATTTTTTTAGATTTGGGTTTTTTGGCCGGAATAGTGACCTAAGGTGGACTTAGGTACCATTTAAAATGAAATCCAAAAGTTCGAGTACTGGTTGTGATCAAAATTGAAGTTCAGGTACCATCGATAAAATAGAGGTATAGTTCAGGTACCATTTGTGATAATAACCCTTTGAAGATATAAAAGGAGTGCCGAAAAAAGACGAATTTGTAATTAACAAGTGTGCTGAATTCAAGCATCGTTTCAATAATAGAAGTCATAAATATTTGGAGTTTTTGGTGTTTGTTTTCAAAATTTAGCACTTCGGTATCTATTATATTTTGAATTTTGGTGAAATTAGAGTATCGTGAAGAAAAGCTAGAAGCAGCCTTGGGAAAGTGGGAGCAGTGTAATTATTATGGTGTCTTGCAACTCTTCATATTTAAGAGAAAACTAATCCAAGCACATCTACAAAAATAAGCTAGATCGGACAACTAAAGGTCAATGACGGTTGTTTGCTCTCATCACACTGTGTAACCAAAATCCTAGCAACTCGATTACAATCATAATTAGAGAATTTCAATAGCTACGTACTGTCAATCCCAACCACATAATCGACGTTCTTTCACTGCTAAGCTGATAAGCACTGTCTTTGATGTCGATGCTAGACTAGAAACCTTAGGTTATCAAGATAATGAGATCTCTTTGTGTTGTAAAATTTTATAGATAAGGAATAAGTCTCATTATTATGTTGGACTAAAATTGGCACCTTTTTTGTTTTTGTTTAACGAACCGCTCCCATTTTCCTGAATAATTTTTCAATGGATATATGCATGCAAGGGTGTGGTTTATGAAAAATAAAATGCCAACCCTCAACCCCCCCCCCCCCCCCCCCCCCCTCTTCCCCCTTTTTTTTTTAATTTATGGTTTATGTGACTACCCTTAACTCTTTAAGCTCTTATTAATGAAACTGCATAATCCAATAATCCAATTGAAGGGATTTCGTACCTGAGTCTCAAATTGTAATAAGTGTGGAAAGAACGTCCTGAATAATACATATCGGTACAAGACCTTATAGCCCTATCACATGTCGGCAAAGAACTATTAATTGCGTAAAAGCCACGCACAACCTACTAGATAACAACTATAAACTAAGATAAGAAAGTAAAAGGTAGCTCAACAAGGACACAAAGATGTAACCCAGCACCACGGCCACCCGGCCCACCCAACAAGTGAGACAGTGGATGCTAGGGTTCAATTTCTCTTCCAAATGTATTACATGAACATTAAATACATTAAAAATGTGCAGATTACAAAAATAGTGTGGGAACATATATTGTGAAAATTACCCTCGCGGGTATATGAAGTGAACCACATTAAAACGTTGTATGTAATTACTGAAAATTAACTACAACATGCAGGTATATCAACAGTAGTTTATAATTTAGAGTAACTTCCTTCTATAGTACCTGAGGTATAGCCATTTGGACACTTTGGTACCTAGTCTTCAAAAGATGACAATTTGATACCTGAAGTTAGGCTCTGTTTGACACTTTAGTACTTCTGTTAATTTTTCCGTTAAATATAAGGATAAAATTGACATTTAGAATATATGTATAAAAACAAAATAAAAAACATGAGTTTTGTGGGTTGATTACTGTTCTTCGTCATTTTATGGATATGAATTAAGGCAGATTCTTGGCTACGCCGGGCGTAGAGTACGCCTGAGATGTCCTTTAACGGAAGGACAAAATGGTCATTCAATGTTTCACAAACGATAGGCCAGATGTAGCTGGTAAAAAAATCCCTTTACTGTGGCCTCAACCCTCTCAACGAGGGGCGAAGTGGTCATTTAATATTCCTCTCAGCACCATCCTTCTCCCCTGCCTGTCGAAGGCACTGAGTTACAGAACTGAAACTCCCGGTTTCTCTGCTGCGAAGGAATGAGTTGATCACTAACCAAGGTATTTAACAAATGCTGAGAAGGAATGAGTTGATCCCTGAAAACCGATTAAGCCTGAGAACAAAAACTCCTAGCCACCACCACCGAGCGAACGACTGTAAACCATCTACACTCTGCGATCAACCGATCACTACAAAACCCAATTTTGATATGCTTATCTCAATCTCTGTTTCTACAACTGAAAATTATAATTCAAAAGACAAAATTGATCGAACTATACAAGTTTTCCAATAAAGATCAAAGTCATTAGACTCAAAGAAACACAAAGCATACAACAAGAACCCGAAATTGAAAGAATCATTTTGTTTCTGAACTTCAATTTTGATTTGAAGGAGGAGATCTACTCTTGCATGTTTACAAATTTGAATAACTGGGCTCATTAACTCCAATCACTGTCTAATCTAAACCATTGATCCCAGATATATAGTGACTCAATCTATTTCAAAAAAAAGAAAAGAAAAAAAAAAGGGTTTGATAGGATCAAACATCCCAGATGCTCGATCCGTTTCTTGTTCGCCGACTCGTGACAGTAACTCGGTCAGGACTCTGCCGTACAGCCACTAAGCAGCGGCGCACGGCTCTCAATCGCTTCGTCTCCTCGACACGGTTCCAACTCAGGACACCTAACGCGGTACCAACTCGCTTCGTCTGGGTCTTCCAGCTGCGCCGCTCAATTTCGCCATTGAAGTTTGTCGCTGGTACTCTTCCTTCCAATCTCAATCTGCGCCAGTTTGTAATGTCGTACATTTTGGGGGTTTTTTTTTCAATCTCGGTTCGATTTGCATGTTTTTTCAGTTTTGGTAGTCACAGATTTTGAGATTTTTTCTTTTTGTGTTGTTGAATTAGGGAGTTCATACTTGGGGCGATTTGGATGAAGGCTTCGGGTTTCAGCTGATCCATGAGAGTTTGCATTGTTGAATTGTGGATGAAAAAAAAGATGAATGTTTAGAGTTGGGAATTGCATCACCGAATGGGAATGGGAATGGGGTTGTGGAACTGATTTGTAAATCTGATAGAGAAGGAGAGAAATCACTGTGTTGACGCAGAAGGTCAGAATCATATGATTAATATCGCCAGAATCCGAATAGATCTTGAGTCGCTTTCTTGCCCAGAACGAATCGAAAAGACCCCAAGTGATCAATTAGGTTTAAGCAAAGATTATCTGTGGGTTCTGCTGCTTCTGCATTAGTTCATTTATATGATTCAAGGAAAAGCCCTCGTTTTTTACTGTAACGACTTGGATAACGGCAGTTAAGTCCCATTTACATTGTGTGGAGAGAGAGACGCCAGCAAGGCATGCCCCACTTCGGCGTATGCTACGCTGGCGTAGCCCAGACACACCTAAGAATTAATGCTTATGGGTTATGTTGAAGGTGAAATATTTGAATGTTACGTTTAAGAAATATAATAATCATGATTTGAACACCCACGAGACTACCCCATCGAAACTAGTCTCGTCAGTGTTTAAATCATGATGACTAAATTTTTTAAACATAAAATTCAATTATGTCATCTTTTTAACCCAAAACATTAATTCACGTTCATTTTCTCCCAGATGACCCAAAAAATGATGAAGTCCCACAAACTCCTATTTTTTTTTTTTTTTTTTATACATATATTCTAAATGTCAATTTTATCCTTACATTTAATATAAAAAATTAACATAAGTACCAAAATGTCAAACGAAGCCTAAGTTCAGGTATCAAAATGTCATTTTTTGAAGACTGGGTACCAAAGTGTCTAATTAGTCATACCACAGGTATCATTGAAGTAATTTACCCTATAGTTTATAGTAGTTAAATAGCTAAATCGTAAATTATTGGAAACGACAAAAATAGGAAATCAATATGCTATTTAGTTAAGATGTATATGTAGGAATCTATTAGAGATACATTTCTACACTTAAATTTGCTAGCTTTTGTCCATAGCTTAAATTATTGGAAGTTAGGAAAATTGGAAATCAATTGCACTATTTTAGTTAGATTGTATATGAACTTATGAAGGAATTCGTTGGGGATGCATTTCTACTCTTATTTTTTAAACTGTTGTCCGAAGCATAAATTATAAGAACTAAGGAAAACATAAGATTAATCAGTTTTAGTTAGATTGTATATGAAGTAATCCGTTGGAGATGCATTTCAGCTCTTGAGTTTTTTTACTTTGTCCAAAGCCTAAATAATCTAAAGTGACAAGAACAGGAAAGCAATTGGCTATTTTAGTTGATTGTATATGAAGGATTCTGTTGGGGATGAATATTCACTCCTAGTTTTTTTTTTAGGGGAATAAATATTCATATATTCTCACGACTTCATAGAGTCTCCGCCATGATAATACATATATCAAAGCCTAAACTCTCGAAGCATTAAGAAACTGCTTTTGCTTTTGCCGGAGTAATAAACGCTTGCAGCAATCCATATAGATGGACCCAAATCCAAATATGGTTCAGGGGAATGCTGGAGATGGGAGAGTGCCCATCATAGTCATTGAGAAAGATGTGAGTCCTGTTAAAACTCCAAGGTCCTCCTTTTTTTATTCGAAGAATATCACCTGCATTACTGAATGTGAAGAGAAATATACCCTCCGGTCTTTCCTGCACATGCAAAGTCCCATTTAATCTCCACATTGATTGAAAATCCCCCATGAAAGAATGGTGATTGAAAGCTCTGCATGTGCTAAGCCGTCCCACCATATAGGAATAATTGGCCACAAACTCATTTCATTTCTTCCTCAGATTGCCAAGATCAACGACTCCTGCTTGTCCTTCAAAGACAACGTCGATGCCAGCCTAGCAATCATGGAGGCAATCGAATACATCGATGTGGTCTTGGTGTGTTGTGTAAGACCCTAGCACAAAGAGAAGAGCGCGACTGGGGTTAAAACGACTACTTATTCACTCTTAGATTTATTGACTTTCATCTAAAGTGTAAATTATTGGAAGTGAGAAAAACATGAAATGAATCGGCTATTTCAGTTAGATTGTATTTGAAAGAATTTGTTGGAGATACATTTCTAATCTTTGACTTTTGTCCAAAGTGAAAATAATTGAAAGCAACGAAAATAGGAAATCAATCCACTATTTTAGTTAGATTGTATACAAAGGAATCTGTTGGAGCTGCATTTTTTTACTTTTGTCCAAATTATCAGCTCTCAAAAGTGAGGAAAACAGGAAATCAATCAGCTGGTTTAGTTAGATTGTATCTGAAGGAATCTTTTGGAGATACATTTCTACTCTTGTATTTTTTGACTTTTGTCCAAAGTGTAAATCAAGCAACGAAAAAAAGAAATTAATCCGCTATTTTAGTTAAATAATATCAGAAGAGATCCGTTGGAAATGCATTTCTACACTTAGATTTTTGACTTTTGTTCAAGCGTAATTTATCATAAGTGACGAAAATAAGAAATCAATCTGTGTTTTAGGGAAACGAGAATTGAGAGGAATTTGCTTTGTGTTCTCATTGATAATAGGGGCCTCTTTATATAGAGGATTACAATGCATAGAATCTCAATCATACAAGGAAAGTAATCGTACATTGAATAGGAATCTAGATCCTCCTAATTTAACCCTATTACCACTAGAGCAAGTAACCTAGAGTTTGGGCCAAACACAAATAGAGATATCCTTAAACACTCCCCCTTGTGTTGTCCAAACGTGGTGCTTCTCTAGTTGCCTCGTTAAAAACCTTGTCGAGTAACAAAAACCCAGTGGGACTAAATTAACCTCGGTCGAAGGGGAAAAAGAGCACAACACACCCTTCACGTTTCGAGGTGAACATGTAGACATCTCCCCCTGATGTTTGCGTCTCCCCCTGATGACTACGATCATGGGAGTTCAGATAATTTCCGCAAGCCAATTCTTGCCACATGTTTCTCGAACGTGGATTTGGGCAATGACTTAGTAAACAAGTCTGCCGCATTATCCTCATATCGAACCTAGTTCACTTTGGTATTTGAGGAGAGTCTGTTGTTGCTGATTATGCTTGGTGTTGTCGCTTTTGATGTAGCCTTGCTTCATTTGTTCAAAACGAACAGCATTATCCTAAATGCTCGTAGGCTCATCTTGTGGTAGACTTCAAACCACAATTGTTCGAACATGCGTGATTATGGATCCAATCCACAAACATTCACGAACCACTTCGTGAAGAGCAATAATCTCTGCATGGTTCGAAGATATAGCGACTGCAGTCTGTTCTGTAGACCTCCAAGATATCACGGTATTTTCCCATGGTGAACACTTAACCAATTTGGGAGCGACCTTTGTGTGGGTCAGAGAGGTACCCAGCATCAGCAAAACATTCCAAAACACTTATATCGTCTTGGGATGGGGATAGAGAACACAGGCCAGCGTTGGCAGGATTTCTGGTGTGTGATGGGTCCGAATCCATCTTCTCTCTGTAGGGATAGAACAAGCCCATATCAATCGTACATCTCAAGTACTGAAAGATATCTTTTACACCAATCAAAATGGCGTCATGTTGGCGCAGAGCTACACCTTAGCTAACAAGTTCACTGCAAACGAGATGTCTGGTCCTGTGCATTGAACTAAGTACAATAATGCACCTATTGTACTCAAGTAAGGCACTTCTGCCTCTAGCACATCTTCTTCATCATCCTTCAGACGAAGAGGATCCTTTTCAGGATCAAGACTAAGGACGATCATGGGGGTGCTTGAAGGTTTGACCTTGTCAAAATGCCTAAGCATCTATCGACACGATGCTCAAGTTCCAAACTGAGACATAATCATGTTCTCCCATAATCCTTCATCTCAAACTCGGATTTGAAGTGTTCAGCGGTTTCCCTTAACTCTTTAAGGGCTTCTAATGAAGATCATGTCCAACATGAACCGCGATGGAATCCGAAACTTGTTATGGAAAGGCGTGGGCATATCCCTTCCCAATCAAGTAGTTATTTTAGCGAGTGTTCAACCTCTTTGTAAACGCGCTCCGTGGTCTAGAGCTACTTGACTTGGGAAAATGAAGTTCACCATGAACCTTCATGTATATTCCGTATCTAGATCCCTATAGAGATACGTAGTGACCACATTTGTAAGCTGCATGATAAGTTATTCGGAAACTACCAAACTGACAGGGTAGTGGAGTGCAATGACATCCATTACGAGAGAATATGTCTCATCGTAGTCGATTTCAGGGCGTTTTGTGAGAAGCCTTACACCATAAGGCGAGATTGCCATCTCTTTTTCTCATCACGCTTCTTAACGAAGACCCATTAGTTAATACGTTTTATGTTAGGAGGTGTTGGTATTACTAGCTCGAAAACCTTCCTCTTCTTTAGAGAATCCATCTTAACCTGGATCGCATCTTTCCATTTAGGCCAAATTTCTCTACGTTAGCGTTCATTCATCAACAGAGCGTGATTCGATATCATCTGCCTCAACAAACTCATGCGCAACAAAATGCGCAACTACATCATCAATCATGATGGAGTTTCTATCCCACGTCTCATGTACACTACTGTAATTTTCATAGAGCTCTATATTCTCAGGAATAGGTTTTGACGTTAAGGCGTCCCCCAACGATAACCATAACTTAGAAGATTCTCATGAGACGGATTTTGAGTGTCGATGATTCAAGGATTGGTTTGTGCCAATGTATCCTTTGAACCCACGGGCCTTCCGTGCATCCTAGCTGGGGCCATGGCCTATAACGCCAGAGTGCCACTCTCTTTGGCGTTGGCGCCATGCCTACCTCCGTGCATCCTAGCTGGGGCCATGGCCTATAACGCCAGAGTGCCACTCTCTTTGTAGGGTGGCGCTACGTCCTCTAGTAGGGACGTCCTTCCTTGCAGGCTTGTTTGCAGCATATTTATGTGATCTCGTCACTTTAACAGGGATCGAGATGAGACATAGTGGGGACAGGCCATGACAATTCATGTCGTTCCTGCTGAACATCCGTGTTCTTATCTCCCCCTAATGACAGGAAGACTGTCTCATCAAAGTGACAACCCGCAAAGCTAGCGGTAATGAGATCGCCTTGCAAGGGCATTAAGTGGCGGACGATTGTTGGAGTCTCAAATCCAACGTAGTTGCCCATTCGTCTGTAAGGACCCATCATAGAGCGCTGTGGCGGCGCAATTGGCACATAAATGGCTCACTCAAATATGCGTAAGTACGATACTTATACTCAGTCACTAGCTGTAACGCAGAGGTACATTGAGTGGCGGTGGGTCATAGACGAAGTAGCATAGCTGCATGCGATATTGCACCACCCCAAGAGGATATAAGGAGATTGGTGCGCATTACCAATGTCCGGACTACCATCGTAGTTGTTTCCGCAAGATCATTTGGGTGTACATGGGAATGTGATGTCCAACATCAGTCCCATTGCAATATTCATCGAAAGTCTTTCGATGTAAACTCTCTAGCATAGACAAATCCAATTGACTGAATAAGATGATCTGGGGAGTGAGCCCGTTGTCATATGATATGTGCTAGGAGTGTAGCATAAGCAGCATTTATAGGTGGACAATGGCACAACACGTGACCGGCGTGTTTGCGTGTCAACCAACATCATGAAATATTTAAGCGTCCGCAAGTTGGTTGAATCAATCCACAGAATCCCCATGGATTCTATGTAAGAACATAATGAGTATTGTCATATCCTTTGCATAGGACGGTCTCAGTCCTAATTTCCCTAAGGAACGGGCTTTGTAAAACGAGCGAGAGGCTTTAGAAGCAACCAATGAGAATTTTGGTTGGGCTTGAGCGTCTGAAACGCTATTCGAACCAAGTTGGTGATTGCAACATCACCTAGGGCGCCATCACAATGATGGACACGATCCATGGTGTCATGGATAGGGACTGCGCCAGCCCTAGGCTGGTGGTGGACGGAGGCAGTGCCCTAGGCAGCAGCGTCGGTCACACTTAGTCCATGAATCAACTTTTGATTCATGCTTCAGTTCGCTCGAGAGAAAGGATGTCCATGTGAAGTCTTTGGTAGACAGATTATCATATCATGACTAGGATGATCTATCATGTCGTGACAAAGCCAATATGTATCTAAATCCAAGAGATCTTCTCTCATAACTTTATTGGATTAATAGCTCGAATAGTGACATAAAATCCACTAGAGAGACACATAAACTTCTCTAAAGTGCGCATTTGTTCGTAATCATTAGAGGTATTGCAAAAGAACTCATTTCCGTTCTATACATGCGTTTTCGCATGGAATCCGTTGGCTATTCATAGGTGTGATTCGCCCTAGAAGCGTAGAGAGTTTCTGTAACAATAATTAAGGTGCCATTTGGCAAGTGGAACTTGAGCTATTCCATGTCCTTGAATTAATACTGATGGCCCAGCCATCGTAGTCACAAAAGTCATATGCTCAGAATCAAAATGGAGTCATAAAGAACTCGAAATTTTATTCATAAGCCAACAAAGTACATCATTGTCTCTTAACCATTAGGAGAATCTAATCCAAATGCTAGCTAATGGAAAACAATGGTAGTCGTCTAACTTCTTTCAGTAATTCCAAAATAAATGTGACCAGGTGAGTAGAGAGATGTCGGTGGAGCAAGACTCGCTTAAGTACCACTAATCTCATAACCTTCCTAGACATTATACTTACTTTGGGTGAGCCTACTTTGAAGAGAGACTACACCATTGGCATTTACTACAATGTATATATGGCAATTGCCTATTACATCTTTTGGAAAAATAAAGACTTAAACAGAATTGGCGATCTATTGATCCCAGCCAGATTTGTAGTATTTGACCCTTCACTCTAGATCATCTTCATGATCTTCTTGTTCCACATAGTGAGCTTCTCTTGCTTCACAATATGCTTTGTAGGCAGTGATGATTTCTTCACGAGCTCTACAAATGTGTGCCCAATGATTGGATACTCCACATCGAGAACATACATCTCTTCTCTCAGACTCCATTGATTGAGGCGCTTTGAAAGCGTCATTTAGATGGCTCCTAATGTTGGTGGCGTCACCAATATGGCCAGAGGCGTTGCCTCTCTCTCTCTTTCCACGTTGACCTCTTCAGTTCCGTGTTCGCCTCTTTTGGCGGTTACCTTCCCAAGTAGAGCAATTATATGGACCAGGACGTCCAGAAGTATCCCTAAGATTAGGGTTTTGCTCTTGGCGCCTTCTCTTAGGGGCGCGACTATAATTGGATTCCGGAATATGCCATGTTCCCACGGATCTCAAATTATAGTTCTCACAAGGATGTTGTCATGCTTTTCAGTGACATTCATAGTTCCAATGAGCTCATGAAACCTTGTGATTCGTCTTGCAGTAACATCGATTCGATAGTTCTTAGCAACCATCAATGCAGAGACAGGGAAAGTAGAGAGAGTCTTCTCAATCAACATCGCATTTGTGATCTCTTTACCACAGAATTCCATTAAGGATTTAATGCGAAATGCTTCCGAGTTGTAGTCAATAACCGACTTGAAATCACAGAAGCGGAGGCTATGCCATCTCACTTCTAGGTCAGGAAGCAAGGAGTCACGGACGTTGCCAAATCTATCTTTGAGTGAGACCCACAGCCTTCTGGGGTCTTCTTCATACACTCGTACTGGAGCGAATCATCCATATGACGAGTCATTAGAATGATGGTTGTTGCCTTATTTGCCTCTAAGGCTGCTCTATTTGCTTCCAAAGCTTGAGCTTGCTCAACAGTTAGCACGTCCTAGCTAGGCTCGAGAATCGTATCCCAGATTCCATCGGCCTTGAGATGCTGGCGGATATCACGAACCCACCTGTGATATTCAAAGCCAGTTGTTCCCAATGGAGCAAAGTCCAATTTGTTCAGGTTACTCATCCTGAAAGAGAACAAGAAATTAGGGTTAGTTTCGGAGCGAAAAAGGCTACCACGAAAACAAATAAAATTTCTGAGTGTAGTCGCTTCCAAGAAATTCGATTCCAAGAAGGGTTGGATTAGATCGAAACAATGATGTTTGCGGTCGATCATTTTATCTCAACAAACTCTAAGTTTGGAGAACTCTACAAGCTCCAAGCTTGAAGTGAGCACGAACCCCTCCAGTTCGGCTTAATTTGGTCTCCCCTATGATAAAGAAAGGGGGGTAGAAGAAGGGAGGTTGCAAGTCCCCGAAAAGAAGAGAAAATAAATTTAAAAACTCTAAAAAAACGGGAACGTTTAGTAAAAAATACCTCGAAATAGGTCGCCGAAAAAGTTGACCGGAAAAAGTGGTAGGAAAATGTCTCCGGAAAGTTGCCGGAAGTCGCCGGAAAATTGTTGACCAGGAGGAGTTGACCGGCGTTGACTGGGAGTTGATTGGCAGGATGACGTGGCAGTGGGTCCTTCTGTTGACGTGGCAGTGCTGATGTGGCAGTGGGTCCTTGTGCTGACGTGGCAGTGGGCATGCGTCAGTGGGCCTCTGCCATGGGCTTGGGCTTCTGGGCTTCCTTTCCTTTTTTTTTTTCCTTTCCTTTTCTTTTCTGCTGGTTTTCTGTAGGAGATTTAGTTGGCCGGTTCAAGCACTTTTAGGCCGATTTTCTCACTTTTTCTTCCGGTTCCTGAATCTTTGGCTTGAGAGGCTTCTGCTACCATAATTTGGTGGAAATTGGAGGTCTGGAAGATGGTGAACCGGTGGAATATTTGCTGCTAGTTGTATAAAGCTTCCGGTGGCCGGTTCGGTGGTTTTCCGGTCGGTTCTTGAGGTGGGGCTGCCGGTTCTGGACTCCTGGGATCGAGTTCTTCAAGATGTGAGGTGGAGGCAGAAAAGGCTTCAAGGTTTTGTATTCGGATTCAAGGTTTTTAGCTTCTTGAATCAGGGTTTGGCTATTTGTTTCAGGGTCAGGGCTTCGTGCTAATAACGTTTTTAGGGAAACGAGAATTGAGAGGAATTTGTTGTGTGTTCTCATTGATAATAGGAGCCTCTTTATATAGAGGATTACAATGCATAGAATCTCAATCATACAAGGAAAATAATCTTACATTGAATATGAATCTAGATCCTCCTAATTTTACCCTATTACCACTAGAGCAAGTAACCTAGAGTTTGGGCCAAACACAAATAGAGATATCCTTAAACAATCTGCTATTTTTTAATTGTATTGTATACGAAGGAATTCGTTGGAGATGCATTTCTATTTTTAGATTTATTTATTTTGGTCCAAAGCATAAATTATTGAAAGCGACGAGAACAGGAAATAAATCAGCTATTTTAGTTAGATTGTAATCATTGTATGAAGAAATCCAACACACGTATGCACTCTTTAGTTTTTGACTTTGGTCTAAATTGTAATTTATCTGACGTGACAAAAAGAGGAAATTAATCTGCTACTTTAGTTATATAATTATATTGCATCTGACTGAATCCAGTAGAGATCCATTTGCACTCTTAATTTTTTTGAATTTTGACCAAAGCGTAAATCATCGGAAGTGATGAAAATAGGAAATCAATATGCTATTATAGTTAATTAATATCCAAAGGGATCTGTTGGATATGCATTTCTACTCTTAGATTTTTGGACTTTTGTCCAAAGCGTAATTATTAGAAGTGATGAAAACAACCACAGTCCCTACACCTGCCCACAAGCCGTTCATACTGAAATGTCAGAGCTAGTGTTTTTGACGTAGAAACCCTAAAACTCTTTCCCAAACGCACAGGCTCATTCAAACACAAAGCCACCCTCACCCGAACTCTTCCTTCATGTAGCCCTTGTTGATCCACCTCCAGAACCCGGCCAATAGTCTCACCAATCAAAGACACTGTTGCCAGAGTAATAAACGCTTGCAGCAATCCATATAGATGGACCCAAATCCAAATATGGTTCAAGGGAATGCTGGAGATGAGAGAGTGCCCATCATAGTCATTGAGAACGATGTGAGTCCTGTTAAAACTCCAAAGTCCTCCTTTTTTTATTCAAAGAATGTCACCTACATTACTGAATGTGAAGAGAAATATACCCTCCGGTCTTTCCTGCACATGCAAAGTCCCATTTAATCTCCACATTGATTGAAAATCCCCCATGAAAGAATGGTGATTGAAAGCTCTGCATGTGTTAAGCCGTCCCACCATAGAGGAATAATTGGCCACAAACTCATTTACTTTCTTTCTCAGATCACGAAGATCAACGGGCTCCTCCTTGTCCTTGAAAGACAACGTCGATGCCAGCCTAGCAATCATGGAGGCAATCGAATACATCGATGTGGTCTTGGTGTGTTGTGTAAGACCCTAGCACAAAGAGAAGAGCGCGACTGGGGTTAAAACGACTACTTATTCACTCTTAGATTTATTGACTTTCATCTAAAGTGTAAATTATTGGAAATGAGAAAAACAGGAAATGAATAGGCTATTTCAGTTGGATTGTATTTGAAAGAATTTGTTGGAGATACATTTCTACTCTTTGACTTTTGTCCAAAGTGAAAATAATTGAAAGCAACGAAAATAGGAAATCAATCCGCTATTTTATTTAGATTGTATACAAAGGAATCTGTTGGAGCTACAGTTTTTTATTTTTGTCGAAATTTTCAATTCTCGAAAGTGAGGAAAACAGGAAATCAATCAACTGGTTTAGTTAGATTGTATCTGAAGGAATCTTTTGGAGATGCATTTCTACTCTTGTATTTTTTTACTTTTGTCCAAAGTGTAAATCAAGCAACGAAAACAAGAAATTAATCCGCTATTTTAGTTAAATAATATCAGAAGAGATCCGTTGGAAATGCATTTCTACACTTAGATTTTTGACTTTTGTTCAAGCGTAATTTATCATAAGTGATGAAAATAGGAAATCAATCTGCTATTTTTTAATTGTATTGTATATGAAGGAACCCGTTGCAGATGCATTTCTATTTTTAGATTTATTTATTTTGGTCCAAAGCATAAATTATTGAAAGCGACGAGAACAAAAAATAAATAAGCTATTTTAGTTAGATTGTAATCATTGTATGAAGAAATCCAACACACGTATGCACTCTTTAGTTTTTTACTTTGGTCTAAATTGTAATTTATCTGATGTGACAAAAAGAGGAAATTAATCTGCTACTTTAGTTATATAATTATATTGCATCTGAATGAATCCAGTAGAGATCCATTTGCACTCTTAATTTTTTTGAATTTTGACCAAAGCGTAAATCATCGGAAGTGATGAAAATAGGAAATCAATATGCTATTATAGTTAATTAATATCCGAGGGGATCCGTTGGATATGCATTTCTACTCTTAGATTTTTAGACTTTTGTCCAAAGCGTAATTATTAGAAGTGATGAAAATAGGAAATCAATCCGTTGTTTGGTTATATTGTATATGAAGGAATCTGTTGGAGATGTATTTCTATTTTTAGTTTTTGGTCCAAAGTGTAAATTATTGAAAGTGATGAGAATAGGAAACAACTCTACTATTTTAGTTGGATTGTATATGACGAAACCCAACACACATATCCACTCTTAAATTTTTGACTTTTGTCTAAACCATGATTTATTAGAAGTGATGAAAAGAGGAAATCAATGTGCTACTTTAGTTAAATTGTATATGAAGGAATCTAGTTAAGATGCATTTGCACTCTTAAATTTTTTGAATTTTGTCCAAAGCGTTAACTATCAGAAGTGACGAAAATAAGAAATTAATCCGCTATTTTAGTTAAATTTTAATTTTTGTCTATACGGTAATTTAGCAAACTTGACGAAAAAGAAGAAATCAATCCGCTACTTTTGTTAGATTACATTTGAATGAATCTAGGCGAGATGCATTTACACTTTAAATTTTTCTTTTTTAATTTTTGTCCAAAGCGTGAATTATCGAGAGTGACGAAAACAAGAAATTAATCTACTATTTTAGCTAAATAATAACCAAAGAAATCCGTTAGAGACACATTTTTCGCTCTTAAATTTTTTCAAGTTTTGTCCAGAATCCAAGAACCAAATCCAAATTCCTAAAATAAAAATCAACATATTTATTTAGATTCTTTCCCCCAAATCCATAAATTTACCCCAAAAGATAAAAAAAAGTTAATGACAATCCACGTCAGGTTACATCATGTTACTGGCAGAGCAGATCCAACCAGAGAGGCCCGACACGTAGGCGTCAGACAAGGAAACAGGAGGGATGGGGGTGGACGTTACCACGCATATTCAATCCATTTCATTTTCGGCCTCGATTCCGGAACCATACTCCCGGCCTTTACCAAACTCCAATCACCTGCTCCCACCTCCTTTCTCCCACATCACCCCACCCACTCGATCCCCTCCACGTGTCACCCCACCCCGATCGGAAAGTCCATAGCTCGCACGTACCTCACCGCGTCGCACCCTATAAATACCCCCAACTAACTCAATCTCGTCCCCTCTTCGAAATCATGAGTCACTGAGCGTTTCTGATACGCAGGTCTCCTTATCATGGATAACCTATCTGCTGCTTTTTGTCAGTTATAGCGTATCAGTGATAGGTTGGGTGTGAAACAAAGACACAGGAAAACGCATCGAAGAAAGTGCGAGCGACAACTCTCGCTCTCTCACTCTCTCTCTCTCCTTTATCTTTTTCATTTCTCTCGTGTAGTGCTTATGCACTGTTGTCGTTGAAACGGCGAATCATGGAAACAAAACCCTAGAGAAAACCGACTGCGTCTCCCCGATTCAAAACTCGCCGCCTCCACCAAAACGCCGTCGTTTCGGCAGCTAATCGCCCGCCGCGGGTGTGTGGAATCCGCGCGTGAGCTTTCGAATTTCACCGTCGAGGTCTCGGAGGGCCAAAAATGTCATCTCTGAGCAGAGAGCTGGTTTTCCTGATCCTTCAATTTCTTGAGGAGGAGAAATTCAAGGAGGCTGTACATAGGTCAGTGACGCCATTTTTTTTAATTTTGAATTTTGAATTTTTTTTTGGGAATTTTGGGGGTTAAAATTTGAATTTGGTTTCAGGCTTGAGCAAGAGTCTGGATTCTTCTTCAACATGAAGTACTTCGAGGAGAAAGCGTTGCAGGGAGAGTGGGACGAGGTGGAGAAGTACCTGTCCGGGTTCACCAAGGTGGACGAGAATCGCTACTCTATGAAGATCTTCTTCGAGGTCAGAAAGCAGAAGTATCTCGAAGCGCTCGACAGGTAGTTCTAACTCTCTTTTGATTAATTTGTTCTCGAAAATTGTAAAAGAGAAATAGGAGTGTTTATTGTTCGCAAAATTAAGAAGGAAAATTTGGAGTGTTAATTGATGATTGGGGGTTTTGTGATTTGGAAATGGGCGCAGGCAAGACAGGGCGAAAGCTGTTGAGATACTGGTGAAGGATTTGAAGGTGTTTTCGACGTTTAATGAGGACTTGTACAAGGAAATCACTCATCTGTTGACTCTTGACAACTTCAGGTAATCTATTGCTGTACTGGAATTGTAAGCTTGGTTCCTTCGAGTTTAAATGCATTTGAGGTTTTGATTTCGGGGTTTAAATGTGTGCAATTTGGGGTTTTTTTTTTTGGATATGATGCAGAGAAAACGAGCAGTTGTCGAAGTATGGTGATACTAAATCCGCTAGAAGCATAATGCTGGTAGAGCTGAAGAAATTGATAGAAGCAAATCCTCTATTCCGAGAGAAGCTGGTTTTCCCCACTTTGAAGGCGTCACGCTTGCGAACTTTGATCAATCAAAGGTATGTTTGGTGTTTGGAAATGCCCTTATTTTTAGTTTGTAAATTCCGATTTTGATACCTCCTGTGTTTGTGAAGGTCGACAAATGTTGTTCTTTTGAAAGTCCATGTAATTGATTTTCATGTGTAAAATTCCTGAAGCAACAATTTTTTTTATGTGCAGTTTAAATTGGCAGCATCAGCTATGCAAAAACCCAAGGCCAAATCCTGACATTAAGACCTTATTCATGGACCACTCGTGTTCTCCTCCAAATGGAGCTCGTGCATCGACTCCAGTTACTCTTCCAGTTGCAGCTCTTACAAAGCCTTTAACTTATGCTCCTCTTGGAGCACATGGTGGAGTATGTGCTTACCTTTCTTTGTATTTTTTATGAATTTATCAATGTTGAAATTCATTTCAGTTAATGCTGACCTCGTGATGTTATATTATGCCATGTTCTCATTACGTACAGCCTTTCCCGCCGGCTGCTGCTGCTGCTGCAGCTGCCAATGCGAATGCTTTAGCAGGATGGATGTCCAATGCTAATCCGTCCTTGTCTATGCAATCAGCTCCGGTCTCTGCTTCACCCCTGCCTGTTCAACTTGGTCAAGGTTAGGTCTTCATTCTTTTAGAGCTGGTTTGCAGTTTACATCATAGCATACTTGAATATATATTCTGAGACCTGTGTATTTCACTTGCAACTCATTGTCTTTTTACAAGAAGAAGAAAATTAAATGTTTTGAAGAGATTGAAGATAAATTTCATGTTACTCCCAAGGAACAAATATTCATGTTCAGGGGATTTGTCCTTGTTTTGAAGAGATTCAAGAAACTCTTCTTTGCTAAGCCATTCGACCTGTTCATCGAGTTTTATCATACTGTTTATTTGCTTTTTGTTTAAGAAGGAAATTTCATTTGTCCCATGTCCAACAAGTAGTAGTTAGTGTGCTGAACTCACTGGTCATTGTTTTATTTGCTTGAATGATTATTAGGTGCAGCATGTTGTACTTATTGTTTGAGCTATTTTGGTAACTTGGAATACTTTTACTTTCTTAATAGTTTCTTCTTTAAAGCATCCAAGAACACCATCAACTGGTCTTGGAATGATTGATTATCAAAGCTCTGATCATGAGCAACTAATGAAACGCCTGCGGACTGCACAATCTGTTGATGAGGTATTATCAGCACCATTTCCGGATACTTATTTCTTGCATTGTGCTTCTGTATCTGGATAGTTGCTTCTAATAATGGAACTTTTACTTTCACATATTCAGGTTAGCTATCCTCCTCAACATGCTTCCTGTTCGCTAGATGACCTACCGAGAAATGTATCTTGTACACTTCGTCAGGGATCCACTGTTATGAGCATGGATTTCCACCCTTCTCATCACACATTACTTGCTGGTAGGTTGTGCCAGGAATGGATATGGATGGAGAATGATACCTTGAATATTTAGTTCTGTTTCGCTTCGATCTCTTATCCGACTTGAATAACATGTTTATGGATTTTGAGCAGTTGGCTGTAGTAATGGAGAAGTTACTCTGTGGGAAGTTGGGTTACGAGAGAAGCTGGTGTCCAAGCCATTCAAAGTATGGGAAATGACTGCTTGTTCTCTGCCATTTCAGGTGTAAATCCCAGCACTTTATAAGAACTATCAGTATACTACTATTCCTTATCTCGTTATTAAAAACATAGAATTTGTGTTTTCGAAATCCTGGTGACAGTATATAGTAAAAGGTTTCCACTCCTCAGTATCTTTACCACTGCCGTATCTTAACTTCAAGTTTCTTACAGGCGGCTATTGTCAAAGATTCATCAATGTCTGTTAACCGTGTATCATGGAGTCCAGACGGGAACTTAATCGGTATGTGCAGCAACGCTGCTTTAGCATCATTTGAATGCATATTGGAACATAACTTCCTGTATTTTTGTGGTTGCAGGTGTTGCATTTACGAAACATTTGGTTCATCTGTATGCTTATCAAGGGTCTAATGATCTACGCCAACATTTGGAGGCATGTTTTGATTCTCTTTCTTCTACTTGGAGAGGACATTGTTTGCCACTTTAGACTGATGTTTGGATTTGATTTTCTCACAGATTGAAGCCCACAGTGGAGGTGTGAATGACTTGGCATTCTCTCATCCAAACAAGCAATTGTGTGTTGTAACATGTGGAGATGATAAGATGATAAAGGTGGGTACCAAAATGTGAAGTTTCATTTAATCTTATCTTTTATTATTATTTATTTTAATATTATTATTTTGTGTTTTCTTTTGGAAAAAAAAAAAGGTTTGGGATCTGGCTGGAAGGAAGCTTTTCCACTTTGAAGGTCATGAAGCACCTGTTTACTCGGTTTGCCCCCACCAGAAGGAGAATATTCAGGTGAGATACGTTCATTTCCTGAAGTCTGGATATATAGCATGTACATAAAGGCAAGATCTTCTATGGAGAATTACTTTTCTCTTGATGTTGGTTATACTAATAATTTTGGTGAGAAACTACAGTGTCAGCAAAAATGAATTCCAGACTAGCCAAAAGAATGAAAAGAAAACAGTAACAGTAATCAAGTTTCATATAGTTGCAGCCACTTGGTGGTAAATCTCAGATGAATATAGTGAATTGTGGGTATCATATTGTTATTATATTTTAAGTGGCATGTTATATCTGTTGAGACTTCCTCTATGAATTTTCAAACTTCATATAACTAAAATAGCTTGACGTAGGAGACTAGCTCATTTTATTTTTTGTATTGGTTTATTTACCTTGAATTCTGTGTTCGTACACAATCTTACCAGTTATTTGTTTAGTAGTCCTTGTTATGTGCATTTCACTTATCTCAGATCTTGTTATGCAGGTAGAGAATTTCACAAGAGTTTTAATGATAGGATAACATTATGAGAATTGTTAACTATGGGAAAGTGACTGAGGCAAGCTTCTTCTGGTGGAGATAAATTCATGGTTTTGTAACTGCTTCGTTTTATATTTGCAGTTTATATTTTCAACTGCTGTTGATGGAAAAATAAAAGCTTGGCTGTATGACAATGTGGGCTCCAGGGTTGACTATGATGCTCCAGGGCACTGGTGCACCACAATGCTGTACAGTGATGATGGAAATAGGTAAAAGGAACATGCACATGGTTTATGTGTCCTCTTTGTCACATGTTTCTTTGTTCATGTGGCAATGTACAAATTATGACTGATCCTCTTATATCTCAGATTGTTCTCTTGTGGGACTAGTAAAGATGGTGACTCCTTCCTGGTTGAATGGAATGAAAGTGAAGGGGCAATAAAGAGGACCTATGGTGGGTTCAGAAAGAAATCTAATGGCATCGCACAATTTGATACCACAAGAAATCACTTTTTGGCTGTTGGTGAAGATAGCCAGATAAAATTTTGGGATATGGATAATACAAATGTTCTTCTCAGTATAGAGGCTGATGGTGGACTACCAGTAAGAAACCTCATTGCTTATTACTTATATTTTTAAATAGTATGAGTGGCGGATTCCCTTGTTTTGAGGTTATTCACTAATATAAGCATCGGGATTACTTCAGCCTGTTCCTCGCTTGAGATTCAATAAGGAAGGGAATCTGCTTGTTGTTACCACGGCTGACAATGGATTCAAGGTTCTTGCAAATGCTGATGGTCTTAGATCCTTAAGAGCAATTGAAAATCGATCTTATGAAGCATCAAGAACACCTATTGAGATGAAGGTTGTTATTTCTTTCTGAGCTGCACTAGACCTTCGATTGACTTTGTGTTTTTTGAAAAATTGATCTGCTCTTTAACTTGATTTACTTGATTTTCCTGGATCAGGTATCTACTTCGGCCATGGTTCCAAATATCAATCCTGCCATTAATAAAGTAGATCGTATGGATGCAAGCTCTCCTGCCAGACCTACTCAGATTCTTGTATGTGATATAAATGATAAAGTTCATATATGACTTTACTAATAGTAATAACTTAATCACAACTGACTGGTTGCTCATGGACTTGACTTATCCAAGGACAACCATAGTTCTGTAGTCATATAAAGTTTGATTAGCCATCCCCCCCTCCCTCTCAGAGTAGGTCTAAATTTCCTAACATTTGATGTAGAATGGAGTTGATCCTATGGCAAGAAGTGTAGAAAAGCGAAGACTATTAGATGATGCATCCGAGAAAAATAAACGGTGGGAACTGGCAGAGATTGTTGATCCTGTTCACTGTCGAGTGGCTACGATGCCAGATAGTAAAGATCCTGCTAACAAGGTGATTTTCAGTTTTATGGTTTTTCTATTTTGTAGATTTTGATGTCATAGGCTCATGTAATAGTTTCAAGTGTGGTCTCATTTGAGTTCAGGTTGCTCGACTTCTTTACACAAATTCTGGTGCCGGCATTCTGGCTCTTGGTTCAAATGGGGTCCAGAAGCTATGGAAGTGGAGAAGCAGTGAACAAAATCCAAGTGGAAAGGTGATGTTAACACAAGCACTAATGATATCTCTCTTCTTCTAAGCTGCATGCATTTTTGCAGAATATATAATGCTTTTAGAATGTGCCGCAACTTTCATGAAAAGATTTCTGACTTTTTTTATGGTTCAAAAGGCCACTGCTAGTGTCGTTCCGCAACATTGGCAACCCAACAATGGTCTTTTGATGACTAATGATGTCCCTGAAAACTGTGAGGAAGCAGTTCCATGTATTGCACTCTCAAAGAATGACTCCTATGTGATGTCGGCATGTGGCGGAAAAGTGTCTCTGTTCAATATGATGACATTTAAGGTAATTTAGTACTGATGTAATGCCAATGAATCATATGAAGGTTTCTATCTTCTGCCACAATTTGGATGGTGCTGCTCCGGATTGAATTGATGTTTGAGATGAAAATTTGTGGATTTGCAGGTAATGACAACTTTCATGTCACCTCCACCAGCCTCAACCTTCCTAGCATTTCATCCTCTGGATAATAACATCATAGCAATTGGAACAGAAGATTCAACTATCCACATTTACAATGTTAGAGTTGATGAGGTGACTGATTTAAGCATCTTTTTGTATATTTTTATGTAATTAAATGTTGTCTGTGATTATCAATATCAATTGGTTGCTCTGCTGCTAGGTCAAATCAAAACTGAAAGGCCACCAGAAACACATTACTGGATTAGCGTTTTCTGTTAACCTTAAGATCATGGTTTCATCAGGTGCTGATGCTCAAGTACGTGACATCCATTCTTTCTTATGTTATTGGAACAACTTGTCAACTTTTCCTGTTAATGTGTGTTTTGGTCTCTGTGTCATTGTAATTTTGTAGTTTGCTTGAAGCTGAATGTAAGTTGATTTTTAAAAGTCTTTAGATCTTGCTGCAGCTAATATAGATGCTAGGACATTTTAATTTTTTTTTTTTTTTTGTGTGTGAAAGTTCATGATTCATGTTTTCCTTTGTACCATCAACTACTTACTTGAATCTTTGAGTAATGTTAGATCCCTTATTAATCATGCCTCCCAATATGGTTTCTTTGAAAATGTGTTACAAAAAAAATTGCACTTGCAGCTATGCTTTTGGAACATGGATACGTGGGAGAAGAGGAAGTCGCTGACAATTCAACTGCCAGCTGGAAAGGCGCCTGTTGGTGACACACAAGTGCAATTCTATTCTGATCAAACTCGGTTGTTGGTATGCCATGAGACTCAACTAGCACTATATGATGCTGCTAAAGCAGAATGCATTCGACAGGTATAGAACGTCTTGGCATGAGTTACTCTTGTTTGTATGCAACAAATCCCTGATTTGTTAAATAATCTTGCAGTGGATGCCGCAAGATGTACTGCCTGCACCAATAACATGTGCAGCATATTCCCCCAATAGTCAACTAGTCTATGCGGGTTTTACTGATGGCAATATTGGAGTATTTGATGCTGATAGTCTGAAATTAAGATGTCGTATTTCCATGTCAGTGTACTTGGCACAAGCATCCCCAAGCAGGTATTCCGAGCACTCAGTTATTCTTGGTTTATGAGGTGGCTTTACCACTAAATCCTATTGTCTTCTAAACCAACATTGCCCTACTTTGTGACAGCCAAACTGTGTTCCCGCTAGCTCTTACAGCACATCTGCAGGAGCCATATCAGTTCGCCGTTGGACTGACAGATGGATCTGTTAAAGTTATAGAGCCCTCAGACGCTGAGGGGAAGTGGGGAGTTACAGTGCCTGTTGATAATGGAGCACAGAATGGCTGGACAGCAACATCTTCGTCTAACAATCCTGCTTCTTAATTAGCAGCTCCAGCGAGCAAGTCTATGTCTATTTCCTTGTATTGATTTGTATTCTATTTGTGTAGTATAGCGGACTTGTAGGTTGGTGATCCACATATGTGCCTCACCCAATGTGTGAGCAAATAGAGATCTAATGGTTAGGGCAAAAATTTATGTATATACATATGTTTTCCATTATACATGTGTTAATTATTTATTCAAATATATGGTTCCTTTCTTCTTTGCTCCAATTTTACAGTTTGCAAAGTTTATGTGGACGTGTAGACCTTGGATGTCATTGTCAGGTAAACATAAGAGGCAGAAATTGAATATGAGGCTCCGCAGGAGGAGACTTGTCCGTGTGATGTTCAGAAATAGGGTAATGCTTATATAGTAGTTATCTAGTGGAAGTTACTTGGTGCTTGGAGTCTTTGAATGGTTTTCTATATGATAAGACCGGTATGGTCGATGCAGATGTTTTTGGATTCAACTGCTTCACTTGTCAAATGCTTTTATAGCTGATGAAATACTTCCATCAAAATTTGTCGGACGATCAAAAGTGCTTTCGATTCCGAAAGTGCTTTTA
Source organism: Rosa chinensis (assembly GCF_002994745.2). NCBI lineage: Eukaryota > Viridiplantae > Streptophyta > Magnoliopsida > Rosales > Rosaceae > Rosa > Rosa chinensis. Next base: position 49,414,114 of record NC_037091.1, read on the forward strand.
ATGCTTCCAGAAACTCTTCCAAACAAGGTCCGACCCGGATGGTGGTTGGAGGTTGGAACATTTTAATTAATTATTGTTACTTATGAAGTCATGACGCCCATTATTTAGGTCACCATGAAACTAAGACTAGCCTTAATAGCCTTTCTTGAAATGGCAAAATGAACAGATCTTATTGTAGAAATCTGTTCGAGGCCAAATTCAATCAAATATTTCCGGACTAAAACATGTCACCTCATGGAGTTTTCCTGCCGATTCCATCTTCCGGACTGCTCTCCTAGCATTATTGTAACTGAGCAAAAAACAAAAGGACAGCCCACATATAATGCCAGAGGCACCCTACTTGGACGGTCCTAACTCCTAAAGTTGGGTCGAAGCCAACGATTAGTTCCAATCATGCCATGTGGTCTTGACCAAGAAATTATGTTATATAATTACACAGACAAAAAATCTGAATCTCAGGCTTCTGGTATACATATAAATTCTGGGGTACTGTTCTTCATTTGGCTCTGCATGTGTTATTATTGTGCTCACTGATTGATGTCACTGTAGAAAGAAGCGGTTTTTCAGATGGGATGTGTGTCTCCGTGACTGTGTATTCCTTGGTCTTTCCAACAAGCAAGTGCTGTGTAACATGACAAACCCTAGCTTAAACCCTAAGTAAAGAACAATGTTCATTGTTGTGCGATGTCTTAACTTGATCGATAGTATTGGAGGGTTTGTATTTTAGTGGTCAGTACAATGATTCAATGAATGAGTTCTGAAGAACTCTACAGATAACCTGTAGGGATAAGCTGTTTCATGTCATGTATAAAATAATCAAAGAGCTATAAAATCTACTCAACCACCCAACCTAACAAGAAAAGAATGAAAAAAAAGGTGATCAAGTTCATCTCCAAGGGGATATATATAATTATATATGGATGTAATCATTCAATTTTACATGGAAGATGAAAATCTTTTTCTCCTCGAAAACAATTATTGGAATAGGACTTTAAGAAAAGATAATTTTACTTCCTCACAACTACCATGCTTTAGCATCTACAATAATGAGAAGCAAACAAAAGTTGCCCCAACTTATTGTTACCAATGACCCAACGTTTCAAACATGATGTTCGATCAGATGAGTCGCTTCAAATTTGATAAAAATGAAACATTGTTTGGAGATGGTCTAAGATCGCTTTGATTTGATCAGGTTTTGGATGTTGGTGGTAGTGTACCGGTATGGTGGTTGTGCGGATGCAGGTGGCCAGAGTTGGATTGAATTCATCAGTGGTGATGGTGGAGGATTTGATGCTTTGAGCTTGACTAGCCAGCAGGGATTGGGGATCCGAGTCATCACTTCAGTTGTTGCCAAATTCTGATTGATAATCCAAGTCACCTTTGATTATGACCCAAATAACTGAATAAGGCTAGATGAACCAGCTCTAAATCTATAAACTAAGGGATAGTTTTAAGAGACTGTGAGGGATAAATGATTTTGACGGTTGAAAATAAATATACAGTTTTAAGTTGTTATAATTTCTGCTTTTATATTTAATGTATGTGGTTGAGATGCATTTGTCTCTCACAGTCCCTTAAAACTGTCCCTTAAGTGAGCAAATCTGATATACAGATTTTATCCAGAGTGATGCTCCGCTTTGAAATTAATGCGTGAAGTTCGAGTTTTCGGTCACTTTCGGTTGCATATCCACATCTCGACCGTTCAGTGTTTAGGTCCTACTGTATAGATCATCTCTGCAAATTTTCAGCCAAATTGATTATCGTTAAGGTATCTAACTCGCTTAAACCAATGGACGGACTGAATCTGTCAACTTGAACCGTACTGGCTTTAAAGCAGTTATCAATGCCTTAAGGATCATCAATTTGGCTGAAAATTTACAGAGATGATCTATACACTAGTACCTAAAAACTGAACAGTTGAGATATGGATATGTGACCGAAAAGTGACCCAAAACTCGAACTTCACACGTTAATTTCAAAGCTCTGCTATGCTCTGGATAGGATATGTGTGTGTGTGTGTGTGTGTGATCAAGAGAGGACATTCATAAACTTAAAAATGAGGATGTTTTTATTTTTAGTATGTATGTATGTATCTATACTATTATTTAGGGGAGGGCAGAAACCGAACCGGGAGGGCAAAACCGGCCGAACCGGGCCGAAAATATGGTGGCGGTTACCGAACCGGAAAAAGCAGTGCAAAAATCTTCAGCTTTCGAACCGGACCGGATTGAACCGGGTCAGAACCGGGTTAATATTCTGAACCGACCGCAAAAAACCGAACCGGCCTATTTATTATATTTATATATATTTTTATTAGTTTTCTTATGTGTCAATTTATGACTGGTGGACATTTGGTTGCACATAGAACACTCGCACCCGATCATGCCTAAACCTAAGTAACCCTAACCAAGTACGATCTCATTCAGTCTCCACTCTTACACTCGGCCTCCCATCTCATTCTCTCTCTCTCTCTCTCTCTCTCTCTCTCTCTCTCTCTCTCTCTCTCTCTCTCTCTCTCTCTCTCTCTCTCTCTCTCTCTCTCTCTCTCGACTCCACACCGAGCCCGACTGCACACCACCGCAACGACCGCCTCAATCTTGTTGCAGAACGCTGCTGGCTGCCCGCCGATCTTCACGCTGAGCCCGATCTTGCTGCAGAACACTGTTGGCTGCCCGTCGATCTTCACGTCGAGCCCGATCTAGCTGCAGAACGCTGTTGGCTGCGCGTCGATCTTCACGTTGAGCCCGATCTAGCTATAGAACGTTGCTTGCTACCCGCCGATCTTTACGCCGAGTCCGACCACGCCGATCTTCACATTGATTTGCAGTTTTGTCGCCTCTCTGACATGGACTCGGTAATTCACTTCTCTGTTTTCACTTCGATCTTCATGGACTCTCTATTGTGATAGTATTTCTGTAAAACTTGTGAGGATTCAGATTGAACTTGTGAAACTTTGGATTTTAGGGTTCGGGTTAAAATCTTCATTGTTCTTGATTTGATTTAAACTTTCAGATACTTTCTCGTTAACTTGTTGTTAGCTTGGAGTCTGTTGTTAACTTGTTCATGGGAGTCTGTTTTTAACTTGGAGTTTATTGTTAACTTGTTTATTGGACTTTGTCTATCTGTGTGTTTTTATTTTGTAGATTGGTGATGGGATGTCACAGACTCCAACTCAGTCTAGCATCGGAACTACACCAGCTTCGGCTGAAGTCGGACAACTCCTCATGTCTCCTCCTGCCGCTGCAACACCAACTTCTGCAGCAACCGGTGAAGCTGAAGAACTTGGGAAGAGGAAGAACCAGTCAGAAGTCTGGGAGCATTTTGTGAAGCAGAAGAATCCAGATGGTTCGAAGATGGCGAAACCAAGAGCCAAGTGCAAATACTGCCCCCAGACCTATGCCTGCGATTCCAAAGCCAACAAGACAACATCGATGAGGACTCACATGCAGTACCAATGCAAGAAGTGCCCGGCTTACATGCTAGCAAAAAGGCAGAAGTTCTTTTCTTTCGATTCTGCTTCCTCAGGTGGTAATTTAGTTGCTTTAGCTTATGATCCCATGAATTGTAGAAGAGCATGTGCTAGGATGATTGTTAGGGATGAATTGCCATTTAGTCATGTAGATGGGGAGGGATTTAAGGAATTCATGAAAATTGCTCAACCAAAATTCACAGTACCTAGCCGTAGGACAATCTGTAGAGATATCTGGGATCTCTATTAGTTTGAGAAGGAGAAGATAAGGGAGTTTGTAGCTAGGAATAATCTGAGGGTATCACTTACCACTGATACTTGGACTTCGGTCCAGAATATCAATTATCTTGTCCTCACTGCCCATTTCATAGATGAAACTTGGGTGCTGCACAAAAGAATTATCAATTTCTGTGTTATTCCGAACCGTAAGGGAAAGACAATAGGTAAATTGATAGAGTCTTGCTTGATTAATTGGGGTATCGAGAGGGTTTTTAGCATTGTAGTTGATAATGCTTCTAGTAATCAAGTTGCACTTGATTACATGAAGGAGAAGATTGGAAATTGGAAATGTTTAGTGTTAGGTGGGAGTTTTTTGCATGTTAGATGCTGCTGCCATGTGTTGAATCTGATTGTGAGGGATGGGATGGAGGAGCTTGATTCCTCCATCGATGCAATTAGGAATGCTGTTAAGTTCATTAGAAGTTCACCTGCTAGACTTGACAAGTTTAGGAAGTGTGCTTCAAGAGAGAAGGTTGAACATAAGGGGGGTATAGTGCCTTTGGATGTCTGCACAAGGTGGAACTCCACCTATTTCATGTTGGACATTGCCGTTAAGTATCGGCAGGCCTTCTCTAGGCTTGAAGACGAGGATCAGCAGTATGAGAACTATTTTCTGGAGAGAGTTGGAGGAAGTAAAAGGGTTGGGCCGCCTAAGAATGAGGATTGGGAGAAAGCTACGAGATTAGTGAAGTTCCTTAAAATCTTTTATGATGCAACCTTGAATTTTAGTGGGACTAAGGTAGTAACTTCAAACCAGCCTATTCAATGGATTTGTACCATAGTCGATGAATTAGAAGAATGTGCAGCTAGTGATGATCCTTTGATGGTTAGCATAGGGTCCTCCATGAAGAAGAAATTCGACAAGTATTGGTTGAGGTTAGAGGACATTAACACAGTTTTGTTGCTTGCTGTTGTATTGGATCCAAGATACAAATTATTGTATCTTGAATACTTTTTTCCAAAATTGCATCCGGACAGCAGCATGGTGCAATTTATGGTAGATGAAGTGAAGAGGTCCCTCATGCAGCTATACAACGAGTATCACCAATCTGATCCTGTGGCTGCACAAGCCTCAAATGATCTAGCACAGCCTCTTGTTGATGATAGTGCTTTTGCACAAGGAGATGATGACTCACATGCTGCATCACTAAATAAGTTTATGAAGCTTAGGAAGGAGAAACATGTGGTGGAGATCAGGAATAAAGTTGACAAGTATTTGCTTGTAGCTGCGGAGGACCCTGCGAACAAAAATTTTCAGCTTTTAGATTGGTGGAAGGAGAGTGCTGTTAGGTATCCAATTCTGTCCAAGATTGCAAGGGATGTCTTTGCTGTTCCAGCTTCGACAGTGGCTTCAGAGTCTGCATTCAGCCTAGGGAAAAGGGTTGTGGATCCATTTCGAGCATCATTAACTCCAAACATGGTTGAGGGGCTGGTTTGCCTCAACGATTGGTTAAGGGGTGGAACTTTTAATGAATACAAGGAGCCTACTAGGTCGGAGCTGGAGCTTTATGGTGAACTTGAAAAGCTTGAATCAGGTAAATTTGTTATAAAATCCATTTGTTATTTTCTATGTTGTTGAATTTCAAGTGTCAAACTAATAGAAATTTGACAATTTGTTGCTGTTTTGATTGGTAGGGAGTGTCATAACTCAGGTGGACGTTTCTGCACAAGAATGAATGATGCTTTAAAGTAGAGAGATGCGTGTTATGCTGCTGTTTTGGTGTTGGCTGCAGATTTGCATATAAGAAGTTTTTATGTTTTCATGAACTGTTTTTAAGTTTGAAACTCCTTTGTGAGTTAAATTTGGGTCTGTAATAACTAATGGACTAGCTATCTGTTTCTGGACTTGTGGTTAACTGGTTGTTATGAACTAGGCTCTATGGTTTATGACTTTTAAGTTTGTAGGATTTTCCTAACTTTTTTCCTTTTCGGACTTTATGAAACTGTGTATTGAACTGCATTTTTTCCTCTTTATGCTTGTTGTATTGAGCATTTCATGGGTAGGTTGTGTTTTGCATGTTTATGCTTGCTGCAAATTATTTGGGCCAATTGGGCCCTAAATATTATGTTTGTTTTAACTTAATATTTGTGTATTAATAATGGATTTGTAATTGGGCCCTGAATACTGAATAAATAAATAAAAGCCCATTTAGAACCGAACCCGAACCGGGCCGCACCGAAAATTCGGGTCTCCGAATATTTCGGCCCAGCCCATTTAAAAACAGTTGTCGGTCCAAATTTAGGCCCAACCGAGGACTCCGGGTCGAAGTCGGGTTCGGCCCAAAACCGAGCCGGGCCGACCCGAGCCCAGCCCTACTATTATTAAGAGAAGAGGCTTTGTTAGCTAAGATTTAAAATTTTGACAGAATTGACCCTAGAAGATTAATAACCTTTGAGAATTAATTAAATCACAAAGATAATTAAGACATTTACAAAATATAACTTTATGATTTTTTTTTATTTCAAAAGTACCCACAAGGCCACAACCCACTTTTCTCTTTCACATTTTCTTTTCTCTGTAATAACCAACTATTTTCTTTTTTATTTTCTGAAAAAAATAAATAATAATAACTTGCACATGCAGCGTATGTGTGGCGAAATGCTAGTTTCATAATCTAAACCACTCATTTTCTAGTTACATACACACATATGAATTCTACAAAACAAAAAAATTTGAGTAAAAACAGCAAGAACTTTATTGATTAAGTTAAACGATTACAATCAAAAGCTAAAGCATCCAAAATGCTTTCTGGAGCTTGGTCTCTCCATACTTGAGTAGTATTGGATTCATAAGCAATGGCTGCTAACCTATGTGCCATAAAAAATTAGTCAAATTGGAAAACTTTTAATCATTTGATTAACACAATGTTCGTTTTAATTTTATCTAACGGTTTATATTTTTTTTACACAATTTTGAGTGAACAAATGATTAAGAATTTGGTTGATTTTTTGTAAGCACAATTCTTGCATAAGAATCTAAAGGATCAACGGTTAAAATCATAAAATTAGGTCATATACTAGTGTAAAATAATAAAAATTTTCAAATTTTTCTTCTCTTGATCCTCCATATATATATATATATATATGTATATATATATGTATCAACTGATGTGACATAACCATTCACAAATTAGACACTTTCATTAAATATGCTACTACATTAAGGCGGATTCTAGGTACATAAAAAGATGGTTCACTTGACATTATTACTAACTCATTCTTTATTTTGGGCATCTCTGCAATTTTGGGACTAGATTTGGCCCCCCAATTGTCATTGATTTTGGGTTTGGGACCTGGACTGATGGTATTTGTTTGGGAGATCGCTTACCAATATGTCTGTTGTTACCCTTAGAGCAAGTTCACCCGTGGGTCATCTACTATTCACTACTTTTTATGTGTATTTTCACTCTCTTGGTCCCGGACACAGTATATTTCATGCCCTGGGTCGCCCTGTGTCACTTTCTGGGTCACCCTGGTGACCTACAAGCTGACCTGGACACTTGGTGACCCAGATCTTATTGGAAACTGTGCCCGTGACTTAGAGAGTGAAAATAAACACTAAAAAATAATGAATAGTAGGTGATCTAACCGGTGAACTTGCTCTTAGTCACCTTTGGTTTCTTTGGGTTACTTAGGTTCAATAATTTTTTCAGTTCTATGTAATATTCAATTTTATTTTTCTTGTTGGAATTGCATGATCATCCAAATCACTAGCTACCAGAATTAATAGAGCATCTTTAGCAGACTCTCTATTGTGGCTCCTTAGCTATTTTGGATAACATGTTTAGTTTTTTATCTATTTTAGCAACTGAACCAGACTCCTAAGCGGCTCTCTATTATAACTTTTAGCTATCTCGCTCCTAAATATAGAGAGCGGGATGAGGCTCTCTATAATTTAAAACATTCATTTTAAGTTATTTTATGTAATTTATAAATACATTTAAACTATTTAATATTCATTTAAAAATTAATATAAATTCAAAACTAGCTAAAATAGATAGCATTGATGCAGACGTAATTCTAAAGTGGCTAGCTAAAATGAATTTTTAGCTATTTGAGTTAAAATTTGACTCAAAAATAGCTAGCATTGCTAAAGATGCTCTTACACAGCTGATTTTTTTTAATAACACAGCTAATTTATAATCGACCACGATGAGTATGTTTCATAATATTATTGTTTTTGTTTTCTTTTCATAATATGTCCTCCATCCCCGTTTGTATTTTTTCTTTCAGTATTAATAAAATTCTGAGAGAGGACACTGAGTTAGTAAAAAAAAAAAAATATTATTGTTTAGTTTCAATGTTTTTTGCTTTGTTTATTTCTCATTGCATTTTTGCATTGTTGGATTATAATCCATCTTATTATTCAATATAGTGTTGTTATTTTTCCTATTTTTATTTATCTTTTAACAATGTTAGCTTTTCTATTAAGAAATGAAAAGATTAGCTAAAATATCTTTGACAGAAAATGATCAACGACCTTTTGTCTGCCAACTGTGATATCCCAAATATTCTCTTGAATTAAGAAACATGCGGCTACGTACGTTCATATCTGGATATTCACACTGCCCCACTTCCACAGTTCCTAGAAGCTTGATCAACTATACGGCGATGAACAGGAACTTATGCCTTTTTGGTGTCTAGTGTGATACTATAAAACTCAGACTAATATGAAAGTTCGAAATCTTTGGTGCTTTTAGATTATTTTTATAAGTTTGCGATGAATATATATAAGCAAAATTAGCAGACACATATGTTGGCAAAACTTCCACGTCGAAAAGTTGGATCATCAAAAGCTTACATTAAAAAGAAAGTTGAATGAGCTTGGCGACAGCTAAAGAAGGAAACCATACTAGGATATATGCTAATATTGGTTTGCAAAAGGGAGAGCATCTCAAAAGAACAATCTAGCTTAACCATATACGAAACTTCTCTTAGATTTGGTATCTTTGCATCTTTGATAGATTATGCCACCCAAAACATAATTGGGTTTTAGCTGCATAGTTTATATGACTTACGTTGTCCAATTTCTTACGAGAACTTTCTTAAGACAAATTATTTCGTTGCTTTGACGTCTCGATAAAGAACTTTGTTTCACAATATATTAATTGAAATTCAGACATTTGCAATGCGATGTTGTGAACTTCATTATTATTATTATTATTATTATTTTAAAGGACCTTTTTTAAAACATTCTTAGCCACTTGGTGACCAACAGAACACCATTAAACAAGTCTGTTGGTGAAGAAATATAGGTGAAGAGGAAGAAATTTCAAAGACATTTGTGGATTGCTAAATGTTTGAGTTTTAGTGTGTTAGCATGAACAATTCATTAGGCGTCAAACAACTTAAACACAAAATTGATCCGTCTTTAACACTTTTATTTTTATTTTTTTCCTTTTATTACTCATTATGTATATAATTTTTTAAAGATATTAAATTATGTTTTATCTCTTTCATCACACGACTAATTCAATCTATTGGATTACAGTACGTTAGACGTGACATAGCATGCCTGAATTTTAGTTGTGCAAACTTTATAGTGGTAGACAAGTGAAATTAAATCAAGCTAAAGTGTTAAACCAAGTTTCTATGATTAAAAAGAAAGTTAAAAGAAAAAAGACAAAAGAATAGCAGGCATAATTAGAATGGCACAACATTAGTACAACACACACAATTAAGGTGTGAGTCGTCATTGATATTGTTAATGAAACCTGATTCCGTTTCTCTAAGAAAAAAGAAAAAGAGGTTGGCATATTATTCCTGCCGTGGGCTAAGAAGTGAGTGATTACGAAACCAGACCAAGTTAGATCCTAAACATGTCATGCTTGCAGTGGAAAAGAACCACAAAATTATGCAAATAACCAAGCAACTTTAGTGTCTAAGAAAACACGAAAAGACAAAGATTGAAATGCATGGTTTGAAACTCTTCCTCTGTCTATGCCTTAATGTCCATCAACCCACAAATTAGAACAACTAAGCAATTCACTCATTTTCAATCTAGACTTGCTCATGGGAAAACCCAAATCCAATCGAGTGTTTGAAGACTTAAGGAATAAGAAATTTTCCTATCATTTTAATCCATATGGGATACCAATCATACAAGACAACTCGGGAAATAGTCAATTTTCTTTTTCTTTTGGAAACAACAAAAGAAAAATATCTAACAAAAAACACATCAATTATATGTTAGTAAAAACAAAAAACATTATTAGAAAAAAAAGGTTAAAATAAAAAATAAAAGTGTGCGGCTATTGCCACCATACTAACTACTTTGTTCCTCCTACAAATTTTTGATTTATTAAAAGGGATTTTGTCTATTTACCCCATTTTTAGAGATTTTTTTTCCATTTACCCAATTAAGTTTTTTTAATTCCCTCTTACCCAAAACACTCTAAGGAGGTATTCCCTAATACCCCATTAAGATTGTTTTTAATACCATTTTACCCTCACCCCTTTGTTACTTAGAGAGAGAGAGAGAGAGAAAATGGAAGAGAGAGAAACCATAGGAGACTTCGCAGGAGCCCAGTCACCGGCCAACATTCGCCGGATTCCGGTCGCCGGGTGCCAGAATCCGGCCACCGGCTGCCGCCCACCGGAATTTGCTGAAAATCTCACCGTAAAAGTTTTTTTGCCCCCAATAGACATCTATTGCCCCTTAATAGAGAGGCAATAGATGTCTATTGCCCCCTAATTGACGTCTATTGCCCCCCAATAGACGACTATTAGCCATGTATTGCCCCCCAATAGACATCTATTACCCTCCAATAGAACTTTTGGTAGCCAGAATGGGAACTAATTTTCCTGAAATTAGACAAAAAAAACTTTGATTAAAAAAAAAACGAAGAGATTATATCAATTTAAAAACATCTATTGGTCTCCAATAGACGTCTATTGGCCCTTAATATTAGGGCTGTCAATGGGTCGTGTCGGGTTGGGTTTGTGTCGGGTCAAGGTATTTATCGTGTTGCAAAATACAAACCCAAACCCAACCCATTTAATAATCGTGTCAAAAATTTAAACCCAAACCCAACCCATTTATTAAACGGGTTATCCGTTTCCAACCCGCTTAACCCATTTAATAAATAGGTTGTGTTGTGTTTGACAAAATGACTCATTTAAGGGTTAACAATGCGACCCATTTAACTAAAAAAATGCATAAATTGATTAAATTTGCTAAAAACTCCACGAGACGAAGAATATAAATAATTATATATAATTCATAAATAATTAAATCCAATAATTATAAAGAAAAATATTTCAAATTGTCTAATCCTATGATCAAATACTCCCAACGTCTAAAATTTCAGGATAAAATATAACATAATCGGGTTATACGGGTTCACTTCGTGTTGGCGGGTTGACCTGTGGCTGACCAGCTTTTTAATCGTGCGGGTTCAACCCGCTTTATTTCGTGCGGGTTTCGAGTCGTGTTATCGAGTCGTGTCGGAATTGACAGCCCTACTTAATATACATTTAAAAATTTTTTTTCTTTTCCTTCTGTCCCGTTACTTAAAAAAAAAAAATCCGATTTGGGCACCCAGAAAATGATCTGGGTACCCATGTCCTATTCTCCCATCTTTCTGGCTGTAGACCTGGGACCGGAAGTAGTCTTCGGCGAGGCACGGTTCGTGGATGATGTCGCTGATGTCCTCCGGGAGCTCGAGCCCAAAGCCTCCTTGAAACCAAATCTGATTGCGCGACCTTGACCTCTTCCTCGACGACACCATCTCCACCGGTTGGAAGCTCTGGCGACTGGATCATGCTGGGGACAGCTTCGTGTGCTTCGTGCGCTAATCTGAAACACTAGAACAGCCATGGACTGACGTTTGGATTGGAGATGGCTTCGTTGGCTACTCGGAAACATCGGAACAACCATGGCCGAACGTTCTTGCAAGTCGCAGCCATGGCCGGACGTTTGGATAGGAGATGGCCGGACTCCGCTTCCTGCTGCTGCCAGTGTATAGAGAGAGAGAGAGAGAGAGAGAGAGAGAGAGAGAGAGAGAGAGAGAGAGAGAGAGAGAGAGAGAGAGAGAGAGAGAGTGGCAGATGGTAGTTTTTTAATTGGGTTGAGGGTAATATCGTCATTTTATTTTAAACGGGTTGGTGAGAATAAAAATCTCTTGCTGGGGTAAGTGGGATGATTTTTGCCAATTTTGGTGCTTTGGGTCAATGACCCATTAAAATACTAAAATACCCTAATAAGAAATTACAATAAATGACAATATCTTATTAAAAATTACACTTATTTTTTTCTTATTATCCCTACATAATATGTACTTAAACTTTATTCTTAATCGTTTCATTTATCGTTAAACCTAGTGAGACTGATTGACTAAGACTTCATGAGATTGATTGAGAGACGCGGAGGAAGCCAAATAGAAAAAGAATTTGAGTTAAACCCTACATTTGAACTGAGTATTTTGAGTGTTGCAAATTGGTGAACAAAGTAAACGTGAAATTAAAAAAATGTGTGTAGGGTGAACAAAGTAGTTAGTAGGGTGACAATAGCTACACCCAAAATAAAAATTCCAAAGAACTTATGAAAGCATAGAGTGACTTCAGTTTTCTACAAAATCGGCTACAAAATCTTCTCTACAATATAAATAAATGAAAAAAAAAAAATCAGATCAGGTTTTCTTGAACAAATAAAACTTACAAGAAGAACAAAGAGAATGTTGTCAATCAAACTCTCAGTTCAAATGCCTCAAACTTTCAACTTTCTTCCACTACAATAAACTCCCCTAAGTTTTGCTACTGTATATCCATTTTTCATTTTGTTTTGTTTTGTTTTTTAATTTTTTTTTTGGAAACAATATTTAAAAATAAAATGAAAATAAAAACTTTCTATCACGCTCGCACTCCTCTCTGTCTATCAGACATCTCTCATTAGTATTGTTAGTGTCACATACGACATATTTTGTTAATTCTAGCTGACGTATATAACACTAGCATTTCTCCACACTGACCACACATGCTCTACATGTGTAAGTTATTATTATTATTTTTTTCAGAAAATAAAAAAGAAAAGAGTTGGAGTTTTTCTATTGGAACCTCCAAATTTACTCACTTGAACTCCTATGCTTTTTACTCCTCCCATCAACTTTGCAAGTACTAAATTTACTCACTAAACCTCACTAAAGTTCCTTAAATAACCTCATTCATATAATTTGCAAACAAACTATTATGTTTAAAATAAAAAAATAGTCATTTCAATGATTTAATTACTCTATAAATCTTAATTACATATCCATTCCTTAATCAGATAACAAAAATCTATTTTTCAATAAAAGAAAATCAAACACAAGGTATTGAGTTTCAAAATTAATTTCTAATCAATAAGAAAATAGCATGAACTATTATGTAGTTTTTTTTTTTTTTAGATGTGCAAAAAAAAAAAAATTTATCATTTTTTCTTAATGTTTATTTTATTTTCTCTATTTTCTTTATCTCATGATTAATTATTTAAATATTTATTTAGTTTTTTTACTAGCTCATGTTTTGTTTTTAACAAATACTTTGGATAGACTTGGATTTAGGTCATAATATAATTTATTTTGTTTTCTCTCACCAATATGAGTTCAATACGTATATCATACATTTTTATGTCACATGATCTTAATCATAGTTTTAATTCTTATTAAATATATATGAATACTTTAATGAGTATGTAGTGAAATTGGAAAATGAAATAGATAAAGAAAATAATAAAGAATACAATCTAATGTTATTGAATTGGAAAGTCTAGAGAAAATTAATATTATATTTCTTTGGTATAATTGTTATCCTTAGTAGTCATTTTATAGTAGGTTATATATGTCATTTAATAATTCAAAATAAAGTGAGGTTAAGTGAGCAAATTTGGAGGTCCCAATAGAAACACTCAAAGAGTTGGTTATTACAGAGAAAAGAAAATGGGAGAGAGAAAAGTGGGTTGTGGGTATTTTTTTTAAAAATATTTTTTTAATAAAAATACATTTTGTAAATGTCTTAATTATCCTTGTAATTTAATTAATTCTCAAAGTTTATTAATCTTCTAGGGTCAATTCTATCAAAATTTTAGATTTTGGCTAACAAAGATTCTTCTCTTAATAATAGTATATATAGATACTTCGTAACTAAATACGATCGTTAGATGCAATAAAATTCATTAATTATATATACCGTGTACAATGCAGTTTTGTCAGGTATCACCTAGCTACTATTAGCAGTGGTGTTTACCTGGTAAGTTGCTGACCAAATAATTTATGCTCAATAACCCTTAGATTTACATCCAAGGGTGGAAAACAAAACACTTCAACTTAATAATAATTCTCTCTGCCATTGAATTTACATCCAAGGGTGGTTGAGCATTACTTTCTTGGTCAATAACTGACCAGGTGAACATTTTTGACACTATTAGATGACACGACATAGTTTGTCTTGCAATAGGAGAATTTAACATTTCCAAAATGTTATAAATGGAAATCATCGAAAGATTTATTGGTCTTTTCAATTGTCAAATCTAAAAAAAAACTAGATTGAACCTTTAAACAATACAAAGTATCACATGCTCGGAGAGTTTTTCTATTGGAACCTCCAAATTTACTCACTTGACCTCTATGCTTTTTACACCTCTTATCAAATTTTCAAAGACTAAATTTACTCACTAAACCTCACTAAACTTCCTCAAATAACCTCACTCATATAATTTGCAAACAAATTATTATCTTTAAAATAATTTTTTTTGTCATTTCAATGATTTAATCACTCTATAAATCTTAACTAAATATACATTTCTTAATCAAACTTGAGTTTCAAAAATTAATGTCTAATCAATAAGAAAATGCCATGAACTATTTTGTTTTTTTTAATAATTTTTTTCTTTCTATTTTAGTGGTGCAAAAAAAAAGAAAAAAAGAAGAAATCATTTGTTTTTATTCTAAAAAAAAAAATCATTTGTTTTTTAATGTTTATTTTTTGTACCACATGATTAATTATTTAAATATTTTTATTTTATTTTTTAGTTTTTTTTTTTTTGTTGCAAATATAATAGATTGACTTAGATTTAGGTCATAAATCCTAAGAGGATTTATTTTGTTTTCCCTCACCAATATGCGTTCAACATATATATCATACATTTTTATGTCACATGATCTTAATCATATTTTTAAGGATGCGGCTATTGCCACCCTACCATTTTCTTAGTTCACCCTACAAACACATGAATTATTGAAAGACTATATTACTCAAATGTAAAATGACTAATAAGTACACTAATATTTAAAAATCTAAATATATAAGAAAAAATAAATATATAAGTAATTAATTAAATATAAAGACTACTTAATTTCTTATTGGATAACATTAATTTTTATCTTCTCCACCCAAATTTGAATTTATTACTATTTTTTTTGTCTTTTTTTTGCCTCCTCATAGTTAATTCGTTATTCAATTCACAAAACCATTAGTGTTAACTTCATCAAAATCTTTACAATATCCATTGAGAACACCGCAAAAAAAAAATTAAGACACCGAAAAAAAAAAATCAATTTCTTCTTCATTGCTCATAGTTGTAAATTTACTAATATTTTTACATGGATTGAAATAGAAAACAAAAATTTTAAAAATGAAAGTAAATTAGATTATGATTTTATTAGAAAACTTTAATACATTTTATTTTTTTATTGATATAAATTAAATGAGAGATTTTCGTTAAAAATATTTATTTTTTAATTGGATATGTCATATAAGGATATTATTGGAAAGAGAAATGGGTTAGATAAGTAAATTTAATAATTAAAATTAAAATGTAGGGTGTAATGAGCAAGTAGGGTGAACAAAGAAAATGATAGGGTGACAATAGCTGCACTCAAAAATTCTTATTAAATATATATGAATGCTTTAATGAGTATATAGTGAAGTTGGAAAATGAAAATAGATAAGGAAAATAATAAGAAATACAATCTAATACTATTGAATTGGAAAGTCTACATAAAATAAATATAATATTTTTTAGTATAATTATTGTCCTTAATAGTCATTTTATAGTAGGTTATATATGTCATTTAATAATTCATAATAAAGTGAGGTCAAGTGAGCAAATTTGGAGGTCCCAATAGAAACTCTCATGCTCGGAACATGGTAAAAATTCTCGGAATCTTTTGTTAAGATACTAATGAAATTTATTTAAAGAAAAACACAAATTAAAATGTAATAATGATTACTTACGACTATTTTCAACCTGAAACAGAGATTTTTCATCAATTTTCAATCTATTTTTGACACCCTTTCCTCATGAAAGAACAAATTGAATTAATGGAGAAGCTAAAATCTTTTTATTAGATTTGGAAAGAAAAAGTTTCCAGCATCAAATTCAGGAATGTCCTAGTTAACAGGAAGTGTCATTACTCACCCACCAAATCTTTACATTTTTATTTCATAAAACCCCAAAAAAAAAAAAAAACCAGAATATTTTTTAAAAGATGCCACGTGTCCTTGGCATTGTTGTGTTATTTTCTGGCCAGTGATTGACGCTAGGCCAGGCTAGCATCTTTTGCCATGATTGACTGTGGGCCCCACCCTCGCTCCCCCTCTGTCAACCCACATGCGGTCTCTATGCCCCATGCACTCCTTTCACTTATTTTATTCCTCTCCCTCACCCACGGGTTCACGCCCCCCGTCCGTGCAACCTGCACCTCCGACAGATTAATTGGGCAATACTCCGGTCCAAAGGAGTTTGAACACACTCGTCCAAATTCTCCCGTATGTTTAGTCAGTAATCGGGATTGCTCATTCTCTAAATCATCATACAACTAACGTCATAGAAGAAACCGACGCAAATACATGATATATTTTGTCATTTTCCTAAATTAGATAAATAACGGTTCATAATAATAAAACATTACATATGATTAGATTACTAAATAATCTCTGATTCAATCAATGTACCAGAGAGAAGACTATTCAAGACACGGGTTTGATTATATCATTAGAGCAAGTTCACCCGTTGGGTCACCAGGTCACCCACTATTTACTACTTTTTAGTGTTAATTCACCCTCTAGGTCAAGAGCACAGTGTATTTCGTGCTCTGGGTCACGGGCACAATGTATTTCGTGACCCAGAGAATGAAAATATACACTAAAAAGTAGTGAATAGTAGGTGACTCGGTAACCCAACGGTTGAACTTGCTCTTACAGTGCATAGCAATGCAAATACGAGAGAGTTTGGATCAAAATCTGCAGGAAAATTCTTCAATGCACCGACAGTGCAAGTAAACCAGCAGAACTAACATATCTCAACCGTTGATATCTATAATCAATCATTTAAAAAAAAAATAATAATAACTTAATGTTATCTAACCGTCCATTCATGTTAATGTAAGTGCACGTCGATGCACTGAAATCTCTAAAAGTCGAGGCTCATTTGAACACAACTACTGTCCAACATCAACAAGTGGCACCTCTCTGACACAACTCTCCATGAACACCTCGTGACATTATCACGGCTCTCCTTATTTTGTTTCTTTAGCCAATAGCTTTTCAACAACTGTAAGCAAACAAAGGCAGTATTACACCACCACTACTTATCAAAAATTTTCCCCATTTTTTATTTTTTAAAATCTCTATTTTTCTTCTCTTATTACAACGTAGTGTCTTCTTCTGCTTCTCTCTCTCTCTCATGGTGAGGGCCGTTTCAAACAAAATTTGTCGGCGAGAGACGTTATTAATCATAATTCATTAACAGGGTAAATTATTTAATTACAATTTAGTGGGCAATTAAATAGCTTATTATATTTCTCCCTTTTTATTCTCTGTGACTGCTTCACCTGCTCTGTTTGATCTGCATGAAGTGAGAAAGAGAGAGAGAGAGCTGGCATTTCTATAGTGGCAAATTTCTTTTCCCCTTATGCCATTCAATTATTTTTCTTCCTCCCCATATATAATCATTTATGCTTTGTGTCATTTACACAATTAATGCCAATAACCCACATACTTACAATTCCAATAAGCCTTCTTCTTCTCCTTCTTCTTTTTGCTCTGTTTGTGGGTGCTGTTTCTTCTTCTTCTTCTTCTTCTTCTCTTTTTTCCTCTGCTGCCAACCTTCTTTTTGGTCAGTGCTGCTGCTCAGAGCTTTGTTTGACTCATGAAGATGCTAGTAAGTACGTTTCTTTTTTCTGGGTTTTTAGTGTTTTTTGTCCCCTTTATACCAGTTTGGTATCCAAAGACTTGATCTTTTTGATTCAATTCTAGATTCAGGATTTGTTTTTCTTGATTCTGCTTGGTGGGTGTTGTGAATTGGAATACCCTTTTGGATTTTTGCTGGTTTTTTTTTTTTTTTTTTTTTGCTTGAGCTTCTCTGAATCATGGTTAGAATTTGGTGTTAATTGCGGTTTTTCATCTTACTCTGCTTTTTTTTTAGTTCACTTCTGTAGTGTATACATTGATCATTTGATAATCTATCGAAATTGTTGAAATCTGGTGCTGATTGTTGACTCAGTTGGTCTTAAGTGTATTCAAGTGTTGCAACTTTGATCCTGTTGTGTACTTGTTCTGCTTTTAATTTGTGCATTAGTACTCCAGTGAATTTGTTTTTGATGAAATTCATCTGAGAACTAGTGGCTTTCTTGTTCTTGCATTTTCAGGTGGTGTTGCTCTTGCTGCTGAGTTTGGGCGATGCTATTGGTGGAGAAGACGAGGAGAGGCCTTGTGATTCTAAACTGCAATTAAAACCAAGGCCGCATAGTGTTTCCATTTTGGAGTTTGGTGCTGTTGGAGATGGCAAGACATTGAACACTCTTGCTTTCCAGAATGCCATTTTCTATCTCAAGTCTTTTGCTGACAAGGGCGGTGCACAGCTTTACGTGCCGCCCGGAAGATGGCTTACCGGAAGTTTCAACCTTACGAGCCATCTCACACTGTTTTTGGAAAAGGGTGCTGTCATTCTTGGATCTCAGGTACTGTTCTACTCCTCAACGAGACAGTGAAATACTTCTGATAATGTGATTTTTGCAATGTTAGCTTGTTCTTTTTGTAAATTAATGTTACTATGTTTTCTTGCCTAGGATCCATCTCATTGGGGTATTCTTGAACCCTTGCCCTCGTACGGTCGAGGGATTGAACTCCCAGGAGGGAGATATTGTAGCTTGATAAATGGATATATGTTAAATGATGTGGTCATAACAGGTATGCAGAACCTCCGAATTTGCCTTGCTGTTTTGACGTGTTATCCTATAGGTAACCTAATTCTCTATCTCTATTTACCACACTAGGTGATAATGGAACCATCAACGGTCAAGGATCAGTGTGGTGGGATTGGTTTAACTCTCATACTTTAAACCATAGCCGTCCTCATCTTATAGAGTTAGTTTCGTCTAAAGATGTTGTTGTTTCAAACCTCACATTTGTGAATTCTCCTGCATACAACATTCATCCAGTCTATTGCAGGTTTGTTAGCTAATGCATTATAGTTTAATCATTTCTCGGTTCAAGGAGATATTCATGTTTTATTAATGAATTCTATGCAGTAATGTACATATTCACAACATCTCAGTCTCTGCTCCCCCGGAGTCCCCTTATACAGTCGGTATAGTCCCAGGTGTGACATCTCTTTGACTCCCTGCTTTAGAATTCTTGTTGAATTTATTGTTCAGGGGTTTTGAGAATCCAAAAGTTTGCTTGAAAGCATAGCCAGGTTTCAAGTATGTTTACATGTTTTTGCTTGTTATGGTGACACCTACAAAAACAAGTAGAAGTGTTAGCTAAACTTTGAGCCTCCTTCCCCAAGTCTCCTCTTTATTCTCCTGATCGAAAGGGCACATCTTCAAGTATCATTTTTGTTATGCGCATACTGTTTTACCATTGGTGTTTGAAAAAAAAAAATGACATGAGAAGAATATATTTTGTCTCATATTTACCCTCTTTCGCTTTATTTTCAGATTCTTCTGACAATGTGTGCATACAAGATTGCAGCATTGGCATGGGTTATGATGCCATTGTCCTCAAGAGTGGTTGGGACGAGTATGGCATTGCCTATGGAAGACCAACCACAAATGTACACATCAGACGGGTCCAGCTACAATCGTCTTCTGGTTCTTCTCTTGCCTTTGGTAGTGAGATGTCCGGTGGCATTTCTAATGTGCTTGTGGAGCAGGTCCACCTATACAACTCACTTGGTGGCGTTCAGTTTAGAACAACAAAGGGTAGAGGTGGTTATATCAAAGATATCGTAATTTCAGATGTCAAAATGGAAAACATCGACGTGGCATTTGGTGCGTCTGGTCAGTTTGGTTCCCATCCGGATGACAACTTCGATCCTAATGCCCTTCCAGTATTGGATCACATCAACTTACAGGATGTGATTGGTACCAACATCACTATTGCTGGAAAATTCTCTGGGATCAAGGAATCCCCCTTCACTTCCTTTTGTCTGTCCAATATCTCCTTGTCAATCAATTCTGGTTCTTCTACCAATTCTTGGGTATGTTCAAATGTTTCTGGCTCTTCTGAGTCTGTCTTCCCCGAACCATGTTCTGCCCTTAAGTCATCGTATTCAAATTCTTCCTCAGCCTGCTTTTCAATACAGACCTTGAATGGAATAGCCGTGGCATTATGATACCATTCATCCATACCCCAGATTTTTTCAGTCACAGTCTATAATGAGGGAAAGAACCAAAATTTTCTACCGCCATTTACAGTAATTTAGATCACATTCTTTCCAATAAGACAGTACATGTTCAGATTATTCGTTTCTTCATCGACCTGTGTAGATTTGCACTCTTGCATGTTCCATTCTGCAGATTATTTGTACAGCTTCTTCATTTCTTCATTCATGTGTAAGCAAATTTTTGGTAGTGATGGTGTAAGAGGACTTGGGATATATTTTGAGTACTGGTGCTTAAATTTAATTACTCTGTTTCCTTCGAAGTCTGGTGCGTGATGTTGATTCAACATGGTGATTAGTAAAAGTGAGAAAAGTGAAATGTCGTGTTTTTCGTACTCTAGCTTTGTGTGTGTTGTTATATCATTGTTTGTTGTTGGGATGCCAATCGAATTGAAACCGGGACCTAAGCCAGAATGGACCAGCTTGTTATATCATCGATAGTGAGTTTGACTTCAAATTGAAGCCATCTCAAAGGTGAACATGGAGGTACCTGTTTTATGGTCTTGATCAAACACTTTCATTGCCTGGCACAGGATCATGATGCAACTATTTAAAGACAACTATGTGTAAGGTAAAACTAGGAGCACAGAAAGGGGGAAAGTGTACAAGGCAAGAAGGGTTTGTTGGTTTGAACTTCTGCAACAAAAAAAAAAAAAAAAAAAATTCAGATAATAAGAGTTTAAAAGTAAAACTCCTATAGTGCGATGTGTAAGTTGTAATTTAGTGATTAAGGAGGGTGTATTGTATTTGGATTTGTGCAGACTTTTTTTAAATGACATATTTTTTAAAAAGTCCACAGACTCTTTAAAAAGTTAATAAACTGTTATGGATTTCTTAAAACCATTGATTTTAGCAACAGACTTTTATTGATTCATGAAAATCTATATACTTTATTATGAATGACTTCTACAGATTTCCTAAGATGTATAAAATAAAAAAATAAAAAACAAAAAAAAATAAAACAAATGCAGCCCAAACACAAAACAAAATAATAACTTGTTGTCTCTTCAATGCTCAAGTATCTTCTAATAGAAATTGACTCAAATAAATGATTTTTAGTCTGTCTAGGAGTTTGTTTTCATTCCTAATCTCCCAACAACATAAATATACAATATAGATCACTTGATGTTTATGGTTAATTATTCTCATCAATTTTGTTTTCGCCGATTAACATATATTGTAGCAATATTGGTCAATGTCTTGATCTATAATCAATAAATTGAAATTCAATTGTTCAACCTTTTTTTGAACCATAATATAAATTCAAATTAATGAGAATAATTAATTAATAAGATAAAATTTAGTATGGTTCAAGGTCTTAGGGTTAAACCACAATATTTGAGTTTTAGGGTTTCATAAATCATTTTTATTTCTATTAGGGTTCGAAGTATCACAATTGAAAAAAAACAAAAAACAAAAATCACATTCAACAACTACAATGAACATGTTGGGTATCAAAAAAGGTTGATATCATAAAAGATTAGAGAAAAGACAAAAAATTAAGAAAGAGAGATGATGAAGGACAAACTTCTTTGTGCGTAGAGAGAAGAACTTTGATAGACCTTTTTTTTTTTTTTTTTTTTTTTTTTGAAGAAGAAACTTTGATAGACTTTTTGAAATCTTTGGTCTGGAGGCTGGAAAATTATTGGAATTTGGTATGTATAGTTAACACTACAAAGTTCATGATTATCCATGATTTTCTAATTCCATAAGTATGAATGATATTTTGAATACCTCTGTACTTTTATTCATTTTTAAAAGTCCTAATTGAATACCCCTAGATTTTGGTGGAATTCATGAAGTCTTTAAAAATCCTAATTGAATACCTCAAGACTTTCATGGACTGTTAAAAGTCTATATTGAATACACCCAAACTTTTAAATTCCATAGATTTCACTAAAAGTTCCACTAATTCCATATACAATACACCCCCCTAAGAATATTTACATTAAGTGATTAAACACAAAAAAGATGTGTTCAAATCTCCTTTGTCCCAACTATTGCTCAAAATAAACAATGCATTCTATAGTATCTACCAAATTAGATTGGATTAGGTCTTGCAACGTGAGCACAACACAGAGACATGTTTGGACTTACAAACACTCTCAAGTGAAAAAAGTATTTTACACTCAAAAAAGAAAAATTGAGGCTATGCAAATGTCGGATTTCATTTTGTGTTTTTGCGGGGTTATGGGCTTGGACTAAGTTGTAAATTATGGTTTCATTTTGTGTTTGGCTGGATTAGCGTAAAATTGCAAATTATCACATTGCGGGTACTGAATTACCAAAATGCCAAAATTAAAACATTACATCGTAAACAAATTGTCTAAAATATAGAGAAAATTTATGATACATGATACATCCACTCTATAATTACATCGATGGTAGACCAACTCCACATAAACCAATAGTAGTAGTCTAGTTTCATACAGTTGTAGATTAGTTCGAGAATCGAGACCAAGCCGAGCCAATCTACCATTTTATCTGTCGTAAGAAAATGGTAGATTTTATCGTCTCCAAATGCATAACGTAGTAGACGAACCCGAACTATAGGGTCCATTCGTAGTCGGACAATGAAGCCCACAATTTGAAAGACACAGCCCAAATCGAAACTAAGCCCATAATATAACGCCCTAAACCAGAACCAGACCCGTTTGCCGCCTTCACTTTTCAGCAGCTCAGCTAAACCCTCCCCCTCCCTTTCTCCTTGTTCTAGGGTTTAAGCACTGCAACTCGTGCCCACCTCACTCTTATTCTCTCTTAGGTTTCAGAATGGCCCCGTCAAACATCAGAGACCTCTTGACGGCGTTTAATCCGTCGCTGGACTTGTTCGCCATTACTTCCGGCGACGGTCGAATCAAGGTTTCTGAATCACATGGTTTTTTTTTTTTTTTATTTTTTTACTTTTTATGGTGAAAGAATTGATTTTAACTTTCTGGGTTTGCTGTAGATTTGGGACACTGTGAAGGGTCAAGTCCAGACTGAGTTTACAGACATAGTATCAGAGGAAGATACAAGCATATTTGCCAAAAGAGAAAGAGGGCATCTCTCTGTTGATTACACTTGCATGAAATGGTTCACTTCTGAAAGAAAGGTTGTGGCTTTTGCTTTGTTGCGATTGTAAGAGTTGAGCTATAATTTTTTTTTTTTTTGGTTTTAAAATTTTGGTGTTTGCAATGGTGTTGATTGTTTCAGAAGAAAAGGAAGCTTGGGTGCTCGTTGCTGGTTTTGGGAACTGGTGGTGGTGATGTATTGGCTCTTGATGTGGCTGCTGGTCAATCGAAATGGAGAGTTACTGATTGCCATGCAGGGTTAGCTTCCTGCTTAAACCTTTCCTTGGTGTTGAATGAATATAGTTAATGGTTCTAAATGCTTAATGAATGATTTTGACGTTTTGGGCTGTCTAATTAATCTCCCTGGTGCGGCATTTGTCATCTGCAGTCGTGTTAGTGCAATATCGTTTGCAAGAAGTGGTTCTTCTATTTACACTGCCGGTGCTGATGGGATGATTTGCGAAATCGATTCACTTACAGGAAACCTGTTGGGGAAGTTCAAAGCTTCGACAAAGGCAATCTCCTCTATGTCTGTTTCAGCAGGTATGGTGTGTGTGTGTGTGTGTACATATTCACACATATATGTTCATATGGCCTTTGCTCAGAGTACTGCATTAGCTTCTCAATGTTTCATCGTTGTCGGTTAATGTGTTCATATATATATATATATATATTTGCAGATACTATTTAAAGAATCAAACAATTTGGATATGTTAGATGTGGGATGCAGTGTTGTTTGGTCTGTAATTAAGTTGAATATGGTATTGTATTTAGGTGACGAATTGTAACTAATGTTGTCCAAGAATTGACTTTTCATAAGTTTACAAGAGAACAGGAATATTGTTAGTGGTTTCAAGAATGTAGTTATGGGTTCCTTTGAAAGAACGTATAGTTGGCTGGTCAATACATATAGATTGGTAGGAAGCGTTTGCATTCAGGAACAAGTCTTATCCCTATCAATTATGGTTTATGCAATCCTTTCAAGTTCGTAAGTCTGAGGCTGGAGGAAATTGTAATTCAAAGTGTAATAGTTAATACTAAAGGACTGCAACAATTAATTCAGACAAGCCTAAAATTTGCAAAAGCTTTCTGGGAATCCAAATAAAGCTGCATTCATTGCTAGTTCTGGCTTTTACTGTTTTGCTGATATTGCCTTGTGGTGATCTTTTGCCTGTCCAGATGGGAAGATAATAGCTACTGCAGCTGCACAAATGAAGATATTGAATTTGTCTGACCACAAAAAGATACAGAAGTTTTCTGGCCATCCTGTGAGTGCTATGCTTTTCTCAGTTGTTTATGTTTAAGTATGCTTTTCTTCTGATTATGCTGTTGGTTTACTTTTATTCGTAAGAGTTTAAGCTGTTAGAAAGTAAACTAATTATTTGTAAAATTAAATAATTATTATTTTTTTAAATAAAAATATTAATTATATTCATTTTTGTTCAATAATATGTGTAAAATACGGAAAAAACATAAAAATCGTGTATAGTATGTGTATAATACTTTTAACTTCAAAAGTACGGGAAATTTAACTAGTCCCTTTCAAAAATACGAAGTACGGAAGTATTTTTGAAAAAAACGTAAATACGTGTTCTATTCGCGTATAATATGAAAAATTACTAACTATGATCTCAACTATTCATTAGGGAGCTGTTCGCTGTATGATCTTCACTGAGAATGGGAAGTACATTCTCTCATCTGCAGTTGGTGAAAGGTATATTGCAGTATGGAATATAGATGGTGGGAAAAAGCAGTCAGCAAGTGCTGTTCTCGCAATGGAGCACCCTGCTGTGTTCCTTGATAGCAGGTGCATAGACAGTGGGGAAGTTGGTGATGCAGGTCTATATGTCTTAGCAATCTCAGAAGTTGGCGTTTGTTATTTTTGGTTTGGAAAGAATGCTGAAGAATTACGGAATGCCAAGCCTACAAAAATTTCAGTATCTTCTGAAGACAGTTTGTCTGAAACTCATAGGGGTTCACCTGCAATATTTGCTGCAATTTTACAAGGAATTGCCAAATCAGCTTCTGGGCAGATATTTGTTGCTACTGGATTACCAGTGAAGCCATCATTTCAAAAACTTTTGGTGCATTCTGGTACTGACATAAAGTTGAGTAGCTCCCGTGATGGGGTTCTTCTACCAATTAGTCAGTCTCTTGTCAAATCCAAGAGAGGCCAAGATGTACAAAATAGAGGTAAAACTTGATCATAACTAGTTTCCCCAATACCCAGAGTTTATGGAGATTCCTTGTTGATTTCATTGAACTTAATAACTAGATACTACTGCATTAGGGGGAAGATAACGAGTCATAACTTCTTGGTTTAGATGTCATACACCTCATAACTCTTTTATGTATATCCACTTATTTATTTTACATTTAAATCGGGTTTCTGATAAGATTTGGTGCTTTAAAATTCCCTTGCCTGAAAAGCAGTTAAATGTTTCAAAGTCCAAGTTAACGGCACTTTTTTATTCTGATTCTTGATTTTAATTGGATAGCTGATTAGTTGTGTTTATGGTTCATCAGTTGTTGCATTAGATCGTGCAAATGCAGAAGATGCCCTACTTCCGATTCCAAAGATCTTTGATTCGCATGAAAAAAAGAAAAAGCATGAAAAATTGCGCTTTGACAAAGACGAAGTAATGGCCGATTTGGAGGACAGCAGGAGTCTCTCTGGCCCTGTGAAGACCAAAGGTAGGCTCTATGTTCTCCCAGGAATGCCACTGAAACTTTCATTTATGCCATATAAGTAATCCTATAACTAGTAACGATTTTGGTGTAATGGCAGAAATATTAGTTTTCACCCATAATACTTTTAGGCCAATCAACATGTGTAGTAGTTATATGTTATTTGACCTCTGGTCATTATGTGTTTATTTACTATCCTGTTGAAAAGTAGTGGCACAGAAGATATCTGATGATGGGCTTGATATTTTTGCTATGCTGGTATGTGCAGATGGCACGGTAGAATTTGAACTTGACACTGGAGCAATTTGCATGGAGGACCGGTTGAGATCATTAGGAATACTCAGTAAACTAGATGACCAAACAATCAAATCCACACTAAATTCTGCAGCATTCAAGAGTATTGACATTCAGACAAATATGCCACAAAAGAAGGTTTGCTTGACATATTTATTTGTGCATTTCAAGTTCAGTGCTTTGATGTCATACATTTTATATTTTTTCCTGTACTTTGAGTTTTGTTCTCATCTAAATACTAATCATCTACCAGATGAGGGCAGCTGTACTGTCAATGGTACCTAGTGACACATACAAGTTATTGGGAGTTTTGGTGGCCATTTGGCAAACAAGGTTTGTTCTTGCTGTCATGATCTTGCTTAGGTTTTACATCATATGCATGCATGCATGCTTGTGGATATGTGTATATGTATATACATATATATATATATATATATTTTTCCTATTTTTTTTTTACTTTTGAGGATGTGGCTATGTGTGCATCTGTGTGCGTGTTTTATAGATAAGTTCATTTAGTTATGTTTTATAACCAGGTGTTAATTTGCCTTGTTGTTAGTATTAATAACTTTTTTATTCAATGTATTATGGTGAAAATTGACTAACTATGACTTGAGGTTTAATATTTCGTTTAAAGGTCTAGCAGTGGAAATTATGTACTTCCATGGATATACAGCATATTGGTAAATCACAGTCATTATGTCATGTCAGAAGAACCTGAGACCCAGGTGCTTAGTTCCTTGTTCAAGGTAAATACTATATTCCTATTTTCTATATGCTCCCTTATTTCATATCCTAAATGACATGTAACCTATAGAGTTTCTTTTCTTTCTCTTCATACATGTAGTAGTTCAGTAGTATTGAAAAATGATTTGAATTTCTGGATAAATCTTTACCACAGCGCTGCTAGATGCCTGGTTTAGTAGCCTATGCATATGATGATACCATGACAAACTAACCTTTGACAGGACAAGCCAAAGCCTAGATGACTTCGTTGGTTACATTACCTGCGATGTCTTAAACTTCTGACATTTACACCTAAATAAAATGACTTTCCACATAAATGCCCCTAGGTGGTTATGGTCTTTGGAATTGTTATTTGTCCTGAATCCAGAACTCTCAATTCCTCTTTAAAACCCCAACTCCATTTTATACTCGTGGTATAATATATTGGATGCAGTTCGTAATTGTTGTCCTCTTTGCAGGTCACCAAATCTAGAAAGGCAGCTATTCAGCCTTTATTACAATTATCCGGTCGTTTGCAGCTTGTAGTGGCACAGGTTGAGTGTCTCACATGCTCACATTAATTCAGTACTTTCGTCCAACTTTGTTGGTCTTTGATTGGAATGTTTGTATGCTTCTTACTAGATTGACAAGGCAACAAACACCGGAAATCAAATTTTATTGCATGAGGACCAGAAGGATGAAAGTGAAGATGAGGATGAAGATGTAAATGAAATTCACTTCAGGGAAGAAGATGATGACTCTGAAATAAGCAGTGACGATGAGCAGTAGTTGAATTTTGTGATAGGAGGTCAGCAAACTTTTTGTCATGATAATTTCCCTTTGTGTTACATGTTATTATTATGATTCTTTCATTCTTAGTAATTTAGTAACTGTTTCTTTGGAGACGACTTGGTGGACCTACAGTTTTATTCTATAGTTTGATTGACTTTAGAGTACAATGGATTGATTTTACTAGGTTATTAGGTGTATGAAGATTCTGTTTCATTGTGGAGTAGATGTGTGTTCTTTCTAATGTTGGAGGAATGACCCCACTCTAATCCATTCCTTATTAGTTTCAAGTATTTGAATAGGGTACTTAATAACATGGAATACCACTTATTGGTTGGAGTTGGATATCATGGCTTTTGCTTATTTTCCATTTTTGGTTGATAAGTTGCAATTTTTTGTTGTACAAGGATTTAGGATAAAGAGGCTAGAAGTGGTGCAGCATTTTCAACATCTTCTTCAGCCGATCAACTGGTCTCTTGATGCCGCGAAGCTGGAAAATTTTAGTGCTCAAGGTCACAACCTGGGCTCCTGGCCGTGCTTAACACCCGCAATTTTGTTTTGCTCCATTCCACCCCTCTTATCCTGGTGAAGAAGTTGATTTGCCCCAAGATATCAATTATAGTACTCTCTTTGTAATTTATTGCATAACATAGGTTTATCAGTGTATATCTTTGTGCCTTGCGAAAAGCAATCAATTTTGTACAATGAACACTCACTTTTGCTGCCAATAGATTAGCGGCTATAGCCGCTGCTTGACACTTGTTAGAGCCCAAATATCACTACTTATGAAGAGTAATTGGCAGAGTTTTTTTTTTTTTTTGGGACAAATTGTGGCAGAGTTGTTGATCATATATAGAGAGATGAGTTACAAGAAATGAGTATTGGAGGTGTTTGAATTTTGTTTTAGTATTTCTATACCTTACAAATCTCAAGCAAGTTATGCTTCCATGTTTGGTATGGTATATAGACCTGCGCGGCTGCGCCTGCATCGTGCTGATTTTACCAATGTTTTAAAAAGTTGCAAGCTGGTTGGGCGATGACAAGTGCCTATGTGGGTTTTATTTGTTTTAATTTTTATAATACATAATTATATTACTAAGAAAATAATCAAAATATAAAGTAAAAATTGGTTGAAAGTACTCAAAATAGAGAAAAAATGTTAAGCATACAATGAAACCATTAGTACTTAGAAATTAGGGAAAAAAAAAAAATGCAAGTCTAAGTCTCTAACTCTTCTTCTCTATATCCTTCCAAGACTCACTCCATATCGGACTCAAACTTATAAGCCTCCTCATCTCCCTCCTCTTCCGTGTTCTCATCCGATACAAAATTTTCTTCATAAAGTTCTCTTACTTCCACATTTCTAGAACCTCTCCTAAGCTCTAAGACATTATCCACTCCTGATGCCTCTCTAACCATTTCACCCAACTCAACTTTTTCATCACCACCATCAACAATCCATCCTTGAGCCATACTAGCTTCATTAGCAAGTAGTACATCAACTCTCCTCTCTTTCTCCCTTCTCTTTTTGTTGATGATCTTGGCATTGAATTGAACATAGATTAAATTGCTCAACCTTGTTGTATCTAGTCTATTCATTTTCTTTGTATGGATCTACATTAAAGAAAAAAATAAAGAAATATTAGTATATTTTGAGTTTTAATGCTAAGTTACTTATTATGTATTTAATTAATAAACTACTTACCCCCTCAAAAGTGCTCCAATTTCTCTCACACCCAGATGAACTTGTAGTCAATGAGAGTATCTTTATAGCCATTCTTTGTAATTTGGGTACATCATTTCCATAATTGGACCACCATCCAACTAGAGAAGCACAAAAAAATAAACACAATTTAAAACAAATATAATAACAACTAGTAATAAACAAAAAAAATAATGAATTGTAATTTTCACAAAATAATCTTACCCGGATCATAATTGTCATCATTGTTAGCACATCCCACCTTAGCCAAAACTCTTCCAAATCCACCATTTTTGTTCATATACTTCCCCAACTCTATATTTGTCACAACACTTTGGGTCTCAATGTTATCGGGAAAGAACTTCTCAACACAAGTAAAGAATGCATCCATGACAACTTCATTATTTTGTATGCTTTGATCTTTGTAGGTGTAATAAGGGTTCAAGAGGTAAGCCACCAAATGTAATGGACTATCAAGTCGATCACGTGCTTTATCATCAATAATTTCAAGGATTGGACGATAGTTGACCTCTTGATTTTTGAATGCCTCTTTAATCTCTTCCTTTGCTTTAAGTAGCTCTCCATATACAAAGCCCATTGATGGCTTTTTATCCCCATAAACAAGCCGAAACACCTTAACTAAAGGAGCAACTACTTTCAAGTAAAGTGTTACCCCATTCCAAAAAGAGGCACTCAATATAGTGGCATATGCTGTTTTCCCCTTCATACTCATGGAATGTTTACAATCATCCCATTCATCACTAACAACCATAGCCCTTAACTCCCATTTTTTCTCCACCAAGCTTTGCAAACTTAGGAAAGAAGTTGCAAATCTAGTGACTCCCGGTCTCACTATGTCTCTTTTCTTTGTGAACTTCCTCATCAACGCCAATGTCTTGTGATGTGCATAAATGAAGATAGTGAAGGCCTTTGCCTTCTCAATCACTCTCTTGAATCTAGGTTGGTTACCAATTCCTTGAAACATTAGGTTCAATGTGTGAGTGGCACATGAAGTCCAAAATATGTTTGGTCTCTTCAACTTCAACAAATCCCCCGCCATATTGTTAGAAGCATTGTCCGTCACTACTTGAACTACATTTTGTGGCCCAACTTTTTTAATGTACTTGTCAACATATTCATAGATATACAACCCGGTGTGTGCTTCCGCCGAGTCTTCCTTAGAAGAAAGAAAAGTTGTGCCTTTCTTGCAATTGACACATAAATTCATTATACTTCTCTTTCGGTCGGTCCAAACATCGATCATAATTGAGCAACCATTCAAAGCCCACTCTTCTTCTTGCTTCTTGAGTGATTGTCTAGTCCTCTCAATCTCTTCCTTCAACAATGGCTCCCTTAATTGGTATTGGCTTGGAGGTCGGTAACCTGGTCCAAATTGACCAACCGCTTCTACAAATTTTTTGAAGCAATCATTGTCGATGGTATGAAAAGGAATGCCGGTTTCATACACCCACCGAGCCAAATTTTGATGCACACCATGTGTTCTTTCCTTCCAAATGCCATCATTGATGTTTTGTTGTCTCATCTTCTTGCTTCCATCTATCGAAGAATCGGGAGTGATTGTAGAAGCAAACTTATCCATAGGCCTAAGAAAGTGCGTCCTTTTTCTTGGTCCTTCAACATCTTCATCTTCTTCAACATTATGTGGAACATCATTTGAAAAACGCTTCAATGATTTCTCCATTTCAGACATTGGATTAGATGCTTCGGAAGATGCGGTCATTTCCCCTAGTAATATAACATAATGACAATTGATTTTACAATAATCAAACATTCAGATATAATGTGTCATTCAAACAAATTCAGATTACAGAAAACATGTATGAAATTCGAGAGATAAAAAAACTAAAAACTAAAAAATAATAATAATAAAACTGGAAAACTATGAACAATTGCATTAGTGCATTACTGCATAGGCTTAATTAAGAAAGCTAGGAAAAAAATTGAATGAAGGAACTGAATGAATTAGCTGCCCAAGTGCCCATTATTGAATAAATTTTAAACAATCGTCAATTCAGACTATTCAGCAATTCATCAACCCATTAATCCAACCACTGTTCTAAAATCAAACCACTGAAACCAGCGATTTTTTTAGTAAATCATTATCCAACAATCGCCAATTCATTAATCCAGGAATATCAAATTAATTCATCATAACTTCAATTCATAAGGCAGTAGATAAAAGATCGAGAGAGAAGGAGAAGGACTTACGGGTTACGATGAGAGAGAGGGTGCAGATTGGAGCAGTGGAGAGAGAAAGAGAAATAGCGACCGTCGATCGTCGAGGAGAGACTGAGCCAGCGATGTGCTTCGGAGAGACGGCGATGTGCTTTGGAGTTCTAGGTTTTGAGAGGAAGTGAGGAAGACGGTCGAGATATGAATTCCAGATTTCGAGATATGGGTTTTCAATATTTGATGAGGAAAAAAAAATAATAATAATAAGCGCCCAGACCGCCCAGGCCGCCTAGGCGGCCGCCTTTTAGAACATCCTACTGATCATTGTCAGTTTAGTTCTTGGACGGTTGGATTTAGTAGTTGCTAAATATTTTCGTTCTACATGACACCGCTATTACTTTGTCCATCTTGAAGCACAAATACCTTTATGCATGCTGCATGGTATCAGAATTTGCTATATGTGCTGTTTCAATCATGGTATATAACTATATATCCATCGTTAATGTATGGGACCTTCGTCATTCTTTCTCTGGATACTTAGGAACGAGTCATGACAGTTTGCAGTGTCTTTTTCAGTGTCCTTGAGAATCCGACTGTAGTCAACTCTCCTACAAGGGTTTTGGATGAGTCGAGGAATTAGAGTGATTGACTATAAAATCCACTTAGTCTTCTTTTGATTCTAGTTATTCCATTGCAAGCTTTGGTGCGTTTTGATGCAACTAAGAGCTGTATGCATAAAAATTTTCTTGATTCTACATTTCGGCTTTTTGCAGAGTAGAGGAAGATTGTAGGTTTTATTTTAAAATGTTGTAGGTTTAGTTCTGCGTTGGAGAACCTACTAAAATGGTCATTTGTATGGCTTCTGATTAACAGTTGGTTATATGGGTCATCGTCCCATGGATTTGGTGTGTATATATATGGAGCATTGGTGTGTGTGTGTGTGTGTGTGTGGAGCACTAGTTAATTAAAGAGTCATCGTTTGAACCTTTTCCTTTCTTGAATCAGTAGCAACATTTGGCCTGGGAATGGAGTATTTCGGTTTAGGACCCTCTTTAGTAGGGAGAAGTTTGATTGTTTTAACAGATCGCTTCTGGGGAAACAAAACTTGGTTGGGAAAGGCCTTGCTACTTTTCAAGTGCAGAAGTCAAGAGTAGCTAATAATGAAGAAAAAGTATGGTTATATTTGAAAAATGAATGGTTGATAGTATGGTTCAAAAATATAGACGCTTTATAGAATTCTTTTACATAAAACTGAATTCCAGGCAGTACTATGTATTAAGTCCCCCGAGTGGGATTTAGGATCAATTCTCTCTTCTCTTACAAGCTTAGAATCTCATTCCTCCCCCTAACATCATCACATGATTATTAGAAAATATATCTTGCCACCAAATGATACATCTTTATAGGCCAATATATTCTCCATTAACTTTCCCGCCTGCGATTCTTTAGCGCCCGCCTTCAGCACCAATCTCTCTGTCTACATTACAGCACACGCATTCGGATTTTCGTCGCTAAAAATCGACGTGATGTTGCCATTTCCATTTCCATTGCTGATATTGTGATACGGTTGATCCTCATTATAGTGGTGGTATTGGCTGATCCTACTGTAATGCGTCTGTTGTGGTGGGGGTGGCTGAACATACTCATATTCAGTGACATAAGGTGATGGCCTGTATGTGTTGTAGCTATGTGTCACATAGACCGGTGGTGTATGGACTGGAACCTGAGCTGGAGCCGGAGCCGGAGCTGGAGCCGGGGCCGGAGCCGGAGCCGGGGCGGGGGGAGGAGTTGGTTCCGGTGGAGGTCCTTGACTATTATGGTATCTGTTATAGTAGCCGGGGTAGCCATTAGGGTAGCCGTATCTGTAGCCATAATCAGGTGGGTGGTGGTATATGGTATGAACTTCCCCAACTTCTCTTGGCCTGTGGTGGTACACCGGATGTTGTTGGCCTAGATTGGTCTCAGCAGCCACAGGTGTTGGTAGTGCCTCTGGTTGTGGATGTTCCGGTGGTGGCGGATCCTTTGGTGGCTCGGCTGGTGGGGCAGCTTCAGGAGGTGGAGCTGGTTCGGCTAGTGGATGAGGTGATTCTGTTGGAGGAGGGTTTGCTGCATCGGGAGGTGGTGGTGCGGCACCTTCGGGGGGTTGTTCTGCTGGAGGAGAAGCAGGCTCTGTTGGTTGTTCTATATGGGAACATATGGTGGCAATCTTCCTCGTCTTTTTAATGGCTTTTACTATCTTCTCTGGATCCGCCCACCCTATTATTGTTAACTTTTGCTGAGGGAAGTCAATGTAGAGATCATATATACCTGTTTGAAAAAAGAGAGACTTAGTTCATCAAAATTAGAAAGAAAAGAAGAAGGCCTGGATTTTAGTGTAAAGATCATGAATTCCTACCGTTGATGCCATGTAGTGCTTTCTTAATCTTCTGTACACACCCATTACAATCCATCCGAACATGTATCTCGGTAATCCGAGGTTTCTGCATTCGACAAAGAAACTATCTGGTTAGAGATTAATGTTGATACATATGTAATATGCTACACGTATTTGGAGCCATGCATGCATACCTCTAATTCTGGGACCATAGCTGGAGAAGAGAAAAGAAGCCAGGAAATGTGATGAGGAGGGTGGAGAGTATGAATGAAGAATCAATAGGTAGCATTTTATTTGCATGCACAGGTAAGAAGGAATAATTGAAAGGCAAAAGATGTGGGACATGAAAGGAATCATTCAACCTTTTTTCTCACACAAATAATAATGTTACAGCTTGATTAGCCTCTCCACAAATCATTTTCAAATCTTAAAGGGAACGAGGGAGGGTCGGTTTTGTATGGAATGTTGATGAGGCCAAAGAGAATTTGCTTTAAGGTGGATGGACGTCTATAATTGAAGGATGTCTTTGAGCTCATTAGGATATCCAAAACCGACCCTTTAAAAGAATTGAAGTGAGATCAATTTTGTTTACATTATTATTTCAATCTGTGGTTGTGGGTGGCTTTTGAGGTTGAAAGAGATCCACTATTGTGGAATCCTTTTGTCACAAGAAAGATCAATATACACGTATGAAAATTGTGTCCAGGGAGGGTTGGAAGGCATATAACCCTCCTTCCATTTTAGTCATAAAGGGTGATACAGATTGGAATTCAGATTCTTTCAGACAACGACGAGTGTGCACAAAAGCTTTTCATGAGGTAAGACCAACAGTACTCGCCAAAACTAACATATAATAAGCGGTGCTTTACTTTAGCATTGTATCAAGCTGGCAAGAATTTGGTTGGATGTTTTGGCTTGATTTACATTGTTGACTTATTTTGTGATAGCTTAACCTTTTAGGATTCAGTAGTTATATGTATGGTATAGCCGTAATTATTCACAGAAGGTTTGAGATTTTCAAGTTCTGCCTCCCACTTATCATCACTAATAGGAAATCAGAAAATTTAATTAGCATGTTAACTTGCAGGGTAGGGCTGCGCCTAAACTACATTTGTCTGTCTTCGCGTGAAGGAGGGGAGGACTTAATTAGGCATATTTAACAACTTAACAAGTACTTGATTGAGTATTACAGGACATCTTGTGGTTGATGATTCCGCTTACTGAATAAATTGCTTGATGCTTTTGAGTTTCAATTTCAGCCATTCTTTATTAGTCTAAAAAGAAAAGCAATACTGCAATGTAATTGGGGCTGGACCAGACTAGCCAGCTCAAACAATCCAGCACCTTCCAAATATCAAGGGGAATTCATATAACTAATCATTTATTAATTTCTTATTAAGTTACTGCATTTTGACCAAAAAGGCGGGTTGTTGTCAAATTGAATCTGTTTAATTTGTTATGGTAATGAGGTTCAGGAGTAGAACTTTTAGATCTTCACTTGTAAAGTTGATTACTGTTTGTTTTTGGACAAGGGTGGCATGGGAAGATTTAGACCTCACAGCAGGCCAAAATCTACAAAAATAAAAAGAGGGGAAAGAAAGAGAATGCCATTGTTGTTTTAAGTGTATCTTGCTGGTCCTGCTTAGATTATATTTCATGCAGATAATTTGGTTCTGGTATTTTTCTATTTGAGGTTGCCTTTAAGTTTTAATTAAAAGGACTACCAAGCAACTTGAGCGTGCAAATAAAAGAAAACCCCATAAAGCTTCTTGACCAAAATCTAAAAGCTCAAAGTAATGTGTGCGTACATTCTTTCTTATTGAACATAAAGATTGAAGCAGGAAAGATTTTCAGGACCTTAAAGAATATACAGGCTGGTTGGCTTATAGATTGAAGAAAAAATTGACTAGTTTTCCTTTGACTACGTAGTTGATGAATTTGCACGCAAACTTGAAAATGACGTCCATTTCCCCAATGAAAGAAGAAAACTGACTAGCTTTTCATGCTTTGTTATGTAAGAATAAGTAGTATTACAATGGGTTTGGGTATTTTCTTGGGAATTTTCCACTTATATGTGCTTGACTTTTAGTCCTAATCGTGTATTATGAATTTAAGAGAATGTGACATAAGAAAAAATGAATTCATATAACATTTGCCTGTGTGAAGTCAATAAGGGTTCACAAAATCGAGTCCTAAACAATACAGTTGCTGTGAATCTGTGATATATGCATGTATGTGTATATTTGTAACTATATGAAAGCTGGAGGGTCAATCAAATGATTGACGATGAAGACGCAATTCAAGAATAAACATTTGGGTTCTCTAAGAGGTAGGCTTCAACGACTTTGTAAATTCCCATAGCACTATTCTTTCCTGCTAAAATCTCCTCTTCTTTGACCTCAAATTCTCCAATGGAGTTGTAATTACTTGTCATCTTGCATATAGAGCTCCCATCACTAGCTGCCTCAAACTTGACCTCGTAAGCAATAGACTCAAGCTTGTCCCCTAATGCATCTCCCTCAATCATAGTGTACTTGCACACGAAATTGTCCTGGTCGAGTTCATCGATTCTGTGCTTGACGTATTTGAAATGGCTACCTACAATATTGTAACACCAAACAGAACTTTCATCAGTGGAAGAAATTAAAATAGGAGAAACTGCAGAGTAGTAGTAGCTAATATAGATAGAATAATGTATTTTCCTAACCTTCTGTGAAGTTGACTTGTTCAATGCTTCCTGCTCCGCCATCTCCTTGAGTTACTTCAACGCTTGCTATGAATTGGGGCAACAGCTTTGGGATCAAGTTTTTGGAGTCTATGATCAAAGCCTTGAACATGCGCGATGGGGCAATCGGGCACAAGAACTCCTGTGAAACGCTTGTCACACCCATGATATGTAGACTAATTGTAAAAGGAGGATCTAGATGACAAACCTTGATTATATATAGGAACCGGTGGAAACTAACCAGTGGCAGTACATCTATATACAGATGGAAATCCAATTTACAAAGAATTTTCAAAGTTTTTATCATAGACTTGGAGCTACGTAGTCATAATATATAGAATGGTTTTCAAGGGTTTCAAAGTTTTTTGGCCGCTTAGTTGGAACTTGGACTTATTAGTTCAAACTTCAAAGATACTGCTAAATAAAATACATGCTTTGATGTCTATAAACACATGGGCGGCGCTTACCAGCAACAGTGGCATCCTGGGTAGTGGGTACTAAGTATTATGAGGTTCAAGGTTTCAAACTCATTTTTTATATGACCCTTTGAACAAATTTCAGGCACTGGATGGATGAAGGCTAATATTGTTGTGATAAAGTTGAGAGGAATTATCATGCAACACTCGGAGAGTTTCTAATGAGGACTTCATGAGGACTTTCTAATCAACAATTGGGAGATCCAGTTTTCAATTACATTATAGTAAATCAACCAGTAGATGTTTATGTATGTATCAGTAGATTACTTATAAAAAATTTCTTCTAAACTACTAATCGTTAAGGTACCGAACCAGATCAAATCAATAGATGAACTAAATCTGTCAAGCCTAAACCATTCATGTTCATAAATTATAAATCACAATTATAAATATCTTAATAACTTTTAATTTGGTTGAAAAATTGAATAAATGATTTACAAATGAATATCTAAACATCTAACGGTTGATTTGTGGAAATGTGATTGAAAAGTAGGCTTCACAAGAAAGTCCTCATAAAGCCCTCATTTTAGTAGTTCTTATCAGAAACTCTTCCATGCAACACTACTGGGTGAAAGAATCACATGACATCATGCAATTATAACAAGGGTGCGGCTATTGCCACCCTACCATTTTCTTTGTTCACCATACTTGCTCATTACACCCTACATTTTAATTTCAATTATTAAATTTACTTATTTAACCCATTTCTCTTTTCAAGAATATCCTTATATGACATATCCAATTAGAAAATAAATATTTTTAATAAAAATCTATCATTTAATTTATACTCATAAAAAAATTTAAAATTTATTAAAGTTTCCTAATAAAATCATAATCTAATTTACACCCATTTTTAAAATTTTTTCTTTCAATTTCAATGTTTTTTTTTTTTTTTGATCAAGAACTTCAATGTTCTCTATTTCAATCTATGTAAAAAGATTAGTAAATTTACAACTATGATCAATGAAGAAGAGATTGATTTTTTTTCTTCGTGTTTTAAATTTTTACTTTCAGTGTTCACAAAGAATATTGTAGAGATTTTGATGAAGTTAAAGGTAATAATTTTGTGAATTGAATAATGAATTAACGATGAAGAGGCATAAAAAAGACAAAGAAATAGTAATAAATTCAAATTTGGGTTAAGAACATAAAGATTAATGTTATCCAATGAGAAATTAAGTAGTCTTATATTTAATTAATTACTTATATATTTATTTTTTCTTACATATTTGGATTTTAGAAAATTAGTGTACTCATTAGTCATTTTGCACTTGGGTAATATAGTCTTTCAATAATTCAAATGTTTGTAGGGTGAACTAAGAAAATAGTAGGGTGGCAATAGCCGCACCCTTATAACAATATGATGAGGCACTCTTTTATATATTGAGAGTTTCTATTGGAACCTCCAAATTTACTCATCTGACCTCTCTACTCTCTACACCTCCTTATTGCTTTTAAATACCCAATGTTTGCTCACTAGACCTCCTTTTGAATTCCTAAAATAACCTTAGTTATATTATTCACATACAAAACAAGAAATTACTCATTATACCTCTAATTCACTCACTACACCTCCATTCTTTGATTTTTTTATTTTTTTTATTTTGCATGCAAACACAAACTTGGACCATATTTTATTACTAAACAAAAAATAAATCATGACCTAGCTAGAACCATACTTGCAGCACGCACACATAGTTTGACTACAATATTTATATATAAAAGTTAACTCATTAACTCCTATGCTCCTATTAATCGAAACGAACTCATATGCTCCTATGTGGTGATTAAACACACTGAAGGCCATTAAGAAGATTGATAATGTTAGAGTCGAACACAAACGCAGAAAAAAAAAAAAAAAAAAAAAAAAGAAGAAGCTAAAAGCCATCGTCTTCCATCCAAAAACTCTCCTCCTCCAACCAAACCTTAAACAAAGTTAGATTAAGAACTTAATTAGAGTTCTGAAAAAATTTCTTAGCCTTTTTATCGACAACAAACTTTATACTAGTATTCAAATAATACCTTGCTTGGAAGCTCTGAAACATTGAATTGTGTATCCATTAATAACGTTATTTCAAATAGTTGCAATAGCTCTTATGAACGTTGCTGGCTTTGACGTTGTGATCAGAACGGGAACGTTATTATGGATGAGAGTAAGATCACAAGTCTAGGGTTTAAACCATTGTATCGTGAAAACTAGCTAGGTAGAGAGGTTTGTAAAGAAAGTATTAGTTAATTAAAATTCATTGTCTATAATTGTCATTTTATAAGAGGATATATATGTAATTCAATAATTCAAAAGGGGTGGAGGTCAAATGAGCAAATTGGGAGGTCCAAATAGAAAATTTCTTTTATATATGCACCGAGTTATTGCTTGTAATTGCTAAATATAAGCTAATCTTGCTTGCTCCGAAGCGTAGGTAGAGTGGGTACGTTATTGTTTATCTAAAGCCAGTAAATTGTAGGAAGAGGATTTTTCGGAATTATTTGAATAAAAATAAAATATTTTTTTTTTAAATAATCCAAAATTGAAAAAATTCAAGATCTAAACTTATTAATCGGCAACATTCCAATATCTCATTATCTAGATCTGAATAAAAATAAAAGTTATTGCTGTTGAAGTTGGACCAACTTATAGTTTCAGAATAGTATGAGTTAGTGAATTAACAAAAAAATAAATTTGAAAATCAATTACTTTATGTCTTTATAAACCTTTATAGATCCATATTTTGGAAGAATGGTTGTCCTAGAAGATGGCTGAATCACCAATGACATACTTGTTTAATGCTTCAACTAGATACACAGATTCAAAATGAATTGCATAATTAATATCATATTTTATGCTTAGTTGTACCAACGAGTTAAAGTGAGCACTTATTTGATAAAAAAAAATTTGACGGGTGAAACTAATGTAGAGACACGAAGTTCCTTAGTC
Source organism: Rosa chinensis (assembly GCF_002994745.2). Classification (NCBI taxonomy): domain Eukaryota; kingdom Viridiplantae; phylum Streptophyta; class Magnoliopsida; order Rosales; family Rosaceae; genus Rosa; species Rosa chinensis. The sequence goes on from NC_037091.1 coordinate 49,454,456, forward strand.
ACTTACTTTGTGGGGATGTTTGGTACAGTTTTGAACCGTGGCAGCATAGCTTATCCTTAAATTGATAGGCAGACCGAGGCTAGGTTACTAATAAAACTTTGGGCAACATGGTCAGGAGTGTGTGTGGAGATAGGCCAAAACAGTGGGACTATGTTTTGCTACATGTGGAGTTTGCTAATAACAATGTTGTGCATAGTGCAACAGGGAACTCGATCACCATTTTCTTTAGTTTATATTGTTGTTCCTAGATATGTGGTTGATCTGGTGAAGGTTCCTAAGGAACCTGGTGTTAGTGTTGCTGCTGAGAGCATGGCTAGAGATGTGCAAGTTGTTAGAGATGGAGTTAAGGCCAAGTTGGGGGAAACTAATGCAAGTATAAAGCTGCAGGTGACAAGCATAGAAGAGTTAAAGTGTTCCAAGAGGGAGATGACCTGATGGTGTTTGAGGAAGGAGAGGTTTCCTGCTGGTACCTACAACAAGCTGGAGCCAAGAAAATATAGTCTTTTTAAGGTGCTGAAGAAGATCGACAACAATGGTTATGTTGCTGGTACCTACAACAAGCTGGAGCCAAGAAAATATAGTCTTTTTAAGGTGCTGAAGAAGATCGACAACAATGGTTATGTTGTCGCACTTCATGATTTCATGGGCATTTCCAACACCTTTAATATTGCTGATCTGCATGAGTTTCGTGAAGATGAGGTTCTCCTGATGAGAATTTGGTCGAATTCTTCGGAGGTGGAGGAGACTGATGTAAAGCATTTGGCTGAAAGGATTGAAGAGCAGATTGATCGAGCATAGGGTAAAATAGGAACACTGCAGAATTGGCGTTCGATGTCAGAATGTTAATTATTATACCTTTCTGAGAAAGGAACGGCGTCAGGAGTCAAACTCATCACTTTGCCATGCCATATGGGCATTTTTGGGCTTCTGAGGTTGTTTCGGACCTCAAAACTGCATTTTACTATTTTTACAATATTTTAGGTTTTCTTAGTAATTTTTGGATTTATTTTGATTTAATCCATATGGGGTTTTAGGCTTGATTGTTAGTTGCTCTAAGGTTTGTTTGCTTGTATTTAAGCAACCTTAAACGGCTGCAGACTGCTATCTTTCATATTATTACCATAAAATTGAGAGTTTTCTCAAATTTTTTGGTATACTCCAAATTTATCTTTCTTAGGGTTTATATCTTGTAAACCCTGGCTATTCCGACTGCGTCATAAACAATCATTGTATTAATGAATTAAACAAGGTCAGAATAGAACATGCACAAAAATAAGCAAATCTAGGCCTACACTGGTACAAGACTACTCTTTAAGACTTAAGTGGCTCCAATGTCGATTACAAAACAAAAGTACATCGCCTTCGAAGGAAGATATATATTTAGCTAGCCACTCACGTCGAGCATGCAATTGCGGTATGTGAACATCTAATACTTTTAAGAAGACTCATAAAAGCAACAATTGCAAGTATAGGGTAGCCAACTAGAAAAAACTAAACAGTTGCAACCTTCTTCCCCTTATGGTTGGAGTTACCTGAACCTTTAGGAAATAAAAAAGAAGGTAAACCATTCTCCCCCACTCCAGCTTTCTTCTTCTTTTTACCTGAACCTAGATGCTTCTTGGGTGAAGATTACTTCAGCAGAAGACTTGTTTGGAACTTTGTTTTTGTTGCCTCTTGGACGTCCCGTCTTCTTGAGCTCCATTTGATTGATTGGAATCAAAACAAGCCCCATGCTAGTTGCATCCAAATTTGACTTTCCAACCGCAAGACTCAAACGCGGCTTCTTTGGCGATGACTCCACCTACTTTTACCACGGATAGCGCTGGCCACTCAGATTGGTATTAGTAGCATCTCCGACTTTTATCTCCCTGATAACTAGTTCTCAAACACGCTTCTTCTGTTTGAGAACTGAGAACATGAAGCCACTTAACAACACCGACGCCAGCCTAGTTGGCACCATTGAAGGTAATTTCACTTTTATGGCATCCCAAGGGGAGTCTTACAATGCCGCAATCCCAGCCAATGAGAAACAGAAACATCACATAGGACATCTCGTTAACCTGTCAACTTGCAACAACGTTGAAAACGAGAGAAGTCCTAGAATCCGCTGCAGACGCTGTCGGGATTGGTGAAGCTACCTGAATTAAAGATTGATTGAGATTGCGCTGCACAGAGTTCGACAAATCCTGGAACTTTATTAGCAGTAGCAACCCAACACAAGGCAACCCCACATGCCTGAGCATCCCACAAGTACGGCACCTTCAAACTAGGTTTTCTATGAAAAAATCCAGATTCAGAACAATGTCGTCCTCCACAGTAAAGCTTCACTTGAAAACCATGGGTTGGGTCAGAACAACCTCGACCCGAATTCGGAGCCTACCAGCAAACAATTCTCCTTCATCCTTGTCAATGAATTCTCCCAGAGAGCTTCTAACAAGTATGATGCACCTATCGGTCTGGAATGTAGGGGTGATTCTTCCAACCCTAAAGTATTCAAAGGCACTAAATCAATTGGAACAACACCATCATACGGGGCCAACACAATCAAAGCATGTTCGACTTCCCAAGGCCATGTCTTCATAACTCGAACTAGATCAGCAGGTTCAGTGAATGAAAACAGATAATGATATCCCAGAGAGCTTCTAACAAGTCTGATGCACCTATCGGTCTGGAATGCAGGGGTGATTCCTCAAACACTAATATAGAATCCTAAAGTATTCAAAGGCACTGAATCAATTGGAATAACACCATCGTACGGGGCCAGCATAACCAGAGCATGTTCGAATCCCCACGACACTCCCTTCATAACTCGGACTCGATCAGCAGGTTCAGTGAATGAAAACAGATACCGATCTCCATGTTCCTGGATTTGATACCTAGCAGAAAGACGCCATGTGCGTCTGAACATGTCCTTGAAAGAGAGCCCTTATAATAAGCGCGGGCAATGAGCAGTTTTCCAACTAGCAGCGCTTTGGAACACCGGAGTCCGGAACACCTTAGAAGGCCGAAAATCAATCGGGTTTTTTCCGTTAGCCAGGGCTATTGAAGACATAACCTGCACTGTTATTTCGTCGATCATCGACATCAAGGAAGAAGGTGGAACCACAGAGGTTTGGGAAAAGCTAGGGTTTGGGGGTGCTGCAACTAGGAGAAGCTAGGGGTTATATATATGTGTGGATCAAAAGAGGACATCCTTACTTTAAGAATTTGAGAATTTTTATTATTTTACACTAGTATATGACATGATTCATTGATTTCAACGGTTGATCCTTTAGATTCCTATGCAATAATTATGTCTACAAAAAATAACCAAATCCATAATCATTTGGTCATTCAAAATTGTGTAAACAAATGTAGTCTGTTAGATAAAATTAAAACGAACATTGTGCTAATCAAATAGTTAAACATTTTTTGAATAAAATCAAAATGAACATTGTGCTAATCAAATGGTTAAACATTTTTTGATTCTGCTAAGTTTTTGTATTATTCATATGTGTGCAGGTAACTAAAGAATGTCTGATTTTGATTATAAAAATATGAAAAATTCTACGATACATTAATGTACCAATACATCAAGTAGACTAAATTTGATATAAAGGTAGACTGACTCTATGAATAAGTAGACTAGCTTGAATTTGTCTATCTCTGTATCGAGGTAGTCTACCTCTGTATTGAACTAGTCTACTTGATGTATAGGTACATTAATATACAGTAGACAATCCCTTAAAATACATGCTAAAAATAAAAACATCCTCACTTTTCAAGTTTAAGGAGGTCATCTCTTAATTTTTCCTCTATATATATATATATATATATATATATACACACCTCCCCCTCTCTCTCTCTCTCTCTCTCTCTCTCTCTCTCATATATATATATATAAAGAATAATTTTAAATACACACCTCTACTTTGTTAATACACATCCCCTAATTTTTTTTATATCTTTTTCCCCCTATTTTTCCTTTTATACCATTTCATTGTCCCTTTCTTTTCAATTGACATTGTTCATCATCACTGCTATGTGCCTATGTTCTGCAAATACTTGAGGGCTACCCTATAATTTTCAAGTTCAAAGCCATTCCTCTAATCAATTATTTCCAATCTCCTATTCAATCTTCAATTTTCATTTGAAACTCTTGTTGTTGTATTTGTAATGGATTTTCACTTTTTTTTTATTTGGATTTCTAATCAATCCCTTCCCTTGCCATCACTTTCTTTAATTTTTAGTTGTGGACCTTATTGTGAGAGAAGATCTTATATATACTATTGCTGATTTGTCTGCTCCCAACTTGATGGCCTCTTTTGTTTGTTCTAATGAGCCTTGAAACAACATCCTTTACATACTCATGAACTTTCTTCACACTCACTTCGAGGAGATATTGAACATCTTTATTGTGGCAAGGATTGAAGAATGCTCAAACTCAGAATTTGGAGTAGGTCCTGGTGGACCTCTTATTACAGTCCCTTTCTTGATCTATGGAGAGGCCATAATTGTCGATTCGTTGGGACGCGAAACCCAAACAGATCAAACTTGAATAAGGAGCAGTCTTTTCCGATTAGAAAGGGGAAGAAGGGTGAAATAGGAATATAAAAATTTACAAAAAAGTGAGGTGTGTATCTTTTTTTTTGACAAAGTAATTATATGGATTTCATTAAGAATACGGTAAGGCCAGAATGACCATTACATATCCTTCCGCTACCATGTACATATAGTCAAGAAGTTGTGATGTAAAAACACACCACCATGATACATAGTCTAGATCATTCATTCAAAAAAGTCATGCTCACTTATTCTAGTGAGCCTATGTACTATGAAGCAAAGCATAGTAATAGGCAACATACCCTAAAGGCTACATCTTTTCCTTGCCCTTGGAGCTAGGGCTAGTCGGCTTTTCCGAGTGGAGATAGGAAAACACATCTTCAACAGAGACATGTTTCTTTGGCTTGGGAGGATTCTTGTTTCGGGACCCTAATGGCCGTCCTCGTTTCTTTTTGAAAGTGGAGTCATGGGAAACATCTCCCCTAGGCATCATGACTTGCGCAGGAACTAACATTCCACCTGGTGTTTCTACTAGTCCCAATGATTTGGTAGAAAGCTTGATTGAGGCAGCATGCATCTTCATCTTCTTTGTTGGTGCGGGTGAACCGTTGTGGCCAACTACAAGCTGCCCTAGTGTGAGCTTTAGTTTCTTAGGAGAGGCAAAGGGAGAGCCAGGCCTTCCTCGCTTCAAGGGAGACTGTTCTGCACTAGGTACTAATGCAAGCTGCTTGTTGGCTGCCTCTAGGGTTTGCAGATTGGCATGACGGAGAACCAGAGGTTTACGCAGTTTGGAGGTAGAGCCAGTGCTAAACAGACTTCGTGCCACAGGAGGCAGAATGGGCATTTGGATGCCTTGAAAATGAAATGCACCTCCACTGAAAGTGCAGTGCGCAAAACCTGCAAAAGAACTAGGCAACTCCACCTTGTTTTCAACCCGTTTTGGGTCCCATCTCGGTTGAGCGTTCTTACCTGCGTACAGGCATGCCCCATTCCCATGAAAGATAAGACTGCAATCTCGACAACGACCAAGCAAATTTTCAAAATAAAACGAGATTTCCTCAATAACCCCCGGCGCGAGCTTTAGGGTTTTTGTCAGGAAGAAGGGTTTGGCAATATGATGTGCCACATGAACCCTAATGCTACCAGTTGCCTTGAACAATTTCTCATCCCACTCCAGGAACCTGCCTGCAATCGAAGCAACATTCACAATTGTATTCTTTACCTCTAAGGCTGGCGGTATGTTATGCAGCTTCACCCAAAAAAACAAATCATGCATCTGAATTGCAGTGGGGGATTGCAATCCATCATACTCATGGATGATGACTGGTGCATGCTGAAAATACCAAGGTCCGCTTCGCAGGATCTTGTTCCTGTCCTTGCGCAGATCAAAAGATATCACAAAGCATTTCTGCGCTCTTTCCTGGACCTTGAAAGCAGCGTTTAGAACCCATATACGCTTGAAATGGCGCTGCAAATCCGATGCAGTAAACGGCTTTGGCGTGAGAGGTCGAGCCAGGAGGTATGCCTGAGAGCCTCGCCTAGTAACTGCTCCTGGCATCTTGGAGATATCCACCACATCGTCGCCTAGGAGAGCCAGCGACGATGCAAAACTTGTTGCAACATCATCGATCGTTGCCATGGAGAGAGGGATCAAGAAGCAAATCTGAGAGTTCTAGGGTTTTGGGGCGTCAGAGTGGCGCCTAGAGTTTGTTTATTGTACTCACTGTGAGGTGTGTATCTAATATAAAAGGATGTGTATATAAAATTTCTCATATATAAAAGCTGTATCTACTTTGTACTTATTTGATAAAAATAATTTGCTTTCAATATGTTTATTATGGTCTATTAAAAGCTAATATGTTCATATTAGCTTTTAATCTGTTTATTGTGGTTCCTGTTTTCCGATTTGTCCTTCATATCGTGTACATGAACTCGGATGAACTACTTTTACATAACAATAGATAACAGAGCCCCAAATTAATCAGATCAGAACCAAAATCATATATTAATCACAATCCTTTAGATCACCACAGGACAATACAGAATATAAAGAACAAAATTAAGTCTGGAAAACATAAACATGAACAATAGTACATGTTAGATATATTGTTCACAGCATCATAATTCCCAAAAATTAATTTCTACAACTTCTTGAAAGTTATATTTTCAAGTGTATGCACGGGGATGAGCCATAAGGTAGGCCTCTAAGACTTCATACATCCCAATGGCTCTGTCTTTGCCAAGCTCAATGTCCTCTTCTTTGATCTGAGTACCATCTTTTGCTTTGTATTCACTTGTCAAATGACATATACACCCTCCCCTGCCATACCCTTCAAACCTCACATCATAGGTAATGTACTCAAGCTTGTCCAGCAAATGTTCTGCTGCATCACTTTCAATGAAGGTGTACCTGCACATCAGATTCTCCTTGTCCAGAGCATCAATCCTGTGTTTAGCATATCTCATAGGACTAGCTGCACATCACAAACAAAACCAAACATTTAGTTACCTAGTAAACTAGTTCTATGACCAAACTCACCAAAGGATAAAAGATTTCCATTTTAGTTGATTTTAGCATGAAACTCATAAATTGGTATCTAAAACTCGGTCAGTCGGATCATTAAAGGGTTTAAATGATTATATGAGTCGGATCTGAAGCTAGCCTTTTGAGTATATATAAAACATAGATGGAAAAAAGTGAAAGAGTTGACTTGCTGATCAATAATACCTTCAGTGAAGTTGATCTGCTTGATGGTTCCAACTTCTCCTTCACCTTCAAGGAATTCAATACTTTTAATCGATGAGAACATGAGCTTGGGACAGAGGTTGTGAGCATCAAGGATCAAGGCCTTGAACATCCTTTCTGGAGTTACCTGAGTAATAAACTTCTGACTGATTTTGGTGATCCCCATCTTGGCTCGGCTAGCTTCTGATCAAGATTCAGGACTACGATTTCTATCAAAGAGAACTATGGATTTGAAGTCTGAAAGACTGGATGATGATGATGATGATGTTTCTGAGGTCTCGGTATTTAGGAGGGCGTATGCTTTATACGAGATGTAAAACATGGACCAGAATGAATGTGTTCTTAAGTGGACTTTTCAACACGGCTATGGATGGTGGGTCTTTCTTCTTTACAAACTAGATGGGGAGGCATGGAATTTCCATGCCCTGAAGGTACATTTTTCCATTTTTAATATTAACCAGGAAGACTGGTTGACATGTTTTATGGGTTTAAAATGAGAAATCAAACGTGATGATCAAGTTGCTTCTTATTCCCGTCGGTACCTAAAAAACAACTGGATCAGCTGGATATCGTTCGTTTCGTTTTGCAAGAGAAAACCATGAACCTATCAGTCACATTAGTGGAACCTTGAATTGTTTAGGCGTCTAGAATCTAGATGAGTTGGGTGGAATAGTATTATTCAACTCGTTGTCCTTTTGCTTCCTAAGGACTTCTACTTGAGATTTTATTTTCTTTTCTTTTCAGCGCAGGAAAAAAAAACCACGGTTGGTATTATCCACATAGCCAGAAGTATAAAAATTGGTTTTTGGTGGTTTAGGCTTTGTTGGGTGTATCCGAGGAGGGTATTCAACTTTGGAAACATCCAAAAGAAAATGAGATGACGTACGTATAGGCGCGCCCAAAAAACGCACTGGAATTTTTCTTGGGTGTCCAGAGCATTTGTTTGGTTGTTCTTTGTTCTCCTTTTCCTTGAGCTCTTTGATTGCAAGGTTCAAGTCCCTCTCACTTGAATTGTATTCTTCTAAATTCTAATTAATAAAGCGGAAAGTGTCAAAGTGCAGTGACTTTATAGGGTGTCATCGTTCTTTTTGTAGTACGTTTTATATTTCTTTAGATTTTTATGGAGACGCTAATATCACCGGCCTGCTCCTCAAAATTTAACGAAGAAAAGATATAGGCAGGGGCGGATGTACTTGGAAGGCTATCTGGGCTCAAGTCTAGACAAGATTTTGGGTTGAAAACCCATAGGTATATATCTATCTCTACCTTTCATACCAACCCAAAGAAAAAAAAAATATCCATCACAGCAGCTCACAAGCTCACCGCTTGCAGCCTCAGTGCCTCACACAGTCACACTCACTGACTCACAGCAACCTCAGTGCCTCACACAGGTTTTCTGACTTTCTCAAAGAAATCCCAGATTCCTAGAAGCTAGATCTCCTCTCGCCCAGTTTGCCCAGATCGAGAGTCTCGGCGGACGCCGAATCTGTTTGCTACGGTGCTACCAGTGGCGAAGTCGCGGAGAGAGACAGAGACAGAGATTCCATCATTTCCATGTTAGCTGAGCCACTGAGGAGTGAGGAACTGCCGAACTGAGGATCTTGAATTCTTGATCATGGTCGGTCTCGGTGAGTCGGTGGATAGCCTATGAGGCTTTGATGAATTGATGATTGTATTTTAACTATTTTTAGTTAGAATTACCGACTGAATGACTGATGTCTTTGATGATAAGCTACAGGCTAAAAAAAAAAAGAAAAAATTGTGCACTTCTAAGTAGCTTAGACAACAATTGAATCCTGGATCCGCTCCTGGATATAGTTCCGAAAGATCAAAATTCAGATTTATTATAGCAAAAGTGTTTCAATCATGCATGACTGCATAAGTCGCAAGCATTATCAAGAAAACTGAAAGTCCTGTTGTCAAAGTCCAATAGGCCGGTGAAACCAAAGGCCGCACCTATAAACATGACAGACTTAAAGAAATTTTCTTTTGAGCCCTCTTTATAGAAATGAAGTGGTTGATATCAAATATAGATATCTGGGTTTTGGAGGAGGTAGGCTTCCACAACTTTGTACATCCCCAAGGCCTTTTCTCTGCCGGCCTTTATGTCTTCCTCATTGAGCACAATGTCACCTTTGGTGTGGTACTTGCTCACCATCTTGTTCTTACTGCCACCTTCTGGTGTAGCCTCAAACTTAACTTCATAAGAAATAAACTCAAGTTTCTCCATTACTGAAATATCTCCATCAATCAAAGTGTAATTATACACGTAGTTCTCGTCATCCACCTCATCAACCCGATTTCGCACAGAAATGATCTGGCTGCCTGCATAAAAGATAATATGTTGATGCTAAGAAACTCCACCAATTATGTGTAAAATCAAAGTGGGCGTAATGTTCATTAGTCAGACAGCTAACAGGTAAATGTTGTGAGTCTGTCAATCTACCAAGAACCTTCAACAAAAGTCCACCCTACACAGTGTGTCATGCTAGATTCCCTGACCAGAGAACATTTCGCTTGTAGTATATATAACTTTAAATAATTAGCAAGTAAGCTGTTTATAACTTTATATGCATGCCTTCGGCGAAGTTGATCTGCTTGATGCTTCCTGCTCTTCCGTCACCTTGGATGGTGTCGATGCTCTTAAGAGCCTCCGGCATGAGCATTGGAACGAGGATGTCAGCCTCAAGGACCAATGCCTTGAACAACCTGCATGGAGGGATTGGGGAAGTGTACTCGTCTGTATAGGTGGTCACCCCCATAGTGTAGAAACCACGTATATAGAAAATTAGAACAGCTTTGGTCAGTGCAGATGGTGATCAGGGGGTAGTATATATATGGGTTGGAGTGACAATAAAAAACTCTTGTTCCAGAAATCGTTTCGGTTAGTTCTAAGGCGTTGTTGTGATTTTATGTACAATCTGTCTTGATGTGAGTAGAAAGGGAGCTACTTTCAAGGTTCATCTGCTTAATTATCAGCAAAAGGAAAGAGACATTGATACATAGAAAATTGAATTTGTTGCAAAATTGTTTACCCTTTTCCTGTGTACGGCTAGCTGCGCAGTTTGCGAATTGACAACAAATTAATTCATAGATCTTAATGGCCTCGGATATCTTATATGATCGAATGATCCGGATATTCATGATCACCTGAAGACAAATCGAAGGAATATGAATATTTGGAGTACTCGATAAAAAAAAAAAAAAGTTTGTTTCTCATGTATGCGTACAACAGTTGTTTTTGATCCACCATCTTGAGTTCTTGACATTATGACATGCATACATACATATACACACACACACACACAAATTCTATCCAGAGCGAGGCGCTCGCTCTGAAATTAAAATGAGTTTTTAGAGTTTATGGTCATTTTTCGGTTACATATCTACATCTTGATCGTTCAGTTTTTAAGTACTAATGTTAGATTATCTCTGCAAAATTTCAGTTGAATTGATGGTCGTTAAGACATTGATATCTTAAAGCTAGTACGGTTCAGGTTAGACAGATTAAGTTTGTCAATTGGTTTAAGCGAGTTAGATACCTTTAAGATCATCAATTTGGCAGAAATTTTATAGAGATGATCTATGCATTAATACCTAAAAACTGAACAGTCAAGATGTGGATATAAGACCGTAAAGTGACCATAAACTCTAACCTCGCACTTTAATTTCAGAGTAAGACCTCATTTTGGATAAATATTATATATATATATATATATATATTAAGAAAAACTCATATATATATATATATATTTTCTTTTCAATCTACACCTAATTCACATCAGTAAACCTTCCTTATTGAGCTAACAAGTGTAATTAATATTATATGTTCAAATACTGTATACCTAATTTCAGGTTTTTTTTTTCTTAACACATCCTCGTGATTAAATTTTTATGATTTCCCCCCTAGGACCCATTCCTTAATTATAGCTTCTTCTGTTTTTTTATTATTAATATTTGTTCCCGTTTTCCTTAATTATAGCTTCATCCTCGTGATTATCAACCATAAACTCAAAATATTGTTCCTGTTTATTGTTCCCGTTTAAATTGAAAACGGGAACAATTTAAATACACTTCACTAAGTAATTAATTTGTTGATAATCTTCCTTAACTGATTTCATTTAATTTGTTAAAAATAAAATGTAGTACATCATTTTATAGATGATAACTATAGGAAAAAAATATAATATGGTCCCAAATTGTTGTACAAGTGGTGGTCTGCGCTGATGACTCTACTTGATGCTGAGTAATTGTTTTTTTTTTTTCCCAGCCCCTACATTTCCTCCGCATATATGTTGGTATTCTATGTGGTGGTTCACGACCACATAATAATTATACGTAATTGTAGTGTTTGTTCAATAAATAAGTATTCCTTAATTTTGGCGACGTTGAATAATTTTGAATGTCGAGAGGAGTTTTGGCATTATAATTTAGCAAACTCATTTTTAACATTGATTCTTTTACAATTGAAAATGAACTTTACAATGCCGAGGAGAAGTTTCTTTCTGACATAAAGGTAACTTAAATATACAATTTCAAAATTGTTTTAACAATAGAAACAGAAAATTTACATTTTTACACCTAAAATAAAGAACATGATAATACTTCATTCGTCATCTCGACTTGCACTCAACAATTTGCTATGTAGTCTTCAAAAATCTCCCCCCTACTAGTGCTCCGTTGTGGTTCCTTCATTATAATTTATAAACAATTGCAAAGAAACAATGACGAATAAATTTACTAGCTTATATTTATATAGGAAAAGTCCACAGAGGAGTTAGTGCAAGTCCTGTTGATCCAGTAAAAGATGTTCAGGGCCTTAGTCCTTGACTGTGACAATCTCATTCCAAAGCTCATGCCTCAATGGCTCAACCCATCAAGAGCTTCGAAATTGTTAAGGACAGTGGACCCCAAGGAAGCAGCAAGGAAAAGGCTAGTTTCATCGGACATGATTTACAGCTAGGAACATTACATTATGATGTTAACAGATCAGTTGTGCAGGTGCCCAAAGCAAGTACTTGAAGAACAGATTCGAGGGGATGGCCAACGAAGAGAGCTTGACAAATGGTTACACACAGATGGAGGGTGATAAACTGTTAGAAAAAATTGAGTTATTTTCCTTATGATATCATGTTTGAGTCGTCTCCTGCTGATGATGATGATGAGGGATGCAAATGCAGCGTTGTAAGCAAGGTGCATCCGAAACCAGGCATTTAAATCAAAGAAGAGGAAATTGAGGCAAGCAAGCAAAAGGTGATGAGGGATGTTTTTAAGGCTGTGTGCATGGAAGCCCATCTCTTTTCTAACCCTCAGGCCTATGCTTAGTAATGTTTCCGGCCTCATTTATATTTTATTTTCCTTTCCGGCCTAATGGGCTAATATGCGACTCAATTAATAAAAACAATCTGGGGTGATTAAAAGAAAGAAATTGGACACTGGACACAATCAAACTCTTGATCGTCTAATCGTCTATGATCTTTCAATCGAATACCGGCTTGGGATTTTAGATTACACTATCATTCATATTTGTTGTTGTTGCCGGTGAGCTGCACGTGTTGTGGCTTTTTGATTATGTACAGCGTACTATGGAGTTACATGAATCAAATCACGTTTGGATGTATCTTCGAGTATAAGTGTGTAACCAAAAATATTACTAAACAAAACTATATTGCAATCGAACCAGTGACATTCAATTTAAATACAAAATAAAAAAACTCATAGACACCTAAGAGACTAGTAGTACATAAAAGTATAACCGAAAATTATCAAAAATAATTTAACCTTTCTATTGGTAGGGTATTTGATTAGACATTCTCCATTCATATATATCTCCTTTCTTGATCCTTTGTCTCACATTACCGGATCCTTTCTTTTTTTCCCCTGTCTCTATAATCAACAGAAACATAAAACTAATAGAGAAAATGTTAAACATGATCAAGTTGCTTGATATTATATTCCTATTGGAATAAGTAACGAACACATAATTTTATTTATCTAGAAACATACTGTTATATTCTCTTTATTTAAGCTGTTGTGGGAGTATATATATTAACATTTAGACTAAAATTTTATCTGCTAGTTAATAAATCATCAATTAACTTCACTACAGATAAAAACTCTTTAAGCGCATGAGCTCTCATTTGCCACCGGCCAGTTAGGTCCGCGGGTGACTGAAACTGTTGTTCGGTTTTGAATGATGATGATAGTACATGCCGATGGGCCCTCGTATATTAATCTGCAGGCAGATCTAATCTTCATTACATGATTTTTGTGCCTTCCTTAAGCCCACCAGCACAGACTATATGACTCGTTGGACACCAGGCACATGCAGATCGATCTTTATATCCATATATGCTATCGTGCCTTGTCTTAATTGAGCCACTCACTCAGAAATGGATCAACTAGGGGCATATATATTATCCCGTTTTTCTATATAAAGATATTTTTCAAGCTAGCTAGAGACAACGACAACGTGTTTATAATCATCCATCCAAAAACCTCAAAATACAAACAATAATGATCGATCACCAAAGACGACCGCATCACTCGTCTTGATGGCTCCACAATGTGGACATGCTAATAAACAAATAAATGGAATGGAAGAATACAGAAGTCTAGTTGATTCCTGGAAGCTTGCTTCCTCTATTTTCTCTTTCAACGTGAAGTTGTTTGGGTTTCACTTCAGTGAGCGGCGACATAGAATACTGAATATTGATTTCTACAAATTGTAACCTAATTGATGGTCTGTCATAAAAAAAAAAACGAAATTGATGGTATAATAAATTTTAAAGATGTGCGCCAACCTTGTCTACTGTGTGAATATATGTCTATTATTTAACAATCTTGATCCTGATATTTTCATATAATTAGACAAATTTGGACGACTTCTCACAAAAAAAAAAAAATTAGACTGTTTTAGTTTTTCTTTATTTATAATTTGTAAGAATGTCTATGTTGCTAGCTTGATTTTAATATTTTCATAAGGTCCTTGACCCATAGCACTAAAATAGATTAAAATTAGTCTACTTAGAGCAACTCCACCCGTAGTCAAGAAAAGTCGAGGCGTCGACCAGTCAAGTTAATGTTCACTGTCACTGGACATGAGTTTAACGTGAAGTTGTTTGGGTTTCACTTCAGTGAGCGGCGACATAGAATACTGAATATTGATTTCTACAAATTGTAACCAAATTGATGGTCTGTCATAAAAAAAAAAAAAACGAAATTGATGGTATAATAAATTTTAAAGATGTGCGCCAACCTTGTCTACTGTGTGAATATATGTTTATTATTTAACAATCTTGATCCTGATATTTTCATATAATTAGACAAATTTGGACGACTTCTCACAAAAAAAAAAAAAAAATTTAGACTGTTTTAGTTTTTCTTTATTTATAATTTGTAAGAATGTCTATGTTGCTAGCTTGATTTTAATATTTTCATAAGGTCCTTGACCCATAGCACTAAAATAGATTAAAATTAGTCTACTTAGAGCAACTCTACCCGTAGTCAAGAAAAGTCGAGGCGTCGACCAGTCAAGTTAATGTTCACTGCCACTGGACATGAGTTTCCACCCCTGTTCACTTTTCACTGTTCATCAACTTTTTCTTACATAAATGAAAAACTATGAATAAGTACAATACAACGTTATTTAGGGGGTCGTGAAAATTGAATTTTTATACGTTCTGAATTTGGGAAAACTTCCTTCATGAAAGTTGTAGAGATCGTCGATACGATCTCGTGCATATATGGAACGCAATATTCGAAGTTCGTATGAATTTATTATGAATTTTTAAAATCTGAAAATTTTCTATAAATATAAAAAAAAAAATTCATTTTAAATAAAAAGAAATGCTTTGGCATGATCTGGACCGTTAAAAAGTCCACCGCTTGATCAGCGCCGTTCGTCTGAAATGAAACTCAAGCTATAAATAGCCCTTAGATCGATTCACCGTCCCAGATCATTCCAGAGACTTGGACCCGTTTCTGCTCCTCGATGACCCGAAGCCACGACCCGGACAGAACTCCTCAGTCTGACCACCTTTTCGAGGTGAACCACCGGCAACAGTTTCGTCTCGCCGTTGCCTACGTCCCTGCGTTCTCGGATTGTACATGCATCGACGGTGAACAAAGAATCGACGACGAGAAGCTATGAGTTTTCCGGCGAAGTTCCTGCAATCTCCGGCGATCTTCGGGGCTGCATGAGGTACGGAAGTTGATTCTCTCAACGTGCTCTACGTCTTGCTAAGTTTAGTTTTTGAATTCGATCGATTGTTGACTGATTGGGTTTCTGGGTTAGCTTCGGGCATTTTTGGTTTGGGTTTCGGCCTCGCTTGTAGCTCCATGCGAGATATTGTGTCGACCTGGCAGCCACGATACCTTTGGGTGGAGCTGGCAGCCTGCCAAGCTTAAGCAAGAAAAAAGTCACGGGCTTGCCTTTTTTCTTGGCCTCGGTCATGAAAAGGCAAACCTTGGCTGGGCAAAGCAAGACCGGTGGAAGGCCAAAATTCCTTGTGGTCGGTCACCACATCAGTTTTCCTTGCTGGAGCCCGAGGAAAGCAAGACCGGTGGAGTTGCTCTTACACCACCAACAAAATTTTGTTCCCACTAACCCCACTTGATAGCTAAATGACGATTTTGGGCTCCAAAAAATTAAAAATTACAGGTCACCACTCTTATCTCTCTCGCCGACTCTCTCTCATCATTGATCTCTCTCTGCAAGGACAACGTCGACTCTCTCTCTCTCTTTGCAAGGACGTCATCGACTACTCCCTCTCTCTCTCTCTCTCTCTCTCTTTGTGCAAGGAAGACGTCGACGACTCTCTCTCTCTCACTTTCTCTCTCATCACCGATCTCTTTCTCTGCAAGGACGTCGATGACGACCCAAGGATCCATCTATCTCTCTCTCTCTCTCTCTCTCTCTCTCTCTCTCTGTGCAACGACGACGACGAGGATCTTAATTACAAAAGCTCGGAGTCCGATCTGAATCTTCTTCCCTGCACTAATCCCTCCGTTGGCCTTCTTCCCCGTTGTTTTCCAGCACCGACTTCGTCGTCGTCATCTTCGGCATCACCAGTGTCGTCATCTCTAAGGCTATGATTGATTGAATGATCTACTTTGGACCAGCTCGACCAGATGCAACTACTTTGGAGTCGGAGCTCTCAACACCGGCGAGAAACTCATTCGGTTTTTGACTTGGGTGCCCAAATAGTTTTTTTTTTTTTTTTTTTGTAAAATGAGTGTAGAATTTAATTAATTAATTTTTTTTGGTAAAGTGGGGGCAGAAGGCCCAGAAGGAAAGAACAAAGAAAAAAAAGTTATCGGGGGGCAATAGACGTTTTGAATTGATGTAATCTCCTCGTTTTTTTCTTTAATCAAAGTTTTATTTGTCTAATTTTAAGAAATAAATGGGTATTAAGGGGCAATAGACATCTATTGAGAGGCAATACAGGTTTATTTAGGGGGGAATAAACATCTCCGACCCCATATAAGATCTACAACAACCTCTTTGGAGACTTCCGGTGAGGTTTCATAAACCTTTATTACCCCTCTATTCGGGAGCAATAGACGTCTATTTGGGGGTAATAAACTTTTCCGGAGACCTATGAGATCTCGGACGATCTCTTTGGGGACCTCCGGCGAGGTTTTCAGAAAAGTCCAGTGGGCGGTGGCGGATGACCGGAATCCTGCGGTCGGTGACCAGATTCCAGCGAAAGTTGGCTGGAATCCGGCGGCCAGTGACCGATGACCGGCTCCGACAAAATCTCCTATGGTTTCTCTCTCTTCCATTCTCTCTCCCTCTCTAAGTAACAAAGGGGTGAGGGTAAAATGGTATTAAAAAAAAAATTAAAAAACAAAAAAAAAAACCTTAATGAGGTATTAGGGAAGACATCCTTACAGTGTTTTGTGTAAGAGAGAATTAAAAAAACTTAATAGGGTAAGTAAGAAAAAGAACCCCTAAAAATAGGGTAAATTGACAAAAACCCATTTTCATATATTAGGCAAATTTGGACGACTTCTCATGAACAGAAAACAAATTTAGGCTAGCTTAGTCTTAGTTTATCTTTATTTATAATTTGTAAGAGCATATTTAGCAGTCTCTCTATCTTATTGAATCCTTAACTATTTTGGAGAGTATGTTTAGTTTTTTTTTATCAATTTTAATGGCTGCACCAGACTCCTAAGTTTGTTATCTATTTTAACTTTTGGCTATCTCACTCATAAATATAGAGAGCGAGATGAGGCTCACTATTATTATTTTTTATTTCATTATATAAATAATATAAGGGGAGTGAAATTTGCACACCCCAATTTACATTATGTACTCCCTTCCTAATTTTTTAATATTTTCATATGTCCTCTTATATTTGTTTCCTATATTACCCTTCTTCTCCAACCAACTTCAAAAAGCTGCATCCCGACCATCTTCTCAAACCCGTTTCTCCTCGTTGGCTCATATACATATATATAGGCCAATAGTAACAAGAAAACAAGAACAACAAAACAAAACAAAACCAAAACTGTCGTTATTTCACAGAAGAGGAGGAGCTCTATCATACAGAAGAATATGGAGAATGGAAGAAGGAGGCAGCTGAAGCCAACTCGCCTGGCGCATCTTTCATCGAGCCAAATTAGCGACAAGGTTTGCAACTTTGTTGGCATCCCAATCCACTAGACGGCGGTGATTCGTAACTGCTTGGATTAAACGGAGACAATCTGATTGAACTATGATAGATGAAGCTGTGGGAAGCTTTGCAGAGAGAGAACAGACCAGTTGCAGAGCTAAAGTTTTTGTAGCAATCGGAGAGGGGGCCAAAGCATTCGAACCCACTCCATCAATTAAGTTACTGAAAGAGTCTCGATGAACCAAAGCCCGAAAGAGGGCTCATTAGCTTCTCTAATTCAGAATACCAAGATATGAGAGTTCTCAAATTTGTTGTATGAAAAAGACCGAAAGATTTGTTTTTCTCGATTGGAGAATTATAATCAAGGAAAGTTTTCTCTCATCATCAACTTCTCAGAGGCTTCCTCTAAATCTCGCTATGTCTCTTGATTTGGCAATCCCTCTATCTCTGACTCCCTTAGTCTCAAATTTTCGATTTGCCTCTCAACAAATTGGATTTTCTTTTTCTTTAGTTTGACTGATTGAAACTTTCAGATAATGAACAAAACCTAATGCAGAAAACAAATAAATTTTTTTGAAGCTTCATGTCTCCAACACACATACAATCTGAGCATGATTTTGGGTATCTCAAATCGTTCTTCATTGTATCTATGGGTAATGAATCTGGGTATTCTTTCGATTGACTAATATGATTTTGGAGAATAGGTTGATGATGATTGGTATTCATAGCTCAGTGCCTCAGTTCAACAATCAAAATGTTCTATGAAATTTTCTTATATGTTTTGCCATAACTTTCCTTGAGAAATTCTAAAGTTCAGCTACTTAGAAAGAAAACTCTTAGTTAGGGTGAGAGGAGAGGGAACTGAGAGAGAGAGAGAGAGAGAGAGAGAGAGAGAGAGAGAGAGAGAGAGAGAGAGAGAGAGAGAGAGAGAGAGAGAGAGGAAACGGGTTTTGAGAGGATGAGATGCAGCGTTTTGAAGTTGGTTAGTGAAGAAGGGTAATATGGGAAATAAATATAAGAGAACATCAGAAAATATTAAAAAATTAAGAAGGGAGTGCAGAATTGGGGTGTGCAAATTTCACTCATCTAATATAAATACGAAACTAGTTAAAATAAAGAGAATTGATGTAGACATATTTTATAAGTGGCTAGGCAAAATGACTTTTTAGCTACTTTGGCTAAAATTTGATTAAAAAATGACTAGTTTTGCTAAAAGATGTTCTAAGAATGTCACTGTTGCTTGTTGTAAAATTGTAATATGAGAATTAGATATCATATAGCAATGTCATTAATTAAGGCTTGAGGTAAATAACACCAGTCACTTTGAAAAAAATAAAAAACAAAAAATACAATAAATATATATATATATATATATATATATATATATGAAAATATTTAAATAAAGGAACGGGCGATAAATTTCTAGAATATGACAGACCCTTCACCTTCAGATTTGAGGGTGGGACGTCTTGCTTCATAAATTTTTTGTCTCCGAATAACTAATATCACCTCATTCCTTATTTACTTATTAAAACAACATATGAAAACAAATTTTTTTTTTAAATTTCCCCTTAGCTTTTAAGTCAGCTAACATATAACAGTTGACGTATAATATGGATTCAAATTTGTTTCTCTGGTAACCCAAAGGCCTCTGGAAGGCAATCAAGGAAGCAGGATTCATACTTCATACATATAACTTCATATTGAATCTGATGAAGAATTGAAGATAAACTAATGCTCATCATCATATTCATACAAAGACTTTTCCTCATTTGGCTGGTCATATATAGTTATCGCCAAAACCGAAGAGTTAAATGACGGACTAGAAACTCATGCATGTCGACAGACGTTGTTGTTATGAAAATCAAGTCTGGTTCGAAACGTAAGATTTAACCCAGAACTTACGTAGATGTAGATGGTAAAGATTGGGTTATCATGCATGTCTTAGTCTATACACTTTCAATTCTGAATATGTAGGGGATTAAGGGCGACAACCATCAAATATCCATCGATCAACTAGTCTACTAACCAACGACTTTTCAATATGCTCTTTCGGATATTCCTATAGACCTGAAGATCTCGTTGTTTTGTACGTGGTATGCCAGTAATTTTGGAGAGAAAGAGACGATCATATATGCCTGACGTTTTCAGGCTGATCTGGTCCTTAATTGTTTATGCATCACGTCATTTTCGGGTTTAAAGTTCAAAGATTGTTAATTCCGTTTATTGACTAACAATTTTTCTACCACGAAGGTTACGTTGAGAATGATGATCGATCCTGACGATGAACCATTCGTAATTTTTGGACTAAGTTGTTTATGAACACTTCATATAATCCGATCCATTTGGTGCATTATCTAGTTAATTATCTACACTTGATTTCTGCAGATGCCTAAAAAGCCCTAGAGTTGACGAAGACTTTATCGATAACAGGTACAAGTCACCCGATCCAACGGCAAAGAAAGTCTCCTGGTTTTTTTTTTTTTTGATACAATCTGATAGTTTAAAATAAGGGATTTTGCTCTCTGTAAATATTCACCAATTATAGAACCAAAAGAAATTGCAAAGATATGGAAAAAAACTTCTCTAAATTGATATAAAGAATTCGCTGCATTTGGCCACTTTTTCTGGTAGATGGACCAAATCATAAGTTCGTAAAAGCTTGGGGACCCAGCGATCTGTCCGTTTAGAATTTTGTAATTATATTAAAGGAGTCGGTTCATGTTTGTATTGCCAAAAAAAAAAAAAAAATCTTGTCCCTTGAATATATTACTCACCACTACTCTTTGTTATTACTTTAATCTATCATCAAACTTGAGCATGATAATTACTCATAGGTCTTTAATTACTTTAGGTCATCATCTTTACTTTAGGTCATTGGCTAAATGGGACTGAAGCTATTTTTCAAAGTTGGGTGCGTATATTTGATGAGGCGGTAAGACAATGACTTATCAATTAAGAAATTATGTGTTCGAATCTCATCAAAAGTGAGATGGTGGGTTTAAAAAAAAAAAAAAAATTATTTTTCAACAGTTGACAAAGTCGCTGGATATTGCTTTCAATAGGAGTGACCAAACTTGTTCTTATCCTCTTGGGCAGGGATGTACTCAAACATATCAAGTTAATGCAAGTAAGATCTCATTGATTACAAAGATAACTAGTTTCATTTATATTCATAGAAGATAATAAACTGTGTTCAGAGTTTCATCCCAAGCAGACATCACAAGCAAGCAGAAATCACACACCATAGACACTTATTATACTCAAGTCCAAACTGCCCAAACCCATGGCTGTTCTGGACTGACAGAAAGCAACATAAAAACCACACAGCCTTTTGAGTACTCAGAGCGCTCATAGCTAGCTAGTACTCAAACATCATATACAGATCGATCATAACTTAGTTGTATTCGCTGGGGTGGTCCTTGAGGTATCCCTCAATGAGCTTGAAGAGGTGCGAGGCCTTCTCTTTGCCGGCCTTGACGTGCTCTTCCTTGATTTCGACATCACCCTTGGTGTGGTACTTGCTGGTGCTCTTGATGATGGTTCCTCCGTGAGGAGCTGCCACCAACTTGGTCTCATAGTCGATCTTCTCGATGGTGTCTGACAAGGCATCTCCCTCGACCAAACTGTAGCTGTAGACGTGGTTCTCTTTGTCAATGGAGTGGATCTTGTGCTTCACGTACCCGTAGTGGCTGCCTATCGAGTTCCAATGTAAAAAAGAGAGCGAGCATATAATTAATTAATTAGGGTAATACTTTCTTGCTAGACATCACACTTGCATGCAGCATAAGTTAGTAAATTGACAATCTAACAATATATTTACACATGATTGAGAGGTAAAGTTACCTTCGCCAAAAGTGATCTTCTTGAGGGTTCCGGGGCCGCCATCTCCTTCGAGGATCTCAGCGGACTTGACTGCCTGAGGTGCAATCTTGGGGATGAGGTGGTCAGCATCAAGAACGAAGGCCTTGAACAACCTAGGTGGTGGGATGTCGGAGGTGAACTCGCTTTCATAAGTGTAAACACCCATGATGATCACGACTTGAGAAATAAGCAAAGGAAGAAACTTCAAGGATGATGGTTTTAGGGGAGCTGTGTTGTGTTGGAAATGTGTAACGGGAAGGTGGTCTTTATAGATTTTGAGAGTGAAGATTTCCCGAGTGAACTGACAATACTGTCCCTGTAGATGGATCAAATCAACTTGTCACTTCTTAATGGGGTGTTTCCAAATTAGCAAGGAACCTAATTTTTTATACAAAATTATCTGTTTTATTTCTTTAGTGGATATTTCTAGATTATAATTTTTAATAAATTCTGTGTCTTAGTCAAACTAAGCAATAAGCACCTTTCAATTGATTACTTAAAAAACAGAAATCAATCCAACTAGAAAATAATATTAAAGACTTTCTAGATATTGTAAGGTAAAAGGAGAATTGATCATCATGCAGTACATAGCTTTCAGTAAATTAATCTCATATAAGATAAACATCCACTCATCTTTTTGAAAATAACACGTGGCAAGTTTTCTAAAGCATGAGAAATAATTGAAGTCAAAAAGCCTAAACGAAAGGATGAAAATAAAGAAAATGCTTTGGAACCAAAAAAAAAAATATATAAAGAAAATACTGAGAAGATACTATGACAACTTTGAACAAAGTTCGGTTATAATCACCAGCCATTACCAACATGGTAATTTGGTCTCGATCTTCTTATTTTCTGGTTTTCTTTCTCTTCTATTTGGTAGTTCGAGACTTGAATGCTTTATTTCAACTTTCAAGAATAGCAGCTGGCGGTCAACATTGGTTATCAATATGTCTCCTTTTTTTTTTTGTGGATATAAAAAGTTTAGATAAGAGTGAGCCTTCCTTACACTATTAGGACCAGGACAAATCTACGACCTCAACCCAACAGGACTTACGAAACTGGCCAGTGTTTCAGTCCAACCCAGCCCAATGCAGGACATTTTCTAGATTGCCCATCAAATGAGAGATTGTTGGTAGTGGAGATTGAATTTGTGTGAGTTTACACCTCAAGTCCGCCATTGCCAACTGAACCAACTCTCATCGACAATATCTCTCCTTTTCTTTTATTTTCACATAACTTTTTTTTTTTTCCTTTTTCTTTTTCCCTTTTTCCTTTTTTCTTTGATGCAGGACTAAACTGATCGATCTTAATTGTCTACATTGTATTGGACATGCTTTTAATTATTCAGAAGATCCTACATCAACTGATGGGGACATTTTATTATTCTTGGATAACCATCTTCGCAATTCACAGACCTATTAATCTAAAGGTAGCTTAAGAAGAAATGGGACGGATATGATATATATGCATGAAGAAATTTAAAAAAAAACTAAAACTTACTGAACAGTTGCTGCATTAACAATTAATAACATTAACTAACTGGGTTGATGGAGTAGTTACATTACCAAATACCATATAATATAAACTTATATGGGCAGTAAGTACACGTCTCAGAAATGTAAGAAACCGGCCATGAATCATAATGGCCTCATATTTTTGTCTCATGCACTTAACCAATTAATTAACTTTATTGCCTTTTAAAAAACTGATAAATAAATAATTTTGCCGAAAGCAAGAGGAAAGACGAACAAATATATATATATATATATATATATATATATTATCATTTCAATATGGATAGAGTGTGTGTCTATATATATATATATATATATATATATATAATATATATATTATATATATATATAGGTTTTGAAGAGGACGTCCGCAACCCAGAAAAAGTGCGGACGTCTGGCATTTCTCCACTATCAAGCTCCAACGGCGGCGCGCCTCTTGCCGGACGGAAGCCAACGGCATCCTAGACCAGTTTGCAGTGAAGATGAAGGCCAAAGAGATCGAGATCGGAGGTCTGGGCACCCGGGTCGACTGCAAAGTGGTAGTTCGATCAAGGTCGACTGAAAAGTGGTAGCCGGCGAGTCCACCTGATTGCAAACTGGTCTGGGATGTCCAGAGGGTTCGTCTGGTGACCGCAGGTCAGCCATCGCCACCTTCTCGACACCAGAAGAGGGACGTCCACACTTTTTCTGAGTTGCGGATGTCCTCTTCATAACCTCTCTCTCTCTCTCTCTCTCTCTCTCTCTCTCTCTCTCTCTCTCTCTCTCTCTCTCTCTCTCTCTCTCTCTCTCTCTCTATATATATATATATATATATATATATATATATATATATATATATATATATATATATATATAAGTTCTCTAGCAGCCTAGCTACGCATTTGGTGGAATACAATGCACTTGATCAACAGTACGTAGTTGGTGCTTAAAAATTAATCAATCACTAAGTCATCTAGTGGAATATCGAATTGAATATACATCTTTGATTCCTCAGTACAAATATGCAGATAAAAAATGTATTAATGCTTTGTTAAACTATTGCTGCAACTACTAATCACGAATTGATCAAGGCATATTGCATAAGCATATACTAAGTTCATTATTTCTACAACTAAAGTTGACTAAATAGTTTATTGGGATGGTTGTGAATTGTGATCATGTACGTACGACGAAAAATAAAATTTTAACATAGTATGAATTTAGCCATTCCATTTGAAATAGCAACATTTTCTAATAATTGAACAAAAATTAATCAGATTGAGCTTAATTTACACCGATTCATAGCTATCCTGTACACACGTGAACCACTGACAGTAGCATTTTTTTAAATAGATATTAGTTCAATTCACGGTATTTACGTTCGGTTGTACTCATATTCTTACTGATATGTACTGAAAATGCTTTCATCATTTCATAATCTGAAGAAAAAGTCATCTTTATCACATGCCCCACATCATCGTCTTAAAGATTGCAGTTTATCTTTGCCTCGGATAATCCTCATCGTCAATCTGGATATTCCCAAATTTATGCAATGTCCCAAGACGATAGCGCCCTCTTCATTTGTAAGTGTTAGGCTATATATGAGCTTCATTGCCACATTATTTTCGTACCATCTATTGTGATAATATGAATGATGATTCTAGAGCTTCAACTTTTCAACTATTGCTACCTAAAGATCTAACTTCTTATATACCAAGATAGAAGCCAAATTTCCCATGGTTTAAGTGGTAGTTTTATTTTTGGCAAAGTAATTCAGTATGTTATCTTGCTAAATTGTGAGTTTGAATAATCCATTCATACATAGAAGACAAGATTAATAGTTCAAAATCACATTTGATTAAAAACATATATTAAGCTAAGTTATCTAAATTTCTTTTGTGATCTTTTAAATGAAATATCTTGTCAATCATATAGTGGAGTCAAATGACACTAGCTAATATTGACTCCGTATATATACTCATTAAATTTGGTAATTAGGTAGCCCATGTTTTGGCAAATTATCATTCAATTTCTACTAATTTGGTTTGGTGGGATTTGGTTCTTTCCTCTATTCATGCTCATTGTAATAACGATTGATTAGGTCTGCTAAAACTTTGTTTTCATTAGTTGGTGTTTGTATGTTTTGTTTTGGATTATGAAGTTTGACCGTCTTCCCCTTCTCCTGTAATTTTTTTTTCTTAATAATTCTAAAGTTTAAGGAGGCTTATTGCCTCGCTTAGCTTAAAAATAAAAGCCCAAGAAAGCATTTCATGATTCATATCTTTGCAATGATTGTCAATGGACGGTTTTAAGGGTTTGAAGAACCATGCTAGGGTAGTGGCATGGTGGGAGGCACTAACTATATTTAATCAAACTATTAAAGTAATGAAATGTTATGGCTTGATTAACGGATGATTTTCATTATTTTATAGAAAATAATACCACAATCAGATCTTTTTTAAATACTATAATCCAACAGGTCTATATCCATGCATGATATAACCAAGTTCTTGGCCTTTTTTTTCCTTCCAGAAGAAAAACTAACGTACGTGTAAAACCACATCTTTAACAGTTCATATAGAGGTGGTAATACCCAGACAACGTACGTATAACCAAGTTTAGTTGTAGGACTCGGGATTGGCCAAGAGGTAGCCTTCAACCAGCTTGAAGAGCTGAGATGCCTTCTCTTTTCCAGCCTTAACATGCTCTTCTTTGATCTCAACATCAGCAATGGTGTGGTAGTTGCTGATGCTTTTAACCGCAGTTCCTCCATCAGCAGATGCAAGCAATTTGGTCTCGTAAGAGACCTTCTCAATCTTGTGATCAGATAACACATCTCCTTCAATCAAACTGTAATTGTAAACGAAGTTATCTTTGTCAATCCCATCGATCTTGTGCGTTACAGAGCCGAATTGACTGCCTGCAAAAAACATAATGTGACACCAAATTTATGTAATTATACCAAACTAAATCCTACTCTAATACTCCGAAATATATAACTAATTACAGTATGGGTCAATTACGTAAGTGCATGTCTATATACCTTCCCCAAAGGTAACTTTCTTGATGGTTCCAGGCTTTCCATCACCTTGAAGGATTTCAGTACCCTTGATTGCTTGAGGTGCAATCTTCGGGATGAGATTGTCCACATCAAGAATGAAAGACCTGAACAATCTAGCTGGTGGGATGATGGAGGTGAACTCGGTTTCATAAGTGAACACACCCATTATACGATCGAATTTATCACTTCAACATAACAAGAAAGTAAATGTTTAACCTAGAAGATTAGGATCAGACAGAAGAGAATGCTCTGAAGGTGGTAGTTATAGAAAGAGATCAGTGAGACCAACGTTTATATGTGGAAGGTGTTACTACAACTTTAGGAGATACATCCATAAAAATTAAAGTGTGCTACTCGATCGTTTGGTTTTAGGCGGTAGACATTAAAGAGTCACAAAATGTGGTTGGTCTGTCGACTTCCAATTTTATTTGAACTTTCGATAGCACACAGAAAAGAATATACGGAGAACTTGGTTTTTAAGTTGGTCTCCCCCCCCCCCCCCCCCCCCCCCCCCCGCATGAGGCTTAAAAAGTGCGAGGTGTAGGTGAAAGAAAGGCGCAAAACATGCATCGGAAGGTGTCGAAAGCAGACGACTCAGATTTTTTTTTTTTTTTGGGTGAGAAGCTTTCTCGTTATCCGTTTCTAGACTCCATTTGGTTCGATCAGCCAATGAGAACATTCTGGTAAAGATGATAGAGATGAGAAAAAGAGAGAAGATCATACATAATATTGATGACCAAAATCTTAACGTAGAACAGAGCGATTATGCCTGAGACTCCATGTTTGAGTTGATTTTGGAGTTTATAGTTATATTTCAATTGATAAGTATCATACATACAAGCTAGTGTATTAGTGGGTATGAGATACCCTCATTTACAACTATTTAAACAAAAATTTACAAGTATTTGAACCAAAATTATAACATTGAGAACAAAAGTTACCATATTCATTTACACTATTTACATATAGTTAAACAAAAATTACAACATTGACAACGAATTTGTTCAAAAGCTTGTAAAAATGTCGTAAGAGGTATAATTACTAATATTAGAACTAAGATTACAACATTGACAACGAATTTCTTCAAAAACTTGTAAAATGTCGTAAGAGATGTAATTACCATTATTAGAACTAAGATTACACCAAGTAGGACTCAAATTACAACTTTGACAACAAAATTTGTTCTCACTTTTGTAAATGTGGGTATGCGATACCCACCACTACACTAGAATTTCCCTTCTTTTCTTTATCTTTTGCTGCTAATCTGATAAGTATAAAATTGAATTTGAATTGAGTACCATTTGAGTTTGAGTTCAGTTCATCAAATTCTAAATCTAATATGCATCAAGTATATAGTATAACTAGCTGTATTTGTGGATTTTCATTTTTCATGTATAAATGTTGTTGGTTGGTTTTTGTTTAGAACCTTTGATTTAGAGATCTGGGGGTGATAGAATTCAAGAAAGGTTTTCAAGGGTTAGCACAGATGCCATTCTTAACAGTTTTCGCACTTTGTTCAGTACTTCTATTAAGTTTTGAATGCCGAATTGCCTATTAGTTCCATTTTGTTTAAGGAGTTTTGGAGTTTAATTCCCGTATTAATTGTTCAGCACTTTGGAGTTTAAGTAGTTTTGTTTTTCTTGATGCCAATCAATTCCATTTTTCTTGGACGGACATGCATTGTTCGGCAGTTGGAACCAGATTGGCATATCGACACAAATCCTGAGATAATCTTTCAATTGTCTGTATATTCTTGTTACTTGTCTTGTTATTAAGTTATTGATTATTTATTGGTTACAGAGGTTTATCAAGTATCAGTTCCGTTTTTTCAATTCTGTATGTCAACTCCATTTCGTAGATCAATTCCATTTTGAATATCAATTCCATTAAGTTGATATAAGTACTTAGTTGTTTTGTTTATGATACAAGTATATCCATGTTCTGTTTTGAATATCAATTCAGTATATCAACTCCATTTTGTGGATCAATGAATGAATGAATGACAATCCATATTGTTTTTTGGTTACATTACGTGTTCTATATATAGGACTTATGCACTTATAATATAGCTCATTTATACGTAAGGTTAAGCCTCAAGGTGAACACCATCCTGAGACTCTTCTGAAAACGCCTCGGCTTCTCCTCATCCTTTTAAAATATTGGTTTCAAGTTTTATTTAGTTTCTTTGATGAGAGATTCTTATGTATGACAAACGTACTACATGGCTGGTAGGGCTTCCAAATCAATGAACATGCAAAAGAGTATTTTTGGTATTTCATTTTAATAAGAAATGATAGTTTCAGAACACACTTAAAATTTTTTGGATTTTGATTGGGTTGCCCCATCGCTACGTGGTACATTTTCAGCAGTGACAACTGGCAATCAATCATTTGAGGTTCATAACTGTAGAATCGCTGTAAATCTGTATGTAATTAGGATTTTATTTAATTAGGATATCCTGTAATTATGGAAAGATTGTTTCCTATTAGAGTTAGACTACTCCTTTGTACTTGTATATATACCCTCATTGTGGGATGAATAGAATTATTGAATTAACCCTGAATTGAAGTATTCTTTTCTACTTGGTATCAAAGCCAGGTTCAATCCTTTGAACTTACGCTGCATCCTTTGAATCCTGAATCCTAAAGAACACCACAAACCGCTGCGTACCACTACCATTGAATTCCAAACCACCATCACCCTACCTTTTTTCGAAAAAAAATTCAGATCCATCTTGAAACCCTAGAAAACCCAATCCTGCAAAAATCCCGAATTCCTCAATGGCCGGACCTGTAATTGAAGGAGAACAGTCAAATCCCGAGAAGGGAATGGTGCCATCCTCACAAGTCATCCATCACCACTACACCACCCAACAAGACAACTCTGCGTTCCCAACAAGTGTTGTCTTGAATGAATCCAACTACACCATATGGGCTCCTCTCATGCGGATGCACATTGGAGCACGAGGGAAGGTTGGTTATTTGACCGGAGTGAAGGCTGAACCCACCATAAATTCTGCAGAGTATAAAGCTTGGGTCACGGACAATGAAAAGTTGGCTCATTGACTCCATGGAGTCCTCTCTTATGAACCGGTATATTCGTCTCCCTACTGCAAAAGATATTTGGGAAGCTGTTGAGAAAACTTTTTATGATGATTCTGAAGTGTTTTGAAGCAAAGCAAAATGGATGGCCTTTTCCTACCTACTATAATGAGTTAGTGGCGATGTTCTAGGAGATTGATCAAAGGGTGGCCTCTCAGAATGATAATGTTGCAGCTGTAGTTCAAGAGACCTCAGCGATGTCTCAGATGCGTGTTCACATGTTTTTGAGTGGACTTGACCTAGAGTATGATCAGGTGCGTGGAGAAATCCTGCGCAAGGAACCTAAATTCTCTTTGGAGCAGAGCTATGCTTACATTCGCAAGGTGCAATAAGAGAAACAGGCTATGAGGCATTCAATACCTACCGAATCTTCTGTTATGGCTGTCCAACGCAAACCAGGACCTCCTCCAGGCTTCTCAGGTCATTCTTCACATCGTCCTCTAGGTAAACCAAATACATGTGCAAATAGAAAGTGCATTTTGTGTGGGCAACTAGGTCATAGCAAAGAGCGGTGCTATGAAGTGATTGGTTACCCTGATTGGTGGGACTTCACCAAGAAACCACGAAAGAATCTGGGCAAGGCCGCCATTGCTACAACAGAGGAAGAACGTCTAGATAATGCCTTCGCTAATGTAGCGCAATCAGGTATGAAGGGTAAGGTTACTTTGAATAATACATGGATAATTGATACAGGTGCATCTGATCATATGACCAATGACCCTAATCTTGTGAAAAACCTTAGACATTCCCCTCAAGTTGTTGTCTCTACTGCTGATGGTACTCCAACTCCGGTCACCGGAGAAGGTTCTATTGTTTTATCTGATACATTAACCCTTGAATCTGTCTTAGTTTTTCCATCACTAGCTTATAATCTCCTGTCTGTTGGTCAAATTATTTTAGTTCTTGCATGTATTATGACCTTCTATCCGTCTTTCTGTGTGTTTCAGGACATTCTGACTCGGCGGATCCTTGGTTATGGTGTTAGAAGGGGGAAATTGTACTACCTGGATTTGACAGAGACTGGAGAGAACCAGAAGCATCTTTTGGGGCAAGCTAATCAGATCAATGGGGTAGAGAATGCGAAGGAAGCTGTATGGTTATGGCATCGCCGTTTAGGTCATCTATCTTTTAGTTATCTTAAGAAGCTACAACCTCATTTGTTTTCTGTTGTCAGTGATTTGGATTTCCATTGTGACATTTGTGAACTAGCCAAGAGCCACCGTGTTTCATATTCACCAAGTCTTAATAAAAGTCCTGTTCCTTTTATGAAAATTCACTCTGATGTCTGGGGTCCTGCGAAAATTCCTTCTCTTTCTGGAGCTCGATATTGTGTAATGTTTATTGATGATTGTACTCGCATGACATGGGTATCATTACTGAAGAATAAGAGTGATGTATTTGGGATGTTTACCAAATTTCACAAAATGGTGGCAACTCAGTATCAAAAATCTATTAGAGTGTTTCAGTCTGACAATGGTGGAGAGTTTGTGAATGACCCTATGATTGATTTTTGCCGGTCAAATGGAATTCATCATCAAACCTCCAATTCTTATACTCCTCAACAGAATGGTTTAGTAGAACGGAAGAACAGGCAGTTGATGGAAGTTGTTTGTGCTTCCTTGTTTAGCATGAATGTACCTCGGTCCTATTGTGGAGAAGCAGTAAAATCAGCAGCATATCTTATCAACCGTACTCCTTCACGGGTGATTGAGTTTCAGAATCCTCATCAGAAGCTTCATACACTTTTGACCATCCCTTCTATACCTAATTTGGAGTCCCGGGTGTTTGGGTGCACAGCCTATGTTCATATTCCCAAGCCTCAACGCAGCAAGCTTGATCCTCTTGCCCGTAAGTGTATCTTTGTTGGTTATGTTGACTTCTAGAAGGGTTATCGATGTTATGATCCTCTTACTAGCACTATACATGTCTCTCTTGATGTTGTTTTCGTGAATTCGAGCCTTATTACTCAGGGGGAGCTTCTCAGTCTTCCTTTCAGGGGGAGAGAGGTTGTGAAGGGAATCCTCGTTCTATTATTGATTTTGATGTCTTTGAAGACTTGGAAAATTTGGAGGATAGATTTGAAGGTAGAAATTCGGAAACAGAAAATGCAGTTGCCGAACAGAGCATTGTGAATTCCGAAACAGACAATGCGATTGCCGAACGAAGTGTTGTGAATTCCGAAACAGAAAATGCGACTGTCAAACGAAGTGTCGTGAATTCCGAAATAGAAAATGTAACTATCGAACAAATTGTTGTGAATTCCGAGACAAAAGAGACGACTTTCCTAGATAGTTTGAATCAAAATCAAGACGTAAGCTCACACACAAGATATTCCCCCTTCTGCATCACCAACTGAAGATCCCGGTCAGAATGATCCACCTCAGGTACCCCTAAACTTTAATGAGTCCTTATGGGTTAGACAATGTTGAACCTAGGAAATCACAAAGGGTTACCAAGGGAATTCCTAAGAAACAATATGAACCAGATATCAAAGCCAAAGCTAAATACCCTATAGCTAATTTTATGTCTAACCATAGGATTTCTGGGTCACATGCACTTGTTGTTGATCAATTATCTACTGTATCTATTCCTAGTAACGTGCATGATGCATTGATGGATCCAAAATGGACAAAGGCCATGAATGAAGAATTGGAAGCTCTTCAAAAGAATACAACATGGGAGCTAGTACCTATGCCGGTTGGAAAGAAGACTGTAGGATGCCGTTGGGTATTTACTGTGAAGCTTAATGTAGATGGAACTATTAATAGATACAAGGCGAGGTTGGTTGCCAACGGATATACACAACGCTATGGGATTGATTATGAGGAGACTTTTGCACCGGTGGCAAAGATTAATACTATCCAGATTCTAATCTCACTTGCAGCAAACAAAGATTGGCCCTTGCACCAGTTTGATGTGAAGAATGCGTTTCTTAATGGGAATTTGGAGGAAGAAGTGTACATGGATGTGCCCCCAGGTGTTAAGAATTACCCAAGTGACATTGGCAAGGTGTGTAAATTGAAGAAGTCTTTCTATGGCCTGAAGCAGTCTCCAAGAGCTTGGTTTGGAAGATTTTCAAAGTCCATGAAAGCCTTTGGATACAAACAGAGCAATTCTGACCATACCTTGTTCATCAAGCGCAAGAATGGTAAGGTTACAGCTCTTATTGTGTATGTTGATGACATGATTGTTACAGAGGATGATCCGAAAGAGATAAATGAATTGCAAAAGTATTTGTCCAGGGAGTTTGAAATGAAGGATCTGGGACAACTGAAGTATTTTTTGGGTATTGAAGTTGCAAGGTCTAAGAAGGGGATTTCACTTTCACAGAGGAAATATGTTGTTGATTTACTTGCTGAAATGGGGATGCTAGACTGCAGACCCATCGAGACACCCATTAAGATGAATCACGGACTTGCTATCTATCCTGATCAAGTTCCAACTGATAAAGGGAGGTATCAACGTCTTGTAGGAAGGTTGATTTATCTTTCACATACTAGACCTGATATTGCTTATGCTGTGAGTGTTGTTAGTCAATTTATGCATTATCCTAGTGAAGAGCATATGGATGCAGTCTTTCGTATTTTGAGGTACTTGAAGATGGCGCCAGGTAAAGGGTTACTGTTTCAGAAAAAAAAGAAAAAAAAAGGAAGTTGTTGGGTATACAGATGCAGATTGGACTGGTGATAAAACTGACAGACGTTCTACATCTGGGTACTTCACTTTTGTTGGAGGGAACCTTGTTACTTGGCGTAGCA
Source organism: Rosa chinensis (assembly GCF_002994745.2). Taxonomy (NCBI): domain Eukaryota; kingdom Viridiplantae; phylum Streptophyta; class Magnoliopsida; order Rosales; family Rosaceae; genus Rosa; species Rosa chinensis. The sequence goes on from NC_037091.1 coordinate 49,487,643, forward strand.
AAAAGCAGAAAGTTGTTGCCAGATCAAGTGCAGTAGCTGAGTTCCGAGGTATGGCACACAGAGTCTGTGAAATGTTATGGATTCGTAATGTCTTGAAAGACCTGGGTTACAAGCTTAAAAAGCCTATAGATTTGCATTGTGATAATACAGCTGCCATTGAGATTGCACATAATCCAGTTCAGCATGATAGAACAAAGCATGTGGAGGTTGACCGTCATTTTATTAAAGAAAATCTTGACAGAAAGGTTATTCGTTTTCCATTTGTAAACTCAGAGGAGCAATTAGCTGATGTTCTTACTAAAGGAGTGTCTAGGAAGGTATTTGACAGCTCAGTTGACAAGTAGGGCATGATAGACATCTATGCACCAACTTGAGGGGGAGTGTAGAATCGCTGTAAATCTGTATGTAATTAGGATTTTATTTAATTAGGATATCCTGTAATTATGGAAAGATTGTTTCCTATTAAAGTTAGACTACTCCTTTGTACTTGTATATATATACCCTCATTGTGGGATGAATAGAATTATCGAATTAATCCTGAATTGAAGTATTCTTTTCTACTAACTAGCAAGAGCTTTGGATTTTCTTCGTTTTTTTTATTTTTTATTTTTGTTTATGTAATTTAGCCTATAGATTTTCACTTGAAAAGTATACTTCACCATAAAACTAAGCAACATCAATGAAATGTGGAAATGTCCTTCCAAGGAACCAAGACTTGTTACGCTGTCATTAATATGACTAGTAGCATGAAAGAATTGTCATTATTTAAGATTAACATGCGCAATAATTTGGATAAATTAGTACCGGAGAGTCTGCATGAATAATTAGAAAAGTAATTTTCCAGATCATGACATATATATTACAAATGAAAAGTAAACAAATGTTACGTACAAAGACCGTTGATTAGTCATGATTGCATGATCGACCTTCACCCTAGTACACCAAATTTCGTCTTGATGCATCCAATAGCTAACTGTACCTCAAAACCGTACCAAATTTCGTTTTCATGCATCCAATAGCTAATTATACCTCAAAACCGTCCATGTTCAACATTTTGATCATCAAAAAACAACTTCACCCTCAATAATTATTTGTAATACAATGAATTTAACAATTCTTTGATATAGAGAGTCCAGATTCGTAGGATGATTATGCAGTTATGGTTGAATAATGAATTGTGATGAAGAGTGTACACCAGAATTTAGTGCAACCTGTACTACGTAGTACAATCCACTTGTTCTTAATTATAGGCAATTTGGCCATCAAACTGTCCAAGTGCAGTGAGGTAAAGTTAGACTTTTTTACTAATTAGTAAATAAAGTTTTGATCACATGCATAATTCATTCACTTTCGAGGCGGCTTCATTCTTTAGACTAATGATCAAATTATTCTGACAAAAAATAAAATACAAAAGCACTGAAAATTGATATTCCTTCTGATCACATGGAAAGATCCATTAGAAAAACTTGCGAACTGCCAAAACCATTTGATCTATAGGCTGGTCACTTTACAATGCATACCCTTCACCTGAACCTATAAATACCACCTTTGGCCCTCACACTTCCTCACACCAATACCATATTATTCTCTCCTAGCTTTCTTCATATTGTTGCCTTATTCCTCTGATCATTTTCTAAGCTCTTTATCATCATCATGGGTGTGTTCACATACGAAACCGAGTTCACCTCAGTCATCCCACCACCTAAGTTGTTCAAGGCTTTCGTCCTTGATGCCGACAACCTCATCCCCAAGATTGCCCCTCAGGCTGTGAAGAGTGCCGAAATCGTTGAAGGAGATGGAGGTGTTGGAACCATCAAGAAGATCCACCTTGGTGAAGGTTAGTTTAATTGTAACCATTGTCTTCGTACCTAGCTTGACTGTTTAACTTTATTTCTCCGTGCAGTTTTGATAACAATTAATGTTGTGTTTTCATTAATACAGGAAGTGAATACAGCTATGTGAAGCACAAGATCGACGGAATCGACAAAGACAACTTTGTGTACAACTACAGCATCATTGAAGGAGATGCTATCGGAGACAAGATTGAGAAGATCTCCTATGAGATTAAGTTGGTGGCATCCAGCGGAGGTTCCATAATCAAGAGCACCAGTCACTACCACACCAAGGGTGAGGTCGATATCAAGGAAGATCATGTTAAGGCCGGAAAAGATAGAGCCGCTGGTCTGTTCAAGATCATTGAGAACCATCTCTTGGCCCATCCCGAGGAATACAACTAAAACTGTTGATCTCTGTGATCAGAGGCAACAACTAAAACTGTTCTTCATATCTCTCTGTTTATTGGTGTGATGGTGTGCCTTTCATTTTCCCCTTTTCTCTTGTACCAAGCCAAAGCTTGCCTCTTTGGGGTACAACAATGCTGTATTTAATTCCACTCTAAATAAATAAAACAAAAATAATTTGAAATAAATGGCGTTCTTTTTTTGTTGTTAGCAAGACTGTAAGAGCAATTTACTAATTCTGTATTTCTGTTCTCTCTCCGGAAGATAATAATTAAGGACTTATTATTTGCTAAATATATAACACATAGTTGAGCTAAAACTGTTTTCCTGGATCACATAGTTTGACAAAATTAGCTAAAATTGCTTTCCTGGATTATTTTAGTGCATTCTGAAGCACCTATCGGATGCTCTCTCACAAAGCACTTACAAGCAATTTTACCATGCATCTTGCTATAAGCAATTTTAAAGCTCTACATGTGTTCTTCGGAGAAAAGTGCCTTCATGTAAGAATACTTCGACAATTCGGATGCCAAATGGCAATCATGCATGGATTTTTTTCGCTTGCTTATTCAGTTATTTGTGTATGTGTGTGTCTCTATATATATCAATATTAGCTGCTAGCTGTGTTTGTCGTAGTTTCAATGTAAAACACAAAAAAGTAACACCCATCGCTTTCACAATGCTTTTGGGATACGATCATGAATCAAAGGCTCGAACACAAACCACATCTAATTCCCAAAAAAATAAGGAATTTTTTTTTTATATACATGAAAACTAGTTAGTTTGTAATAATTGCAACGACGTCATTAAGTATCTAAAGCCCATAGCTAGATCCTAATCCTCCTAGACTCCTGGTGACCTAATACTACTTTTTATGTCAACGTCGGATAGAAGCTGTTATGAAACTAAAAATAACTAAAAAGTAAAGTATAGTACTTTTTATGGCTAGCAGCCAGTCTTGAATGGAATATGGATGAAGACATGAAGTCTTGCTCTAAAGGAAAAAAAAAGTCAAGAAATTAAAGAAAATCCACTCTGCAAGTCGTGCTTTTATTTTTTTTTGGCCAATTGCTGATTGTGCCAATTAACGAATTAGGGCGGTAGTTGGGTTTGGATAGATGAATATCAAACAATCATTCAACTTAATTGTATCGAATTAAAAGATAAATGTCTCCACTTTTATCATGTTCCTACATATGATTATGCATCAAACCCGCCACAATTGATTCAAAAATGACATAACAAGTAACAACCGTGTAGTATATATATAGTAATTAAGAGTTAAACTTAATGAACCGAAACAACATGTAAAACCATTCCAATATCTTAGCAACTCATTGGTACAAGTGAAAGAACTACCAACAAGTACAAGTACGTAATACAATCCGATAATAGGTCACCAACTAACCTTTGATACAAGAGAATGAACACTGGTAATCTGATACCCCAGAAGAGTTCAGTTAGCATGACAAATAATAATAACGTCGTCGCATTATCGCACCTAAATAAGCTCTAGTATGTACATGTTGAAAACCCAGTTGGAACCAATTCCATGATAATTTATTAGGCATGGGAAATGCTTTTTCACGAAAAAAGCAAATCCAGAAAAAAAAGATCATCATTTTCCTCGCTATACCATCATATATCTTCTCCTCTACTGCCATTTAAATAGATATTGCCAGGAGCATCCGTATGATCAACGTTATATATATACTCCATAACAGAGGCCTTATTCATACAGGGAACGGATAACGTACAAAATAGTTCAATAATGAATTGTTTACATTCCAGTTGGTTTAGTAATTAATTAATTTCATTTTTTTGCAGAGTATATGCGATCCTTAAAAAGGAACGGCCAAAGTAATAGGAAACTATACTTCTGAGTAGTTGTGACCAAGAGTTTATAAGAGTACGAGCCCCGGATGCAGGCATTGTATATAATCTGAAACTACTCATAACTAAGTTTTTATAGGCCAAAGTATATATAAAACACTGAAGTACTCTCCAAGTAATTCTATTCATAGAAAAAATTGCACCATTCATTAATCAAATGAGCTTTGCTTTATTTATTGAGAACTTGAGACAAATTTTTAATCAATACACCATTACATGCAGTTTGTATAATAACTTATATGCAAGTCAAAACAATCTCTAGCTCGGCAGGAAAGAAAAAGAAAAACTGATCAAAGTCATTGTCCAAAAAAAAAAAAAAAAGAAGGAAAAAAATAACTGATCAATGCCACACCAATGACGGTGAAAAAGGAGGGTACAATTACTGTAGATTGTTTTAGTTGTAGGCATCAGGATTGCCCAAAAGGTAGAGCTCAATAATCTTGAACAATCCAGCGGCTCTTTCTTTTCCGGCCTTGATATGCTCTTCCTTAATCTCAACCTCACCTTTACAATGGTAGTGGCTGGTGCTCTTGATGATGGAACCTCCATCAGCAGATGCGACCAACTTAATCTCGTATGAGATTTTCTCAACTTTGTCTCCGATAGCATCACCTTCAACGATACTGTAGTTGTACACAAAGTTGTCTTTGTCAAGTCCATCAATCTGATGCTTCACATAGCTGTATTCGCTTCCTTCACCAAGGTGGATCTTCTTGATGGTTCCAACACCTCCATCACCTTCAATGACTTCAGCGCTCTTAACTGCTTGTGGAGCAATCTTAGGGACGAGGTTATCGGCATCAAGAACAAAGGCCTTGAACAACCTTGGTGCTGGAATGACCGAGGTGAACTCGGTTTCGTAAGTGAAAACACCCATGATAGAAGAACTGAAGAAGAAAATGATCAGAGAAAAAATGAAATGTTCAGGAAAGCTAATATAAGAATCGGTATTGGGGTGAGGAAGTGTGAAGAATGGAGGTCGTATTTATAGATTTGAGGGTGAAGATCAAACAATTTAGATTAGTGGATCTTTCAAAGAATGTTTCCATGTGAAAAGTTATAATATTCATTTGAATGAACTACTATTTTTAAGTCTAAGAAGCCGTCTCGATTATTAGTTGCCTTTGGAAGACTTTGAAAAACCTAATTAAGCTAGCTAGACCATCCAGAAACCACTCAATCTATTTTTCTCTTTTAATCGTTTGTTTGTTTGTTTGTTTTTTTTAATAAATTGATATCAATAGCCGGCAATAGGCCAACAGCCAATGGCTAGAGTGTAGCTGCACTTACAACAAGAAAGCCGGCAAGAAAATCCGGAAATCTTATTCTAAGCAAAGCAAACTCATTATAGATCGATGATAAGTTCGCTATAATTAGCGAACTTATAAACAAAGAAACTCCATGTCTTCTAAGGCAAAATCATTCACTAACCTCCCATTAGCCAATCACGCAATTGTGGTACCAACAGAAAGCCACTTTCTAGCCAACAATCCGCTTGGAAGCCAATCTTATTTCAGATAATTACCGACTCCTGCGGAAATTATGATATGAAATGATTGGTCTTGGACCATGAGTCGACCCAAATGCCTAAGAACGTCCACCTCTTAGGCCAGACCTACCCTCACCACTAAATGAAGAATGAGAGTGGCAAGGCACCCTCCCTACATGCCCATATGTCCAAGTTTGAGCCCAAACCCAAAGTCCCAAACTCAAGCAAAGGGAGCAGAAACCCTAATATGCTTCTGCCTAGTCATCGCCGCTGCAGAGGCTTTTGGCGGATGATCTCTCCAGAAGGCCATGAAGGCTGCAATTCCCGCCTCCCCTTTTCCCTTGCTA